>NC_092727.1:112971525-114343709 GCF_047496885.1 Scyliorhinus torazame
CAGGTTAAGCGAGATCGTGGCCCGTGACATCGTCTGGGGCAGAACCCCTCTTTCCCTTGCTTCGTTAAACACCTTCAACAGCACTGGTCCCAATATTCCGGAGAACTTTTTATAGAACTCAACTGGGTACCCGTCCGGTCCCGGGGCCTCACCCGACTGCATGGCCTCCAAACCATCCACTGTCTCTTCCAACCCGATCGGGGCCCCCAGCCCTTCTACCAGCTCTCTGTCCACCTTTGGGAACGTTAGCCCCTCCAGGAAGTGCCTCATCCCCTCCGGCCCCCAGGGGGTTCCGACCTATACAACCTGCTATAAAAGTCCGGAAGGCTTTATTCACCCCTGCCGAGTCCCCAACTAAGTTCCCATCCCCATCAATAACTTTCCCTATTTCTCTAACTGCCTCCCTCTTTCTGAGCTGCTGTGCAAGCATCCTGCTGGCCTCCTCACCATGCTCGTAGATCGCCCCCCTCGCCTTTCTGAGCTGTTCCACTGTCCTCCCTGTGGTTAGCAAGCCAAATTCCACCTGTAGCCTCCGGCGTTCCCTTAAAAGCCCTGCCTCTGGAGCCTCCGCAGACCTCCTGTCGACTTGTAGAATCTCTTTTACCAGTCGGTCTGTCTATGTCCGATCCGTCCTGTCCGTGTGAGCCCGGATCAAAATCAGCTCTCCTCTCACCACTGCCTTCAGCGCTTCCAGACCACTGCAACTGAGACCGCCCCTGTATCATTCACCTGCAGGTAGTTCAACATACAATTCTCAGCCTCTCGCACACCGCTTCGTCCGCCAATAGCCCTACATCCAGCCTTCATTGCGGGCGCTGCTTGCTACCATACTAACCTGCAGGTCAACCCACTGTGGAGCATGGTCTGAGATCGTAATCGGCGTGTACCCCGTGTCCACCACCCCTGCCATTAGGGCCCTCCCAAGTCAAAGAAGTCAATTAGAGAGTACACCATATGGTACGTGGGAGTAAAAAGAAAACTCCTTCGCCTTCAGCTGCCTAAATCTCCATGGATCTACCCCCCCCCCCCCCCCATCTGCTCCATGACCCCTTTCAGCTCCTTTGCCATTGCTGGCACCCTGTCCGTTCTCGAGCATGACCGGTCCAGGCCGGGATCAAGAATGTATTAAAGTCCCCTCCCATGATCAGCTTGTTCGAGTCCAGGTCCGGAAACTTCCCTAGCACCCTCTTTCTAAATTCCCCTTCATCCCAATTTGGTACATACACATTGACCAGCACTACCTTCATCTCCTGCAGCTTCCCACTGACCATGATAGATTGACCTCCCACATCTGAGACTATTCTACTCACCTCAAATGTCACCCGCTTATTAACCAAGATCAAACCCCTCTAGTCTTTCTATCCAGCCCCGAGTGAAAAACCTGACTAATCCAGTCTTTCCTCAACCTGACCTGGTCCACTACTCTAAGGTGCGTCTCCTGCAACATTACCACGTCCGTCTTCAGTCCCCTCAGGTGCGCAAACACACGTGCCCTCTTTACCGGCCCATTTAACCCTCGAACATTCCAGGTGATCAGCCTAGTTGGGGGCAAAGTGCCCCTCCCCCTCCATCGATCAGCCATCCCCTTTCTTAGGCCCGCCTCCAGCCCCTACGCTGCACCTCCTCCGGCCCGCTCCATGGCTGCCCCCACTCCCGACCTCCTCACTGTCCCTCCACCGAAGTCCCTCCCTCATCAGCAGAACCGACCCCCCCCCCCCCCCCCCCCCCCCCCCCCGCCACCCACCCCCAGGAGCACTACTCTAAGACCTAACCCACCTAGTAAACTAAACATATGCACACCCCCCACTGTGCTTCCGTGAGCTAGCTCACCCACCTAGCTTGGTGGCCCCTGTCCCCGGCACCAAGAAGTCTCCCACCTATTGTTCCCTCGCTCCCCTCCCCCCGTTCATACAAACAAATTCCCTCATCTAACAATCCCCAGACAAACACCCAGCAGGAAGAAAACACAAAAACAAAAGCACCACCCACCGAAACTCAAACAGGCACGTCTCCATCCCACAAAAGTGCACATCAATAAAAACAAAAGGGACATTGCAACATCCACCAAAAAAAGAGCCCGACAACCAAAATCAACTTTTTTCCCCCCCACCCCTTATTAAACAGAGCTCCAAAAGCAGAAACGAAGCGATAAGATGAGGCAAAACCAATTAAAGCAGAAAAAAAAAAGGGAAAAAGGGCCCAATATAGGCCAACAAGTTGCCTCAAAGTTCGAGAGTTCTCAGACCCCCACCAGTCCGTTTCTTTTATCAAAGTCCAGCGCCTCTTCGGGCAACTCAAAATAGTGATGCTGGTCCTCATGTGTGACCCAAAGATGAGCCGGATGCAGCAGGCCGAACTTCACCTTCTTGAAGAAGATTGACTTGACTTGGTTAAAGACTCTTCCTCGCCACCTCCACACTCGGGTCCTGGTACACCCGCAGGATACTGTTGTCCCACTTCCAACCCCGCGTTCATTTGGCCCACCGAAGAATACATTCCTTGTCCAGGAACCTATGAAATCTCACCACCATTGCCCTCGGAGAGTCCCCCGCTCGCGGCTTCCTTGCAAGCGATCTGTATGCTCTGTCCAACTCCAACGGTCGGGGAATGCCCCCTCCCCTAGCAGTTTTTCGAACATACCCGCTACGTATGCCCCAGCGTCTGCTCCCTCAGCCTCCTCCGGGAGTCCGGCAATTCTTAAGTTCTGCTGGCGGGACCGATTCTCAAGGTCCTCCACCTTCTCCAGGAGCCTTTTCTGCTGGTCCCGAAGCATCCCCACCTCCAGCTCCACCGCTGTTTGATGCTCAGCCAGCGCCTTCTCAACCTTCTGGATCGCCCGATCCTGGGCGTCCAATCTGTGCTGTAGCCGATCGAATGATTCTTTAATCTGGTCCAAACATTCCCGCTTCTGCTTGGCAAAACCGTCCTGGATGACCTGCATCAACTGCTCCGTTGATCGCTGCTAACTTCTTACTTCTGCCTTTTCTTGCACTTCTGGTTCTTTGCTCCACACACTAATACGTGGAAACGGTGCCCAATTGCCTCAGCCTTCTAATTCACCGTTTAAAACCAGAAAAAAGTCCAGGGGAAAGGTCCAAAAGTCTGACCAGAGCGGAGCCACCAAATGTGCGACTTAGTCCTATTTGTCGAGTTAAACACCCCAGAAGATTTGTCAAACATGGTTTCCCTTTCATAAATCCTGGACAACATGATTTCACTTCACATGGGCAGGTCTCAGGACCACAATCTAGGTGTAGCTCTTTGGTGTTGGTGTTCCAGTAGTGTGCATTGCAGCATGTAAACTATGCACTGCTTGACCAGGGAGTCTGCATAAAGTTCTGAAGCCAAAGCTGCCAGAATACATTTTCCAGCTAATAATCTATGCACTGTCATGACTTCAGAACAGGGCTAACATCACACAACAGGGCACTTGTTGGGGGCCAGTCAAAGCAGCGTCTTAAATGGGGGGGCGGAGGGGGTATTTTTCTACGCACTGTGTCAGGAGGGAGCAACCCAAATCAATGTAGTCAATTTGTTTCTGTCTTGACAGTGTGACAAGAATGTCTTAAAACATTGATGTGTGACATAGAATCCACAGAAATTCTAAACAAAAATAAAAAATTTAAGAGTTTAGTTGATGTTGATTTTGTTTACTCATCTTTACAGGAACGGCCCAGAGGAACACGTTGAAGCTGTGGACAAGTTGCAAAAATCTGTCAAATTGCTACAGAAGGTATTTCTCATATTTCAGTCTTATTGTAAATTTTTTATTGTTAACCAATATAGTGGTCTAAATAATGATGAATTAACTACAGTGAAAATGCTCTTTAAGGAAGCTTTTGAGGAAAATAATGTGTTGATGAGAGGAATTACTAATGGTGCTCTGTCAGAAAATAATTTACACCTAGAAATGGAAGCTCTCGCAAAGGTTCGCTATCATCCAGTTCCAAAATACAACAGGCAGAAGAATACCATTTCCATGTGATAATTTAGCAGGTAGATTAAGCTTTCCTTTAAAATAGATGAACGAAGAATGTTAAGCTGGTACTTTAGTATTTGTGTACTGATACCAGTAACAGTAATTTCCAGGCTAATATTTCAAGTTTTGCATATTAAAAAATGGCTACTGAAGATGTCGGTGAGCTTAGCAGTAAAGGCCATGACCAAATTGACATCCTTTGGGTGTTACCTGCAACACAACAAATTGATTTATCACTTTACCTCTTCATAAGGCACAAAAGGAAAACTTCCTCCAAAAGTACAGTTTCAATTAGTGGTGTTGGGATTAGCTGTAGATTTATTTGGATTTGAGAAAATTTGATCGAAAGGGGGATGTAAATGATATCTGTTGTTTTGTAGAATCCAAGAGTCACTTCCAGGACAGAAACAGGTCACGTGGTGAGATGCACTGCTCTGTGAAAACATTCCACTTTCGCTTATTAAAGTTACATCTGATGTCTTCTGTTTCAACTATATTCCATCAGTCCAGTGCTTGATACATGAATATGATGGTTTATTTAATTATTTCAACCATTTTATTCTGTCACGGACAATTTTAAAGCACAGAATACCAAGATTTAAGTTTCTATCCCTAGTGAGAGATTCACATGCGCAGTGCGTATTAGGTTTCTGGATGTAGAGGTCAATGGACTTTGCACCCATTTACAATCAATGCGCAGGTAATTATGAGGCCCCGCGTATTACAATCACAGAATTGTACGGCTCAGAAAGAGACCATTTGGCCCAACGTGTCTGCACCGACTCTCCAAACAAGCATCATAGCTTCGTGCCATTCCCCTATACCCCTGCACTGGATTGGATTGGAATTTGTTTCACCGAGGTACAGTGAAAAGTATTTTTCTGCGAGCAGCTCAACAGATTATTAAGTACAGGAAAAGAAAATGAAATAAAAGAAAATACATAATCGGGCAACACAAGGTACACCGTGTAACTACATAAACACCGGCATCGGGTGAAGCATACAGGGGTGCAGTGTTAATCAGGTCAGTCCATAAGAGGGTCGTTTTAGGAGCCTGGTAACAGCGGGGAAGAAGCTGTTTTTGAATCTGTTCGTGCGTGTTCTCAGACTTTTGTATCTCCTGTCCGATGGAAGAGTGTGTAAGCCGGGTGGGAGGGGTCTTTGATTATGCTGCCTGCTTTCCCCAGGCAGCAGGAGGTGTAGATGGAGTCAATGGATGGGAGGCAGGATCGTGTGTGATGGACTGCACATTGTTTCTATTCATTTAATCATCTAATGTCCTCTTGAATGCCTCAATTGAACCTGCCTCCACCACACTTCCAGGCAGTGCTTTGCAGATCCCAACCACTTGTGCGAGGAGTTTTTCTCACATCACATTTGCTTCTTCTACAAATCACTTCAAATCTGTGCTCCCTCGTTCTTGAACCTTTGACGAGGGGAACAGTTTCTCCCTATCTACTCTGTCCAGCTCCCTCATGATTTTGAACATCTCTATCAAATCTCTTCTTGCCGCTTTCTTTCCAAGGAGAACAATCCTAATTTCTCCAATCTATCCTCATAACTGACGTTTCTCATCCCTGAAACCATTCTTGTAAACCTCTTCTGTGCTCTCTCCAATGCGTTCACATTCTTCCTATGGTGTGGCGCCCAGAATTGTGTACACTATTCCAGCTGAGGTCTATTAGTGTCTTGTATAGATTCAGCATAACCTCCTTGCTCTTGTACTCTGTGCCACTATTAATAAAGCCCAGAAAACTATATACTTTATTAACTGCTCTCTTCACCTGTTCTGCCAACATCAACGACCTATGCATATATATACCTAGGTCCCTCTGCCCCTGAACCCCTTTTAGAATTTTACCCCTTATTTTATATTGTCTCTCCATGTTCTTCTTATCTAAATTTCACACTTCTCATTGAACTTCATCTGTCACCTATCTGCCCACTCCAGCAACTGAAGTTTTGCACTGTTCTCTTCACAGTTTGCAATACGTTTTGTGTCATTTGCAAATTTGAAATTGCCCCTACACACCAAGATCCAGATCATTAATATATATCAGGAAAAGCAAGGGTCTCAATACTGACACCCGGGGAACTTTCACTACAAACCTTCCTCCAGCCTTAAAACTATCCATTGACCATTACTCTCTGCTTCCTATTATTCAACCAATTTTGTATCCACATTGCTACTGTCCCTTTTTATTCCGTGAGCTATAACTTTTCTCGCCAGTTTATTGTATGGCACTACATCGAATGCCTAAGTCTCAAGTACACCACATTACCCTTTTTGGCACCTCCTCAAAAAACTTCAACATATTAGTTAAACACCACTTCCCCTTTAGAAATCCATGCTGGCTCTTCCTAATCAACCCATGTTTTTCCATGTGACGACTGTATGTATGCCACTGTACCGGAAATAAAGCCTTTGTAAAATCTGTCTTCTAATCCTGGTAAGCATTTGTTTTTGTTTTTTAAAATATATTTATTCAAATTTTTCAACAAACCCCGCCCCCCCCAACAAAAAGAAAGAAACAAGATCGCAACAATCAGAAATTATACATTGGATTTCTCCCATATACAATAACCCCCCCATATAACATTTAAAAACACAAATAGGGACCCCCCCCCCCAAGCTTCCGCACTAGAGGGTTTCACATCTTTCCATAGTAGCAAAATCCTCCGCCGGGCTACCAGGGACGCAAAGGCCAGAATACCGGCCTCTTTCGCCTCCTGCACTCCCGGCTCGTCCGATACCCCAAATAATGCCAATCCCCAGCTCGGCTTGACCCGGGCGTTCACCACCTTGGACATAGTCCTCGCAAAACCCCTCCAAAACCCACCCAGCGCAGGGCATGACCAGAACATATGGACGTGATTTGCCGGGCTCCCCGAGCACCTCCCACATCTGTCCTCCACCCCAAAGAACCTACTCAACCTCGCCCCTGTCATATTTGCTCTGTGAGTAACTTTGAACTGTATTAGGCTGAGCCTGGCGCAAGAGGAGGAAGAATTAACCCTACTCAGGGCATCAGCCCACAGACCTCATCTATCTCCTCCCCAAGCTCCTCCTCCCACTTGCCCTTTAACTCTTCCACCGAGGCCTCCTCCTCTTCCTTCAGCTCCTGGTAAATCGCCAAAACCTTGTCTTCTCTAACCCATACACCCGAAATCACCCTGTCCTGGATCCCACGTGCCGGAAGCAGCGGGAATTCCCTCACCTGCCGCCTCACATACGCCCTAACTTGAATGTACCTTAAAGCGTTTCACGGGGTAGCCCAAACTTCTCCTCCAGCGCCCCTAGCCTCCAAACGTCCCATCGATGAACAGGTCCCCCATTCTTCTAATCCCTGCCCAATGCCAGCTCCGAAGCCCCACATCCACCCTTCCCAGGACGAACCGATGATTCTCCCGAATCGGGGACCAAACCGAGGCTCCCACCTCGCCCCTGTGTCGCCTCCACTGCCCCCAGATCTTCAGCGTCGCCGCCACCACCAGACTCGTGGTGTACCTTGTTAGCGAGAGCGGCAGCGGTGCCGTCATCAGCGCCCTCAGGCTCGTGCCCACACAGGACGCCATCTCTAGCCTCTTTCAAGCCGCCCTCTCTCCCTCCATTACCTACTTACGGATCATCGCCACATTGGCTGCCCAATAATAGCCACACAAATCCGGCAGCGCCAGCCCCCTCCCCTGTCCCTGCTACGCTCCAGAAATACCCTCTTCACCATCGGGGTCTTATTCGCCCACACAAATCCCATGATGCTCCTGCTTACCCGTTTGCAAAAGGCCTTGGGGATCATAATGGGAAGGCACTGGAACACAAAGCGAAACATCGGGAGGACCATCATGTTGACCGACTGCACCCTACCCGCTAGTGAGAGTGGTAGCATATCCCATATTTTAAAATCCTCCTCCATCTGCTCCACCAACCGCGTCAAATTGAGCTTATGCAGGGCCCCCCAACTCCTAGCTACTTGGATCCCTAGGTACCGAAAGCTCCTTTCCGCACTCTTCAGCGGTAGCTCGTCTATTCCCCTTCCCTAATCCCCTAAATGCACCACAAAGAGCTCACTCTTCCCTACGCTGAGTTCATACCCCGAAAAGTCCCCAAACTCCCTAAGGATCCTAATGACCTCCGCCATCCCCTCCACTGGATCCGCCACATACAACAACAGGTTGTCGGCATACAACGACACCCGGTGTTCCTCTCCCCCCCGGACCAATCCCCTCCATTTCCTGGACTCCCTCAGTGCCATGGCCAGCGGCTCAATTGCCAATGCAAACAACAGGGGGGATAAGGGGCACCCCTGCCTCGTCCTCCAGTACAGCCGAATGTACTCCGACCTCTGCCGGTTCGTAGCCACACTCGCCACTGGGGCTCTATATAGCAGCCTGACCCAACTGATGAACCCCGAACCGAACCGAAACCTCCGCAACACTTCCCAAAGCTATATGGTAAGCATTTGTATTCTATGGCTGTCACCACTAGCTCCACTGTAGTTTGTGTTTATTTTATTTTGAACTCTGTTGGGAAAAGTTAAACCCTTGGGCGGAACTTGCACGTAATATGTTTTTCTTTTCTGTGCTCCGCAGAACAATCTAAGCCTGCTTCGGGATTTGGCTCTGTTAACAGCAAACAGCTTTAGGAGTGATCCAAACAAGGGCAAGTTATTAGTTTTGCATAGGTGAGTAACTTGATATTCTGCCAGTATTCTTCATGCAGTATATACACCAATGATTGAGTTTGGAACACTGCTCTTGTGTTCTTTCGCTGAAGAAAAATGGCAGCATAAAAAAAAAAAATGTTGCAATCTTAGTTATTTTACGTAAGCAATGAATTAAATTGAGCGCAGGACACACAACATGTTCACCTTTACTTGCAATAGGAAAATGCATGTGGTGGACACAGATGTTCCAGTGATTTGTCAGTCAACATAAATCGCAAGTAAGTGGAGAGTTTGTTAATCTAAAAATGATTTTTAATGATTTGTACAAATCCCAATGTGCATCAGGAAGATTGAGACATCTTTTTGAACCAAGGATTTTAGCATCAAGGCAGAAGAATGATTAGCTCTCTCATATACCTCCTTGAAGTTTCTTCTTGTTCTTGGACATTCTTGTGCAGAGCAAAGCTTCATAAGGCTTCTCCAGCTGCAGTAAACAACCCATGTCCCATTTTAAAATGATTTTTGATCGTTTGACTGCAAGTTAAAGTCAAGAAAAGTTCTGTTTTGGCCACTCCACCCTATTGCTCTGTGCTGTTGACTGGGCCACCCAAAAACCGTGTGAACCCAGATGCACCCTTTCCACAGTGAGACCTTCTGTCTGTATGAAACCCAGTGTGTGAAATCTTCAGTAGCCTTTTGTCCACGTGAAACATGATGCTGCACTTTCTCAGGGATTTCTCAGGGCGGTTTTACAAATTAAGTTGTTTTGAAAACCAAAGACCTGTTTGAAGTTTTGTTCTGCACACTGCTGTTCAGCAGTTTAAATCACAATTTTTTATTGCTCTGCAGTGTAGATACGATTAACTTCAATATATAGAATGACTTATATTTGCATACCACTTATCAAAACCTTTGGAATGTCCTAACACATTTTGTAGCCAATTAAAATGGAGTCACTATTGTAATTCGTTCTTTAACTATGCTGCACATTGCCCGATTTGGGAGTGTTTGACGCTGATGCTGGTGCCTAATGTTCTGAGCCCCAAAATAAAGTTTTTAATAAAACATAATGGGAGTATTGCAGTATGTACGGTGTGAACAACAATCTATATTCTCATAACTGCCAATGTTTAACATCAGAACTTTAATGGGGGTCAAGGATTATGAGGAGAAGGCAGGAAAATGGGGATGAGAAAAATATCAGCCATGATTGAATGGCAGAGCAGATTCGATGGGCCGAGTGGCCGACTTCTGCTCCTATGTCAGCATGGTAGCATAGTGGTTAGCACTATAGCTTCACAGCGCCAGGGTCCCAGGTTTGATTCCCGCTTGGGTCACTGTCTGTGCGGACTCTGCCCGTGTCTGCATGGGTTTCCTCCGGGTGCTCCGGTTTCCTCCCACAGTCCAAAGATGTGCAGGTTAGGTGGATTGGACATGCTAAATTGCCCTTAGGTTAGATGGGGTTGCAAGGTTATGGGGATAGGGTGGAAGTGTGGGCTTAAGTGGGGTGCTCTTTCCAAGAGCTGGTGCAGACTCGATGGGTCGAATTGCCTCCTTCGGCACTGTAACTTCTATGATATTCTATGATGATATTCTACGATATGTCTTATGGTCTTTATTGTACATTGAGTTGCCATTTTAAAATTGTTATACCTATTTCTATTAATTTTATTTCAGAAAGGATGGCGACAATGAATTTATGAACATTATAGCAAATGAAGTTAGTGCTGAGGTAAAGTGCAACACCTTATTATTTACAACGGCAATGTAAAATGGAGATTGCAAAATGCATTTTTTTTATTCCACAGGTTCTTACTGATTTCATTAGTCTGTCATCCTTATTCACTGCTTCTTATTCCCACTAATGTTTACCATTCTCATCTTTTGTTTTCATCTTGTCTTATTGTACTGCTGGCTCTCCAGCTTTTTGATTTGCTTCTGCCCTTACTCCTCGTGTTTCTGCCTGTTCAAATCCTCTGCAGTTGCTTCCATTCCTTCACGAATCATTCCATCGCTAACTGAATGTGTTAGTGCGCTAACTATTCCCACTCTCCTGCTACTGTGGAGCTAATCTCGAGGCCATGTGAGCTGATGGTGTCCGACATGACAAGTGCGCGAGGTCATTGTACCTTATTTCTCATGACGGAAGGGATCAGACATGAAATTGGTTTGGCTGTCAAAATTCATTTGTAATTGTCACAAGTAATCAGCACAAAACTAGCCAGAATTTGTCAATAATTGGAACTAAATAGGCAGCCCACACAATGAGGCCACAGGAAAGACTGGGCGCGATTCTCCACTCCCACGCCAGTTGGGAGAATCGCCTGAGCCGCCAAAATTTCTGGGGACGCCGGTCCGACGCCCTCCGGCGATTCTCCCAAGCGGCGGGAATGGCCCGATCGAGTTTTGCGGGCCGGAGACACCGAAAATGGCGATTCTCCGGCACCCCCGCTATTCTGAGGCCCGGATGGGCTGAGCGGCCAGGCCAACGGCGGGTTCCCCCCGGCGCCGTCCACACCTGGTCGCTGCAGTCGTGGGCGGTGCGTGAACGCTGGGGGAGGGCGACCTGTGGGGGGGCGACGGGGGGTCCTGCACCGGGCTTCACCTTGAATGTGGGGAGGCCCGCGATCGGTGCCCACCGATCATCGGGCCATCCTCTCTGAAGGAGGACCTCCTTCCTACTGCGGCCCCGCAAGATCCGTCCCCCATCTTCTTGCGGGGCGGATTTGGACAGGACGGCAACCACGCATGCGCGGGTTGGCGCTGGCCAACCCACGCATGCGTGGATGATGTCCGTTATGCGGCGCCGCTTTTACGCGGGCGACAAGGCCTGGCGCGGGTAGATGACGCGGCCTCGATACTGGCCCATTGTCAGGGCCTGAATCGGTCGGGACCGGGGCCGTTCCGCGCCGTCGTGAACCTCAACGGCGTTCACGACGGCGCGGCCACTTCGGCGTGGGAGTGGAGAATCCCACCCTCTGTTTCCCCAGCCCGGCTACCCTGAGGCCTCATTGACGTGCATTTATATAGCACCTTTCGCGACCATTGGGTTCCTCAACAGCCAATTAAGAACTTTTGAAGGATAGTCACTGTTGTAATGTAATCGCAGCAAACTCCCTCTAACAGCAACATGATAATGACCAGATCATCTGTTTGTGACATTGATTGAGGAATAAATATTACCCAGAACAACAGGACAACTCCCCTCCGCCTCTTTGAAAATGGTGCCATGGGATCCTGTATGGCTACCTGAAAGGGAAGATGGGAGTTCAGTTTCTCAGCCAAAAGATAGCACCTCCAAAAATGCAGCATTCTGTGAATGTCAGTCTCTATTTTTGTGCTCAACTCCTGGAGTGCGACTTGAGGTGAAGGTTCTACCCAGTGAGTCATCGCTGACAGTGGAGGAATGTTGCACAAGTAGAATTCTTGTGTAGTTGAAGTCAAAGAGCATTGTTGGATCAAACCTGTGGAAGTACGGTAGCACAACTGGATAGCACTGTGGCTTCACAGTGCCAGCGTCCCAGGTTCGATTCCCCACTGGGTCACTGTCTGTGCGGAGTCTGCACGTTTTCCCTGTGTCTGCGTGGGTTTCCTCCGGATGCTCCGGTTTCCTCCCACAGTCCAAAGACGTGCAGGTTAGGTGGATTGGACATGATAAATTGCCCTTAGTGACCAAAAAGGTTATGAAATGATGTGAAATGAAAATCGCTTATTGTCACAAAGGCTTCAACTGAAGTTACTGTGAAAAGCCCCTAGTCGCCACATTCCGGCGTCTGTTCGGGGAGGCCGGGACGGGAATTGAACCATGCTGCTTTAAAAGCCAGCGATTTAGCTTCAGATGGGGTTATTGCGTTACGAGGATAGGGGGGAAGTGAGGGCTTAAGTGTGTCGGTGCAGAATCAATGGGCCGAATGGCCTCCTTCTGCACTGTATGTTCTATGTCCTAGGTTTTCACCTCGTCGCTGCTGTCTCAAAGCTGTCCAACGTCAGACTTTTAGCAGTGATGCCAGAAGTTAAAAGCAGAACACCAAGTTTTATTCTTCTGTATTGATAAACACAGAAAATGTCCAGCACCTTGAGGCTCAACTACTGGTTTATTATTGTGTTTTCCTCAGGTCGTACTTCTGTTCCTCACCGTTGGTGATGAAAAAGGAGCAGGATTATTCCTGTTAGCAGGTCAAGTGGATGCTGTTGAAGCACTAGGATCAAAGTAAGATCAACTTCCGTAACTGTTGAGGCAACTTGCAAAATGGCTGCTTTCTTGCTCCTTGTAGTTTGGAAGATTTTCTTTTTTACACAGTATTGATGGCCTATGAAAGGACTTTTGGAGCTCATCATCTCGTAAAAGTTAATATTCTGTAACTGTTGGTATCGCAGCTACGGCCATTTAGATTTCAGCACTCGGCAGTCTTGATACACAAAGCTAATACTCATGTAATGAGGATCTATTTGATCCTGTTTGGGGACGGGACATTTCACAATGGTATTATCTCCCTCGTGGAATAAAAATGACACCTAATCCATTTCTCTGTGCAACATATTTTTTGCTGAACATGCAACAATCAAAGGTTTTTCTGGTTTTTTTTCCTCCTAGTTGAAGGAAGCTGGAGATTGAGAGCCAAGGAACCAATGGAAGGATTCTAGATTTGTTTTTATGGAAGAAGTGAGATAATTCTAAGGCGTTGCAAGAGTTTTCTGGCTATGGTTTCAATTCCGCACTAATTATGGCGCCGGTCAGTGGAGAGGGTTCTAATTCTGCTCCAAATGTTCAATTCCTGGAGAGAAGGTGGAGTCAATTGTTTCAAAGGGAATGAAGCTGGGGGGAGGCAGAGATTGGTTATGCAATTGCATAATCAGAAACTTGTCTATCCTACAAGTAGCGGAAACAGCGATGCAATGCCCATTACTGTTTATTGAGCAAAAGCAGATGTGGGGAAGTAGCACAGCTTCAATGAACTTGGCGTGAGAAGATATTCACTGACTGTCAACTGATTGGATGTTTTGGTTTGGCTTTCCAATGTAGGGTTTCTCAAATCCTTGATGGAAAAGGTGCTGGAAAACGGGGACGTTACCAGGGTAAAGCAAACAAGATGAGCAAACGGACAGAGGTGGAGGCCCTCCTTCAGCAATACGTCAGCTCACTGGACACAAAAGAAGAATGAGCACAGAGAATGAAAACTGATGTAAATTTATATGTATACTATTGTTACCTTGCCAGAAAGAAATCTTCCCCGTACCCGTCTATTCATTTAAATGTTTTCTTACAGCGAGTGTGCACCCAGCAACTAAATTCGTGGCTCTGAAGGGAAGTGGAGTGAGATTACCTCTCCCAGTGAGTGGTCTTTACTTTTCCTTGCCATGTTGGGCAGGCCCATTATTGAAGATTCAGGCTGTATTTACACTGTAAATGTTAATCTATATTTGGTGTGCAGCACAATAAATCCATCCTCTCTGTCTTGTCTTGAAATGTTTTTCAATTGTAAATATAAAGGAATTCTGTTCATAGCGACGTTAACAAGAAGATTTAAAACAAGATATGACACCCAGCTGCATAAGCAATTATTACGTCAGATGATAGAAAGCTTGGGCCAAGAGGCAGGTTTTAAGAGTCATAAAGGATGCATCTTCCCTGTGAACCCGCAGGGGGCAGGGATGGAGCTTGGGGGGGGGGGGGGGGGTTTGGAGACTACCGTTCAAACAAGCCCAGACTAAATTCCGCTACTTGGGCATTTAAATAGCCCACAACTTGACACGGATCCACAAATAGAACTTGACGAGTCATGGAGGAAGTCAAAAGGGACCAGCAGAGGTGGGGCCCACTCCCACTCTCCCGTGTGTGTTGCGGTTTCGGAATATGTAACTTATGAAGTGTGAAAACCCAATAAAAACACTTTAAAAAAGAAATAAAGGAGGGAAGCATGGTGAGGTGTAAAGGTTGAAAGGTTTTCTAGAGCTTAAGGCCTAGGCAATTGAAGACATGGCCATCAGTGGTGGAGCAGTTATAATTGGGGATGCAAACGAGGCTAGAATTAGAGGAGCACACATCTCAAGGAGATTAGAGATAGGGAGAGGCAAGGCTGTGGAGGGATTTGAAAATAATGATAATTTTATAAGAAAAATATTGAATGGCTGGGTGCCAATGTAGGTCAGTGAGCACCGGGGACACAGGAATGGAGCTACTGTGAGTTAAGGCGCAGGCAGCAGTGTTTTGGATGACCTCCAGTTTACAGAGCGTAGAATGTGGTGGACCAGCCAGAGGTGCGTTGGAATATATATATATTTTTCAAATATACCCATTTAAATAGGAATAGAAACCGTAGGTACAAGAGGTTAACCCATATTCCGCCCAATAATTCTGCATGTCCGTATTGCACTTGTTTCCAAGATCTTTTCTCGGGAATATGATCGGCACTGCCAGGCAATAATTCAGGAGTCCCAACATTTCTGCTGATAACCGTTAGTTGCTGCTTACAGTAATATTTCTAACCATTTGGAATTCTATTTGTAAACAGGCACACGGTTAAAAGTACTGATGAGCAAAGTGTGTGATGCCAACTGGGTGCAACACCAACATTGGGACTTCCCCATGGGCAGGCAGCAAAGATTTGCAGAGGCAATCAACAGGGAAACAGAGTATTAATACAGTGGGATGAGGGAGGGAGACAGCGGATCAGGGCTCCTTGGCACAGGCAGTAGCATTGGCACTTGTGGAATATCTGTCCACGCAGCTATTTAGAAGTGATTCTTTCAATTTAATAGCCACAGGGCTAATAATATAACTATATACTTGAGAGCTTTACAGAAAGGTGCCAGGCTGTGTTGATTACACTGCACAAAAGTACCCATTTAACCACCTGCATTATAGCTCCATGTTCTGGCAGTTGCTGGTAATGTGCGTCAGTTGTTGCGCAGCTGCTGGCACTGTCGCCTTGAGCCAGGAAATTGTGGCTTCAAGTCTCACTTGGGAGACTTGAGCTCAAAGTTTAGGCTGATACTTTTGCGCTGCGCCGACGGGAGTGCTGCGCCGCTCTGAGGGAGGGCTGCGTCGACGGGCGTGCTGCACCGACGGGAATGCTGCAGTCTTTTGAACAAGGTGTTAAAATGAGGCCCCATGTGCTCTTGAAGTTGGACATAAAAGATCACATGGCACTAATTCTAATAATAGCAGGAGAGTTCCCGCTGCCCCTGCCGATATTTATCCTTCAGTAAACAGATTTCCTGGTCATTGTCATATTGCTTTTTGTTGATGTTTGCCGTGCAAACATTTTTTAAAAATATTTTTATTCGGCTTTTTCAGTTTTACACATAACCAAAGCAGGTATTAACAAACTCTACCCCGCCCCCCCCCCCCCCCCCAATCCCTCAAAGCCAAACAAATCACCAACCCCTCCCCTCCCCCCCCCACCCCCAATCACTAATGGTGACCAGCTCTTTAGAGTCATCTTCGGTAAAACCCTTCAATTGTCCGTCCTCATGGTGTACAAATTTCTTGAGATACGAAAACTCTATAAGATTCCCCAGCCGTACTGAGGCGCCGGGTGGAGAAGCTGACCTCTGACCTCCAACCCATCAGCACTCACCTTCGAGCAATCACTGAGGCAAAGACCGGAACATCAGCCCCACCCCAGTCTGCTGCTCCGATGACTCTGATACCGATGTCACCCCGAGGAGGCATGGCTTCAGTTCAATTTGTAGGATTGTTGACATGGTGCCAAAGAGAGATAAGCTGAACCCTCCGAGTTTAATTCTGTTTTAAATTTGCCAATTATCCTAAGACTATGACCTCTCGTTATACAATGCCCCTCAAGAGGAAGCATCCGCTCCATGTATACTTTATCCATACCTTTTATCATCTTGTTTATCTCAATTTGATCTATGCACCACCTTCAACTGTATCAGCTCTAACTTTGCATATGATGACGTTGTGTTCACCCTGTAGCGATATACATCACTGTACACAAAGGGTTAATGTACATACACTACACCTAGCTAGACACTAGAGGGAACACCAGAGACATGACACACAGGCAGTCAACCAATAGGTCAATAAGATCGGACACGACAAATGGGCAGTCACGATACACAGGTGACACTACCATAGGAGGGCATTACACCAACCCATATAAAAGGACACATCACACATGCTCAGTCTCCAGTGGAGAGTCTCAGTGAGCACAGACACAGGGTTGATGGAACATCACTCCCACCACGTGGATTGTAGAAGACTGGTTAGTCCGTCTGAGTAGCTATAGCAGGATTAACAGTAGTGTTGAATCCAAGTAGGAGAATTGTTAATAGTTTAATAAATGTGTCAAAGCTATCTCCAAGTCTGAACCTTCCTTTGTCAGAGTGCACATCAAGGAAGCAGCTTATGCTATGACAAGAGCATAAGAAAACATGGCACCCAGTGAGTGACTGTTAAATCCATATAGTTTCAACTCAGCAAACAGTGACTACCAGCAACAGCAGCCAGGCAAGATGATGCTCGAGATTCCGGTCCCACAGCAGCTCAGGTACCAAGGCAATTTCAATGAAAACTGGCATTGGTTCAGGCAGAGATTCGAGATCTACCTGGTAGCATCCGACTTAGATGGCGTGGTGGATGCAGAGAAAATAAAGCTTCTACTTACCATTGTGGGTCCAGAAGCAGCTGAAATCATCCAGCCCTTCAAATACTCAAAAGGGGCAAAACAAGAGCGATTTCCAGGCATTCCTGGACAAATTCCAAGAATTCTGCGAGGAACATACACGAAGAAAAGGTAAAAGAGGCGCCAAAACTCACCGTGAGGTAGGCTTGCAGCAACGAACGACAGTTTTGAATTGCAGCCATCTTGGAAAAGGTGCTGCACATGCGCAGTTGCGCAAAGAGTGCACAGAATGGGAAGGTCCATTTGCGCATGCGCTTCATGATGTCAGAGGCCCCCGGACGACGCCCACTTAACGGGGAAATGTCCCAAAACACAAAACAAAAAATGTAAAGCCTCAAAACCAGATTCACCTGGAATGACAGCACAGAAATTCAACCAGAAGCTGAAAGTAACCGCCGCAGAACCCTGCAACAAGCTGTTAGCACCGCCCAAAGAGATGATACAGTCCTTGAAGACTATGACTCGGACCGTGAATTCTTCTTTGGACATCGTGAGCCCAATGCCAGCTCCGACACAAAACGTGATGATATCGTCTTGGAAGACAACGACTCAGACAAAGCTTTCACCTTGGGAGGCTACCCCAGTACCAAATCCGAACCGCAACTAGATGTGTTGCACATTGACGACCCCGACGACGAGTTCTTCGGATTGGGGAATCTTCAGCCCAGCATATACGACATCCCGACTCGTGAGTGCAGGATGATGCTGTGGCCTGACGCCAAGAGACAGAGAGCGGTACAAGCCCACAGAGAGTGGTCCACGCACCATGAAGAGTCCCCGACTCCACATAGAGAGTGGTCCACGCACCACGAAGGGTCCAAGCCTGCACAGCTAGCTCTTGGACAGACTCCACAATAGAAGCAACGCAAGACTCCACAGCGCAGTCCTTGCATGATCAAGGAGTGACTCGAGTGACACAAGCCTCCACAGTGAGCTCATGGACAGACTCCACGATAGAAGCAATGCAAGACTCCAGAGCGCAGTCCTTTCATGAACAAGAAGTGATGACAGTTTCCACAGAGAGACCAATGCACGATACACACAGAGGTGACACTACATCAGGAGGGCATTACACCAACCCATATAAAAGGACACATCACACATGCTCAGTCTCTGTCCAGTGGAGAGTCTCAGTGAGTACAGACACAGGGTTGATTGAACATCACTCCCACCACGGGGATTGTAGCAGACTGGTTAGTCAGTCTGAGTAGCTATAGCAGGATTAACAGTAGCGTCGAATCCAAGTAGGAGAATTGTTAATAGTTTAATAAACGTGTTAAAGCTATCTCCAAGGAATTGGTAGATGTTGAGTCTGGAGAAGGGGGTGTAGATAGCCTGGGTCACATTGTGATCTAAAAAGACGAGGTGTTGGGTGTCTTAAAAAATATTAAGGTAGATAAGTCCCCAGGGCCTGATGGGATCTACCCCAGAATACTGAAGGAGGCTGGAGAGGAAATTGCTGAGGCCTTGACAGAAATCTTTGGATCCTCGCTGTCTTCAGGGGATGTCCCAGAGGACTGGAGAATAGCCAATGTTGTTCCTCTGTTTAAGAAGGGTAGCAAGGAAAATCCCGGGAACTACAGGCCGGTGAGCCTTACTTCAGTGGTAGGGAAATTACTGGAGAGAATTCTTCGAGACAGGATCTACTCCCATTTGGAAGCAAATGGACGTATTAGTGAGAGGCAGCACGGTTTTGTGAAGGGGAGGTCGTGTCTCACTAACTTGATAGAGTTTTTCGAGGAGGTCACTAAGATGATTGATGCAGGTAGGGCAGTAGATGTTGTCTATATGGACTTCAGTAAGGCCTTTGACAAGGTCCCTCATGGTAGACTGGTACAAAAGGTGAAGTCACACGGGATCAGGGGTGAACTGGCAAGGTGGATACAGAACTGGCTAGGCCATAGAAGGCAGAGGGTAGCAATGGAGGGATGCTTTTCTAATTGGAGGGCTGTGACCAGTGGTGTTCCACAGGGATCAGTGCTGGGACCTTTGCTCTTTGTAGTATATATAAATGATTTGGAGGAAAATGTAACTGGTCTGATTAGTAAGTTTGCAGACGACACAAAGGTTGGTGGAATTGCGGATAGCGATGAGGACTGTCTGAGGATACAGCAGGATTTAGATTGTCTGGAGACTTGGGCGGAGAGATGGCAGATGGAGTTTAATCCGGACAAATGTGAGGTAATGCATTTTGGAAGGTCTAATGCAGGTAGGGTATATACAGTGAATGGTAGAACCCTCAAGAGTATTGAAAGTCAAAGAGATCTAGGAGTACAGGTCCACAGGTCATTGAAAGGGGCAACACAGGTGGAGAAGGTAGTCAAGAAGGCATACGGCATGCTTGCCTTCATTGGCCGGGGCATTGAGTATAAGAATTGGCAAGTCATGTTGCAGCTGTATAGAACCTTAGTTAGGCCACACTTGGAGTATAGTGTTCAATTCTGGTCGCCACACTTCCAGAAGGATGTGGAGGCTTTAGAGAGGGTGCAGGAGATTTACCAGAATGTTGCCTGGTATGGAGGGCATAAGCTATGAGGAGCGATTGAATAAACTCGGTTTGTTCTCACTGGAACGAAGGAGGTTGAGGGGCGACCTGATAGAGATATACAAAATTATGAGGGGCATAGACAGAGTGGATAGTCAGAGGCTTTTCCCCAGGGTAGAGGGGTCAATTACTAGGGGGCATAGGTTTAAGGTGAGAGGGGCAAGGTTTAGAGTAGATGTACGAGGCAAGTTTTTTACGCAGAGGGTAGTGGGTACCTGGAACTCGCTACCGGAGGAGGTAGTGGAAGCAGGGACGATAGGGACATTTAAGGGGCATCTTGACAAATATATGAATAGGATGGGAATAGAAGGATACGGACCCAGGAAGTGTAGAAGATTGTAGTTTAGTCGGGCAGTATGGTCGGCACGGGCTTGGAGGGCCGAAGGGCCTGTTCCTGTGCTGTACATTTCTTTGTTCTTTGTTCTTTGTTCTTTGAACCTTCCTTTGTTAGAGTGCACATCAAGGAAGCAGCTTATGCTACGACAAGAGCATAACAAAACACAACCTACGCAGAATCTCACACCACACCCCCTCCACGCCCCAGTTTCGGGCAGCACGGTGGCCTTGTGGATAGCACAATTGCTTCACAGCTCCAGGGTCCCGGGTTCGATTCCGGCTTGGGTCACTGTCTGTGCGGAGTCTGCACGTCCTCCCCGTGTGTGCGTGGGTTTCCTCCGGGTGCTCCGGTTTCCTCCCACAGTCCAAAGATGTGCAGGTTAGGTGGATTGGCCATGATAAATTGCCCTTAGTGTCCAAAATTGCCCTTAGTGTTGGGTGGGGTTACTGGGTTATGGGGATAGGGTGGCGGTGTTGACCTTGGGTAGGGCGCTCTTTCCAAGAGCCGGTGCAGACTCGATGGGCCGAATGGCCTCCTTCTGCACTGTAAATTCTATGATAAAACTGGAACCCCCAGCTCCTCCTCCCACTTGGCCTCCATCCCTTCCAGGAATACTGCCTCCTCAGCTCTCAGCCTCCCATAAACCCACGAGATACACTCCTCCTCCAACCCTGCCAGTGACAAAACCTTCTCCATCAACGAGGCAGGGGGGCACCACTGGGAATGTTGAAAGGATCTTTGTGAAGTCATGCACCTCTACGTATCTAAATACATCCGTCTGTGAGAGTCCAAATTTCCCCACCAGCTCCTCAAAGCTCACAAATCGGCCCTTCAAAAACAAATCCTTCTGCACATCAACTCCCTTCTCCCATCCCATAAACCTAGTGTCCAGCCTCACCGGCTCGAACATGTGATTCGCACAAACCAGCACCAACTTCCATACCGCCCCCAATTTAAAGTGCTGCTGAATTGTCTCCATATCTTCAGTGTGGAGGCCACCACCAGATTCCCTGAGTATTTCCCCAGAGAAAAAGGTGGACAAGGTGACCAACACCCTTAACCCTGACCCCCTACACGAGCTTGAGTCCACCCTCACCCATAAAGCCTCCGGATCCCCATAGCAACCCAACATCTTCTCAGCGTTTGCTGCCCAATAATAATATATCATGTGTGGCAACGCCAACTCCCCGACTGCCTATCCCTCTGAAGCACCATCTTCCTAATCCTGGCTACTTTCCCCGCCCAGCTGAATGTCAAAATCAATATCTCCACGCCCCCAAAAAAGGATTTTGGCAATTGAAAACCCGGCAAATATTCGAATCAAAACAGGAAACGCGGCAGGACATTAATTTTCACTGTCTGAAATCTGCCTGCCAAGGACAGGGAGGCTGTCCCAACTCTGTAGGTCTGCCAGGTTCGTAAAATCTGGTCTCTGAAGCCAGGCCATCATTCCCCTCCCATGCCTCTCAAAATGCTCGCCAAACTGTTTCTCAAATCCGACAGCCATTACCTCCACCAGCTTGTCTACCGTGATAGGTGTGGCCCCACCCGATGCACTTGCCTCTGCTATCTTAGGTCCTCCTGGTCTCTGCACTTTGCTCGGCTCTTCCGATGGAAAACTGCTTCCACCTTTTCTAATTATATTTTTTCTTGTGCCTTTTGACATCCTCGAGCCAAATACTCTCGAATGGGCCGAGCCTGTCCACCAATTACCTCCGGGAACCGGGTAAAAAGAACCAAAAACCAACGACACTGGTGGGAGCTACCTTTCGTGCGACCTCCTACATGTAGTTTCCTGCGGTGCAAATGTTCTGCCAATCACATTACAACAGTGACTACAATTTTTTTTTTAAGTACTTAATTGCCTGCAGAGCAAATAGGTGAGGCTGTGAAAGGCGCTATATAAATGCAAGTCTTTTTCGTCAAATTGTTTGAAATTGCAGCACCCCAGGCTACCTCAGTACCTAGTTGCCAACAGCATATCCACAAGCTTTCAGCTAATTTTAGAGTAAAGCCTTTTAAAGATATGGAAGGGAGGGGTGCAGGCATCAGATGCAGCATATTTCCATTGTTGAGGGATTATACATACTAGATTAAATGCACGAGATTTGGAACATGGTGCAAGAGAAACTTCTTCAGAGAGTTACGAAGCTATGGAATTCATTTCACGGGTTAATAGTTGAAGCCGAAACTATGTCAACGTTCACGATTAGGTTGGATAGATTGAAGGATAAAGAGATGAATCAAAAGGGCAAGCGAATGTGACTAGCATTATTTGTTTGCATGGTAAGTAGGTGCATGTATGGACTAGTTCAGAAGAATGGCCTGCTTAATGTTTACCCCTACATTTTCCAAGAGCTTTTCGTGCTCTTTTTGAGAGTCCAGATTAAGAATATTTTCAGAGCACTTGATGTCTAAAACAGCTTCGTGCAGATTTACAGTCCCATTGTTCCTTTGACATTTTGAGACCTGTCACAAAAGTCGAGCTGCTTCTTGTGTTCCAATCAAATACATGATGCTTTGGCTTGAGTTTGAGAAAATCACTTTCTTATAGTGAGTCAAGCTGGGCTGCAAGTCTTTGACGAATAACAACTCCACAAAGCCACACAAGTCATTGGCCCATACAATTTGCTGTTTTCTGATTTTCAATGAGAGCATTAGGTCATTATATCCTGAGGCACACATCTGGTATTTGCATTCAAGAGCTTGAATAGTAAATGATGTTCTCTTGGCAATAGATTGTACTAAAGAGTACATTTGTGAAGCATATAAGAAGGGTTAGTAGTAAAACAATAGACACAGCGCCAGAGATATTTTGGAGAATGAATGGGTATCTCAAAATCAATTAAAAGCTGAATAAAGGGACACATTGAGAGTGAGGAATGTTGGACGCCGCTGGATCTACAACTGCAAGATGCTGAACTGCTGGAAGCGAATCGGTTAAAATGGCTTCCCAGCATGAAACATTAGTAAACGTCCTATTGCTTTTCCACATATCTACGTAGGACCACACTAGCTGTTAGAATTTTGGTTTTCAGATTAACTGGACAACTACAGAGACTGAGCTCTTCCTGGTGATCTCATTAATAAGCTTCACTGAGCGATCTTCAGTCATGTTGTCAAGTTCTGTGGACCCGTCTGGCCCAGATGTTGACGCAAGCTGCCGCTTTAACTTCTGGGGGATTTTGCTAATCCGCCATGTTCTACAGACAAAAGTGAATAGATCCATTACCTTCATGGGTTAAAAATTAAAATATGTGACGACTTCCGGTTGCGGCTATGCCGAGGTAGGTCGCACGTTCGGCAGCTCCCGCCAGGAATGGACTTTTGGGCTCTACAGTGGGGCCCCAACGGCAATTGTTCGACGGCTCCCAGTGTGGGAAGGTGATAGCAAGGTTCCCCCGGCACTGCATGGATTGGACCAGCAGTGGAGCGATTAAGAAAGTGATTCTGGTGCAGCGGAAAATGCGAGGGAGGAGAAGCAAGATGGCGGCGGGTGGAGATCAAGCAGCGTGGGCGCAGTGGTCGCAGGAGCAGCAGGAGTTCCTTAAACGCTGCTTTGCGGAGCTGAAGACAGAAATGCTGGCGCCAATGAAGGCGGCGATTGAGAAGCTTGTGGCGACCCAGAAGGCCTAAGGGGCGGCGATCCGGGAGGTGCGGCAAAAAGCCTCGGAGAACGAGAACGAGATCTTGGGCCTGGCGGTGAAGGTGGAGGCGCACGAGGCGCTGCACAAGAGGTGGCAGGAAAAATTTGAGAACCTGGAGAATAGGTCGAGGAGGAAGAATCTTCGGATACTGGGTCTCCCTGAAGGAGTGGAGGGGCCCGATGCCGGGGCATATATGAGCACGGTGCTAAATTCGCTGATGGGCGCGGGAGCTTTCCCGAGGCCCCTGGAGCGGGATGGGGCTCATCAGGTCCTGGCAAGGAGACCCAAAGCCAACGAGCCGCCAAGGGCTGTAGTGATGAGGTTCCACCGCTTTATGGACAGAGAGTGTGTCCTGAGATGGGCCAAAAAAGAGCGGAGCAGCAGGTGGGAGAACACGGAGATCCGAATTTACCAGGACTGGAGTGCGGAGATGGCTAAGAAGAGGGCTGGTTTTAACCGGTCTAAGGCGGTTCTCCATCGGAAGGGGGTGAAATTCAGGATGCTGCAGCCAGCGCGATTGTGGGTCACGTTCCAAGATCGACACCACTATTTGGAAACGCCTGATGAGGCATGGAACTTTATCCAGACTGAAAAGTTGGCCTCAAACTGAGGGTTTGTCGTGGGGGGGATGTTTACTGTGTTTACTGTGTTTGGGGAATGTTCTTTTTGTTTTGGTGCTGTGTGGGGATGGGTGAATGGATTTGATGTGGGGGCTGTGGGAGAGTGTGGGCGTCGGTGTTGGAGGGGCAGGGCCACGCGGAGGAAGAGGGGGGGTGGAGGCCCGGGGATGGGGAGTTGGGGTAAGGCCGCAAAAAGGAGCTGCGCCAGAGGGGGCGGGGCCGGCTCAGACGGAAAGAGCGGGCTTTTTCCCGCATTAGGGAAGGATGGGGGCGGGGCCGGGGGGGAAGGGCAGCGCTGGAGAGGAGGGCACACTGACTGCCAAGGGGTGGGGGGATTCTCACACTGGGGGGTCGATGGAATGGCGGGAGAGGCCGGGCTCAGCAGGAGTCAGCTGACTTACGGGAGTGTCATGGGGGGAGCAAAATGGCTAGATGAGGATCTAGCGGTGGGGAGGGGGGTGGGGGGGGGGAGGGAGGAGGGGGGACTGGGTTGCTGCTGCATTGGCCAAAGAGGAGCTGGAAGTAGGAGAGGAAGCCGGGGCGGGGGTCCGCCGCCTGGGGGACTGGAGGGTGCGGGAGGCGCGGGCACGTGGCTGGCCTAGAAAAGGAGATGGCTAGTTGGCGGGGTGGGGTGGGGGGGGGGGGGGGCGAGTAGCCCCCTGATCCGGCTGATAACTTGGAATGTGAGGGGCCTGAACGGGCCGGTCAAGAGGGCCCGGGTGTTCGCGCACTTAAAGGGACCGAAGGCAGACGTGGTTATGCTCCAGACACATCTGAAAGTGGCAGATCAGGTTAGGCTGAGAAGGGGATGGGTAGGGCAGGTCTTTCATTCAGGGTTGGATGCGAAGAACAGAGGGGCTGCAATACTGGTGGGGAAGCGGGTGTCGTTCGAGGCACTGAATATTGTGGCGGATAATGGAGATCGATATGTGATGGTGAGTGGTAGGTTGCAGGGGATGCGGATGGTACTGGTGAACGTATATTTGCCCCGAATTGGGATGATGCCGGATTTATGAAACGCATGCTGGGTCGGATTCCGGATCTGGAGGTAGGAAGCTTGACAATGGGGGGGGGGGGGGGACTTCAACACGGTGCAGGACCCAGCACTGGACCGTTCCAGGTCCAGGACGGGTAAGAGGCCGGCTGCGGCCAAGGCACTCAGGGGGTTAATGGACCAGATGGGGGGAGTGGATCCATGGAGGTTTCCGCAGGCCAGGAAATTTTCCTTCTTTTCCCACGTCCGTAGAGCCTACTCCCAGATAGATTTTCATTTTGAGTAGGACGCTAATCCCAAAAGTGGAGGGAACGGAATATTCGGCCATAGCCATCTCGGACCACGCCCCGCATTGGGCGGAGCTGGAGTTGGGGGAGGAGAGGGACCAGCGCCCGCTGTGGCGCCTCGATGTGGGACTATTGGCGGATGAGGGGGTGTGCGGGCTGGTGCGGGGGTGTATTGAAAGATATTTGGAGGCCAACGACAACGGGGAGGTGCAGGTGGGGGTAGTCTGGAGGTGTTGAAGGCGGTGGTCAGGGGAGACCTAATCTCCATTAGGGCCCACAGGGAGAAGAGAGAGAGGAGGGAGAGGGAAAGGATGGTGGGGGAGATTTTAAGGGTGGACAGGAGTTATGCAGAGGCCCCCGAGGAGGGGCTACTTAGGGAGCGACGGAACCTCCAGATGGAATTCGACGTGATGACCACGGAGAAAGCAGAGGCACAGTGGAGGAAAGCGCAAGGGGCGGTTTATGAGTATGGGGAAAAGGCGAGTCGGATGCTGGCACATCAGCTTCGTAGGAGGGAGGCAGCGAGGGAAATTGGTGGAGTTAGGGATAGAGGGGGGAATAAGGTGCGGAGTGCGGTGAGAATAAGCAAGATATTTAGGGGCTTCTATGGGGATCTGTACAGGTCTGAGCCCCCAGCGGGGGAGGAGGGGATGCGACGATTCCTAGATCAGCTGAGGTTCCTGAGGGTGGAGGAGGAGCAGGTGACTGGTGTGGGGGGGCCAATTGGGCTGGAGGAGCTGGTTAAAGGATTGGGGAGCATGCAGGTGGGGAAGGCCCCAGGGCCGGATGGGTTCCCGGTTGAATTTTACAGGAAATACGTGGACCTGCTGGGCCCGTTGCTGGTGGGGACTTTTAATAAGGCGAGGGAGGGGGGGACCTTGCCCCCGACAATGTCCAGGGCGTGATTTCTTTGATCTTGAAGCGGGACAAGGATCCATCGCAATGTGGGTCGTATAGACCGATCTCGCTCCTCAATGTTGACGCTAAGTTGCTGGCGAAGGTGCTGGCTACGAGAATTGAGGACTGTGACCCGGGGGTGATTCATGAGGACCAGACGGGATTTGTGAAGGGTAGGCAGCTAAAGACAAATGTGCGGAGGCTCCTCAATGTGATTATGATGCCCTCGGTGGAGGGGGAAGCGGAGGTAGTGGCAGCTATGGACGCGGAAAAGGCCTTTGATCGGGTGGAGTGGGAGTATCTTTGAGAAGTGCTGCGGAGGTTTGGGTTCGGGGAGGGGTTCACCAGTTGGGTCAGGTTGCTATATAGAGCCCCAGTGGCGAGTGTGGCTATGAATCGGCGGAGGTCGGAGTACTTTTGGTTGTACCGGGGGACGAGGCAGGGGTGTCCCTTATCCCCCTCGTTGTTTGCACTGGCAATTGAGCCGCTGGCCATGGCACTGAGGGAGTCCAGGAAATGGAGGGGACTGGTCCGGGGAGGAGAGGAACACCGGATGTTGATGTATGCCGATGACCTGTTGTTGTATGTTACGGATCCAGTGGAGGAGATGGCGGAAGTCATGCGGATCCTGAGGGAGTTTGGGGACTTTTCGGGGTATAAACTCAACGTAGGGAAGAGTGAGCTCTTTGTGGTGCATTCAGGAGACCAGGGAAGGGGGATAGACGAGCTACCACTGAAGAGGGCGGAAAGGAGCTTTTGGTACCTGGGGATCCAAGTAGCTAGGAGTTGGGGGGCCCTGCACAAGCCCAATTTGATGCGGTTGGTGGAGCAGATGGACGAGGATTTTGTTGCCACTCTCACTAGCGGGCAGGGTGCAGTCGATCAAAATGACGGTCCTTCCGAGGTTTCTCTTTGTGTTCCAGTGCCTTCCCATTGTGATCCCGAAGGCCTTTTTCAAACGGGTAAGCAGGAGCATCATGGGATTTGTGTGGGCGAATAAGACCCCGATGGTGAAGAGGGTATTTCTGGAGCGTAGCAGGGACAGGGGAGGGGGCTGGCGCTGCCGGATTTGTGTGGCTATTATTGGGCAGCCAATGTGGCGATGATCCGTAAGTAGGTAATGGAGGGAGAGAGGGCGGCTTGGAAGAGGCTAGAGATGGCGTCCTGTGTGGACACGAGCCTGAGGGTGCTGGTGACCGCACCGCTGCCACTCTCGCCGACAAAGTACACCACGAGCCTGGTGGTGGCGGCGACGCTGAAGATCTGGGGGCAGTGGAGGCGACACAGGGGCGAGGTGGGAGCCTCGGTTTGGTCCCCGATCCGGGAGAACCATCGGTTCGTCCTGGGAAGGGTGGATGTGGGGCTTCGGAGCTGGCATTGGGCAGGGATTAGAAGAATGGGGGACCTGTTCATCGATGGGACATTTGCAAGCTTAGGGGCGCTGGAGGAGAAGTTTGGGCTACCCCCGGGAAACGCTTTCAGGTACATGCAAGTGAGGGCGTTTGTGAGGCAGCAGGTGAGGGAATTCCCGCTGCTTCCGGCACGTAGCATTCAGGACAGGGTGATTTTAGCTGTATGGGTTGGAGAAGGCAAGGTTTTGGCGATTTACCAGGAGCTGCAGGAAGAGGAGGAGGCCTTGGTGGAGGAGTTAAAGGGCAAGTGGGAGGAGGAGCTTGGGGAAGAGATAGATGAGGGTCTGTGGGCTGATGCCCTGAGTAGGGTTAATTCTTCCTCCTCTTGTGCCAGGCTCAGCCTAATACAGTTTAAAGTTACTCACAGAGCGCATATGACAGGGGCGAGGTTGAGTAGGTTCTTTGGGGTGGAGGACAGATGTGGGAGGTACTCGGGGAGCCCAGCAAATCACGTCCATATGTTCTGGTCGTGCCTGGCGCTGGATGGGTTTTGGAGGGGTTTTGCGAGGACTATGTCCAAGGTGGTGAATGCCCGGGTGAAGCCGAGCTGGGGATTAGCATTATTTGGGGTATCGGACGAGCCGGGAGTGCAGGAGGCGAAAGAGGCCGGTATTCTGGCCTTTGCGTCCCTGGTAGCCCGGCGGAGGATTTTGCTATTATGGAAAGATGCAAAGCCCCCTCGTGTGGAAGCTGGGATCAATGACATGGCAGGGTTCATCAAGCTGGAGAGGATAAAGTTTGCCTTGCGAGGGTCTGTGCAGGGGTTCTCCAGATGGTGGCAACCGTTCCTCGACTATCTCGCGGAGCGTTAGGAGGAGGTCAGCAGCAGCAGCCCAGGGGCGGGAGGTGGAGGGGGGGGGGGGGTTCTTTTGGGGTGGCGTTTGGGTTAAGGTGGGGGGGTGGTTTCCCTATTTGTGTTTTTTACTGTTATATGGGGGGTTATTGTGTAGGGGGGAAATCCAATGCATAATTTCTGCTTGTTGTATTCTTGTTTCTTTTTTCTAGTTGGGGGGTGTTTTGTTGAAAATTTGTTGAAAAATTTGAATAAATATAATTAAAATATGTGATGGGTGTGTTGTCAAACCTTCTGGCCCCGGAGGCATGTCCACAAGATGACTCCCCGATGTTCGAGGAGCAAATACATCACTGGCAAAAAATAGTCCTTTTAGTATTGAAAGGAAAATTAGAGGCGGCCTTGTATAGTTATTTCCTGCATTTATGTATGACCTGCCCAAACATAGCAGGAGGAGGCCATTCGGCCCCTCGAGCCTGCTCCGCCATTCATTATGATCATGGCTGATCATCCAACTCAATAGTCTGATCCCGCCTTCCCCGCCCCTTAGCCTTGGGTCCCCGTCGGGTAGGTCCTTGGCTCATTGCTTGCTGATTGCTTCATCCCGAGTCATTTTTCTCAGCAGTTTTTGTCAGTGGCGATTTGCTGTCTTCCACATTCGGTGACAAGATGAAGAGGCAGGTCCCATGGCGACCTCAGCCAGAACAGGAATCAACTCCACGTCGTTGGTGTTACTTTGAATCACACACTAGCCATCTTTGCGAACCAGCCCCTTTCAAAGGTTATAGCAGGTAGTAAATGGATTTTTAAAAAGTCAAGTCTAGAACACTACTGCAAATTAAATTGAGAAAGGAGGAGGAGGTGCCGTATCATGCCAACAGAAAAAGCCCTTGGAGTAGACTTCTGGTTAACTTATGGAAGTCCGAGGGTGGTAGGATCCAGGGTCAGACCGGGCTGGGGGCTCGCAATATTTGGGGTGGCAGAGGAGCCGGGAGTGCAGGAGGCGAAAGAGGCCGGAATTCTGGCCTTTGCGTCCCTGGTAGCCCGACGAAGGATTCTCCTTCAGTGGAAAGATGCAAGGCCCCCAAGCGTGGAATCCTGGATCAGCGATATGGCGGGGTTCATTAAATTGGAGAGGGTGAAATTCGCCGTGAGAGGGTCGGTACAAGGGTTCTTTAGGCGGTGGCAACCGTTCTTAGACTTTCTGGCAGAACGATAGACATTGGTCAATGGCAGCAGCAGCTCGGTGGTGTGGGGGGGGTGGGGTTTACTTTATTTTTGTTTATGTTATTTACACTGGAGGGTCTGAGGGGGTGTATACACCTGTTGTGTTAAGTCGGGGAGTTAATGTTAATTTATTATTTATGTACAGGGGGGAGGGGTTTGGGGGGGTTGCGTTTTTAGATTGTGTTTTGTACTTAACCCTGTTGGGTTCTTTTTTCTTTCTCATTTTGTTATTGATATTTTATGAAAACCTTTAATAAAAATTATTTTTTTTAAAAAACGTATGTAAGTCAAACCTCAGAAATAGTTTTCAGAAGCATCTGTAAATATTGGAAACCTGAAATTAAAACAGAACATTCTGGAAATACTCAGCAGGTCAGACAGCACCTGGTCAAGAAACAGTGAACCTTCCAGGCTGCTGATCCTCCATCAGAACTCTGCATTAGAAGGAAGTGCAGGTTAATTTGAGTTAATTCAATGTCAAATTAGGTACTGAAAGAGAAATAAAGGGTGGGGGGGGGGGGGGGTGGGGGGGGGGAGATAGATTGAATTAAGAGAGAGAAAAAAAAGACAGATTACTTTTTTTAAATGTCAAATTTAAAATTAAAACGTCAAAAAGTGTGCAACCACCTTTCATCTGGAAGAAAGAAAGGCCACAATTATAATAGGAAATATACAGTGCTTGAGGTTGATTGGCAGCAATGAACAGTCATCAGGTTGTCAAAGGGCAGACATCATGAAAAGCTACCTTCTGTGGAGGGTTTAGCTGGTGCCTGTTGTTCAACTTTACCCTTCAATCTGACTGCTTAAGGATATTGCAGGGCTAGAACAGGCTTAAGGGGATAAATGGCCTATGTTTTATAACATCAATGCATTTCAAAGTTGAGGCAGACAACAAAATCCCAGCATTCTGGAAGTCAGCAAATGGAGGGAGAGAGAACAAAGGGAACTGCACACCAGTTAGCTTGACATCAGCTATTGGGAACGGAAAATCGCGGTGGACAGTTTTATCCAGTTTTTTGAGGATGTAACTAACAGAGTAGATAAAGGGAAACCGATAGTTGTGCTGTACCCGGATTCCCGAAAGGCATTTGCTGAGGTGTCTCACAAAATGTTAATAAACAAGATAAGGGCTCATGGGAGTTGGGGATAGTAACACGGATAGAGGATTGATTAATGAATAGAAAGCAAAAATAAGGCACAAATGTGACATTCTTAAATTGGGAGGCTGTGACTAGTGGAGTGCTGCAAGGATCTGTGCTGGGGTCCCAGCTATTTACATGAAGTCATATGCATCAGGTCAAACATGGGTAAGGAACCCCGCCTTCTTACACACACACACACACACACTGAGCTGATGAATCTGCACTCCTCCATGTTGATCATCACTTAGTGGAAGCACTGAGGGTTACAAGGGCACAGGATGCACTCTGGGTGGGGAACTTCAATATCCATTACCAAGAGTGGCTCAGTAGCATCACAACTGACCAAACTGATGTCCTAAAGGACATAGCTGCCAGACTGGGTCTGTGGCAGATGTGAAAAACATACAATACTTCATTCTCACTACCCTGCCTGCTGCAGTTGCATCTGTCCATGACAATATTGGTAGGAATGACGACCACACGGTCCTTGTGGAGACAAAGCCCCGTCTTCACATCGCGGATACCCTCCATCGTGTTGTGTGGCACTACCACCGTGCTAAATGGATAGATTTCGAACAGATGCATAAATTCAAGGCTGGGCCCCCATGAGGCGCTGTGGGCTATCAGCAGCAGAATTGTACTCAACCACAGTCTGAAGCCTCATGGCCCGTCAAATCCCCCACTCTACCATTACCACCAAGCCAGGGGATCAACCCTGGTTCAATGAAGAGTGTAGGAGGGACGCGAGGTGCAACACAGGTGTATCTAAAATGGAGGTGCCCCAACTTGGTGAAGGTGCAACACTTGACTACTTTGCAGTCCTGCCACTTCCAGCCATGAATAGTGGATAACAATTAAACAACTCACTGGAGGAAGTGGCACCATAGATATTCCCCTCCTCAGCGATGGGGAGTCCAGCACATCAGATCTATCTTCAGCCAGAAGTAACATATTGTGCACCTGGTATTTACATGTTGTTAAATGTCTTATTTACAAATGTTTACATGGTTCTTCCCTAGCACCAACTCTCTACTTGGGTGTCATACTACTGTGTTCCCCGCTTCTCTTCTGCGATTATAGTTGTTGTCTTTGAGGGTTCGGGGAGAGGAGGGGCCTTCCTGCCCCATCCCCACTCTTTTCTCCAGTTTCACTCTGTGGCTCTCTTGGGTTTCCTCCTCACCTCCCCACCTCCCCTCCCCATCCCCCCTCTGCACCTCTCGTTTGTGTGTGTTCTTATCTGCTCTCCACAGTGTGTGTGTGTGTGTCCCCAACTTCTTCCTAGTCGCTGTTGGCTTCGAACAGGTCTTGGGACAGGCTGATGGATTGCCCCCACGCTTTGTGGAAGCCCTCGTCTGATCCCTGGATGGTGTATTTGATCTTCACCAGATGGAGACATTCCGACAGGTCTGCCAGCCAGTCCGCAGCTGCGGGTGGCACTACTGATCACCAGCTGAGTAGGATTCTCTGGCGGGCACAATTAAGGAAGCAAAATCTAGGACGTCGCCCTCTTCCCCATATGTAGTTCTGGCTGGTCCGATACCCCAAAGACTGCCATTCTCGAGCACAGCTGCACCCTCACCATAACAACCTTGGAAATTGTCTCGAAGAAGGCTGTCCATCACCCAACATGTCTGGGGCAGGCCCAGAAGATGTGGACATGGTTGGCTGGGCCTCCCTGGCACCGTTCACATTTATCCTCCAACTCCAGGAAGAACCTGTTCATTCGAGTTCTGGTTAGGTGTGCTCTGTGCACCACTTTAAACTCCATGAGGTTTAGCCTTGCGCAGGAGGAGGTGGAGTTGGCCCTTGTCTGTGTTTCGCTCCAGAATCTCTAGCCCACTTCCATCCCGGGTTCATCCTCCCATTTTCGCCTGGCTCCATTCAGTGGTGTCCTGGCTCTCTGTCTCCTCGTTGGGTGCCCTTCCTGCTTTTTGAATCTCGCAGAGCGATCGCCAGGGGTTCGATTGCCAGGGCGAACAAGAGCGGGGACGTGGGGCATCCCTGCCTTGTGCCTCTGTGCAGCTGGAAACATTCGGAGCTGGTGGTGTTGGTCCGAACGCTCGCCCACGGGGTGTTGTACAAGAGTTTCACCCGTCCCTATCCCAAACCGCTCCAGTGAGGTACTTTCATTCGACTCTGTTGAAGGCCTTTCCTGCGTCCAGGGAAACGATCACCTCTGGTGTTCTCTCCCTGGGGGGGCGACATTATTACATTCAGCAACCGCTTGATGTTTGCAGTTAGCTGTCTACTCTTGACAAATGCCATCTGGTCCTCTGCGACCACCTCTGGTACGCGGTTCGTCAGTCTCTCAGCCAGGACTTTCATGAGTACCTTCGCGTCTATATTGAGCAGCGAAATGGGTCTATATGATGCGTATTCTATCGGGTCTTTGTCTTTTTTGGGTATCAGCGATATCGTGGCCTGTGCTAGCGTAGGAGGCAGGGTGCCCCGCGCCAGTGAGCCTGCAAACATGTCCCGTAGGTGTGGAGCCAGGGCTGGTGAAAATTCTTTACAGAAGTCCGTCGGAAACCCGTCGGGTCCCGGCGCCTACCCTGCCTGCATGGAGCTGATACTCGCCATGATCTCTTCCAGTCCTATTGGTGCTTCCAGGTCCCCCTGCCTGTTGTTCCCCATGACTGGCATGTCCAGTCCATCGAGGAACCATTTCTTCCCCATGTCCCTGTTGGGGGTTCAGAGGTGTACAGTCCCCAGTAGAAGATCTTAGATTTTCGGTTGACCTCTTTTGGTTTGACTACCAGCCTGCCTCTGCTATCCCTTCCCTGCGCTATCTCTCTCGTGGCAGCCTGCTTTCTCAGCTGGTGAGCCAATAGATGACCAGCCTTGTCTCCATGTTCGTAGAAGGTCACCCATGTCTAGTGGAGTTAGTGCACTGCTTTCCTGGTGGATAGCAGGTTAACGTCCATTAATGGCTTTTTCCTCTCCGCCAGAGGTTTTACAGTTGGGGCATCAAAGTACTTTCTGTCGAACGCCAGGATGGAGTCGATCAGTTGTTGTCTAGCCCTCTCTTCCCAGTCTCTACATGCCTTGTAGGCTACAATCTCTCCCTTAATCACCGCCATCAATGCCTCCCAGAATGTGGAAGGGGAGACTTCCCCGTTCTGGTTGCTAGTGGTGGACCTGCCTATGGCCTGTGATGTTTTCTGGCAGAAGAACCTATCGGCCAAAAGTTCCGCGTCCAGCAACCATGTGGGGCGCTGGGTACGGCCCGTCTCCAACCTCACATCCATGTAATGTGGAGCATTGTCGGAGATGGCTATCGCGGACTATTCCGCCCTTACTAATTCTGGAAGCACCAATTTCCCCACTGCAAATAAGTCAATCTGTGTGTGTAATTTGTGCACCAGTGAGAAGAACGAGAATTCCCATTCGGCGGGGTGTAGGAACCGCCATGGATCCACTGCCCCCATCTGCTCCATGAATACTCCCAGTTCCCTAGCCATGCCTGTCTTTTTCCACATTCTGGATGTAGATCGGTCCGTTAGTGGGTCATGTATATAGTTGAATCGCGCCCCCCACGATCAGTCGGTGTGTGTCGATGTCGGGGATTTCCGCCATAGTCTTCTTTATGAAATCTATGTCATCCCAATAAGGCGCGTACACATTTAACAGAACTACCGGTGCTCCTTCCAAGGCACCGCTGACCATGATGCACCGACCCCTGAGTCCATGACCATCTCCCTGGGGTCCGTGACCGTCCCCCTGAGTCCGTGACCATCTCCCTGGGTCCGTGACCATCCCCCTGGGTCCGTGACCGTTTCCCTGGGTCCGTGACCGTCCCCCTGGGTCCGTGACCACCCCCCTGGGTCCGTGACCATCCCCCTGGGTCCGTGACCGTCCTTGTCGCCGTGCACACCGTCCTGCTAGTAATCAGTGTGCCTACTCCCCTCGCCCTCATCCCATAACATGAGTGATACACCTGTCCCACTCAGCCATTCTTTACCCCCAGTTGGTCCTTCTCCCTCAGGTGTGTCTCCTGCAGGAAGACTATATCGGTTTTCAAACTTTTCAACTGGGCGAAGACTCTGGATCTTTTCACTGAGCTGTTGAGTCCCCTGACATTCCACGTGATAATCCTGGTGGGGGGTTTCTGACCCCCTGGTCCTGCGGGATCAACCATACTTCCGTGGTGGACGCGCCCCTGCACTCTGGGATTTCCTTTTGTTCGGGAGGCGTACAAACTGGTAACGGTCACCGTTCTCACCCTGAGGTCGGGCCCCTGAGCTCCAGGGTTTCCCTCTGCCTAGGGAGCACCCAACATGGCCTCCAGCTGAGTGTACACCACATGGGTATGCCCCTGCGCTCCGGGTTTGCCTTTATTTAGGGACCCTCCAAAGTAGCTGTTTGCGGCGCCAACTTGTTCCCTCAACCTCCACCTTACCAGCTGAAGCCAATCTGAAAATGAACCCTTTCTTTCGATCATGTTCCTTTTGTGTTCTTTCTCCTCCCCCACCCCTGTCCTCCCCCTTCCCTGGGTTGCCCTTCTCCCTCTCCCCTCGCTATGCGTTCCTCCTACCTGTCCCCGCGTCCCATTCCCCCCCCTTTCCCCACCTAGCCAGGCACTCTCTCCCTGCCGGGAGGTACGCTGTGGCCCCCCTTGCTGTATATCTTCTTGTGCTAGCTATCCCTACTAATGTGGTGGCCTGCCTCCCGGAGCTGACCCTGCTCCTATCTTATGCCCGCTATTTAACGCTCCCTCTGCCCCCCTCACCCACACCTGCATTCCCGTGCCCTCGCGGATGAATTATATTCATTGCCTTGATCAGTGTTTTTCCAGAGTTTTTTTCAATTTTGGAAAGTAAGTGTAATCACATAAAGGTGATTGAGTGGACAGTTACTGCAGGTGCAGGATGTATTTTCGGACACTCGCACCGACTGTGAGCAAGAAGTGATTTTTCCCCAGTGATGGCTCGTTCACGTTCAGGTGAACAGTGATGTTGGCAAGAATGGTCACATCCAAAACTCACTTTTCACCTTCCAACTCTGGGTATATTTGAGATTTCCGAGCAAGAAACTGCTGGATTTCTGGGACAAGTATTTTACAAGGCTCAGCCAGCCCACTTCAGTGCGCATGACAAGGCCTCCCATGTTCTGTTTCAGTTTGGTCCACAAGATCCATAAACAGACGGTGATGCAGGGGGTGAGCATGTGTGAAGCTAACAATCTGCACCTCTTTGTCTATTGCTGCTTTCGGTCTGACTTGCTGGTCAAGTTTAGTGCAGAGCCCTTTCTGGTGTATTATGTGATGCACACCAAATAACTTGGGTACACTAAGTTTCAACGAAGCTACAAATCTCCTGTGTCGCTGTCATGGCGGAGCACCACCTGTTGTAACTGATACAATATTTTCTAAAGATAACTCATGCTCTTTGAAATATCTGTAAATACCGAGCCCTGGGCTTGTCTGTGTATCCCCAAGCGGTCTACAATTTCTATCATGTTCAGATCATAGAATTCCTACATTGCAGAAGGAGGCCATTCGTCCCATAGAGGATGCACAGACGTTCTGAAAGAGTACCCCACCTATGCCCACTCCCCCGCACCCCCTGTAATCCTGCACATTGATCATGGCCAAACCACCTAAGCTGCACATCTTTGGACAGTGGGTGGAAACTGGAGCACTCGGAAGAAACCCACTGTCATGTGAGAGTACCTTTAAGAAATGGGTGTTTATCAAATAGCTGCAGTGACGTCAGAGTGTGGGTGGAGCTGGGCTGTCTGTCTGTTTTTACTTTCGTTTTTGAGCTGGCGCCTACAGTGTGTGTCTAGTTTCGTTTTCAGAGTTGGAGCTGCATCCAGCCAAACACGGTGTAATTTTGATCTCTCTGCATGAAAAGAATGTCTTCAGATCACTTGCTAATTTAAAAGTGCTAACTGCTCTCAGTAGATAATTTAAATCTGCTGTCTTTGTTAAAGAGGGTATTTGCCTTATGGATGTTCCCAGGAAAGATTAAGGGTTACTTATAGAGTACTGTATTCTTTGGGGGAAGTATTGGAGTTGATAGTTGCTAAGATGTTTACTGTGTGTTTATAAAATGTTAACTGGATTCATATAATAAACATTGTTTTGTCTTAAAAGTATTTTAGATCTCTGTTGCATCACACCTGTAGAGTGGACCCTTGTGCTCCCCATAACCGAAATCTATTAAAAGTTGTGGGTCAGGTGAACTCCACGATACACTTTGGGGTTCTATAAACCCTGGCCCGCAATACCACGCAGACACAGGGAGAACGTGCCAACTCCACACAGACCGCCACCCAAGGCCAGAATCGAACCTGGGTCCTTGGCGCTGTGGGGCAGCAATGTTAACCACTATGCCGCCGTGGATCATCCACACTGTCAACCGAACAAACAAATGCAGAGCTGAGCAATGTTAATATCTTTCCATTCATCCAGCGCGATATTGAGAGCCTCACAGCAATATCTTACACTCACAGTACGCCTGCTGAATTTCAGACGTTTGACGCATTTAATAGTTTCCTCTTGGTTTTTAAACCCAGCAAATAAATCATCCAAGGATTTGACAACTAAATGTTTCAGTAATTTGCCACCTGAAAATGACTCTCCTTTTTATGCACATAACCAAGCAATACGAAATCTAGCCAGCCAAAATCACTGTGTCGCACTCATTTAATGCATGTCTGCTCCTGCTCCTGTGTTTACAAAGCTTCCTCCAGATTTGGAAGCTGTCAAGCACATTGGGCCGTGGTTACCAAAACATTTGCCACGTGATGTGGCTTATGAAAGACATGTTTCATAATGTCTCTTTTTAAAAAATAATATTTTATTTGGGTATTTGAAAATGTTTATAACAGTAACAAAAACAATGACATCAACATGGTAAAATAAACATTTCCCCCCCACCAGCTCTATCTTCACACACCTCAACCATACAACAACAACCCCCCCCCCCCCTTGGAATACTGCATCTGCTGACATTTTAAATTTTCCCTGAGAAAGTCGACGAACGGCTGCCCCCTCCGGGAGAACCCTAACATTGACCCTCTTGAGGCAAACTTTATTCTCTCCAGCTTGCGAAACCCAGCCATGTCACTAACCCAGGTCTCCGCACTCGGGGGTTTCGAGTCCCTCCACATTAATAAGATCCGTCTCCGGGCTACCAGGGAGGCAAAGGCCAGGACGTCGGCCTCTTTCGCCCCCTGAACTCCCGGATCTTCCGACACTCCAATGATCGCTACCTCCGGACTCGGCACCACGCGTGTTTTTAGCACCGTGGACATTGCCTTAGCAAAACCCTGCCAAAACCCTCTAAGCTTCGGGCATGCGCAAAACTTGTGGACATGATTTGCTGGGCTTCTCGCGCACCTCGCACACCTATCCTCTACCCCGAAAAACATGCTCATCCTAGCCACTGCCAAGTGTGCCCGGTGGACTACCTTAAATTGTATCAGGCTGAGCCTGCCACATGATGAGGAGGAATTAACCCTGCTTAGGGCATCCGCCCATAGACCTGCCTCTATCTCTCCTCCTAGCTCGTCCTCCCTCTTGCCCTTAAGCTCCTCCACCGGAGTTTCCTCCGCCTCCAAAAGCTCCTGGTAAATATCCGATACCTTCCCCTCCCCCACCCAGGTACTGGAAACTACTCTATCCCCCGTGGCGGCAGCAGCGGAAAGGCCGGCAACTGCTTTCTCAGGAAGTCGCGCACCTGCAAATATCTAAACCCGTTCCCTGCTGGCAATTTAAATTTATCCTCCAAAGCTTTCAAGCTGGGAAAGCGCCCATCTATAAATAGATCCCCCATCCTTCTAATTCCTACCCTCTGCCACCTCCGGAACCTGCCATCTAGCCTACCCGGTACAAACCTGTGGTTATTATAAATCGGGGTCCAAATCGATGCTCCCTCCACTCTCTTATATCTCCTCCATTGCCCCCAGATCCTCAGAGCCGCCACTACCACCGGACTTGTGGAGTATCGGGCCGGCGAGAACGGCAGAGGTACCGTTATAAATACTCACAGCCTGGTGTCTTTACATGACGCCGCCACCATCCGCTCCCATGCTGACCCTTCCCCCACTACCCACTTTCTGATCATGGCTATATTAGCCACCCAGTAGTAATTGCAGAAGTTCGGCAGCGCCAACCCACCCTCCCCCCCAACTGCGCTCCAGCAACACTTTCTTCACTCGCAGGGATTTACTCGCCCACACAAAGCCCAAAATAATCTTATTCACCCGCTTGAAAAGAGCCTTAGGGATGAAGATGGGGAGGCACTGAAAGAAAAACAGAAATCTGGGGAGGACCGTCATTTTCACGGTCTGGACACTCCTCGCCAGTGATAGCGGGAGCATGTCCCATCTCTTAAAGTCCCCTTCTTTTTGTTCTACCAACTGGGATAGGTTTAACTTGTGTAGTACCTCCCATTTCCGGGCCACTTGGATCCCCAGATATCGAAAGCTCTTCCCTACCATTCTAAGCGGCAGCTCTCCCAATCTCTTCTCCTGCCCTCTTGCCTGGATCGCAAACATCTTGCTTTTCCCCATGTTCAATTTGTGCCCCGAAAAATTGCCAAATTCCCCCAAGATTCGCATTACTTCCCCCATCCCCTCCAACTGGTCCGAAATGTACAAGAGCAGGACATCTGCGTAGAGCGAGACCCGGTGCTCGGCAAGCCAGGCCGCCCACGAGGCCGACGCATCCAGGCAATCGAGTTTCGCCCGGACGAGGGCGGCAGTTTCGCGCGCTTTTTGAGGCCTCCTGCGTTTGTGCGCGCCAAAAACCTACGGCAACACTGAGGGACGTGCTGCGCAGGCGCACCCGACGCAAGACCGAACTGCGCATGTGCAGTGTCGTAACGAACGCCATGATGTCATGACATGCGGCAACTGTGGAGCTGCACATTTAAAAGGGCAATGTCCTGCAAAAACCCGATAATGCCTACGCTGTGGCAAGATGGGCCACTACGCTGCCTACTGTCGAGCGGCTCAACCTGTTGATCTTCCACATCTCCGACAACCTCGCAGGAACGTGCGGACCAATCAGCCTCCACATCACGACATCCAAATCGACGACACAGATGACCAAGACGCCTTCCGGGTTGCGGTCATTGATGCGAACCGGGTCAACACCATCAATCCGGGCGATGAATGGAGTGCCACCCTAACAGTCAACCGATCACCGATCACTTTCCGCCTGGACACTGGAGCCTCCGCCAACCTCATAGCATGGTCAGCCTTCTATGCCATGAAGGTCAGACCACCAATCCAGCCATCGCGGTGCAAGATGGTCGACTACAACGGGAACGTTATCCCGGCCATGGGATCCTGCCAGCTCCAGGTGACACACAAAACACACACGGCCACACTCTCGTTCGAGATAGTTGGCTCATCGAAGGACTCCCTGCTGTGCGCACAGGCATGTCAGGCTCTCCACCTTGTGCAACAAATTCTCTCTCTCTCTCCAGACGGCACGTCTGACTTCCCGGATGCAGAGTTCTACGCACAGCTCCAATCGCTCCTCGCCCACAACCAGGAGGCATTCGAAGGCATGGGAACACTGCCATACACCTACCGAATTCGCCTCAAACCGGACGCCATCCCGGTCGTTCACGCACCTCGCAGGGTTTCTGCGCCACTTAAAGACTGCCTCAAGCAGCAGCTGCAGGATCTCCAGGACCAAGGGGTCCTATCCAGGGTCACGGAGCCCACGCCATGGGTCAGCTCCATGGTGTGTGTCAAGAAGCCCTCTGGCGAGCTCCGCATCTGTATAGACCCCAAAGACCTCAATAATAATATTATGAGGGAACATTATCCCATACCCAAACGGGAGGAGATCACCAGTGAAATGGCCCAGGCGAAGATATTCACGAAACTGGATGCTTCTAAAGGATTTTGGCAGATCCAACTGGACCCGTCCAGCCGAAAGCTATGTACCTTCAACACCCCTTTCGGCAGATTCTGCTACAACCGGATGCCATTTGGCATCATCTCGGCATCCGAGGTCTTCCACAGAATCATGGAGCAGATGATGGAAGGCATCGAAGGGGTGCGCGTATATGTGGACGATGTCATGATCTGGTCCACCACACTGCAGGAGCACATACATCGTCTCCAACGCGTTTTTGCCCGCATACGGGAAAACGGCCTGGGCCTCAACCGAGCCACGTGCTCCTTTGGCCAGACCGAATTGAAGTTCCTGGGGGACCATATCTCCCGGTCAGGGGTCCGTCCGGATGCAGACAAGGTGAGCGCCATCACAGCCATGCCGCAGCCGGCCGACAAGAAGGCTGTCCTACGCTTCCTTGGCATGGTCAACTTCCTAGGGAAGTTCATTCCCAACCTAGCCTCCCACACGACGACTCTGCGCCACCTCGTCAGAAAACCCACAGAGTTCCAGTGGCAACACACATACCAGCTGGAATGGGAGGAGCTCAAACGCAAACTCACTACGGCACCGGTATCGGCGTTCTTTGACACGGCTCGTGCCACCAAAATCTCAACTGATGCCAGCCAATCCGGCATTGGAGCAGTGCTCCTGCAGCGGGATGACACGGCATCATGGGCCCCAGTGGCCTATGCATCGTGGGCCATGACCCCCACAGAGCAGCACTACGCGCAAATCGAAAAAGAATGCCTGGGCTTGCTAACCGGTTTGGACAAGTTCCACGATTACATCTATGGTCTTCCACAATTCACGGTCGAAACTGACCACCGTCCCCTGGTCAGCATAATAAACAAGGATCTGAACAAGATGACCCCTCGCCTCCAGCGCATCCTACTTAAACTCAGGAGGTACGACTTCCAACTGGTCTACACGCCAGGGAAGGACATCATCGTGGCGGATGCCCTATCCAGAGCAGTGAGCACGCCACCAGATGCGGAGGGGTTCGTATGTCAGGTCGAGGCACAGGTGGCTTTTACAGCGGCAAATCTGCCGGCTGACGACTCCAGTCTGGCCCGTATCCGCCGAGAGACTGCGGCCGACCCCCTTCTGCAGCGAGTGATGCGCCACATGACGGGAGGATGGCTCAAAAGGCAGTGCCCGCAGTTCTACAATGTACGAGACGACCTAGCCATCATTGATGGTGTCCTTCTGAAGCTGGACCGGATAGTGATTCCGCACAGCATGCGCCAGCTGGTTCTCGATCAACTACACGAAGGCCACTTGGAGGTCGAGAAGTGCAGGCGGAGGGCCCGAGAGGCGGTATACTGGCCGAGCATCAGTGACGATATTGTCAACATGGTGCTCAACTGTACAACCTGCCAAAGGTTTCAGCCGGCGCAACCTCCTGAGACGCTTCTGCCCCATGAGCTGGTGACGTCCCCCTGGGCAAAGGTGGTGTCGACCTATTTCACACGCTCGGCATGGACTATGTCATCATAGTTGACTACTTCTCCAACTACCCAGAAGTCATACGCCTGCACGATTTGACGCCGTCTGCTGTCATCAGGGCCTGCAAAGACACCTTTGCTCGCCACGGCATTCCGATGACTGTCATGTCGGACAATGGGCCCTGTTTTGCCAGCCATGAATGGTCGTCCTTCGCTGCTTCGTATGGCTTCACACACGTGACGTCCAGCCCTCTGCACCCCCAGTCCAATGGAAAGGCGGAGAAGGGCGTTCACATTGCCAAGCGGCTCCTCTGCAAGGCTGCTGCTGGCGGGTCGGACTTCTACCTCGCCCTGCTGGCCTATCGCTCGGCCCCACTAACCACTGGTCTCTCATCAGCACAGCTGCTGATGGGTTGCGCCCTCAGAACCACTGTGCCTTCCATCCTGGCACCAACAATAGACCATGCTCCAGTACTGCATAGGATGCAACTGCAGCGCGATCGCCAGAAGAGATCGTACGACATACGGGCAACTGATCTTCCCTCCCTGGCCCCTGGAGACAACGTCTGCATCCACCTACCAGATGGTGGCTGGTCAGCACCTGCCGAAGTTCTCCGACGCGTGGCTCCCCGCTCGTTCCTGGTACGCATGCCGGGTGGATCCGTGCGTAGGCGCAATCGGCGAGCCCTTCGCTTACTTCCACGCTCGCAACGGGACCCTACACAGACGCCGTGTCCTCCACTGGTTCCTGATAGCGACTTCGTGGAACTGCCATATACCATGCCCCTTCTGTCGCCGCCCGTGGCCAGGCTCGCACCTCAGCCGGTGGTTCTCAACCCACCCTTGAGGCGGTCAACCCGAATTTGTCGCCCACCTACTAGACTGGACTTATGAGACTGGTCACACGTCAAACCTTAGCAACTACTGTTTTGTAACATGTCACTGTTTTATTGTTCCAGGCCTCGTTTGATCGGTCCAAATTTCAACATTGTTCTTCTTTTGTTATGGTACAACCTCGTTAGCATGTCACACCTGACATCGCCCCTTGTATATAGTTAAGCCCCATGTACATGATGTAAATATTACGCACACACACCTTTAGCTGCACATTTATATTTATAACCACGTAGGCACATAATCTTGTAAAAAAGGGGGGATGTCATGATATTCAAACATACATCATAACACATACATAATGATAGACAGACCAACAGACCAATTAGCACACATAACACGACAGCCAATCACAGACAAGAGAAGACACAGTATAAGACAAGAAACACGACACTTCCTGCCCAGTCCATCTGGAGACAGCACAGGGCCAGGACCTCATTAGCAAGACACTCACACAGTCACAACGTGCTGAGTACCAAGTCAGATGTGTAAATAGTTAGTTGGAATAAAACTGCGTTGTACCAATCGCAACCGTGTTGGTTCGTCTGTACCTCAGAGCACTCAACACCTCAGAATGTGGATGCCAAATTGCTGGCCAAAATTTTGTCCTCCAGGATTGAGGATTGTGTTCCGGACATTATTGGGGAGGACCAGACAGGGTTTGTTAAGGGTAGGCAGTTGGTGGCTGATGCGACCATCAATTCACTCAAGGACTCGTGTCGGAATAAAACAGTGGTTTTAATTAACTATGACCTTTGCCTGCCTGCGACTGGTACATACTGAGGACAGTCCCACAGGCCAGCTACTCTTATACTCCTTCAAAGGGGCGGAGCCATGGGCTAAGCCCGTACATGCTCCAACATCCTCCAACATCTCCCCCTGTGGGTGAAGCCATACAATGGCTCACAGATAAAACCCACAGGGTTAATAACATAGAACATAACTGGTGAATTAACCGTATTTACAAACATAGAACATAACTGGTGAATTAACCGTATTTACATCCACCACATTCACCCCCTGTAAAAAAATAAAGTCCGGGGGGGTGATGGGTCACAAGTTCAGCCGGTCCGGCGCCCGGATCGTACGTTGCGACCGCTGAAGCACTGGTGTTGCAGCCGCTTAAGGTGGCTGGGGAAGTGGGTCCGGTGCAGCCCCAGGGGTGGACTCCGGGAACGGCTCTTCCTGAGCTTCATTCCTGCGGACTGGTGTGCCGGGTGGAAGGGAGCGCGGGAGCCCAATGGGCGCGGGGTCGCTGAGCATGGGGGAAAGAGCGAGGTACAGCGCGGGGGGTACTATGGACGTAGTGGTGGCGGAGCCTGCGGGCGCAAGGTCTCGGAGGGAGACGGTATCCTGTCGACCATCGGGGTGCTCAACATATGCGTAGTGCAGGTTTGAGTGCAGGAGCTGGACCCTCTCTACCAGGGGATCGGTCTTATGGGCCCGAACATGTTTCCGGAGGAGAACCGGATCCGGTGTCATCAGCCAGGGTGGGAGCGAGGCCTCTGAGGTAGTCTCCCTAGGGAAAATAAACAAGCGGTCATGAGGAGTCTGCTTTGTGGCCGTGCAAAGGAGGGACCTAATAGCATGGAGCGCATCGGGGGGGGGGGACTTCCTGCCAGTGGGAAACCGGGAGACCCCTGGACCGTAGGGTCAGTAGGACGGTCTTCCAGACCGTCGCGTTCTCCCTCTCCACCTGTCCGTTTCCCCGGGGGTTGTAACTGATAGTCCTGCTCAAGGCGATGCCTTTACTGAGCAGGTACTGACGAAGTTCGTCGCTCATGAACGACGAGCCCCTGTCGCTGTGGACGTAGTTGGGGAAACCAAACAGGGTGAAGACACTGTGCAGGGCTCTGATAACAGTGGGGGTGGTCATGTCGGGGCACAGGATGGAAAACGGGAAACGGGAGAACTCATCAATAATATTGAGAAAGTAGGTATGCGATTATTTGAGGGAAGGGGCCCATTGAAATCAATACTGAGGCGTTCAAAGGGCCTGGACACCTTCACCAGGTGGGCCTTATCTGGTCGATAGAAGTGCGGTTTACACTCCACACAGATTTGGCAGTCCCTGGTTACAGCTCTGACCTTCTCGGTGGAGTAAGGCAGGTTGCGGGCCTTGATGTAATGGGCGAGCCGGGTGACCCCAGGTGGCAGAGGTCGTCGTGGATAGCCCGTAGTCGGTCCTCTTGCGCACTGGTGCATGTGCCGCGGGATAGGGCATCTGGGGATTCATTGAGCTTCCCAGGACGCTATATTATATCGTAATTATAGGTGGAGAGTTCGATTCTCCACCTCAAGGTCTTATCGTTCTTGATTTTGCCCCGCTGCGTATTGTCGAACATGAAGGCCTCCACCGATTTCCTCCACCACCGGCCTCCACCCGCACTGGTCCACCATTCGGTCCATTGCACGTTGGAACACCGAAACCTCGTTCGTGATGCCAAAAGGGACCCGGAGGAAATGAAAAAGGCGGCCCTCTGCCTCAAACGCCGTGTAGTGGCGATCCTCCGGATGGATTGGGAGCTGGTGGTATGCAGACTTCAGATCCACCGTGGAGAACACTAGGTAGTGATCGTTGGTCGGTGACGAGGGTAAACCTCCTACCAGCAAGGTAGTGCCTCCAGTGCCGCACGGCTTCCACGATGGCTTGAGCCTCTTTTTCAACCTAGGACTGTCGAAGTTCAGAGGTGGTGAGGGTGCGTGAAAAAAACGCAACCGGTCTGCCTGCTTGATTGAGAGTGGCGGCGAGAGCGACCTCTGATGCGTTGCTTTCCACCTGAAAGGGGACGGACTCGTCCACCGCGCGCATCGCAGCTTTGGCGATGTCCGCCTTGATGCAGTTGAAGGCCTTGCGGGTCTCGGCTGTCAGAGGGAAAAGGGTGGCCTTAAATAGTGGGCGGGCTTTGTCCGCATACTGGGGGACCCACTGGGCGTAGTAGGAGAAAATTCCAAGGCACCTCTTGAGGGCCTTGGGACAGTGAGGGAGAGGGAGTTGCAGGAGGGGGCACAGACGGTCAGGGTCGGGCCCTAGGACTCCGTTTTCCACGGCATAGCCGAGGATGGCTAGCCTGGTGGTGCGGAAAACGCATTTCTCCTTGTAGGTGAGATTAAGTTTTTGGGAAGTTTGGAGAAATCGGTGGAGGTTGGCGTCGTGGTCCTGCTGATCATGGCCGCAGATGATGACGTTGTACAAGTACGGAAACGTGGCCCGCAGCCCGTACTGGTCCACCATTCGGTCCATTGCTCGTTGGAACACCGAAACCTCGTTCGTGACGCCAAAAGGGACCCGGAGGAAATGAAAAAGGCGGCCATCTGCCTCAAACGCCGTGTAGTGGCGATCCTCCGGGCGGATTGGGAGCTGGTGGTATGCAGACTTCAGATCCACCGTGGAGAACACGTGGTAGTGAGCGATCTGATTGACCATGTCTGCAATCCGGGGAAGGGGGTACGCATCAAGTTGCGTAAACCGGTTAATGGTCTGGCCGTAATCAACCACCATCCGGAGCTTCTCCCCGGTCTTGACGACCACCACCTGAGCTCTTCAGGGGCTATTGCTGGTCTCTATGACTCCTTCCCGCAAGAGACGCAGGACCTCAGACCTAATAAATATTCTGTCCTGCATGCTATATCACCTGCTGCAAGTGGCTACTGGCTTGCAATCAGCGGTGAGATTAGCGAAGAGGGAAGGACGGTCGACTTTCAGAGTGGCTAGACTGCACACAGTGAGGGGGGGCAGGGGTCCGCCAAAGCTAAGCGTCAAGCTCTTGAGATTACATTGAAAATCGAGCCCTAAAAGGAGGGGGGGGCGCAGAGGTCTGGGAGCACGTACAGCTGGAAATTAGTGTACTCAGCGCCCTGTACCGCTAAGGTTACCGTAGTGCACCCTCGGATTTGTACCGAGTGCAACCCGGAGGTGAGAGAAATTGTTTGTTGCGCTGGGAATATCGGGAGCGAGCAGCGGCTTACCAGATCCGGGTGGATGAAACTCTTGGTGCTCCCGGAGTCGAACAGACAAGGTGTCTCGTACCCGTTAACCCGGACAGCCATCATTGAGCTCTTGAGGTGCTTGGGTCGTGACTGGTCCAAGGTGACTGCGCTGAGTTGAGGGTAACTGGCGGCGTGGTCGGCTGTGCTGGGGCGGCCCCCCGGTGACTGTCCGAGCAGCTCGTGCACGTCAAGCGGCGTAACAGATGGCATCCAAGATGGCGGCCCCCGTTGATCAAGCGTGGAGGGCGTCGAGGAAGATGGCGTCCAAGATGGCGGCCCCCATGGATCACACGTGGCCAGCCGCGTGGTGGAGGATGGCCAAAATGGCGGCCCCATGAGTCGCACGTGCTGTGCGGAGTCGAAGTTTGCAGGCACGCTGCCACATTGCGAAGTCTGCGGGCCTTTGTGTCGGTAGTCCGGGTCTGAGAGTTTGCGTACTTAGGCTTGGCGAGGCAGACCTTGGCGAAGTGCCCTTTTCAGCCGCAACTGTTGCAGTGCGCGTTGCGGGCCGGGCAGTGCTGTCGAGGGTGTTGAGGCTGGCCGCAAAAATAACAAGGCAACCCCCCATGATGAGCGGGTGGGCGCGCAGCACAGGCCTCGGGTAGTCTCTGGTCGGGAGGCCACGAGGGGGTCGAGTGTTCAGCCAGAAATGCAGTGAGGCTCTGGAAAGCGATCTCCAGTGAAGTCGCCAGTTTCCCCGTCTCGTCCAGGTCCTGGGCCCTTTCTCGAGCAGTCGCTGCCGCACCTAATTTGATCTGACCCCCGCAAGGTAGACATCTCGGACGGCGAGCTCCATGTGCTGAGTGGCCATAATGGCCTGATAGTTGCAGTTGCGCGCGAGGCTTAGAGGTCGTGCAGATAGTCGTCGAGTGACTCCCCGGGGTGCCGGCGCCGAGTAGTGAGAATATGTCCCTCGTAGACCTCGTTCACAGGCCACACGTAGCTGTGCTCGAGGATTGAGAGAGCTGCGGTATATGAGGTGGCCTCTTCGAGTTGCACAGAAATGCGGTAACTCACCTGTGCGTGGAGGAGACTCAATTTTTGTTCGTCCATGGCAGATGGCGTCGATGACGCGGCAAGGTAGGCCTTGAAACACCGCAGCCAGTGTGAAAACATTTCCTTCGCCTCCGCAGCCTGTGGATCGAGCTCCAGTCTGTCAGGTTTGAGGGCTGACTCCATAATCGTTTTTGTTCAGATAGTTAATTAAATTGATGCGACCATCAATCCACTCAAGGACTCGTGTCAGAGTAAAACAGTGGTTTTAATTAACTATGACCTTTGCCTGCCTGCGACTGGTACATACTGAGGACAGTCCCACAGGCCAGCTACTCTTATACTCCTTCAAAGGGGCGGAGCCATGGGCTGAGCCCGTACATGCTCCAACATCCTCCAACATCTCCCCCTGTGGGTGAAGCCATACAATGGCCCACAGATAAAACCCACAGGGTTAATAACAGAGAACATAACTGGTGAATTAACTGTATTTACATTCACCACAGTGGCCAATGTAAGAAGGTTGTTAAATGTGATCATGATGCCCCCGGAAGGTAGGGAGGTGGAGGTAATGATCGCAATGGATGCAGAAAAGGCTTTTGATCGGGTAGAATGGGATTATCTGTGGGAGGTACTGGGACGGTTTGGATTTGGGCGGGCCTTTATTGATTGGGTCAGGTTGCTGTATCAGGCTCCTATGGCAAGCATACGGACGAATAGGACAACATCGGACTATTTTAGACTGCACCGGGGGATGAGACAGGGATGTCCCCTCTCCCCACTGTTGTTCGCGCTGGAAATAGAGCTGTTTGCAATTGCTCTGAGAGCCTCAAGGGGCTGGAAGGGGCTGGTCCAGGGGGGGTGTGGAGCACAGAGTCTCGCTCTATGCAGACGACCTGCTTCTGTATGTGTCGGACCCAATAGAGAGGATGGAAGAAATCATGAGGATTCTAGAGGAATTTGGCCGGTTTTCGGGGTATAAGCTAAGTATGGGGAAAAGCGAGATGTTTGCGGTCCAGAGGAGGGGACAGGAGAGGTGATTGGGGGAGCTGCCGTTTAGATTAATAGGGGGAAGCTTTAGGTACCTAGGCATTCAAGTGGCGCGGGAATGGGACCGGCGGCATAAATTAAATCTGGCCCGACTAGTAGACCAAATGAAGGACGATTTTCGGAGATGGGACGCGCTTCCATTGTCACTGGCTGGGAGGCTGCAGACGGTGAAGATGACGGTCCTCCCGAGATTCCTGTTTGTATTTCAGAGTCTCACCATCTTTATTCCGCGGTCCTTTTTAAAATGGGTCAACAAAGTGATCACTGGCTTCGTTTGGGCGGACAAGACCCCGGGAGTAAGGAAGGTAATGCTTGAGCGGAGTCGGGGAGAGGTCAGGCTGGCGCTGCCAAATGTTAGTAACTATTCCTGGGCGGTGAATATAGCCATGATCAGGAAGTGGGTGGTGGGGGAGGGGTCGGCATGGGAGCGTATGGAGGCGGCTTCATGCAAGGGCACCAGTTTGGGGGCGTTGGTCACTGCCGTTTCCGCTGGCACTGTACTCCACCAGCCCCATGGTGGTGGCGGCCCTGAGAGTCTGGGGCAATGGAGGAGACATGTGGGAGCAGAGGGAGCATCGGTCTGATCTCCAGTCTGTAATAATCACCGGTTTGCCCCGGGAAGTATGGATGTGGGGGTTGCGGATATGGCGGTCAGCAGGATTTGAGAGAATGGGGGATATGTTCAGAAGAGGGGAGCTTTCCGAGTATGAGGGCGCTGGAGGAGACGTTTGGGTTGGCGAGGAGAAACAAATTCAGGTATCTGCAGGTGCAGGACTTCCTTCGTAAACAGGTGTCAACCTTCCCGCTCCTACCGCTAAGGGGGATTCAGGACAGGGTAGTTTCCAAACGGTGGGAATGGAGAAGGGAGTGTCTCTGACATTTACAAGGAAGCTATGGGGTCCGAGGGGATGCAGACCGAGGAGCTGAAGTGCAAGTGGGAGGAGGAGTTGGGAGGAGAGATAGAGGATGGTCGATGGGCGGACGCGTTGAGTAGAGCCAACGCTTCTGCAACATGTGCCAGGCTCAGCCTGATACAATTCAAGGTCGTTCATCGGGCTCACATGACAGTGGCCCGGATGAGCAGATTCTTTGGGGTGGAAGACAGGTGTGCAAAATGTGCGGATGGGCCAGCGAACCATGTCCACATGTTCTGGACATGTCCGAAGCTTAGGGGATTTTGGCAGGGGTTTGCAGATGTCATGTCCACGGTGTTAAAAACAAGGGTGGCGCTGAGTCCAGAGGTGCCGATTTTCGGGCTGTCGGAAGACCCGGGAATCCAGGAGGAGAAAGAGGCAGACGTTCTAGCCTTTGTTTCCCTGGTAGCCCGGAGACGGATACTATTAGCCTGGAGGGACCCAAAGCCCCCGATGTCGGAGACCTGGCTATCGGACATGACTAGCTTTCTCGGTTTGGAGAAAATCAAGTTCGCCTTGAGAGGGTCACTGTTAGGGTTCACCCGGAGGTGGCAACCGTTCGTCGACTTCTTCGCGGAAAATTAATCAAAGGGTTAGTTTAGCTTAGAGTAGGGGGTTAATAAAGGTGGGACGTGTAAGGGAGGGAGACGGCTTTTTCACTATGTTGGATTGGATTGGATTGGATTGGATTTGTTTATTGTCACTGATATCGTATCAGAGACAAACACCCGCCCACCCATATCCAACCCTCTCTTGCCTGTTGTAACTCTGCAAATTTCAGATCGAAATGTTGTTTTAAACGAATGGCTTTGCACAGTGATATTCCAGGGGCTCTTTAGCACAGGGCTAAATCGCTGCCTTTGAAAGCAGACCAAGGCAGGCTAGCAGCCCGGTTCGATTCCCGCACCAGCCTCTCCGAACATGTCCGGAATGTGGCGACTAGGGGCTTTTCACAGTAACTTCATTTGAAACCTACTTGTGACAATAAGCAATTTTCATTTCATTCATCTGAGCACAGAGCTTGCCGCTATTTGCTTAGTAATTCGAGTGAAATGAAATGGCGTGAGATAGTTTTGTCAGCCAGCCCCAGTGACTGCATACAGGACAATCTCTTTGAGGTGAAATCTGGCTTTGCTATTCCACATGGTAGTGAAACACTAGAACTGCGGGTGTGCAGCAAACCCAGTCTGACACCATCACTGGACGTCTCAGTGTTTCATAGCCAACCAAGTACTTTTGAGTTGTAGTCGCTGTTGTAATCCAGGAAGCATGACAGCTAATTTACGAATAGTAAACTGCCCCAATCAGCAATGTGATAATGGTTCGATCATCATCTGTTTTATGTGATGTTGGTTAAGGGATAACGATTAAGATTTATTTGTTTCATTTGAATGTTGTAGCTCATCGAAGCCATTTGCTTTAACTGACTGTTCAGTAGCACAGAATAGCTGGTCTGGTATTAATAGTCACAATTGGGATTTCATTAATCTTGCTCAAAGACTGAAGACTTAAGCTTGGGTGAGCTGTACTGACATTACTTCCACTGATACTGAATTGCTTTACATCCAGCTACAAGGTTAATTTTAAATAGTGATTATAGCTAGATCTTAACATCTTTTCCTTATGAAATTTAGAAAGCATAATGTTAATTTAGTAGATGTTTCTTCCAGGGCCACTAGCAATTTATGGGGCATGTAGTCCTAAACAGGGGGCTCCTAGAACCCATGCAGTCATTCACAAGTTCTGCTAAATGGTAAGCCAGAATTCAGAGCCCAATCCCTTGTTATCACGCACTGGGATTATCTGGAGCAGGGTTCGAACCCTGTACCATCTGACTCAGGTGGAAATGCTTACCACTTAGCTGTGAACGGCAGGTTTCGGGTGGCATCCTTCAGAAGCCTAATGTAGCCCACTCTATTTTGCAGTCCATTTATTTTCGAGACAGAATAACACTGGCTGATGCATAGCGTGAGCGGCAGTAATTCCTTCTAGCTGTAGGTGGCAGCAATCTCCACTTATTCGAAGCCACTAGGTTACTAGGTGCACCCTGGAGACATTCTGAATGCCGGGTGAGGTTGTGCTCTTGGTTTTATTTGTATTATCCAATTTCATTGCTGATTTACATATAAATGCTTCAAAAAAGTATTAAAGTGTGTTTCTCTTTTCTTTAAAATTCTCCAATCAGGAGGCACCACCTGCCCCCAATTAATTTCACCTTTTCACCTTTCTGCACCCCAACTTTTGGTTTTTTTTCTCCTTAAAGTTTTCAACCTCCCTGTGGTGAATGTATTCACCTAATGCGTGAGCAGTCTGTATAATGCTGTGACCTATGACCTGGAAGTGATGATACGGTCTACTTACAGGTACTGTACTGGAACCCCGGTGGGCTCCGCCTCTGGCTCCGCCCTCACCGGAGCCATATATAGACCGGCCACCTGTGGGTGGCACTCATTTGTACAGCCAACTCTGGTAGGCGAGTTCATGGATAATAAAGCCTAATGTTCACTCGTTCTCACGGTCTCACAGTGAATTGACGGTATAACAATTTATTATCCATCGACAGCACCATGGAAGCCGTTCTAAAGCCAGATAAGCTCGAACTCGACGCGCGCGCGTCAGAGGCCAAGGAGACCTTCAAACTTTGGCTTCGCTGCTTTGAGGCCTACCTCGACTCCTCCACAACGCCTCCCACTGAAACCCTCAAGCTGCGACTCCTGCACGCTCGGGTGAGCCATTGAATCTCCGTGATGATAGAGAAAGCTGCCACGTACGAGGCGGCGGTCGCAACCCTCAAGGCGCATTTCGTGAAGCCTGTAAACAAGGTGTTCGCCGGACACCTCCTCACTACTCGCCGTCAACGCACGGGGAATCGCTGGACGAGTACCTGGAAACCCTGACCCTACTCGCGAGGAACTGCAGCTATCGGGATGTGACGGCGGAGGAACACATGAATCTACAGATCAGGGACACCTACGTGGCTGGGGTCCGATCGGACTACATTAGGCAGCGCCTGCTGGAAAACGGGACCTCTGACCTGCGGGACACAGTAAAGCTAGCTACCTCGTTAGAGGTGGCCTACCAGAGCCTCAGTGCGTTCCCCACAGGCCCGGCGAACCCCTCGTGCACACCATCGTCGCGGCCCCCATCGGACCCGACTACGTCACAGGCCTGTGCCGCGGGTAACCGCAGTGCTACTTCTGCGGCCAGGGTCAACACCCCCGGCAGCATTGCCCAGCCCGCACAACGACGTGCAGCGACTGTGGGAAAAAGGGACACTTCGCCAGAGTCTGTCTGGGCCGACCTAAAGCCCAGAAATCAAAAGCTCACCAGGCCCGACCCATGGACTCGCAGGCCCGCAGACCCCGCAATGTGGCTGCATGCCTGCCCGGAACACCCCCTTCAGACGCGTCATCAGCCTCGTGCGACTCGTGGGGGCCGCCATCTTGGCCGCTGGCTCCGGCACCGACCGACACGTGCGACCGATGGGGGCGGCCATCTTGGTCACCATCTTTGACCCAGCCCGACATGTGCGACTCATGGGGGCCGCCATTTTGTGACCCCGATACTGCCGACCACGCTGGCTACCCGCAGCTTGGCGCAGTCACCCTCGACCAGTCGCAGCCGAAGCACTTGAAAAACTCAATGGTGATCGTCCGGGTCAATGGGCACGAGACCTCCTGTCATTTCGACTCCGGGAGCACGGAGAGCTTCGTCCACCCTGACATGGTAAGGCGCTGCTCCCTCCACATCTACCCCGCATCCCAAACACTCCCCCTTGCCTCCGGTTCCCATTCGGTTCAGATCCGGGGGTACTGTATCGCTAATCTCACGGTGCAGGGCGCAGAATACGCTTGTTGTAAACTGTACATCCTCCCTCACCTCTGCGCCCCCCTACTGCTCGGATTAGACTTCCAATGCAGTCACCGAAGCCTGACCCTACAGTTTGGCGGACCCTTGCACCCCCTCACGGTATGCAGCCTCGGGACCCTCAAGGTCTCCCCCCCTTCGCTCTTCGCAAACCTCACTCCCGACTGTAAGCCCATCGCCACCAGGAGCAGGCGGTACAGTTCCCAAGACATGACTTTTATCAAGTCGGAGGTCCAGCGACTGTTGAGTGAAGGGATCATCGAGGCCAGCAACAGCACCTGGAGAGCGCAAGTGGTGGTCGTCCGGACCGGGGAAAAGAATCGGATGGTTGTGGACTACAGCCAGACAATTAACCGGTTCACGCAACTGGATGCGTATCCCCTCCCCCGCATAGCGGAGATGGTCAACCAGATCGCACAGTACCGGGTGTTCTCAACGGTCGTTCTGAAGTTGGCCTACCACCAGCTCCCAATTCGCCCGGAAGAGCGCCATTACACTGCCTTTGAAGCAGCTGGCCGACTCTTCCATTTCCTCAGAGTCCCCTTCGGCGTCACTAACGGGGTCTCGGTCTTTCAGAGAACGATGGACCAAATGGTGGACCAGTATGGGTTGCGGGCTACATACCCGTACTTGGACAATGTTACCATCTGCAGCCATGATCAGCAGGACCATGACGCCAACCTTCAGAGTTTCCTCCAGGCCGCCCAATCCCTCGACCTCACATATAACAAAGAGAAGTGCGTTTTCCGCACTTCCCGGCTGGCCATCCTCGGCCACGTTGTGGAGAACGGAGTCCTAGGGCCCGACCCTGATCGTATGCGCCCCCTCACGGAACTCCCCCCTCCTCACAGCCTCAAGGCCCTCAAACAATGCCTGGGGCTGTTCTCTTACTACGCCCAGTGGGTCGCCAACTATGCGGACAAAGCCCGCCCACTTATTCAAACCACCACTTTTCCCCTGACGGCTGAGGTCCACGCGGCCTTCAGCCGCATCAAGGCTGACATCACCAAAGCCGCAATGCATGCGGTGGACGGGTCCGTCCCCTTTCAGGTAGAGAGCGATGCGTCAGACGTCGCACTGGCCGCCACACTCAACCAGGCGGGCAGACCAGTAGCCTTCTTCTCTAGAACCCTCCACGCTTCCAAAATCCAACACTCCTCGGTCGAGAAGGAAGCACAAGCCATGGTGGAAGCCGTGCGGCACTGGAGGCACTACCTAGCCAGTAGGAGGTTCACCCTCGTCACCGACCAGCGGTCGGTCGCCTTCATGTTTGACAACACACAACGGGGAAAAATACAAAATGACAAAATCTTGAGGTGGAGGATCGAACTCTCCACCTACAATTATGATATCAAGTTTCGTCCTGGGAAGCTCAATGAGCCCCCAGATGCCCTGTCCCACGGCACATGCGCCAGCACGCAAGATGACCTACTTCGGGCTATCCACGATGACCTCTGTCACCTGGGGGGTCACCCAGTTTACTTTATTAAGGCCCGCAATCTGCCCTTCTCCACCGAGGAGGTCAAGGCCATGACCAGGGACTGCCCCACAATACAAATACCTGAAAGTCCCCCAATAGAGAAACCTGCCCTGAAGCCTCCTGTTTCAGAGATCCCTGTCTGGAAGCCCCCAGAGACTCCTGCCTGGAAGCTATAAAGCATTCCAGACAAAGAGAGCGAAATAAATCACTGCTTTTAAATTCACCTGTGTAATACACGTACTGGCTCAGGCAGAGAAAGCCCCACCTGTAAATTCCTAGAAAGGGAAAACCACATCAGCTGGGTTTAAACACCTTCAGATCTTGATCTGTAATGCTTTCATTCATATCAATGTGAAATTGATTTTTCTAGGCTGCGATTGACAGCTTACACGCAGCCACCTGTCTAGATTGTTTAATTTATCTTTTTTTTAAATGTATTTTATTACAAACATGTATCAAAACAGGTTACAGAGAACAAACACCCTGGGAAACATACATCTCTACAATCAACTATACAGTCTGTACAGATTTTTCCTATTTTTCACCCCCCTCTCCCCCGCGATGAACAGCTCCTCAAACACGGTCACAAACGTCCCCCACCTTTCCTCAAACCCCCCTGAAGAGCCCCTTAACTCATACTTTACCTTCTCTAATTGCAGGAAGTGGTTCAGGTCACCCAACCATGCCGCTACCCCCGGTGGCGATGCCGACCGCCACTCCAGCAAAATTCGCCGCCGCGCAATCAGAGAGGCGAAGGCCAAGATATCGGCTTTCCTCCTCTCCATGAGCTCCGGCTTCTCTGCGACCCCAAATATCGCCACCTAAGGGTCCGGGTCCACCTCCTCTTCCACTATCCTGGCTAAGACTGCGAACACTCCCGCCCAGAATCTTCCCAATTTTTCGCAACCCCAAAACATGTGCGCGTGATTCGCTGGCTCCCGCCCACACCTCTCACACTCATCTGCTACCCCCTGACAGAACCCACTCATTCTTGCCCGAGTCATATGCACCCGATGCACCACCTTAAACTGTATCAGGCTCATCCTTGCACATGAGGAGGTCCTGTTTACCCTACGCAGTGCCTTGTTTAATTTATCTTCACATTTTAGTGGATCTCAAGTAGCCTGCTGTGAAACATCTAGCTATGATTGTCAGCTCTTGGACCACATCAAAAGCAGTTTAGTGCTTTCTGCAGAGAAAATGAGGAAAAATAGGAGAAAGGCTTATATGAAAACATGTCTTCAAAATGACACTCTGAGACAATTGAGAATTGGTAAAGGACAGGAAAATTCACATTATTTCATCTGCCTGATTACAAAAATGAATATCCTTCAATCATCCTCTCCCTCAAACTTCTATTACATTCCCTCTCAGATTTTTAACAGATTTTGCATTCCTGGGCAGCCCTTCCACACTTTCACCACCTACTGATTACCTTACACAGAAATGAAAAATGATTTGATAATGTGGAGGTTTTAACAGCCTGTTGATATTAATGTGTTCAGTGAATTCAAGAATCAATGAGCAACTGTAGAACTCAAAGCACAAACAGATCAGCCATGGTCTTATTGAACAGCAGGGCAGACTCGAGGGGCTGAATGGCCGACTTCGGCTCCCATTTTGTTTGTATATTTTCACCCGGGAGCAAATATCATTTTATGTAGACTGCCTCTGCATGACTGCCCAAATCCATATCCCTAACATCACCCACCTTGACCTCTGCTTCAACCCACCTATTGCTGAAATACATCTCCAAGATTTTAATGTTAGTACGATGTTAATTGTATTACTACGGTTAAGTATATAAAGGTGGAGGTTATTGATGGATTGATTAAATGCCATGAGCACATATTAAGAGAGACTGCTAGGACACTGGATATTGGTGAGGCAGGAGGCCAGTGAGGACATCACGTTCCTCCAGCTCTGGGCTGTTAAGTATCCTTCACTTCCTTTGCCTCACTATTGATGACTGTGTATTCAGCACGCTAAGCCCCTGGTTCTAAAATACCCTGCCTTAACCTCGTTCTCTCTCCTTCTTCATGACGCTGTAAAAAAACTACCTTGTTGACCTGCCCTAATGGCTCTTCATCTGCTTGGGATCAATTTTTGGTTGATTAAACTCCTGTTGAACTTGCAACATTAACGGTACTATATAAATGCAATAATAATAATCTTTATTAATGTCACAAGTAGACTTACATTAACACTGCAATGAAAGTTACTGTGAAAATCCTCTAGTCGCCACACTACGACGCCTGTTCGGGTACACAAAGAGAGAATTCAGAATGCCCAATTCACCTAACAAGCACGTCTTTCGGGACTTGTGGGAGGAAACCGGAGCTCCCCACAGACACGGGGAGAACGTGCAGGCTCCACACAGATAGCGACCCAAGCCGGGAATCGAACCTGGGTCCCTGGCACTGTGAAGCAACAGTGCTAATCACTGTGCTACCGTGCCGCCAAATGGTTGTTGTCAAATATTACTGGTAGGCGGTATAAAAATGATTTATTTTTCAGAAGGCAAGGCGAAGTACCAAAGCCCATGTTATGGGGCATGTTATATTACACTTTGTGCTAATATGTCGTTATTATTTGCTTTGTGATCCAGAATGGCCTGATGAGTTGATGATAAAGAAACCACCAATCTTTAAATTGAAGCAAAACTAATTTATTGAATAACGATTAATTTAAATAGAGTTCACACACTCTACAGAGCTATAACTACTAATAAAGTAAGATTGAGTCTGCTAAACAATAATCTATAATCTAGTATTAACTAATGATGACCTTGAGCAACTTCTCTCTAATCTAAACTATTCCCTGAGCTGTGATCAAACTTCTCCTCTGCTAACACAACCCAAGATTCCCTGAGGTCTGATATTTATACTTGGAACTGGTGGTGCCCTCTAGTGTTTGAATTACACTGAGATATAATAATTACCCCTTCACTGGCGTACCTACATACACATCATTACAGGGCAATGCCAACGTAAAAAGCCTAAAAGGAACAATGAGATGAATCAGATGTTGTGATGCCAGGGTTTGGTTTTAAAACCTGAAGATGGCCAGACAGAAGAAAGATTGTGGGGTCTGTGGAAATTCGGTCTTGAGGAGTCAATAAATAAAGAGGAGGAGACTTTGAATGGATTTGTACTTGCATTGCAGCAAAGGGGCAGGGAAGAGAAACATATAAATATAAAAGCAAAGGGAAACATATTAGGTTGGATGGCATGTTGCGTACAGACAGAGAAAACACTTAAATAACATTGATTCAAAGCACAGAAATCGAAAGGCATGGCCTGGCATGCAGCCAACTTCAATAGCGTCACCGCTTCCTGTATAATGATTCACTACAGTTAATTAGACGAGCTGGACTTGGTGAACAAACCCTGTATTGTGCAACAGATAACAGGGCGAACATGCTGTGATCAGGCTGGAAGCATGCTGGACATGCAGTGTGAGCATGAGCCGCTTGCATGCTCCAGCCAAGTTGTGTTCTTATATACTGAGGCTGGCATCTCATGACCCCAGAGAAGCTTCTGCTTCATCAAAGAATTGGTTCTCACAGTGAATCTATTATCTTGTTTTCACCCAAAAAAAATCATTGTAGATATAAACGCAACAAATGCTGGATATTGGAAATAAAAAATACAAGAAATATGCGGCTTGAGAGTATCAGAAAAGGAAAGGTTAAACCTTCAGTTTCTGAATGAGTCTCCATCTGAAAGCCTTGGATTTTTAATTTTCAGGCTTCCGATGCATATTATCATAGCATCCCTACAGTGCAGAAGGAGGCCATTCGGCCCATCGAGTCGGCACTGACTTTCTGAAGCAGCATCCTACCTAGGCCCACGCCCCCGCCCTATCCCCGTAACTGCACCTAACTTTTTGGACGCTAAGGCACAACGTAGCCGAGCCAATCCACCTAACCTGCACATCTTTGGACTTTGGAAGGAAACCGGAGCACCCGGAGGAAACCCATGCAGGCACGGGGAGAAAGGCACCCAAGACAGACAGTCACCCGAGGCTGGAATTGAACCTGGATCCCAGCCGCTGTGAAGCAGCAGTGCTATCCATTGTGCCACCATGCTGTGCACATATTCAGAATGTTTTGTTACTATTTCAAACAACGCAGCTGCCAGTTCTATCAGACTTAGATAGGCATAGAGTCTGAAGCAAAAGCAAAAATGGTTTCAGATCGATGACCTTCCATTAGAATCCAGAGGATTAAATATCTTTAAAGCAACACAGAACAAGGAGAAAGATGGGGTTGAGGTGAGTGGGAGAGGGGAAGACAATTGGGGAGTGGATGGGGGTGCAGGGCGAGAGAAGAAAGATCAAAAGGGAAGGTTTGTGATGTGGTGGAAGGCAGGAGTGACGAAATTACACAGAGATGATGGTGCCAAGGGAAAAGGAATGGCGGTTGTTGTGATTTTGTATATATGCCAATGCAGACAATGATACTGTAGCTGTAAGAAGCTGCACTGTGACACCACTGTGACATTACCATGTGTGGGGCAGGAGTATCAAAGTACAGCTACCATGTTAAGTGCGCACCTTTGTCTGTGTCCTCTATTGCTGCTCACTACAGCCTGTGGCTGCGTGTCAGCAAGACTCTATGTACGTCTTGTGAGTCAGGCATATAGTCAACTAATCAGCTTATGTAATTGTCAGGAACCAGGCTCGATCAAGGCCTATGCAGACTTGTATTTAGCTATTGCTGGGAATAAATGTCAATACCTGTGTTTGACCAGAACCCTCAGCAGTTTCAATATCTTATTTAGTATAGATAGCATAGTGACAGATTGCCGAGGTCTACATTGAAATCCTCAACATATATGGATGGTGGCAGCAGACTGAATCAACAGAGGGATAACAGAAACTAAGATAGGCCCAGAGGTGGTGTAAATGGTGACAGCGGAACCGTTGCCAGTACCTGCTGTCTGGGCAAATGGGAGTGGTGGTTGTGAACCAAACTCATTGAACTTAAGGGGATTTTCACAGTAACTTCATTGCAATGTTAATAAGTAAGCCTACTTGTGACAACAATAAAGTTTATTATTATAATGTTGAGAACAGGAGGCTTTTAAATACCTAATCAAAAAGTGAGTTGCTGTTCTCGAGCTTGCACTGAGCTTCATTGGAATGGTGTAGGAAACTAAAGGCAAAGTTGGAGTAGGATGGAGGAGAATTGAGGCGGCAAGCGACCAGAAACTGAAGGTCACATTTGTGGAATGAACACATGCATTTCATAACTGCTCATGATGCTGTTTCTTTATGGGGGTGACCAGACACAGATGGGCTGATCACATTGCAGGAAATCTCCTGTTTCTACTGAGATTAAAAACCCACTCTGTTTTTCCAGCATTTCCTGATTTTATTACACGTAAACACTCATGGGTCTGGAAATAAATAATGATACAAATGTATGACTTAATAAATGAGTTACAGACTCTGCTCAAATAATGTTGGTGAAAATGGCTGGGAACAAAGCACAGCAGAAGGAGAAAAACATCTGTCGGTCTCGAGCCAACACCATTCACCTGCGCCAACAGCAGAAGCGACTGCCAATCATGATTCCATCTCTGCAGCCAAAACAGACATGTCCAATCCAGATGTGATATACACCTCGGGTGCCGTCCATCATCTCCCGAGACGGACTGATGTCAAACAGGCTGCCTCTGCTAAAATAGTGGAGTGAGGAATTTCAAATCAATGTCCTTAGAATTCAGTGCCTTCCCTAGGTATTTCGCTCAATCAGCCATTCTTATGGGAGAGGTCTCGCATCTGTAAGTGAACTATCACTTCCTGTGAAATCACTAAATTTAAAAAAAAAGTTATGGCGGATGGCCCATTTCTGTGTTGTTCAACTCTATGTAATTCCTTCTATGACTTCTTGCGGGAGAATTGGCACTGTCTGATTCTGTGACTTTGAAGCCAGTTTATCGACGTAAATCGTTACAATCGGTGTGGTCAGTTTTGAATCACTCTATCAAAGAGTCAGCACGACGGACTGAACTGACTTTGTGCCGTCAACTTCCATGCTTGTCACAGGAGAAGGTGGAAAGAGAAAACCTGTCCCCCCCCGGGCCCCCACCATGAACTCGCAGAGATAGGATGAAGTGCAGGAGATAGTTCATAGAATTTACAGTGCAGATGGAGGCCATTCGGCCCATCGAGTCTGCACCGGCTCTTGGAAAGAGCACCCTGCCCAAGGTCCACACCTCCACCCTATCCCCATAACCCAGTAACCCCACCCAACACTAAGGGCAATTTTGGACACTATGGACAATTTATCATGGCCAATCCACCTAACCTGCACATCTTTGGACTGTGGGAGGAAACCGGAGCACCCGGAGGAAACCCGACACGGGGAGGATGTGCAGACTCCGCACAGACAGTGACCCAAGCCGGAATCGAACCTGGGACCCTGGAGCTGTGAAGCAATTGTACTATCCACAATGCTACCGTGCTGCCCCAGATGAAAGACAAAAGGGATGATGGTCCCAAGTATGCCATATTATTACTTCATTTTGCCGTGCACCATCATCATCTTTGTCATTTGAGGTGATTCATTTTGGCGGGAAGAATATGAAGAGACATTATAAAATAAAGGAAGAATCTCTAAAGCAGTTGCAGGAACAGAGGGACCTCGGTGTATATGTACAGAAGTCATTGAAGGTGGCATGGCATGTTGAGAGACCAGTTAATAAGGCATTTGGTGTCCTAGGTTTTTATGAATCAGTGAGTTGAGTACAAGAGTAAGGAGGTCAATTTGAAATTGGATAAGACATTAGGTAGGCCTCATGTGGAGACTCCGTCTAGTTCTGGGTGCCATGCTTGAGGAAGGATGTGAAGGCATTTGAGAGAGTATAGAGGAGATTCACAAGAATGATTCCAGGGATAAGAACTCTCGCTATGAGGATAGCTTGGAGAGGCTAGGAATGTTTTCCTTGGGGAAAAGACTGAGAGGAGACTTGACAAGAGGCATTCACGATCCAGAGGGGTATGGACAAGGTAAATAGGGGGAAACTGGATGGAATTCGCTGGCTGTTGGGATTTTCTTTTCCTGCTGGCCGCGCATCCCGCCTGCGTTTTTTACGGTGGCGTGGGGGGGGGGCTTCAATGGGGAATCCCATTGACAAGCAGCGGGAGTAGAGAATCCCACCGCCAGCGAACTGCGCGCCACCGAGAAACACACAGCCGGGGGACCAGCGATCCCACTCAAGGGAACATCAAGAAATAGAGGACACAGATTCAAAATAATTTGCAAAAGAATTAAAGGTGATGTGGGGAAGAAAGATTTCCCCCAGAGAGAGGTCAGTGTCTGGAAGGAACATCCTCAGAGAGTAGTGGAGGCAGGTTCAATCAAGTTATTCAAAAAGCAATTGGATTGCTATCTGAGATAAAATGTGCAGGTTTACGGGGATAAGGCCGGGGAGTGGGACTAGACAGAACATTCTTTCAGAGAACTAGTGCGGACTCGATGGGCTGAATGACCTCCTTCTGCATTGTAAAGATTCTGTGATTTAATTCCGCCTGCCCTCCAGCCTATGACAGAGTTTGTTCTTTCCCCCACTGCTGCCACTCCCATCCAACCTCCCCACTCTACCATGGCTCTGTCTTTGTTCCAAAGCTGTTCATCTCGAACATGTGCCAGTTCTGATGAAAGATCATCAATCTGAAACATTGGGGTGAATCTTACTTTGGCAATTGGAAATGCTGCCCCCCCTGACCACCCCCCACATACATAAAACTCAACGTGATGATATCAGGTCACCAACCCAAAATCGCCACCATGGCTCCGATTGTATCGAGATTGGACAGGGCCAAAAGCGGCAGCCCATCCACTATTATTAAACATCTAATTAACAAGTAATTAAACTTGTCGGCACCTCAGTAGTCCTTAATTCGATGTTGCCTGCTGGATTTTCCAGACGTCGGGATCTAATAAAGTTTGGGAATCTTTTATGCCAGTTGAAACAGGGCGGCACAATGGAAATAGACGAGGCCTGCCACTGGGACCAGGGTTGGACATACAAACAGATTCTGCTGGGGAAGGACCATTTCTAAGAGCAGGGGGACTTTACAATTTTTTTTTTTTCATTTAAAGTGCCCAATTCTTTTTTTCCAATGAAGGGGCAATTTAGCGTGGGCAATCCACCCACCCTGCACATCTTTGGGTTGTGGGGGTGAGATCCACGCAGACACGGGGAGAATGTGCAAACTCTACACGGACAGTGACCCGGGGTCGGGATCGAACCCGGGTCCTCGGCTCCGTGAGGCAGCAGTGCTAACCACTGCGCCACTGAGCCACCAGGACTTTACAAGTGTAGCTGTGGCGGCAGATTTGCCCCTCTGTCGCAGTACATCCCAGCCTGCAGTGCCAACTCCTAGACTCCTCATACCAAGGCGTTACCCATATTGCAATGTGAATGTAGCCACTGAAAACAAAATCAACACTATATTACTTATTACACTATATTACTTATTATGCTAACTCAAGTCACAAGAGATTACTAAAGTGCAGCCTTTAAAAACAGGCAGGAGAAACTGGCTTTGAGAATCATAGAATGTACAGTGCAGAAAGAGGCCATTCGGCCCATCGAGTCTGCACCGGCTCGTACAACGAGCACCCTACTCAAGCCCACGTCTCTATCCTATCCCCGTAACCCTCACTTAACCTTTTTTCTTTTGGACACTAAGGGCAATTTTAACATGGCCAATCCATCTATCCCATAAATCTTGGGACTGTGGGAGGAAACCGGAGCACCCGGAGGAAACCCACGCAGACACGGGGAGGACATGCAGACTCCGCACAGACAGTGATAACTGAGCTTGGGACAGAACGGGCGAAAGGATTTGCGCTCAGGAAGCAAACTTCCTACTCAGCCACGATTAACTGGTTTTCTGCCGGGCAGCCGCTCGTTGACCACAACATGCTACATAGGTGTGCATGAAGGACAGGGCTCGGAGTGAAGCTGACTGCACACTTCTGAATTGGCCTCCTGCTCCCCACCAAAAAGTAAAATCCACCCCAATTGCCTCTGCTTCTCTCTCTTCATTGATGCTCCCAGGCCTGCCAATTGTTTTCAACAGGTTCTGTTTTTATGACTGGGGTTAATAGTTTCTTGCTCTGAAAGTTCGCTGAATGGACAAGTTGCTATCAAGATTGTGAGTTCAAGATAATAAACTGAATTGCATTTTCTCAGAAGGTACGAATAATGCAAAACAAGTTTATTTCTGTGTTTGGAATTAGTCACATAATCTAACAGTTTGTTTAAAAGTTGCAAATGCTGCACTTGTGTCTGTGTTGCACATGTTTGTCCATATGCAATGCTTAATATGCAGCCTACTTTTTGTTGGGTATTGCATTGATTTGGAACAGCAATGAATTATCCTGTGGACCAGCAGCATTTGGAATTTGGAATTATACCTGGTTGTAGGATAAAGGTTTTTGGGTGAGACTGGAAATTCCTGCCGAAAATCAATGGATCTTTTCCTGGTTCACCAAATTTTCCATTCCGCCTGGGAAAGTCCCAGGCAGAGCCTTGCCCACAGGGTGTAAAGGGACATTAAGGAGAAGAATCTCTGATTGTTTAATTGTATTTCCCTATGTTAAAAGGAGCTGGTGACCTAATTGGCTGGAGTTGGGGTGTGCACAGACTCAAATAAACTGTGCTTTGAAATGTTGACATACATAGCTTAGAAAGCACGGACAATCGGATTTTAACATATTGGGCAAAATATAGAATACTGGAAAATTCTTCATACCTTAGGCTATCACTTTAAAATTAAAATGCTGGGCATTTATGTCTGCTTGATAAGCAAGTAGAAAGAATGCCAGGTTAATGTTTCTGGAATGATCTTCCATCAGGAGCTGTGCTCCTTTGTTATTTTTTCTTCAGGGCTGTCAGTTCCTTGACAGAAAGCATTGCCTCTGCTTCTCTCTCTTCATTGATGCTCCCAGGCCTGCCAATTGTTTTCAACAGGTTCTGTTTACTGGGAAAAAGGCCACAGCACATTGAAATCAGATTATTACAATGCCATGAACACAGGAATGCGAAGCAGAGCAGACTGAAGTCAAAAGTGGATTTTGAAACAAACATTTTCACTGGCAATAGTACTGGCAAAAGTTGAGAGGAATTCCAATTATCATTAACATATTACTCTTCCCTCTTGTCCAGCTTGGCTCTGTTGGTGTTACTGTCATCTCAAGGCCAGGAGATTGAACCTGAATTCAAGGCCTGACACACATAACATGCAGTTTGCATAATGTAATACACCAATGCAATTAACATTACATAACACTCCAATGCTGTTAACACAACATGACAGTGCAATGAAGTTAACATAACATAATACTCCAATGCAGTTAACACAACTTAAAGCCCCAGTGCAGTTAGCCTAACGTAACACTCCAATGCAGTTAACATAACGTAACACTCCAATGCAATTAACATAACACTCCAATGCAGTTAACATAACGTAACACTCCAATGCAATTAACATAACACTCCAATTCCGTTAACATAACATAACAGTGCAGGGCCGTTAACATAACAGCATGCTGGAGCTGGCAAGGAGGCAGGCTGCCTTCAACCGGGTGAAGAGGGCACTGTACATTAGCAAGGTGCGGTGCGGCATTGTATATCCAGCGAAGCTGAGGGTGACTTACAAGCTCAGGGACTTTTATTTTGGAACGGCGGAAGCAGCGGAGGAGTTTGCGAAAGCAAAAGGACTGTGGCAGAACTGACAAACTGAGGAATGGCCATGTGCCGATGTAACCTCATGACTGTATTTTCTTCTTTTTTTGTATCACTGCGCGCGGGTGTAGAGATTAAAGGAGCCAAGGTGGTATATATTTGGACGAGGGAAGGGACGGGACTTTCATTCGAAATGAGAGTTCCTTGGGGTGTAGGTGGATAGGCGGGGTTTGTGTGCTAACAGGGGATCTTTGGGCTTTCCTGGGGCCGGGTAAGTGGGAAAGGGACCCGGGCGGGGGCCTCCACGCTGGCCGGTGTGTGCCGGCCAGTGAACGGGAGTGAGGTGGGGGGAGGGGCTGCGGCCATCGGAGCCTGGCAGAACAGGGTCCGAGTGGTCTAGCCGGGGTGGAAAGTTGGGGGGGAAGGAACCGAGGGTAGGGGGAGGAGTTTTACAAGAGGCAGTGGACGGGAGGAGCTGGAGGCCTGGGGGGGGGGGGGGGGGGGGGGGGAGCTGTGTAAGATTAAGGGTGACTGCGGGTAATCCCTGATTTATTTTTGTCATTTGTTTATGTAAACATGCGGGTTGAGGTTTGGGGGTTGGTGGGTAGATGGGATCGTTGTTGTTATTATGGGGACTGACATATCTTGCTGATTATTGTTTATTGTTGATGGATGTAAATGTGGGAGAAAATGTGAAAATGGAGGAGAATAAATTTTTAAAAAAAAACATAACAGCATGCAATAAAGTTAACATAATGTAACACGCCAATGCAGTTAACATAGCATAAAACTCCAATGTAGTTAACATAATAACATGAAATAACATCTTTCACATTTGGACAAATTTGGCATTTACACAGGTTTTCTGAGCTTCTACACATCCACTACGCATTTTTCCAATTAAGGGGTAATTTAGCGTGGCCAGTCCACCTAGACTGCACATTTTTGGGTTGTGGGGGCGAAACCCACGCAAACAGGGAGAGTAACTTAATGATACTGGGATAGCGTTTCTGCCTCGGATATAATTGGAGGGGAGCGGGGGAGGGGGAGGAGAAGAAGAGCAACAGAAGAAGAGCACATGAATAAATGCTTCAAACAGGCAACCATAATTGCAAAGCTGTGTTACCTTTCATATGTAATCGGCTCAAAGGCAGGTCTTGGGTTCATTGTCTGCCGATGCTTCACCTTGAGCTGGTTTCTTGGCAGTTTGCCATTGCTTTCTACTCTCAGGTGTCATGTAAGGGGACAGGCCCCAAGTCTACCTCAACCAAAACAGGAATCAAACCCATGCTGCTGGTGTGATTCTGAATCACATGCTACCCATCTAGGCAACTGAGCCAACTTGACCTCAGCTTCTTCACTTAACCTTGCTTAATTGAGGTAGTTGCTGAAGCGCAGAAAAAGAATTATCTTAGTAAATAATTCCATAGTCTGAGGTATCTTTAGGAATGGTGTTGTAAGGTATGAGAATGATTAGACTGGATAGCCACTATGAAAAGCTTATTAACAGGCCTCATGAACAGCTCCAGACGTAAGTAACTGATAATCTACATGTATGGACAATGAGGCCCTTGTGTCGAATGCCGAAATGGTATGTTACAAGGGAAGCATGAAATCGATCACGGGAAATAGCACAGAATGAGATCCTGAAGCTGTAATAACAACATGGTTTGTCAAGAAAAGAAATTATGTGTAAAGGCTGTTGAGACCCATGGGAGGTGGAGGATAACAAAAAGGCGGGCTTTTACGCCAGGTTTAAACAAAGAACTTGACATACTATTGGACCCCTGGGAACCTTTATTGGATAAGAGATCTTGTCAATAATGAACCCCTGGTCCTCCAAACCAGACAGGTAAACATTTCATTTAACCAATATTCAGTCTAATTTCTAAAGGAGCATTGGCTCCATGGCAACTTGTTTGTGAAGGCTTGTTTATTTAGAAGAACATGGGAACGTGAGAATAGGGCTGTACTATGTTAGAAATTAGCAATATATCGGAATAGGTAGTGGATTAAGTCAGCGCTGTAAGTTTTTGCCTCGCTGGAAACAAGCTTGTGGAATGGTTATCCAGAGGTGATGACTTGTGGCCTAGTGTGGGGCCATGGTCAGATGAGGCCTCTGCAACAGCAGAAGAGCAAAGAGCATAAGGGAAAAGATTTGGAAACTTCAGTGGTGTAGGGGACAGAGGGAAATTTCCCAGGATGGATCCATGCTGACTTCAGTCTAACACTTGGATAGTTTGGAAGTTCTTGAGAAGAAGCAAAACACTCAGAAGAAAAGAGAAAGAGAAAGAGTAGAGGTGTTCTTGCACGCCTGTCGCTCTTGCTACTCATGACAGTCATATGTTTTTGCTGTCTTGCGAAAGTGTTATATTCAGTCTTTACTCTGGTTGAAGTCAACCTAATAATTGCAGTTTGAATTATTTGAATAACAGCAAATTGGTGGATTATGCCAATGGTTTTAAAACAGATTTATAATGATAGAACAAGTTGTTTACATGGAACCAGTAGAGTGACTGCAAGTCAGATTGGCTGACTGGCAGATGGCAGAGAATGTGGATAAAAAGGTATTTTTCAAGATGGCAGCCGGTGACTAGTGGTGTGCCTCAGGGATCAGTGTTGGGACCACAACTATTCAAGATATCCAATAACGATCTGGTAGAAGGAACTGAAGGCACTGTTGCTAAGCTTGCAGATCATACAAAGATATATGAAAAGACAGCTAGTGTTGAGGAAGCGGGGAGACTAGGACAGTGGGCAAAGAAGTGGCAAATGGAATACAACGTGGAAAAATGTGAGGTTATGCACTTTGGTAGGAAGAATATAAGTATAGACTATTTTCTAAATTGGGAAAGACTTTGGAATTCAGAAGCACAAAGGAATTTAGGAGTCCTAGTTGAGGATTCTCTTAAGGTTGCAGGTTCAGTTGGCAGTTAGGAAAGCAAATGTAATGTTGGCATTCATTCTGCGAGGTCTAGAACACAAGAGAAAGGATGTAGGTCTGAGACTGTGTAAGGTTCTGGTCAGACTCTACTTGGAATAGTTTTGGGCCCGGTATCTATGGAAGGATGTGCTGGCCTTGGAGGGTGTCCAGAGGAGGTTCACAAGAATGATCCCAGGAATGAAAGACTTGTCGTATGAGAAGCGGTTGGGGACTCTGGGTCTGTATTCAATGGAGTTTAGAAGGATGAGGGGGGGGATCTCATTGAAACTTACAGGATACTGAGAGGCCTAGATAGAGTGGACGTAGAGAAGACGTTTCCACTAGTAAAAAAAACTCAAACCCGAGGATACAGCCTCAGGCTGAAGGGACGATGCTTTAAAACTGAGATGAGGAGGAATGTATTCTGCCTGAGGATGGTGAACCTGTGGAACTCTTTGCCACATAAGGCTGTGGAGGCCAGGTCACTGAGTGTCTTTAAGACAGAGATAGATAGGTTCTTAATTAATAAGGGGATAGGGTTACAGGGAGAAGGCAGGAGAATGGGGATGAGAAACATATCGGCCATGATCAATTAGCAGGGGTGGCACGGTGGCGCAGGTTAGTACTCACAGCGCAGAGGACTTGGGTTCGATCCCAGCCCTGGGTCACTGTCAGTGTGGAGTTTGCATATTCTCCCCGTGTCTGTGTGGGTCTCACCCCCACAACCCAAAGATGTGCAGGGTAGGTGGATTGGCCATTCTAAATTGCCCCTTAATTGGAAAAGAAAAGAATTGGGTGCTTTAATTTTATTTAAAAAAAATAATTGAATGGCAGAGTAGACTCAATGGGCCAAAAGGTCGAATTCAGCTTCTATATCTTATGGTCTTATGACTAGTGGCCTTGTTCAGTTAACGACCATATGATACCATGTCTGGAACTCTCGCTGACCTTGTTGTTGACATTTCCAAAAACGAGAAAATATGAAAAAATGCACCAAGTGGCTAAGCTAATGAGTAAATCTTGTGCTATGCGCACAAATTAGTCTCCGGTTACATCAACAGCCTTGGTTTTTTGCTCTTTGTAAACACCCAACATTGTGTTCGGGCTCAGTATGTCTTTCAGTGACTGCTGTACGGCATTTTCCTCTGATTGTCTTTAACCACAGAACCAAACAGATGGCAGTAGATCTGCTCAACCGCTCTTTGTGTTTAAATTACTCTGGTGTTTCATAGAATTCAAATTTTACCACTTCTTATTTTTTTTACCCCTCAGAGTATTTGAAACTTTGCTGTATGGATGACGTATGCAGCAGGTGGTTTGCGAGATCAATGACATTGTAAAACAGCTTTTAGGGACACAGCTTGTTTCAACTTCCAGGTTGAATGTAGCTTCACACTCATGATATACTGGGCCAAAGTTTTCTGGCTGTTCCTGCTGGCATGATCTTCTGCTCCCGGCGACGGTAACCCATGTTTCCCGGTGGTGCAAGGCACGAGCAACAGGAAGCCCCGATGACAGTGGAGGGATGGGAAAATCCCGCTTCCGGCCAATGACAGGCTGCCTCCGCCGCTGCAGAACACGCCGCGCGAAAGGGGGTGTTGCGGAAAATCCCGTCCCCTGAATTCAGCGGTGCCATGAGAGGACGCGCTTTATCTATTTGATCAGAAGGAAATAATAGGGATGGATAACATCCCGTGAAGGAATAAAAAAGAAACTCGGTCAACTTGGGCCGATTGCCACACACATTAGTGTCCAGTTGAAAGTAGCATCATAACTGAGACAAGGCAATGATCCAGCCACAGCCGTTGCCAATGGCACATCTACTAAACCAAGTATTTCCTACAAGTACATAAGTAAATGCACAAAATGCTGGAAAAGTTCATCATGTCTGGTGGCAGCGGTGGAGAGAGAGAATAGAATTAACGTTTTGAGTCTGTATGACTTCTTCAGAACTTTTATAGAAGATTTCCAGAATCCGCAGGACTTAGCTTTTATCTTATCAATATTATGGCACTGTGGTAATGTCCTTACCCCTGGACCAGAAGCTCCGGGTTCAGGTCCAGCACCAAGACTTGTCGACCATGGAAGGAGCTCTTGTAACGCGGTTAAAAGGGCTTGTAATCAGCTGGGAAATCCTTTCACCACTTCCCACACTATTCCCGGAAGGGAAAAGTGTGTGTGAAGAAAAAAGGTTTGCTAAAAACAAGGTTTGAAAATATCCTGACCATAAAGCAGAGCTAGAATCACGGTCATGGGTGCGTGGCATTAAATTGGATCGATAAGCAGGCGTTACATTTATTTCCTGAAGTTCCTGACCTCAGTGCAATTTCTGAGGGTTGGACATTAACTTATGGAACTTTATCACTACCAATTGGATCCCAGCTCTCCTCACTGATTCGGTAAGGCCTAATATTAGCATGAAGGCCAAATTCCACACACAAAGACTTTTATTTTCCTAATTAAGGCAACAGAGTGTCTGTATTTTTCATGAACACTCAAAAGATCAGACCATTGATTATCTTCCATTAGCCATTGGAGGTTTATGCTATTTGGAATTGATCTTAGACTTTGCACTTTGTTGATCTGTTTGCCAGTCTTTTTACACGTTGTGACTTAACACGGAGATATAGTTCACAGGCCCTTTGATTGACTTTGCTATTGGTATTTATTTCATGTCGATCACTAAATCACAGCTGTGAGCCGTGATTCTTTGAATTTAATGTGGCCCTGTGCTGCAGTAGATACGAAGTGGGTGATCCGACCCTCCTTGAACTTTAAGTCTTTTGACTAGTGGCGGAATGTTAGTGAATAGCTTAAGGTAGCAATTTCTTGCTTTAGAGCTTTCCAATCAGATCTTGTCATACAACCGAACATTGTATTTGGTATTCCTTTCAAAATACCAATGAAAGAGCACTTGGGTACAGATCAAATACTATAATGGCCCATTTAATGAGTGCTTTTGGGATTATAGCAACATGAACACCAGGGGCGAGATTCTCCACTCCCGCGCCGGTTGGGAGAATCGCCTGGGCCGCCAAAATTTCCCGGGACGCCGGTCCGACGCCCTCCCACGATTCTCCCAAGCGGCGGGAACAGCCCCGTCGAGTTCCGCGGGCCGCAGGCTGGAGAATCGCCGGAGACATCCAAAATGGCGATTCTCCGGCACCCCCGCTATTCTCAGGCCCGGATGGGCCGAGCGGCCAGGCGAAAACGGCGGGTTCCCCCCGGCGCCATCCACACCTGGTCGTTGCCGTCGGGAACAGCGCGGGAACGCTGGCGGGGTGGCTTGCCGGGGGGGAGGGGGGATCCTGCATCGGGGGTGAGGGGGAATCCTGCACCGAGGGGTACCTCAAATGTGGCATGGCCCGCGATCGGTGCCCACCGATCGTCGGGCCGTCCTCTCTGAAGGAAGACCTTCCATCCGTCCGCCATCTTCTTGCGGGGTGAACTCAGAGAGGACGGCAACCACGCATGCGCGGGTTGGCGCCGGCCAACTCGCGCATGCGCGGGTGACGGCAGTTATGCGGCGCCGGCCGCGTCATATATGCGGCGCCACCTTTACGCGGCGACAAGGCCTGGCGCGTGCAGATGACGCGGCCCCGATCCTAGCCCATTGTCGGGGCCTGAATCGATCGGGATCGGGGCCGTTTCGCGCCGTCGTGAACCTCGACGGCGTTCACGACGGCGTGGGCACTTCGGCGCAGGAGTGGAGAATCCCGCCCCAGCTTCCTGTGTGACTGGACAGGAGAGGGTGTCTGTGTGAATTGTAAATTTTGCTCTCTCGGCAATCTTCATGGTGAGAGTTACCAAGAAGATAGCTCACTTTGAGCAACAGTGATTGATGAGTAAAGGAAAATAAAATAATTTAAGGCAATAATTGGAATGATCTTTTACTGAGGGTGGCATTTTCCATGACACATCCATGGGCATTTTTCCTTGGTGGTGGAGACTCACCATTTGCCGCTGGCAGGATCTTCCTGTTCCGCCAATGTCTACGGGCATTTTCCGCGCCTCGTCCTGCCCATCCCGCCGCTGAGTAACTAACCCCATTGGAGTCGCCTTTGGCTGGACGGGAAGATCCTGCAGGTAGTAAGGGCTGGAAAATCCTGCACTTTTTCTTTTAATTTCAGATTTCCAACGTTTGCAGTATTTTAGTTCTGTGCGAAAAGTCTCCTTCCTAATTCTGAGTTGACATTGGCTGTGACTACCTTCCAACTGCATTTCAGAAATACTCTTGGGAATTTCCGACCTGGTCTGCCAAACAACCAAAAGATGAGCTGAACCCATCCGCCTGGGTTCTAGTCAAATTCAAGTGAGTGTACACTATGTTTTATTTCTTGATTAATAAAGGGATCAGTGGTTATGGGGAGAAGACAGGTGAAAGGGGATGAGAAACATAACAGCCATGATTGAATGGCGGAGGAGACTAGATGGGCTGAATGGCCTATGTCTTACTGTCTTATAATCAGAGGGTTTCCTGATTGCGCTGGAGGACCTCGGTTTGTCCATTCACCATTCACTGCACCAGAAATGCAGCCGTTTGTTCAACTTCCAGAGAAAGGTAGATGGGTAACTTCTCAAATAATAATGTGTAATTCCTTACAGGTGACTGAAATCTCTCACGTATGTGGAAATAAAAATCTCCCTCATGATACAAAATAAGAACTCATTAACATTTCACTGACCAGGGTAACAATTAATGATTTTCCCATGCTCAGCTTGTTTTTTGTATCTTGTACAGATTGTTTATTTGAAAATCACGGACTTCAGTAAGTGAAGTTAATGTGTGACTAGCAAAATTTAAATAGCGCTGGGTGAGAAACCACAAACCAGTACAATGTCGTAACTTACACATAGCCTCATAGTTATGAGGCACACACTGCTGCCTCCTTATGAAGAGTGACCCACTCCCATTCCCCCCTTTGCACCATTGTTCTCCCTTTCGGACCTTCCTGCCGAGCACACCTACTGGGCATCTAACCCTTTCAATCTCCTTCTCAATCCACTTACTGCATTCCTCTAGAATCTCCGTTATTGTTGATTATATTGACATCAGCTTGGACTGAGGTTCCCTCAGTTGGTAACGTCTGCCTGTTTTCAAAGTTTTCCCGGGCTCTACACTCTACTCACTGTGCCATTCAAAGCTCTAAAGGTGGTTAACGGACCCTTATCTCTTGCTCCCTTCTCTTCCGACACCTCCTCCTCCATTGAACACTTCATCGCTTACCACCCTTTTATCTCTCTTTTAATGACAGAACCGGTCTGCCCTTTTAAATCAAGATGTGGAGATGCCGGCGTTGGACTGGGGTGAGCACAGTACGAAGTCTTACAACACCAGGTTAAAGTCCAACAGGTTTGTTTCGATGTCACTAGCTTTCGGAGCGCTGCTCCTTCCTCAGGTGAATGAAGAGGTATGTTCCAGAAACATATATATAGCCAGATTCAAAGATGCCAGACAATGCTTGGAATGCGAGCATTAGCAGGTGATTAAATCTTTACAGATCCAGAGATGGGGTAACCCCAGGTTAAAGAGGTGTGAATTGTGTCAAGCCAGGACAGTTGGTAGGATTTCGCAGGCCAGATGGTGGGGATGAATGTAATGCGACATGAATCCCAGGTCCCGGTTGAGGCCGCACTCATGTGTGCGGAACTTGGCTATAAGCATTATTTTAAAATCAAAACGTTCAGGAATTAAATTGTATCCCTTCTACAGCCCCCTTTGTGTAACTAACGCAAAATGGTACATGTGAGTTTTTCAATGCAGTTCAAACCTGGGTTGGCCATATCCTGCAGGCTGGACTCAAGATTCCTTCCTACTCCACTTCGCTCAGCTACTAGAAGATTAGTATCTGATATCAGATTTAACTCCCGACCAAAATTTTAATTTTTCCGATCCTATTGACCAAGCTATTTGCTTAGGCTGAACCAGATGGTTCATAACCTTAGTTTTTTTTGTTCAACTAACAGCTAATCTTCAAACCTGATGACCAATACTGCTTAGTTCCACCTTTGCAATATTGCCTCTGCCCTTATCTCATGATGGTCTCTGCTGAAACTATTATCCATTATTTCTAGAGATTCAGCTCTCCACTGCTCGTCTGAATAATTTTCTGAGCTTCACCCCTCACAAATTCCACATTCCAGAACCTCTCCTTTCAAGATCCTGTTCCACATTCCATTTAGCCTCTCCACTGACCTCAACGCATCTGGTTCAAAATATTCATGCTTATTTCCATACCTCTCCATAACCTTGCTCCATCCAATCTCTGCAGCATCCCAGTCTTACTTCCCATTCTATTCCCCTTTGACCTTCTGATCGGCTTCCTGTGAATCCCTTTCCCATCTCTTCACCATTTAATGTGCAGCCTTCTTCTCGTGGCCACTTTAACCCTGCTTTCCCCAACTATTCCCCATTTCAAAACCCCTTCTTAGCAATATTTGTGTCACCCCTTTTAACTCTTCCACTACTGCTCAGTGTCTGCTTCTTCTCAGTGTGTATGTGATATTCCGATCACTTGGAACTTTCTGATGTTAACTCGGTTTCTCCCTCCACAGATGCTGCCTGACCTGCCGAGTGCTTCTCGCATTTTCATGTTTTTATTTCAGGCTTCTCATGGAAGTTAGCATTGTTGCCCAATGGTGAAATTCTTGTAACTGGAATATGGTGCTACTTTTTGTAGTGACGCTTCTACCAGTCTGCAGTGGCTCGATAACTGCAACCTGAGATAATATATATTGTCCAAAACCACCTGGAAAAGCGTGGGCATTTTCTTACAATTATCCAGGTGCATTGAGCAAAAAAGATGCCCGGGAAAGAAGGAGTGCAGTTTGGTTCAAATTGTTTGAAGTTTGCTTTTCTTTATGATTTTTGTCAAAGTTAATAAGAAATGCTAAAAGATGTGGATGATTGCACTACAGCATGGTAGCACAGTGGATAGCACTGTTGCTTCACAGCTCCAGGGTCCCAGGTTGTATTCCCGGCTTGGGTCATTGTCTGTGCGGAGTCTGCACGTTCTCCCTGCGTCTGCATGGGTTTCCTCCGAGTGCTCCGGTTTCCTCCCACAAGTCCCGAAAGACGTGCTGTTAAGTCATTTGGACATTCTGAATTCTCCCGAACAGGCCAGCATGAGGCGACTAGGGGTTTTTCACAGTAACTTCATTGCAATGTTAATGTAAGCCTACTTGTGACAATGATTATTACTTTACTTTAGAAGGTAAACAGGTGGGAAAACCAAAGTTAGGCTGATGTAATTGTGGAGCATTTTGTTTGGAGCTCTGTCACGCTTCGTGAAGATTGAAAGAATTAAAATAAGTATTCAATAATGCTATCGGCTCGTTGAATTGAACTTACAGCTGATTTGTAATACAATACTGCAAACAACTAACAATACAGAAAGTCTTCATTGTGTGTGCCACCTGTGTCACTCCACTTTAAGGATTAATTTGCTTGTACCTTGTGGTAAACCACTGTGTTCCTATATTAAGGGTTTTATGGTAGAACCTGCACTACAGGTTCACCTGGGCCCCTGCATGCTAGCTCCGCCCAGGAGCCGGGTTAGAAATCTGCGCGGCCTTCAGCTCACAGCCATTTCGTCAGCTGCTGTAGGAGGCCACACTTCAGATATGAATAAAGCCTCAGTTTGAATTCAACTTCGTCTCCAGCCAAATTGATCGTGCCTCATACCTTCTATCAGAGGCACCCAGTGTAAATTCCACGAATGGTATATGATGGGGAGCCGTTCCGCTGACAGGGGGGCTTCGGCTGGGGCTGGGGGGACTGGTGGGGAGTGGCCGGGGGGTGTCGAGGGGGGTCACAGGGGGGCAGTTTTTGGCAGGCCGGGTCCGCGTGCAGCTGGCGCCATGTCATACGGAGCGGCCGCCGTTGGTCGCCGCCGTGCTCATTCGTGGCCATGGACCCGGCCATTTTGCGGCTGTATCCGTAGATAAAGCCGGGCTTTTACGCGGCGTGGTTGCGAGCACCCCCCCCACCCCACCCCCCCCACCCGGCGGAGGATTGGTGCTGGGGCACCGCCGACATTTGGTCGTAAGAATAGACGGATCCTGCAGATATAGCCGCAGGATCGGAGAATCCAGCCCTTACAGAAAGCTTTTGCCTCCGTTTGATCCAGTAGATGTTAATTGCTGCACACACTGAATCCAACAGGGAACAGTGGGCCCACGCATCACAACCCTTTTTTCGTATTCTAACAATGAGAAAAGAAATCCACTGAACTCAGAAGCCACAAGTTACAGTAGCACTTTTGGGATTTAAAATATTAAATTAAACACACAAGATCACTGTTACGTAGTTAAGATTTGCATCACAGAACATTCCTCAAAAGAACGTCACTTAGTTAGACACACAGGTAAGGACCCTATAGACAACACTCCGTTATAAATGTTTAAACTAAAATTCCAGTAATATTACCAGAAAGCACCCCACCAATGCTGCAGGAAAGGTATATCACAGGCGTTCTCAAATTTACTTCCACTCTTCTGTGGAAATTCAAGACTTCAAAAAAAGACCCTGCTTTATGGAAATCAGATACTTAAAAAAATAAATTTTTTAGAGTACCCAATTCATTTTTTTCAATTAAGGGGCAATTTAGCGTGGCCAATCCACCTAGCCTCTTTAGGTTGTGGGGCAAAACCCCCGCAGACATGGGGAGAATGTGCAAACACCACACGGACAGCGACCCAGAGCCGGGATCGAACCTGGGATCTCGGTGCCACGAGGCAGCAGTGCTAACCACTGCGCCACCGTGCGGCCCATCAGACAATTTTCTGACTTGGCTGGAATGGCTTTTTCAAATTTTGCACCTTCACACCTTTTTGTCCCAACGCCAGAAGGGCTTACATAGCTTACAGGATGACCCCAGGAGGGCTTACATAGCCTCCCCCTACAGCTGGACATTTCTCGCTACATGTCATTTTTCTCTTTCATTTTAAGTCCATCATCATTAGCCCCTCTTTGAAACTTAATTTTCCCAAAATATAAAACTCTGTCATGTTCTCCCATTGATCCCACTTTCAGGTCAAATAAGATTTAATAACCTTGCCTTGTTTCCTTTTCCAAGTTGTAAAACCTTTTACTCATCGTTTGAAATTTAGCAGCAGAAATTCCAAACCCTTACTTAACTCCTAATGCAAATTTCCACTCACTGCTTGTTTACTTATAAATAAGTTACTCAACCATATTCCTTGGCGCAGGTTGTTGGTGCTCACATTGTTGAACTGCAAGATATGCCTGAAAGAATAACTGAAGCAGAGAAGAGAATCCTGTCACTCAATAGGGCAGTCTCCTTGATGGGGCCTCACCTTCAGTCCTTGGAAATCCTGTTGCATGGTATGTCGAATATTCTGGTTGATTCAGGGAGATGGGGCTACACAGGTAGTGTTCGTGCATTCGGTCTTCTGGGGTGAATGAATTCCTGTCCAAATTTGAGAGTTGGCTGCCATGCTCTTGCCACCTAGATTTGAGCACATCATATCCGGTCTTCGAGGCCTGGGGTCAGCCGGAGTCCCCAACCACTGGTCTTACGTTGTCTTGTCCTCGATATTCATCGAGAAGAAGGCGACCAGCCATATCACTGTTGGATATCGAATATGTGTGCCGATAATATCAAAGACCATCTTTGTAACCTAAGAAGAAATACCTTTATGCAGCCCAAAGATTGTCATCAAGGGTCGATGATCAGTCAAAAGAGTAAAATTACATCCAAAATAATGATGCTCAAAACTTCTTTTTCTCATTGGGCGTCATTCATTCCAGTGCTAGTAAGAGTTTGTGAAGCAAATGCTATTAGTCGTTCCTCTCCTGAAGGTATTATGCGCAGGATAACTGCAGTAACCCCGTAGGGTGATGTATCGCAAGCCAAAAGTGTTTGCATTGGCTTCAGTTCTCCATCTTGGTTGCATGAGCAACCTCCGTAATAAAACCTCCCATTGTGTTAGTAGAATCCAGAGTGTGGCACCTCCATACCTTTTCACTTTGCGGAAAACTCAAAGGATATAAGCTACCCTTGCCCGAGTTGTCCCCTTTTGGGGGCTCCTGGTCCGCTTTCCTTCATCCATGGGGGAGATAGTAACCTGTGGGCTACAGGGTTCGAATGACAGCCTGGGTGCTCTGGATCAACATTGTTGGAATCTTTCTTCCGTTCGAGGGTAGGCTGGGTAGAGGAATTAAGTGCCCCCCTTCCAAGTGATCTTACATAGAGACTTCCAGATTGCCCTCCTTCTTGAGGCCTGGGCTGCCCTGGGAAGGCAGTGACCCAAGCCACTTGGTCAGACACATAAGTCAGCACCTTCTCGGCACCTGTCTCTTATAGGTTACCAACTATTAAAAATCCAGTAATATTACCCAAGGCAAAAATTGCAGTTATTTTAGTAAAGGTATATCATACCATTTCTCACTTTCTTCCACTCTTTTGTGGAAACCCAAGAAAATTCAGAAACAAGACTGCTTTCCGAAATAAAGATATTTCTGGTTTCTGGGTAGCTCTTCAGATTTGACACCTTTTCTCAGCATAGACCTGTCTCAGGATGTCTTCCCATCACAGCCAACAAATACTCAGCTTAATATCTCCCCATAAATATCCTTTTTTTCCTTCACCTTTGATTCCATTGCCTCAGCACCTCCTTGAACTTGAATTTTGCAAAATATAAAAAGTTCTGCAGTAATACCTATCGAATCACTGATGGGAATGGTATTGATATTTTATCAAATGCAACTAAATGATTATTAGCACCCTCAGTAGTAAAGTAAATGCTCAAAACCTGCCACCAAAACAGAAAGTGATAAATTATAATAAACAAATTGAATAGGACAGCACAGTGGTTAGCACTGCTGCCTCACGGCGCCGAGCAGCCGCTTTCGATCCAGGCCCCTTGACACAGTCCGTGTGGAGTTTGCACATTCTTCCCGTGTCTGCATGGGCCTCACCGCTACAACCCTAAGATTTGCAGAGTAGGTGGATTGGCCACGCTAAATTGCCCCTTAATTGGAACAAAAAATAACTCGGTTCTCTAAATTTATCTTTTTAAAAACTGAATTGAATAGAAATAACAACAATTATTTTCCTTCCCCCTTTAGTCCAAAGGGACTACGAGAATCTTGGAAAGTTGGACATTGTCTGCAAATTATCATTTGTTTTTTTTGTACAAGGTTGCATTTCCTGATAATCAATTTCTATTGGATCTAATTAGTCAGTACCTGTTAATGTTCTACCAGCAGAAAACTCACCGAGTTTGTGAAATAAACTCTGTTTTTTTGTAAACAGGATAATAGGGCCAAACCCATTTTGCAATGTTGAAGGTATCTATGAAATGAAGTATTAATATTGCAGCCCTGATATTGTCAGCGAGGCAAGGATGAAATCGGATCATTAGGCAGTCTTTGGAAAGCCCAGAAATGATTAGAATGTGAAGGCTTTACTGGATTGAATGGCAGGAGCTCATTAGAATTTTAATATATTTTTTATTTTTTCCAATTAAGAAGCAATTTAGCGTGGCCAATCCACCTCCCCTGCACATCTTTCGTTTGTGGGGGTGAGACCCACGCATACACTGGGAGAATGTGAAAACTCCACTTCGACAGCGACCTGGAGCCGGGATCGAACCTGGGCCCTTGGTGCCATGAGGTAACAGTGCTAACCACTGCGCCTCTGTGCCGGCCAGAATTTTTAATTTTTGCTTGCGCCAATAGGCTGAAGGATGGGTGGACAGCGCGAGGGACAGTCCCAGACAATGAAGAGGGTTGAAGGCCACCTGCGGGGTGGGAACTCGGATCATAGAGATTTCGGGGTATTCCCAGTCCAAAGGATGTGCACAGGGGTGGTTCTGTATCCTGGAAAAGAGTGATTTTAAATTACAAGGTTGATTTGGGTGAAAGGGTGAACTCACATGGTGGATGACATTAATGAGAGATCACTTGGTGGACTGAAACAATGGGGTGGGCTTGGATTGTGGGGGAATGGGAGATCATTGTCAGCATCTCGTCGGGCGGCAGAATTAAGGAAGTGTGTTTGAGGGCTGTTGGTGCTGGTGCAAAGTACTCCTGCTCCTACTGGTCCACAAGCAGTGCTGGAAAAGCACTTCCCCACTGGATCTGATTGCTCCCACCTCCTACAAAGTGCTGAGTTTCTTGAGCCCTGGGAAGCCTATCCTGCAGGCATTAGATCCAAACTGCCGAAATAAAACCTGAGCTATGCGGCCTTCTTTAAATATTTTAAGGACTGGCCTGTCTCTGCCTGACCCCAAGCCTGTCACAGTTAAACTGGAAGTTCATGGCAGCTTTGGACCAGGCTTCCCGTTTGTCAAAATTAGCCGCCACACCGTCAGTGGAGGAGAGTTAACCTGACATTACGTTAATGGTGCACTGGAAACCCTAAAATATCCAGTACAAGAAGTTGGTTTGCAAAGCATCTACTCAATCGATTGGCGTTGTTGCAGACACATGTTTTGGACAAAAGATTGCAAAATTTGTCGGGGTAACATGCTGGTTAACCTAAAGTGCTTTAATCTTCCCCTCCCCTCAGTTGTCTTGCTTGGAGGAAGATAAGGCATTATGTATCATTTGCACATGGTGCCATCATGGAATAAATAATTACACTGATTGGATGCTTTCCCTCCCAAATCAGAAGTTTAGAACTTCCTGAAGAGAAGCCAATCAGGGATGTGGAGCTAACTTTCCAGCCAACCCTTTATCCCGTAAAGACGTCTGAGATACTGTCGCTATCTGCTTTTAGTGGTAAAACTCTTTAAAGGAGCACTATTGACTGCCAATGGCACCTCCATGCAGAAATGGTAATACAAAGCTGGAGATTACTGACCACGCTAGGCAGACATGTCAGATCCCCTTCTCACATTACTTTGAGTGGCAAACAACTCCACCCTCTTTGTGGTTTATCTTTCCATTTCTGCGATACAACAGGACTGACTGAACGTGGCAGTAAATATAAGGGCCAGGATTTTACAGTCCCTCTAAGGCGTGTCTCCCATGGGCAGATGTGTGGTGGAGGTGAGGGGGGCGGGGGGGGGGGGGGGGGGGGGGTGTGGAGGGAGGGAGGGGGGCGGGGGGGGGGGGGTGGAGGGAGGACATTTAAAATGCTGTTTACCTTCAGCGGGAGCATAATATCGTGCCGGATGAAAGGGACCGTAAATTCCTGGCCAAGGTGTTTGCCAAAATTGCACTATGCTGCATGAAAACATGAGCTCAACTAACAATTTGAAGTTTGTGGACAACCTACCTGTTGCACTCGTCATGGCTATTGCCTCCAGTTCCCCTGCTTAAATATGCAGCTGTTACTGCTGGATTGTGTCATAAAAACATGTGACTTGTCATTTTTAAAAAATAAAAAATTTAGAGTACCCAATTCATTTTTTCCAATTAAGGGGCAATTTTAGCATGTTTAATCCACCTATCCTGCACACCTTTTGGTTGTGGGGGTGAAACCCACGCGAACACGGGGAGAATGTGCAAACTCCACACGGACAGTGACCCAGAGCCAGGATCGAACCTGGGACCTCGGCGATGTGAGACTGCAGTGGACTTAAATCATTTTTAATGCACAAATGACCATTGTCTAAAGAGTTAATTACATTGATTCTCAGTGGGATGAGAAGGTTATCCTATGGGGAGAGATTGGGTAGAATGAGCCCATATCCTCTCGAGTTTATAAGAATGAGAGGCAATCCCATTGAAACATTTAAAATTATTAAAGGGTTAGACAGGGTAGGTATTAAGAGGCTGTATTCACCTGTCCGTAGAGGTTAGAAGTAGTCTCAGGATAAGAGGGTTGACCGTTAAAGACTGAGAGGAAGAGACATTTCTCCACTAAGACGGTTGCTAACCTTTGAAATTCTGTACTCCAGAGAGTTGTGGGTGTTCGCTGCTTGAACACATTCAAGTTAGAGATCAATAGATCGTTGGAACTGAGGGAACTAAGGAATATGGAGGTAGGGCAGGAAAAGTAGAGTGGGGGTAAAAGATCGGCCATGATCTTATTGAATGGTGGAGCAGGTTCAGGGACCTGCCCCTATTTCCATTTCTTATGTTCTTATTGATAATACATGTGGGAGCTCTAAGCCAGACCAAAGTTTGTTTAATTGATGATCTGATAGGGATGAAAAAGCAGAGAACAGCATTTTAATGAGTAACTTCCCTCTTCATATGAATGTACTTTAAACTGACTTAGTGTTTTTGTTCTCTCGGTGGTACTTTATTGGAGTTAAGGTGAATGTGTAGAAAACAATGCAAATCCCAGAATAGTGAAGTAAAAAAGAAATTCAGTGAATTCAGATAAATCTACAAACATTGGGCGGGATTCTCTGGTCTCCGACGCTGAAATCCCGTTTGGTGATCGGCTGGAGAATCCACATTGGCGGCGGAATTGGGGACGGCGCTGCTTTTGCGATGTTCTGCCCCCTCCAAAACGGCATACTCTAGGAGTACGCCGTACACCATCGGGACAGCCTCAGGACGTTACCTGAGGTCCTTCCCCCCCGATGATCTGCCCCAGATGGACCGAGTTCCCGACAGCGTCAGTCACTCATAGTATTTGTTTTCGGGAACTCGGCGTGGTGGCTGCGGACTAAGTCCAGCGCCGCCACAGTCGGGGTGGGGGGGGGGGGGGGAGCCGATCAGCAGGAAGGGGAGGCTTTGGCAGGAGCTGGGGGCACTGGTGAGGGGTGGTCCGGAGGTGGCGAACCTGGATGAAGTGGGCCTCTGCAGGCTGCCGGCGTCCGCATGCGCGGGCACGGACCCGTCAATTCCGGCCGTATTCACAGCTAGTGCCGGGTGCTCTACGCTGCTCTCCTGCTGGCCCCTCACCAGATGGGGGACCAGTTGCCGTTTTGCGCCATTTCTTTGGTTGTAAAATGCCACCGTTCCCACGCCGCGTCAGCACTTAGTCTCAGAATCGGAAAATCCAGCACATTATCTGCGGATCATTTATAAGTAAACATTTACCAAGTCCCAAATTGCTTTACGTATAGTAAGACATCTGTTGCCGACCTTATCACGTAAGACATCTCTGTCTGTGCATTGTATTGAGATGTTCTAGATAGTGAACTTGTCAACAAAGTGTGATCACAATGGTTAGGAGCAAAGTATGTGATTTTAATTTTAATTTCTACAGTGACCTAACTAGTTGAAAGATGTGTGGCAGAATCGCAAGTTAAAAACAGGAAATATAATCAGAAAGACATTTGAAGCCATTAAATGGATTAAAAAAGATTGAATGTAACATTTGATTAAATTCTGAAGGCATTATTAAACTGTAAGGTAGTGATCAGCAAGACACAATGAATGTTTCGATATACAAATCCACCCGAAGATTATAATGTTCAATCAATTAGTACGAATAGTAAATGGAGAGTTGGTAAGATAAACATATTATTGCATGAGAAAGGAATTAAAGAACAGAGACTGTTGATGGATTAAGTGACCCTCTTCTCGTTCCAGCGACCACCCAACTGCTGAACTAATGGTACCCTTTTTAATGCGTTTTGCAGCTATAAAAATCCACCTTTTTATCCGTTGAATATAAAAGAATATTTTACATCTTTTTACATTTATTATGTGGATCTGGGTGGGTCACTAGTCTTTCTTTCCTATCCTGATCCTTAATTCCTATCCCTGGAGAAAAAGCCTTTTCAAACATCCCAGTCCATGTTGTGGAGGAACACCCATGGTGATGTCCGGCAGGCAGTTCCAGGAGTTTGACCCAGCGATCATGCAGGAACAAATGGCCAAATCCTGAAGGTGTGCGTCTTGGAGAGTTCCTGAATCTAAGAACGTTGAGCAGGAGGAGGTTATTCAGCCCCTCAAATCTACTCCGCCATTCGATTAGCCATTGGCTGATCTGTATCTTAATTCCATGTACCTACTTTGCTTCCATAGCAATTAATACCATTGCCTAAGAAAAATCTACATCTATCCGTTTTGACATTTTCAATTGACCTTGTCTCAACAGCTTCAATTCTACTGGAGATCAACGAGAAGGTACTTGAGTATATCTGACCAAAAATGTTATTCAAATCTAATCATCCTGAGTAAAACTATGGCTCTTTTAAGCTAATCTGTGACAATTTTCCAGGAACCCCATCACTTGCTTTCAATGGTAACATTCCATTCCACGCAATACAAAATATATTCTATACACTCAACAAGTGAAGCATGTGTATGCTTAGAATAGCATACAACTAAACATTAGATTGTACAGATTACAAATTAGAACTTTGACATTTTAAATTTCGATTTAATTAATCATTTACGATTTAATGATTAACCATTAATCATCATAACTGGAGGGAATCAATTGTCTAATCTGTAAATAATTTATGTAACAACAACTTCACAAATTAGATTAGGTGGAGAACAAAATGTAGATAGGCACATAGGAAAATTACCAATTGGATAAATAAGCAGTTTATATATTTGTTTTCAGTCTAGATTTTTGAGATGCAATATTGAGTATGGTAAGAGTGGTACTATCTTCCTTTAATTGGAGCATTTAAGTGCTTCGGTCCATATTAATAGTTCAAAATCTGCATTTGAAAGCAGTCCTCTAAAAGTGAAAGGCAACTTTAGGTTATTGGTCTAGATTCAGTACAGTTATCTGATACAAAGTACATCCGGGCCCCAGTAAAATATTTCTTTGGCAATTCAGGTTATGCCTGGTTCAGGGTTATTAATGGATTTTGATTTATTAGTGGTATTATACAGCCTCTTAATTTCACAATGTTTTCCGATCTGAGGGTTATTTATAACTTTGTTACAGGCTGCCAAGAAACTATAGGTGAATTTTTTTCCCACTCCTTCCCTCACAACTAGCCAAAGCTCCAAGGACTTTATGGGTGGCACAGTGGTTAGCACTACTGCCTCACAGCGACGGGACCCGGGTTTGATTCTGACCTCGGGTAACTGTCTGTGTGGAGTTTGTACACTCTCCCCATGTCTGGGTGAGTTTCCTCCGGGTGCTCCAGTTTCCTCCCATAGTCTAAAGATGTGCAGGTTAGGGGCAATGTTAAATTGCCCCTGAGGCTGGAGTTGCAGGAATAGGGTGGGGATTAGGCCTAGGTAGGATGGTCTTTCGAAGGGTCGGTGCAGACTTGATGGTCCGGATGGCCTCCGTCTTCACTGTAGGGATTCTATGACTTTGTGTTTCATATAATAAGCCTAGATGTTGGTGTAAATCCTGGAGTTCATCTTAACCTAGATCAATCCATGACTTGATGTCATAACCTAATTTAATAGTGATTTCACCAACCTAACTGAGATGTTACTAAGCAACTTCTAGTTGCAAATTTTGACATTCTGGGCGTCATTCTCCGACTCCCCAGATGGTTGGAGAATGGCCGTTGGCCGCCGTGAATCCCGCCCCCGCCGGTTGCCGAAGTCTCCGAAGGGAGAAAAGTCGGCGGGGCGTTAATGTCGCCGCTGCCGCGGAGAATGTCACGGGTCTGCGCAAGGCAGCCGATTTTCGGCCTGCCGATATTCTCCCTTCCGGATGGGCCGAAGTCCCGTCGACGTGATGACCGTTCACGTTGACGTAAATTAAACCTCCTTTTTATCGGCGTGACCCGGTGCTCCAGGCTCACGCCGACCAGCGTGGAGGTGAGTGACGGCCTGGGGGGTTGGCTCTGGGCAGGCAATGGCGTGGCCGCAGTCTGAATGCGTGAGGAGAGGTGTGTCTCGGGTTGTGTGTGTGTGTGTGTGTGCGGCGGGGGGGGGGGGGGGTGGGGGCTGGTTAGAGTAGGCTGGGCTCCGGGGGAGTGCCGGGAGGGGGTCCGTGCCGGGGAGGTGGATGGGGGGTCCGTGCCGGGGTGGAGGTTGGGGGGGGGTCCGTGCCGGGGTGGAGGTGTGGGGGGGGGATCCGTGCCGGGGTGGAGGTTGGGGGGGGGGTTCCGTGCCGGGGTGGAGGTTGGGGGGGTCCGTGCCGGGGTGGAGGTTGGGGGGGGGTCCATGCCGGGGTGGAGGTTGGGGGGGGTCCGTGCTGGGGTGGAGGTTGGGGGGGGGTCCGTGCCGGGGTGGAGGTTGGGGGGGGTCCGTGCCGGGGTGGAGGTTGGGGGGGGTCCGTGCCGGGGTGGAGGTTGGGGGGGGGTCCGTGCCGGGGTGGAGGTTGGGGGGGGGGGTCCGTGCCGGGGTGGAGGTTGGGGGGGGTCCGTGCCGGGGTGGAGGTTGGGGGGGGGGGGGTCCGTGCCGGGGTGGAGGTTGGGGGGGGGTCCGTGCCGGGGTGGAGGTTGGGGGGGGGGTCCGTGCCGGGGTGGAGGTTGGGGGGGGGTCCGTGCCGGGGTGGAGGTTGGGGAGGGGTCCGTGCTGGGGTGAGGTTGGGGGGGGGTCCGTGCTGGGGTGGAGGTTGGGGGGGGGTCCGTGCCGGGGTGGAGGTTGGGGGGGGGGGGTCCGTGCCGGGTTGGAGGTTGGGGAGGGGTCCGTGCCGGGGTGAGGTTGGGGGGGGGGTCCGTGCTGGGGTGGAGGTTGGGGGGGGGGGTCCGTGCCGGGGTGGAGGTTGGGGGGGGTCCGTGCCGAGGAGGGGGATGGGAGGGCAAGTGAGTTGGTCCACCTGGCCAGGTGCCAGCCTCTAACAGTTGGACCCACGCGGTCCATGCCACCTGGCTGGGGGGAGGAGGGGATATGGGCAATGATGACATGTCGTCGTTCCCCTCCTCCCCACCAGGCCGTCATGTTTTCAGATCATCCAGCGATGTTGGCCGCCGTGGTGGCAGCCACTCATGTCTATGTTGCCCTGGATGAGGAGGAGGAGGAGGAGGAGGAGGAGCGTGCCAGAGAGGCGGCGCAGGCTGCCGCAGAGGGGCAGGCGGCAGCCGCCCAGGCTGGAGGGACACCTGACCGACAGGACGAGGAGGGGGAGGAGGACGTCGCGGCCCCATGGCAACAGAGGCACCCGAGGGCGCCCCGTGTGTACCAGCCCCGGCAGTCATACCAGGACCTCACGGACCGGGAATTCAGGAGGAGACTCCGGATGAGCCGGGAAACCGTGGCACACATCTGCCACCTGCTGGCATACCTGTCACCGCGTGGCACTGGCGGGGGACACCCTCTCCCCGTGTCCGTCAAGGTTACGGTGGCCCTGAACTTTTATGCAACGGGGTCATTCCAGGCACCGAGTGGGGACCTGTCCGGCATATCGCAGACATCGGTGCACCGGTGCATCCGGGCAGTGACAGATGCCCTATATGCCATGGCGCACCGCTACATCCGCTTCCCCGTGGACCGGGCCAGCCAAGATGCCCGGGCCGTGGGCTTCTCTGCCGTCGCCGGGTTCCCCATGGTCCAGGGCGCGATCGATGGGATGCACGTCGCCGTGCGGCCACCTGCAGATAACAGGGCCGTGTTCACTAATAGGAAGGGGACCTATTCGATGAACGTACAGGTGGTCTGCGACCACCGCATGATGATCCTGCACGTCTGCGCCCGTCACCCAGGCAGTGTACACGACTCATTTGTGTTGTTGCGGTCATCCACCCCCGGCATGTACGAGGGACGCCATCCCCGGCTGAGGGGCTGGTTGCTGGGCGACAGGGGCTACCCATTGCGATCGTGGCTGATGACGCCTATACGGAGGCCACGCAATGAGGCGGAGAACCGCTACAATGATGCCCATGTCGCGACAAGGGGAGTGATCGAGAGGTGCTTTGGCGTGCTGAAGATGCGTTTCAGGTGCCTGGACCTCTCTGGGGGCGCCCTCCAGCAGAGGGGTGATGTGCCGCAGGCAGAGGAGGGCGGAGTGGAGGAGCAGCAGGAAGAGGCCCAGTCCTCCCCAGATGAGGGGGATGGGGGCAATGGTCAGGGCAGACGGGGTAGACACAGGCGGGTGGCTGTCCACCGTTACCGGCTGGCCCAGCGGGCACGGGACAGACTGATAGACGCCCGCTTCACTGACTAGATGGGCGTGGGAATCGGGTAGTATGGCCACAGACCGCACACCATGGCAACAGCCGACCACCCACACCCCCTACCCATCCACCCACCCAGCACCCTCACCCTCCTCCCCAACCCCACCCACCCCACCCGCATGCATACCCCCCCCCCCCCCCCATTGCCGATCCACCTGCGGCACAACGGGCCGGGCTCACACAGTTGCGGGTGGACGCGTGTCTATCGCAGGCCATGGAGTATGATGACAACCCGCCCTGCGATGAGCTCCTGGCTCTACATCGTTGGACTATGTCTGACCCATGGCCACAGTACCACCATCCACCCGGACCATCCCTGCATGCGGCTGTGACACTGCAGCGCACGGTCCCGTCCTCTGCCCGGGGGATGTTGATGGCGGCCCAGGGGGAAGGGGGCAGGCTCACCTGGGGCGGAGGTAAGACCACCCCTCACAAACACACTTGCGCTCAACGTACATGACACCCCCGCACACTTTGGACAGAGCACAAAGGCAGCTTCGGTAGGTGTAACATTGACTTTAATAACCGAAGGAGTTCATGCACGTGCCCTAGCCCCTAAAACTCATCTGTGCCCTGCACCCGTGCCAACTTACTCAGTGTCTAATTGTTTGGCCTTACGGGCCCTTTGACTACGTCTACGTGGTTCCCCAGACGGTACAGCAGAACTGGAGGTGGACTCCTGTGATTCCTACCCTCTGACACTGGATCCCTTTGGCGGCCGTTTCCTGGGGCGTCCTGGCCTAGATGGGCCAGGCTGCAGCCCGGGCGACTGGGATGGCGAGCTGCCAGCCTGTCCTGCCCGTTGCCCACCCGATGCACCTGGGACGGAAGGGGGGGAGTCCGAGGTGTCGCGGTGTACCGGGACCTCCCCTACAGAGGGAGCCGGGACGGACCACACCACCTCCTCCTCCCTCGGGGTGCCCGATGGCCCCCAGGCCTCTACATGGGTGGGGGATGCGAACGGACTGGCCATCCGACGCCCCCCCGACATCTGGCGCTGCCAGTCCTGGAGGCCCGTGCTGGTATCGACAGTGGTCTGCAGGTTTGCAGCCATGGAGCCCAGGGGGTTGGCAAACCCTGTCTGTGACAGTGCGACGCCAGCTCGCACATGGCCACTGGCGCCGATGCCCTCAGCGATGGCCTGCTGAGACTGGGCCATGGCCTGCTGAGACTGGGCTATGGCCTGCTGAGACTGGGCCATGGCCTGCAGAGACTGGGCCATGGCCTGCTGAGACTGGGCTATGGCGTTGAGCGCCTCTGCCATCTGGCGCTGGCACTGGCTCATGGCCTCCTGTGAGAGGGCAGCCATTTCCTGGGCCACAGACGCCGCCTGCACGGAAGGCCCCAGGCCTCGCAAACTGTTCCCCATGTCTGACACCATCGCACCCATTGCCTCCACCGCGGACGCCACCCGTGCGGTGTCGGCCTGGGTGGCACGCATGACCGGCACCACTCCCAGCTCCTGGACACGGGTGGACTCCTCCACCTGCGACCACAGCCGCCGCAAGCCGCCCGTCACCCTCTTCGCTCGTCTCCGGGTCGGTGGTTGCATCGGATCTATGTGTGGGTGTGGTAACTGCAGGAACCCGGGATCCATCTGGGCGGCAGATGTTCGCTTGGGCTGGGCTGCCCTCCGACCGCCTGGTCCCTCTGCTGCTCCTACCTCCACCTGCTGTACCGGGACGGCTGTGTTGTGCGCACCAGTGAGTGTACCAGACGCCTCATCACTAAAGTGCCCAACCGTGGTGAGTGTTTCTGCGATGGTGGAGGGTGTTGGTGACAGCAGTGGCGTTGTGTCGTGCTCTTCATCCCACTCTGAGTCCATGGCACTTTGGGGTGGGGGTTCGTCTCCACCCATCCACTCTGAGTCACTGTCCGGTATTTCGTCTTCCTGGGTAGTGCTGTCCCGGGTAGGGGTGTCCTGGGTAGTGGTGTCCTGGGTAGTGGTGTCCTGGGTAGTGGTGTCCTGGCTCGGATGTGACGGGGGCCTGTGGCTGCCCCCCTCGTCGCTGGGTGGTCGCTCCCGCACGTGACGGGGGTGTCGTCTCCCTTTTGCTCCAGGTCTCTCCGTCTCCCGTGGTGTGCGAGGGGCATCCTGCGGGCGTCGCATGCTGGAGGGTCCGGGTCTCTCCGTCTCCTGTGGTCTCCGAGGGGCATCCTGCGGGCGTCGCATGCTGGAGGGTGCGGGTCTCTCCGTCTCCTGTGGTCTCCGAGGGGCATCCTGCGGGCGGTCTGCATCTGCGGGGATGGGTGCCTGGACGTTTGGTCCTGCGATACACAATGAAGCATGCATGGTTAGACATCAGGCAGTGATCAGATGATACGGGGAGGGGGATATAGGGGAGGGGGGATATGGGCTCGGGCTGTCGGTGGCTCACTTGCTAGTACGCCCCTGACCTCTGCATCAGCAACCTCCCGGTCCTCAGGTCCGCCAGCCAGTTCCAGGGCCCTTTCCTGGTGTTCGGTCAGTGGCCTCTCATCAGCGGGCCCTCCTCCAGTCCTCACATGCTCCCTATTGTTGTGTGCGTGCTTCTCCTGTGGGGGGGGGGGGGGGCAGGGGTAAAAGGCAACAGTGTTAGGCAGGTATATGAATGCATGCCATCGGTTGCGCGTGCATTGCAGAGGTTAAGGTTAGGGCTGGATTCACTTGGGGATATGGGGGAGGGGGGATATGGGGGAGGGGGATATGGGGGAGGGGGGATATGGGGGAGGGGGGATATGGGGGAAGGGGATATGGGGGAAGGGGGGATATGGGGGAGGGGGGTATGGGGAGGGGGGTATGGGGAGGGGGGATATGGGGGAGGGGGATATGGGGAGGGGGGATATGGGGGAGGGGGGATATGGGGGAGGGGGGGATATGGGGGAGGGGGATATGGGGGAGGGGGGATATGGGGGATATGGGGGAGGGGGATATGGGGGAAGGGGGGATATGGGGGATATGGGGGAGGGGGGAATATGGGGGAGGGGGTTATGGGGGAGGGGGGAAATGGGGGATATGGGGGAGGGGGGATATGGGGATATGGGTGAGGGGAGATATGGGGAAGAGGGGGATATGGGGAGGGGGGATATGGGGGAGGGGGGATATGGGGGAGGGGGGATATGGGGAGGGGGGATATGGGGGAGGGGGGATATGGGGGAGGGGGGATATGGGGGAGGGGGGATATGGGGGATATGGGGGAGGGGGGATATGGGGAGGGGGATATGGGGGAGGGGGATATGGGGGAGGGGGGATATGGGGGAGGGGGATATGGGGGATATGGGGGAGGGGGGATATGGATATTGGGCAGGGGGGTGGCTCACCCTGCCTGCTCTGACGAGGTCGTTCACCTTCTTGTGGCACTGGGTGCCTGTCCATGGTGTCAGGGCCACAGCGCTGACGGCCTCTGCCACCTCCCTCCACAGACGCCGGCTGTGGCGTGGGGCAACTCTGCGGCCGTGCCCGGGATACAGGGCGTCCCTCCTCTGCTCCACCGCGTCCAGGAGCGCCTCCACATCGCGTGACTCGAACCTCGGGGCTGAGCGACGGCCATCCATCCAGTCGGGTGTTGCGGTCGGGTGTTGCGGTCGGGTGGGGGGGAGCAGCGCGGCCTTATGAGCCGTCACGCCGTGCAGCGCGTATGACGCTGCACGGCGTGAACCACTGCGCAAGCGCGGATCCCGTTACGTCGCTGCTAGCCCATTTCGGGCTGGAGACTATCGACCCATTTTTCCGACGTGACGCAAGTCGGATTTGCGCCGTTTTTTGCGCCGATCGGCGGACTTTCCGCCGATAACGGAGAATTTTGCCCTCTATGTTACATCTGAAGTTCCTGAAAGGAACTTTTACATTCAGGTGGTGCTAGAAACATTCAGCCTACAAAGATGAAGTTGTAGTTACCTCCCCCTTAAAGTAGGATTAAATATGCAATTCATTTGTTGAACTTAAAAATAAAGGGACTGGTTACAGATAAATAATTTCTGGAGTTTGAAATTTTTAATGCTTTTGTTTATTACTTCCTACTGTTACCTGGTGAATGTACTAGAGGTAGTGAGTCTGGCAAGGGTAGCTGACAGCAGGTACGAATGCAAATAACATCATGTCACTTTATTAGAATTAAAGGAATGCACATGTCATTTGAAATTATTATTACAACATAACAGTTTCAAGTGTTTGAGGACTTCATATTCTACAAAAAGTATAAATGGACGATTTGATTTTGAGTCTCAGGTGTTTGTTTTTCTTGGGCGCAGTGCTGGCTGCATTGTGGCAGGGAACATTGTGTGATGGACCACTAACATTATCAGTACCCTGGTGGAACAGCATTTAGACATCCCAGTTATGAAATGGCATTGAAGAAGCTGCAATTACATTTGCAGCCTTAAAAAGCCATTCTTGCCCAGGCACAGAGGTCAGGCATTGTACGTCAGCCATCAGGATGAAAAAACAATAGACTATTGAGAGATATAAAGGTCAAAGCAGTCCACTTGGTTAGGACTCCATCCACCACCATAAATATTCATTCCTCCACCACTGATGTACAATGGCAGCAGTGTGTACCATCTACAGGTTGCACTGTAGTAACTCAAGACTCCTTTGACAGCCCGTTCCAAAAAATGACCTCTGCCATCTAGAAGGGTGAGGGCAGCAGGGGCATGGGAACACCAGCATCTACAAGTTCCCCTCCAAGCAACACACCATCCTGACTTCAGAAAATATCACTGATCCTTCACTGTCATTGGGTCAAAATCCTGGAAATCCCTCCCTAACAGCACGGTGGGTGTACCTACACTGCATTGGCTGCAGTGGTTCAAGAAGGCGACTCCCAGCCACCTTCTCAAGGACAATTAGAAATGGGCAACAAATGCTGGCCGAGCCAGCGATGCCTACACCCCATGAAAGAATGTTAAAAGAAGATTGTTCAACAGCATAATAAAATAACAGGAAACATACTTACTGATGTTACATGACAGAAAGTCTGTTCCCAACCCTAAATGTTGACAATTGTACCCAAAAGCTTAGAGTTCTCTGTTTTTTAAATTTGATTCCCTATGTACCATTGTGTAGTCTCTTGGTCACCTCCAGGCTGCTCTTCCTCGGCTCAGTGAGGCCAGACTGAGACAGTGCCAGACTCTCACACCTTTCTTTGCTGGCCAGCTCCACGGCAAGGCCACTGGAGTGCCAGAATTCCCCATTGATCCCATTCAGCTGAATGAAATGCGCATCTAGCCTTCCGTGCTCGGTGGGCACCGCAGGGGTCGGATTGTTTTATCGACCCTTCTTTGCACACATTGATTTGATGTTTTTAAGTTTCCGTTTCTCTTTTGTTATATTTGGGCTGAGCTCCTACTAGAAGCGACCCCTTTTGATTTATCCTTTGGTTAATTTCTGATAATCCATTCAGTTGAACTGCCCAATAACATCATGAAGTGCACACTTGAGACACTTTACTATGACTGAAAGCACCAGGGCTGCACGGTGGCGCAGTGGTTAGCACTGCTGCCTCACGGCACCGAGGTCCCAGGTTCGATCGATCCGGGCTCTGGGTCACTGTCCGTGTGGAGTTTGCACATTCTCCCCGTGTGTGTGTGGGTTTCGTCCCCACCACCCAAAGATGTGCAGGCTAGGTGGATTGGCCACACTAAATTGTCCCTTAATTGGAAAAAATGAATTGGGTACTCTAAATTTATTTTAAAAAAATAAATAAATGACTGAAAGCACCAACGTTAACACTGTTTTGTCACCTTTTCAGGTTGCTGCTTTAAGAGCATAGCTGGTGTAGTGATCTCTGTAGGTGCATGCACACAAGGGGTTAATGGATAAATAGCAGCACCACATGATGACTAGAGGGTTGGACCAACAGGGGTATAAAAAGCAGCCACACAGGGTCTCTTGTGGGTGCACTGTGAACAGGATAACATCAGAATCAGATAGATAGTGTCATGGAGTTACGTTTAGTTATTATTGTTAAATCTTGTTAACCAATTCCTAGTTTCCATGTTAAGGTAAAGAACTCATGCATTAATAGTTATAGTTACTCAATAAATCTTTGTTATTACTGGATGAGTTTGAGTCTTCTTCAACAAGAGTCAGAGGACCTCACCATCAACCAAGGATTGAGTAACATGTGTTATCGACCACACAGGTAACACAACAGCTGGCTCATATGGTGACCCAGAGCTGTCCCCAAACTATCTATTGTTCTAAGGTAGGCCAGCCGTTTTGCTTCACCATGTTAAGGAGCGAGGTAACCAACTGGACATTTCCACATTCAGAAATTCAAAACATCCCTGCATATTTTGTATCTTTTTGCACATAAAGGATGAAATGCAATTCAAAGCAAACGTCTAGAAATGAATGAAGAAAAAGTACAAATGTCGCTAATATTTGAAATACAAGCATTGACAAAATAAGCAGGAAAACCAGATGGCTCATCTGCATCTGGAGGAGATTGGATAGGTTAACATTCTGATAAACGGAAGCTCTCCCTTGCTTGTGTTATCACTCTGTCCCTCGAATCCTTTGTTTCTCTCCCTTTTCAAATGCTGGAAGAGCTGTGGAGTCCCAGTGTTTTCTGCGTTTTCCTTTTAAACATTCAACAGTGCTGGGAAGCTCTGCAAGTTTTGTAGCTGCAGGAATCTATAGAAGCTTCTTTTCCTCATGCTTTACAACTTGTGACACACAGTACGGAACGAATGCCACAGCTGCCAGAGGCACGGCGGCACTCTTACAGAAAGACAGGAAGTAAAACAAGAATTCTCTCTGTGTCGGGGGCTTCACCGAGTCAAACAGGTGCAGGATGATCAAGGACGCGACGATGCAACTTAGTCTGAAGCTGAACTGCTGCCGTCTCTTTCCTTTGCAGCTTTCCACATAAATGGGGGAGTTTAGGGCTAATCCCAATCCAAACAAGGCTCCCATGTTCCTGACCAGACTAGCGAAGGGAGTGCTGTCGATGTGGACCCACTCCGCCTGGGCGCACCATCTCTTGGCTTTCTCCACAGACCACAGCAGATCCACTCCCAGTACCTTCAACAGCAGGTAAAAGCCCAGAGCGAAGGAAAACAGGAAGAGAGTGATCTTCAGATACTGCTTGAAGGTTACATTGTAGATTGCATTAATTCGACCAAATACTTCGGCCACAACCAAACCTATGGAAAAAAATTGCAATTAATATTAATCGAATATTTAATTTCATTGATAGAAGGTATATATGTACAATATAAATATCTGTCAATAGCAGTCATTTTATGAGGATTTAGTGCACTGTATCTGAAATATAAATGCTCATAATTTTTAATACAATTTTCCATCTCACCATCACCTTGTCAAGGGCAATAAATGCTGCCCTAGCCAGAGGCCCCTGCATTCCGTGAACAGAAATAAAAACCAGCTTTAATTTGGTGTTTTATTCCCAATGCGGAAGGGCTTTCAAGCATTTGGAGGACATGGGGATGAAAATTTGTCTCAAGTGGCGGTGTAAATTGAGCAACTTCAGATTAGTCGTCCAGTAAACGCAGCACCTAATCTTCAGTTCCATTGGCTCCGCAGTCAAATATAGTTATCTTCAGGAGAAAGAGTCAATTTTAGGCACTGCAGCCAAACAGCTATTGAATCAGTTGTGATTTTAGACCCTTGAGAACTCAATTATGTAGGATATCACAAACAGGAGCAGAAGTTCAAAACAATGCAAGTTAAATGTATGCACAATTAATAGAGTTGTATTGTTATATTTTCAATTGAAAGAAAGAATCCTGACCTGATATAACCCCCAAGAAGACCTGATGTGGGAAGTGAGCAGCAAGGAAAACTCTGGATGCACAGACACAGGCCTGAATCACCCAAAACATTGTCCAAAGCAATACATGGAGACACCTGGAAAAGGGAAAATTATTGTCCATTATAATGAAAAGTCACGAGGGATTACAGCATCATCCAGCCAACCAGCCAATATCCATCCATATTTATTTGTACTATGGAGTAAACCAAATAGATTGCATTGGAAAAGCTATAGTTTAAGATCATAACCTACACTTTCTGCATCTAGACTACCACCAAATAAATCAACTTTGTAACTGCCCTGGGCAGCCCCTCAGTAAAAGAGGTTCATCAATAAAATGAAAAGACAAAAATTAGCACGGTAACTTCTTAGTTACTAATCAATTTTTTTTTTTTAAAGTTCAACAGTTACTTATTGCACTCAAGTTACACAAATATGAAGTTATAGCAATATGGATTGGTTTAGTAACTGACTGAGAATAAGCTCTCTCCCCAAATCTGGGAAGGTCAGAATGGACATTATAGTGTACACATATGGGTGATTCCGGATTCCTTTTTGTCATTTGTTAATGTTACATGTGGGCTGATGTGTGGGGGCTTAGTGGGAGGATGGGATCATTGTTATTGATAAGGGGATTGACATTGCATTTGTTTCTGATTGTTGGGTGTAAATTTGGGAGATAATGTCAAAAAGGAGAATAAAAACATATTTAAAAAAAAAATTATAGTGTACACAAGATCCCGAATGATAAATAGCATTTGTGGGAATTCAAATCAACCCACAGGACATTTACTAAATCTACTGTACATAAAGTCCTCAAGATTAGACACAGCATGATAAATGTGGAAGTGTTGAGTTCAAACATGATCTATCTTTACGCAAAGACACCAACAGTATTGACATACAGAATTGCATACATATTGAACTACATCCACACCTCACACAGAGAACTGCATTTTATGTGCACGATAAAACTCCATGACTCTATGAGTCTATGACTAACCCATGTCGATCCAAACAAAGACCATGTACAGAAGCAGACGGTAAATATCTATGCACATAATTGTATGTGTGTATGATTTATTGAAATCTTACCATCTTTGGAAGCAGGGCTGCTTCTTTTGTAATCCAAAGGTTAGGAGTGCCGTGACCATCACATACCAGACACCAGCTGAACCCATTGCATGACCAGATGGACTTCCTGTCAAACACATCATACAAAGGCTCAATTATAAAATGGTGTTTTCCTTTGCTGAATATTTAAGCAATACTTTGTAATGCTTTTTAACACTTCTTTTCCTATTCCTGCAGATCACTCCTTGGCCCCCTCCTATCTGCCCCTCCATGACAAAATTCCAAAACAGTGTTAGGTTACACATCGACACTGACAACACCCAGCTGTACCTCATCCTCCTCTTAACTCCTCCACTTGCTCTAAATTGTCAGATTCCTGATCAGACACCCAATACTGGATGAACAGAAATTGCCTCCAATTAAATATCAGGAAGATGGAAGAGTCTATGAGCACGATTCAGTGACAACATTTCAGAATCTGGTTTCGGGCGTGGGTTTAGCTGCAGCACCGAGAAAGACCCCGCTATTCAACGGCACTTTGTTGTTTCTTTGGTCTCCGTGAGGAGCACCCCGTCGAGGCCACACTTTAATCACTGGAAAGCGGAGCTCAACAGTGCAGGATGATCACTCAGATCCCAGCCTGGCAGTGCCACCTGGGCACCCTGTGCCAGTGCGAGTGCCAGGGTTCCACCATGCCCTGTCCCCAACCACCAGGGGTGTCTAATGGCCTGGGAGGGCCCCCCCCGGGGTGTCTAATGGCCTGGGAGGGCCCCCGCCCCCCCCCCTCCCCCCCCCTCCCCCCCCCCCTCCCTCCCAAGGTGCCGTTACACCTGGTCTATGTTTGGCTGGACCAGTACTAAACGGCACCCGGTCGCAACCTCCCTGGTGAGGCCGTTAATTCCTGGGCGCTGGGAGAATCCGACGCAAGCATATTTTAATGAGTCTAATGGCTCATTTAAATATCCTGATTTAGATCTCGACCAGCTGGCGAGATACAAAGGCATGGCGGATAATGGTTTCCTGGTGCATTCTCCATGGCAACAGTTTGACTTGCCAACCAATCAGCTCTGATTTTTCATTGTTGCTCCCTTTGAAATTTGGCAATCTTGCATCTGTCCTGGTGAGTGCAAGGTTTGATGGGATATCTCTTCTTTCTGAAATTTTACTTTAGTTGCAAATATCAAGAATCATTACAGCGCAGAAGGAGGCCATTTGGTCCATCGCGTGTGCATATTGATGTATGATCTACTTCAATCGCAGTAGCATTGGACAAGGGAATTAAACATTGAAAAGTACCAATGATCAAGGTTTTGCAACATCAGTGTTTGCTGTCTTCTTTTTAGTGCTCGTACCTGGTCCTGTTTCACAGGTGATGGGAAACTGCTGCACCAAGGGAAGAGAGGAATTAGCATAAAACTGTGTCTCATGCACCCACCAATAAGGTCTCTCTCCAAATAAGAACCTGTAAAAGAAAGAGGGAGGCTGATTAATGTGTGTCCAATATCCATGATGTGATTTGCTTATACGTCCTAGGAAATGCTGAGGGTTTTGGCCAAGGGTGGTATCATGACCAGTACAGGATTGGAGGGCCAAAGGGCCTGTTCCTATGCTGTATTGTTCTTTGTCCTAATTCTTTGTCACGTATATTTAAGTCTTCCAATACTAACTCTTTACTAACTGATACATGCAGGAAATTTGAACCATTGGGTTAGGAGTAGTTAAACGGGTCGGGCACAGAGTCAACAGGCTCTGGAAGGTATGTCATTGGAATTGAATTCTGCAGATGCAAATTGGAACCAAACCACAAACTGGAATCCCCAGCCAAAATGTCCTAGCTCTTGCCAAGAATTCAGTTAAAGGACAAAGGTGACACATTTCATAAGGGAGCAGGGAAGGAAGAAGTTTCCAACTCTGTTACATTGATCTCAATCAGGGGTAAAATCAGATTCAAACTCTTTCAAGCTTGTTTTTTTTTGGGGGGATGCTGGTTTAATCTGTCCAAACTAATACTTAAACACTCAAAGTTGTGCTGAAGTAATAATTTGCCTCCTCTGAAAAAAGTTCAAATACAAAAGACACCAATACAACATAAATATTAAACTTTAAAAAGATTAATTAACCAGAGATAAGACCAAGAAAAACAAAAACAGGGTTTAAGAAGGATTTATTAAAGCTGAGGAAGGTTTCATGAGGAAACTGATATGGCCGAGCCTGCTTGAAGCTGCCAATAGGAAAGTCAGCAACAGCGAAGGAAAAAACAAACATTTTAACTGTAACCTGGACTTACTCCTGACAGGGTAAGCTGGAGGGACAATATTGGAGGCAGTCAGCATTGTTGGGTCTGACAACACATGTAAGCTGCATCTCACTCATAACTACTGTGTGTTGAATGACAGTCAAAGCCCAGAATTGCTTCAAGGCCTCCTCAGACGTTTGGTGGAGACAGTCAGAAAACACTTACCATTTAAAGATGAGGTTGAGCCAGTCTCCAATCACTGCCACCCACAGGAGTTTGACGCCCACTGCCTCGCACAAGTGGAACCAGATGGGGAAGAAAACAAAGAAGGTGTTTCTCAGGTCAGCAGCGAAAGAGATGAAAGTGAACCAACTCTGGGCTTCCCGATAATTCACTTGTAGATACTGCACCAGTTCTACCCCCGAGCTGTGGAGTAGGTCCATCCCGGTGTCCAATCTCTGCATGTTCAGAAGTTGCTCCCGGTTTGCAGTTTGGTTCATGGGAATTCAGGGTTTATATAGGGGAAGAGAGCATTTTGTTATCTTGACAACAATTCCCATTTACAGCCAATAATCACGAAATGTTGAGCAAACCTGGGCAAAACAATGTCAATGGCCTTTTTGGCAACAACACCTACGTCAATGGCCTGACTCAAACCAAAATCCAAACGCATGCAGGGATTCACAAGGCCAACCCTTGTGAAACTATTGGAGCCTGACAAACCTATAAAATTCATCACAGAAAACGCGACCATCTCGGCTGCTTACATCATTTATAAACTAAATAGAAGAGGGCGTACGCAGCAAAAGTAAATTTGCTGACAATATTAAGTTACGCAGCCAGATGACTCGAGTAAGAGGCTTGTACCATTCAAAACATTACGCAGAAATTAAATGCACAGGATACACAGTGATCATCCATTCTGATGTGGATACTGAATATTGCAATAGAAAATATGAATTGTCGGACATGGGTAACTGATTTTGGTAGCAACTGGTCAGTGTTGAGTAACGGTGATTGTAAGACTGACTGGTTACCTTCAGTCAGTCGAAATTTTTCAAAGTTTTGTCTGCTTAATATCTTAACTTGGATTTGTTACTTCAGTTAGGAATTTCAATGTAATCATATTAGTTTGTGGCTAATGGGCAAAATGCTCTGTCCTTCTGTAATAATTTCTCAATCTCTCAGAGCCATGACTGAAGAATGAGACACCAACTTTCTCCTCCCCTAGGCTGTCCATTTAAAATAGTGTTGGCACACCAGAATGTTGACTATTTGGTGTACCAGAAACCGTCTTGGAGTGGTTCTGTTTTTTACACACAACTTCAAGCTATTTTTTCTCAGCACCTCATCTTTCAAAATGATCAATGTTAGAGGTTTCATTACATTTTGTTTGATGTTTCTTTCAAATAAACCTTTCTGTCTGATATCACAAGCAAATTCAAGAAATGTTCTCCAAAATCTATATAAAAACTAAAGCAATGGGGCGTCGCGTGATGTGAGCGCAGTTGCGTTTTCTCGAGCACCGGCTCTTCACATCTTTTAATCCTTTATTTTATCCTGGTGCACATTTCATATTTAATTTCTCTTGGGTACATGGCTTGTGCTGTTTCCCTGGAGGTTCCCGATTGGTGTCTGTGAAGAAGAGCCAAGATTAATCATAAAAATCCAGGTCTGCTTGTGGTGGTGGGAGTGGGCTGAGATGGGGCAGTGTGCAGTGGTGTAGTTGTTGCTGAAGGGGCTCTCGCTTCAGTGGTGCTGTGCGCATCTGGATGGTGGCCGCCATTTAAAATGTTGTCTTGGTTGAAGATCTCAGCTCTGCGGTACAGTCTATCAGAGCTCACTGTGAAGGATTGAGGGGTACCGGTGGAGGTGCATGAGAGAATTCTTGCACATGAAAAAGCACTTTCCCCAGTGAGGGTCCACCTTCGTGTCATTAAGATCCTGCTGCATGGTGTGGTGTTTATCCTGACGGGTGTGGAAGGTAGGGGGAAGGGAAGGTGTGTTCGTGGGTTTGGTCCATGGCGAGAAGTGGGAGGTAAGTTCCCGATTAAGGCTGAAAATTGGCTGCCATGTTTTTGTAATCTTAATTTGGAAGCTGGGTGCATCAGATACGATGAAGCACAACGAATCCGAGATTTGAGGTCAGAGCCCGTTAGGCCCACCAATCGCGGGTCCTATATTGTCCTATTCTCGATGCTTGACGTGGGGGATTGGAGGTGGCTGAGTGGGTTGAATCAGTGATCTGTGCAGTTTTACTCCTTTTTTGTTATAATGTCTTATAATCCTTGTGATTGTATCTTGTTTATAAGAAAGGTGATTGAAGCCGGAGCGGGGTGAACGGTGGATGGTTGGTGTTGGTATGGTTAGTTGAGTCCTTACTGAGATTGAGGATAGCCCGCCAGTTAGAGCTGATCTGTGGCAGGTTTTTCTTTTGGATTTTATTTAAAATTTTAGTGCACTGGAATTTAAGAATCTGTGCCTTTATCCTTCGATCGCCTGGGCAAATATTGTATCCTGGGGAGGACTGGGTTCCTTCTGACTCCTGAGGTTGAGCCTTCTTTCATTTGGGTCTCTCCCTGGGGTCCTGTTCGGAGCTATTAGAACACGATGATTGATGGTACTCGCCTGGGTGAGATAGGCTAACTGTGATTAGGTTGTTGAGGAGTGGGATTGCTCTTGGCATACTTTCTGTGATGGTGGTCATTCTAAGTCAGTTCAGGCGGCTCCCCCCGTGGGTCTTCTTTCTTTCTCCCTTGTCCTGGATGAGCAGGATTCTGTTTCTAATCCTGGTCTGGTCCAATGGTTTGGGGGGAGGTTTTCCTGGTTGTACCTGGAAGAAGGGAATTGTCTCTCTCTCCAAGTGCGCCCAATTGTTGGTATACTTTCCTGTGTGCTGGGTTGTGCTAGGCTAGGCCCGCTCCAGTGCTATGGCTAGTATCCTGCTGCCCCTTGGGATTTGGGGTGTCCCTTTTTGAGAGGGTTTGTTGGAGGCATTCTGGTTAGTTAGGTTTTGCTCCTTCGGTACACCGGGGCCTGGGGATATCATGCTTGCTGGATATCCTGTTGTTCCCCTGAGGGGTGGGACACCATTTTGGTTGATTTCTTCTTCATTGGAGGTTGCTTGGTATGCGCCAGGGAAATATGGAACCTGGGGTGTGTCCTGATCCCTGGTTATCCTGTGGGTTAGTTCTGATGGTTCCTTTTCGTTCTGATGGTTCCTTTTCGCCTTTCTTGGGAGGCTCTGAAGGTTTGGTCATAATCCGAAGAGATAGCTGCCGGTCCTCTCTGCATAGTAGTAAGGAATGATGATGGGGACTAGGTCTTAGTTTGGGGATTAAATTGCGTTGTGGGATAGACATGTAACTGCCCTTAGAACTGGGGGTTTTGCATATTTTCTTTATTTTTGTAAGGGTGGTTATGAAAAACCCATGCCTGGCTCCTATATGGGTGCTGGTGGGTCCAGTATCTGAGGAGGCTGTGGTAGGGTTGTTGGTGCCTTTAGTCCTGCTGGAATTGCAGGAGATGTATTTGCGGGAGATGTAGGTTGGCGTGCACCTGAACATGGTGCAGAAAAGTTATCCTGATTTTGTGTAGTAATTGTGGGCGGATACAGTGTGGGAGGGTGTGCGCCATATTACCGTGTTTTTCATCGCCTCATCCTGTTTCTCCCTACCCGATTTCTGGTCGGGCTGTATAGGTACCTAGTGATGTCTAATAATTGTATCGAGCCAGTTGTGATATTGTTCTCCAGTTTCTCTCTCTGTACTGATGTATGCTGAGCCGTTTTCTTTGTATCCCTTGCTAATTGCGATGTATTATTTTGTAATTTAGTTGCGTTACTCTTTAAAATGTAAAACCTTAATAAATATGCTTTTTAAAAAAGCGGAAGCAATAAGCAATTTCAAAATGCATTCTATTATATTGTTGAAAGTTCACACAAAGTTGGCTTTTTCCAATCTGGCAGGAGCAGGGCACTGCTATAATAGTAACCATCAAAACTGACTTAGAGGTCACCAATCTGACTATAGGAATAGTGACAATGAGGGACATTGGCATTAGGTAAACCTTCTGAACTCTTGTTTCCAAAGGAATCTCAAAGGCACTTCATCTACTTTGCTCCATGCTGAAATAGTGTTTTTCTACTTTTGTTAACATTTCCACTTTCAGTAAATGATTACTACTTGGAGCGATCCCAGCGAAAAACAGAGTCAATGTCCTTTCGATCAACAAGACTTGCGTCATTGCAATAGCTGGGAGTGAAGCCCTACGCACATCTTGATTCACAAGGACAGGTCTTATGAAAGTCGCCGGAAGTGTTTGCAGAAAAGAAATTGAGTTTTGAAGAGTGTCTTTTAATTATTGGTGAAATTTTAGCAACCAATTTATGAATTTATGGGAAATCAGCGAGACTACTCTATTGCAACAATCAATTGGATTTCAGATTTACCACACATTGTTTCCAATTGGAAACATTTAATACGCCAATGACAAACAGCAAACTGTTTATTGATGACACTGAAGTTTCCGTGGAATCAATAGAAAACACACTATTGACAGATTGTGGGAAGTTTTTAATGCTGGTGAACAAGATGTTATGGGACAAGACCATGGGCGAAATTCTCCCCCAATGGCGGGATGCCCGCCGACTGGCGCCAAAGCCGGCGCCAATCAGACGGGCATCGCGCCGGCAAAAAGGTGCGGAAGTCTCCGCATCTTTGGCGGCCTAGCCCCAACATTGAGGGGCTAGGCCGACGCCGGAGGGATTTCCGCCCCGCCAGCTGGCGGAAATGGCGTTTGTTGCCCCGCCAGCTGGCGCGGAAATGCGGCGCATGCGCGGGAGCGTCAGCGGCCGCTGTCAGTTTCCCAGCGCATGCGCGGGAGCGTCAGCGGCCGCTGTCAGTTTCCCGCGCATGCGCAGTGGGGAGAGTCTCTTCCGCCTCCGCCATGGTGGAGGCCGTAGCGGAGGCGGAAGGGAAAGAGTGCCCCCACGGCACAGGCCCGCCCGCGGATCGGTGGGCCCCGATCGCGGGCCAGGCCACCGTGGGGGCACCCCCCGGGTCAGATCGCCCCGCGCCCCCCCCCAGGACCCCGGAGCCCGCCCACGCCGCCTGGTCCCGCCGGTAAATACCAGGTTTGATTTACGTCGGCGGGACAGGCAATTCCTGGGCGGGACTTCGGCCCATCCGGGCCGGAGAATCCAGCGGGGGGTCCCGCCAACCGGCGTGGCCGGATTCCCGCCCCCGCCCAATCTCCGGGAGCGGAGACTTCGGCGGGGGCGGGGGCGGGATTCACGGCGGCCAACGGCCATTCTCCGACCCGGCGGGGGGTCGGAGAATGATGCCCCATGTATCTTGCTTAGCATCACACAATTTTGTTTGGCTTACATATCTCTTTACAGATTGAATCCAACCTAATGCAAGGAGGATACCATGGAATCTCACGTTAAACACAACCCTCTTAACTTAATTCTTGTTTATGCACATAAGTCTTTGGCAATGTTGAAATGCTGTGATGCATAAAACCAAATAAATTTGTTCAGTTTTAAGTAAATCTTCCTTATGCTGCTGATTCCTGATCAGTCCGATCAACCATTTTCATGCCCACATCATTCACCTCCGATATTTAGGTCAGTCTCCCGGGGATTAATTAGAATCAGAGCTCTGCGGTCAAGAGGTGAAGTAGGATCAGTCTTTTTGAAACTAGTATATCTCTGTTCAATGGAGAAGATATATATTTTAACAACAAATAGTGGGAAGTTGGTAGCTCGACCATCAGTCTAAGCGGTGGTCTTGTGAGGCAATGGGTAGCTTCCGTGACTCTGAGTCTGAAGCTCCGTGTCGAGTACCACGCTAGGACTTGATGGCCAAGTAAGGTACGTTCATAGATGGCCAAGCAAGGCGAGTGCGAATTTGCAAATACTTCCAACATGCCAATGGTTGGTGGTAAGAGTGAGAGAGACTCCTGGTCAGCCATACTTGATGCAGAGTGGCGCCCCTCAATCTATAAGCCTCTGGCGACAGACTAGATGTGGGAAGAGAATTGGAATTGGGAGACTAAGTGGAGAACCTTTCAATCGTTTGCCAGTTTCCATTATCTAAGATGTGCCTGGGACCGCCATTGTGGTAGATAATTGAACAATAATCATGAGAACTAGGAGAAGAAATAGACCATACTGCCGTTCAGTACAATCATGGCTGACATTTTCTTCAACTCCACATTCCCATCCGCTCCCCATATTCCCTCAGACAACAAAAATCTGTCTATCTTAGCCTACAATATATTCAAGGATGGAGCGTCCACAATCATCTGGGATAGGGATTTCCAAAGATTCACAACCCTCTCAGTGAAAGAATTTCTCCCCTTCTCAGTCGGAAATAATCAATTCCATAGCCTGAAACTGTGTCCCCCTGTTCGAGATTCCCAAGCCCTTTCAGAGTTTTGTATGTTTTAATGAGTCACCTCTTATTCTTCTAAATTCCAGAGACAATAGACCTAATTTACTCAGTCCCTCATCATCGAACGGCCCTCTCATCTGAGGAACCGATCTGGTGAACCTTGGTTCATACCTTTGAAAAATATTCTGCAATACAATTCTTATTAAGAAAATGAATAACCTCAAACTTTCCTTCATTATCCTCCACCTACCACCCTGTGTCCACTCACCTAACCTGTCCCCATCTCTTTGCATCCTCCTCACAGGTTACGTTTCCTCACTGCTTTATGGTGTCAACGATCTAGGGTCCATGACTCTGTGTCTTCATTTAAGTCATTCATATAGAATGCAGTGTGTATGTGTGAAGATATGCAGCAAAACAATTGGAAGAACTAAAATGAATTTATCTCTAAAATATGATGCAGGTGTATGAGGAGTGACTAGTTTGTCCACACTTCATGACTTCTGACTTAAGAATGATATCTGGAAATAATGTAAGTATAAGATCGATGTGTGGTGGGATCTGACTCCCAGCCAGCAGCAGTGTTGGAATAGATCTCCAACTCACTACCAAACTGGAATCTTCCAAAGATGGAAATCCCATTAGGCATGACTTCACTTCATGGGCCAATGCAGGTAATATGACATTTTTCTCTCAATGTTTCAGTTGATCATTAGTTGATACTTCTTCGGTTCACTGCTCAAAGGCAGGTCCGACCCATAGCGCCATGACCTCCACCATGGGTAGGGCAAAGAGGCAGGTGCCAAATCCATAGCTACCAGAACAGGGATCAAACCGCCTACAGCCGGCACCAATCTGATCCACGCCAGCCATTCAGCCAACCAGCCCTCCCAACGTGTCCGAGTTGCTGTGGCAACACGTATTTTTAAGCCCGTGTCGTAGTCTGGAGATTTGTGATGGTAGAGGCTCCAACTTTTCTTCCACCACATTGCTGACCAGGAATCATTCTCACATTTACCGCCTGCATTTTGTGACTGTGGAGCTCGAGGAAGGAACCAAACAGAAGGGTAAGGAAATGAAAGATTTATTGACGTAGAGCAAACTCTGTGTACACTTGTCCCCAAAGAGGCCACCCGTCCCCCCGGCCCACACTCGGGCCCGGGATTTTATCTCCTGATTTTTTCCCCTCCTGATGAATCTTATCTGTCCGGTTCCGTGGGCCTCATGTAGATTACAACAGCGACATTGGAAGAATTTGCAGGTTGATACCTGACCTGTTCTGTTGCATTATGAAGGCACCTTCCTTGGCCATCAAGTCTATTTCTGGGACTTAAACCTGGGCCTTCTGATCTGAGGCAGGCACATTAAACCCCACTGTATCGCAAAACCTAGTTAATACAGAGGGAAACACTTTGGTTTAGTACAGAGGGATCCAGGGCCCTATTGAGAGTGGGGTGGGGAGTAGAAATAGAGAAAATGGAAGGAAAAACATTGGGGTATAGTCACATAGATCTCAAAATTGACTCATAATTTAAATAAAAGAATTTGGAGAAAGGCAATTACTTTGAACATTGCTTGTATTCAATCAGGCCAGTCAATAAGTTGGTGTGCTTGGCTGAAGCATCTTTCAATAACTACTGAAAAACAACCTTGTGGTTAATCTCCTCCTATTGTTAGTTTTAGAAAGGAAACTGGCACGTATGCAAGATGAGATTGGGGGATATGTGCATTCGAGGGATGCATGATGCTTTCTGGACTTTCAGACTGGCCTAATCTTTTCTGGTTCCATAAGATTTCATGGTGACTGTTCCTGTGCACAGTTAATATTTCAGTGAAGTTATCAGGGGAAGGAATTTTGTTCCACCCCCCACCCCCGCCTCCCCACCCCAAAAACATCCCACAGCATGGAACTGGCGCTAGCAATTAAACAGGTCATAAATATTAATCATTAAGAATATGGGGTAGACTTTGTTTTGCACATAATCATTAATCTGGATACACATTGCACTTAAAATTGTACTATTTTTCAAAATCACATTATGGTTCAAGTTTCTGTTTGAACGAATTTGCATAATCACCAACATAAGGGGCACGATTTTCTGCCCTCCCCACGGCGTTCTTTCTGGCCATTGGCCAACAGTGGGATTTACCAGTCCCGCCATTGTCTGGGGGATTTTGCATGGCCCCCGCCATCGGCCGCTGGGAAATGCATTGCGGCCGGGGGGTGGGGGGGGTGCAGTCGCTATGGTCCCGGATGATCCCGCTATAATACATCAAACCAGTATTATTAGGCAACGCAATGGATCATAATTTTTAAAAATCCTTCCATTAAAAAAATACCCATTGCATATACCCATTGCTGTATTAAATAAAGGTAACCTGGTGCAGTTTGATTAATACATCTGAAAATGGGTTGACCACAGGGAATATGTACCTTAATTTGAGAGTCATGTCCAGCAACTGAAACCTAATTTTAGAATCACTAAAGAAGACAACACTGATCCCTTTACTAATTTCAATGGTGCACAATTACCAATCTCTTGTATATTGCTGAAGAGTCGGAAACTTTTCACCTCCAAATTTTAAATGATCACAGCAAAATCTGGTATTCTTGTGTTTGTGCTGATGAAATCGACAAAAAGCTTTGGCGGCATCTCTCTCTTTTCAGCAATGTTTAAAATCAATTTCTTACTAAGTTAAGTATATTTAATGTAATGTATACATTTACATGTAAAAACTGTTAAAACCTTACCTTTTGTGTTCTGCTGCTGAAATCATGGCAGTGAAGGAGAGAACTGCAGCACAATCTTTGGCACATTTATTTGCAGAGCTGCACACTGCAAACATACAACTCCAAGCCCAACAGCCATAGGTTCAACCTGCTCCTATTTATAGGAACAGAAGTGAAAACCCACTTGATGCCCACCACCTAAATGTAATTAATTAGAAGTTAATTAACACTGTGCACCTAACATTAATTAGCTCAATTTGAAGAGAATTCTGGAATGGTTACAACCAGGCGCAGTTGGTCAAACCCAATACCATCCTTGCTAATTCAATCGGCGCTTGGCCAATTTTGTGGCTTAAACCAACTGTAAAGTTCATGGAAGTTTGATTTACTCACAGTATAACTTGCACATCAATTCCTTCATCTTTTAAGTTGGTTTGGCCAATTTTGGAATAATTGGTCCGTTAAAACCAGCACAAACTAATGGAAACTCTAGACTAAATTATCCATATTACAAGTGTATGCATTTTGAACATTACTCCTTCCTCTGAAATTTTAAATATTTACAGCCAATCATGGCAAGTGTGTCCTTGGATGAAAAAGTCAAATTAAAAATTTATATCAATGGACAAAACACATATCGAGGAGAGGTTGAGTAGACTGGGACTGTACTCATTGGAATTTAGAAGGATGCGGGGGGATCTTATAGAAACATATAAAATTATGAAGGGATTAGATAGGATAGATGCGGGCAGCTTGTTTCCACTGGCAGGTGAAAGCAGAACGAGGGGGCATAGCCTCAAAATAAGGGGAAGTAGATCTAGGACTGAGCTGAGGAGGAACTTCTTCAACCATAGGGTTGTGAATCTATAGAATTCCTTGCCCAGTGAGGCTCCTTCATTAAATGTTTTTAAGATAAAGATAGATAATTTTTTGAAAAATAAAGGGATTAAGGGTTATGGGGCGCAATTTTCCCATCGGGAGTCTAAGTGCCGATGTGCCAGAGTGAAAACCGGAGTGTTTCACTCCGGCATCGGAGCCCGCTCCCAGCCGCCTATTCTCCCGCCCCGGGGGGCTAGGAGCGGCGTTGTGTCATTTACGTGCGCCGGGCTTTGGCGCCGCGTAAAAGCGGCGCCGTGTAAATGACGTCACCCATGAATGCAGTGGGCACCGATCACGGGCCAGACCGCATTTGAGGCCCCCCCCCGGTGCAGGAACCCCCCTCCCCTCCCCACGTCCGCCCCCCCAGCGTTCCCACGCTGTTCCCGCCTGCAGCGACCAGGTGTGGACGACGCCAGTGGCAACCCGTCATGTTGGGCAGGCCGCTTGGCCCATCTGGGCCGGAGAATCGCCGCTCGCCCATTGCAAACGGCGAGCGGCGACTCTCCGAGCGGCCAGCCGTGATTCTCGCCGTGCTGGTTTTTTGGGGGGGGGTGGGAGAATCGCGTGCGGGTGTCGGGGCGGCGTGGCGGCGCCCCGGCGATTCTCCCATCTGGCGTGGGGGGGAGAATTCTGCCCATGGTGTTTGGGCTGGAAAGTGGAGCTGAGTCCAGAAAAGATCAGCCATGATCTTATTGAATGGTGGAGCAGGCTCGAGAGGCCAGATGGCCTACTCCTGCTCCTAGATCTGATGTTCTTAATATTTCTACTGTAAAAAGGAAGAAGAATATAAAAACTGTGTTATTTGATGAATAATAGATTGTTTGTTTGTAATCCTTAGCATAAATGGTCAATGTTCTTGCAACCTCTCTGCAAATGAGCGGAAAGTGTTTCGCTGGGAGAACTCCTTTCATTTTGCGTTATCTAAGACATTGTGCAACTGTAATTTGTGAGTAATGATTCGTGAATTCCTGAGAATGGGATAAAATGGTAAGAAATCGGTTACACAGCTAGAGAGCAGGTACAGTATGCACCAGCACATCGTATGCAAATTCAGGGAACTCGTGGTTAAATCAGAACAAAATCCCCAGACCATTTAACAGAAAACGTATACATTTATTTAAAGAAAACACTTGTTTATTTTTTAAAACAGGAGAAATTCTGTACACTGGCTTTCATACAGATACAGTGTCTCCCCAAATGACCTTTACAGGATGGTGCACAGATGAGCTATTTGTGAATATTTACTCAGTAATTTAACATGCTTATGTGCTATTAGTGAAAATCCCAGCTGTTACAGGGTTAAAGCTTGCTTTCTTATGTTTGAAAATAAATGCAGATCTTAAACATTATAATTCATTTACTTCATTTCAAAAATTAGCCAGACTTAGACCTCTGCTAGCACATCTAAAATTACATTAGGTGAAGTGCAATAAGGTTAAAAACACTTCAATCCTTCCTCTCTAGTTGTCTATTAGCTCAATCAATAAATTCAATGACTTGGGTGTTTTTTAAGCTAATAGGTATCCAAACATGTTTGCGTCAGCCTGACATGATCTTGCTTTGTTCGTTGACTCTGTGAGCCCAGCATTTGAGTCCAAAGATCACTCTGTGCGCATTATACAGCTGGCTATCACAGTATATAACGGATCCACTTCGCTCAGCAGATTAGAGCAAATCCTGCAGAGGGACAGACTGTGAGAGAGGTTGCCTGAAGACCCCAACGGTGCAGAGAATGGATGCTGGGATGGACATGCTCCACAGCTCAGGGGTAGAACTGGTGCAGTATCTGCAACTGAATTACAAGGATTCCCAGAGATGGTTCACCTTTATCTCTTCTGCTGCTGACCTGAGAAACACCTTCTTTGTTTTCTTCCCCATCTGGTTCCACCTGTGCGAGGCGGTGGGCGTCAAACTCCTGTGGGTGGCAGTGATTGGAGACTGGCTCAACCTCATCTTTAAATGGTAAGTTTCAGAACATAAAATTACAATATATATATTTTTTGTTACCTGCCAAATCTCAAAAATAGCCTAAACCTTTCTGAGAAGCTGACCATGTAGAATACAAATGGTTCTGCTTCACATACAAGCCAGGAACAACCTGATCTTGGCTAAAAAGTTCCTCCATAATCCAATTTTCATTTTTGTGGGATTTGGCTGTGCAACATTTTAGCCTCAATGAATCATAACAATAATAATCGCTAATCTGGCCTTATTCTGTATTACAAGCCAGCTGTTTAGCCCACTTTGCTAAACCAGCCCCTATTGGACCTTTCTGGGTCAGCTCAGCTATTCAAAGGGTTAACAAGCTGAACCTTTGGGGATCCCATTACCACTGTCATCTGAAGGACGTAGAATCATAGAATTTACAGTGCAGAAGGAGGCCATTCGGCCCATCAAGTCTGCACCGGCCCTTGGAAAGAGCACCCTACTCAAGTCCACACCTCCACCCTATCCCCGTAACCCAGGAAATCTTTTTCGGACACTAAGGGCAATTTAGCACAGCCAATCCACCTAACCTGCACATCTTTTGACTGTGGGAGGAAACTGGAGCACCCGGAGGTAACCCACGCAGACACGGGGAGAACGTGTAGATTCCGCACAGACAGTGACCCAAGCCGGGAATCGAACCTGGGACCCTTGAGCTGTGAAGCAACTGTGGTAACCAATGTGCTACCATGCTACATTTTGTATCTTCCATTAAACTTTTCCTCTTTTCTATCGAAAGTGTTGATTTCCTTTAGGCTGCACCTTGGTAGAAAAGGTAAGCCAACCACAGTGGCATCACTATCCAATCCCCTCCACATCATGGGCGTCATTCTCCGACCCTCCGCCGGGTTGGAGAATCGCCGGGGGCTGCCGTGAATCCCGCCCCCGCCGATTGCCGAAGTCTCCGGTACCGGATATTCGGCGGGGGCGGGAATTGGGCCGCGCCGGTTGGTGGGCCCCCCCCCGCTGGATTCTCCGGCCCGGATGGGCCGAAGTCCCGCCGATAAATTGCCTGTCCCGCCATTTAACCTTTGTTTCAATAGTAACCTTTAGTTACCTTCTATTGGGTGACATGATGTAGATACATTTTGTTGGGAGAAATTCTGGGGGACGAAGAAACAGGAATCAGTAATTAACAAGACCAAGGCAATATTCCAAGATAACCTTTCCACAATCAGGCCTCGGTAAACAGGAGGCACTTGGCCCTCGAGTTTTACAATAGTTACAGCTTCTGAGTTCAACTCATTGTTCAATGTACTTTTAAAAAGCAATTCTTATCAGCATTTTCTAGATATTCCAGTGTAAATGTTTAACAGATGTTCCAGTTTATTTGGTTTCAACATGTTTTGCATTAGTTTAGCGGTTTCTTTTGTGAATACCAGAAGTTATCTGAAATCCAAATATAAATAATTAAACATGTTTGTTTTATTAAATATGTTTTTTCTTTTCCTTTGCAGGATATTATTTGGCCAGAGACCTTACTGGTGGGTTCATGAAACTTCCTATTATGGCAACTCAACTGTTCCTGTGTTAGAGCAATACCCCATCACCTGTGAAACAGGGCCAGGTACTTATCAATAAGATCAGGGCTGATTTAATTATGATCTCATTTCCACTTTCCTGTCTCCCACGCAAAACCTTTGACTCCCTTGTCTATCAAACACCAGTCTAATTCTGCCCTGAATAAATTCAATAACCCAGCCTCCACTGCTCTCTGGGCAAGAGGATTCTATAGACTAACAACCATCTGAGAGAAAGAAAATTCACCTCATCTCCACCTTAAAGAAGCTCTCTTATTCTTAAATAAAAACAGAAAATGCTGGATACACTCAGCACATCTGGCAGCATCTGTGAAAAGAGAAACAGAGCTCATGGGCATGATCAAATGGCCTTGCTGTGCCTGACTTGGTGACGCAACGAGGCCGTTAACCTCTCGTGAGAGTTATGACGCTCGGGATGCCTCGCGAGATCTCCTAGGGCGCCGTTTAGCATTGGTCCACACACTGTCTCTCATTCTTCTAAACTCCAGTGGCTATAACCAATGAGAGAACAGCACACTTGCAAATAAGAGAAACTGTAGATCTTTAAAAACTGTACATTAGGATTTTTCCATCCACTGATGATCCCAAACCTTGTCTGTTTCAGGAAGCCCCTCAGGCCACACTATGGGATCAGCTATGGTTTGGTATGTGATGGTGACAGCCTTTCTGACCAGCGCGCTTCAGAATAAGCAGCACTGCGTCCAAAACTGGTGAGTCTGCGAAACACCCTTAATACTTATAAATTGGAGTCCAATTAAATTTGATTGAACCCCTGAATTATGCAGAAAGCCTCTAAAAACCGGAGGCATTTATACTATAGAGAAGAAAGTTCAGAACAGATCTTAAATGAGATATGAAAGACATTAAGGTGTGGTGATAATTTGAACCATAATCGTATGTTTGACAGAGAGACAAAAGAGATGAACAAATGCTCAAAAACTGAACAGTTAATTCATTGCTTAGAGGTTAGTAAAATGTTACAAAACAAGCTGCACAGGTGATTGATAGTTTGAGATAATCCTAGACGGGACCGGTGAAGTATTTACCAGATGACACGATTTGAAAGGTAAAGAAAGAAAGCAACAAATATAAACCTTAAGGAAAGGAACTTTGGAACTGGCCTGATAAACCACTTTGGTCCAGTACATTCCAACCTAGGTCTGAATTTTCCGCTGCTGCCGTCAACAATGAAAATTGCGGTCGGGCGGAGAATCGTGCGCAATGGAAAAATCGCGAATTGCACCCGGGGCTGATTCCGACGCCATACTCTGGTCCCTTGCTGCCGACGTTAGTGACGTTCATGCCCTGCGCCGGCGGGCCCATGTAAAACCATCATTTGCATTGATTTAAATCTCATTAGTGGGTTGGACACTGCATGCTCCACCCCTCCTCGATGCTCCACCCCTCTCAGGCAGAGGTGACTCCGTGTGGAGTTTGCACATTCTCCCCGCGTCTGCTTGGGTCTCGCTCCCGCAACCCAAAGATATGCCGCGCAGGTGGATTGGCCACAATAAAGTCTCTCAATTGGAAAAAATGAATTGGGTACTCTAAATTTATAAAAATAAAAAATAAATTGTTTTGATGATATTGGTTGAGGGCCGAATGTTGTTGTCAAAATTCCAGGCGAATTCTCTACCCTTCTTGAGATATTTTGCATTCACCAGGCAAATGACAATTCGGTTTCACATCTTAATGTACGGTAGTACAACATTTACTGAGTGCAACACTGATGTAACAGCTTCCTAGTTGGCACAGGTTATAGTCACAAGGTACAGACTAAAGCTACTCAAATGAGTACATCAAAGTTGGTATGTAAACATTGCAAGCTCTGGAATGTTGGTAGATGTTAAGCTGCAGAGTATGTAGGAGCCGATGTTTTATTGCTAAGGTAAAAGGGGAGATATACAAGAATGGATGCTAATTTATTTCGAAATTAAGTTTGTTCAATTGAAGAAACTCCTGTCTCCACAATTTCCCCTTGCGCCAATCATGTAAACCTGATAACCATCTGGGGGATATAAATAGCATTATGACCAGAGAGTAAAGCTGAATATTGGTTCAGCATTATTTGTTTGACAAGAACAATCTGTTATTTTGGTAGTACATGCGCTAATTACAAGTATGCAGCGTTCAATCAGAATGATCATGTTATGTTGTCATCGGCTGTCACCACTGCCTTCACTCTTACAGGTGTCTGCGTGCTTTACTATGGGGAGTCTTCTGGATGATTCAGATCTGTGTCTGTGCGTCCAGAGTGTTTCTGGCTGCTCACTTCCCGCATCAAGTCTTCCTTGGGGTCATTTCAGGTCAGTGGAAGTATTTAGTAATCCTTCCTGTGTGACTGAGAGACCACAATATCCGATCTGTGCTGTTTATAGGAAGTAGCTGAGTTGCTGCTGCAGAGAGCCGGCACGGGGTTGATGGGCCAAATGGCCTCCTTCTGTGCTGTAACTATTCTGTGATTCTTGTAAAAAATACCTTTCTGTTTATTTAAAGCTGCTCAACACCTCTGTTAAACTAGCACACGTATGATAGTTGCACAAGTACATTTGGTCATATGAGAACAGCTCAGATTGAAATGTACAATGCATAGCCAGTGTTTAATTATAGGGTCAGGAGGCCTGAGTGGTGCTGATTACTGTCACACCACCACTCTGCTCCTTTCTCAACCAGCCTTCCGACGCGAGTCTGCAGAGAAACGTGCAGCATGCTGGCTCCTGGTATTCTTCTCTGCTATATACTGAAACCACACCCCATTTTTGCAGTTCCAACTTCAAATTTAAAGGTCCCAGTCATTCTGAGAAGGTAAGGTTAGTGTGTAGGATCGGGTGGGATGGGATGGTTTGGAGGGTGATGTGTTGGGTATGCCGTGTCTGCGAGGACTGTGTTTACTGCAGCAGTGAGAGAGACAGGCTTCCAACACTTGAAGAAATGCAACTTGATTTTATTGAACTCTTAACTATCATACATACTTTAACTGTGGATTGACACTATGCTGACTTGACTGGAGACCTGAGGCTAACCTGACCAGACTATCTTACTACCACATGGTGTATGTTCTAGTTGCTGCTCACGGGCTCTGACTGTCTCAGAGGCTGGATCCCAAGAGAGCGGGAAAACTAGTGCCCTCTGGCTTTATAGTTGTTGTGTCTTGTCTGGTGATTGGCTGCTGTGTTCTGTGTGTTCACTGGTCATCCTGTGTGTCATTCACTGCCTGTCTGTGCACCATCATATACCTGTGTGTATATTATGACGGGGGCGGGGGGGAGAGAAGAGCGGGATTAGGATGGGTAGGGTGGGTCAGGGCGTCGGATGGTCAGTCAGGAGATGTAGGGGGGCAATCAAGGGGTGGGGAGTAATCATGGGGAGTGAGATGGTAGTAGGGGGATGAGGGTAGTCTGGGGGAGGGCAGGGAGTAGTCAGGATGTCTGGTGGGGTGATGGGGGTTGTAACAGTGGAGACCCAGTATGGATCGCTAGTATAGTTTATTAAAAGTGGTTTTAATACTTCTAACCTTTCCTGGGTAACTATTCTGCTAACACAGTCATAACCATCATGAGTCTCCAATTTAAATCGAAGTATTGGATGATTTCGAGTACAGGGTATTTACCCATCAATTTCCCAGGCAACCGCCGTGCAGTCCTTGCATGGGGACTTCCAGGGGGTCCCCAGTGCACCTTCTGGAGTACATCCCAGATGCAAGCCCCCAATCAGAGAATGGAAGTTCTGGGCAATTTGGCGCCTTGACAACAGAGTTAGTACATGAATACTTTGTAAAGTTATTTTAACTACCTTGGTAATAGCTTCATAATTGAAATTGCCTTCTCCTCTCTGCAATTAAGAAAGAAAATGATTTTTGCAACCATATTCTCACTCAGGATGTTTCTAAATGCTCCGCAGCCAATGAACTACTTTTGAAGTCAGCGTATTATTCAGAACCTAAATTTGATTTACGGGTGGCAGTGTAGAACTGAAACGACAAAACTTCAAGAGATTATTTACTTGACTGTTTTATGGACTTTTCTTGAGTTTTATTCCAGTGCCTAGAGCTTGGTTTTATAAGATGGGTTTCTCCCCCTTTCATTTTCCGTTTTCTCCCTTCCTCCATTTCTGAAGCTGTGAACGCCTTGCTGGGGTGGGGTTCCATGGGCACTGGAGACCCATTAATACCTAGTCCAAATGCCCATTCTCAACTCGTGAGCCTGAACAATGAGCTTTGACTAAAGGCTAGATCACAGCTGAGTTCTATCCTGTCCTCGTGAACAGGGAGCCATTAGATAAAGACCAGAAGCAGGAACACTGACCAATTACAGGACACTGAAGCCGGGTATAGAACCCATAACGACATCTCATCTGGCATCGTTAACTCAGCAGAGTTTAGTGAGTGTACATAGAACCATAGAATCCCTGCAGTGTAGAAGGAGGCCATTCAGTTCATCGAGTCTGCATCGACTCTGCAAAAGAGCACCCTACCTAGGCCCAATCTCCTGCTCTATCCCCATAATCCCACCCAACCTTTGGATACTGAGGGTCAATTTATTATGGCCAATCCACCTAACCTGCACATCTTTGGACTGTAGGAGGAAACCCATGCAGACAAACACCACACAGACAGTCACCCAACGTCGGAATCAAACTCGGGTCTCTGGTGCTGTGAGGCATCAGTGCTAACCACTATGCCACCATGCCGCTCTTCCAAAGTGTGATGAATGATATCTGTATACACATGTACTTTTAATGCGTAGGCCCCTTTAAGATCGGGCTTGGAACCCTGGGGGACTCCGCCTCCGGCTCTGCCCCCAGGAAGCTGTATATAAGGTTACGTTCAGGAGGCAGCGTGCAGTGAGCACACTTCTCGGCAGCTGTCTGGTTCTCTGGTAATTAAAGCCTTTGAATTATCAATCTCCTCTCCTGAGTCGTAATTGAGGGTACCTCACAAAGTTTTGCCTAACCTCAAAGTAACGAAACAAAAATGATACTCCAGAATGTCTTTGTTTGCATCTTCTTTATTCTGACAGGTTGCTTTTGCCGTCTGATACTTGGTCCCAGTAAGAGCTGGCAGCCATTTAGCCTGTTTCATTATCTCCAACTTCTCTGATCCAATTAGCCTTTAATCCTGTACCAAACCAGATTTAACTTTTCTCTAGTATTTGTTTTATTAGATTGTTAAATTAATAGCATCAAGAACAGATACACTGGACACACATCTCATTGGTGTTTGTGGATCTTTTCCAAGTGTCAGCCCACTCAAGAACAGATCAAGTAGTTCAAAGCAACTCACTCTATGCAGATATGACCAATTACATCAGTACAGATTTTACTGCTAAAGATAGAGGACAATAGCTCATTTGAGATCTACCGGTTTCAGCATAATCCATCAAATAACCTTCATCATGAATTATGTCAATTATGAGAGGAGTTCCATGTATGTTTACCATCAAAACATGACAACAATTTCTTGGTCATTTTACATTCACAGTGTTAATTTTTGTCCTGTTTTGTGTTCAGGAATGGTTGTGGCCGAAGTATTTGGTCGAATTAATGCGATCTACAACATAACCTTCAAGCAGTATCTGAAGATCACTCTCTTCCTGTTTTCCTTCGCTCTGGGCTTTTACCTGCTGTTGAAGGTACTGGGAGTGGATCTGCTGTGGTCTGTGGAGAAAGCCCAGAGATGGTGCGTCCGGGCAGAGTGGGTCCACATCGACAGCACTCCCTTCGCTAGTCTGGTCAGGAACATGGGAGCCTTGTTTGGATTGGGATTAGCCCTAAACTCCCCCATTTATGCGGAAAGCTGCAAAGGAAAGAGACGCCAGCAGTTCAGCTTCAGACTAAGTTGCATCGTCGCGTCCTTGATCATCCTGCACCTGTTTGACTCGGTGAAGCCCCCGACACAGAGGGAATTCCTGTTTTACTTCCTGTCTTTCTGTAAGAGTGCCGCCGTGCCCCTGGCGGCTGTGGCAATCATCCCATACTCTGCATCGCATGTTATGAACCAACAGGAGAAAAAAGTGCTATAGATAACTAGAACTGAAATATTTGGACATTAGGGGCATAGTAATGTCACTCTCCAAATCAAATCAGTTTGACTTTGGTTATTTTTCGTACTTTGGGAGAGAATCTGAATGACAAAGCCACAAATCTAGCAGGTCCCACTGAACAGCACAGTCCCGTTAGACAATGTGACTTACCGAGAAAAACTGCATGTGCTGGAGGTTTCCTCAGAATGAACTACACATCATGGATCAGCAGCTGCATTTTTAATTGCTGTTCTGTCCATATTCCATTGTAATATTTATATTGAGTTTCATTTATCGAAGTCAACTCTTTGGATATGCAGTCACCCTACTTATTGTTGTGTGGTAAAATGAGAACACAAGGGTTATATTTTGTATGGTGCTGTTTGCCTCCAACAGGCTCCTTGTCAATAAAGCTGTTTGATTCAAGGGAACACCTGGAGCACCCCTGACAACCCAATGTGAAACTGCACACATGATATGTTCTGGACAGGTCTCATGTGCAATTTGTTGAGTTGGTTGATCTTACCTGAGCGCAAGTCAATGGTTCAGCTCCTGACCGTTGGACTGTATAGAAAGTATGCACGCGTGGGCGAGGGCAGGATTGTGCTAAGTCGTGATTCACCCCAAGGTCGAATATGCTATTGACAGTCTATCTGCTTACACATGAAAGAATGGCCGACTGGATACAGGACTGGAGACACAACGATCAGTGTGAAGTATCCTTCCAGTTTGGTGAATAGAAGATTATAGCGTATTTCTACCATTTCAATTTCCAATTAACTTGTTTGACATGACTAATTGGATAAAGGGGAACACTTTGCTCCTTACCAGATAGTTTTGGTCAACATCTTCGAATTGACAGGATCCAACTTTTCAAAATTTGTGCTGTAAAAAAATGATTTGAAAATGTACCTGAGCTTTGGCATTTGTTTTAATGATGGTGGGTGGACAGTTATTTATTTTATATAGGTGGTCTTTATCATGGAGAAAACAACTATTAAATGCTTTAAGACAACTTAGCAATATTCCACCATTTTGTTCTTTTTCATTGTGCACATCTTTGAGTAATTGTTTTCTTCAGTGTTTTATTGTAATAAATATTTTGAAAACAGTGATGTTGTTCGTTTTCCATTTGTTTTAACTTATTTAATTTTATATCAATTTATCTTACTCCTTTAATTTCCAAGCACCATGTGTGGTCCCAGCTGAGAGTACAGGCTGAAGAACTGTTCCTGGGCCCACTCTGTAGTTAAATGTTAGGGGGCATTGGAGTAGGCTAGACCTGCATTCTGCCAACAGAAAATGAATTGTGCTTGTCTGAACATCATGAGAACCTCCATATGCTCCTGGCTAAGAGTCTGAGCTGACAGATGAGGCCTCAGCCACGGCAGGCCTTGCATGGCCCTTGTGACCTCCAAGTCCATAAGACCATAAGACATAGGAGCGGAAGTAAGGCCATTCGGCCCATCGCGTCCACTCCACAATTCAATCATGGCTGATTTCAACTGCATTTACCCGCGCTCTCTCTCCATAGCCCTTAATTCCTCGAGAAATCAAGAATTTATCAACTTCTGTCTTAAAGACACTTAGCGTCCCGGCCTCCACCGCCCTCTGTGGCAATGAATTCCACAGACCCCCCACTCTCTGGCTGAAGAAATTTCTCCTCCTCTCTGTTCTAAAGTGACTCCCTTTTATTCTAAGGCTGTGCCCCCGGGTCCTAGTCTCCCCTGCTAATGGAAACAACTTCCCTACATCCACCCTATCTAAGCCATTCATTATCTTGTAAGTTTCTATTAGATCTCCCCTCAACCTCCTAAACTCCAATGAATATAATCCCAGGATCCTCAGACGTTCATCGTATGTTAGGCCTACCATTCCTGGGATCACCCGTGTGAATCTCCGCTGGACCCGCTCCAGTGCCAGTATGTCCTTCCTGAGGTGTGGGGCCCAAAATTGCTCACAGTATTCTAAATGGGGCCTAACTAATGCTTTATAAAGCTTCAGAAGTACATCCCTGCTTTTATATTCCAAGCCTCTTGAGATAAATGACAACATTATCATAGATTATCATAGATTATCATAGAATTTACAGTGCAGAAGGAGGCCATTCAGCCCATCGAGTCTGCACCGGCTCTTGGAAAGAGCACCCTACCCAAGGTCAACACCTCCACCCTATCCCCATAACCCAGTAACCCCACCCAACACTAAGGGCAATTTTGGACACTAAGGGCAATTTATTATGGCCAATCCACCTAACCTGCACATCTTTGGACCGTGGAAGGAAACCGGAGCACCCGGAGGAAACCCACGCACACACGGGGAGGATGTGCAGACTCCGCACAGGCAGTGACCCAAGCCGGAATCGAACCTGGGACCCTGGAGCTGTGAAGCAATTGTGTTATCCACAATGCTACCGTGCTGCCCCCCTTGCATTTGCATTTGCTTTCTTAATTACGGACTCAACCTGCAAGTTTACCTTTAGAGAATCCTGGACTAGGACTCCCAAGTCCCTTTGCACTTCAGCATTATGAATTTTGTCACCGTTTAGAAAATAATCCATGCCTCTATTCTTTTTTCCAAAGTGCAAGACCTCGCACTTGCCCACGTTGAATTTCATCAGCCATTTCTTGGACCACTCTCCTAAACTGTCTAAATCTTTCTGCAGCGTCCCCACGTCCTCCATACTACCTGCCCCTCCACCTATCTTTGTATCATCGGCAAACTTAGCCAGAATGCCCCTAGTCCCGTCATCTAGATTGTTAATATATAAAGAGAACAGCTGTGGTCCCAACACTGAACCCTGCGGGACACCATTCGTCACCGGTTGCCATTCCGAAAAAGAACCTTTTATCCCAACTCTCTGCCTTCTGCCTGACAGCCAATCGTCAATCCATGTTAGTACCTTGCCTCGAATACCATGGGCCCTTATTTTACTCAGCAGTCTCCCGTGAGGCACCTTATCAAAGGCCTTTTGGAAGTCAAGATTGATAACATCCATTGGCTCTCCTTGGTCTAACCTATTTGTTATCTCTTCAAAGAACTCTAACAGGTTTGTCAAGCATGACCTCCCCTTACTAAATCCATGCTGACTTGTCCTAATCCGACCCTGCACTTCCAAGAATTTAGAAATCTCATCCTTAACAATGGATTCTAGAATCTTGCCAACAACCGAGGTTAGGCTAATTGGCCTATAATTTTCCATCTTTTTCCTTGTTCCCTTCTTGAACATGGGGGTTACAACAGCGATTTTCCAATCCTCTGGGACTTTCTCTGACTCCAGTGACTTTTGAAAGATCATAACTATCGCCTACACTATTTCTTCAGCAATCTCCTTTAGAACTCTAGGATGTACCCCATCTGGGCCCAGAGATTTATCAATTTTTAGACCTCTTAGTTTCTCTAGCACTTTCTCCTTTGTGATGGCTACCATATTCAACTCTGCCCCCTGACTCTCCTGAATTGTTGGGATATTACTCATGTCTTCTACTGTGAAGACTGACGCAAAGTACTTATTTAGTTCCTCAGCTATTTCCTTGTCTCCCATCACTAGATTACCAGCGTCATTTTGGAGCGGCCCAATGTCTACTTTTGCCTCCCGTTTGTTTTTAATGTATTTAAAGAAACTTTTCCTATCATTCCTAATGTTACTGGCTAGCCTACCTTCATAATTGATCCTCTCTTTCCTTATTTCTCTCTTTGTTATCCTCTGTTTGTTTTTGTAGCCTTCCCAATCTTCTGACTTCCCACTACTCTTTGCCACATTATAAGCTTTCTCATTTGCTTTGATGCATTCCCTGACTTCGTCAGCCATGGCTGCCTAATTCCCCCCTCTGATAACCTTTCTTTTCTTTGGGATGAACCTCTGTACTGTGTCCTCAATTACTCCCAGAAACTCCTGCCATTGCTGTTCTACTGTCTTTCCCACTAGGCTCTGCTCCCAGTCGATTTTCGTCAGTTCCTCCCTCATGCCCCTGTAGTTACCTTGATTTAACTGTAACACCTTTACATCTGATTCTACCTTCTTTCTTTCAAATTGGAGATTGAATTCTACCATATTATGATCACTGCCTCCTAAGTGTTCCCTTACTTTAAGATCTTTAATCAAGTCTGGCTCATTACATAACACTAAGTCCAGAATGGCCTGTCCCCTCGTGGGCTCCATCACAAGCTGTTCCAAAAAGCCCTCCTGTAAACATTCAATGAATTCCCTTTCCTTGGGTCTACTGGCAGCATTATTTACCCAGTCCACCTGCATATTGAAGTCCCCCATGATCACTGTGACCTTGCCTTTCTGACATGCACTTTCTATTTTGTGGTGCATTTTGTGCCCCTGGTCCTGACCACTGTTAGGAGGCCTGTACATAACTCCCATTATGGTTTTTTTGCCTTTGTGGTTCCTCAACTCTACCCACACAGACTCCACATCATCTGACCCTATGTCGTTTAGTGCTATTGATTTAATTTCATTCCTAATTAACAAGGCAACCCCGCCCCCTCTGCCCACCTCTCTGTCTTTTCGATAGGTTGTGAATCCCTGGATGTTTAAATGCCAGTCCTGAACCCCCTGCAACCACATCATACCTGCCAGTCACAATCTGGGCCACAAGCTCATCTACCTTGTTCCGTACACTGCGCGCATTTAAATATAGCACCTTTAATTCTCTGGCCCAACCGCGGAAAAGACTACATTATGCCCAGTTTGTAAACTCACAACTACAGGATCTTCAACATTGCAACAAACAATAATTATAGGCATACGCGGTAATGAGAGTACAGTGTTTTTAGGTTTAGTCAGGAGTTAAAGAATAAAGAATATTATTAATAATTTACAGTAAGACCCATTTTGGAAAGATTGAGGGTTCAGACAGAGATCGCGGAATCACAGAATTGTTATGGTGCAGAAAGAGGCCATTCGACCCATCGTGTTGGCACCAGCCCTCCAAATCAGCATCATGACTCAGTGCCATTCCCCTGCCTTTTCCCGGTACCCCTTTGTTATGGACCAGGGCTTAGAGAATCCAAAGTATATTATGAAGTCCACCTGACCTACAATCTTTATGTTGAATTTGGCTAGGATGAGCATAAGAGCCTTCACTTGAGGTGTGATTCAACAGTCTTCCCAGACACTTTAATAAAAATAAGCTTTATTCGAAGAACTTAGTTAACACACATATATATAAACAAACAGCAAGAATTTTTATCAATTACAAACATAAAGACACCCCACAGCTACAGTAATCTATGTATAACACTTAATGAATTCCCCCTTAACTGTTCCAATTCAAAAACAAATTTCCATAAACCCTTTTTCAAGGGAGTGGCCCAGGACTCTCACTTGAATAAGGCTGGCTTTCCCTGAGATTCTGACCCCGTCTCACCAGCAGGTTTAAACCCTTCCGGAAAGCAAACTATATCTTTTAAGTTACCAAAGCAGGTAGCTATAATCAATGTTTTTTTATCTGGAACAACTCTTTAAAATGAAAATAGAGAGAGTCAGAGAAAATACTACTTTTCGCCTTGAGTCCACAGCAGTCAAAACTGAAAGCGAAAGTAAAACTAACCCCACAGCCACAGCTCAGCTCCACCCAGAAAATGACATCCCTGAAGCCATGTGATAAGACAAAAACCTTTCTTAAAGGGACACTCCCATGACACCTTGCACATTTCTTCTCATTCAAATAATCACCAAATGCCCTCTCGAAATGCCTCGATTGAATTTGCCTCCACCACACTTCCAAGCAGTGCATTTCAGACCCAAGCCACTCGTTGTGTGAAAAAGGGCGCGATCGTCCAGCCTCGTTACGCTTTTGCTCAAGCGAAACAGGCCAGTGAATAGCAGAAGAGCCCCAAAAACAAGAACCGCGGCAGGCGCCAAACAATTTGCGATGCAACCAGCCAGCCAGTAGGCAAAATCGGGATCTCGCTGCAGCGAGGCAAGAAACCAATTATCACCACTTAGCGTTATTTCTATACAATCAACGAGAGCCACCCCATATCCTACAGCCTCCTGTCATTCAGCGGCTTCCCCAGCAAGTGCTCACGCTGGCGTCGACTAGTACTCCTTTTGAAAAAGGTGAATCTAGTGGAAGGGCTTCTGCGGGGAGCCGAGGAGGGAAGTAGCCATCTTTGCTCGCAGGCAAAGAGCCTGCGGGTGCTGGGCTTGCCGCCCCAGTGCTTGGTGGGGGACACTCGGCTGGGGTATGGGGGACCCACCGCAGGGGTGAGCCACCATAGGAGGTGTCATGAGATGCACTCAAGCACATAATGAGACACAGACAGGCAGTGATAGATACCCAGTACAGCCAATCAACACACAGGACAAAACACAACCAATCACCAGGCAGAACACTAGAAGGTGGCCTCCCACTATAAAACACACGAGGCATCAACACTCTGCCTCTTTCCATTGGTGACAACTGGAGTGACAGTCAGGGTGTATATATCAGTTAGCACCTTCTACACGTGGCTCAGAGCTAGTCTGGTCTAGTTAATTATAGTAAGCACGCTTAGATTAGTAGAGTGTCAAACCCACAGCGGACTGTGTGCACTGCTTAACAAGTTCAATAAAGTGTATTGAACCAACATCAAAGTTTGGAGTCTACCTTCAAGTACAACTGCATCCAGTTGCAGTCCTTGTTACCCCTGGGTGATTAACACAACAGGAGGATGGGCGGGAGGTGCTAGGGGGGCAATCGGGGGCAACTATGCCAACCCCTGGATTGTTTACCCATTCTGGGGGCAACCCTTGTCCCTGCCAGTCTGCCCCACCGACCACCCATCACCCCAACCGAATGCCAAGGCCTCTGGCCTTGAGGCTGAAGGCCATGCTGATAGGGAATTGGCAATCGTGGTTAAGTGAGCACTTCGCACATTCCAAGTGGATTCCCATGGGTGGACAGGCTATGTAGCAAGTGCGAGTCATTGCCTAGCATCCCAATCACACCTTGATGCCTGGACACTGCGCTTGGACACTGTGGGAGGCAACACCACACACACAGCAGCCAACATCCGAATACCCAGGGGATGGAACAAGTCCTGAGGAGATGCAAAGGGGACATCGTTAGCCCACACGTGGTTCACAGTGGTGGGACGGGTGTGTGTGAATGGAGGGTTGGGTGGGTTGAAGGGAAGGTGGTGGGTTGCATGGGAAGTTGGGGTGTGTGGATGCTCCCTTGGGGGGGCTGGGGGTGGAGGGGGTTGGTGTCTACTCACTTGTGTTGCCCAGTGTAGGTAGTTGACCTTTTGTCCGCACTGGAGGCCAGTCCTTCTGGTCACACTCCCCGAGCCGTGTGGCTCACCCTTCGGGACCCTTGGGGGCACAGGACATTCCTCCTGGCCTCCACTGCATCTAGCAGTCCCCCCAGATCTGCAACTCTGAATCTTGGGGCTGGTCCGCTCGGCGCCATTATTGCGAGCTGGCTGGGGTTGGCCGAGCGAGTGCCATTCGGCCTTGTTGGGGGGGGGGGGGGGTGCGAGGGGGTGTGTGCGGCTAGAGAGCGCGGTCCTGGCAAACCAGCTGGCGAGCCTTCATTTGTGGCGAGAAGCCCGCGAGGCCCCGTTAATTGGACCAATTAACGTTGAATAGCGTTGCCAGCCTTGCTGGACCGAGCGCCGGGAAACCCACAGAAATTCCCGTTTGCTACATCACTTGGAAATTTTTCCGGAGAATCGGGCCCAGAGTTTGTTTCTCACATCATATTTGCTTCTTCTGTAAAGCACTTTCAATCTGCAGGTCTGGAGGAGGTTGGAATGTTAGTGAAGATGAAAGCCACAGGCAAATGGTATCTCAGTTTAGTATGTTGTTATATTTGTCCATTGTCCATACATTTGGAAACTGCCTCACAGTGTGAGGTACGTGGAGATATTTCACATCATTAGGAGCTCGCTGAATCCAAGTGTGGTGATATGCATCACTGTAAATACACAAGGGGTTAATGTAAATATACTACAACTAAGTAAACACTAGAGGGAGCACCAGAGACGTCATGACATGCAGACATACAGCGAATGAACACATAGAATAGGACATGACCAATGGGCAATCAAGACACCCAGAGGTGACACTACCACAAGGGGGCAATCTATATAAAAGGACAGGGCACAAATGCTCTTTCTCTTTCCACAGGCGACACTTAGAGAGACGGACAGGGGCAGATCAGAAGCATCATACCCACCACGTGGCTTAGAGCAGACTGGTTAGTTACACTGAGTTACTATAGCAAGATAAGCAGGAGAGTCAAACTCAGAGAACTGTCCTAATCATAGAATCATAGAATTTACAGTGCAGAAGGAGGCCATTCGGCCCATCGAGTCTGCACCGGCTCTTGGAAAGAGCACCCTACCCAAGGTCAACACCGCCACCCTATCACCATAACCCAGTAACCCCACCCAACACTAAGGGCAATTTTGGACACTAAGGGCAATTTATCATGGCCAATCCACCTAACCTGCACATCTTTGGACTGTGGGAGGAAACCGGAGCACCCGGAGGAAACCCACGCACACACGGGGAGGATGTGCAGACTCCGCACAGACAGTGACCCAAGCTGGAATCGAACCTGGGACCCTGGAGCTGTGAAGCAATTGTGCTATCCACAAGGCTACCGTGCTGCCCCATTTTTTTTTTTTTGCGAGTAATCGGAGCACCATTTTTAAATGGTGTCCTGATCTCTGGAGCCCCTGACGACTCCCCGCAAGCCCCAACTCACTATGAGGTGGTCCCCGGGCCCCCCACAACTCTCACGCAGGGCAACCCCAGCACAATTGCCACCGTGTGTAAAGTTTGTCAATGTATAACTATTACCGTGGCTGCCAGTGTCAGAGTGGCAGTGCCAGGGTGCCCAGGTGACACCAGCAGTGCCAGGGTACCACCCTGCCCAGAGGGTGATTCCCTGGGAGATCCCCACGAGTGCCATTCTGTCTGGTCCCCATTTGTGGAGACCAGTATTGAACAGCGTTCGCCCGAGGTAATGGTTCAATAAATCACATTGAACTTACTTCAAAGTGTGGAGTATCTTTTGGTCAAAGCTGCATCGAGTTGCAGCCTGTGTTATCCCAGAGTACATAACACATCACCAAGTACTACTGTTAGTTTTAAACTGAGCCAGTCCCAACTTTTAAAACATCTGTTTCAATAGATTTTCTACTTGAATCTACTGATAAATGGAATTATTTGAGTATTCAGAATTATAGCATATTTAAAATGTCACTGATTTTGACCATTTGCCCTGATTTTTTAACCAAGTGCCTCAGATTTTAACTTGTAGATTAAAGATAATTTTCCATATGCAGGGACACTGCCAGCAGGTGATCACTGAACAGGAAGGATTGGGATCACAGCTCAACCTGACTGTTGTGCATGTTCCCAATTTGTGGGCCTATCCAGGGAAGGGAAGATTAAGCCACCTAGTGTATAATGTGAGTACTGCAAGACCAAATTCAAACACGTCCCTCTTAGAATCATAGAATCAAGTGATGGGGTATTGCTCTAACACAGGAAAAGACGAGTTGTCAAAGTAGGATGTTTCACGAACCCACCAGTAAGGTCTCTGGCCAAATAATATCCTGCAAAGAAAAACTGAAGGCAGATTGTCAAATGTGGGGTGAAGAGAGCTGCCTGTTACGTGATCCCAATCACAGAATCCCAATCACAGAATTTACAGTGCAGAAGGAGGCCATTCAGCCCATTGAGTCTGCACAGCCCTTGGAAAGAGCACCCTACTTAAGGTCATACTCCACCCTAAATCCGTAACCCAGTAATCCCACCTAGCCTTTTTGAACATTAAGGGCAATTTAGCATGGCCAATCCACCTAACCTGCACATCTTTAGACTGTGGGAGGAAACCGGAGCACCCGGAGGAAACCCACGCAGACAAGGAGAGATCGGGCCACACTCCGCATAGACAGTGACCCAAGCCGGGAATCGAAGCTGGGACCCTGGAGCTGTGAAGCAACAGTGCTAACCACTGTGCTACCATGTCGCCCGTAATGTGGACCCCCTCGTATGTGAACAGCTCTATTCCTAATTTTGAGATGTAGCCCCAGCTGCTCAGTAACTCTTACTTCTTTGATCAAAGTTTTTGGTCACTTGGCCTAATCTCTCCTCAGATTATGTTTGATTACACTCCTGTGCAGTACCATTGGATGTTTTAACATAGAACATAGAGCATAGAACATACAGTGCAGAAGGAGGCCATTCGGCCCATCGAGTGCACCGACCCACTTAAGCCCTCATTTCCACCCAATCCCTGTAACCCAATAACCCCTCCTACCCTTTTTGGACACTAAGGGCAATGTAGCATGGCCAATCCACCTAATCTGCACGTTATTGGACTGTGGGAGGAAACCGGAGCACCCGGAGGAAACCCACGCAGACGTGGGGAGAACGTGCAGACTCCGCGCAGACAGTGACCCAGCGGGGAATCGAACCTTGGACCCTGGCGCTGTGAAGCCACAGTGCTAGCTACTTGTGCTACCGTGCTGCCCCACGTTACCCCATTTTACTATGTTAAAAATGCAATATAAATGCAAGTTGTAAAAAAATGCATGCTTCCTTCTCCTAATAAGGTTTTACTCTTAATGCAAGTTATTAGAGCTGTAAAATACATTCAATGGTAATGAGATAGACATCTTGTCCAATTCAGCATAAATATAATATAAAATGTCCAAAGGTGTGCAGGATTGGCCATGCTAAAATTGCCCCTTAGTGTCCAAAGATGTGCAGATTAAGTGGGGTTATGGGGGATAAGGCGGGGGAGTTAGGTAGGGTGCCCTTTCAGAGAGTCGGTGCAGACTCGATAGGTTGAATGGCCTCCTTCTGCAATGTAGGGATTCTATGGATCTCTTATTGATGGCTTACTCGGGAAATTGGCACCACATCCATCACCTTCAACATTAACTCCCTCCACCATCGACGCACAGTGGTAGCAGTGTGTACCACCTACAAGATGCACTTCAGCAACTCATCAAGACTGCTTTGACAGCACCTTCAAACCCACGACCTCGACCATTTCGACAGACAATGGTAACTGGTGCATGGGAACCCAAGTTCCCCTCCAAGCTATGCACCATCCTGACTTGGGATTATGACTAGGTTAGTGAGTGACTTGGCAAACGTGGTGGCGTTCCAAGGTATCTGATACCCTTGTCCTTCGAGATGGTAGCAGTCGTGGGTTTGAAAGGTGCTGCCTAAGGAACCTTGGTGAGTTCCTGCAATGCATCTTGCAGATGGTTCACACTGCTGCTACTGTTAGTTGGTGGTGAAGGGAGTGAATGTGGAAGAGTTACTCACTGCAGGATCCTTAGCCTCTGATCTGCTCTTGTAACCACAGTATTTATATGGTTAGTCCTGTTCAGTTTCTGGTCAATGGATACAAAGAACAAAGAAAAGTACAGCACAGAAACAGACCCTTCGGCCCTCCAAGCCCGTGCCGACCATGCTGCCCGACTAAACTACGATCTTCTACACTTCCCGGGTCCGGATCCCTCTATTCCCATCCTATTCATGTATTTGTCAAGATGCCCCTTAAGTGTCACTATCGTCCCTGCTTCCACCACCTCCTCCGGCAGCGAGTTCCAGGCACCCACTACCCGCTGTGTAAAAAACTTGCCTTGTACATCTCCTCTAAACCTTGCCCCTCGCACCTTAAACCTATGCCCCCTAGTAATTGACCCCTCTACCCTGGGGAAAAGCCTCTGACTATCCATTCTGTCTATGCCCCTCATAATTTTGTAGACCTCTATCAGGTCGCCCCTCAACCTCCTTCGTTCCAGTGAGAACAAACCGAGTTTATTCTTTAAAAAAATATATATTTATTAAAGTTTTTTAACACAATTTTTCTCCCTTACAAACAATAACCCCCCCCCCCCCCCCCCCGTAACAAAAAAAAACGAGAAATCGCGCAGAGCAAGATATATACATGGCAAAATGATATATTTACACAGCTTTGTACACTGGCCCTCGCCCGTACGTGCCAGTTTCCCCAACCCTTCATGTTATCTCTTGCTCATCCACCCTCCCAGGCAGTCCCCCCTTCCCCCCCCCCAAGGTTGCTGCTGCTGCTGACCGACCTTCCTCTAACGCTCCGCGAGATAGTCTAGGAACGGTTGCCACCGCCTGTAGAACCACTGCGCAGACCCTCTCAAGACGAACTTAATCCTCTCCAACTTTATGACCCCAGCCATATCATTTATCCAGGCCTCCAGGCTGGGGGGCTTCGCCTCCTTCCACATTAGCAAGATCCTTCGCCGGGCTACTAGGGACGCAAAGGCCAGAATGCCGGCCTCTTTCGCCTCCTGCACTCCCGGTTCGTCCACTACTCCAAATATTGCTAGCCCCCAGCTTGGCTTGACCCAGACTTTCACCACCTGAGATATTGCTCCCGCCACTCCTCTCCAGAACCCCTCCAGTGCCGGGCATGACCAAAACATATGGACATGGTTCGCCGGGCTCCCTGAGCACCTTCCACATCTGTCCTCCACCCCAAAGAACCTACTCAACCTCGCCCCCGTCAAGTGCGCTCTGTGGACCACCTTAAATTGTATCAGGCTGAGCCTGGCACACAAGGAGGAGGAATTAACCCTACCTAGGGCATCAGCCCACAGACCTTCCTCGATCTCCTCCCCCAGCTCCTCCACCCATTTACCCTTCAACTCTTCTACCAGCGCTTCCCCCTCTTCTTTCAACTCCTGGTGTATTTCCGACACCTTGCCCTCCCCGACCCATACACCCGAGATCACCCTATCTTGAACTTCTTGTGCCGGGAGCAACGGGAATTCCCTCACCTGTTGCCTCACAAAAGCCCTCACCTGCATATAACTAAAGGCATTTCCCGGGGGACAACCCGAGTTTATTCAACCGCTCCTCATTGCTAATGCCCTCCATACCAGGCAACATCCTGGTAAATCTCTTCTGCACCCTCTCTAAAGCCTCCCCATCCTTCTGCTGATGTTGATTGTGGGGCGTTCAGCAATGGTAATACCATTAAATGTCAAGAGGCGAAGCATCCCAAAATGCATCGTGGCGAATGACGTACTTTAGAAATGTAGTCACTGTAAAACCTGAACAGTGCACACCATCTGCTCACTGTGAAGTCTGAAGAGAATGGAGGTGGATTGTGGATATTTGTAGTGCTCTGTGTAAGCACCACAGAATTAAACCTCGTTATTGTAATCTGTAGTGACCACAAAAGAGTCAACCTTCTTCTTATTGATTCATGGCTCAGGTTTTCTTTTGAACTGCTATTGCTGACAACATTGGAGTTACTGCCGAGATCTGAAGAGAGGTTACTAACGAAGTTACACACTACTCTGTGGCATGTGGTGCCGACCCTTCCTGATTGCAGTTAAAATCAAAATTAGGTTTGAGTCACCAACAAAGATGAAAAGAAAACTCTAATAAAACAATTGCACTGAATTGGTATGAACTGAAGAAAATATGCTGTTTATGGTCCAATTGCAAAGCGTATTTGATGAATCGATAAGCCAGATACCGGAGGTATTTTCAGTGCGAATGTCCTTAAACGCATTTACGTCAGCTTGGGGTGACATTACATCACTCATTGACTTTGGGTCAATTTTACAAGACCAAAGGTCACTTTATGTACAAGGTCTGCTTTGCTGGCTGTTGTACATAACTGTCGCAGCAAAGAGAGTTTCAGACAACAAGCCGAGAAAGGGGAAAGGTAAGAACCGAGAGAAATAGGAACCTCCGCTGAACTCTTTGGCCACTTCTGAACATGCAGAGATTGGACACCGGGATGGACCTACTCCACAGCTCGGGGGTAGAACTGGTGCAGTATCTACAAGTGAATTATCGGGAAGCCCAGAGTTGGTTCACTTTCATCTCTTTCGCTGCTGACCTGAGAAACACCTTCTTTGTTTTCTTCCCCATCTGGTTCCACTTGTGCGAGGCAGTGGGCGTCAAACTCCTGTGGGTGGCAGTGATTGGAGACTGGCTCAACCTCATCTTTAAATGGTAAGTGTTTTCTGACTGTCTCCACCAAACGTCTGAGGAGGCCTTGAAGCAATTCTGGGCTTTGACTGTCATTCAACACAGAGTAGTCATGAGTGAGAGGCAGCTTACATGTGTTGTCAGACCCGACAATGCTGACTGCCTCCAATATTGTCCCTCCAGCTTACCCTGTCAGGAGTAAGTCCAGGTTACAGGTTAAAATGTTTGTTTTTTCCTTCGCTGTTGCTGACTTTCCTATTGGCAGCTTCAAGCAGGCTCGGCCATATCAGTTTCCTCATGAAACCTTGCTCAGCGTTAATTGTCCAATTTCCTTTCTCCGGCCATGTGCGTCCCTCATCACACGTTAATGTATGCTGATACCTCATATGTTACTTATCTTTTTGAGGATCAGATTTAGATTTGTTTAAGTTTCTTAGACCATGGATTAAAATACTGTCACTTCTACCTGTTATACGTTTACGGAATACTGAGAGCATTGAGCATCTCGAAGTTCCAAAGAACAGTTCCCCGTAGCCACCATCTCCTGTTGCTTTCCTCTCAGTTGGAGCTTACATAGAACCATGTTAAGATGGAGCAGCCACATCTCTGACCCCCGACCTCCCCCTCACTCTTGTGTGCTGACACTTGCAGCTAAATTGCAGCTCCACTGCCGAGCAGTTACACGGGTAGTCATAAATCATGTGAAATGTCCACCAACACTCTCTCCTCCACCGCTTCATGGAGGTCAGATTGCAGGTCACAAGAGGCAGCAAGTCTAACTCTCAAATGATGAATAGGATATTCATGCTGATGAGATCTCTGCCTGCGGGAGAGGAGGGGAGGGGGGTCCATTTTAACTTGCATTAACCGGCATTAACAGGGCCACAGCTGCCTGAGAATGGGGCCCATTAATCCCCATGATGAAATGTGTGCCACTTTGTAAGGGGCCCAGTCCAAGGCGAGAAGCCTGAAGAGCTTAAATAAAAGCAAAACACTGAGCGTGCTAGAAATCTGAAATAAAAACAGAAGTGTTATGAGGATAGGGTGGGGGTGTAGACTTGGGTGGGGTGCTCTTTCCAAGGGCCGTGCTGACTCAATGGGCTGAATGGCCTCCTTCTGCACTGTAAATTCTGTGATTGGGATTCTGTGATTGGGATCACGTAACAGGCAGCTCTCCTCACCCCACATTTGACAATCTACCTTCATTTTTTCTTTGCAGGATATTATTTGGCCAGAGACCTTACTGGTGGGTTCGTGAAACATCCTACTATGGCAACTCGTCTTTTCCTGTGTTAGAGCAATACCCCATCACCTGTGAAACAGGGCCAGGTACTGAGAGGCCAGCACATTTCCAAATAGCAGTCACGGTAGATCTTAATAAACCAAAGATTGGATCTTCTTCAGTGTTCCTGATGTGAACTTGACCCCAAATCATGTCTATTTCAGGAAGTCCCTCGGGTCACGCCATGGGATCAGCTGGGGTTTGGTATGTGATGGTGACAGCCTTTCTGACCAGCGCGCTTCAGAATAAGCAGCACTGCGTCCAAAACTGGTGAGCTTTACATCATGTATTTGTTGGTTATTGAGGTCCGCAATCTCAAACTGGGGGGTTGGAAATAGTGAGCATTAGTTGTTTTACAAATAAGCATCATTGACTGAACTTGAATGAGAACGTTGATCGATATGTATAATACAATTTAATCTCAGCAGCCTACGTTACGGTAAGGCGGGGGTGATTCTGTGTGTGGGGGCTGTCCAAAACGAGGGGCCATAAGTATGGGATTTGGCCGCTGGGTTTTAAATCTGGTCCAGTTGTTACAATGCCCCGGGAATTGAAGCATGCTGCTGGCCTGCCTTGGTCTGCTTTCAAAGCCAGCGATTTAGCCCTGTGCTAAACTTAAACACTGGTACTCAATGATGCTTTGTTCTAAGGCTTCCTTCCTGTTCCAGGTGTCTTCGTGCCGTACTATGGACTGTATTCTGGGTGATGCAGGTCTGTGTCTGTGCATCCAGAGTGTTTGTGGCCACTCACTTCCCACACCAGGTCTGTCTCGGAGTCATTTCAGGTCAGTGGCATATTACTTACAGGTCACCACTGCTTCCCATCCAATATATTATACTTTGTTAATATTTCAACTAGCAAGATATTCGAATTTTAGTTTGATGGACTGCAAGTACAGTATTATAAATAATGTAAATAGTGCCATGTATAAGCTATAATTTAATTTAAACCCCTGTTGTGCTACTAAACAAAGACATTTCTCGATATTTGTGGTTGATGGTGATTATATTGTTAGGATCAGAATGAATGGAAAATATTTACTTCTACCTTGGCTAATGCTCATTGCTGAAAGAGCACCGCCAAATACTCCAGCTCACTGGCAGTGCATTTGGGGATTACTAGGATTACATCATCTTTCCCCAGACCCAACCTCTGACACCCCCCTGCCATTCACCCAATGTGAGTTGCTGTGAGGCATGGGTTTGTCACTGGCCTGCAGCTCACCAACAGCACTTAGAGTCATAGAATCATAGAATCCCTACAGTGCAGAATGAGGCCATTCGAGTCTGCACCGACCCTCTGCAAGAGCACTCCACCCAAGCCCACTTCCTCACCCTATCCCCGCAACCCCACCTAACCTTTTGGACACTTACGGGAAATTTAGCATGGCCAATCCACCTAACCTGCACATCTTTGGACTGTGAGAGGAAACCGGAGCATCCGGAGGAAACCCACGCACACACGGGGAGGATGTGCAGACTCCACACCGACAGCGATGAAAAGAAGCCAGATTTGGCGCTGGCTTTTACTCCACTGGTTTTGCACTCATTTTTGAAGCAAGTTGAATTTCTTAGCCACAGAATTTGAAACCCATAAAAGCCACGGAGAAAGTATTAATCCAATAAAATAAAAAAAACACAGAATTTGGCTTATCACAATCACCAGGAAACAGTGGCCTTGTTAGTACAGGTCTGTTTTCCTCTTGGGTTAATTCATAAGCGTGAGGTTTTGAACTAATTTGAGGGAGTTCACTGATTCTCCCCAGTGCTAACTGTTGACTGTTTTGTATTCAGGGATGGTTGTGGCCGAAGTGTTTGGTCGAATTAATGCAATCTACAATGTAACCTTCAAGCAGTATCTGAAGATCACTCTCTTCCTGTTTTCCTTCGCTCTGGGCTTTTACCTGCTGTTGAAGGTACTGGGAGTGGATCTGCTGTGGTCTGTGGAGAAAGCCCAGAGATGGTGCGCCCAGGCGGAGTGGGTCCACATCGACAGCACTCCCTTCGCTAGTCTGGTCAGGAACATGGGAGCCTTGTTTGGATTGGGATTAGCCCTCAACTCCCCCATATATGTGGAAAGCTGCAAAGGAAAGAGACGGCAGCAGTTCAGCTTCAGACTAAGTTGCATCGTCGCGTCCTTGATCATCCTGCACCTGTTTGACTCGGTGAAGCCCCCGACACAGAGAGAATTCCTGTTTTACTTCCTGTCTTTCTGTAAGAGTGCCGCCGTGCCTCTGGCAGCTGTGGCATTCGTTCCGTACTGTGTGTCACAAGTTGTAAAGCATGAGGAAAAGAAGCTTCTATAGATTTCTGAAATGAAACATTATCAGAGGTAATAGGGTGAGAAGTCAGAGGACCCCAAACAAAAAGTTTACATTTAACTGATTCATGTACACCACACAAGAAATGCAGGACAGCTTTCTCCACAACACCCACGTTCACTATATATTCTGCTTTGGGATAGAACAGAATGATTATTAACCCGTCAGGGGATTCCTATTGGCTATCTGATTAACATCTCAGTATTTTATTTTAATTAAGTACCTCTTTAGTAAGGCTGGGGGATATAGGATAGAGAGGCGAAGTGTTGACACGTTTGCGGTGATCCACTGCACATTTTTGCCAGCAGCCAGATACGGAAAAGGATCAGAGGACTTGGGGTAGATTTTAAATGGCAAAGGATCCTCAGCCATACCTTGAGCCTCCTCTACCTGGCGTTCTCCTCTGTTTGGTCAGCGACTTCACAAATACTTGAATTTTAGACACTTGAAATGTGACAAGATCTTGAATTGTTATTTATTTATTTTTAGTGATTGTGTTTTTGTTTCAGGAACAGCATGAAGTATGTGACAAGAGTAAAGCTAAATTTGAAATACTTGATGACAATTAAGTTTCTTTTCATGTAATGTTTAATTTTGTTATTTCATGGTGGAAAAAATTCCAATAAAGAAATTGGCAAATGTCTGATATGAAATGACTGAAATTTTGCACCTTTGGAAAGGTTTTCTGTTTTAAAGTTGACTTTGAGCCCATAGACTCAAAACATATAAGTGACGATTGAAGCATCTCCCCCTTCCTCCCAGAGCTCTCTGACCGAAACAGTGGATTATTATTGAATGCAAGCATCACTCGGCTTCCATTTCGAACGTGTGAGTTATGTTAGTGTACCACCCAGTTTTAAGACAGAGGAGCAGAATTAGGCCACTCGGCCCATCAAATCTGCTGCGCCATTCAATCATGGCTGATATTTTCTCATTCCGATTCTCCTGGCTTCTCCCCATAACCCCTGATCCCCTTATTAATCAAGAACCTATCTATCTCTGTCTTAAAGGCACTCAGTGATTTGGCCTCCACAGCCTTCTGCGGCAATGAGTTCCACAGATTCACCACCCTCTGGCTGAAGAAATTCCTCCTCATCTCTGTTTTAAAGGATCGTCCCTTTAGTCTGAGATGGTGTCCTCTGGTTCTCGTTTTTCCTGCAAGTGGGAACATCCTCTCCACGTCCACTCTATCCAGGCCTCGCAATATCCTGTAAGTTTCAATAAGATCCCCCTCATTCTTCTAAATTCCAATGAGTACAGACCCAGAGTCCTCAACCGTTCCTCAAACGACAAGTTCTTCATTCCAGGGATCATTCTTGTGAACCTCCTCTGGACCCTTTCCAAGGCCAGCACATCCTTCCTGTTGATGGTTATTTAGTTAAGTGCACTGCACTTTATAAGGCAGCACTTTGCCAAGGGAGTTAAGAGTTATAGGGACAGGCATGAAAGTGGAGTTTGTGGTGTTCTTTGTGTTGCTAATACTCAGGATGGATTCGTAGTGTACACAAAGACCACAAAAAGCTAAGTCAAATAAACAAAGCTAAAATTTATTACACTACTTCTTATACAGTTCTATCACTATTCCTAAAGCAAGCAATATTACAACTAAGCTACAATCTACACTATACTAACACCTGTCTCATGCACATTATCTTAAATTGTTCTCTGCTCTGCTCCTATTCTCTCTAGCCTTCGCCTGCCTTCTCTACACTCTCTCCCAGAAGCCTGAGAGGCATTCCTTTTTATAGGTCTGCTCCCTGCTCCAACTAGTGGTCAGCTAGAGCATTACATTAACCCTTCATATGCTAGACATTATACATAATGTCACAGAGTTAAGACCACAATCGGCTCAGTAACGATCTTATCGAATGGTGAAACAGGCTTGATGGGCCAAATAGCCTACTCCTGCTCTTACTTCTTATGATCTTTTGAGCATATATCCAGAACCATACGTGCACATCAGAGAGTTTGATCCATAGAAGAATTGTATAAATTCACAGCACAGAAAGAGGCCATTCAGCCTACTGTGCCTGTGCCAGCTTCTTGAAAGGGCAGTCAAACTTAGGGCGCGATTCTCAGGCCACATTGCACTCTTGCTCGAGCAAAACAAAGCCCATGAATAGCAGGAGAGGCCAAAAACGAGAACCGCACCAGGAGCCAAACAGCTTGCAATGCAACTGGCCTGCTCCCGTAGGCGAAATCGGGATCTCGTCCTAGCATGGCGAGAAACCAATTATCAGCTCTTAAGCCTTATTTCCATACAACTAACGGAGCAACCCCTTGTCTTTTTTTTTTAAAATATATTTTATTGAAATTTTTCATTCACAATTTTTTCCCCTTACACATCAAACATAAAGAAAATTTAACAGTACATGTAACATGATAACTACAATCTAATAAAGAGTAACTAACTAACATGGTAAACTAACCAATTAACATAAAATGAAACTTTCCCCCCTAATCTCCCCCCCCCCACCCCCCCCCCACCCCCCTCCCCCTTGGGTTGCTGCTGCTGGTCATCTATCTTCCCTCTAACGTTCCGCTAGGTAGTCGAGGAATGGTTGCCACCTTCTGGTGAACCCTTGAGCTGATCCTCTCAGTGCAAACTTAATCTGCTCCAGTTTTATGAACCCCGCCATATTGTTTATCCAGGCCTCCAGTCCGGGGGGTTTCACTTCCTTCCACATGAGTAAAATCCTACGCCGGGCTACTAGGGACGCAAAGGCCACGACATCGGCCTCTTTCGCCTCCTGCACTCCCGGCTCATCCGCAACTCCAAATAAAGCTTACCCCCAGCCTGGTTTGACCCGGACCTTCACCACCTTCAAAATCACTCCCGTCACTCCCCTCCAATACCCCTCCAGTGCCGGGCACAACCAAAACATATGTGTGTGGTTTGCTGGGCTTCCGCCGCACCTCCCATACTTGTCCTCCACTCCGAAGAACCTGCTCAACCTTGCTCCCGTTATGTGTGCTCTATGTAGCACCTTAAATTGAATCAGGCTAAGCCTGGCACACGAGGAAGAGGAATTTACCCTGCTTAGGACATCAGCCCACAGACCCTCCTCTATCTCCTCCCCGAGCTCTTCTTCCCACTTTCCTTTCAGTTCGCCCACCAGCTCCTCCCCCTCTTCTCTCATCTCTCGGTATATCTCTGACACCTTGCCCTCCCCGACCCACACCCCCGAGAGCATTCTATCCTGGATCCCCTGTGTCGGGAGCAATGGAAATTCCCTCACCTGTTGTCTTGTGAACGCCCTCACCTGCATATACCTAAAGAAATTTCCCCGAGGCAGCTTATACTTTTCCTCCAAGGCTCCCAAGCTCGCAAACGTCCCGTCTATAAATAAATCTCACACCCTCCTAATTCCCAACTGGTGCCAGCTCTGGAATCCTCCATCCATCCTTCCTGGGGCAAACCTATGGTTGTTCCTAATTGGGGACCCCACCAGGGCTGCCAGCACACCTCTCTGTCGCCTCCATTGCCCCCAGATATTTAATGTTGCCGCCACCACTGGGTTCGTGGTAAATTTTTTTGGTGAGAACGGTAGTGGCGCCGTCACCAGCGCCTCTAGACTCGTCCCTTTACAGGACTTTCTCTCTAGTCTTTTCCACGCCGCTCCCTCTCCCTCTATCATCCATTTACGGATCATCGCCACATTGGCGGCCCAATAGTAGTCGCCCAAATTCGGCAGCGCCAGTCCCCCTCTGTCTCTGCTACTCCTTACCCTCGGAACTTTCCCTGCCCACACAAAGCTCGTGATGCTCCTGTCTATTTTTTTAAAGAAGGCCTTAGTGATCAGTATAGGGAGACACTGGAACACAAATAGGAACCTCGGGAGGACCATCATTTTAATTGCCTGCACTCTGCCCGCCAGTGACAGTGGCTGCATGTCCCACCTCTTGAAGTCCTCTTCCATTTGTTCCACCAGTCGTGTCAGATTAAGTCTGTGCAAGGTTCCCCAGCTCCTGGCTATCTGAATCCCCAGGTATCAAAAGTTTCTTTCCACTTTCCTTAAAGGCAGGCCATCTATCCCTCTACTCTGGTCCCCAGGGTGTATCACGAAAAGTTCACTCTTCCCCATGTTAAGCCTATATCCCGAGAAATCTCCGAACTCCCTCAATATCTGCATGACCTCTGTCATCCCCCCCACTGGGTCCGTCACATACAACAGTAGGTCATCCGCGTAGAGTGACACTCGGTGTTCTTCTCCCCCTCTAATCACCCCTCTCCATTTTCTGGAGTCTCTCAGCGCCATGGCCAGTGGTTCAATTGCCAACGCGAACAGTAATGGAGATAGCGGGCATCCCTGTCTTGTTCCCCTGTATAGTCGGAAATACTCCGATCTTTGCTGACCCGTGACCACACTTGCCATTGGGGCCCCATTGAGGAGTTTGACCCAGCTAACAAACCCGTCCCCGAACCCGAACCTCCTCAGCACCTCCCATAGATACTCCCACTCCACCCTGTCAAATGCCTTCTCTGCATCCATTGCCGCCACTATCTCTGCTTCCCCCTCTACTGGGGGCATCATTATCACCCCTAATAGCCGTCGCACATTGACATTTAGTTGTCTCCCCTTTACGAATCCTGTCTGGTCTTTGTGCACCACCCCCGGGACACAGTCCTCTATCCTCGTTGCCAGCACCTTTGCTAGCAATTTGGCGTCCACATTTAGTAGTGAAATAGGCCTATAGGACCCGCACTGCAGCGGATCTTTATCCCGCTTCAAAATTAGCGATATCGTCGCCTCCGACATTGTCGGGGGCAGAGTCCCCCCTTCCCTGGCCTCGTTAAAAGTCCTCACCAACAGCGGGGCCAGCAGGTCCACATATTTTCCATAAAATTCCACCGGGAACCCATCTGGTCCCGGGGCCTTCCCTGCCTGCCTGTTCCCCTGCCCCTTGGTAACCTCGTCCACCCCAATTAGTGCCCCCAGGCCTTCCACCTCCTGCTCCTCCACCCTCGGGAGCCTTAATTGGTCCAGAAACTGCCGCATCTCCTCTTTTCCCTCCGGGGGTTGGGGCCTATAAAGTCTTTCGTAAAAGGTCTTAAACACCCCGTTTATCTTCCCTGCTCTCTGCACCGTAGCTCCCTTTTCGTCTCTAATTCCCCCTATCTCCCTCGCCGCTGTCCTCTTTCCGCATCCACTCTTCTCCCTCTGGGGGTTGAGACCTATACAGTTCCTCATAGAAGGTCTTGAACACCTCATTTATCTTTCCTGCCCTTCGCACCGTGTCTCCCCTTTCGTCTCGAATTCCTCCTATCTCCCTCGCTGCTGCCCTCTTTCGCAATTGATGCGCCAACAGGCGACTAGCCTTTTCCCCATATTCATACCTCATCCCCTGTGCCTTCCTCCACAGCACCTCCGCCCTCCTGGTGGTCAGAAGGTCGAACTCCGTCTGGAGTCGTCGTCTCTCCCTGTACAGTACCTCCTCCGGGGTCTCCGCAAATTCTTTGTCCACCCTTAAGATCTCCCCCAGTAATCTTTCCCTTTCCTTGGCCTCTGTTTTCCCTTTGTGGGCCCTGATGGAGATGAGCTCTCCTCTGACCACCGCCTTTAGTGCTTCCCATACCACTCCCACTCGGACCTCCCCGTCGTCATTGGCCTCCAGGTATCTCTCGATACATCCCGCACTCTTCCACAGACTCCCTCACCCGCCAACAATCCCACATCTAATCGCCAGAGTGCACGCTGCTCCCTCTCCTCTCCTAGTTCCAGGTCCACCCAATGTGGGGCATGATCCGAGATAGCTATGGCTGAATACTCAGTTTCTTCCACCCTCGAGATCAACGACCTTCCCAAAACAAGAAAATCTATCCGGGAGCACACCTTATGAACATGGGAGAAGAAGGAGAACTCCCTGGCCTTCGGTCTAAGAAATCGCCATGGATCCACTCCCCCCATTTGGTCCATAAACCCCTTAAGCACCTTGGCCGCTGCCGGCCTTCTTCCGGTCTTAGATCTGGATATATCTAACCCTGGGTCCAGCACGGTGTTGAAGTCTCCCCCCATTATCAAGTTTCCTACCTCCAGGTCCGGTATACGTCCCAGCATCCGCTTCATGAATTCCGCATCATCCCAATTCGGGGCATATACGTTAACCAACACGACCTCCATTCCCTCCAGCCTGCCACTCACCATCACATATCTGCCTCCACTATCTGCTACAATGCTCCTTGCTTCGAATGATACCCGTTTCCCCACCAGTATGGCCACCCCTCTATTCTTTGCATCCAGCCCTGAATGGAACACCTGTCCCACCCATCCTTTCCTTAACCTAACTTGGTCCGCCACCTTCAGGTGCGTCTCCTGGAGCATAGCCACGTCTGTCCTTAGTCCTTTCAAGTGCGCGAACACTCGGGCCCTTTTAATCGGTCCATTTAGGCCTCTCACATTCCACGTGATCAGCCGCACTAGGGGGCTACCTGCCCCCTTCCCGTGTCGACTAGCCATCACCCTCTCTAGGCCAGTCCCACGACCCGATTCCGCGCTCCCGCTCGTTCCCCAGCTGGCGCATTCCAGCCCCGACCACCCTTTCTTTAGCCAGTTCCTCTTTGATTTCTGCAGCAGCAACCCAGTTATCCGTCCCCCCACCCCCCGCTAGATCCCCATCTAGCGTGATTGCTCCCCCCATATTACTTCTGCAAGTCAGCTGACTTCAACTGACCCCGGCTTCTCCCGCTCACTCCTTAACCCCCCCGTGTGGGGAACTCCCATCTACCTTGCGCCTATCTTCCCGCCATCATCTTTCTGGCGCGGGAACAAGGACAGTAGGCTCCATATTCTCTGTAGCTGTCCCGCCCCTTGTGGCGCAGCTCCCTCTCCCGCCCCACTCCCATTCCTCATCCTCCGCCTATGTCTCTTCTTTCCCCCCCCCGCAGTCCGCTCCTTCCACTCCCTCAGGGAGACCCAGGATCCAATGGTTCTTCCTTCGTGCTCTGTTTTCTAGGGCCTCAATCCTTTCAATGCACTTTTTGTGGAGCGCCTCGTGCGTCTGTGTTTTGACCACCAGGCCCAGGATCTCGTCCTCATTATCCGTCACCTTCTACTCCACCACGCGGAGCTCTGTCTCCTGGGTCCTTTGTGCCTCCTTAAGCCCCTCAATTGCCTGTAGCATCGGGGTCAGCACCTCCTTCTTAAGTAGCTCCACACACCGTCTTAAGAATTCGTCTTGATCGGGCCCCCATGTCGCCTGGGCTTTCTCCGCCGCCACCTTGCTTCTTTTTCCCTCCTGTCCCATCGTCGAGGATTCTTCGCGATGTAGCCGCCGCCGCCGATATTTTTCTCTTTCGTTGGGGGGGGGGACTCCCTATTAACTCACCCCACACCGGGTTTCGTCGTGAAAACATTCCCCGTTGGGGCTCTTAAAAGAGCCCGAAGGTCCGTTTGAGCTGGAGCCGCCGAAACGTGCGGCTTAGCTGGGCATCGCCGCAACCGGAAGCCGGAGCAACCCCTTGTCTAATGGCCTCCCGTGATTCACGGCCTCCCCAGCAAGTGACCACGCGGGCGCCAATTAGTACTCCTTTTTAAAAACGTGAACCTGGCGAAAGGGTTCCTGTGGAGAGCCGAGGACGTGAGTAGCTATCTTTGCTCAAAGGCAAAGAGTCCGGGGATACTGGGCTTGCCGCCCCAGTGCTCGGGGGGTGGGGGGATTTGGGACCCTCGGCTGGGGGGGGCACCCTCCACAGGGGTGGGCTGCGATGCGAAAGGGAGAGGAGGAGGCCCTGGGGAGCAACAGTGAACAGCACCACTGTGCCAGCCCCCAGATTGTGTGCACCCATTCCGGGAGTAACTCTAGCCCCTGCCCGTCTGCCCCACTGGCCACTCATAACCCCACCGATTGCCGAGGCCTCTGGCCGTGCGTCTGAAGGCTACTGCTACTAGGGAATTGGCAATCGTGGTTAAGTGAACACTTCACACAACCCAAGTGGATTCTCTGGTTGGGCGGGCCATGTAACATGTGGGAGTCATTGCTGAGCATCCCAATCACACCTTGATGCATGGATACGGCTTTGAATATTGCAGGAGGCAACACCACACACGCAACAGCCAACATCCAAACACCCAGGGATTGAACACAGCTCCCTGGTCATGTCCACGGCGTCATGATATGCAAACATGCAACCAATGAACGCTCAGACTAGGACACAACCAATGAGCAGTCAGGACACTCAGAGGTGGCATCACCACAAGGGGGCATGACATAAACACTATAAAAGGGATGAGGCACTCACACCCTGCCTCTTTCCATAGACAGACATCTAGAGAGTTAGACAGGGTTGATCAGCAGCATCACACCCCAGCACGTGGCTTAGAGCAAGCTGGTACAGTTAGACTGAGTTACTACAGTTAGATTAGCAGAGAGTCGAACTCATTTGAGAACTGTGTTAATAGTTCAATAAACACGTTGAACTCATTTCAGGGTCTGGAGCATCCTTTAGTTAGGACTGCATCAAGTTGCAGCCTGTGTTATCTGAAGCAGCATAACACAACATGATACCAGGAGTGACTGTTCAATCTATTTAGCTCAACTCAGCAAGATCCGTGACAACCAGCTACTGAATACAGGCACAGTGGACAAGATTCAGGCTCCTCATCAGCTCAGGACCACCAGCAATCTTAGAACCAACTGGTGATCATTCAAGCAGAAATTTCAACTATACGTGGAAGCATCCAACCTCAATGGCGCGACCGATGCTCGGAAGATAGCTCTTCTACTCACCACTGCGGGTGACCATGCGATAGAGATCTTCAACTCCTTTCACTTTTCCGAAGGGCAGGACAAAACGAAGTACCAAACCATCCTGAACAAATCTGACAGCCACTGCGAGGTGGTCACCAACAAAATCTTCAAGCAGAGGATGCTAGGTAAAGACGAATCCTTCACCTCCTATCTCATTAACCTTAGACTGCTAGCACGATCCTGCAACTTCGGTGATATCACGGACTCCATGATCAGAAACCAAATCGTTTTTGGAGTCCACTTTGATCCTCTGCGAGAGCAATTGTTGAAAATCAAGCACATGACCCTGCCAGTCACGATTGAAACATGTACTGTGCATGAGCACTTTAAAAATCGCTATTCACAGTACAAAACGGCAGAAAGTGAAAAACAAGCCTCCCACGAGGTGGAGAGTGTTCAGGCCATCTCCCGGATGCAGTGCCTCCACAGTGGCGAAAGCGGCCATTTTGCGCGCTCTTCCCGGGGCCCGACGCATGTGCAATGCGATCGGGAACACGATACGGCCGAAAACCGCACTGCACAGGTGCAGATGTCCGAGAACCGCACCGCGCATGCGCAACAACGCACTGAGCATCATGATGCCGACGTCATGATGTGTGCGAACTGCGGCACCGCCCACTTTAAAGAAAACTGCCCTGCAAGAGGCAAACGCTGTTTAAACTGTGGGAAACCAAACCACTGTGCAGCCCTGTGCAGATCTGCACCACCAGTCAGGAGCCAGCGCTCCCAATTCCGACAGCGGCGCATCAGAAGTGTGCAACACCTAATACATGACTCTGATCCGGGCAGTGCGACGGATCCAGATGATGAATACCTGGACAACACTTACCAAGTGGGCAATTTTACGAAATGCGAATGCGCCACACCGGACACATCGCAAGTCCAATCAATCCTGGCCGTGGATTCCAAGGACGAATGGCATGCAGTGATGAAGGTCAACCACTGCCCCATCCAGTTCAAACTGGACACAGGTGACTCCGCCAACCTGATTTTGCAGGTGGACTTCAAGAGAATCAAGAAGCCGCCCACAATCCTTCCAGCTGCCTGCAAACTCCTGGACTACAATGGAAACGCAATCAAGGCACTGGGGTCCTGCCATCTGCCGGTGTCCAGCTGACACACACAAGCAAGCTTACGCTTCGAGATTGTTAAACCAGACAGGGCGTCCCTGCTAGGTGCGCACGCCTACAAACAATTGAACCTCATTCAGAAGGTATACACCATGACGCCGCCCCATTCGGACCTTCAGGCCAGCATCGACGACATCCTAACCCAGTACCCAGATGTATTTAGCGGAATGGGCACGCTGCCGTACGAGTACAAGATTCTACTGCGGCCTGATGCCAAGCCAGTGGTCCACGCACCATGACGAGTCCCTGCTCCACTGAGAGAGCGCCTGAAGGCAGAGCTCACGAGTCTACAACTAAAAGGCATCATCTCCAAGGTCACTGAACCAACCGACTGGGTCAGCTCGATGGTGTGCGTAAAGAAGCCTTCGGGGGACCTACGCATCTGCATTGACCCCAAGGATCTAAACAAAAACATTCTGCGGGAACATTACCCCATCCCGATGAGGGAAGAAATCACGAGTGAAATGGCACACGCGCGCTTCTTCACAAAATTGGACGCATCCGAAGAATTTTGGCAAATCCAACTTGAAGAATCCAGCAGAAGGCTCTGCACCTTCAACACGCCTTTTGGCAGATTCTGTCACAACCAAATGCCATTTGGCATCATCTCGGCATCAGAGATTTTCCATTGCATCATGGAACAGATGATGGAGGAAATAGAAGGGGTTCGTGTCTACGTTGACTATATCATAATCTGGTCCACAACCCCAGAGGAACATGTGTCGCGACTCAAGAAAGTATTCCGCGCATACACTAACATGGCCTCAAGCTAAACAGGTCCAAGAGCTGTTTTGGGACATCCACGTTGAAGTTCCTGGGTGATCAGATTTCGCAACACGGTGTGCGCCCGGACACAGACAAAATTAAAGCCATCGAGGCAATGAAAGTTCCCGAGGACAAGAAGGCAGTACTGCGCTTCCTGGGAATGGTCAATTTCTTTGGCAAGTTCATCCCGAATTTGGCCACACACACACTACGGCCCTACGCAACCTGGTGAAAAAATCAACCGCCTTTGAGTGGAACCGGAGCACCGAACAGAGTGGCTGGAGCTGAAAGCCAAGCTCACCACTGCACCCGTCCTTGCATTCTTTGACCCAGACCGAGAGACCAAGATATCCACAGATGCGAATCAGGATGGCATTGGGGCAGTGTTGCTTCAAAGAGACGACTCGTCATCCTGGATACCAGTAGCATACGCGTCACGGGCAATGACACCCACCGAGACCAGATATGCGCAGATTGAGAAGGAGTGTTTAGGTCTTCTCACCGGCATCCTCAGATTTCATGATTATGTCTACGGCTTGCCAACATTTATTGTTGAGACGGATCATAGGCCTCTGGTCCACAACATCCAAAAGGACCTGAACGACATGACGCCTCGTTTGCAGAGAATTCTGCTCAAAATCCGGAGGTATGATTTCAATTTGGTGTACACCCCTAGCAAGGAGCTCATCATCGCCGATGCATTGTCCCACTTCGTCAACTCACCCAGTGAACCACTGGAGATCATCCAGCACATTGAATTGCAGGTACAGCTGTGTGTCAGCTCTCTCCCGGCAACAGATGAGAAGATCGGTCTCATCCGAGAAGAGAGGGCCAAAGACCCCCTGTTGCAGTGAGTCATCCACAACCTCAGCAATGGCTGGCAGAAAGGGTAATACCCTCAATTCTACAACGTCAAGGACGACCTGACGCTGATTGACGGCATCCTGCTCAAGCGGGACAGGATAGTCATCCCGCTACGAGCATAGTGCTGCGGCAGATTCATGAGGGACACCTGGGCATAGAAAAGTGCAGATGCATGACCTGGCAAGCTGTCTACTGGCCCCCCTTTTGTTTTAGATGTATATACATGTGAATGTGTCTGTCTAATGTGACTGACTGAGGAATACAGAACAGAACAAACAAAACAAATGCTCATAAGTCCAGTCTCTGAGGCTTGCATCTGATCCTCGTCGACCACCGGAGAGGTGGTGGAGGGGATGACGGTGTCTTGACAGGCGAGTGGGAGGCAAGACTGGTGGCCTCGTGGTTCGAGGTGTCTGGAGGTGGCAATTCGACACGTGGAAATGGAGAGGAAAGTGGCTGTGGGCAAGCAACTTCTCACGGTGCCTCTCGATTCTTTCGCACAATGGAGCCATCAGCCATATGTATGACATAGGATCTGGGCGCGGCCTGTCGAACAACCACAGCCGGAGCAGACCACCCACCATCCGGTATCTTGTATATACATCTAAAAAAAAAGGGAGGGGGAGGGGGGGGGGAGATGTCATGATATGCAAACATGCAACCAATGAACACTCAGAATAGGATACAACCAATGGGCAGTCAGGACACTCAGAGGTGGCATCGCCACAAGGGGGCATGACATAAACACTATAAAAGGGATGAGGCCCTCACACCCTGCCTCTTTCCAATAGACAGACATCTAGAGAGTTAGACAGGGTTGGTCAGCAGCATCACACCCCAGCACGTGGCTTAGAGCAAGCTGGTACAGTTAGACTGAGTTACTACAGTTAGATTAGCGGAGAGTCAAACTCATTTGAGAACTGTGTTAATAGTTCAATAAACATGTTGAACTCATTTCAGAGTCTGGAGCATCCTTTAGTTAAGACTGCATCAAGTTGCAGCCTGTGTTATCCGAAGCAGCATAACACAACACACGGCTGGAGGGTGGATGAATGCTAGAGTGGTGGTGGTGGTGGTGGGTGGTGGTGGGGGGGGGGGGGGGGGGGGGCTGGAGAAATGGGCCAAGGGTTCGGAGGTCGGACTGTATTGCAGAAGAAAGTGACAGAGGCGTCATACTAGTTGTGGTCAAGGTTCTTAAATGTGTCACATGTGTCCAACAATGCTCCATTCTCCCAATAGTGCCATCCCACTCTTCCCGTCACCCCCTCACTTATTTGACCTTCGCCCTTTCCCCCCTCCCCCAGTGATGCTCAACGTGCTTAATCTACCCGGCTCTAGCGCTACGTCTAGCTGTGTTCCCAGAATGCACAACTGAGGTGGAGGCAGCGAGCTGCTGACCACATCCCGTGGCCTTCAATGCCTCTGGCGGGCATCCACTGGGGATTCTGGGGCTGGAGGGCCCAGACGCACTTGTCGACGGCACATGCACAGCCGTGCCGCCCTGTCCGTGTTCTCACTGCGAGAGACTGCCTCATCAGAGGGGTGGAACTCGGGGGAGCTGGTGACCAATATCCTCACTCCATGGGACGGTTCTGGGTTGGCACCCAGTACCCTCTGCTCCCGATCGGTGCCCATAGGGTCCTGGGGTTCACCTTGGGACAGTAGGGCAGCTGGTTTGAGCCCCAGATGCCCCTGCATCATCTGTCTCTGCCAGCCTGGCGGCTCCCCGATGCCTGCACCATGGCGTCAATGCCCTCGCCGATGCTCCTCGGTGATTGGGCGATGCTCTGCAGCACCCCAGCAATACCCACCTGTGACTTTGACAAGTTGCGCCAGGGTCTCGGGCATTCCCATCTGAGAGCGAGAAATGTCCCTCAGAACCTCATCAAGGTCAGCCTGGTACTGGGTAACATCCCCCAGTGAGTCGGACATTCTGCCGAGGCCCTCAGCCATGGCTGTCACTGACTGCACGACGCCTTGGATACCATCACTAATGGTGCTGACCTCATGCACCAGGCTGTCCACTGCGGTCGCCACTCTAGCAGTGTTGGCCTCAGTGCCACGCATTTGCTGGCAAATTGGGTGGCGAGCCTTCATTTGCCGCGAGAAGCCCATGGGGCCTCATTAAGTGGACCAATTAAGGTTGAATAGCGTTGCCGGCCTCACTGGGCTGAGTGCTGGGAAGCTCGTGTCAGTTCTCAGTCACTACCACAATTAGAAATCTTTCCAGAGAATTGCGCCCTTAGTTGCACATCGCCACATTTGTGCTAACTCTGCATGTTCCTCATTGGAAAATACTTGTCCAACCCTCTTTTGAAGTTATTTAGGGAATCTGCTTTTCAGGTAAATGATTCCAGATGCTGTCAACTCGGAGTGAAAATATTTCACCTCATTACCGCTTTAGATTTTCCCCCAAGGATTTTGCCTCTAGGACATCTAATTATTGATCCATGACCAGAAGGGATAGTTTTGCTACCTCGTCTATCAAAACGGATTTCACCTTGAAAACCTCCACTTGGCCACTGCTTAAACTTCTTTGTTCCAAGAAGAACAGGACTCAGTTTTTCAACCTCTTAGACCATAAGACGTAGGAGCAGAAGTCGGCCACTCGGCCCATCAAATATGCCCCGTCATTCAATGAGATCATAGCTGATATAATTCTCAACTCCACTTTCCCACCTTGTCCCCATAGCCCTTGATTCCCTCACTGATTAAATATCTGTCTATCACAGTCGTGAACATACTTAACGACCCATCCTCTACAGCTCTCTGTAGTAAAGAATTCCATAGATTCACTATCCTCTGCGAGAGCAAATTCCTCCTCATCTCTGTCTTAAATGGGCAACCCCTTACTCTGAGATTATGCCCTCTAGTCCTCGACTCTCCCACAAGAGGAAACAACTTCTCAGCATCTACCCTGTCAGGACCCCTGAGAACCCTATATGTCTCAATAAGGTCGTCTCTCATTCTTCTAAACTCCAATCAGTACAGACCCAATGTACTCAATCGCTCCTCATCAGAAAATCCCTCCATATCCGCAATCAACCTCATGAACCTTCTCTAGATTTCCTCCAATGCCAGTTCATCTTTCCTTAGATAAGGGGACCAAAAATGTTCACAGTATTCCACCTGCGGTCTAACTAGTGCCTTGTATAGTTTTAGCAGAACTCCTGTATTTTTATATCCCATTCCCTTTGAAATAAAGGCCAACATTCCATTTGCCTTCCCAATTGGCTGCTGAACTTGCATGTTAGCTTTTTGTGATTTATGCAGGAGGACCCCCAAATCTCTCTGTGTTGCAACTTTCTGCAGTCTTTCTCCATTTAAATAATATTCAGCTCCTTTTCTCACCTCTTCTCACACCAGAAGTCCTTCATCTCTGTTAACATCCTTATGAACCTTCTTTGCATCCTTTCTAAGGTATGTACATCTTTTGTGAAGTATGGTGTTCAAAATCACCAAACAGTTTCTCACTTAAGGTCTACTCAGTGATTTATAAAGCTCTTCCAAGGTCTCTTTTGTGAGGGCCATGAAGAATCCAGCACAGGTTTATAGAGTCGAACAGAAAGTAACTTTATTTACAAGGCTATGTGTACAGGGCCAGTAGATCACGACTGGTTCCCTCTTTAGCCAGTACCACACTGGCCAGCTCTATTTATTCAGCTGCACTGCTAATGACTGCCCCGACCTCGTCATTGGAAGAGTTCATATTCCCCAAAAGGTTATGGGGCAACCTGCCTCTCTTCCGCAGCTTTATTCGCGGCCGGGTGTTCCTGGAGAGGCAGTGTGCGGTGTCCACGGGCACTCGAGGCCTTCTATGCTTGGTGGGCAGCGTAGGGGTTGGACTGCTTTATCGACTCTGATTTTCACATTTTGGTTTGATGTTTTTTAAGTTTCCGTTCTTCATTGTTCTTTTTGGGCTGGGCTCCGGTTGTTCTTTGCAGGAGTGGCCTCCTTTGATTGCTCCCTTAATTAGTTTCAGTTCTTCTAATTAGTAGATTGGCCCTAGAACACATCATGGAGCAACCAATTGTCCCCAGCCACTAGGATCTGGGCAGGTTGTAACAGTCTCTTAGTTTTATATTCGATTCCTCTATTCATAAATCCAAGTATTCCATATGCTTTGTCTATGTGCCCTGCCACCTTTAAAGATATGTGTAGGTGTCCAATCAGGACTGTACTCATCTACACCTTTCAAAATCATGTCATTTGTGGTGTCTACCATAGAATCGCTGCAGTGTAGAAGGAGGCCAATCGGCCCATCAAGTCTGCACCAACCATTTGGAATGACCACCCCACTCAGACCCAATCCCTGTCCTAGCCCTGTAACCTCAACTAACCTTTGGACACTTAGGGACAATTTAGCAAAGCCAATCCACCTAATCTTTGGCCTGTGGGAGGAAACCGGAGCACCCAGTGGAAACCCACGCAGACATGGAGAGAATGTGCAAGTTCTACACAGACGGTCACCCGGGGTCGGAATTGAACCCAGATCCCGAGCACTGTGAGGCAGCAGTGCTAACCACTGTTCCACTGTGCCGCCCACTGATATTCATCATTCACATTTTCTACATTGCACCAGAAATCCCATGGCAAGGAAGTCACCTCTTGTCCACCATCTACAAGGCACAAATCAGTAGTGTGATGGTATACTCTCCACTTGCCTGGATGGGTGCAGCTCCAACATGTTGTGTCCAATTTGAGTGTCTCAAGAAGCTTGACACCATCCAGGAAAAAGCAGCCCACTTAATTGGCACCCCATCATTCAGTGTGCACCATCTATAATGCGCACTGCAGTAACTCAACACGGCTCCTCAGACAGCACCTTCCAAACCCATAACCACTACCATCTAGAAGGGCAGCGACACACCACCACCTAGAAGTTCCCCTCCAACCCACTCACCTTCCTAACTTGGAAAAAGAATTACTGTTCATTCACTGTCACTGATTCAAAACCCTGGAACTCTGTCCCTAACGGCACAGTGGATGTACCTACACCACAGCAGTTCAAGAAGGCACACTCACCACCACCTTCTCAGCAACACCCACATCCTGTGAATGAATTAAATATCGTTGCCATGCCTCTGCATTTCACTTTCTTCTTTATGTTGTTCTGAAGCCTTTGACTATCCTCACAATAGAACATAGAACGATACAGCGCAGTACAGGCCCTTCGGCCCACGATGTTGCACCGAAACAAAAGCCATCTAACCTACACTATGCCATTATCATCCCTATGTTTATCCAATAAACTTTTAAATGCCCTCAATGTTGGCGAGTTCACTACTGTAGCAGGTAGGGCATTCCACGGCCTCACTACTCTTTGCGTAAAGAACCTACCTCTGACCTCTGTCCTATATCTATTACCCCTCAGTTTAAAGCTATGTCCCCTCGTGCCAGCCATTTCCATCCGCGGGAGAAGGCTCTCACTGTCCACCCTATCTAACCCCCTGATCATTTTGTATGCCTCTATTAAGTCTCCTCTTAACCTTCTTCTCTCCAACGAAAACAACCTCAAGTCCATCAGCCTTTCCTCATAAGATTTTCCCTCCATACCAGGCAACATCCTGGTAAATCTCCTCTGCACCCGCTCCAAAGCTTCCACGTCCTTCCTATAATGCGGTGACCAGAACTGTACGCAATACTCCAAATGCGGCCGTACCAGAGTTTTGTACAGCTGCCACATGACCTCATGACTCCGGAACGCAATCCCTCTACCAATAAAGGCCAACACTCCATAGGCCTTCTTCACAACCCTATCAACCTGGGTGGCAACTTTCAGGGATCTATGTACATGGACACCTAGATCCCTCTGCTCATCCACACTTCCAAGAACTTTACCATTAGCCAAATATTCCGCATTCCTGTTATTCCTTCCAAAGTGAATCACCTCACACTTCTCTACATTAAACTCCATTTGCCACCTCTCAGCCCAGCTCTGCAGCTTATCTATATCCCTCTGTAACCTGCTACATCCTTCCACACTATCGACAACACCACCGACTTTAGTATCATCTGCAAATTTACTCACCCACCCTTCTGCGCCTTCCTCTAGGTCATTGATAAAAATGACAAACAGCAACAGCCCCAGAACAGATCCTTGTGGTACTCCACTTGTAACTGAACTCCATTCTGAACATTTCCCATCAACCACCACCCTCTGTCTTCTTTCAGCTAGCCAATTTCTGATCCACATCTCTAAAGCACCCTCAATCCCCAGCCTCCGTATATTCTGCAATAGCCTACCGTGGGGAACCTTATCAAACGCTTTGCTGAAATCCATATACACCACATCAACTGCTCTACCCTCGTCTACCTGTTCAGTCACCTTCTCAAAGAACTCGATAAGGTTTGTGAGGCATGACCTACCCTTCACAAAGCCATGCTGACTATCCCTAATCATATTATTCCTATCCAGATGATTATAAATCTTGTCTCCTATAATCCCCTCCAAGACTTTACCCACTACAGACGTGAGGCTCACCGGTCTATAGTTGCCGGGGTTGTCTAAGCTCCCCTTTTTGAACAAAGGGACCACATTTGCTATCCTCCAGTCCTCTGGCACTATTCCTGTAGCCAATGATGACATAAAAATCAAAGCCAAAGGTCCAGCAATCTCTTCCCTGGCCTCCCAGAGAATCCTAGGATAAATCCCATCAGGACCCGGGGACTTATCTATTTTCAGCCTGTCCGGAATTGCCAACACCTCTTCCCTACATACCTCAATGCCATCTATTCTATTAGCCTGGGTCTCAGCATTCTCCTCCACAACATTATCTTTTTCCTGAGTGAAAACGGACGAAAAATATTCATTTAGTATCTCGCCTATCTCTTCAGACTCCACACACAACTTCCCATCCCTGTCCTTGACTGGTCCTACTCTTTCCCTAGTCATTCGCTTATTCCTGACATACCTATAGAAAGCTTTTGGGTTTTCCTTGATCCTACCTGCCAAATACTTCTCATGTCCCCTCCTTGCTCGTCTTAGCTCTCTCTTTAGATCCTTCCTCGCTACCTTGTAACTATCCATCGCCCCAACTGAAACTTCACACCTCATCTTCACATAGGCCTCCTTCTTCCTCTTAACAAGAGATTCCACTTCTTTGGTAAACCACGGTTCCCTCGCTCGACGCCTTCCTCCCTGCCTGACCGGTACATACTTATCAAGAACACGCAGTAGCTGATCCTTGAACAAGCTCCACTTATCCAGTGTGCCCAACACTTGCAGCCTACTTCTCCACCTTATCCCCCCCAAGTCACGTCTAATGGCATCATAATTGCCCTTCCCCCAGCTATAACTCTTGCCCTGCGGTGTATACTTATCCCTTTCCATCATTAACGTAAACGTCACCGAATTGTGGTCACTGTCCCCAAAGTGCTCTCCTACCTCCAAATCCAACACCTGGCCTGGTTCATTGCCCAAAACCAAATCCAACGTGGCCTCGCCTCTTGTTGGCCTGTCAACATATTGTGTCAGGAAACCCTCCTGCACACACTGTACAAAAAACGACCCATCTAATGTACTCGAACTATATCTTTTCCAGTCAATATTTGGAAAGTTAAAGTCTCCCATAATAACTACCCTGTTACTTTCGCTCTTATCCAGGATCATCCTCGCCATCCTTTCCTCTACATCCCTAGAACTATTTGGAGGCCTATAGAAGACTCCCAACAGTGTGACCTCTCCTTTCATGTTTCTAACCTCAGCCCATACTACCTCGGAAGATGAGTCCCCATCTAGCATCCTCTCCGCCACCGTAATACTGCTCTTGACTAGCAGCGCCACACCTCCCCCTCTTTTGCCTCCTTCTCTGAGCTTACTAAAACACCTAAACCCCGGAACCTGCAACATCCATTCCTGTCCCTGCTCTATCCATGTCTCCGAAATGGCCACAACATCGAAGTCCCAGGTACCAACCCATGCTGCCAGTTCCCCTACCTTATTTTGTATACTCCTGGCATTGAAGTAGACACACTTCAAACCACCTACCTGAACACTGGCCCCCTCCTGCAAAGTCAAATCTGTGCTCCTGACCTCTATACTCTCATTCTCCCTTACCCTAAAACTACAATCCAGGTTCCCATGCCCCTGCTGCATTAGTTTAAACCCCCCCAAAGAGCACTAACAAATCTCCCCCCCCAGGATATTTGTGCCCCTCAGGTTCAGATGTAGACCATCCTGTCTGTAGAGGTCCCACCTTCCCCAGAAAGAGCCCCAGTTATCCAGAAATCTGAATCCCTCCCGCCTGCACCATCCCTGTAGCCACGTGTTTAACTGCTCTCTCTCCCTATTCCTCATCTCACTATCACGTGGCACGGGCAACAACCCAGAGATAACAACTCTGTTTGTTCTAGTTCTGAGCTTCCATCCTAGCTCCCTGAAAGCCTGCCTGACATCCTTGTCTCCTTTCCTACCTATGTCGTTAGTGCCAATGTGGACCACGACTTGGGGCTGCTCCCCCTCCCCCCTAAGGACCCGGAAAACACGATCCGAGACATCACGTACCCTTGCACCTGGGAGGCAACATACCAAACGTGAGTCTCTCACGCTCCCACAAAATCTCCTATCTGTGCCCCTGACTATCGAGTCCCCAATTACTAATGCTCTGCTCCTCTCCCCCTTCCCTTCTGAGCAACAGGGACAGACTCCGTGCCAGAGGCCCGTACCCCATGGCTTACCCCTGGTAAGTCCCCCCCGCACAAGTATCCAAAGCGGTATACTTGTTTCTCAGGGGAACGACCGCAGGGGATCCCTGCACTGACTGCTTCTTCCCAGTCCCTCTTACAGTTACCCATCTATCTCCAATCTTTGGTGTAACTAATTCCCTGAAGTTGCTATCTATGACCCCCCTCTGCCTCCCGAATGATCCGAAGTTCTTCCAACTCCAGCTCCAGTTCCCTAACTCGGTCTTGGAGGAGCTGGAGATGGCAGCACTTCCTGCAGGTAAAATCAGCAGGGACACTAACGGCATCCCTCACCTCAAACATCCTGCAGGAGGAACATTGCACTCCCTTCCCTGCCATTCCTCGAACTTTCTACCAAGATCTGGCTAACAACTAAATTAAATTTAAAAAAATAATAATAATAATAAAATATGGTACTTACCTCACACCAATGATTTACAAATCTTCTAAGTTTTGGATCATCTGCAAATTTCATAACGTTTCTCCCTACAATGAGGCTTGGCTCTTTATAAAAATTGCATTCTTGGTAAAAACCCAAGGCAGATTTGAAACTGCAACCAAGTTAAATATAGTTATGCATTTAGTTCCCAATATGGATATTTTTGACTTTAGATTTGCTTTGGTTCAATGACTTTGTGTTTTCTGGCTGTTATTCAGAAGGTCAGTGCATAGGAAGGCATCTGTTTAGTAACATGGATGTCGTCTAAAAGCTCTGTTTGACTGGGTAATGTTAATCCGATGGAGTCAATCTTTTTCTGGCCTTTGCGGGGACCACATGGGCTGTAGTGGTTCAAGCAGACATTGCCCCACCACCTTCTCAAAGGTAATTAGGGATGGACAATAATTGTTGGCCACGCCAGTGACATCCACACCTTTGTGCAAATAAAAATTGTCTCTGAGCTGGCTGCTGATCACCACAATCTCTAAGAATTTCACTGACAAAGAATTAAAGAGGAATGATAATCAGAAGAGAGGTTGTTGCTTGCTCTACCTTCATGGATTGTGACATTTGGAATTATATTCAGGAAGTTTTCAACAGAGGTGATGTGTTGGGTGTTCTGGATCACATACAGGTCACCAATACTTGAAGTAGTGCAACACTATTTTATTAAAAGGTTAACTATTTAAACATACTTGAAATGTGGGTAAATACGATACTAGCTTTAACTAAAGACCTTTGCCTTGTCCTAACCAGTTGATGCACCCAGCACATGGTGAATGTCTGTGTTGCAGGCTGTGAGCTCTGTGCTCTTAGCTAGCTGCTACTCGAATGAGCGGGAACTCTGATGCCCCCTGTCTTTAGAGTGCATGTGCTCTCACTGGTGATTGGCTGTGGTGTTGTGTATGTTGATTGGTCCCACTGTGTGTCCATCAGTGTGTGTCTGCACCATGATATACTGGTGTATATTATGACATCCCCCCTTTTATATAAAAAAATGTGCCTGCGTGACAATAAATAATGTGTGGTGAATGTTCCTGACTACGTGTGTGCGAAATATTTACAGGACTATGTACATAAAACTAAGCTATTTACATGGGAAGGTGCCTGGTGCAGAAAAAACAGTGTGTCACACAAATAACGAGATGAACACTATACAAACCACTTGAACGATTAAACGGAAGAACAGAACAGACCAGAGAGTCCATTAGTGCAAAGTTCACAAATTAAGTCTCTGAGGTGGGCGTCGAATTCTGGTTGACCTCCTCAAGGGTGGGTCAGGAGCCACCGGCTGAGGAGAGGGCTGGGCTGCGTCAGAGTGAGGAGGATGCAGAGTAACCGGAATCTCCGCATAGTCCAGGTCAGGGACAACAGGAGGGCGTGGCACTGGCGGAGGATCACGTAGCGAGCACGGAACGAGACGAAGGGCACGTCGATTACGGCGCCGAATGTAACCATCCGGTAGACAAACCAGGAACGAGCGGGGAGCCACCTGCCGAAGGACCACAGCAGTTGCAGACCAGTCACCATCCGGAAGATGGATGCGGACGTTGTCATCTGGAGCCAGAGCAGGACGATCAGCTGCACGGGAGTCATGAGCCGCCTTGTGCTGTGCACGAGACAGTTGCATTCGTTGAAGGACCGGAACGTGGTCGAGGTCTGGGACATGAATGGACGGCACCGTCGTCCTGAGGGTGCGACCCATGAGCAGCTGGGCTGGCGACAGGCCAGTGGACAGTGGGGCCGAGCGATAGGCCAGCAGGGCGAGGTAGAAGTCGGATCCTGCATCGGCAGCCTTGCAGAGGAGCCGTTTGACTATGTGGACGCCCTTCTCCGCTTTGCCGTTGGATTGGGGGTACAGGGGACTGGATATCACATGCATAAAGTTGTACCTCCTGGGAAAGTTGGACCATTCCTGGCTTGCGAAGCAGGGGCCATTGTCCGACATCACAGTGAGTGGGATGCCTTGACGCGCAAAGGTGTCCTTACAGGCACGGATGACTGCAAACGGTCATGTCGTGCAAATGTACCACCTCCGGGTAGTTTGAAAAATAGTCTACAATCAGAACATAGTCCCTGCCCAGCACGTGGAACAGGTCGATGTCGACCTTGGACCAAGGGGACGTGACCAACTCATGGGGCTGTAGGGTCTCACGTGGTTGGGCCGGCTGGAACCGCTGATTGGAGGGGCAGTTGAGCACTGTGTTGGCGATGTCGTCATTGATGCCGGGCCAGTACACTGCCTCTCGGGCCCGTCGGCGGCACTTCTCCACGCCAAGATGGCCCTCGTGTAGCTGTTCCAAGACAAGCTGGCGCATGCTGTGCGGGATAACAATGCGGTCCAGCTTCAGGAGGACACCATCGACTACCGCCAGATCGTCTCTGACTTTGTAGAACTGCGGGCATTGGCCCTTGAGCCACCCGTCTGTTAGGTGGCGCATGACACGCTGTAGCAGGGGGTCAGCCGCAGTCTCACGGCGAATTTGGACGAGGCGCTCATCCGTGGCCGGTAGATTGGAGGCCACGAAGGCCACATGGGCGTCAACCTGGCAGACGAATCCCGCTGGGTCACACGGGGTGTTGACTGCCCTGGACAGAGCGTCGGCTATGATCAGGTCTTTGCCCGGGGTATATACGCTCTGGAAGTCGTAACGCCGGAGTTTGAGCAGAATGCGCTGGAGGCGAGGCGTCATGTCGTTCAAGTCTTTTTGTATTATATTGACCAGTGGGCAATGGTCGGACTCGACGGTGATTTAGGGAAGGCCGTACACATAATCATGAAACTTGACGACACCGATTAAAAGGCCCAGGCACTCCTTTTCTATCTGCGCGTAGCGCTGTTCCGTGGGGGTCATGGCGCATGACGCATATGCAACGGGGGCCCATGATGAGGCCTCATCGCGTTGCAGGAGCACTGCCACAATGCCAGATTGGCTGGCATCGGTCGAAATTTTTGTCTCTTTCGCTGGATCAAAAAAGGCCAATACCGGGGCCGTGGTAAGTTTGGTTTAAGTTCTCTCCATTCGTGCTTGTGGGTAGGAAACCATTGGAAGTCTGTCGTCTTCCTGACCAGGTTCCTGAGAGCTGTGGTATGAGAGGCGAGGTTAGGGATGAACTTCCCTAGGAAGTTGACCATGCCCAGAAATCGGAGGACCGCCTTCTTGTCCTCTGGCTTTTTCATGGCTGTGATGGCAGCCACCTTGTCCGCATCCGGCCGCACACCCAACTGGGAGATGTGGTCCCCTAGGAACTTGAGTTCCGTCTGGCCGAAGGAGCATTTGGCTCTGTTGAGGCGTGGGCCCTGGTCCCGTATGCGTTTGAACACGCGCTGGAGGCGACTGATATGCTCCTGCGGTGGTGGTGGACCAAATGATTTGTCGTCGACATAGACGCGAACACCTTCAATGCCTTCCATCATTTGTTTCATGATCCTGTGGAATACTTCTGACGCCGATATGATCCCAAACGGCATCTGTTGTAACAATATCTGCCAAAAGGGGTGTTAAAGGTACACAGTTTCCTACTGGATCTGTCTAGTTGAATTTGCCAGAATCCTTTCGAGGCGTCAAGTTTGGTGAAGAGCATGGCGCGAGCCATCTCGCATGTGATCTCTTCGCGCTTGGGGATCGGGTAATGCTCCCTCATTATGTTGCGATTCAGATCCTTTGGATCAATGCAGATTCTGAGCTCGCCGGAAATTTTTTTTTATTCTCCTCCATTTTCACATTTTCTCCCACATTTACATCCATCAACAATAAACAATAATCAGCAAGAAATGTCAGACCCCATAATAACAACGATCCCATCCGCCCACCAACCCCCCAAACCGCAATCCGCATGTTTACATAAACAACTGACAAAAAGGAATCAAGGATTACCCGTAGTCACACTTAATCTTACACAGCTCTCTCCACCCCCCCCCCCCCCCCCCCCCCCCCAGGTCTCCAGTTCCTCCCGTCCACTGCCTCTTGTAAAACTCCTCCCCCCAACCTCGGTTCCTTCCCCCCCAACTTTCCACCCCGGCTAGACCACTCGGATCCTGTTCTGTCAGGCTCCGATGGCCGCAGCCCCTCCCCCCACCTCACTCTCGTTCACTGGCCGGCTTAAACCGGCCAGCATGGAGGCCCCCGCCCGGGTCCCTTTCCCACTTGCCCGTCCCTAGGAAAGCCCCAAAATCCCCTTTTAGCACACAAACCCCGCATATCCACCTACACCCCAAAGAGCCCTCATTTCGAGTGAAAGTCCCATCACTTCCCTTGTCCAAATATATACAACATTGGCTCCTTTAGCCCATACACCCGCACGCAGTGAAACAAAAAAGAAGAAAATACAGTCATGAGGTTACATCGGCACATGGCCATTCCTCAATTTGTCAGTTCTGCCACAGTCCTTCTGCTTTCCCAAACTCCTCCGCTGCTTCCGATGTTCCAAAATAAAAGTCCCTGAGCTTGTAAGTCACCCTCAGCTTCACTGGATATACAATGCCGCACCGCACCTTGCTAATGTACAGTGCCCTCTTCACCCGGTTGAAGGCAGCCCGCCTCCTTGCCAGCTCCACCGTAAAGTCCTGGTATACACATATACCAGCTCCAGCCCACTGCACCACCCGCTTCTGCTTGGCCCAGCTCAGGACCTTCTCCTTCACCCTGTACCTACGGAAGCACAGAGTCACTGCCCTTGGCAGCTCACTCGCCTTTGGTACAGGACTCCACGACCGATGAGCCCGATCCAGTTCATATCGGGAGGGATCCTCCCCCTCCCCCAATAGTTTTGCCAGCATCGCGGCAAAATACTCAGTTGGCTTTGGTCCTTCAACTCCTTCCGGCAGCCCCACAATCCTCAAGTTCTGTCGCCTGGATCTATTTTCAGGTCTTCCATTTTTCCTCGCAGATCCTTGTTAGTATCCATCACCTTCCGCATCTCCTTCCCCATCAAGGCAAGTTGATCACCGTGCTGCAATAATGTCTCCTTCACTTCCTTCAGCGCCTCCCCTTGCTCTCGCACCTCCGCCACTGCGCTCACCACCTCCGTCCTCACCGGGGAAACCGCCTCCTCCACCAGCACACTCAAAACCTCCCTCATCTCCTTCCTCACCGTCTCCATGCATTTCGCAATCTGCGCCAACTGCTTTTCAAATTCCGCAGCCATCACCTTAGTTGATTCTTCAGCCGTAAACAGTGCGGCCTTCCCTGGTGCTCCAGCCTCCATTTTTCCTGGTGACCTTTCCACTCCCCGACGGACCTCCAGCTGTTTTTTTTTCGGCCGTTTTTTTTGCTCACCCTCGACATTTTTCTTTGGGGTTTTTTTCCCTTCTGTGTCTTCACAGTGCCTCCTCCATGCCTTCTCCCTGCTTCTGCCACCTCCGTGGACCCTGGGACCGGGCTTAAAGCCCCGAAAATGCCGTTCCCGAGCGGGAGCGCTCCATTGTGCAGCCGCCTCCCACCCGCCGTCACCGGAAGTCGTCGCCGGAAGGCTTTTTTACGCACACTATGGAATTGACCCAGTCAGTTGGTTCTGTAACTCTGGGGATCACTCCTTGGTCTTGGAGGTTCTGCAGCTGCTGCTTGAGGCGGTCCTTGAGGGGTGCTGGGACTCTGCGAGGTGCATGCACCACAGGTGTGGCGTTCTGTTTGAGTAGGGTATTGTAAGTATATAGGAGCATGCCCATGCCTTCGAAGACGTTGCGGTGCTGGTCGATGATGGCGTTGAGTTGCGCCCTGAAGTCAGCATCCTGGAAGGCGTCATCAGGAGAGAGAGAGTGAACTCTTTGAACGAGGTTTAGCAGCTTGCACGCCTGAGCGCCAAGCAGAGAGTCCTTCGAGGAGCCCACAAACTCGAAAGGAAGGATGGCTTTTCGTGACTTGTGCATCACTTCGAGTTGGCATGAGCCGGTAGCAGGAATGATGTTGCCATTGTAGTCCAATAGCTGGCAGGCCGATGGAAGAATAGTTGGTTTGACACGAAGGCTTTGGAAAGCAGACCACGCCTTGAGATTGGCGGAGGCACCAGTGTCCAGGCGGAATCGTATTTGGGACCGGTTGGTATCTTTGCTTCGGGGAGAGCCCGTTCCGCCTTGTGGGGACCGTGCCGCGCCGTTTCACCCGCTTGTATATGGGGGTACCGACTGGTGGCATTTTCATGTAGGACACAGGTCTCGATGGCGGTCGCTAGGGTGAGTTGCTTTATTTTGAGGAGCTGCTGACGTAGGGGGTCCGACTGAACACCAAAAACAATCTGGTCGCGTATCATGGAGTCGGAGGTGGGCCCGTAGCTGCAAGACTGCGCAAGGATGCGGAGGTGTGTTAGAAAGGATTGGAAAGGTTCATCCTTGCACTGCAGGAACATGTAGCGCTCAAAACTTTCATTCACCTCTACGCTGCAGTGAGTGTCAAACTTGAGGAGAACCGTCTTGAACTTGGTCTTGTCTTTGTCATCTGCAAAGGCGAGAGAGTTGAAAATGTGGATGGCATGGTCCCCGGCCGTGGAGAGAAGAGGAATTTGCAAATGCAGAGACATAGGTAAATATAAACCTATCACCATTACATAATTAATGAGACACAATAATTAATTTGCTTATGTTTTGCCACTACATTTTTATGCAAAGTATGTACCTGTTGATGCCAGAATTTAGGGATTAAATTAACTGGAATTGTCTATAACTTAGAAAAACAGCTAAGCTGTTTGTAACGTATAAAGTATCCTCATCTGAGTCCCCTGAAGTTATTAGTAACTTTGTAAAAGCTATCCCATTTAATGGTGACGCTTCTCCCTAACGATTAATGTCACGGGCAGTAATGAGACAGAAATCCGTTGTGGGTTTAAAAGATCGAACCTTGAACTTACACTCAGAGAACATCAAATTGAGGGGCAACCTGATAGAGGTCTACAAAATTATGAGGGGCAAAGACAGAGTGTGTAGCCATCTGGGATGGCCACGTCCCGATTACAAAATGGACACTTGCAAAGAATGCAGGGAAAATTGGACAATGCTAAAAATCAAGCAGGTGCAAGGTCTGTCTGTTGATTAGAACCTTAAACTCTCAGACAGGACAGAAACAACCAAGCAATCTACATACTAATGAGCCATCTCTGGGGACAAAAGGGAAACATTTAGATACACAATGTTAGGACAGACTCCCCGGCGCCAGAAGAAGCTAAGACAAAGCAGACTGCCAGTCACCAGGACACGCCCAGCGATCAGGGAACCACCCCTCTATTGGAGGAAAATCGATACGAATGATTGAGAAAGACTTAATTAGTTGAGGCCAAGTTCAAGGCCCACCCAAAAGCGCATGAAGCCCTTTTCAGTATAAAAGATATTCCCCAAGGGAGAATCTTCCTCCTTTGGCTTTGGCTATCACCGAAGAGAGAGACCAGCCTAGCAGCTGCACCAGACCAAGTAAGTCCCAAGTCAACGCACGCTACGAGATAGACGCTCCTAGTTGCTACCCTGTAAACAGCTCAACCCAGCAGCCTCAGAATCGAGCAACGGCCATTGTTCCTCGGACTGAGTGGGCACCCGAAGCTAAGTGTAGGCCTTAGTAACAGTGGTAGTTTAGTTTGTAGAGTTTATGCATCAGTTGATTTGACTGTGTGTAAATAAATGAGCATTGCTTTTGAACTTACTAACTAGTGTATCGAGTCATTGCTCAGTATTCCGTTCTGAACCTTGTGGCGGTGTCGAAAGATACCTGGCGACTCTTGAGCAAACGTGATTAAACAGAGCCAAATTAAGAGCCAACCAAAAGTTAGCAACAAGTGGATAGTCAGAGACTTTTTCCCAAGGTAGAGGGATCAATTACCAGGGGACATAGGTTTAAGGTGCGAGGGGCAAGGTTGAGAGGAAATGTACGAGGCAGGTTTTTTACACAGAGTGTAGTGGGTGCCTGGAACTCGCTGCTGGAGGAGGTGGTGGAAGCAGGGACGATAGTGACGTTTAAGGGGCATCTTGAATAGGATGAGAATAGAGGGATATGGACCCCGGAAGTGTAGAAGATTTTAGTTTAGACGGTTAGCATGGTCGGCACGGGCTTGGAGGGCCGAAGGGCCTGTTCCTGTGCTGTACCTTTCTTTGTTCATTGTTGTTCTTTGTTTATAAAACCACAGTAAAGAATATTTCCACAGTTTACTGCAACAGACGAGGATGCTGGCTGTGTAGTAGTATCGTCATTGGATGAGCAATCCAAAGGCTAATGTTACAAGAACTGCAACAGTTAGTGGAATTTAAATTTCAGTGGATTGGCTATGCTAAATTACCCCTTAGTGGCCAAAAGGTTAGGTGGTTACGGGGATAGGGTGAGGGTGTGGGCCTAGGTAGGGTGCTCTTTCGGAGGGTCGGTGAAGACTCCAGACCCACAGCAATGTGGTTGACTCTTCACTGCCCCTCTGTCATGAGGTCGCAAGTCAATCAGTTGTGCCAAACTGCAACAGAAATACCAGATGGGATGCAATGGGTCAAGGAGCTGTTTCACCACCACATTCCCAAAGGTAAGAAGGATGGGCAACAAATGCTGACCTTGCCAAGAATGCCTAACAGCCTATGAAAGAATAAAACAAAAACTTATAAATTCTTGAACTTCAGAAACCCAATCATAGAATTTACAGTGCAGAAGGAGGCCATTCGGCCCATCGAGTCTGCACCAGCTCTTGGAAAGAGCACCCTACCCAAGGTCAACACCTCCACCCTATCCCCATAACCCAGTAACCCCACACAACACTAAGGGCAATTTTGGACACTAAGGGCAATTTTATCATGGCCAATCCACCTAACCTGCACATCTTTGGACTGTGGGAGGAAACCGGAGCACCCGGAGGAAACCCACGCACACACGGGGAGGATGTGCAGACTCCACACAGACAGTGACCCAAGCCGGAATGGAACCTGGGACTCTGGAGCTGTGAAGCAATTGTGCTATCCACAATGCTACCGTGCTGCCCGAAATGTCCAATGTCAATGTCAAGTGATGAAGAATCCCAATTTCTCATCCTAAATTTAAAACCCTTATCATTTTGCCCTGAATACATTATCCTTATCTGAGTCCTTTGAAGCTATCCGTAAAGACTTCTGCACTTTGTAAAGGCTATCCCATTTAATGGTGACACTTCTCCCTAACGATTAATGTCACAGTCAGTAATGAGGCAGAAATCCGTTGTGGGGTTTAAAAGCTCGAACCTTGAATTTACACTCAGAGTACATCAAATTGACCAGGTAGAAATGTAATTGTCAACATAACATTAATACAGTCTGAATGATTTCAATAAAAACTGTCATGCAGAATTACACAGAAATAACAGCACAAAAGCAGTCTATTAAGCCAAACTCATTGTTACTTGCAAGTGTACAACTGAAAGTCAAAGAAAGCTAAAGAATGATTTTGTATTCTTAACCTAAAACGTCTATGCAAACAAAAGAGATTAATTAACACCATGAATTGCCGAGAAGGACAAGGATCTACAATGTAGTGGGCTGATCATCACTTCCACATCCCTCCAAGTTGACACATGATCCTGATTAAGGGCTGATATCGGCATTCCTTCATTGTAACTCGATCAATTAAATTCCCTCCCCAGCAGCATTGTGTGAGCACCAGCACTACACATTCAGGAGAATGTTCATCTTCCCAGGACAATTAAGGTTGAGCAATAAATTCAGCCTTGCCAGCATTGCTCACATCCCGTGAACAGATAAACGTGGATATTCCAATTCCAATGGGAGTTAGGGTAGGTGAAGCGAAAAAAGTCTGAATGTCTGATCAATCAGAATGCCGGATGCTTCCTCAGACGCAACCCACAATCTATTATGCTTGCAGTGACCCTGTAATGAAATATTGCAGGATCAGCAACCTGTAATGGCTGAACTTGCCAAGGCACTAAGAAGCACGGTAGCACAAGTGGATAGCACTGTGGCTGCACAGCACCAGGGTCCCAGGTTCAATTCCTCACTGGGTCACTGTCTGTGCGGAGTTCTCTCCGTGTCTGTGTGGGTTTCCTCCAGGTGCTCTGGTTTCCACCCACAGTCCAAAGACGTGCAGGTTAGGTGGATTGGTCATTATAAATTGCCTTTAGGGACCAAAAAGGATAGGAGGGGTTATTGGGTTACGAGGATAGGGTGGAAGTGAGGGCTTAAGTTGGTCGGTGCAGACTCAATGGGCCGAATGGCCTCCTTCTGCACAGTATGTTCTAAGCCATGAACCAATGTTGTTACATGTATCTGGCAATCATCATAGCATCTCAGCCTGCAGAGAGCCAGACATTACCTGTTATTAGGCCAGTTGTAGTTGACGTGGAGCAAAGGATTTTCCCTGACAGTGCGTATAAGTTGATTGTGACTTCAGCCTGTCTCCCTCTCCTACTTGGAAAAGCTGCCACCCACACCTCATGCAACATCACATTCACTTTCGTAGCCATATCCAACAGATAGGAAATCATTTGGGAGATAGGTGTGCATCCTATTTCCATCGTGCACAAAAGCCTGTTTGAAAGTATACAGGTCAGAAAGAATATGTAAAAAGGGGGGAGTCAATATTTTGAGTTTATACCTAATGTCGGGGTTCCACCTGAAGAATTAGCCTGCCTCCTCGGTGGGATAGTGGTTAGCACTGCTGCTTTACAGCTCTGAGAACAGTCACACAAGGAAGAGTTTACATCTTAGTGCTGCCAATGCACTGTGGAGCTGCATATTGGAAAACTGCACATACGCAGCTCTTATTGGACGGAAATTCTATGTCCAAGGGTGAAGAATTGCCTGGCATGCACTTCTGCAAAGTAATTAAACTGTAAAACTGACAGGTATTTTGCATTAATTCTATTCGTATTGATTTAGCCTATGTTGAAATATCTAAGAGAATTATTGGTAAACCAAGACGTACCACATGGAACATGTCCCCTACTATTTCTCTGGTGCTTGCTTCTTGTGCCTTTAGAGGGATTGTGGTAGGCTATATTAGGGGTATCGCGGTACCTAGGTGGGATGTACCTTATACTGTAGTATGAGTGGTAGAATCTGCCTGCTGGTTCCGCCCAGCAGGCGGAGCATAAGAGTCTGTGTTTCACCCACAGCAGTCATTCTGTACCGGAGCTGCTGGGGTAACTACTTGTTCATTAAAGCCTTCAATTGGACTACAGTCTCGCTTCAGTAGTGATTGATCGTGCATCAGGGATATGATGGTAATTTGCCCCACTGAAAACTAACTGATCTCCTTAATAACATCTCTAGATAGGTATGATCGCATAAAGAAGCAATTTGCACTATAATGATAAATTACATTTCTAGGAATAAACAAACTCATTGCCTCATCAATCATATCTTTACTGAAAATGGGGGTGTAATAAAATTGTTACAAGCTCATTGTACATATAATTAACATTTTTTATTGACTAATAGTTATACATATAATTGCTAAATGAGAATAAAATTGGAAATTGCCGACTTACCTTATGGTACAGGTTTACCTTAACCGCATCCAACCTCTTTGTTCTACATTAAGGGAACTGTTTGTTCATTTAAAATAAAAGGTTTAATCCACCGTTAACATGTCAGAATTTGGCATCAATATGTTAAGTCTTTGCGCAATTGCATTGACCACTTTAATTTCCCGTTTTAAATTTTACCTGTATAGTTCAGAGTAATGAATCATCTGGAGTGTGTCCAGCGTTCAACCTGCTTTCTTTTTAAAACAGCGCAATTGACTTTGTAACATGTTAACTACAGCTGTGTTAGAGAACATTGCTCTCTCCTGATAGAGAATAATTGCTGCTTTACCATAGAATGAGACTATCGTCAAAATGTATGTTTGGAAAATAAAGGTAGCTTGAAGGGATTTATAGTTATATTGGTAATCATTAGAAATAAGGTAGAGTTTACAGTGGGTTTAATTTAATGTTTCTGTGCCTGGAAAGGTAGAAGCTATATTTAGATTCATGCTGGACAAAGATGTTTGTCAGGGCAATTTAATGAAAATGAAACAGAGTCCTGTCTTGGGCAAGGAACAACCCGCCCAGGCTGCACTTAGTTCCATTTCCTGCATTGACAAGCTCAGCTCGCCAGTGCAGGAAGAGATCTCAATGGCACTCTGATCTCTCAACCCCCCCTGTGGCCTCTGGACCCCAACTTACCAATTGGAGGTCCTAGAGTCCCGTTCACACCCCACCTTATAAGGGCCGGGCACCCCCTAGTCCGATCCCCATCATGGGCAAGGTGCCATCTGGGCACCTTGACACTATCAGCCTGGCAGTGCCACCTGGGCACCACCAGGGTAGCACACAGTTGGCAATGTAAGGGTGCCCAGATGGCATTTCCAGGGTGCCCAGGGGGCACTGCTATGGTGCCCAGGTGGCATGAAGAGGGCCCAGGTACAACCCTGCCAAGAGCCCAATCACCTGGGGGCCCCCAGTCATCTGGGAGACCCTTCAAAATGCTGGTACGCTTGGTCCACGTTTGTGGAGACCAGTGCTAAATGGTTCTTGGCTGAGGCCTCCAAGGTGAGGCCATTAGGTCCCAGGCACTAGGTAGATCTGGCATAGACATATTCAGGTGAGGCTAACTATTCACTTGAATAGGCAAATCTGCATCCCACCCATTGAGGGCGAGATCCAGATCACAAAACTTTATAAGATCTCGTTAGATCTTGCGAGGCATAAAGAGCACTGTAAATCTCGCAAGAGGCCTCTCAGGAAATTTAACGGTTCGTCACATCCCGAGTCGGGTGCAACAAGGCCGGTAGATTGCAGCCTGTATATGTGTGGGGGTTGGTTAAATCCCAACTGGGTTTGTATTGTATTGAGAGGGCTACGGCATGAAGAATAAATAAAAGCATGAGCACGTGGGTGTTGCTCAGCAACTGGAGCCTTGTAAAGTAGAATAGCTTTTAAGTTTTAATTTTAGCTGAATTTGTGGGAAGTTGGAGATAGGTAGCGAGAGAGAAAGCAGCTCTTACAGCTCTCCTAACAGCAATTGGGTTTGAAGGCTAGTGAAGGAACATCTCTCCCAGATTTGCTGAAAGAAAAGCCATACCATGGAGTAATGGTTAAGAAAACAAGTGTAGAAAACTGAAGAGCAGCTAATTATGGAAACTAGAGAAATAAAGAGAGGTTTCCAAGAAGTCTGATTTAAAGGTACTAGAACAGAGAACTGTTCAGTAAAAAGACAGACACAGTTGACAAGAAGACTGAGACGCCAGAAAGATATCTAAAGTGAGATTTTACCACAGCCTGTGGCATGTGAGTTGAAATAATGATGGAAATCGTTGGTTAGATCTCGGAGTTTGTGTAAAAGCAGTCAAGGAAAAGGAAACCTAAAAGGAGGTGGTGTAAAATCCTGGACTGGACTATCTGTGAAATATGGAGTGGAAGCTTTGTTTAAAAGTCATGATGTGGAGATGCCGGCGTTGGACTGGGGTGAGCACAGTACGAAGTCTTACAACACCAGGTTAAAGTCCAACAGGTTTGTTTCGATGTCACTAGCTTTCGGTGAACCTGAGGAAGGAGCAGCGCTCCGAAGGTTAGTGACATCGAAACAAACCTGTTGGACTTTAACCTGGTGTTGTAAGACTTTGTACTTGTTTAAAAGTGTTGTTAGAAAAACCTGGTCTGGAGTTCGGAATGCAAACCGCTAAAGGAAAGCCTAATTATGAGAGAGGATTTTAAAGCATGTTTTTGGGAGTGGAGTTTGGAAACTCTCACGTGACAATCATTTGGAAGGATTCTGAGGAGACATCCACAAATATTTATTTGGGGTGACGAGTAGAAAGTGTATTTGCTCACAGTCACCTTGTGTGCCGAAAAGGGACTTTGTGTTAATAAGACCATTATAGGTTAAGATATACTTTGTAATCCATGTGAATCGTAGAACCTGTGTGTAATTGTTACATAAAAGGGGGATTAAAAGAGTATTGTATCATGATACAATGCTTAAATGCCTTTTTCTTGATGTCAAAACTAATTTTTAAAATAAATTTAGAGTACCCGATTCATTTTTTCCAATTAAGGGACAATTTAGCTTGACCAATCCACCGACCCTGCACATCTTTTGGTTGTGGGAGCGAAACCCACGCAAACACAGGGAGAATGTGCAAACTCCACATGGAGAGTGACCCAGAGCCAGGATCGAACCTGGGACCTCGGCGCCGTGAGGCAGCAGCGCTAACCATTGTGCCACCGTGCTGACCTGAAGTTAAAACTAATTACGATCCTGTGACTCTGTGCCTCCACGTTTTATATAAAAAAATAAAAGTTAAAGTCTTTTGAGCCAGGATTCAATTCTGGGACCTTCCCGTCCAGCGATAACATCAACTGTGATCGCAACGTTGGCTCAAAGGTGTCGATTTGAATTTGCTTTAAAAATTGTTAGTTTTTTTGTCCAACATTTTGCCCTCACCTCTGCTGATTTAAGCTGGGTAACAGAACCCCAGGGCTCGCTCAATGCTTACGTACCCAACCAGCTTCTTACACATTTCCTAATAGGATCACTGGATAGTGATAATTGGCCAGAATTTGACTTTTTTTGTGGGTTTCAAGTGTTCATGAAGCAGATTTTACTACTGTTCTCAACCAATCTGACATTTATAACTCTATCGTGATGTGGATCTGCTGCTGGAATGCTAAGACTGTGACATCCATCAAATGTTATTTTTACTGTTGATGACATGTTGTAACTGCAAGCCCCAAATTCAGTATCAGTGCTGGATTGGCAGCTGATGTGCAATCCTCAAAATAATCACATTACCAGATGAAGTATAGAAACCAGACTTTAAAAAGTAAACATATAAATTTTCTTTTTATCTCCCTTCAGTTCCCATACAATGATGGTTAGCAGCTGGTTTTAGTTACATGACCTTTGCTTCCCTCCATGAAACCTCTTTATCATGCTGGGGATTCTGGGAAATGGTGGACATGCAATCAAACTGCACTAAGCTGTTCTCCTCAAGGTTATCCAAAGCTCTGCTGTCCATGTCTTGACTCACACTAAATCCCATTCCCTTATCACCCCTGTGCAAACTGGCTTGCAATTGGCTTGTGTTCAAGCAATGTGTTTTCCTCAAATCTTCCCATGGCCTCACCCCTCCCTCTGTCTGTAACTTCCTCCATCCTACAATCCAGAGTAGCACCGTGTTTAGCACTGTGGCTTCACAGCGCCAGGGTCCCAGGTGCGATTCCCGGTTTGGGTCACTGTCTATGCTCTGCACGTTCTCCCCGTGTCTGCGTGGGTTTCCTCCGGGCACTCCGGTTTCCTCCCACAAGTTCTGAAAGGCGTGCTAAGAGGTGGATTGGGCATTCTTAATTCTCCCTCAGCGTACCCGAAAAAGGCGCCGGAATGTGGCGACTAGGGGCTATTCACAGTAACTTCATTGCAGTGTTTTAAAAAAAAAAATTTAGTGTACTCAATTAATTTTTTCCAATTAAGGGGCAATTTAGCGTGGCCAATCCACCTAACCTGCACATTTTTGGGTTGTGGGGCAAAACCAATGCAAACACGGGGAGAATGTGCCGTTGCAGTGTTAGTGTAAGCCTACTTGTGACAATAAAGATTATTATTATTAAAATCCTCCGAGATATCTTCGCTCCTCTAATTCTGGCCTGTTGTGCGTCCCCAATTTTAATCGCTCCACTATTAGTTGCCTAGGCCCTGAACTCTGGAAAAACCTCTACCTCCCCATCTCACTTTCCTCCTTTAAGACACTCCCTAAAATCAAAGTCTTTGACCAAGCTTTTGGTCGTCTGACTAATATCTCCTTACGTGGCTTGGTGCCATACTTTGTTTTATAATGCTCCTGTGAAGCATCTTGGCACATTTTATTTCATTACAGATGCTATACACGTATAAGTTAATGTTACTGTGGTGATATCAACAGAAAATGTTGTGCAGCTGCTGAATATAAAGATGGCAGCTGAAATTCAGATTCCACAAAATGTTTATAAGATGGTCTTGAAATTTCAAAACCGCATAAAATAGATTTGATCTGTATATCATATGTCTGATTATCCAAATTGGATTTTTATTACAAGATTGCATCCTTTGTTACCCACAGCAGTGCCCATGGCAACAGGTAGGACACAACTCTCCAACACTAACAAAGCCAAGCATTTCAAAATTGCTGGCCAGAAAGTTTTGATCAATCAATATTGTTAACCTATAATCCGAGATGGAAATGTCTGGTTGTGAGCAGACTCTTCATTTTATAGCAAACTCTATAGTTTAATTTGTTCTTAAATGCAGAAATGTGAAGACATGTTTTTGCATAAAATGACAAAACAATTGATTCAATCTGACTTAATTTCTGCTTTATTTAAATTGGGACAATTAAAGGTAATCACAAGCAGTAGAAAATGAGCAATCAAGTCAGAAGAGGCTCTTTGATCAGTGCATTATTTTTCATCAGTCTCTTAAGATTGTGTTACGATAGCCTGGGCTAAATTGCGGTCAACTTCAGCCCCACAGGCCCTGGAGTCACAACACAAGTGAATTAACCAATAATTTGTATAAGAATTCCCGAAATCGTTGGCTAATTGCAGTCACCAGGTTTCTAAGTTGAAACACAATTACTGTTTATTTATAACAGGATTAATGATGAAATATGCAGTAAATGCTAACCTACTATCTCATTGACTGTCCCACCCACTTCACCCCACACACAAGACAGACAAACACAGAGAGGTGGAAAGGGGTAGAAATAATAAGGCTTAAGGCAAAAGATAAGAGTCTTTCCTTCAGGTGATGTGTTCTTTACAGCAGACTTTCCTCCCAGCATGCTGGTTGATCAAAGCCTCTGGATTACAGCTGGCCATGGTATTCTGGCACAGTCATTCATTCAGTAGTCACAAGCAGTAGGCTTTCTTCTGGAGAGACATTTAGTTTTTATTAAACTGGGCCTTCAACTCAAAGGTTCACATTCAGGCCTATTTCTTTCTTGAGACCCTGGACGGGATTCTGTGCTCCTGAGGCTGTGCTGACGCCGTCGGAAAAGCCGTCGGATTTCTCGACAGTGTCAACACGGCCTCAGGATCAGCGATTTTGGCCCCTACAGGGGGCCAGGACGGCACTGGAGCTGTTCACGATGCTCCAGCTGCTGATCTTGTCGTGAACTGGGCGCCGCGGGATCCGCGCATGTGCAGTGGCACCGGTGCCAACGCGTGCATGTGCAGTGGCTCCCTTCACCGCGCAGGCCCTGACGCAACATGGCGCAGGGCTACAGGGGCTGGCACGGGAGAAAGGAGGCTCCCAGCCAGAGAGGCTGGCCGGCCGATTGGTGCGCCCCGATCGCGGGGCAGGCCATACCGGAGGACCCCCCCCCCCCGACAGGCCCCCCCGACCCTTCTATGCTGAGTACCCACCGGTTGAGTGGACGGCGCCGGCTGGACTCAGGTTTTTTACAACGGCCGCTCGGCCCATCCCGGGCTGAGAATGCGCGGGGGGGGGGGGGGAACCGTAGAGCAGCCCTCGACCGGCGGCGCGTCAACCACACCGGCGCCAATTCTCCGCTCTGTGGAGAATCGCGTGCCGGCGACGGGGCGGCATGGCGCGATTCGCGCCGGTCACGGGGATTCTCCGGTGCGGCCCCGGGCTGAGAGAACCCGCCCCCTTTGTCTCATATCAAGCCCGGTTTCTGACCTGCAGTTTGACTTCAGGTGGTCTCGAGAGAATAACACCCAGTCTTGCTGGGGAGAGAGAAGAGCTGTTACACTGGTTTTCCACAGAGAATTCATCTGATCTTAGAGAGAGAGAGAGTTTGGATTCTTCCATCCGGGCTTCAGAATCAAAAGTGAAATTAATTCCAGCCTTGACTCCGAAAAACATCTCAGTGTAATCAGAACCAATCACCATTGGCCACCGGGCAAGGCCCAGCTGTCTGAGTTGATTCATTGGCCATTAGCCAAGTCAATCAAATGGAGTCATCACTAATGTCAGTCTAAAACAGCACAGCCTTCTGGGTCTTCCTGTTCGAATTAAAGGCGCAGGCTGCTTTGCCTTAAAATCACAGGTCCATTAAACAGCCATGGAACAAAAATGTATGTGGCTGGTTTAGCTCGGTGGGCTAGACAGCTGGTTTGTGATGTAGAACAAGGCCAGCAGAGCGGGTTCAATTCCCATACCAGCTATACCCGAACAGGCGCAGGAACGTGGCGACTAGGGGCTCTGAGGAGGGTGAATGCATCCTCTTTGTTTGCTAGGCTTTGCCTCATTAAATTTAAAGTAGTCCACAGCATGCATATGACAGTGGCCAGAATGAGCAGATTTTTTGAGGGGGTGGAGGATAGGTGTGGGCGGTGAGCAGGGGGCCCGCCAACCATATCCACATGTTTTTGGCCTGACCGAAGCTGGAGGGAATTTGGCGGGAGTTCGCTGATGTGATGTCTGAGGTGCTGAGGGTGAAGGTGCTCCTGAGCCCAGAATTGGCAATGTTTGGAGTGTCGGAAGACCCGGGAGTCCAGGGAGCGAGGGAGGCCAACGTTTTGACCTTTGCCTCTCTGGTAGGGGCTGGTTTAGCACAGTGGGCTAAACAGCTGGCTTGCAGTGCAGAACAATGCCAGCAGCGCGGGTTCAATTCCCGTACCGACCTCCCTGAACAGGCGCCGGAATGTGGCGACTAGGGGCTTTTCACAGTAATTTCATTGAAGCCTACTTGTGACAATAAGCGATTGTTATTATTATTGGTAGCCCAGAGACTGATCCTGCTAGAATGGAGAGACTTGGAGCAGTCAAAACCGGGGGGGTGTGGGTGAGCGACCTCACGGAATTCCTCAGGCTGGAGAAAATTAGGTTTGCATTGAGTGGGTCTGTGGAGGGTTTGCCCAGAGATGGAAACCACTTATCGACTTCTTTCAGGACAGTTAAGTCAGCAGGGGGAGGGGGAGGGGTATTTGAGGGTTTAAAAAAAGAGAGAAGGCAGAGCCGGCGGGGGGGGGGGGGGGGGCGGGGGGGGGGGGGGGCACAGCAGGGAGGGTGGGACGCGGGTGTTGGTTATTTATTTGTTATGAGATTTTCTAGTTGTTCTCTTTTTGGTTTGGTTGCGTTTGATGTAAATGCCTTAATAAAAACATTTTTAAAAAAGATTGTTTACCTGCTGTAATATTACCAGTACGTAAAGATAGAATACTTTTCATTTGTATCAGCGATATGCAGGCAGGGCCTAAACAGAGATTAGGTCAGTGATTCAAATGTAATGCTAATAATGTTACATGACCTTCAATGACGATGATGATAACGCCGTTTATACATCGATATATTCCTTTATATTGTATTTGAATGACCCACTAACGTATAGAAGAAATAAAATATTCAACATTGCATTGTCGGCATTTGGCAAAATAAGTCAGTGAATCATACGGGCTTTTACGCCAATTGGCAATGGTTTCATGGTCATCACCAAATTTTTATTGAATTCAAATTTCACTATCTGCAGTGGCGGGATTTGAACTTGGGACCCCAGGGAAGTAATCTGGGTCTCTGGATTACTAGTCCAGTGACAATACCACTATGCCACCACCTCCAAGATTCGGGATTGAACGCCCGCGCCTGGGAGAGTTTGCCGTGGCAGCATTTGGCATTGCTTTCCACAAACGTGGATCAGGTGTCACAAAACTTGGGGGCGGGGTTACCCAGGTGATTGAAAGCCCTCGGGTGGTTATGCTATGGGCAGGGCTGTATCCTGGCACCCCAATGCCATCCAGGCACTGTGGCACCACCGCCCAGGCACTTCCAGGGTGGCACTGTCAGGTTGGCAGTGCCAAGGTACCCGGGTGGCAGGTTGACCGTGCCGGTGATCAGGCCCGGGGATGCCATACCCCTATTGGGGGGGGGGGCTCGATGAACTCCTAATCAGTAAGTTGGGGCATTGAGGGGGGTCCGACATTGAGGGGGCATTGGGAGGGAGTCGAGAGACCAGGGTGGCATTTAAAAATGGCACCCCGATCTCTTCCTGCACTGACGAGCTCAAAATAAATGCAAGTATGACCTCGTCGGGGCTTTCCTCCCCGACCACCCCCCCTCAAAATATTCCGTTTAAGAGCGGGGCCATTCTCGGCGCTGCAGGCTGAGCAATACCCCACTAAACACGCCCAAAATGGGACTCTGTTTTTTCCCGTTAAATTGCGCCCAACATCTCACAATTGCATGAGAGGGGCTGAAAACATTTCAAGTCAGTCAACGGCTTCTATATAAGTGATTTCTCAACAAAGAAATGTACTGTAGAGTTAAATTGAAAGTGGTGGTCAGTCACAGTTAGCTAGCCTTCTCACTCAATAATTAAGTCCTGCTAACTATCAACAGCTAATCTTCTGTTCCATAGGTAAAATCTGGGAGATGGGGTACACATGAAGCATATTCAACTGTACATGCCATGGGGTTAGTCTTGCACGCTTTTCCACTCTGGGAAGAATTGATGTAGACGACATCTTGAGCTTTAATAGAAGGATCATTCCTGAAGTAGTTGACTGGTTTTAAAACGAAGCCAACAGCATTTCCAGCTGTGGCCGTATTGGGAACATCCTCTGCGTGGGGAATGTGGAGGAAGCCAGCGGTAATCCAGGCGACCAGGTCCTGTTCATAAACATGAAGGAAATGGGAGCATGGTTACCATTTTGACATATAGATCGTAAAAGAAAAAATATCCCACCATTTTTCTCCTGCCCTTTAATAACATGGGAGTGAAATTAGCCTACAGCAGAAGTGCAAAACAGGCTTCCCGTCATCATGACACCGAAGGAGGTCATTCAGACCATCGAATCCATGTCATGTGAGTCAACAGTGGGGTCTTTCTCCATGAGCGGGAAGCTTAGTCAATAGGGCAGTAATGGCAACAAGACCTCGCCCAATTTGAGCATCATACATGTGCATGCTTCAGCAGAATATGGAGGCCTACCGAAATTTGCTTTCTTTCGCCTGGGGTGGTGGGGATGGCTGCAATAACAGTACCCCCCACCACTTGCCCTGGCTGGGATCAGCTAATCTAACATAGATCTTCTGCCTTACCGCAACTTCTCATGAATATCAATGGGTCATATTGCAGCCAAGGAATATCAATAGGTAGGCAAGAATGGACTGGGATTGTTCACTCAGTTTCTCTGGTAACTGTGATGCAATCCAAAGTTTCCAAACAAAAAATGCATCTCCCATCGTCAAACAAATGGTTTATACACATAGATAAACAAACCTCATTTATAATGTTTTCATCATTAATAAAGTCTGCAAAATAAACAGCAGGCTCCCAGGGGTTATTCTGATTGTAGATGCTGCTGCTCCTTGTCTCGTTCTCCTTGTATTTTGTTATCGCTAACAGATACCTAAATTGGAAGCGACAGCATTAACTCATGTTGTGCATGAGCATGCACAAATTCAACTGCAACAACATTTTTACAGGGTCTTTAAGCAATAAAACATAGAACATACAATGCAGAAGGAGGCCATTCGGCCCATCGAGTCTACACCGACCCACTTAAGCCCTCACTTCCACCCTATCCCTGTAACCCAATAACCCCTCTTACCTTTTTGGTCACTATCATGGCCAATCCACCTAACCTGCATGTCTTTGGACTGTGGGAGGAAACCGGAGCACCCGGAGGAAACCCACGCAGACACGGGGAGAACGCGCAGACTCCACACAGACAGTGACCCAGCGGGGAATCGAACCTGGGATCCTGGCGCTGTGAAGCCACAGTGCTATCCACTTGTGCTACTGTGCTGCCCAAAAACATCTCAAGGCACTTTGCAGCAGCTTTATAAAACAAAGCTTAATATCCCGTAAAGGGATGTCAGAGCAGACGACTAAAGGCCTGGTCAAAGAATCAGGTTTTAAGGAGCACCTTAAAAAGAAGAAAGAGTGGTAGAAGATGGAGAGAGGGATTGAGGGAGTTCCAGAGCTTAGGAGGAAGTCGAATATTGAACAGAGAAAAGCAGGCGGTCGAGAAAAAGGTACAGTGAATGAAAGGGGCATGCTGATTGCTAGTAATATGGAAAGGCAGACAAATAGAGAGGAAAGTAGAACATGTGAGAGAAGCAGGCAGAAAAAGTGCAGGCACAAAGAAAAGAGGCGAAAGGCAAAACTTACAAAAAGAAAAAAAGAATGAGAAGTAGGCCATAGACAAATATTGAAAGCCTATGCAAGGCTTGCAGAGAAAGGAGACAGAAACTGAAAAGCAAACAGAAAACGAGAGCGAAAAAGACAGTGAGTGACAGAGAAGTGGAGGAACACAGAGAGACATTATTTTCATTGGCAAATCATTGAGCATCGACTAGTTTACATGATACTTCCTTTAATTAATGCTCCATAATCTAACAAACAGTAATATTTACAGTCCAATGGTGATAAAGGGAAACCATGTATAAGCATGTATATATAAATTTACCAATGATTCTACATTCCCCGTATGTAAAATATTATTTATTCTAAATGTCACAAAAAGTTATGTAATTAATCCCAACTGTGGTTAACTATTGCAAGGAATCTAAGATCGGTCGCATGATTTTTGCAACTTGGCAGGATAAGAGTATCAGACAGTCAAGTGATGTACAATAATTGTTATGTCTTGTATTTCTCAGAAGTCTGAAACAATCACACTTTAAACCCAAATATTGGAGCTGACATTGAGTATATCTTGCCATATGCTACAGAATAATACATCGTTAATTTGAAACACTGACTGTAGTGCAGTAGTAAGTGATGTGGCATTCTAGATACACTGTATATGGATACATAGGGGCAACACTTGCAGTTCCTGACTCTTCTCGAATAATATAACTATGTAACAGCAACCAAGGGCTAAATGCACCATACCTTTGCCAGGAGATGGCTTTTTCTTCGGGAATTTCTTCAGGCACACTGTCAGGGTTGAAGCTCACCACTTGAATTCTGTAACCTCGATAATGGTTCCATTCATTTCTACTTTCCAGATTTACAAAACTCAGATATTTAGGCATTTTTGTTCCAACTCTGAAAGCTGCTTTGTTTTCTGTGTCTAATATTTGTTCTTTCACGGTCGGCACTTGTACCTTCTGATCGCTTTTCCAGGGGACTGACTTGAGCTTGTATTCCACATCCTTTGTTTCAATGGAGTTACTTGTTCCTAAAAGGAACAAAAGTCGCTATGAACTGATGATCACCCAAAATGTAAAACGGTAATACTGCATTAGAATTTCACCTTCCAGCTAAGCCAGGCAAAAGCTGGTTTGGGAATATGCATTCATTTCGTTCAGAATATAAAAATCACCAGTGACACAGGAACATGAAACAACTCATTCTGTTCTGATTCTCATGTCCCTGCCGGCAGGATCAGTTGGCGGGGGGGGGGGGGAAATCAGTTTCACACCAGTGTGAAATTGCAGCGGAATCTTCTGATGTGCCAGCCGTAACAGATTGGGAATGCTGCTGGACATTAAACTGATTCATATTGCGCTGATGTGGTGCAGATAAAGGTCTGACCAGAATCTTCTCCGCACACTCGATTTTCTGTGAAGCCAGCGGAAAAACATGCCGGTGCGGAACACATCTGGAACAACGTGGTGTGCAAATGTCAGGACTTACCTGAAGAACACCTGGGGCTGGCTGCCTTTGCAGTTCAGGTTGGAGGCCAACAGCAGCTCTGGAACACCATAGCAGTGGGTAGGGAGCATCTTTCAGCTGGATCTTCCTGATTCAGTATCCTTCAGGAGGTCCATCTTCCAGCCTTAGAGTGCTCCTGAAGATCCATCTTCTTTCTTCAACAGTGGGTCAGTGATGTCAAGCGCCTTTTCAATATGAAGCATGGATATAACGGCAGGACATGCACCATCAAGCTCTTCCTGCTACAGAAGATGGTGCAAAACAGCCAGTTGCATATTTAATTACATTGGGAACGGATTATAGGGCATGGTTTCCCGTCGGTCTCTGCAGTGGGAACCACTCTCTGTTGCCCCCACCCACCCCGCCATGGGACTTAATCCCAGATGGGAGAATTATACCTCAAAGTTGCCGACTGAGGCACGATCAATTTGGCTGGAGACAAAGTTGAATTCAAATTGAGGCTTTATTAGTATCAGATGTGTGGCCTCCTACAGCAGCTGATGAAATGGCTGCGAGCAGGAGGTCACGCATATTTATAACCCGGCTCCTGGGCGGAGCTAGCATGCAGGGGCCCAGGCGAACCTGTAGTGCAGGTTCTACCGTACAACCCTTAATATAAGAACACAGTGGTTTACCACATCGACATGTTGCAACGAATGCAAAGTTGAAATGCACATTGCTGCTGTTATCCTGAATAGTTAGCACTGTTGTAAAGAGAAAACAACTCCGCAGCGAGCAAAAGATGTATAATAATCTTAAGAGTTGTAAATTCTTTTTTTTTTTTTTAAATATATTTATTGAAGTTTTTTAACACAATTTTTCACCCTTACAAAAACCCCACCCCCCCTCGTAACAAAATAGAAAGAAAATGCACATAGCAAGATATAAACATGGTAAAACGATATGTTACAGAGCTTTGTACACTGAATTCCTCCCGTCCATGCCAGTTTTCCAGGTCCTCCATGTGTTCTCTTGCTCAAATACCCCCCAGGCAGACCCCCCCACCCCTTTTCCAAGACATCCCCCCCCCCCCCCCCGGGTTGCTGCTGCTGCTGACCGACCTTCATCTAACGCTCCGCGAGATAGTCTAGGAACGGTTGCCACCGCCTGTAGAACCCCTGCGCAGACCCACTCAAGGTAAACTTTATCCTCTCCAGCTTAATGAACCCAGCCATGTCATTTATCCAGGCCTCCATGCTGGGGGGTTTCGCCTCCTTCCACATTAGCAAGATCCTTCGCCGGGCTACTAGGGACGCAAAGGCCAGAATACTGGCCTCTTTCGCCTCCTGCACTCCCGGCTCATCCACTACTCCAAATATTGCTAGCCCTCAGCTTGGCTTGACCCGGGCTTTCACCACCTGAGATATTGTTCCCGCCACTCCCCTCCAGAACCCCTCCAGTGCCTGGCATGACCAAAACATATTGACATGGTTCGCCGGACTTCCTGAGCACCTCCCACATCTGTCCTCCACCCCAAAGAACCTACTCAGCCTCGCCCCCATCATGTGCGCTCTGTGAACCATCTTAAATTGTATCAGGCTAAGCCTGGCAACGAGGAGGAGGAATTAACCCTCCCTAGGGCATCAGCCCATAGCCCCTCCTCAATCTCCTCCCCCAGCTCCTCCACCCATTTACCCTTCAGCTCCTCTACCAACGCCTCCCCCTCTTCTTTCATCTCCTGGTATATCGCCGACACCTTGCCCTCTCTTACCCATACGCCCGAGATCACCCTGTCTTGAATTTCCTGTGCCGGGAGCAACGGGAACTCCCTCACCTGCCGCCTCACAAACGCCCTCACCTGCATGTATCTGAAAGCATTTCCCGGGGGTATCCCAAACTTCTCCTCTAGTGCCCCTAGGCTCGCAAACGTCCCATCAATGAACAGGTCTCCCATTCTACTAATCCCCGCCCGATGCCAGCTCTGAAACCCCCCGTCCATCCTCCCCGGGACAAACCGATGGTTACCCCTGATCAGGGACCACACCGAGGCTCCCATTGCACCCCTGTGTCGTCTCCACTGGCCCCAGATCTTTAGCGTTGCTGTCACCACCGGACTCGTGGTGTACCTTGTCGGCGAGAGCGGCAGCGGTGCCGTCACCAGCACCCCCAGGCTCGTTCTTTTGCAGGACGCCAACTCCAACCTCTTCCATGCTGCCCCTCTCCCTCCATCACCTACTTACGGATCATCGCCACATTTGCTGCCTAGTAGCTCCCCAAATTCGGTAGCGCCAACCCTCCTCGGTCCCTACTGCGCTCCAAAAACCCTCTCCTTACCCTCGGGGTCTTATTCGCCCACACAAACCCCATAATGCTCCTGCCTACCCTCTTAAAAAAGGCCTTGGTGATCACGATAGGAAGGCACTGAAACACAAAGAGAAACCTCGGAAGGACCACCATTTTGACCGACTGCACTCTACCCGCTAGCGAGAGCGGTAACATGTCCCATCTTTTGAAGTCCTCCTCCATCTGCTCCACCAGTCTCGTCAGATTCAGTTTATGTAGGGCCCCCCAACTCCTGGCTATCTGGATCCCCAGGTACCGAAAGCTCCCCTCCGCCCTCCTCAGCGGTAGATCGCCTATCCCCCTTTCTTGGTCCCCTGCTTGTACTACAAAAAGCTCACTCTTCCCTACATTAAGCCTATAGCCCGAAAAATCCCCAAACTCCCTTATCATAGCATCTCCCCCCCAAAGACCACATGCACACCCTCCCACCCCTCCCCCACCAGGCCCACCTTGGCCTGCACAACCAGCTCCCAATCCCTAAACCCCCCTGAATAATGACCAAATCAGAAACACCATCCAAGTAGCCCCAACAAACACACCCCTGGCATGGAAAAAACCCACAATTCACAAATGTCTGTACAACATTATCTTTGCCTTGTTGAAACCCGCATGCCTCTTTTCCAACTCCACGCCAACATCCTACACTCCCATACACAGACTCTGGCCCAACTCTGGATCTTGTGTATCCGCACAATCACAGACGCAGCAGCTTCTGCCTCAAGGACCAAGGGCCTAATCCAGCACCTTCTCCTCCATCAACCTGGTCAACATCCTCGAAACATATTTCATGGCGCTCATTCCCTCCACACCTTCCGGCGGCCCCACAATCCGCACATTCTGTCATCTGGACCTGCTCTCCTGCTCCTCTGTCTTCGAACGCAGCGACTTGCACAGATCCCCCAGGATCCCGACTTCCGCCTCCAAAGACACAATCCGGTCACCCTGCTCGGACACACCTTCTCCACCTCACCGATCATCACCCCCTACGCTTCGAGGCACTTTTCCACCCAATATGCGAAGAGGTCACTGCTCCCTCTATCCCTTCGACCAGTCACTGTGCATCTCCTTCCTCTTCTGTTGAAATCTGTCCTTGATGAAGCTCACAAATTGCTCCATTTGAGGCTTCCGCACCAATGATGCACCTTCCCCCTCCACCATTTTCACAACAGGTCTCCTCCAACTCCTCAGCCGGGTCTGCTACCCAGTAAACATGCCAATCCAGGGGAGAACTTCTTCTCTTACACTAAAGTGCCAAAACCAATGCCTTTTGAGGCGGAGCTGTGCTGTGTGTGACCACTCACTACAAGGCTGCCCATGAAGTCCAGAACCTCATAACATTTAAGTAGCATTTAGATGTGCACTTGAGATGCAAAGTATTAAAAGGTTATGGGCCAAGTGCTGGAAAATGGGATTAAAATACTTAGGTGGTTAATTTTGACTGATGCAGACGCGATGGGCTGAAGAGCCTTTTCTGAGCTGTAGACCTTTATGGCTCTATACACCTCTATAGAGGTTACCTCCGACTTCCTAAATTTGTCAAAGTCTAACCAAGCCTCATAAGCAAAGTCATCTTTTTGGTAAATCTTATGCATGGAATCTAATAATGTATCCAAACCTTCATCTAAGTCCATTGGTCCAGCTCCAGTTCCAAAAATATCTTGCACCATATTGTGCTTTTGCCAGTAATGAAAGTGCCAAGGCCATTCCTTATTTTTTTCCTGGCCAATGACATAACCCATGTCTACATGGTGTTATGGGCCAGGGCTTAGAAACTCCAAAGTGTAATATGAAGTTCAATTGACCTACAACCTTTATGTTGAATTTGGCTAGGATGAGCACAAAAGCCTTCACTACAGTTGTGATTTATCAGACTTCCTGGACACTTTAATCAAAACAAGGTCAATTCTAAGAATGTAGTTAACATACATATATTTATAAACACAGCAAGAATTATTATCAATTACAAACATAAAGACACCCCACAGCTACAGTAATCTATGGATAATACTTAATGAATTCCCCCTTAGCTGTTCCAATTCAATAACAAAATCCAATTAAGCCAAATCCCCTTTTCAAGGGCGTGGCCCAGCACATTGTATTCTCTCTTGAATGGGACTAGTCCTGTCCCTGAGATTCTAATCCAGTTTGAACCAGCAGCTTCAAAATCCTTCTGGAAAGCAACTATATCTTTAACGTTACCACGGCAGTTCGGCACAACCAACGTGCTTTTTACTGGAACAGGTTTTTACAATGTGCTGGGCCACGCCCTTGAAATTCAACATGGGCAAGTGCGAGGTCTTGCACTTTGGAAAAAAAAAAAAAGAATAGAGGCGTGGACTATTTTCTAAACGGTGACAAAATTCATAATGCTGAAGTGCAAAGGGACTTGGGAGTCCTAGTCCAGGATTCTCTAAAGGAAAACTTGCAGGTTGAGTCCGTAATTAAGAAAGCAAATGCAATGTTGTCATTCATCTCAAGAGGCTTGGAATATAAAAGCAAGGATGTACTTCTGAAGCTTTATAAAGCATTGGTTAGGCCCCATTTAGAATACTGTGAGCAATTTTGGGCCCCACACCTCAGGAAGGACATACTGGCACTGGAGCGGGTCCAGCGGAGATTCACACGGATGATCCCAGGAATGGTAGGCCTAACATACGATGAACGTCTGAGGATCCTGGGATTATATTCATTGGAGTTTAGGAGGTTGAGGGGAGATCTAATAGAAACTTACAAGATAATGAATGGCTTAGATAGGGTGGATGTAGGGAAGTTGTTTCCATTAGCAGGGGAGACTAGGACCCGGGGGCACAGCCTTAGAATAAAAGGGAGTCACTTTAGAACAGAGATGAGGAGAAATTTCTTCAGCCAGAGAGTGGTGGGTCTGTGGAATTCATTGCCACAGAGGGCGGTGGAGGCTGGGACGTTGAGTGTCTTTAAGACAGAAGTTGATAAATTCTTGATTTCTCGAGGAATTAAGGGCTATGGAGAGAGAGCGGGTAAATGGAGTTGAAATCAGCCATGATTGAATGGCGGAGTGGACTCGATGGGCCGAATGGCCTTACTTCCGCTCCTATGTCTTATGGTCTTAAAATGAAAACAGCAGCTTCAAACTCCTTCTGGAAAGCAACTATATCTTTAACGTTACCACGGCAGTTAGGCACAACCAACGTGCTTTTTACTGGAACAGGTTTTTAAAATGAAAACAGAGAAAAAAAAACGTTGTCCTCCTTCTGTAGTCCAAAACAGTAAAACTGAAACTGAAACCTTTAAAAAAAAACTCTCACCTGACAGCCACAGCCCAATGTGCTACAAGTCACATGATACAAAACTGAACCTTTCTTAAAGGGATACTCACATGACAATGGTAACTTAATTGAAATGAATGAAAAATGAAATGAAAATCGCTTATTGTCACAAGTAGGCTTCAAATGAAGTTACTGTGAAAAGCCCCTAGTCACCACATTCCGGCACCTGTTCGGGGAGGCTGGTACGGGAATTGAACCGTGCTGCACTTGGATTCAGCCACTTGTTTTTCAAATTATTCTACACCGCTCTTTAGTCTTTCATGCAAAGAAACCTTAGTTTACAATTTATTTACTCGCAAGGGCTAACCATCCACTTCTGCCAGTGTTAAGTTCTGATGGTAACTCTACAATAAGAACCATAAAGCAGGTCTTGACTTCTTCGACTCCAAGTTTATGGTGTTCAGCAATCACTTCTCCAACAACACCACAGTGCCACTTGAATCCCCTTTATATTTGATGCAGTCTATTAAATAATAACTGCAGTCTATTAAGCTATAAAACCCCAATTCCAACTTAAGTACTCGGGAACATTAACTCTTTCCGAACACTGCATGCAATGTTGCAAGAGGGTGGAGACCCACTTCTGGGAACAACATTGATATGAAAGATTTGAAGCATTTTGAGGCCACGTGTCTGCACTATTCATATACTCAAAACTAGACAAGTGCCAATGAAGTTGTTAATCCTGCTCTTTAGTGTCCGAGTGGCAAAATTAACATGCCAAAAGAAAATAAATATTCTGCTTTTGTGCTCTGGTGTTGAGTCTTGCTAAATGAGGCAAATATTGGACAAACAAGGTGTTCATTTCTGCATTTTTTAATATGTACTTTGTTACTGAGGCTCAGATTCTGAGTGCACCAGAGTAAATTGTTCTCCTCTGGAGTTTCCCTGTGACATTCGTTACCTCGATGGACAATCTCCCTCTCATAGTTAAAATAAATGAAAAGGGTTGCTTGAAGCAGTTCGATGTTGTTGGAAAATGTTTTTGATAATACAAGAGTAAAATGATAATGGGAATTCATAAATTAACACTAAATGAGATGGAAAAAAGTGATTCACCATGCAAGTAAATTTTAATTGTATATAAATAATTGTATATGAAAGACTGTTAAATAATAATAAAATTAAAAAGAAAGGTACTGGAATTAAGCTGCAGGAACACTCAAGTGGCTCCGCAGAGGCTGATGACACACAGCTTCACACTTTTCTATTTTGTCAGCTTGTGGCCTCCCGGCTATTCGAATCTGCACCGGCTCTTGGAAAGAGCACCCTACCTAAGGTCAACACCTCCACCCTATCCCCACAACCCAGCAACCCCACCCAACACCAAGGGCAATTTTGGACACTAAGGGCAATTTATCATGGCCAGTCCACCTACCCTGCACATCTTTGGACTGTGGGAGGAAACCGGAGCACCCGGAGGAAACCCACACACACACGGGGAGGACGTGCAGACTCCTCACAGACAGTGACCCAAGCCGGAATCGAACCTGGGACCCTGGAGCTGTGAAGCAATTGTGCTATCCACAATGCTACCATGTTAACACTGCTGTCGGGACCTGGGTTTGAATCTGAACTTGGATGTCTGTGTGGAGTTTGGATATTTTCCCCGTGTTTGCGTGGGTTTCTACCAGGTGCTCCAGATTTCTTCAATCGTCCAAAGATGTGCAAGCTAGGTGGATTGGCCGTACTAAATTGCACCATAGTGTCCAAATTTAGGGTTACGAGGATAGGACGGGCGGAGGGGGAGAGGGGGGCTTTGGCCCCCAGTCTGTGCTGGAGGTATTTCTGAATGCTTGTCAGCTCCTCCAGTGTGAGGTCTGCAAACACGCCGCTATCACCGGAGAAGCGGTGCTCCTCGTGCAGCCGCTGGAAATAATCGGGGGGCTCACAGAGCGGGGATTTGGACAAGCCCACCGCCAGAATCCAGTTCAGGGTTATAATCGCCACCAAAGCCACCGCCAAGACCACGAACAAAACCTTCAAGTTCATGATGAGCGGCAGAGGCTGCGGCAGCAAACTTGTGTCTTTGACGAACACAAGTGGGAACGATTGACAGAAGAAAGAGAAACTCGGCACGGATTGGTTCCGAAGCTGTTGACGCGGGTGCTCCAGTTATTCTCCAATACTCTTGCTGAGATTTTAACTGTTACCTGGTCTCCTCCATTTGTCCTTCTGACCATTCGAACTAAAGCAACAGGCAGATCCTTTCCCAGCACTTTCTCGGGGTTCAAATCAATTTCGCACTGTTGCTGCCACCTAACAATGAAATAAGGAATCGGTGGAAACTGGTATTTTGGGGGAGGTTTTTCCCCAGCAACACATCCGCAGACAAGTGGAAATGAAAGAAAGACTTGCAATTATACAGTGCATTACGTGATACGCGGAGGTCTCAAAGCAAGTTACTGCCAACAAAGTACCTTGTTGGAAAATAGGCCACATGGCAGCCAAGATGTGCACAGTAAGCTCCCACACACAGCAGTAACATCCAGATTATCTGTTTTTGTGATGTAAATTGAGGGATAAATGTTGGCCAGGACATTGGCCTCTTCTTAATGGAATCGTTTTACATCTGCCAGATGATGTCCATTATCTTTCGGCCCCACAACAACCCCTGTTTCAGAGCTGCTGCCTCCAAGCCTCTCTCAGCGTCTGAGGCCAAACCAAACTCTTCACGTTGCTGGCCCCAAGATGAACGTTGAACACATATCCATGCCATCACTATTTTCACCTCTAGAACATTGCCCTGACCTGCCTCAGCTCATTTGCTGTTAAAACCTTAATTTTTGCCTCTCAACTTGACTATTTCAATGCACCCCTGACCTAGAGTGCGGTGGATGCAGGGACAGTGAGTAAATTTAAGGAGGAGTTAGACAGATTTTTAATTGGTAATGGGTTGAAGGGTTATGGAGAACGGGCAGGACGGTGGATTTGAGGCCTTGTTGGGATCAGCCATGGTCACATTGAAGGTGTCTAGGCTCGGGGGGTTAAATTGCCTACTCCTGCTCCGAGGTCATGTGTTCTAGGGAGGAGATGCTCTGGCTGATTTTGCAATCCAGCTTTTTGTCTGTAGCATTGTTGGTAACAGATGAGGAACATATCAGCCTTGATAGAATGGCGGAGCAAACCCGATGGGCCGAATGACCTAATGCTGTTCCTATATCTTATGAACATATAAGTTACCATCTTCCACTCTCTATAAACTTGAGGTCATCTAAGACTCTGCTGCCAAGTTCCGGGTGCGGCGATGACCAGCTGAGTTGCACGTTTCGGCAGCTCCCTGTGAAACGGACGTTTGGGCTCTTGATAGGAGCCCCAACGGCAATTTTGACGGCTAAAAACACTGTGCGGTAAACCAGAAGGGAATCCCCCCTGGATACGGATGGAAAAAGGAGGAGAGAGTGGCCAGATTGCAGTGGATCCTTTAGAACAGCGGCAAGGAAGGCAAGCAAAAACCAAGATGGCGTCGGAAGGTGGCAGTTTAACATGGGGCCCTGAACAACAAGAGTTCTTGAAATGCTGTGTGGAAGAGATCAAAAAGGAAATGAAGAAAGAGCTGTTGGCCCCGATACTACAGGCGATCGAAGGGCTAAAGGAGGAACAAAAGACCCAGGAGCGGGAGCTTCGGGTCGTGAAGGCAAAGGCAGCCGAGAATGAGGACGATATACAGGGCGTGGTGGTGAAGACGGAGACGCAGGAGGCACATCAGAAACGATGTGTGGAAAGGTTGGAGGCACTGGAAAACAACGCAAGGAGGAACAACCTGAGGATTCTTGGTCTTCCTGAAGGTGTGGAGGGAGCGGACGTCGGGGCATATGTGAGCACGATGCTGCACTCGTTAATGGGAGCGGAGGCCCCGGCGGGTCCGTTGGAGGTGGAGGGAGCATACCGAGTGATGGCGCGAGGACCGAGAGCAGGAGAAATTCCCAGAGTCATAGTGGTGAGATTCCTCCGTTTAAAGGATAGAGAAATGGTCCTTAGATGGGCGAAGAAAACTCGGAGCAGTAAATGGGAGAACGCGGTGATCCGCGTTTATCAAGACTGGAGTGCGGAGGTGGCGAGAAGGAGGGCGAGCTTTAATCGGGCCAAGGCGGTGCTTCATAAAAAGAAGATAAAATTTGGAATGCTGCAACCGGCAAGACTGTGGGTCACATATCGAGGGAGGCACCACTACTTTGAGACGGCGGATGAAGCGTGGACTTTTATTGTGGAAGAAAAACTGGAATGAGCGGGTTATTAAAAAGAACGTTCGAACAAAGTGGTGGGGCGAATGTGGGGGGCAAAGAGGGGTTTTATGTACTAATCCTGCGATGTGGTAACTTTTCTCTCTCCCACAGGTGGTGATGGGGGGGAGGAGGGGAGGTGGAGGAGATGGGGCGTTGGCCATTAGGGGCGGGGCCAAGGGAGAAGCGCGGGCTTGGTTCCCGCGCTATGATAATCATGGCGGGAATAGAGAAGCAGGAAGGAGGGGGCGTCGCACGGTGCGAGCCGAGGTCACGGGGGGAAGCCGAGGTCAGCCAGAGTTTGCTGACTTCTGGGAGCAACATGGGGGGAGTAATTATGCTAGCGGGGGATCTAGCGGGGGGGGGGGGAGGGGGGAATTACTGGGTTGCTGCTGCTGGGGAGTGGGGGGAGCTGGTATGGGAGAGGATGGGCGGGGGGGCACCGCCTGGGGGAGATACAGCTGCGTGGGAACCGGGTGAGGAGCTGGGAAAAGGTGATGGCTAATCGACAAGGGGGGGGGGGGGGGGGGTAGGAAGCCCCCCAACTCGGCTGATCACGTGGAACGTGAGAGGGCTGAACGGGCCGATAAAGAGGGCACGGGTACTCGCACACCTTAAGAAACTTAAGGCAGATGTGGTTATGTTACAGGAAACGCACCTGAAGCTGATAGACCAGGTTAGGCTGCGCAAAGGATGGGTGGGGCAGGTGTTCCATTCGGGGCTAGATGCGAAAAACAGGGGGGTGGCTATATTAGTGGGGAAGTGGGTAATGTTCGAGGCAAAGACTATAGTGGCGGATAACGGGGGCAGATACGTGATGGTGAGTGGCAAACTACAGGGGGAGACGGTGGTTTTGGTAAACGTATATGCCCCGAACTGGGATGATGCCAATTTTATGAGGCGGATGCTAGGACGCATTCCGGACCTAGAGATGGGAAAGCTGATAATGGGGGGAGATTTTAATACGGTGTTGGAACCAGGGCTGGATAGGTCGAAGTCCAGGACTGGAAGGAGGCCGGCAGCAGCCAAGGTACTTAAAGATTTTATGGAGCAGATGGGAGGTGTAGACCCGTGGAGATTTAGCAGACCTAGGAGTGAGGAGTTCTCGTTTTTCTCCTATGTCCATAAAGTCTACTCGCGAATAGACTTTTTTGTGCTGGGTAGGGCATTGATCCCGAAGGTGAGGGGAACGGAGTATACGGCTATAGCCATTTCGGATCACGCTCCACACTGGGTGGACTTGGAGATAGGGGAGGAAACAGGAGGGCGCCCACCCTGGAGAATGGACATGGGACTAATGGCAGATGAGGGGGTGTGTCTAAGGGTGAGGGGGTGCATTGAAAAGTACTTGGAACTCAATGATAATGGGGAGGTCCAGGTGGGAGTGGTCTGGGAGGCGTTGAAGGCGGTGGTTAGAGGGGAGCTGATATCAATAAGGGCACATAAAGGGAAACAGGAGAGTAAGGAACGGGAGCGGTTGCTGCAAGAACTTTTGAGGGTGGACAGACAATATGCGGAAACACCGGAGGAGGGACTGTACAGGGAAAGGCAAAGGCTACATGTAGAATTTGACTTGCTGACTACAGGCGCTGCAGAGGCACAATGGCGGAAGGCACAGGGTGTACAGTACGAATATGGGGAGAAGGCGAGCAGGTTGCTGGCACACCAATTGAGGAAAAGGGGAGCAGCGAGGGAAATAGGGGGAGTGAGGGATGAGGAAGGAGAGATGGAGCGGGGAGCGGAGAGAGTGAATGGAGTGTTCAAGACATTTTATAAAAAATTATATGAAGCTCAACCCCCGGATGGGAGGGAGAGAATGATGGGCTTCTTGGATCGGCTGGAATTTCCCAAGGTGGAAGAGCAGGAAAGGGTGGGACTGGGAGCACAGATCGAGGTAGAAGAAGTGGTGAAAGGAATTAGGAGCATGCAGGCGGGAAAGGCCCCGGGACCGGATGGATTCCCAGTCGAATTCTATAAAAAATATGTGGACTTGCTCGCCCCGGTACTGACGAGGACCTTTAATGAGGCAAAGGAAAGGGGACAACTGCCCCCGACTATGTCTGAAGCAACGATATCGCTTCTCTTAAAGAAGGAAAAGGACCCGCTACAATGCGGGTCCTATAGACCTATTTCCCTCCTAAATGTAGATGCCAAGGTCTTGGCCAAGGTAATGGCAATGAGAATAGAGGAATGTGTCCCGGGGGTGGTCCACGAGGACCAAACTGGGTTTGTGAAGGGGAGACAGCTGAACACGAATATACGGAGGTTGTTAGGGGTAATGATGATGGCCCCACCAGAGGGAGAAACGGAGATAGTAGTGGCGATGGATGCCGAGAAAGCATTTGATAGAGTGGAGTGGGATTATTTGTGGGAGGTGTTGAGGAGATTTGGTTTTGGAGAGGGGTATGTTAGATGGGTGCAGCTGTTGTATAGGGCCCCAGTGGCGAGCGTGGTCACGAATGGACGGGGATCTGCATATTTTCGGCTCCATAGAGGGACAAGGCAGGGATGCCCTCTGTCCCCATTATTGTTTGCACTGGCGATTGAGCCCCTGGCGATAGCGTTGAGGGGTTCCAAGAAGTGGAGGGGAGTACTTAGGGGAGGAGAAGAGCACCGGGTATCTTTGTATGCGGACGATTTGCTACTATACGTGGCGGACCCGGCGGAGGGGATGCCAGAAATAATGCGGATACTTGGGGAGTTTGGGGATTTTTCAAGGTATAAATTGAACATGGGGAAAAGTGAGTTGTTTGTGGTGCATCCAGGGGAGCAGAGTAGAGAAATAGAGGACCTACCGTTGAGGAAGGTAACAAGGGACTTTCGTTACCTGGGGATCCAGATAGCTAAGAATTGGGGCACATTGCATAGGTTAAATTTAACGCGGTTGGTGGAACAGATGGAGGAGGATTTCAAGAGATGGGATATGGTATCCCTGTCAATGGCAGGGAGGGTGCAGGCGGTTAAGATGGTGGTCCTCCCGAAATTCCTCTTTGTGTTTCAGTGCCTCCCGGTGGTGATCACGAAGGCTTTTTTTAAAAGGATTGAAAAGAGCATCATGGGTTTTGTGTGGGCCGGGAAGACCCCGAGAGTGAGGAAGGGATTCTTACAGCGTAGCAGGGATAGGGGGAGGCTGGAACTACCGAGCCTAAGTGAGTATTATTGGGCCGCTAATATTTCAATGGTGAGTAAGTGGATGGGAGAGGAGGAGGGAGCGGCGTGGAAGAGATTAGAGAGGGCGTCCTGTAGGGGGACTAGCCTACAGGCTATGGTGACAGCCCCATTGCCGTTCTCACCGAGGAACTACACCACAAGCCCGGTGGTGGTGGCTACACTGAAGATTTGGGGACAGTGGAGACGGCATAGGGGAAAGACTGGAGCCTTGGGGGGGTCCCCGATAAGAAACAACCATAGGTTTGCCCCGGGGGGAATGGATGGGGGATATGGAATGTGGCAAAGAGCAGGAATAACGCAACTGAAAGATCTGTTTGTGGATGGGAAGTTCGCGAGTCTGGGAGCGCTGACCGAGAAATATGGGTTGCCCCAAGGGAATGCATTCAGGTATATGCAACTGAGGGCTTTTGCGAGGCAACAGGTGAGGGAATTCCCGCAGCTCCCGACACAAGAGGTGCAGGACAGAGTGATCTCAAAGACATGGGTGGGGGATGGTAAGGTGTCAGATGTATATAGGGAAATGAGGGACGAAGGGGAGACTATGGTAGATGAACTAAAAGGGAAATGGGAAGAAGAGCTGGGGGAGGAGATCGAGGAGGGGCTGTGGGCAGATGCCCTAAGCAGGGTAAACTCGTCGTCCTCGTGTGCCAGGCTAAGCCTGATTCAGTTTAAGGTATTACACAGGGCACATATGACTGGAGCACGGCTCAGTAAATTTTTTGGGGTGGAGGATAGGTGTGCGAGGTGCTCGAGAAGCCCAGCGAATCATACCCATATGTTTTGGTCATGCCCGGCACTACAGGGGTTTTGGATGGGGGTGACAAAGGTGCTTTCAAAAGTAGTAGGAATCCGGGTCGAACCAAGCTGGGGGTTGGCTATATTTGGGGTTGCACAAGAGCCGGGAGTGCAGGAGGCGAGAGAGGCCGATGTTTTGGCCTTTGCGTCCCTAGTAGCCCGGCGCAGGATATTGCTAATGTGGAAAGAAGCCAAGCCCCCGGGGGTGGAGACCTGGATAAATGACATGGCGGGGTTTATAAAGCTAGAGCGGATTAAGTTCGTCCTAAGGGGGTCGGCTCAAGGGTTCACCAGGCGGTGGCAACCGTTCGTCGAATACCTCGCAGAAAGATAGACGGAATGGGAAAAAGAAGGCAGCAGCAGCAGCAGCCCAGGATCGGGGGGGGGGGGGGGGTGGCGGGGGGGGGGGGGGGGGGGGGGAACCAGAAGGACTCTCAGGGTTGTTAATATATACTGTATAGTATGTATAGGTCGTTGCTACAGATAATTATATATTGGACTGTTAAATTATATTTTTGGAGAGTGTTACTTGTGACAAGGCAGTTGCCAATTAGGGCTAGTTTTCATTTTTGTTATTTATTATTTATTCATTTTTTGTTTATAAAATAGGTCATTGTTATTTGTGTTGTTATAATATTGTGTAAAGGATGCACAATGTACTGTGTTGGTTGACCAAAAATTTTCAATAAAACATTTAATAAAAAAAAAAAAGACTCTGCTGCCTATCATTACCTCACACCAAGTCCCATTCCCCCATCACACTGACAGTTGCTGATCTACATGGGCTCTCGGTTAAGCTACTCCTCAATTTTAAAACTACCATCCTTGTTTTCAATTCCTTCCATGGACTCGCCCCACCCTAACCTCCTCCAGCCCTATAACTGTCAGAAATCTGCACTCCTCCAATTCTGGTCTCTTGCTCATTCCTGAGTCTCTGTATCCACCCTGACTTGGAACTATATCACCATTCCTTCACTGCTGCTGCTCCCTTATAAAGTCACTCGCCTCCTCCGGTGTCTCAAAGTAATATTCTTGGCCATCATGAGTCACCCAGAGTCTGGCCAGGTACAACATCCCAAAACAAATTTGTCGTATGTACAGCACTGCCTTTGCCTTGTTGGAACCCGCATGCCTCTTCGCCAGCTCCACGCCAATGTCCTGGTAAATCCGGACTCGATTACCCTCACATTCGCAGACTCGCTTCGCCCTGGCCCATCTTGAGATCCTATTCAGAAACTCATGCACCCGCACATTCACTGGCCACGACGGCTCCCTGCTCTCGGCTTCCGCCTCAACGACCTATGGGCCCAGTCGTCCACTTCTGCTGCACTATCCAGCACCCTTCTCCTCCACCTACCTGGTCAACATCCTCGAAACGTACTTCATGGTGCTCGTTCCTTCCACACCTTCCGGCAACCCCACAATCCACAAATTCTGTCATCTGGACCTGCTCTCCTGCTCCTCCATTTCCGAACGCAGCGACTTGCACAGATCCCCCAGGATTCCGGCCTCCACCTCCAAAGACACAATCCGGTCGCCCTGGTTGGACCCCACCTTCTCCACCTCACCGATCATCACCCCTGTGCTTCGAGGCACTTTTCCACCCAATACGCGAAGAGGTCACTGCCTCCTCAATCCCCTTTGACCAGTCATTGTGCATCTCCTTCCTCTGCTGTTGAAATTCCTCCTTGATGAAGCTCATCAATTGCTCCATCTGAGGGTTCTGCACTGATGGCGTAGCTTCCGCCTCCACCATTTTCACAACAGGTCTCCTCCAACACCTTAGCCAAGTCTTTCACTGTCATCTGCCGGGTCTGATAGCCAGAAAAAATGCCAAACCAGGGAAGGGGGGGGGGGGGGGGGGGGGGGGGGGGGGGGGTGTAGGGGGAGGGGGTTGGGCTTTTTTGGAGGATTGATACAGACTTTTTAAAAGTAAATTTATTGTGCCCAATTCATTTTTTCCCAATTAAGGGGCAATTTAGCGTGGCCAATCCGCCTACCCTGCACATCTTTTGAGTTTTGGGAGTGAAACCGATGCAAACGCAGGGAGAATGTGCAAACTCCACACAGATAGTGACCCAGAGTCGGGATCGGAGCTGGGACCTCGGTGCCGTGAGGCAGCTGTGCTAACCACTCCACCACCGTGCTGCCCGAGGTCAGTGCTGACATGATGGGCCAAATGGCCTCCTTCAGGGATTCTAGGCTTTTCCAAAATTCAGTAACGGATAAATTAACCCTTAAACAAACGCCAAATTCTTGCCATTGATTTAATTTCTCTGTCCCTATAACCCCTCTCTCCCTCCTTCGCCCATGATTGGCAGCCATATCTTCAGCTGTCTAGGCCCTCCAGCCTCTTTCAAATGCCATGGGACATTAAAGGTACCCCAACTCAAGGTCCTGTTGTTGTTCCACTGCCCACCACAACTCTCTATCGTGTGCCAGCTAAAGCTCCCTGGACACGAGGCGACTCAGAGGCTGGAAGGAAGTTGACAATCAAGGTTAGATTCATTATCCAAGCTCACAAACCCAAGTCTCCTGAGCAAATGGTAGAACTCAATTGTGAAGATTATTGGACGGTGTTTTCCACGTGATCTAAGTTATTTTATGTCAGAGGCTCGTGATCTTTCCAGAGATTTGTTTTTTCACAATTCGCAATGAATTGAAGAAAAGACTTCTCAGGCGCAGAGTGGATTTGGGAAAACTAAAGGCCTGAGTGCACTTGGGTATTTGCAAAAAGAAAAAAATTAATTATTTCAATGTTAGTTATTGACTGTTCTTTAATGAATGGAAAGTAGTGACTTGACATCTAGTGATTTGTTTGTAGCGACAAAGAAATTTCAGACATTGACTGGAGAGACATCCAACCGCATGAAATAATGCCAGGGATGTTAGACTTTACGCAATTTAGAAGCCTATTGATTGCTCTTTTCCAGATTCCATGTATATTCAGGAACAAGGGGTTAAGTGCTCCAAGACTAGTGAGTAGCACTGACTCTTAAACATTCGAGCGAATGAAATAAACTCGAGGCACGCGACTAAAAATCCAGCTAAGAAGGTTGTGCAGTGCTGGTCCGAGGAGACAGAAGAGCTCTTACGTGACTGCTTAGAGACAGTGGACTGGTCCATATTTAAGAACTCAGCGACCAACTTAAATGAGTATGCCACCACCGTCACAGACTTCATCAGCAAATGTTTGGACGACTGTGTGCCAAAGAAAGCAGTACGTACGTTCCCCAACCGGAAACCATGGCTCAATTGCGAGATTGACTCCCTACTGAAGGACAGATCTGAGGCGTTCAAGGCAGACTACCCTGACCTATACAAGAAATCCAGGTACCACCTCCGCAAAGCCATCCGGAATGCCAAGTGAGAATATCAAACCAAGCTAGAGTCACAGACAGACTCTCGGCGGTTGTGGCAAGGACTAAACAACATAACGGGCTACAAAGCGAAGCCGAACAGTATCTCTGGCAGCAGCGCACCCCTCCCCGATGAACTCAATGCATTCTATGCTCGGTTCGAGCAGGTAACCAACAATCCGCTGGCGGGTGCCCCAGCAGCCCATAATTCACCCATACCCACCATCACAGCTTCCGAAGTCAGATTGGCCTTCCTGAAAGTGAACCCTCGGAAGGAGACGGGCCCAGACGGGATCCCTGGTCATGCACTCAGAGCCTGCGTGGACCAGCTGGCAGAGGTATTCACGGACATCTTTAACCTGTCCCTACTCCACTCCGAGGTCCCCACCTGCTTCAAGAAGACCATCATCATACCGGTACCAAAGAAGAACGAGGCAACGTGCCTCAATGACTACCGACCAGTGGCCCTGACTTCAGTCGTAATGAAGTGCTTCGAGAGGTTGATCATGAAGCGCATCACCTCTATATTCCCAGAACGCCTTGATCCACTGCAGTTCGCATACCGCTGCAACCGGTTCACATCAGACACCATTTCCCTGGCCCTACACTCATCCCTAGAGGATCTCGAAAACAAGGACTCCTACATTAGACTCCTATTTATTGACTACAGCTCCGCCTTCAACACCATAATCCCAGCCAAGCTCATAGCAAAGCTCCAAAACCTAGGACTTGGCTCCCCACTCTGCAACTGGATCCTCGATTTTCTGACCAACAGACCACAATCAGTAAGAATGAACAACAACACCTCCTCCACAATAGTCCTCAACACCGGTGCCCCGCATGGCTGCGTACTTAGCCCCCTACTCTACTCCCTGTACACTCACAACTGCATGGCAAAACATGGTTCCAACTCCATCTACAAGTTTGCTGATGATACGACCATAGTGGGCCGGATCTCGAATAACGATGAGTTCGAATACAGGAGGGAGATAGAGAACCTAGTGGAGTGGTGTAGCGACAACAATCTCTCCCTCAATGCCAGCAAAACTAAAGAGCTGGTAATTGACTTCAGGAAGCAAAGTACTGTACACACCCCTGTCAGCATCAACGGGGCCTAGGTGGAGATGCTTAGCAGTTTCAAATTCCTTGGGGTGCACATCTCCAAAAATCTGTCCTGGTCCACCCACGTCGACGCTACGACCAAGAAAGCACAACAGCGCCTATACTTCCTCGGGAAACTAAAGAAATTCGGCATGTCCACATTGACTCTTACCAACTTTTGCAGATGCGCCATAGAAAGCATCCTATCAGGCTGCATCACAGCCTGGTATGGCAACTGCTTGGCCCAGGACCGCAAGAAACTTCAGAGAGTCGTGAACACCGCCCAGTCCATCACACGAACCTGCCTCCCATCCATTGACTCCATCTACACCTCCCGCTGCCTGGGGAAAGCGGGCAGTATAATCAAAGATCCCGCCCACCCGGCTTACTCACTCTTCCAACTTCTTCCATCGGGCAGGAGATACATAAGTCTGAGAACACGCACGAACAGACTCAAAGACAGCTTCTTCCCCACTGTCACCAGACTCCTAAATGACCCACTTATGGACTGACCTCATTAACACTACACCCTGTATGCTTCATCCGATGCCAGTGCTTATGTCGTTACATTGTATATGTTGTGTTCCCCTATTATGTATTTTCTTTTATTCCCTTTTCTTCTCATGTACTTAATGATCTGTTGAGCTGCTCACAGAAAAATACTTTTCACTGTACCTCGGTACACGTGACAATAAACAAATCCAATCCAATCCAAAAGACATAATCATGTCCTCAGATAGAACTACTGGACACATTGACAAATTTAACCACGAACAGTGATGAAGTTTTGAAATTCACTTGGGACCTACCCGCTACATCCAGGTCAGCCTTGAAGTGCAAGAAGTGAGTGTGAATATTCCCTAAGACGTTTTCTTCAAGTTTCCCTCCATAGGTAAGTCCTTCGTCAAAAAGGAGTGAAGTTAGCGCATACCCTGTGGGGTGGACCTTGGTCTCAATAACCCCATTGTTGTGGAACATGTAATCAAAGATATAATCATAGTTCCCCATGGTTGATATTGATCTGATGATGAGCACGTTGTCAGACAATCCCCCATAAGAAGGGGCAGTGTACCAGCTTGAATAGTGACGCCTGAGGGGCATTTCTCGGTTTTGTTCAAAGATACAAATGGAATTTGGTATGCTCTGTGGTTCTTCGCTCTCTATAAAGTGTAAGGTGTCCCGGAATGTTGCAGCATAGGGACAGTCCACGCCTCTCAACAGCTCATTGGAGCATTTCCCAACTCCATAATGACCGTCTAAGAACTTGGTCCTCATTAAGGATGGTGTATTGCCTCCATAAACAGAATTTAACTCCTCTACACTTAATTCATAGACAATCCTTTCTCCTTGGAATCTGATATCAAACAACTGCAGACCATTGACAGTACTATGTCGAAATGCAAAGCTCCACCCGAAATAGACAACATGGTTATTTTCAACATGGTACCGTTGGCCATGTGGCTCATATTGTAAAGGGGAGGCTATTTTATATTCAGTGTGAGGTTCCAGTGATGCATAGTTGTGGTCAGATTCCTCACGGTGTAGTTTTATCTTCTTCACGGTCCCTTTGGCATACCTATCGGCCAGTTCATCAATACTATCAAAGTACTGGTTATTGTAAAATACTTTTTTCACCCTCCACTCTGATTCATTTCTGCTGCTGTGATCAATCAGCACTTCAAACCCCACAGGATGCATGAATAAACCACCGATTTTCCTCAGAAAAGGGAACCAGGTTTCCCTGTCCCCGGGTTTGAAACCACGGGGGGCAGAATCCAGGTGAACCAGGTTTTCCGAATCTGCTCCAAAACTTTCCCGAAGAAGTAGGGAAACTTTCTCCAACCCCATTCTGGAAACGGCCTTTTTGTACTCGAACTGTGTCAATGGTCTGGAGTTGAAGCTGAGAATCGGGTACCGCTGGGAAGTGATGTCTTTGTGGTAACTTGGATCTGGAAGGGCTCCCACGATGTATTCAGTGACATTGGGCTCAGTCTGAGCCCCAAATATCACCACGGCCCTGGCTTCCCTCCTAGGCTGATTCTCGTGGTGGTCCAAGTACTTTAAGACGTTCCTTTTCGGGGGGATTTGCAATTCGATGGTGTAAATGAAATTGTCAGACGGCAGCGCTTGACTGCCACCCACCAGCTTGGCCCCCAGTTTGCGCTGGAGGTATTTCTGAATGCTCGTCAGCTCCTCCAGTGTGAGGTCTGCAAACACGCCGCTATCACCGGAGAAGCGGTGCTCCTCGTGCAGCCGCTGGAAATAATCGGGGGGCTCACAGAGCGGGGATTTGGACAAGCCCACCGCCAGAATCCAGTTCAGGGCTATAATCGCCACCAAAGCCACCGCCAAGACCACGAACAAAACCTTCAAGTTCATGATGAGCGGCAGAGGCTGCGGCAGCAAACTTGTGCCTTTGACGAACAGAAGTGGGAACGATTGACAGAAGAAAGAGACACTCGGCACGGATTGGTTCCGAAGCTGTTGACGCGGGTGCTCCAGTTATTCTGCAATACTCTTGCTGAGATTTTAACTGTTAACTGGTCTCCTCCATTTGTCCTTCTGACCATTCGAACTAAAGCAACAGGCAGATCCTTTCCCAGCACTTTCTCGGGGTTCAAATCAATTTCGCACTGTTGCTGCCACCTAACAATGAAATAAGGAATCGGTGGAAACTGGTATTTTGGGGGAGGTTTTTCCCCAGCAACACATCCGCAGACAAGTGGAAATGAAAGAAAGACTTGCAATTATACAGTGCATTACGTGATACGCGGAGGTCTCAAAGCAAGTTACTGCCAACAAAGTACCTTGTTGGAAAATAGGCCACATGGCAGCCAAAATGTGCACAGTAAGCTCCCACACACAGCAGTAACATCCAGATTATCTGTTTTTGTGATGTAAATTGAGGGATAAATGTTGGCCAGGACATTGGCCTCTTCTTAATGGAATCGTTTTACATCTGCCAGATGATGTCCATTATCTTTCGGCCCCACAACAACCCCTGTTTCAGAGCTGCTGCCTCCAAGCCTCTCTCAGCGTCTGAGGCCAAACCAAACTCTTCACGTTGCTGGCCCCAAGATGAACGTTGAACACATATCCATGCCATCACTATTTTCACCTCTAGAACATTGCCCTGACCTGCCTCAGCTCATTTGCTGTTAAAACCTTAATTTTTGCCTCTCAACTTGACTATTTCAATGCACCCCTGACCTAGAGTGCGGTGGATGCAGGGACAGTGAGTAAATTTAAGGAGGAGTTAGACAGATTTTTAATTGGTAATGGGTTGAAGGGTTATGGAGAACGGGCAGGACGGTGGAATTGAGGCCTTGTTGGGATCAGCCATGGTCACATTGAAGGTGTCTAGGCTCGGGGGGTTAAATTGCCTACTCCTGCTCCGAGGTCATGTGTTCTAGGGAGGAGATGCTCTGGCTGATTTTGCAATCCAGCTCTTTGTATGTAGCATTGTTGGTAACAGATGAGGAACATATCAGCCTTGATAGAATGGCGGAGCGAACCCGATGGGCCGAATGACCTAATGCTGTTCCTATATCTTATGAACATATAAGTTACCATCTTCCACTCTCTATAAACTTGAGGTCATCTAAGACTCTGCTGCCTATCATTACCTCACACCAAGTCCCATTCCCCCATCACACTGACAGTTGCTGATCTACATGGGCTCTCGGTTAAGCTACTCCTCAATTTTAAAACTACCATCCTTGTTTTCAATTCCTTCCATGGACTCGCCCCACCCTAACCTCCTCCAGCCCTATAACTGTCAGAAATCTGCACTCCTCCAATTCTGGTCTCTTGCTCATTCCTGAGTCTCTGTATCCACCCTGACTTGGAACTATATCACCATTCCTTCACTGCTGCTGCTCCCTTATAAAGTCACTCGCCTCCTCCGGTGTCTCAAAGTAATATTCTTGGCCATCATGAGTCACCCAGAGTCTGGCCAGGTACAACATCCCAAAACAAATTTGTCGTATGTACAGCACTGCCTTTGCCTTGTTGGAACCCGCATGCCTCTTCGCCAGCTCCACGCCAATGTCCTGGTAAATCCGGACTCGATTACCCTCACATTCGCAGACTCGCTTCGCCCTGGCCCATCTTGAGATCCTATTCAGAAACTCATGCACCCGCACATTCACTGGCCACGACGGCTCCCTGCTCTCGGCTTCCGCCTCAACGACCTATGGGCCCAGTCGTCCACTTCTGCTGCACTATCCAGCACCCTTCTCCTCCACCTACCTGGTCAACATCCTCGAAACGTACTTCATGGTGCTCGTTCCTTCCACACCTTCCGGCAACCCCACAATCCACAAATTCTGTCATCTGGACCTGCTCTCCTGCTCCTCCATTTCCGAACGCAGCGACTTGCACAGATCCCCCAGGATTCCGGCCTCCACCTCCAAAGACACAATCCGGTCGCCCTGGTTGGACCCCACCTTCTCCACCTCACCGATCATCACCCCTGTGCTTCGAGGCACTTTTCCACCCAATACGCGAAGAGGTCACTGCCTCCTCAATCCCCTTTGACCAGTCATTGTGCATCTCCTTCCTCTGCTGTTGAAATTCCTCCTTGATGAAGCTCATCAATTGCTCCATCTGAGGGTTCTGCACTGATGGCGTAGCTTCCGCCTCCACCATTTTCACAACAGGTCTCCTCCAACACCTTAGCCAAGTCTTTCACTGTCATCTGCCGGGTCTGATAGCCAGAAAAAAATGCCAAACCAGGGAAGGGGGGGAGGGGGGGGGAGGGCTTTTTTGGAGGATCGATGCAGACTTTTTAAAAGTAAATTTATTGTGCCCAATTCATTTTTTCCCAATTAAGGGGCAATTTAGCGTGGCCAATCCGCCTACCCTGCACATCATTTGAGTTTTGGGAGTGAAACCGATGCAAACGCAGGGAGAATGTGCAAACTCCACACAGATAGTGACCCAGAGTCGGGATCGGAGCTGGGACCTCGGTGCCGTGAGGCAGCTGTGCTAACCACTCCACCACCGTGCTGCCCGAGGTCAGTGCTGACATGATGGGCCAAATGGCCTCCTTCAGGGATTCTAGGCTTTTCCAAAATTCAGTAACGGATAAATTAACCCTTAAACAAACGCCAAATTCTTGCCATTGATTTAATTTCTCTGTCCCTATAACCCCTCTCTCCCTCCTTCGCCCATGATTGGCAGCCATATCTTCAGCTGTCTAGGCCCTCCAGCCTCTTTCAAATGCCATGGGACATTAAAGGTACCCCAACTCAAGGTCCTGTTGTTGTTCCACTGCCCACCACAACTCTCTATCGTGTGCCAGCTAAAGCTCCCTGGACACGAGGCGACTCAGAGGCTGGAAGGAAATTGACAATCAAGGTTAGATTCATTATCCAAGCTCCTGAGCAAATGGTAGAACTCAATTGTGAAGATTATTGGACGGTGTTTTCCACGTGATCTAAGTTATTTTATGTCAGAGGCTCGTGATCTTTCCAGAGATTTGTTTTTTCACAATTCGCAATGAATTGAAGAAAAGACTTCTCAGGCGCAGAGTGGATTTGGGAAAACTAAAGGCCTGAGTGCACTTGGGTATTTGCAAAAAGAAAAAAATTAATTATTTCAATGTTAGTTATTGACTGTTCTTTAATGAATGGAAAGTAGTGACTTGACATCTAGTGATTTGTTTGTAGCGACAAAGAAATTTCAGACATTGACTGGAGAGACATCCAACCGCATGAAATAATGCCAGGGATGTTAGACTTTACGCAATTTAGAAGCCTATTGATTGCTCTTTTCCAGATTCCATGTATATTCAGGAACAAGGGGTTAAGTGCTCCAAGACTAGTGAGTAGCACTGACTCTTAAACATTCGAGCGAATGAAATAAACTCGAGGCACGCGACTAAAAATCCAGCTAAGAAGGTTGTGCAGTGCTGGTCCGAGGAGACAGAAGAGCTCTTACGTGACTGCTTAGAGACAGTGGACTGGTCCATATTTAAGAACTCAGCGACCAACTTAAATGAGTATGCCACCACCGTCACAGACTTCATCAGCAAATGTTTGGACGACTGTGTGCCAAAGAAAGCAGTACGTACGTTCCCCAACCGGAAACCATGGCTCAATTGCGAGATTGACTCCCTACTGAAGGACAGATCTGAGGCGTTCAAGGCAGACTACCCTGACCTATACAAGAAATCCAGGTACCACCTCCGCAAAGCCATCCGGAATGCCAAGTGAGAATATCAAACCAAGCTAGAGTCACAGACAGACTCTCGGCGGTTGTGGCAAGGACTAAACAACATAACGGGCTACAAAGCGAAGCCGAACAGTATCTCTGGCAGCAGCGCACCCCTCCCCGATGAACTCAATGCATTCTATGCTCGGTTCGAGCAGGTAACCAACAATCCGCTGGCGGGTGCCCCAGCAGCCCATAATTCACCCATACCCACCATCACAGCTTCCGAAGTCAGATTGGACTTCCTGAAAGTGAACCCTCGGAAGGAGACGGGCCCAGACGGGATCCCTGGTCATGCACTCAGAGCCTGCGTGGACCAGCTGGCAGAGGTATTCACGGATATCTTTAACCTGTCCCTACTCCACTCCGAGGTCCCCACCTGCTTCAAGAAGACCATCATCATACCGGTACCAAAGAAGAACGAGGCAACGTGCCTCAATGACTACCGACCAGTGGCCCTGACTTCAGTCGTAATGAAGTGCTTCGAGAGGTTGATTATGAAGCGCATCACCTCTATATTCCCAGAACGCCTTGATCCACTGCAGTTCGCATACCGCTGCAACCGGTTCACATCAGACACCATTTCCCTGGCCCTACACTCATCCCTAGAGGATCTCGAAAACAAGGACTCCTACATTAGACTCCTATTTATTGACTACAGCTCCGCCTTCAACACCATAATCCCAGCCAAGCTCATAGCAAAGCTCCAAAACCTAGGACTTGGCTCCCCACTCTGCAACTGGATCCTCGATTTTCTGACCAACAGACCACAATCAGTAAGAATGAACAACAACACCTCCTCCACAATAGTCCTCAACACCGGTGCCCCGCAAGGCTGCGTACTTAGCCCCCTACTCTACTCCCTGTACACTCACAACTGCATGGCAAAACATGGTTCCAACTCCATCTACAAGTTTGCTGATGATACGACCATAGTGGGCCGGATCTCGAATAACGATGAGTTCGAATACAGGAGGGAGATAGAGAACCTTGTGGAGTGGTGTAGCGACAACAATCTCTCCCTCAATGCCAGCAAAACTAAAGAGCTGGTAATTGACTTCAGGAAGCAAAGTACTGTACACACCCCTGTCAGCATCAACGGGGCCTAGGTGGAGATGGTTAGCAGTTTCAAATTCCTTGGGGTGCACATCTCCAAAAATCTGTCCTGGTCCACCCACGTCGACGCTACGACCAAGAAAGCACAACAGCGCCTATACTTCCTCGGGAAACTAAAGAAATTCGGCATGTCCACATTGACTCTTACCAACTTTTGCAGATGCACCATAGAAAGCATCCTATCAGGCTGCATCACAGCCTGGTATGGCAACTGCTTGGCCCAGGACCGCAAGAAACTTCAGAGAGTCGTGAACACCGCCCATTCCATCACACGAACCTGCCTCCCATCCATTGACTCCATCTACACCTCCCGCTGCCTGGGGAAAGCGGGCAGTATAATCAAAGATCCCGCCCACCCGGCTTACTCACTCTTCCAACTTCTTCCATCGGGCAGGAGATACAGAAGTCTGAGAACACGCACGAACAGACTCAAAGACAGCTTCTTCCCCACTGTCACCAGACTCCTAAATGACCCACTTATGGACTGACTTCATTAACACTACACCCTGTATGCTTCATCCGATGCCAGTGCTTATGTCGTTACATTGTATATGTTGTGTTCCCCTATTATGTATTTTCTTTTATTCCCTTTTCTTCTCATGTACTTAATGATCTGTTGAGCTGCTCACAGAAAAATACTTTTCACTGTACCTCGGTACACGTGACAATAAACAAATCCAATCCAATCCAAAAGACATAATCATGTCCTCAGATAGAACTACTGGACACATTGACAAATTTAACCACGAACAGTGATGAAGTTTTGAAATTCACTTGGGACCTACCCGCTACATCCAGGTCAGCCTTGAAGTGCAAGAAGTGAGTGTGAATATTCCCTAAGACGTTTTCTTCAAGTTTCCCTCCATAGGTAAGTCCTTCGTCAAAAAGGAGTGAAGTTAGCGCATACCCTGTGGGGTGGACCTTGGTCTCAATAACCCCATTGTTGTGGAACATGTAATCAAAGATATAATCATAGTTCCCCATGGTTGATATTGATCTGATGATGAGCACGTTGTCAGACAATCCCCCATAAGAAGGGGCAGTGTACCAGCTTGAATAGTGACGCCTGAGGGGCATTTCTCGGTTTTGTTCAAAGATACAAATGGAATTTGGTATGCTCTGTGGTTCTTCGCTCTCTATAAAGTGTAAGGTGTCCCGGAATGTTGCAGCATAGGGACAGTCCACGCCTCTCAACAGCTCATTGGAGCATTTCCCAACTCCATAATGACCGTCTAAGAACTTGGTCCTCATTAAGGATGGTGTATTGCCTCCATAAACAGAATTTAACTCCTCTACACTTAATTCATAGACAATCCTTTCTCCTTGGAATCTGATATCAAACAACTGCAGACCATTGACAGTACTATGTCGAAATGCAAAGCTCCACCCGAAATAGACAACATGGTTATTTTCAACATGGTACCGTTGGCCATGTGGCTCATATTGTAAAGGGGAGGCTATTTTATATTCAGTGTGAGGTTCCAGTGATGCATAGTTGTGGTCAGATTCCTCACGGTGTAGTTTTATCTTCTTCACGGTCCCTTTGGCATACCTATCGGCCAGTTCATCAATACTATCAAAGTACTGGTTATTGTAAAATACTTTTTTCACCCTCCACTCTGATTCATTTCTGCTGCTGTGATCAATCAGCACTTCAAACCCCACAGGATGCATGAATAAACCACCGATTTTCCTCAGAAAAGGGAACCAGGTTTCCCTGTCCCCGGGTTTGAAACCACGGGGGGCAGAATCCAGGTGAACCAGGTTTTCCGAATCTGCTCCAAAACTTTCCCGAAGAAGTAGGGAAACTTTCTCCAACCCCATTCTGGAAACGGCCTTTTTGTACTCGAACTGTGTCAATGGTCTGGAGTTGAAGCTGAGAATCGGGTACCGCTGGGAAGTGATGTCTTTGTGGTAACTTGGATCTGGAAGGGCTCCCACGATGTATTCAGTGACATTGGGCTCAGTCTGAGCCCCAAATATCACCACGACCCTGGCTTCCCTCCTAGGCTGATTCTCGTAGTGGTCCAAGTACTTTAAGACGTTCCTTTTCGGGGGGATTTGCAATTCGATGGTGTAAATGAAATTGTCAGACGGCAGCGCTTGACTGCCGCCCACCAGCTTGGCCCCCAGTTTGTGCTGGAGGTATTTCTGAATGCTCGTCAGCTCCTCCAGTGTGAGGTCTGCAAACACGCCGCTATCACCGGAGAAGCGGTGCTCCTCGTGCAGCCGCTGGAAATAATCGGGGGGCTCACAGAGCGGGGATTTGGACAAGCCCACCGCCAGAATCCAGTTCAGGGCTATAATCGCCACCAAAGCCACCGCCAAGACCACGAACAAAACCTTCAAGTTCATGATGAGCGGCAGAGGCTGCGGCAGGTAACTTGTGTCTTTGACGAACACAAGTGGGAACGATTGATAGAAGAAAGAGACACTCGGCACGGATTGGTTCCGAAGCTGTTGACGCGGGTGCTCCAGTTATTCTGGCAATACTCTGGTTGAGATTTTAATTGTTAACTGGCCTCCTCCATTTGTCCTTCTGACCATTCGAACTAAAGCAACAGGATAACGCTTTCCCAACACTTTCGCCTCCTCCAGGTTCAAATAAATTTGATAAAAGGAAATTACTGCGGACGCTGGAATCTGAAACCAAAAGAGAAAATGCTGAAAAATCTCAGCAGGTCTGGCAGCATCTGTAGGGAGAGAAAAGAGTCACCGTTTCGAGTCCAGATGAACCTTTGTCAAAGCTGAAATGCATAGAAAGTGGGAAATATTTATACTGTGCATTGAGGGAAGGAAAAATGAGTCATAGCCACAGATACCCAGGGGAAAGAGTGCTAATGGCAGTCCCCAGAGAGAATACAAGGTGTGAAAGGCCAAATAGCAGAGAAACTAAAATCAGAGGGTAAACTGTGACAGATTTACAGGGGAAGGGGGAAGCAAAGTTGAGAAAAGGTAAAGGGCAGTTAAAATGAAAACAAAAGGGTCGAGGTGGGGTAGAGCTAATCATCTGATGTTGTTGAATTCGATGCTGAGACTAAAATGTTGTAGCGTGCCTAACCGGAAGATGAGATGCTGTTCCTCCAGTTTGCATGAAGCTTCACTGGAACATTGCAGCAGGCCAAAAATAGACATGTGAGCAAGGTCTTGGGTTAAAATGGCTAGGCAACGGGAAGGACAATGTCCTGAATGTGCACAGACTGAAGGTGCTCAGCAAAGCGATCACCCAGTTCAAGTTGAGTCTCTCTGATATAGAGGAGACCACATTGGGAGCAGTACAAATATCTCCCAATATGCCTTTTAGCTTTGACAAAAGGTCATCTGCGCTCAAATCGTTAGCCCTTTTCTCTCAAATAAATTTAGCATTGTTGCTGCCACGGGGTCGCGGATGAAGCAGAAAATGCTGGAAAAACCTCAGCAGGTCTGGCAGCATCCATGGAGAGGGAAACAAGAGTTGATATCTCAAATTACTCTTCTTCGACTCATAGAAACACTGCAGTGCAGAAGATTGCCATTCAGCTCATCAAGTTTGCACCAACCCTTCAAAAGAGCAGTCTACTGAGGCCTACCCCCCCCCCCCCTATCCCTGTAACACAGTGACCTTAACCAATATTTTGGACACAAAGGGGCAATTTAGCATGGCCAATCCACCTAGCCTGCACATCATTGGACAGTGCGAGGAAACGGGAGCACCCGGAGGAAACCCACGCAGACACGGGAGAAAGTGCAAATGCCACACAGACAGTCACCTGAGGTCGGAATCGAACCTGGTCCCTGGCGCTGTGAGGCAGCAGTGCTAACCACTGTGCCACCTTTCAGAACTCAGAAATGTCACATTGTCTCTGTTTCTCATTCCACATATGCTGTCAGTCCTTGCTGAGTTTCCCCAGCATTTTCTGTTTTTATTTCAGTTTTCAACACCACAGCATTTCTCCAGCAGGATCTTTTGGGTGTTTATTTCAGCTGGAGTTATGGAATGCTGCAATCATTTTTTGTTATTGATTTCCACGGTGACATTTGATTGCGCAATGAATCGGTAACATTGCTCCAATGTGTTATCAGCTACCACAGCTGACAATCAGGCATAATGGTGTACAAAATTGCATCTGGCAGCAGTCCACAGGATATGTGCGATACCTGTGGTTCTGAAGCCATACATGTGCACCTGGAGCAGTAATTGGCAACCTAGGCTAGTGAGTGAGCTGCATGAATGGCCCTTCTTCATCTCAGAGGGCTGGAAGATCAGCATTGTTCACTAATCATGACCCACGAATAAGATGAAATACATTTAATAGACGCTGAACTTTCATAGTGAGTTATAGAAAATGTTCAATCTTTATATATTATTAGAATTAGCATCAACTAGAGCAGCATGGTGGTGCAATGGTTAGCACTGCTGCCTCACGGCACCGATGACCCCGATGCTGATTGAAGTATTGTTATGGGCCAGGGCTTAGAAGCTGCAACGTGTATTATGAAGCTCACCTGACCTATAATTTTTATGTTGAATTTGACTAGGATGACCACAAGAGCCTTCACTTCAGGTGTGATTCAACAAACTTCCCAGGCGCTTTTATCAAAACAAAGTTTATTATAAAAATGTGGTAACATATATAAAATGCTTAGCAAGAATTTGTCATCAATTACAAACATGAAAAAAGCACAACAGCAACAGTAATCTATGTATCTAACTCTTAATGAACCCCCCTTAGCTGTTCCAATTCAATACAAAATCGAATAAATCCAAAACCCCTCTCAAGGGTGTGGCCCAGCGCACTATAATCTCACTTGGAGGGGACTGGTCCTTTCCTTGAGATTCTAGTCCAATTTCCAACCAGCAGATGCAAAACTCCTTCAGGAAAGCAACTTTAGCTTTAAGGTTACCACGGTAGTTTGCCACACCCAATGTGCTGTCAGTTCACTGGAACAGCTGTAAAATAAGACAGAGAAAATTTCCTGCAGCTTAACACAGTGCTTTCCAACACTGCTTTTTCTTCTGCAGTGCAAACGAACAAACCAAAAATGAAAGCAAAAAAACTAAGCCCCCCTCTCACCTGACAGCCACAGCCCAGCTCCACCCACAAATGACATCACTGAAGCCGTGCTACAAGCTATGTGGTAAAACAAAACCTTTCTTAAAGGGACACTCACATGACAGTATAAATAGAGGCTAAGCCAATGGGGTAACCCAAACCCCTCCCCTGCTTGCCTTTAAAATAGTGCCGTAAGATTGTTAGCGTCAAAGGAGAAGGTGGGCATCTGGCCTCTCATCTGAAAATCAGCACCTCTGACAGTACAGCACTCCCTCAGTGCTCCACTGGTGCCTCAGCCGAGAATATGTTTTTTTTACTTGTTCATGGGACATGGGCATTGCTGGCTGGGCCAGCATTTATTGCCCATCCCTAATTGCCCATGAGGGGGCAGTTAAGAGTCAACGACATTGCTGTGGGTCTGGAGTCACATGTAGGCCAGACCAGGGAAGGATGGCGGATTTCCTTTCCTAAAGGATATTAGTGAACCAGATGGGTTTTTACAACAATCAGCAATGGTTTCATGGTCATCATCTCTGGAATGGAACTTAAATTCCAACTTTCATCTCAGGAGGTGAGAGTGTGACCACTGAGCCATGACTGAGACTTTAGTCAATCCAATAAACTAAAAAGGTTGATGTGATTTTGGGTCAGAGTTGGGAGATGGAATAGCTCAACGAATGTGTCAAGGATGACAACAAAAGGAAATGTTCATTTTAATTTGGTATTCATTGATAATCCAGAAAATGCACAAGAAATATGAGTAATTGGGGGATAGTGAGGACAGAACAATGACATTGGACATGTTCTGGGAGTCAGAAGTACCTAAGATCGGAAGCCAAGTATTATAACATGAAAAGGGCTAAATTCAATGAAATAAGAAATCAATGAAAACTGATAATTTGGGGGAGGTTTATTTTTCAACACATGAGAAGACAATTGGAAATGAAACAAAGACTTGCATTTATATAGTGCATTACATGATTGCCGGAGGTCTCAAAGCAAGCTCCTGTCATCAAAGTACCTTGTTAGAAAATAGGCCACCTGGCAGCCAATTTGTGCACAGTAAGCTCCCATACACAGCAGTAACATCCAGATGATCTGTTTTTGTGATGTAAATTGAGGGATAAATGTTGGAAATTGGCCTCTTCTTAATCGGATCTTTTTACATCTGCCAGGTGATGTCCATTATCTTTCGGCCCCACAACAACCCAGTTTCTGAGCTACCGCCTCCATTCCTCAGTGTCTGAGGCCAAACCAAACTCTTCACTGCTTCGCTGTTTGTTGCTGACCCCAAGATGAATGTTGAACACATATCCATGCCATCACTATTTTCACCGCTAGAACATTGCCCTGACCTGCCTCAGCTCATTGGCTGTTGAAACCCTAATTGTTGCCTCTCAACTTGACTATTTCAATGCACCCCTGACCAAGAGTGCGGTGGATGCAGGGACAGTGAGTAAATTTAAGGAGGAGTTAGACAGACTTTTAATTGGTAATGGGTTGAAGGGTTATGGAGAATTGGAGGACAGTTGAGTTGAGGCTAGGATGGGATCAGCCATGGTTACATTGAGGGTGTTTAGGCTCGGGAGGCTGAATTGCCGACCCCTGCTCCTAGTTCATGTGTTCTACGGAGGAGATGCCCTGGCCAATTTTGGAATTCAGCTCTTGGTCTGTAGCATTGTTGGCAACAGATGAGGACCATATCAGCCTTGATAGAATGGCAGAGCAGACTCGATGGGCCAAATGGCCTAATTCTGCTCCTATATCTTATGAACTTATCGGCTACCATCTCCCACTCTCTGTAAACTTGAGTCATCTAAGACTGTGCTGCCCATTGCTACCTCACACCAAGTCCCATTCCCCCACCACACTGGCACTTGCTGATCTACATGGGCTCTCGGTTAAGCTACACCTCAATTTTAAAACTCTCATCTTTGTTTTGAAGTCCTTCCATGGACTCACCCACCCTAACCTCCTCCAGCCCTATAACCATCAGCAATCCTCCAATTCTGGTCTCTTGTCCATTCCTGAGTTAATTGTCCACCATTGCTGGCCGTGCCTTCAGCTGCCAAGACCCAATCCTCTAGAATTCCCTCCTTAAATCTCACTCACTCTCTTTCCCTTTAAGATGCTCCTTAACAATATGTATCTTTGACAAAGCTTTTGACCAGCTGTCCTAACATTGCCTCCTATGATCCATGTCCAATTATGGTTGATAACATTCCCAGAAGGCACCGTGTGACAGTTTATCACGTTAATGGAAATATTTTTGCTATTCAATATAACAAAATAAAGTTTATTCCTAAGCAATTTAACCTACATTTTTTCCTAACTGAATAGCATGATTGGTACAAAATATTCACAGTGTATGCAAGTTGACCAAAACATGTTTTGCAAGGAATTCAAACTGTACACTACCAAACCAGCCAGAGTCATGCAATAGTTTTCCATCCTTTTTGAACAATAGCTTATTTAAATCCTGTCTGGACTTATCCATACAATTAATTATCTGTACCTAATGGTTAATCACCCATTTTGTGATAACTTTCAGAGAGCTGTCCAATCTGGCAAGAGTTTGGGACAAGCACAATATTTATTCCATGAATGCCTTTTGTTCTTGAGGGGTCGATGACTCATCCAAGAAAAAATTAACTTTACCTTCTGATTTTGCCTGGTCAATGAGTCACAAAGAATAGGGATCTTTTCTTCCATCAGATCATCTGCATCGCGAGTGTGCACAGTTTAAAGTGGAACTCTTATTTTCTGGTTAGTGTGCAGGCAATGGTCCCTGAGGAATTGAACAGACATCAAAATATGTCAGCGTGGGTGTCCCTCATTCAGTCCACTGCTTGGGTTTTGTCAGTGTAGGGCCAGTTTAGATGGGCGCAATACATAACTCTTCCCTAAATCGCATATGTTCCGTGATGACAAGACATGAGTGCTATTACATGCAAGATTGGATTAATGGATTTGGAGATCATGCAGAAAGTCAACATTCCTCTGTTAGGCATTTTAGTTCTGGTGATATGAAGAGTCTAAAGTTCTGTTCCTTTATCACAAACACACATTTATTTCATTGCAACAGCCTTTGCAAAAAAACTCTAACTATACATCACCTGACAGAGGCCACCTGAAGCCCTTTTACATATCAGTGTCAATTAATGGATACTTAACATAAATGAGACAACTAATTGCAATGTCTCTTAACCCATTACTTAACAGTCTCCCCTTCCTTGGAGAAAAAAAAATAATTAGGTGAATACAACATTTCAAAAAACTCAAAAACACACATGATTTGCCACTTTTTTTTTGTTTGGACGAGAAAGAAAAAAAAAAACAGTCACAGAAACAAGCGCCCTTCATTAACTTTTAAAAAATATATATTTTATTAAAGTTTTTCATACACAATTTTTTCCCCTTACACATCAAACAAAAAGAAAAGTTAACAGTACAAGTAACATGATAACTACAATCTACTAATGAGTAACTAACTAACATGGTAAACTAACCAACTAACATAAAATGAAACTTCCCCCCCCCCCCCCCCCCCCTTCCCCCTCCCCCGTGGGTTGCTGCTGCTGGTCATCTATCTTCCCTCTAACGTTCCGCTAGGTAGTCGAGGAACGGTTGCCACCGTCTGGTGAACCCTTGAGCCGATCCTCTCAGCGCAAACTTAATCTGCTCCAGTTTTATAAACCCCGCCATATCGTTTATCCAGGCCTCCAGTCCGGGGGGTTTCGCTTCCTTCCACATGAGTAAAATCCTACGCCGGGCTACTAGGGACGCAAAGGCCACGACATCGGCCTCTTTCGCCTCCTGCACTCCCGGCTCATCCGCAACTCCAAATAAAGCTAACCCCCAGCCTGGTTTGACCTGGACCTTCACCGCCTTCGAGATCACTCCCGTCACTCCCGCCGCACTTCCCACACTTGTGCTTCCGCCGCACCTCCCACACTTGTCCTCCACTCCAAAGAACCTGCTCAACCTTGCTCCTGTTATGTGTGCTCTATGCAGCACCTTAAATTGAATCAGGCTAAGCCTGGCACACGAGGAAGAGGAATTTACCCTGCTTCGGGCATCAGCCCACAAACCCTCCTCTATCTCCTCCCCGAGCTCTTCTTCCCATTTTCCTTTCAGTTCGCCCACCAGCTCCTCCCCCTCTTCTCTCATCTCTCGGTATATCTCTGACACCTTGCCCTCCCCGACCCACACCCCCGAAAGCATTCTATCCTGGATCCCCTGTGTCGGGAGCAATGGAAATTCCCTCACCTGTTGTCTTGTGAATGCCCTCACCTGCATATACCTAAAGAAATTTCCCCGGGGCAGCTTATACTTTTCCTCCAAGGCTCCCAAGCTCGCAAACGTCCCGTCTATAAATAAATCTCACACCCTCCTAATTCCCAACTGGTGCCAGCTCTGGAATCCTCCATCCATCCTCCCTGGGGCAAACCTATGGTTGTTCCTAATTGGGGACCCCACCAAGGCTCCCAACACACCTCTCTGTCGCCTCCATTGCCCCCATATATTTAATGTTGCCGCCACCACTGGGTTCGTGGTAAAATTTTTTGGTGAGAACGGTAGTGGCGCCGTCACCAGCGCCTCTAGACTCGTCCCTTTACAGGACTTCCTCTCTAATCTTTTCCACGTCGCTCCCTCTCCCTCTATCATCCATTTACGGATCATCGCCACATTGGCGGCCCAGTAGTAGTCGCCCAAATTCGGTAGCGCCAGTCCCCCTCTGTCTCTACTACGTTGCAAGAACCCCCTTCTTACCCTCGGAACTTTCCCTGCCCACACGAAGCTCGTGATGCTCCTGTCTATTTTTTTAAAGAAGGCCTTAGTGATCAGTATAGGGAGACACTGGAACACAAATAGGAACCTCAGGAGGGCCATCATCTTAATTGCCTGCACTCTGCCCGCCAGTGACAGTGGCTGCATGTCCCACCTCTTGAAGTCCTCTTCCATTTGTTCCACCAGTCGTGTCAGATTAAGTCTGTGCAAGGTTCCCCAGCTCCTGGCTATCTGAATCCCCAGGTATCGAAAGTTTCTTTCCACTCTCCTTAAAGGCAGGCCATCTATCTCTCTACTCTGGTCCCCAGGGTGCATCACAAAAAGTTCACTCTTTCCCATGTTGAGCCTATATCCCGAGAAATCTCCGAACTCCCTCAATATCTGCATGACCTCTGTCATCCCCCCCACTGGGTCCGTCACATACAGCAGTAGGTCATCCGCGTAGAGTGACACTCGGTGTTCCTCTCCCCCTCTAATCACCCCTCTCCATTTTCTGGAGTCTCTCAGCGCCATGGCCAGTGGTTCAATTGCCAACGCGAACAGTAATGGAGATAGCGGGCATCCCTGTCTTGTTCCCCTATATAGTCGGAAATACTCCGATCTTTGCCGGCCCGTGATCACACTTGCCGTTGGGGCCCCATAGAGGAGTTTGACCCAGCTAACAAATCCGTCCCCGAACCCGAACCTCCTCAGCACCTCCCATAGATACTCCCACTCCACCCTATCAAATGCCTTCTCTGCATCCATTGCCGCCACTATCTCTGCCTCCCCCTCTGCTGGGGGCATCATTATCACCCCTAATAGCCGTCGCACGTTGACATTTAGTTGTCTCCCCTTTACGAATCCTGTCTGGTCTTCGTGCACCACCCCCGGGACACAGTCCTCTATCCTCGTTGCCAGCACCTTTGCTAGCAATTTGGCGTCCACATTTAGTAGTGAAATAGGCCTATAGGACCCGCACTGCAGCGGATCTTTATCCCGCTTCAAAATTAGCGATATCGTCGCCTCCGACATTGTCGGGGGTAGGGTCCCCCCTTCCCTGGCCTCGTTAAAAGTCCTCACCGAAGGACGTCCGGGTGCAGCTATGCAGAGCTAGGTCGCATATTCGGTAGCTCCTGCTTGGAACGGACTTTTGGGCTCGTTACAGGGCCTCCACGGCATTTGTTTGCCATTTCCCGGTGTGGGAAGAAGGCTGCAGCATTCCCCCGACAGTGTCCCCCAGGAAGGGTATGTCTCTTGGTTTCAGACACGGCAGAAACAGTAAAAGATTTGGCTGCAACTGCAGGATAAACAGGGCCTCTTCCAGCATGCAGGCGGGGGAAGGGCAAGCTTAAAGCTGCAAGCTGACCTGAGGGCCTGTATCAAAGATGAATTCTAGCAGCAGAGGGAACAACTGTGAAAAGATCTCATCAAGGCCACTGAAGGGACTTCCGGTTGCGGTGATGCCTAGCTAGCCGCACGCTTCGGCGGCTCCAGCTCCGACGGACCTTCGGGCTCTTTTAAGAGCCCCAACGGGGAATTTTTCGACGACGCAACACGGTGTGGGGCGTGTGAGAAGGGAGTCCCCCCCAAACGAAGGAGGAAAAAACCGGCGGCGGCGGCTGCAGCGCGAGGAATCGTCGACCAAAGGGTCAGAAAGAGAGAAGTACAAGATGGCGGCGGAGAAAGCGCAGGCGACATGGGGGCCTGAGCAGGATGAAATCGTGAGATGGTGCATGGAGCTGCTGAAGAGGGAGGTGCTGACCCCGATGCTACAGGCAATTGAGGGGCTCAAGGAGACAAAGACCCAGGAGACTGAGCTCCGCGTGGTGGAGCAGAAGGTGACAGATATTGAGGACGAGATCCTGAGCCTGGCGGTTAAGACTCAGACGCACGAGGCACTTCATAAAAAGTGTACTGAAAGGATCGAGGCCCTAGAGAACGGAGCGCGAAGGAAGAACCTTCGGATACTAGGTCTCCCTGAGGGTGTGGAAGGAGTGGACTGTGGAGAGTACGCAAGTAAGATGCTGAGCTCACTGATGGGTGCTGAGGCCCCTGCGGGCCCCATGGAGGTGGAGTGGGCAAATCGGATTCCGGCGAGAAGACCAAAAGCGGGAGAACCACCGAGGGCAATAATCGTGCGATTTTACCGCCTTAAGGTCAGAGAAGAGGTCCTGAGATGGGCTAAAAAGGTGCGGAGTAGCAGATGGGAGAATGCTGTGGTACGGATATACCAGGATTGGAGTGCGGAGGTGGCGAGAAGGAGGGCGAGCTTCAACCGAGCCAAAGAGGTGTTGCATAAAAGGAAGGTGAAGTTTGGGATGCTGCAGCCGGCAAGACTATGGGCCACGTATCAGGAAAGACACTATTATTTCGAGACGGTGGAGGAAGCATGGTCCTTCATCAAAGAAGAGAAATTGGACCGGAACTGAGGGACTGATGCTGCAGGAAATGTTATTGTTATTGTTTTTGTTAATGTTAAGGTGGAAGTTAATTGAGAAGTAAACAGGGAAGGGGGGAGACATTGGGGAAATGTGGGCGCCGGTGAGGGGGGAAAGACGGGACATAGTCGGAGAATGGGGAAGGAGAGGGGGAGGGGAAAGGGAGCTGCGCCATAAGAGGCGGGTCAGGTAAAGGGATGTTCCCGCGCCAGAAAGAATAAGACGGGAAGACAGGCGCAAGGCGGATGGGAGTTCCCCCACACGGGGGGGGGGGTCGAGGAGTGAGCAGGAGTAGCCGGGGTCAGTTGAAGTCAGCTGACTTACGGAAGTGATATGGGGGGAGCAATCATGCTAGATAGGGATCTAGCGGGGGGGGGGGGACAACTGGGTTGCTGCTGCGGAAATCCAAAAGGAAATGGCTAAAGAGTGGGTGGGCGGGGATGGTGTGCGACGCTGGGGGAGCGAGCGGGAGCGCGGAGGCGGGATATGGGACTGACCCAGAGAAGGTAATGGCTAGTCGACACAGGAGGGGGGCAGGTATCCCCCTAGTGAGGCTGATCACGTGGAACGTGAGAGGCCTGAACGGACCGATAAAAAGGGCCCGAGTGCTCGCGCATTTGAAAGGACTAAGGGCAGACGTGGTTATGCTCCAAGAGACGCACCTAAAGGTGGCGGACCAAGTTAGGCTAAGGAAAGGATGGGTGGGACAGGTGTTCCATTCAGGACTGGACGCAAAAAACAGAGGGGTGGCCATTTTGGTGGGGAAACGGGTAGCATTTGAAGCAAAGAACATCGTAGCAGATAGCGGAGGTAGATATGTAATGGTGAGTGGTAGGCTGGAGGGAATGGAGGTCATGTTGGTTAATGTGTATGCCCCAAATTGGGACGATGCGGGATTCATGAGACGGATGCTGGGGCGTATACCGGACCTGGAGGCAGGAAACTTGATTTTAGGAGGTGACTTTAATATGGTGCTGGACCCGGGGCTAGATAGATCCAGCTCAAGGACCGGAAGAAGGCCGGCAGCGGCCAAGGTACTTAAGGGGTTTATGGACCAAATGGGGGGAGTGGATCCATGGCGATTTCTTAGACCTAGGGCTCGGGAGTTTTCCTTCTTCTCCCATGTCCATAAAGTGTACTCCCGGATAGATTTTTTTGTGTTGGGAAGGTCGTTGATCTCTAGGGTGGAAGAAGCTGAGTACTCAGCCATAGCGGTTTCGGATCATGCCCCACATTGGGTGGACCTGGAAGTAGGAGAGGACAGGGAGCAGAGAACACTCTGGCGATTAGATGTGGGACTGATGGCGGATGAGGGAGTGTGTGCAAGAGTGCGGGGGTGTATTGAGAGATACCTGGAGGTCAATGACGACGGCGAGGTCCCTGTGGGAGTGGTCTGGGAAGCATTAAAATCGGTGGTCAGAGGAGAGCTGATCTCTATTGGGGCCCACAAAAGGAAAACAGAGGCCAAGGAAAGGGAAAGATTACTGGGGGAGATTTTAATGGTGGACAGGGAATTTGCAGAGACCCCGGAGGAGGAATTGTACAGGGAGAGGAGACGACTCCAGACGGAGTTTGACCTTCTGACCACCAGAAAGGCGGAAGTACTGTGGAGGAAGGCACAGGGGAGGAGGTTTGAATATGGGGAAAAGGCTAGTCGCCTGTTGGCGCATCAATTGCGAAAGAGGGCAGCAGCGAGGGAGATAGGAGGAATTCGAGACGAAAGGGGAGACACGGTGCGAAGGGCAGGAAAGATAAATGAGGTGTTCAAGACCTTCTATGAGGAACTGTATAGGTCTCAACCCCCAGAGGGAGAGGAGTGGATGCGGCAGTTCCTGGACCAACTGAGGTTCCCGAAAGTGGAGGAGCAGGAGGTGGCAGGCCTGGGGGCGCCGATTGAGGTGGACGAGGTTATTAAGGGACTGGGAAGCATGCAAGCAGGGAAGGCCCCGGGGCCAGACGAGTTCCCGGTGGAATATTACAGAAAATATGTGGACTTGTTGGCCCCGTTGATGGCGAGGACGTTCAATGAGGCCAGGGAAGGGGGGACTCTACCCCCGACGATGTCGGAGGCGACGATATCGCTAATTTTGAAGAGGGACAAAGATCCGTTGCAGTGCGGGTCCTATAGACCTATTTCACTATTGAACGTGGACGCCAAATTGCTGGCAAAGGTACTGGCATCGAGGATTGAGGACTGTGTCCCGGGGGCGGTGCACGAAGACCAGACAGGGTTCGTAAAAGGGAGACAACTGAATGTTAACGTGCGACGACTATTAGGGGTGATAATGATGCCCCCAGTGGAGGGGGAGGCAGAGATAGTGGCGGCAATGGACGCAGAGAAGGCATTTGATAGGGTGGAGTGGGAGTATTTATGGGGAGTGTTAAGGAGGTTTGGGTTTGGGAACGAGTTTATTAGCTGGGTTAGACTTCTTTATGGGGCTCCAACGGCAAGCGTAGTTACAGGTCGACATAGATCGGAGTATTTCCGATTATATAGGGGACAAGACAGGGATGCCCGCTGTCTCCATTGTTGTTCGCGTTGGCAATTGAACCTCTGGCCATGGCGTTGAGAGACTCCAGGAAATGGAGAGGGGTGATTAGAGGGGGAGAAGAACACCGAGTCTCGTTATACGCAGATGACCTATTGTTATACGTGTCGGACCCAGCGGGGGGGATGATAGAGGTTATGCAAATTTTGAGGGGGTTCGGGGAATTCTCGGGGTATAGGCTAAACATGGGGAAGAGTGAATTATTTGTGATACATCCAGGGGACCAGAGTAGAGAGATAGAAGGCTTACCGCTAAGGAAAGTGGAAAGAAACTTCCGATACCTGGGGATTCAGATCGCTAGGAGCTGGGGAACCTTGCACAGACTTAATCTGACACGGCTGGTAGAACAAATGGAGGAGGACTTCAAGAGGTGGGACATGCAGCCTCTATCGCTGGCGGGCAGGGTGCAAGCAATTAAGATGATGGTCCTCCCGAGGTTCTTATTTGTATTTCAATGTCTCCCTATACTAATCACCAAGACCTTTTTTAATAAAATAGATAGGAGCATCATGAGCTTCGTGTGGGCAGGGAAAGTTCCGAGAGTACGGAGGGGGTTCCTTCAGCGTAGTAGGGATAGAGGAGGACTGGCACTACCGAACTTGGGTGATTACTATTGGGCCGCCAATGTGGCAATGATACGTAGATGGATGATGGAGGGTGAGGGAGCGGCGTGGAAAAGACTGGAGAGAATGTCCTGTAAAGGGACGAGTTTAGAGGTGCTGGTGACGGCGCCGCTACCGTTCTCACCTAAAAAGTTTACCACGAACCCGGTGGTGGCGGCAACACTGAATATCTGGGGACAGTGGGGGCGACAGAGAGGGGTGCGGGGAGCCCTGGTGGGGTCCCCTATCAGGAACAACCATACGTTCGCCCCAGGAAGAATGGATGGAGGATTTCAGAGCTGGTACCAGTTGGGAATTAGGAAGGTGGGAGATTTATTTATAGATGGGACTTTTGCGAGCTTGGGAGCATTGGAGGAAAAGTATAAGTTGCCCCGGGGAAATTTCTTGCGATATATGCAGGTGAGGGCATTTACTAGACAACAGGTGAGGGAATTTCCGTTGCTCCCGACACAGGGGATACAGGACAGGGTGCTTTCAGGGGTGTGGGTCGGAGAGGGCAAGGTGTCAGAGATTTATAGAGAGATGAGGGAAGAGGGGGAGGAGTCGGTAGGCGAACTAAAAGGAAAGTGGGAAGAAGAATTAGGGGAGGAGATAGAGGAGGGTATGTGGGCTGATGCCCTAAGCAGGGTAAATTCCTCTTCCTCATGTGCCAGGCTTAGCCTGATTCAATTTAAGGTGCTACATCGAGCACACATAACGGGGGCAAGATTGAGCAGGTTCTTTGGAGTGGAGGACAAATGTGGGAGGTGTGGCGGGAGCCCGGCAAACCACGCACATATGTTTTGGGCGTACCCGGCACTGGAAGGGTATTGGAAGGGAGTGACGGGAGTGATTTCGCAGGTGGTGAATGCCCGGGTCAAACCAGGCTGGGGGTTAGCTCTATTTGGAGTTGCGGAAGAGCCGGGAGTGCAGGAGGCGAGAGAGGCCGATGTCGTGGCCTTTGCGTCCCTAGTAGCCCGGCGCAGGATCCTACTCATGTGGAAGGAGGCGAAACCCCCCGGACTGGAGGCCTGGGTAAATTATATGGCGGGGTTCATTAAACTGGAGCAGATAAAGTTTGCCCTGAGAGGATCGGCTCAAGGGTTCACCAGGCGGTGGCAGCCATTTCTCGACTACCTAGGGGAACGTTAGAGGGAAGGCAGATGACCAGCAGCAGCAACCCAGGGGTAGGGGGGGGGGCAGGGGGGGGGGGTTTAGTTTAGTTTAGGTCAATAGACAATGGGGTTTTGTTACCTGTGTATTGTTAAAAATTTCTGTTTTGTTATTGTTTCGTTTGCTTTGTAAGAGGGAAAAATTGTTGTTTGGAAACCGGCTGCAGCATCCCGAACTTCACCTTCTACTTGTGTAGCACCTCCTTGGCTCGATTAAAACTCGCCCTCCTTCTCGCCACCTCCGCACTCCAATCCTGGTACACCCGTACCACCGCATTCTCCCATCTATTACTCCGTACCTTTTTGGCCCATCTCAGAACCACTTCTCTATCATTGAAGCGATGAAATCGCACGATTGTAGCCCTAGGTGGTTCTCCCGCCTTTGGTCTCCTCGCAGGGACCCGATGAGCCCCTTCCATTTCCAAGGGGCCCGAAGGGGCCTCAGCTCCCATCAGCGAGCTTAGCATCGTGCTCACGTAAGCCCCGCAGTCCGCTCCTTCCACTCCCTTGGGGAGACCCAGGATCCGAAGGTTCTTCCTTCGTGCTCTATTTTCTAGGGCCTCAATCCTTTCAATGCACTTTTTGTGGAGCGCCTCGTGCGTCTGTGTTTTGACCGCCAGGCCCAGGATCTCGTCTTCATTATCCGTCACCTTCTGCTCCACCACGCGGAGCTCCGTCTCCTGGGTCTTTTGTGCCTCCTTAAGCCCCTCAATTGCCTGTAGCATCGGGGTCAGCACCTCCTTCTTAAGTAGCTCCACACACCGTCTTAAATATTCGTCTTGATCGGGCCCGCATGTCGCCTGGGCTTTCTCCGCCGCCATCTTGCTTCTTTTTCCCTCCTGTCCCATCGTCGAGGATTCTTCGCGATGTAGCCGCCGCCGCCGATATTTTTCTCTTTCGTTGGGGGGGACTCCCTATTAACTCACCCCACACCGGGTTTCGTCGTGAAAACATTCCCCGTTGGGGCTCTTAAAAGAGCCCGAAGGTCCGTTTGAGCTGGAGCCGCCGAAACGTGCGGCTTAGCTGGTCATCGCCGCAACCGGAAGTCCGCCCTTCATTAACAATATCCAAAAGTTTCTGTGAACTCGCCCCTCTTTTCGTAAAACAGTCTGACAGTTGATAGCTCCTGTCGACCCATTTAATTTTTGTTATTTCCCCTCTGTCCAACATCTGCTTCAAACTTGCGATGTCTATCCATAACCTCTTTTCATTGACACTTTTTTGTAGAGTGCACATTTTCCCACAGGGATTTATTGTCAATGTGACAGTCAATAGGTATATTACCCAAATCCCCAAATTTCTGTCAATATCATACTTATATAAAAGGCCATATCCACCGCCTCTCCAAGGCTTAACGTCTCAGCAGCCAAAGTGCTTTTTACCACTCTCCTTATTTTCGTTGTTTTCCACACAAGCGGGCAACATTTACCATTATTCCCCAAAAGGAAAATTATGAAACCTCCTGCGCTTGAAACCCCATCACATAAATTTGCGTAGGACACATCACTATAAACTATGAGTTTCAAGTGCCGAAGATCACCTAAAACCGGGAACTTCAAAACACACTCCTGCATTTTTAGTTTGGCCAACGCTTTATTTGCTCTTATTATATCTTCCACTTTGGGATCATTCATTTTTGTACTCAACTCTAAGACATCAAAACTCAGGTCCGGTCTAGTCTGTCTGCCTAACCAGTTCAGTTGCCCAATTAAACTTCGCAGTTGCTCTTTTTCTATCTTTGAAACCATTGCGTCTTTTTGTGAAACTCGGCCACGACTAATTGCTATTGGGCTGATGCGTTCCAAATAAGATTGCTGACGTAAAGTTGCCCCTAACTTAGTCTGTCCAATTTCCAGTCTAATATATTTAAATGCACCGGAAGCTTGACTTCCAACCCTGAATTCTTTCCTCAAACCAGAGATTACAATAGCTTCAAAATCACTAGTCCCACCCCACAAAAAATCATCGACATGCATCATAAAAATGCCAGAAAGATTTCCTTTATAGTGCCAGTAAAACATTGCAGGGTCTGTTTTCAACTGGCAACAGCCTAACTTTAACAAAACTGACCTTACCGAAAAATACCAGACTCTAGATGCATCATTTAATCCATATACACATTTGTTCAACTTCCAGAGTACCCCTTCTGTGTTAGCTGCTTCTTTAGGAGGACAGAGAAAAATGTCTCTTTGGAGCTGATGCCCCTGCAAAAAGGCAGCTTTTGTATCTATAGATTTGCATTCCCATGCCTTTGTGGCTAATAGAGCCAAGACGATCTTTAAAACCTTTCCTGCTGTAGGTGAATCTACCCTTAAATCCTGATCTTCTAAGTTTTCTTCAAATCCCCTTGCCACAAGCCTGGCCGTTGCCTTATAAGTTCCATCTGGAAGAACCTTTTCTGTGCAAATCCATCTGTGGGATAGAGCTCTTTGTCCCCTGTCCGGTACTTCCGTGTATATCCCAAATTCACTCCAACTATGCAATTCTTGCTGTTTAGCTTCTTTGATAACTTTTTCATCTAATTTATTTGAAGCCATCAACATCTCACGTGCATGTGGGCTTCTACTCCTATTAGTATTCGTAGTCTTACTCATGTTCCGAGATCTTGATAAACTACGTCCCCTCTCCCGCCTGGTATCTCGTTCTGTACTGCTACTGCTTGATCTTTCCCTTCTGCTGTGGGATGTCCTTTCAATAGTTCTCGACCTTTTCCTGCGGACCTGTTCACTATCCGATGTACTATCTGAACTGGCACTGTGATTCTGTGCCCTCCATTTTTGAACTTCATTTTCCCAATCCATTGTCTTGTCTCCTTCCCCTGAATGCTGTACGTTCAACCAATGTTTATACTTTCCAGTGGCCTTCCCTGCTCTACTAATAACAGTTGCATCCTTCCATTGACTAGACCCTTCAGGCAAGTATGTCACTTTTGTACCAACTTTTGGCAGTTGCCCTTTCGGAAAAATGGCCTGTTCTAATTCATCAGAAGTGTTGTGTTCCTCCACAGAAACCCTGTCTATATCAGTTAATTGGTCCTCATAGTTCTGTAACACATGCGTACCAGATGACTCTGGTTCCTCGTCATGTCTGTCTGCTCTGTCTAAATTTGAAAATTTGTAATCTGTACCCATTATCCTTGATGAATATACCCTAACAGTTTGATTACCATGTTGCAAAATAATTGTTTTGTCATCTATGCCTATGATCGTCCCTGGGCCTTTCCATGCATTAGAATTGTCTCTCTTATAGTATACCATGCCTCCTTGCTGAAAAACGGCATCTGATGGCCGTACATTAAGTCTTAAAGCTCTGTGAATTCTTTCAGAGACTTCTGCTTCCAAAAAAGCTTTTCTACTGCTGTGTAATGCATTTAAATGTTCAGCAAAACCAGAGCTAATTGTAGTCCCCTCCCAAGCTGGAGGCTGGTTATCCAAAATGGACGGAATTTTAGGATTTCTACCAAACACTAATTGATAAGGACTATAGCCTCATACCATCTGCAATGAATTCTTTGCATGTACTGCCCATTTTCATGCAAGTGTGCCTTGAAGAAATGGATGTGTAAGCAATATACCTTTAAGAAAACAGTGATGTCAGAGAGTGGGTGGGGCTGGGCTTTAGGTCAGCCATTTTGCAGGTTTTTTTTAGTTTCAGTTTTAAAAGCAGTGTCTGTGTGTTTCCAGAGAGCTGCACGTTTTGCAGTTTGGTTTTGCTGAGAGCAGCTAAAAAGTGCCTGGCTGGTTTTGTTGAGAGCAGTTTAAAAGTAGAAAGCCAGTTTGCGACAGTCTCTGCCATTCTACAGAAAAAATATATACCCTTTAATCTGATGTGATACTGTTTAAAGGTGTTAAATCTCTTGGATGTTTGAAGGAACATTTTAAGGAATTATTTACTGTTGCAATATTTTCTGAGTTATCTTTGAAGTAAGGTGTGTTAAGAGATCCAATGTTTACTTAAGATGTTAAGTTGAGTTCATGGAATAAACAGTGTTTAAAAACGCATGTGTCCATAATTGTAATCCCACACCTAGGGAAAAAGCCGTGTGCTCGGAAAAGCAACAAATCCATTAAAGGGAGAGGTTGGTTGAACTCCATGATACATTTTGGGGTTCTGAAAATGCCTCGCCCATAACAATCATGCTAAAGCTGAATTTAGCCTGCAATTTGGTTGATCTGCCAAAATTTTCCAAAGCATGACATCGATGACAGCATGATTTCTTTCACAGACACCATTATTAAATGGGCTTTCTGCAGCCGTATTCATAACTCTGATATTCATGTTTTCACACATATCCCTAAACTCATTATTAGCAAATTCTCCCCATTGTCCTTAAGTAATTTTGCTGGTGGACCCATTCCTGTCCCTATCCATTTTTCCATGATTTGATCCAGAATTACTCTCTTTTCTTTACATCGTACAATCGTTGATTCACTAAATCTGGTTGCTAAATCTACAAAATGCAAAATAAAAATACTATTTGCTTTATCCCAGATCTTAAGGTCCATGGCCACAATGTCATAAAATCCCTGGCCAAAGGTAGGGTTACTATTGATCGTGCTGGTGTCCTTCTGTACTTCCTACAAACTTCACAGTGGACACTAACCTGTTCTATCAGTTTAGTATAGTCGTCATCCCTTACTCCTGCATCCTTTAATAAATTTTTCAGCCTCCGAGGAGACGGATGTGCAAATTGCCTATGCAGTTTTAGTACCACAAGCTTTTTATCAGCTAAAGTCCCATCTTCAACTGCCATTAACACATCCTTAACCACTCTACTTGAAATATTATTTGTCAGTAATGGAATACAATAGTGTCCCAACTGTGTAAATTGTAAGTCCGCCGTCTTTCCAAAAACTGTTGTCTTATCCTGTTCCATATCCAGTTTCATGTGTGCTTTCTTCATCGGCGGTCTGCTCAGAAGCAAAGGTATCTCACTTGATACAACATCCGTGCTAATGAGATGATTCACTCCGGCAAAATTGCAAGGGATCACCACTCTTTTCAGCGACTTCAGAGTATTATCATCCCCAAACCTGAAACTTGTGGAACTTTCAAATTCCTGAAACCTGTTACAACTTTCAGCATTCAAAGAGTCCAGGTAACATTTTAACCAGTCAATTCCACACACAGTAGATGTGCAGCCACTGTCCAATACAGCACAGTTGAAGGATTCTGCAACCAACACTCTCATTACCGTCGTAAAACGGCTTGTCAATAGGACAATGCCTTCTTTCTGGTCACTATCTTTTTTCTCCTTTGACTCTTCCGTGTCACGTGTCGCTTCAAACACTCTATCATAACGAGTTGGACAGTTGAAAGCATAATGGTATTGAGAGTCACATCGAAAACATCGATTTATCATGCCCCGTGCATTTCTGGGGTTCATCTTCCTATTGTAGGTTCTAACTGGGTTTCTGTCTTCATAATTTCCTTCTCTCGGTCTCCTTCTATAGTCTTCAGCCCTGTTTGTAGCCATACGATTTTGCCATCCTGTTAGTAGTGTATCTTCCATATTCTGCCTTATTGCAGGCTGACCTATTTGGGTCATCAGAGCCATCAGAATCGAATGTTTCCCCAGAAACTTTTGTAAAGCTTTTGTCATCTGTTCGAATAAGGTATCCTTATCAGTAAACTGAACTCCTGTCAAAACCAGGAGCCTATCTATGTTGCTCACTCTAGCACAGTCAAGTAATTTAAAGGCCAACACAGACTGTGGAAATTCCAGGTTGTGTTTCTGCAGCCTTTTATATAGTATGCCAAATTCCATTATATAGTCTTCCATGGAGATATCCTCCATTTATCAAACTTATCAAAATCCGACCATGCTTCATACGCACTTAACAAGTCACCTTTCTAATAAATCTTATCCATATAATGTAATAAAGTCTCCAGATCTTCTTCTGAGTCTAACTCTTCCAATTCCAGCTCAGAAAGCACTTTGTTTCGGATTTTACTGCCATATGGTAGAGAAAGAGCCAATGCCATACCTTGTTTTCTCTTTCCCAAAGCAGTTACCTTAGTCCACATAACTACTGCACTTCTCCCTTGGTCGTATGATTCCCTTTCAGAAAATAAGGGAGGATAGTCATATCCAGCCATCTTTATCCTCGGTTCAGCCATATATCCCTTTTTTTTCTCATTCACTCCTTGGTTTGATCTGGAAAAGTTGTATCTTTCAACCCTTCACATTTACACAGCAACCATCCTCTGCTACCAATTCTTAGACGTTTTAGTTGCTGTGATATGAAGAGTCTAAAGTTCTGTTCCTTTTTCACAAACACACATTTATTTCATTCCAACAGCCTTTGCACAAAACTCTAACTATACATCACCTGACAGAGGCCACCTGAAGCCCCTTTACATATCAGTGTCAATTAATGGATACTTAACATAAATGAGACAACTAATTGCAATGTCGCTTAACCCATTACTTAACATCCTCATCATTCCCAATTATCTGGATCAAGTTATTTCAGTCCGGGAACAGAACATACTCAAGAAGATTTCATGTTAAAACTATTGTACTTCTGATTATGTGATTACGTTAACCATATCTGGGCAGCACAGTAGCGCAAGTGGATAGCACTATGGCTTCACAGTGCCAGGGTCCCAGTTTCGATTCCCCGCTGATTCACTGTCTGTGCGGAGTCTGCACATTCTCCCCGTGTCTACGTGGGTTTCCTCTGGGTGCTCCGGTATCCTCCCACAGTCCGAAGACGTGCAGGTTAGATGGATTGGCCATGCTAAATTGCCCTTAGTGTCCAAAAAAAGTTAGGAGGGGCTATTATGTTACGGGGATAGGTTGGAAGTGAGGGCTTAAGTGGGTCGGTGCAGACTCGATAGGCCGAATGGCCTCCTTCTGCACTGTATGTTCTATATCCTTTTTTGTCTTTCTAGTGTGGCCAATAAAGCAATCAAAGGTAAATTGTTGTGATAAGTATTTTTTACAGGTGTTCACTATTCTTCTTTTTGGTCTCTCTAGCCACCCTGACTTGGAACTACATCGCCATTCCTTCACTGCGGCTGTGTCAAAATCCTGGAACTCCCTTCTGAACAGCATCTTGGGGTACCCACACTACCTAACTGCAGCAGTTCAAGAGGACAGTTTACCATCATCGCCTTCTCAAGGACAGTAGGGATTGGCAATAAATGCTAGTGAGCTCACATCCCATGAAATTATTTTTTCCTCTTCCTTTATCCTCTTGAAGACATTGGTGCCCTTAAATGGTAAAATTTCATGCAAAGTGATCAGCCTCACTAATGCACATGTAAGCATTGAAAATAACTGCCAGCAAACTCTAGAGCTCCTGGCATCCAAGCACGTCCTCATCCACTGTCTACAATATACCCGTCTCATTATATTGTGATCTGGACTGGGCGCCAACAGTTGCAAGGATACTGGACAGAAACCCCAATGTCTTATTTTATTTGCAAGACTGTGAGGAAAGGGTACTTCCCTCCAGAAGGGATTTCACATACAAATAGGGATATAGTATATTAAAACAAACTTTATGACTAATACAGTGTTACTAACTTTAACATCAAAAAGAAAATAGCTTATAATTACCAGTTGAACAATGCTTAACAATGACAATGAAACACTAAATCCAAACTGCTTTGTTTTATCTTCACTCAAGCAAAACCTATCTCAGGTCAAAATCCACTTTTAAATCCAGTTAGCCAACCCAGGAACTGCTGTTCTGTTCACAGGCAAAATCTTTTTAATCAAACTGCTTTGAGAAAAGCTGCAGGTCTATACACAGTAAAATCTTTAACCAAACTGTTTTGAGAGAAACTGCTCCTGTTCACAGACAGAACAAAACTCACAGTTTTCAGAGATGCTGCTTATCTGTACTCATCCCAATATAAAATCGAACTGAAACCCCAAACTGAAGCTCAACACCAAGCCCTGGCTCCTCCCATTAACTACATCATCTTAATAAAACTAAACTCCATGTCTCTAATTATCTGCTCCCCAGGGAATCTTCTTCATATAAACAAAATTCTATTAATCCAACTTTTACGATGCTTTAATTGCTTCCAAATATTCTACTGCCTTTCGGACCAGCATTTTCAAAAACATGACTGCATAATAACCCAGACTTTTAACCTTTACTGCACCAACTACATATAATGCAATATACCTGAAATTCCTACTTCCATCACAATTGTTTTAGAATGCCTCCTTGTTCTTCAGCTGACACAGGGCCAGAGGAATCCCCATATGAATTCTAATCGAAAGTGAAGGGGCTGGTGCCACTCATTTAAATATCTTTGAGCGGTAGCCAGGAAAAAGAAACATCAGAAGGTAAACTTCACCAAATTGAAATACCAGAAAAACTCTGTATTCAAATTATTGCAAGAAAACAATACAAAAGCAGCACTGTGATGCTGGAACTGTATGAAGCATTGATTAGGCCGCAGCTGGAATGCCGTGTGTAGTTCTTGTCACATTACATAGAACATAGAACATAGAACGATACAGCGCAGTACAGGCCCTTCGGCCCACGATGTTGCACCGAAACAAAAGCCATCTAACCTACACTATGCCATTATCATCCATATGCTTATCCAATAAACTTTTAAATGCCCTCAATGTTGGCGAGTTCACTACTGTTGCAGGTAGGGCAGTCCACGGCCTCACCACTCTTTGCGTAAAGAACCTACCTCTGTCTTATATCTATTACCCCTCAGTTTAAAGCTATGTCCCCTCGTGCCAGCCTTTTCCATCCGCGGGAGAAGGCTCTCACTGTCCACCCTATCTAACCCCCTGATCATTTTGTATGCCTCTATTAAGTCTCCTCTTAACCTTCTTCTCTCCAACGAAAACAACCTCAAGTCCATCAGCCTTTCCTCATAAGACTTTCCCTCCATACCAGGCAACATCCTGGTAAATCTCCTCTGCACCCGCTCCAAAGCCTCCACGTCCTTCCTATAATGCGGTGACCAGAACTGTACGCAATACTCCAAATGCGGCCGTACCAGAGTTTTGTACAGCTGCAACATGACCTCATGACTCCGGAACGCAATCCCTCTACCAATAAAGGCCAACACTCCATAGGCTTTCTTCACAACCCTATCAACCTGGGTGGCAACTTTCAGGGATCTATGTACATGGACACCTAGATCCCTCTGCTCATCCACACGTCCAAGAACTTTACCATTAGCCAAATATTCCGTATTCCTGTTATTCCTTCCAAAGTGAATCACCTCACACTTCTCTCCATTAAACTCCATTTGCCACCTCTCAGTCCAGCTCTGCAGCTTATCTATGTCCCTCTGTAACCTGCTACATCCTTCCGCACTGTCGACAACACCACCGATTTTAGTGTCGTCTGCAAATTTACTCACCCACCCTTCTGCGCCCTCCTCTAGGTCATTGATAAAAATGACAAACAGCAACGGCCCCAGAACAGATCCTTGTGGTACGCCACTTGTAACTGAACTCCATTCTGAACATTTCCCATCAACCACCACCCTCTGTCTTCTTTCAGCTAGCCAATTTCTGATCCACATCTCTAAATCACCCACAATCCCCAGCCTCCGTATTTTCTGCAATAGCCTACCGTGGGGAACCTTATCAAACGCTTTACTGAAATCCATATACACCACATCAACTGCTCTACCCTCGTCTACCTGTTCAGTCACCTTCTCAAAGAACTTGATAAGGTTTGTGAGGCATGACCTACCCTTCACAAAGCCATGCTGACTATCCCTGATCATATTATTCCTATCTAGATGATTATAAATCTTGTCTCTTATAATCCCCTCCAAGACTTTACCCACAACAGACGTGAGGCTCATCGGTCTATAGTTTCCGGGGTTGTCTCTATTCCCCTTTTTGAACAAAGGGACCACATTTGCTATCCTCCAGTCCTCTGGCACTATTCCTGTAGCCAATGATGACATAAAAATCAAAGCCAAAGGCCCAGCAATCTCTTCCCTGGCTTCCCAGAGAATCCTAGGATAAATCCCATCAGGCCCTGGGGACTTATCTATTTTCAGCCTGTCCAGAATTGCCAACACCTCTTCCCTACGTACCTCAATGCCATCTATTCTATTAGCCTGGGTCTCAGCATTCTCCTCCACAACATTATCTTTTTCCTGAGTTAATACTGACGAAAAATATTCATTTAGTATCTCGCCTATCTCTTCAGGCTCCACACACAACTTCCCATCCCTGTCCTTGACTGGCCCTACTCTTACCCTAGTCATTCGTTTATTCCTGACATCAAGGGTTTTCCTTGATCCTACCTGCCAAATACTTCTCATGACCCCTCCTTGCTCGTCTTAGCTCTCTCTTTAGATCCTTCCTCGCTACCTTGTAACTATCCATCGCCCCAACTGAAACTTCACACCTCATCTTCACGTAGGCCTCCTTCTTCCTCTTAACAAGAGATTCCACTTCTTTGGTAAACCACGGTTCCCTCGCTCAACGCCTTCCTCCCTGCCTGACCGGTACGTACTTATCAAGAACACGCAGTAGCTGTTCCTTGAACAAGCTCCACTTATCCAGTGTGCCCAACACTTGCAGCCTATTTCTCCAACCTATCCCCCCCAAGTCATGTCTAATGGCATCATAATTGCCCTTCCCCCAGCTATAACTCTTGCCCTGCGGTGTATACTTATCCCTTTCCATCACTAACGTAAACGTCACCGAATTATGGTCACTGTCCCCAAAGTGCTCTCCTACCTCCAAATCCAACACCTGGCCTGGTTCATTACCCAAAACCAAATCCAAAGTAGCCTCGCCTCTTGTTGGCCTGTCAACATATTGTGTCAGGAAACCCTCCTGCTCACATTGCACAAAAAACGACCCATCTAATGTACTCGAACTATATCTTTTCCAGTCAATATTTGGAAAGTTAAAGTCTCCCATAATAACTACCCTGTTACCTTCGCTCTTATCCAGAATCATCTTCGCCATCCTTTCCTCTACATCCCTAGAACTATTTGGAGGCCTATAGAAAACTCCCAACAGGGTGACCTCTCCTTTCCTGTTTCTAACCTCAGCTCATACTACCTCGGAAGAAGAGTCCCCATCTAGCATCCTCTCCGCCACCGTAATACTGCTCTTGACTAGCAGCGCCACACCTCCCCCTCTTTTGCCTCCTTCTCTGAGCTTACTAAAACACCTAAACCCCGGAACCTGCAACATCCATTCCTGTCCCTGCTCTATCCATGTCTCCGAAATGGCCACAACATCGAAGTCCCAGGTACCGATTCCCGTTACAGGAAGGACATAATTGCTCTGGAGAGAGTACAGGGGAGATTTATAAGAATGTCACCAGGGCTTGAAAATTGAAGCTCTGAGGAAAGGTTGGATAGGCTAGGGTTGCATTTCCTAGAATAAAGGAGGCTGAGGGGCGACCTAATTGAGGTGTACAAAATTATGAGAGGCTTAGATAAGGTAGATGGGAAAGACCAGATTCCCCTTGCTGAGAGCTCAATTACAAGATGGCATAAACGTAAGGAAGAAGGATTAGAGGGGACATGAAGGAACCACCTTCTCACCCACAGGGTGGTGGTCATCTGGAAATCATTTCCTGAATTGGTAGTCGAGACTGAAACACTCAATCCGTTTAAAAGGTATTGGATCTGCACTTGAAGTGCTACAACCTGCAAGGCTACAGATCAGGTACTGGAAAGTGGGATTGTAATGAGCGACTACTTTCTTTTTTTCTCCTTTTTGGCTGGCACAGCCCCAATGGGCTGAATGGTCTCTTTCTGTGCCATAGCCTTTCTAAGCTTCGAAAACAGACTACGACCAGGAGATAAAACCAGGGCCAATGGGACATATGGCTTTGTGAGGCAGAAACTTGCTTCTCTCCTCCATCTACTGGCTCTTCCAAGCAGGCGATGAAGAACAATTGTCACTGGAAAATGGTTGTCTGAGATGCCCTGGGCTCCTTCAATTTTTTGGAGCTGTATTGAGACTCACACCCAGGAGCAATGAGGTCCTGCTGGTCTCCACCACCCACCTCCCCCAACCCCCCAGCCCTCAATGCTGCCTGATCAGACTAGATACACTCCCAAATGCCTGCTTCCACTGTCCAATTTGTCTGCACCTCTGGAATATGGACATGGGAAGCATGTTCTATCATTGTACATAAGCCAGTGAGCGGCGCTCCCGAGCCTGGACATCTTCAATGGGGGGAACGGTAGCACAGTCATTTGCACTGTTGTTTCACAACAGTTTCCTCCCACAAGACATGCTTGTTAGGTGAATTGGGCATTCTGAATACTCCCCCAGTGTACCCGAACAAGGGCCGGAGTGTGGTGACTAGGAGATTTTCACGGTAACTTCACTGCGGTGTTAATGTAAGCCTACTTGTGACACTAATAAAGATTATTATTAGTGCAAAAATGTGACTCAATACCTGTAAAATAATTGTCCAATCTAGAGGATTATTTGGTTATTTGCTGAAAGCTTTACCTATATAATGTGGGTTATATATGTGAATACACATACCTACTATTTCCTACATTAATCAGTCTAACGTATATAGTGTTCATTCCGTGTGAAAATTCTCTTCCCTAAAAGTTACATTGCCTTTGTTTCCCCAAGTACAAAACTGAAATTCCAGATGCCCAAATCAGAACTCCATCGTATGGTACAGTTTGCTTATTTTCCTCCCATTGATAGTGGAATGACACCTGTATAAACATGGAAAATGAGCATGGAGATAAAAGCATATTCCCCATGGAACTGTTAGTTAATACAAGTTTGGAATGGAGACAGTTAACAGTGGGACAAGAAAAAATGTAAACAAACATAACTGGCATGGGAATAATGTTGAAACATTTTGAAGTAAATATTTTACACAAAGAAAGCAGGGGACAAAGAGAGCAACCCCCCCCCGCCTCCCCTCCACCCAGGCCTAATTTGTTCTGGCACTACTTGACAGATTGCTTACCAAGTTTACCAGAGTTCTCTCTGTGAATTCTATTATTTAAAGACGTGGGATTCCAGATGTTAACTGTCAAAAATGTTTTAAGTTTAATATTCACTATTCAGTCTGCTCAAACCCCATTGTGGCAGCTAGAAGGTTGTGCAGAGTTCCACCTGGAATACCTCCTGATAAACAAGAGGCGTCATTTCTTCAAGTCTGAAAGCGGCATTAGGTTCTTTGCATATACGGATAACTAGCCTAAAACCTGTATGAGGCTCCTTTGTGTTTGCCCAGAGGCAGCGGAACCAGTCCTGGTTGCACTCACGGAAATCAGACCTAGGAGCCTGCCGACAAGATAGAAGGTAACTTAGCTCCTCCTAACCCACACAAAATTGAAGGAACTGTTTTTCTGCAGTGATCAGTATTTTTGTAGACAATTGTCCGGACAAAGTTGGCAACGCAATGAATATGAAGAACACTCTATGATAAATTGATTTTATTTTACGTCTTGTGAGGTTTGTGTGAAATACAAGGAATGCCAAAGAGATTGCTGTAACATTTGCCACGATTTGGGTGATTTTTGAAATAAAGAGTAATTGATAACAGATTTACATGCTCAGTGACAAAATATTTATTGCAAATCAAGAGTGAGAGCAGCAAGGGATACTATCTAGGGTATAAAGCAGGCTAGAGTTTCAGAAATAGAGCGAAGTTCGAAATCAGATAATTTTAAGACTTGGTCTGCCCATTGCACATAATTAGATCTCAATGATCTCTGATCCCAATCTCCATTCTGCTCCTGACTACACATCCATGCGCTCCCCTACCATCCCACTGCCCTCGACATGCTCCTGCATTCCCCAACTATAAATCGGGGCCCTCCATCCCAATCCCCGACCCATACGCCCATCAAATGCACCATGCAGACTGTAGTTCCTGACAATATGGATTGCCATGATGCTTACAGCAGTGTTATGAACCCCGTTGATGTTCGATGAAAGGGCATCCCAAATCCCAGAAGGGAAACGTGGAAAGCCGGTTCTTAATTATTTATTTTGGCGATTTGGAAAAATAAGTGGGAAGCCTTGTAAATTATTCAAGTAACAGAATTTTTATTAAACTTTAAAATACACAAGAAAGGCAACATTAATAAACAACATTTACAATTAACCACAATAATGGTTACCCAGACAATATGCTTAAATTACCTTGATACAAATCTATCTACTTTCCTAAACTCCGAGAATACATCTTCCCCAAAACAACATCCCATAGGTTTTAGCATCTATGAGCAAAATCCAGAAAATAATTACCACGCAGGACCTGTAGCTTTCTTTTGGAAACCTTTCTTCTAGTTTAGACTTGGTCGTCTGCTGCTTTCTTTTCTGCACAACATCGGGAGCTCTGCTTGGTCCCTGGAATGCTAGTCTCCACTTTGCTTAACAAAGTATCCATTTCACCCTGCTACTAGGCTAATCTGCATTTCCTCAGTGCAGCTAAATCCCTGTCTTTTTTAAAAATCCATTTGTTTAGTTTCATTTCATTCCAATTTCTAACAGTAACCCAAAACTGGAACCCTCCCCACCAGCGGGTCTTTCTTCAGCAATATTGAAATGAATATTGAACCGCTGTATCTGGTGTTGCTCTTATTAGCCTTAGTTCTATTAGCTCTAATTCTGTCACCTTTGCTCACGAGTCGCCAGGTATCTTTCTGATACCACCACGTGGTTCAAGCTCAAGTAATGATTAATAATGCAGCACACCGCTTAGTAAAAGTTAAATCAACGATCATTTATTATATACAGCAATAAATACTTATACAATAATCCTACTTCTAGACTATTACCTACCACTAAAGGCCAATACTTAACTTTGGTGATGGCCCACCAGGTCAGGGAAACGAATGGTCTATCGAATTGGGTCTGGCCTGCGGGATTCAAAAAGGCTGGTACGAGTCGATAGTCTGGAACACCTATCTGGTAGCGATCGCTGGAGTAACACTTACTTGTTTCTTCGTCGAAGGGTCTCGAAGGTTGCGAGTAGGAGAAGAAGGGTCGATCTGAACTTGGCCCCTTATTTTTATAGTTCCCAGCGGCTTCCCGCCTCTCGGGGCAGACCTTGACCCTGGTTCCAAGTGATTGGACTTGGTCCCAATCACTGGGTTCGATATGCTCCAATAATGGTGCGATTTCTTGATCGGGGGGTGGTCGTCCACCTTTCTTTGTCTCAGCCGCTGCTGGCGCCGAAAAGTCTGGATCGGCTGTATGTTGCTAATTTGTAGCAATTGTTCCCGGGGATGGCTGCTTAGTATGCAGATGGCTGGGTTGATGTGCTGTTAATGGTTGCAGGTATCGGTCTGGGCCGACTTCCCCAGAGCCAAATACACTGTTTTGCCTGCAGCTGTCCGTTTGAGTCCTGTTGGTTGATTTTCCCATCAGCCTCTTTCGTTCGCCATTTTAGATCGGGGTTTGACCATTTTACTCGTGAATCAGCCATTTTAGGTGGCTACACTGGAGAGCTTCAGATCTCATCATTGAGGTGTGGGGCAACATGAATGAGGCCTCCCAGTGTAGCCCAGTTTTTAGGCTATAATTCTTACAGAATCATGTGCAATGTATGTTAGAACATAGAACATAGAACATTACAGCGCAGTACAGGCCCTTCGGCCCTCGATGTTGCGCCGACCTGTGAAACCACTCTAAAGCCCATCTACACTATTCCCTTATTGTCCATATGTCTATCCAATGACCATTTGAATGTCCTTAGTGTTGGCGAGTCCACTACTGTTGCAGGCAGGACATTCCACACCCTTACTACTCTCTGAGTAAAGAACCTACCTCTGACATCTGTCTTATATCTATCTCCCCTCAATTTAAAGGTATGCCCCCTCATGGTAGACATCACCATCCGAGGAAAAGGGCTCTCACTGTCCACCCTATCCAATCCTCTGATCATCTTGCATGCCTCAATTAAGTCACCTCTTAACCTTCTTCTCTCTAACGAAAACAGCCTCAAGTCCCTCAGCCTTTCCTCATAAGATCTTCCCTCCATACCAGGCAACATTCTGGTAAATCTCCTCTGCACCCTTTCCAATGCTTCCACATCCCTCCTATAATCCTATTAGCATGCCATTTTTGTGCAGTGCTGTTTCCCATGATATTCTGTGTAAGTTCATGTCACATTTATTTTATCTGAAAATGTTTTGATTTAAATGTCATTGATTTTGTTTCCCATACTCAAACCAGAAACTGTCTGTGATGAAAATCACATGAGGGGGACAGCTACCCACAATCAAGAGTTTACTGGCTCCTCAGGACATTGGTGAAGTGAAGTGAGGAGCAATGTTTTCAATAGCTTTACTTGCTTCCATATTAAGAGCTGCTCTCCACATAGCACTAGATGTTGCCACTGCATCCAACCTCTGCACCAATCCAGGGCAGTGGAAGTGACATAAAAACCAACTCTCTTCAGTGCCCTGTTTACACAAGCTGGACACAGGCTCTAACACTCCGATTCTACCACGGGATTTGTCAGAACACATTGAGTAATAAATGGGACCCATGTTGCCCTACAAGCATCTTCTGGCACTGCTACCCTCAATTTAAATATTAATAGGAAGGCTATTTATTCCTATTACAATCCATCTGTTGTGTGATAAGCAGCATCGCAGGTGAATGTAAGATGGATCCAGTCACCTGTAATTCACTATGTTAGTTTTTTAAAAAATGTTTTAATTAAAGTTTTAACATTTAACAATAACCCAAATACCAAACACCCCCAAATCAACCTTTCAATCCAAGAAACAAGAACCCCCCCCCCCCCCCCCCGCCCCCAACCACCGTTTACACCTCCCCACCTCCAACAGCTAACAGTGTCCAACACTCTGAAATACAATATAAACAGCCTCCACCTTCAATCGACTCCCACGTGGCGTATCTGACCTTCCCAAGGTGCACAAACTCCATTGAAACTCCCAATAACGCCAAAGCACTCGGCGGCGTTGCTAGCCTCCCGCCAAATAGGCTCCGTCTCCGCACGACCAGTGAGGCGAAGGCAAGGACATACGTCGCTGCACCTGCCGGCGGCTCCAGCACATCGGAAACTCCAAACATTGCCACCAAAAAGCAGAGTTCTGCTCAATATTTAGGATCACCAACACAGTGCTAAAAAATAACTTCCACAAACCCGGCAGATTAGAACAGGACCAGAACATGTGTGTGTGGTTTTCCGGCCTTGTGAACAACACTCACAACAATCCTCCAGCCCCTCAAAAAACTGGGGCGAAATTCTCCGTAATCGGCGCGATGTCCGGCGCCAAAAACGGTGCAAATCAGTCCGGCATCGCGCCGCCCAAAAGGTGCGGAATCCTCCGCATCTTGAGGGGCCGAGCCCTAACCTTGAGGGGCTAGGGCCGTGCCGGACTGATTTCCACCCCGCCAGCTGGCGGGAAAGGCCTTTGGCGCCCCGCCAGCTGGCGCGGAAATGACATTGCCGGGCGGCGCATGTGTGGGAGCGTCAGCGGCCGCTCACGGCATCCCCGCGCATGCGCAGTGGAGGGGGTCTCTTCCGCCTCCGCCATGGTGGAGACCATGGCGAAGGCGGAAGGAAAAGAGTGACCCCACGGCACAGGCCTGCCCGCGGATCGGTGGGCCCCGATCGCGGGCCAGGCCACCGTGGGGCACCCCCCCGGGGCCAGATCGCCCCGCGCCCCCACCAGGACCCCGGAGCCCGCCCGCGCCGCCTTGTCCTGCCGGTAAAAGAGGTGGTTTAATCCACGCCGGCGGGACAGGCATTCCAGCAGCGGGACTTCGGCCCATCCGGGCCGGAGGATCGCCGGTGGGGGGGGGGGCGCCCGCCAACCGGCGCGGCGCGATTCCCGCCCCGCCGAATATCCGGTGTCGGAGAATTCGGCAACCGGCGGGGGCGGGATTCACGCCAGCCCCCGGCGATTCTCTGACCCCCCCGCCGGGTCGGAGAATCCCGCCCCTGACTCCTAGCCTTAGTGAGGTGCGCTCGAAACATTACCGTTAGCTGGATCAGGCTCAGTCTCGCACAAGGCGATGTGGTATTCACCCTCCGACATGCCTCACTCCATACCTCCTTCTCCAGTATTGGCCCCAATTCCTCCACCCATTTAGCCTTTACCCCTTCCACTGAATTCAACTCTTTCCCTATGATGATCATTCATACATGGTGGACATACTGCCCTCCCCCAATCCCGAACAGGAGAGAATCCTCCCCAATAAGTATGATGGCAGCACTACCGGGAAAAACCTGGAACATCCTCCTCACAAAGCTCCAAACCTGGAGGTACCTAAACATGTCCAAGCTGGGCAGCCTAAACCTCTCCTTCAATTCATCCAGGCTGGCAAAGCACCCTTCCAGGAAAACTCTCTTCAACCCTTTCTCCTTCCATGCATCACATTTGATATCCAGCCTCGCCATCTCAAACAGGTGGTTAATACAAATGGGAGCGAGCCTTGAGGCTACCCTCAATTTAACTGCTGACAGAGTTGCCTGCTTATTTTTAATGTGGACACCACCACTGAGTTTGTCGAGTACCTTGCAATCGCCACCGGAACTGGCGCCGTTACCAATGCCTCCAAGCTTGTCTCTCTGTATGACCAGACTCCATCTGAACCCAGAGAGCCCCCGGATCCCTGGACCACCTCAACACCTTTGCTGGCTGCCCAGTGATAGAACAGCAAGTTTGGCAGCACAGGACCCCCTGCCGGTCTGTCCCACTGAAGGATCCCCCTCCAAATCGTCAGGGCCTTACCCAACCAAACAAAGCTGGAGATAATCCGTCCACCCTTCAGGAAAAAGATTTGGGCAGGACACCAGGAGACACTGAAATAAAACCAAAAATCTCATAAGATGTTCACCTTAACTGATTGGATCTAGCGCGCCAAAGATATTGGGAGACCCACCTCTGTAGGTCTGCCTTAACTGTACTCACCAAGCTCGTATAGTTCAACCTCTGACGTTGTCTACATGGACTTTAGCAAGGCCTTTGACAAGGTATTGCATGGTAGGTTGTTGCAAAAGGATAAATCACACGGAATCCAGGGTGAGGTAGCCAATTGGATACAAAATTGCCTTGGTGACCGAAGCCAAAGGGTGGTTGTGGAGGGTTGTTTTTCAAACTGGAGGCCTGTGATCAGCGGTGTGCCTCAGGGATCGGTGCTAGGTCCACTGTTATTTGTTATATATATTAATGATTTCAATGAGAATGTAGGAGGCATGGTTAGTAAGTTTGCAGATGACACCAAGATTGGTGGCAAAGTGGATAGTGAAGAAGGTTATATAAGATTGCAACAGGATCTTGACCAATTGGGCCAGTGTATGGCAGATGGAGTTTAATTTGGATAAATGTGGGGTGATGCATTTTGGTAGATAAAATCAGGCCAGGGCCTACTCAGTTAATGGTAGGGAGATGGGGAGAGTTACAGAACAAAGAGATCTAGGGGTACAAGTTCATAGCTCCTTCAAGGTGGAGTCGCAGGTGGACAGCGTGGTGAAGAAGGCATTCAGCATGCTAGGTTTTATTGGTCAGAATATTAAATACAGGAGTTGGGATGTCTTGTTGAAGTGGTACAAGACATTGGTAAGACCACACATGGAATACTGTGTTCCGTTCTGCTCACCCTAGTATAGGAAGGATATTGTTAAACTAGAAAGAGTGCAGAAGAGATTTATGAAGATGCTATCAGGACTTGGTGGTTTGAGTTATAAGGATAGGCTGGGACTTTTTTCTCTGGAGGGAGGAGGCTTAGGGCTGATCTTATAGAGGTCTATAAAATAATGAGGAGCATAGAAAAGGTAGATAGTCAACATCTTTTCCCAAAGGTAGAGGAGTCTAGAACTAGAGGGCATAGGTTTAAGGTGAGAGGGAAGAGAAATAAAAGAGACCAGAAGGGAAATCTTTTCACACAGAGGGTGGTGAGCATCTGGAACAGGCTGCCAGAGGCAGTGGTAGAGGTGGGTACAATTTTTTCCTTTAAAAACAATTAGACAGTTACATGGCCAAGGTGGGTATAGAGAGATATGGGCCAAATGTGGGCAAGTGGGACTAGCTTAGTGATAGAAACTGGGTGGCATGGACAAGCTGGGCCGAAGGGTCTGTTTCCATGCTGTAAACATCTATGGCTCTATGACTCCGTAGCTGCGCCCAGTCCCCAGCCACCTGGCCTCCAAAGTATCCAAAACTAGAGCCCGCTAACCAAACGCCAATCGGGCTCCCCTCTGCGACCACAAAATATTCGCCCTGCCCTATGTTCATTTTGTAACCGGAGAAGGGACTAAACCTCTGCAAGATACTCATAATGTTCCCAACAGACGAGTCCAGAATCCTCAATAATCATCTGCATATAATGATACCCTATGTTTCCCCCTCCCCCTCCAACAATCCCACTCCACCCATTTGAGGCCCTCAAGGCATTGGCCAATGGCTCAGTCGCCAAATCAAACAAGAAGGGAGACATCAGATTACCCTGCTTCATACCTAATGCAACCAGAAAGACCCCAGGCTCATCGTGTTGGTACAAACACTGGCAAACAGGGATGCATACAGCAACCATATCCACGACACAAATCAAGCCCAAACCCAAACTTCTCCAATACGCAGGGGAGCACGGTAGCACAGTAGGTAGCACAGTTGCTTCACAGCTCCAGGGTCCCAGGTTTGATTCCCAGCTAGGGTCACTGTCTGTGCGGAGTCTGCACGTTCTCCCCGTGTCTGCGTGGGTTTCCTCCGGGTGCTCCGGTTTCCTCCCAAAGACGTGCAGGTTAGGTGGATTGGCCATGATAAATTGCCCTTAGTGTCCATAAAGGTTAAGTGGGGTTACTGGGATAGGGTGGAGGTGTGGACTTGAGTCGGGTGCTCTTTCCAAGGGCTGGTGCAGACTTGATGGGCCGTATGGCCTTCTTCTGCACTGTAAATTTTATGAGATACCCCCTCTCCACCCAGTCAAATCACTGTGTCCAGTGATACGGTTATATCGGATTCCGGCCTGGCTGCAGAGGTGAGCACCACATTCAATAACTGCCTCACACTGGATGACAACTTCTGTCCCTTCACAAACCCGTGCGGTCCTCCCTCACTATCTCTGGAAGGCAGGTCTCCTTGATGCGAACACTTCAATTGGTGGACCACCCTGTCCATGAACAGCAGGTCAAATTGCATTTGCAGTTTTCTCCTGCACACCAAGAGCTCCGGGGTCAGTTCCCTCGCATATCTACGATCCACCCCCAGAATCTCATCTACCAATTTCTGTCACTCTTCCCTCCCCTCCCCATCCACATAGGCCGTATACGTTATGATCTCTCCTCTGACCAACGCCTTCAATGCCTCCCACAAAGTTGAGGGTGAGACTATCCCGTTATTGTTATGTTCTACATACTCCCGTATGGCCCTTGATATCCTTACACAGAACCACTTCCGACAGTAGCCCTATGCGCCACCTCCTGCGATGCTCCCGACCGACCTCCAATGCCAGGTCCACCCAATGCGGGGTCTTTGTCCTGAAATAACCATCGGCGAGTACTCAGCCTTCTTCACTCCAGCGCGAAGAGTCCGACTCATAATAAAATACTCAATCCTTGAATACACTTTGTGCCTCAAGGAAAAAAATGAGAACTCCGTCTCCCCAGGATGTGCAAACTGCCACGGATCTGCCCCCCCCCCCCCCCCATCTCCTCCATAAACACAGACAATACCTTCGCCATCCCAACTGGGACAAACGACTTCGGCTTGGAGCGATCTACCTGCGTGTCCAACACACAGTTCATGTCAACCCCCAAAATCATTTGGTGGGTGTCCATATTCGATACTGTAGCCAGCAACCGCCTCATAAACATTACATCCTCCCAATTTGCGGCGTACATGTTCACTAGGATCGTCGACTTCCTCTATTGTGCCTGCCATCATCATGTACCATCCCCCGATCAGCTATGATCCTCTCTGCCCAGAACAGGATCTTTTTATTGATAAAGACCGCCACCCCCCAGGCCGTACTATCAAACCCAAGTGAAACACCTGGCTCACCCATGCAATAATTATTATCTTTATTGTCACAAGTAGGCTTACATTAACACTGCAATGAAGTTACTGCGAAAAGCCCCTAGTCACCACATTCCTGCGTCTTGTCTGGTACACAGAGGGAGAATTCAGAATGTCCAAATTACCTAACAGCGCGTCTTTCAGGACATGTGGGAGGAATCCGGAGCACCCGGAGGAAACCCATGCTGACATGGGGAGAATGTGCAGACTCCACACAGACAGTGACCCAAGCCGGGAATCGAACCTCGGATCCTGGAGCTGTGAAGCAACAATGCTACCCACTGTGCCATCGTGATACCCCTGATCTGGTCCCATACCTGCAAATGGGTCTCTTGTAAAAACACCACATCGGCTCCCAAACTCTTTAAATGTTTAAAAAGCATCCTTACCAGGCTCCTCTTCCCCTCCAAACACTACATCAATCCAGCTGCCTTACCATCCCCCATGACCTTGGCATCACGAGAAAGAAACAGAAGAAAACCCCCCACCTACTGGGAGTACCTCTCTGCAAAAGCACTCAGTTGGCCCTCTGGCAAACTCACCACTCAGATTCAGGCACCTCGACCTGTTCTCCAGATCCTCAACTTTTTTCAGGCTCTTATTCCTCTCTGGCACGAACAGCATTTCAGCTTCCAATGAGGCAAGCAGTTTCATACCTCTACAAGGCCTCCACCACACCCTTCAGCATCTCCCCTTGCTCCTTCACAGCTCTGGCCGTCTTGCCCAGCTGCTCTCATATCGGGTCCAACATCTCCTCGATGGTGGCTTTAATTGACTCTTTAATCTAAGTTCCTTGCCTCTCAAATTGCCCATCCAGTTGCCTTCCAAACCTCGTCAACTCCTGCGCCATCACCACCACCAGTATCTCCAATGTGATGGATGCAACCGTCTCCGCAATCTTTCCTCCCCCAGATTCCTTTGTCGGGCTACCAGCCAGGGGTTTCTTTCCTATGGCCATTTTCGCCGATGCTCCTGCCAATATACTATCGACTATCTGTTCTGCACATTAACCTGCTGGGTTGGAACTAAATATTTCCCGAAAAAACGGGCAAAAGACATCAAAATACGAGGGCCCTGGCAGGAGCCACCTTTTGTGTGGCTTGTAGCTCATGTCATCACTTTCAGTTTTAACACAATAAAGAGTTGGATCTATGGCAATCAGATACCCATGTTGCCCTGGGCAACGACTCACTTGCAATAGCTCAGCACAACAACTGGCATAAGGCAACGGGTGATCCCTGTCCTATTATGTCCATCATAAAGAATATTGGTATTCTGAAGCATTGTTTTTATTGTTTGGAAGTGTCTGGACATGTTACAGTACCACCCTGCCTGCTGTGCTTTCTGTACCTTTCAATACATTGCCATGGAAAATAGAATATATCTCAAGGAGTTACAGTGGGAGAATAAGGAACAAATACCTACTTCAGATCAACAAGCAGCAGCTGCCACTCACCACCACACCCACTCTCTCCAATCCTCCCCACATCCCAGGTCCTGAAATATCCAAAAAGCCCATTCTTGAGGTGTTCATCACAGAATGGCCTGAACCATTCACAGTTCATAGGAACATAGAAATTAGGAGCAGAAGCAGGGAATTCAGCCCTTCGAGCCTGCTGCGCCAGTCAATCAGATCATGGCTGATCTCTTCCTGGTCTCAAATCCACCTCCCCACCTGTTCCCCATATCTGTTTAATCTGGCTTTTAATCAGAACTATATCTATCCTTCTTGAAACCATTTAATGATTCCGATTCCACTGCACTATGGAGCAGCGAGTTCCACAAATTCACCACTCTCTGCGAGAAGTAGTTCCTCATCATCTTTTAAATCTACCGCCTCACAACCTACATCTGCAACCTCTTCTTCTGGATTGCCCCATTTGGTCCATGTTTACTTTATCAATCCCTTTTAGTATTTTATATATCTCAATCAGGTCCCCTCTCATCCTTCTAAACTCCAGCGAATATAAACCCAACTGTTTAATCTCTGCTCATATGTCAACCCTTTCGTCCCTGGAATAAATCTGGTGACCTCCTCTGAACTGCCTCCAATGACATCACATCCTTTGTCAAATAAGCAGACCAAAACTGGACACAATACTCCAGATGTGGCCTCATCGGCACCCTATACAATTGCAACAACCAGTAAGTACAATCTTCTTCCCTCAACACACCAACATACTTAATAATAATAATCTTTTTTGTCACAAGTAGACTTACATTAACACTTGTTGCTCTTTTTAACCTTAGTCTATTTGCTCTGATTACGTCATCTTTGCTCATGAGTCGCCAGGTATCTTTATGATACCGCCACGTGGTTCAAGTTCAGGTTATGATTAATAATACAGCATACCGCTTAGTAAGGATTAAAACAACGGTCATTTATTATATACAACAAGCAATATTAATATACTAATACTATTATCTATATAATAAACCTATCACTACTGGCCAATACTTAACTTAGGAAGAGCCCACCAGGTCAGGGAAACGAAAGGCTTGTCCAATCAGATCTGGCCCGCGGGATTCAAAAGGCTGCTACAGGTCAGTGGCTAGGTGTCTCTACCGGATAGCGATCGCTGGATTCAAACTTACAGTTGCCGGTTGCTGTTCTTGCGAAGGTCTCGAGCAGGCGAAGAGGAGAGAGAGATCTGAACTTGGCCCCTCACTTTTATAGGGCCCAGGGGCTTCCCCCTCCCGGGGCGGCTCTTGACCCTGAGTCCCAAGTGATTGGATTCGTTCCCAATCCCTGGGGTCGATGTGTCCAATGGTGAGGCGATTCTTCGATCGGGGGATGGTCGCTCACCTGTCTTTGTTTCGGCCACTGCAGGCGCCGACAGGTCTGGCCCGGTATTCAATTGCTAATATGTTGCAATTGTTCCCAGGGATAGCCGATTTAACTGCAGATGTCTGAATAGATGGGCTGCAAACAGTCCTGAATGTAACTGCAAATACCTGGGTTGATGGGCTGTTGATAGCCCTGAGTATCGATCTGGGCTAACTTCCCCAGAGCCAAATATGCAATACTGTCTGCAGCTGCCTGCTTGTGTCTTGTTACCTGCTTTTCCCAGCGGTCTTTCGGGTTAGCCATTTCAAACTGGGTTTTGGCCAGATTAATCGGAACGCAGCCATTTTACATGGCTACACACTGCAATGAAGTTACTGTGAAAAGCCTCTAGCCGCCATCTGCTCGGGTACAGAGGAAGAATTCAGAATTCTCAGCTGGTACGGGAATTGAACCCGTGCTGCTGGCCTTGTTCTGCATCACAAACCAGCTGTCTAACCCACCAGCTAAACCAGCCCCTGACATAAAAGCTACCTACTGCTCAGTGGTATCAGTCCTGTGATGCAGAAACATTTCCTCAGTTTTACCAAATGCAAATAGTTGAGTACTAGTTCAGGATCTTAACCAAAATTGGGGTTCTGGTCCAGACCCATTACACTGTACCTTGTACTCCTTGTTGAAGTAGACCCCATTGCAGAATGCCAGGTTTTTTTTTTAACAGGATGTGGGTATCGCATTTATTGTCCACTTGCAATTGTTCTTGAGAAGGTGATAGTGGAGCAGCCTTTTTGAACCGCTGTAATCCATGTGTTGTGGGCACACCCAGTCTTGTTAGGAAGGGAGCTCCAGGATTTTGACCCAGCGACAATGAATGAACAGTGATATAATTCCAAGTCAGGATGGTGTGCAGCCTGGAGATCTTGTAAGTGGTGGTGTTCTCATGCATCTGCTTCCCTTGTCCTTCTAAGTAGCAGGGGTCATGTGTTAGGGAGGTACTGCCAAAGATACTTCGATGAGTTGCTGCAGTGCATCTTGCATACTATACACACTGTAAGAAGTCTTACAACACCAGGTTAAAGTCCAACAGGTTTGTTTCAAACACTAGCTTTTGGAGCACTGCTCCTTCCTCAGGTGAATGAAGAGGTATGTTCCAGAAACATACATATATATATATATATATAATATATAGACAAATTTAAAGATGCAAGACAATGCTTAGAATGCGAGCATTTGCAGTTAATTAAGTGTTTACATATCCAGAGATAGGGGTAACCCCAGGTTAAAGAGGTGTGAATTGTCTCAAGGCAGGACAGTTGGTAGGATTTCGCAAGCCCAGGCCAGATGTACATACATGTTTCTGGGACATACCTCTTCATTCTCCTGAGGAAGGAGCAGTGCTCTGAAAGCTAGTGTTTGAAACAAACCTGTCGGATTTTAACCCGGTGTTGTAAGACTTCTTACTGTGCTCACCCCAGTCCAACACCGGCATTTCCACATCATGACTATACACACTGCCATTGTATATTGGTAGTGGAGGGAGTGAACATTTAAGGTAGTGAATGGACTGCCAATCAAGGAGACTGCTTTTCCTGAATGGTATTGAGCTTCTTGAATGCTGTTGGAGCTGCACTCATCCAGGCAAACGGAGTATTCCATTACATACTTGACTTATAGCTTGTAGTTGGCGGACAGGCTTTGGAGAGTCAGGTGGCAAGTTACTCTCCACAGAATTCCCAGCCTTCTAAGACTTTCTCATGCAGCCACAGTTTTGAGCAGTTTCTGAGACAGTCATTGCCTGGAACCTGTGGCTTGTATGTTTATTGCCCCTTACCCACCCAAACCAGATCATTGTCCAGGTCTTGCTGCACATGAATATAGACTGCTTCAGGATTGGTGGAGTCGCAAATAATACTGAACATTGTGCAATGATTCGCAACATTCCCACTATGGGCCTTATGATGGAGGGAAGGTAGTTGATGAAGCAACTGAAGATTGTTGGTCTACCCTGACGAACACCTGCAGCGATGTCCCAGAAAATAAATGATTGACCTCCAACAAACACAAATATCTTCCTTTGTACTAGGTATGACTCCAACCAGTGGAGAGCTTTACAAAATTCCCATTGACTCCAAGTTTTGCTAGGGCTCCTTGATGCCATACTTCGTCAAATGCTGCCTTGATGTCAAGGACAGTCACTATGAACTCACCCAGAGTTCAGTTCTTTGTCCATGTTTGGATTCAGACTGACATCAAGAGCAGAGTGGCCCTGGTGGAACCTAAATTGAGCATTACTAATGTCAGAAAACTGGCAACTTTTAAGTAATTATATTTGTATTTTTGGATATTAGAAATAAGTTATAACACGTTTAATTTTGTGTTTGTGTGTAAGAAAGGGTTAAAACTTTAGTTAAGATTCATGTTAAACAAAGATGCGTGCATGCCTGTGGGTTTTGGTTTAATTTCATACCATTGTCTGCACTGTTTAAAGGGCATTGTGTTTAAAGGGCTTACAACGGGAAAGCAAGCAAATGTCGACTAGCATGGATGCTGAGTTTAGTTTTAAGCTGCACCTAGTAGCAGTTGGAACCAGATGGCTGGAGAGGTAGCAGCTCTCAGATACTGCCAGACGAGAAGCAGGCCAATAGAGTAAGGGCAAGAAAGTAGGCCCCAAGAAGCCAAAGAACAGATAGTGTCAGAAACCAGGGAATGAAAAGAGAAATCTCAGGAAGACTAAAGTCAAAGGGACAAAAGGAACTGGAAATTGAACAAAGGGCACAGAGAGGCTCCTACTTGCAGAGAGCTGAAATGCACACCCTTGGTGAGGTTGGTTAGTGAGAAGCCAGAAATCTGCAGTAATCCCAGGTTTAGTGACCTTAGCATGACCTGCGAAGCAATGATGTTCTGTTGCCATGGCTAGGCACCCGAGAGATCGTGTAGAAGCTTGAATGCATGTGGCAAACCAAGGCAGAGGAATACTGGAAAGAGGTTGAAATCCTGGAAGTGAACATCTGAGAGAAAGCACTATGAGAGCGAATATTCCGTGGCATGTTTTGTCAAGAGTGGTTTAGAAACTGTAGAAATTGGAGTTCCAGTGAGACCAGTTGATTTACAATAGGATAATCATGGGGGGGCTATTGGGTCACATTGGTCACTGGGTTTCTGAGTGGGGTGTGCCTGACCAGTTGGTTTACAGGGACTGTGTAATTACCAAGAACAAGATATATTCTGTAACGTTGTGCTCGCCTTTAAAATGTATGAACATTTGTGCAGATATAGGTGGGATGAAGGAGTACATTTTATTATAGTTTAGGTTCCAGCAGGGCAGGCTATTACGGAGTAAATGCTGCTTGACAGCACTGTTGACACACTACACCCCTCGGCTGTTGCAAGAAGTCAGAAATAGAAAGGGGTTGTCTTTCTGGAGCGATCAGTATTTTTCCACATCACTATCGGGACAAGCGTGCTAGAAAAGGAACTATGCTAAATTGATTTATTTTAAGTCTAGTGAAGTTTGCAAAAAGATACATGGATGCCAAAGAGAATGCTGTAACCTTTACCCCATTTCAGGTAATCTTTGAATTAAGAGGAGTAATTAATAACGAGTGACAAAATATTTATTGCTGAGACCAGAGTGAAAACACCAAGAGACACAATCTAAAATATAAAGCAGGCTGAAGTTTCAGAAGTAGAGTAAAGCAGTCAATCAGATAACTTCAACTATTGCCTGGACCAGGTAATAAAATATTCAAATTCCAACAGAACAAGTTCACTATTACATGGAATGGCTAATCTATATTCATATTCTAGCTTAACATCTCAGTGCATTATGTCTGCTTTCTTGCTTACAAATTACATTCACACATTTGCAGGTATCGTTTCATAAAGGAGAACGTTTTAGGTTTTTTAAAATTCTGAGCGGAAATTCTGTGCAGCAGTATTATTGGCAGGGGGATGGCAGGGGAGATCTCAATTCTCTTACAAATCTCCACATCTAATAATCCATATATCTCAAGCAAAGGCTACACATTCCATGGTATTGAACACAAGCTGCAGTAACAATCAGTTTTTTTACTCATCAACTCACAAACACATTGGAACAAAAGAAATAAATCCTATTTACCTCCAAGTTTTCACTCAAACCCTCACTGCTCAATTGACTTAGTCGAGATAGTCAGGGCTGGGATTCAAGTACAACGACTGAATATTTAGCTTTTGGTCCTTTCATTTACAAGTTCACTGCCAATAAGTAAATATTTTCTTTCAGCTGTTGATGAATGCCACTGGCCTACTACATTCTGGCTACGCTTTAAATGTTACTACACACTCACAAACAGCCATTACAAACTTATTCTTCCTTTAAGATTCTGTCCTACTCAAAAATAATTTTCCATTGTGCTTTGCAGAGAAAAGATTATAGCCTGGTATTGGGGCACATGTGGTACTACAGGATGAAGATGGAAGCACAGTAACAGGACTATACTGTTCAGTAAAGTTGCATCTGATCGTACCAGTGGAAGCTTGTATAGAAAACAAACCAGATGACATGTCTAGGCTACAGAATTGTGTTACTTGGAGGAACACATCACACAAATTGTACTTTATATTCATTTGAATGAGCAACATGTACATGCTCATTAGTAGAATGAGAATGTTTTCTTTAACTCATTTGGATGTGCATCGTTCAAGTTTATTATTTCTGTGAATTCCCCCCACTAAAAAAATTTGCAGGCATTCTTTCTGACACCTAAAGCATTACAAGTTAGCCAAGTGAAGCTAGAGAACAGAAAAATTCAAGTGGCACAGAACCCCTGTTATTCTGGCAGAAACCAACAGAAAGGCTTCAGGCTCACGGTGAAATCTGGATTACTGGGGTGACAGGGACTGCAGTGGTTTAAGGCAGCAGCTCACCACCACCATCTCAAGGGCAATTAGGGATGGGCAATAAAAGCAGACCTAGCCAGCGACGCCCACACTCCTTAAATTAATTTTAAAAAATTTAAAAACCACTTGCAGCTGCAGAATACATCTGGAAAAGTAGGAATTTATGGACATGGTTTGTTTTTAAAAAAGGCTCTACTGCAAAGGACTATTCAAGATTGCACAGGGTCATTAGAAAAGCGCTCAGATCCCCAGGGTCCCATGTGGCCTCATTATGCTAACCAGTTCAAGGTAAATCAGAACAATGCTTGCACTGTTGAAAATAAAACCCGCTGCAGACACCAGCTTTCCCCATCAACCAACTGCTCAAATCTGAAGGAGTCAACCATTTTGTAACAGATATGAAGTACCAGAGTGACAAGTCATTGTGGTTCTGGAAGGTAAATTCCATTCAAGCTGCTTTTTTGAGAAGAAAAGGCTTGCATTTGCTGCTAATTATGCGCAAGTCACATCATCATTTCGACTTTGCTGGAGACTTTAATGATTTCAACAGAATGCACAGTTAATTGGGTTTCTAAGCCACCATTATATTTTAGTACTTCAGTTGGCTTTGGTTACCCAGATTTGCGGCAAACCCTGGTGCAAAGAGGGTGATAAACGATAAGAAAGCAAGTCAAGTGAAAAAACGCAAATTAAATGAAGAGTTTGAAAGACAAATCTAAGGAGGACAGTATTCTTAAATTAGTTAAAAATGAATCTATTTTAATTTAATGCTAATTGTATAAACCCAGCAGACTAGCTCGTCTGTTAGCACCTCAACGTCAATCTTCATTAAACCATGTTTTGTTGTGTAGTCCTCGGAGCAATGTTCCCGTAACTGCATTGTGCAGGGTGATCAGCTTACAAAATACAAAGTTACTGCACACATCATCAGACAGAAATCCCAACACACGTCATCTGGGAGGAATGTTTTATTAGGTCTTATATAGTTTTGTAAGTCATGGTCTGAAAGTTGGGCTCAACAGTAAATTTTGATTTGCGTTCCACCCCACAAGTTCTTGACTAATGAGCACAACATTCTCAACTCTTGCAAGAAAAGAAGTGGATGGGGGACAGTGAGTACTGCAAAAGTGCAGAGATGGGAGTTTAAAAACTGCGAGCGATTTCACGAGAAAAAGGAAGCTGAGGAAGTTAAACTGGAGCCAACAACTCGGTATCCTAATTTAGGGTAATTAGAAAAATCATAGCAATACGTAATTTACGTAGAATTTAAAACTTCATTTATCCCCACTATGGAGGTTCACACTAAGCACACAGCACAACTTAACATTCAAATACTTATCAACAGAAATGTTCACAGGTGATCAGGGGACAGGTCAGTAGGTTTATCATAAAATACGGTGCAATAGGTGCTCCTTTGTACCATTAGCAGCCTGCAGACATGTGGCCAGTGTTCTGTGGCTATTTTCCTGTATACAAAAGCTGTACACGACTAATCGTTCAGCATTTACAGGATATTTTATACATCATCATTCGTGAACTGTAACTTTTTTTAAAAATGAGGGAAGGATGTGCAAGAAACAGAAAAATACCATGTGTTGAAATGAACCGTGCTTCTAAACAGAATTCTTTGCTAAGATCACTAACACTGTACATTACAAAGAGATCTGTCAAGCAAAATGAGAAAGAATTCCTGAGGATTAAAAACCTCTATACATCACAAAAAAAAAATAAAAGATGAATGGAAATCCCTTTTCAGCTATTTCACTAAAATGCAAAGAACTCTGTGCTTCATTTTTCAATCCATTCTTTCCATCTCAACAAGACCAATCTCACGTAACAAAGCCAAGGCATTCACGGTCTTATATTTGGGGTTACAAAGGTTGGATTCCAATTCACGAAGCACGCACACGTTAGTACAGTGCATCAGTGTTGCTGTTCCTGGGTCGTTTGATTTTCTCAATATTTTTGATGATCATATCATGTAATGTTACCTGTTATGGGGACAAAATGCGATGCTTTAAAATTTACAATGTCATCTTCCTTGGATAACAATGAGAACAGTAAATTAGCAGCTTTACATCTATGCAACCTGGATTCAAATCAAACTAGACTGTCTGGGTGTAAGTCATAGAATCACTGCAGTGCAGGAGGAGGCCATTCGGCCCATCGCACCTGCGCTGATCCTCTGAAATAGCAATACACCTATCCCATAACCCCACCTAACCTTTTGCATACTAAGGGAATTTAGCACAGCCAATCCACCTAAGAGTTTATTTGTGCCCCATTGTAGAGTCTCGGGTCTCTGCCTCAAGAGGTTTGCCCAGATGAGCGAGAGCAGTATCAACCAGTGGAAATGCTGCTTCTCCACACTTTGCATCTGTTGGGTACAGCGCAGGAATTCACTAATATGGAGAAATGACAACTGTATTCCACTCAATTTTAAGGTATAGCAATTGAGATCCTCAGCGACCAGGAAATTCTATTATTCCCACCTGGAAGTCTGCATAACCCCAAAATGCAACCTACCGGTGAAGTGCTCTTTTGCTCACATTCAATTGAACAAAGCTGCAGGTGCTAGAAACTGCGAGTGGCTCATATTTTTGGATACAGGGACCTTCGCCACATGGACTGAAAGTTGCTTTGCATCATCTGGTTTTGGAGAATAAATCGGCTAAAACGTTACTTGACGCATCTTTTTCATATCCGGGTTTAAAAATAGCTCTGAATAGATGACCACGTAAGCTTTAAAACCCAAGAGTGTGATAGAAGGGAACTTTGGGAGTACAGTCCTGCAGCAAAAAAGTGTCCCCATGCTCAAACGCCAGCTCTGCGTAATTTGACAGCAGCAGATTTGATCAGACCCGAAACACCTCCATGGGATCCATAAGGTTCCAGTGTCTCAGCAGCCAGCAGAGTAAGGCTACTCTCAACCTGAACGGTATCTATAAATATCCGTGGTGCAACAGGACGATTAAAAGCATCAACTTATTTGCTTTAGGAGCAAAAGGCAAAATTACCCGTCCAACTCTTCACTTACTTTATGCACTAAACACAATTTCCAAACCAATATGTCGATACAAATACAAAAGCAAAAGCCATGGATGCTAGACATTCGCAGTGGTTTTGGGTAGCACCTGCAGAGGGAGAAACTGGGGCCATGTTTTAGATCAATGAAGCAGTCGGATGTTTCGTCACAACGACGAGAGACCATCAACCCAGAACATTAACTTTGTTTATCTTTCCTCAGGTGCTTTCAGACCTACTGAGCATTTTCGGCATTTCCTGTTTTCAGTTTGACACAGAAAAAGTTTAAAATAATATTTTGGAAAGAATGGGATGGGGGTGGAATGAATAGGGAAAGGAGAAAAATGCTCAAAAGGGTAGAAATTCACCTCGGGCAGGGACACAAAACGGGTGGCGTATCCGACACCAAGCATTTTGTGCCACTCCCCCGACATTCATTTCTACATCTCAAACTTCAGAGTTGGGTTTACTGGGTTTTTTACGCGCCAGTTGGAATACGGTAAATCATATTTAGGAGCCTCCAAACGGAGGCAGGGAAATCTCCCAAGGATGGTTGGTTTACCTAATCCGGGTAACCCATCCCAGTTATCCAAGTCGGGACAGCTTAAGCACATAAATGTAGAACTGGTAAATATCCTGTTTGTTGCCTGGCCAACGCCATCGTATGGACTAGGGCAACGGTCAGGATGGTTAGGTGAAGCTCACTGGGAAGAATCCCATTGGGTTTATCGCACCAGGAATCACTGGTGAAGCACACTGATTAGATCAGTCAGTTAATGATTTTGTCAATCTCAGGTATTTCATTACAGAATCCAAGAGGGTAAACAATGTTCTCGGATCTGAATTTCCATTGGCAGGCATGCGATTTTGCAGCCATCTTAACCCCAAAGATGAACTCTGTCGCTCACAGATTGTCACTAGATGTTCATTAGGCAACGATTTAAAAACAAAGTAGATTTTACTTTGCACTTGACCGTTACTATCCGCTGCCAGCCGTGGGTCATAAATTATCAAAGCATTTACAGTGCAGAAGGAGGCCATTCGGCCCATCGAGTCTGCACCGGCTCTTGGAAAGAGCACCCTACCCAAGGTCAACAGCTCCACCCTATCCCCATAACCCAGTTGCCCCACCCAACACTAAGGGCAATTTTGGACACCAAGGGCAATTTATCATGGCCAATCCACCTAACCTGCACATCTTTGGACTGTGGGAGGAAACCGGAGCACCCGGAGGAAACTCACGCACACACGGGGAGGATGTACAGACTCTGCACAGGAGGATGTGAGACTTGTTTAAAATTGTCCTCAACAATGACTTTTGCACAATGTGTTTTGGGAGCCACTTTGCCAGTAGGAATTCACCATGTCCCACACTAGTCAATCCTGAAACTTCACAAGTTTTTACTGGATTGGAGTTGGACTGAAACTGCCCAATTTCACTTCACCCTTTGATCAGCAGAGAGCGGATGCTTATCCAGTCAGCCAGTCAATCTGGATGAAATTTGCACCCAGGTTGCAAAACAAAGAACAGCTATATCATTGGACCATTAATATCCATTTAATTTTATAACTTGAGAGAAGTAGTATTATTGTCAGCAATGCATCTGAAAAGTTGATAATGTCAGTATTCAGGGTTCTTCAACCAATATCATGATCAAAGTTCACATACATAGGTTTCAGTAAACATACTGCAGCACGGAAGACGGAAACACTGGAATGCACCTGCAATTATCCACAGGGCAAATTCCCACTCTCCACTATGAACGGAGACCACCCAGTGCATATCAGGGCACGTCTCCGGAGAAAGCCCAGGAAAGGTTATAATGTGGCGGCAGTCTTGCTGGAGAGATTTTTAAGGAGTGGGCGAGGAAGTGATAGAATAAGAGATCACTATCATGCTAAAGCTGCAGAAGTTTAAAAAATAAAACAGTTTTGATTAAATCATTGTACATCTGTACTGAATGTATACTTACATATTGATTTCTCAGTTCAGAAACAATTAATCGAAGACTGATGTATTCCTTTTCATCAATTTCGGACACTGTGCGACGGTAATCTTCCTAAAATCCAAAGCAGGTAAATTATTTCTCCAGCTTCTTTTTCAGACAAGGCTGCAAACTGATTAATTCTCAAGTGTCCAGCAGCTAAAGCTACCCACCATTCTGAAGATCATGAATTAGCCGATTTGGCAACAGTGACATTGCAACTGACCGCGGCATCCGTGGGTTACAGGAGGGCAAGTCAACCATAATCTCCTGAACTCAGTGTGCATTGTGGACTCGAAGTGAGGACAGAATTTGCTCCAGAGGCACACTTCCTCCCCCTACAGCCCTCACCGTTTATGCTCATAAATGGAGTGAAGGCTTTGGAAGAGGTGTTGGCAGCTATCTGACAAAGAAGCTAGACCCGGCAGGAGTTAATGTTGAGGAGAGGAGCCAAAAGAATTGCCAAATTTCCACAAAAGAAAAACCTATTGTGCCAGTGTGTCAGAGAGATTCAAAAGTCTCATTACTGGAAAAAAATAACCAGCCTTCACCACAATGAAAATAACATTAAATATTAGATGCAGTTCAGTAATATATGTGGCGGCATGTGGAACTCTGTTCATAGAGTTAGCATTAAATGTAAATAGGAAAACATATCCTCTGGCAATGTTTGACGTGAATTCTGTAGATGGAGTTGTATGTTTTATTTTTTTTAAGAATTCAATTTTTCAGTTAATGTCAGCAGCAAATACTCTCAAGGTAGGTATCACATGGATCAGTTTCAAAGTTGGTTCACTTTAATCTGTTGCAACAGCGATTTAATTTCAACTTCTGAAGAACATTGCGGCTGCCAGGAGTACGACTGCAGCGGACCCCTAACCAGTGGGAACTAGGAAGAGATTGTCCGAACCTCATTCCACCTCAGCTCTGAAGATCCCCTCTCAATTAACCTTGGCTAGATGTGCACCCAGGCTGTGGAAGCAATAAAAGTTTTCAAAACAAGTCCACAAATGAGCTCCTATCTAATTGAGATTTTATAACGAGTTAAGTAAGGGATGGCATATCAGTGCTAAGTAATTCAGTCATCTTACAAAACGCATTTCTTAATGCATAATTCCATTTAGTATTTTTGACTAATAGACTGTTTTTTAAATTTTAAAATATATACTGTCCTATTGCCTCTGACCACAAGCAATTAAAGTGTGCCTTTAATGGTGTTGGTTTTGAAAATGACTTTTTCTTTTCCGGTCACGTGCCTAATGTTCCCGGACTCTGAATTCAGTCCTTGGATTTCCAGTTTGCGCAGGCAGCTCTATACATGCTGCATTTAGTGACTTTGGAGTACAGCTCATTGCCCTGAATTTTAATTAGCACTACCAGAGACGATTTGTTTTTTAAATATATGAGTAAAGCAGAACCTTCGCCTCTCTCCATTTTTTAATAGCTTGAACTTGTATATTATCTGCAATGTAATAAAGCATCCTGAGGCACTTCACAATGAGATAGAAACCAAAATATGACACTTGGCCACATGAGGAGATATTAGGTTGGATAACCAAGGATTATTCAAAGAGGTAGGCTTCAAGGAGTGTTTTAAAGGAGGAAAAAGAGGCAGAGAGTTTAGGGAGGGATTTCCAAAGCTTAGGGCCGAGGCAGCTCAAGGCATAGGCAGCGTTCTAGCCATTAAAAATCAGGGTGGATTTGCCAATGTTATCAAGGTGGAAAGAGGCAATCTTAACGACACCGTGAATATGCTTAAAAGACCCCCCCAGGGCAAACACAACCCAAGAGGTTGCAAAGTGTGGTTCAGCCTCATACAATTGCCCGAGAAAGCAAGGGAATTGGTGATGAGGGAGCAGGGTTTGTGGCAAGACCGAAGACTTTGGTCTTCCCAATATTTGTTCGGAAAAATGTTCCCCTCATTCAGTATTGGATGTCAGATAAACAGTCTGACAATTTGGAGACAGCGGGTTGAGATAAGTGGTGGTGAGGTAAAGCTGGGTGCCAGCAGCATATACACAGATCACTATTAATTTCAGTAGTGATGTTAGGATAAATGTACCTAAATCTCCCTTTAGCCATTGTGTACAAGATTAAATGAGTTCTGAACAGAGTGATTAACTATTTGTAATTTTCTAGGGCTTGGTAATAGGAACCAGTTAACGAGCAAACTTGGACTTCACTGCAGACAGGGCGACAAAAATACTTCCACACCAAACTACAATTTTATTTCCACTTACCACATGGGGATACTTTGCTACTTTGGACACCAATTTTGCTCTTGTAATGTAGTATCTAGAAAGCCACAAATACATAATTTGCTTTAACTTAGGTTTTGCTGGTGTAGAAACAGAAAGTTCAGCATTATTTATGAACTGAAAACGCAAAAGATTAAACAAATTTTACTCGACGAATGAACATAACCTATTGCTCTGAAGTTTTAAAAAAGTTAAAACTTTAAAGCAGAATATATTTCATTGACGTTTGTGCTCGATAAAGTTCTACCTAAAACATGCGAATTCACTAAACCCAGATTATGATTTGTACATTAAAATCTGTACTTACCGGGAGATCTGATCCAAGTATGAAGCAGCTTCACTTTCAACTGTTCGAAGTTCTGCAACAGTCTCTTCCTTTAATTGTATGAAAAGGGGAAACAAAAGGATTCTCAAATTCAACAAGAGGACTGCTGCAAGGTTTGCGTAAATAATAATTTAATCTTGGCTTGCCATATTTAAACCTTTGTTCAGATTATTTAATATTGCATTAAAGGAATAGTCACCCTCAATCTACTCCAAGGCATTATTCTGCCCATTGCTCCCTTAAATTCCAATACAGTGATAGGGGCATGCAAGATGACAACCATAATGCAGGATTGGTCAGTTTTGGTGAAAGAGCAAAGTGCTTTCAACTTGGGGCGGCAGGGTGGCACAGTGGCTAGCACTGCTGCCTCACAACACCAGGGACCCCGGGTTCGATTCTGACCTCGGGCGACTGTCTGTGTGGAGTTTGCACATTCTTCCCGTGTCCGCGTGGGTTTCCTCCCACAGTCCAAAGATGTGCAGGTTAGGCGGATTGGGTATGCTAAATTGCTCTTAGGTGGGGTTACAAGGATAGGATGGTGGATTAGGCCTAGGTTAGGGTGCTCTTTCAGTGGGTCGGTGCAGACCCGATGGGCCGAATGGCCTCCTGCACTGTAGGGATTCTATTCTATGATTCTAAGTAACACTCCTCTGTAAGCATGGGTCAAAAAAAAACAGCCAACAAGAAAACAGAGATTGCGAAGTCCACAGCAGTTTTAGTGAGACTGCCACATTGGACACGAGCCATGGCCATCATTGCACTGAAACATTCAATGCCAAGACTGGCATCAAACAGCAAGAAATATCAGCAATTACAATTTAAAGTGAATGGCAGTCAGACAGAAACAGACCCAGACACATCACCCAAAGGGCCCCACTCGAGACAGGATGTAACAAAGTGTGTTTGTGTGTTGATTTAAACAGCTAATAACTTTTACAAAGTTCTTCTGATATCTCGGGGTGGGGGGGGGGGAAGACTTTGTATTGTATTGGAACATTAATAATGTTCGGTTTGTAAAGAAATAAGTATTACACATGCACGTGTACATTTATACTCTAGAATACACACGCGTGGATAAAGCTATTATTTGCTAACTATGCATTTGCAATTGCCCATTTTTTCTTGCACGGCGAGACAGGGATTGCTGAGGAAATGACCTAACAACACCTTTAACTACAGTCTGCCTTTTCACATTTTGCACCAAGTTTGATCCAGTTCAGGAGGTGAATGCGGCCACACCCTTATTAGCAGCAAGGTTCTCGCATAAGATGAGTGTGGGTACTCCAGATGCCATCCTTGCAGAGATGCAATTCCAATTCCATAGAACACAGTACCTTCCAAACCCATGACCACTATCACCTAAAAAGACAAGGTCAGTACAGAACTGGGAACACCACCATCTGGAAGCCCCCCCCCCCCCCCCCCCCCCCCAGTCATTCACCATCCTGACTTGGAAACGCATTGCTGTTCCTTCACTGTCACTGGGTCAAAATCCTGGAACTCCCTCCCACATGTTCTGCAGCAGCTCAAGAAGGCAGTTCACCACCATCTTCTCAAGGGCAATTAGGGACAGGCAATAAATGCCATTGATGCCCATATCCCATGAATAAATAAAGAAAACAAAGCTATCTGCAATTCAACAATTGGTATGGCAATCCGTGTACAGTGGGTGGTACTTTTAGCTCCCGCTCTAGAAAACATACAGGGCAGTTTACCATGTCCACGTCACACTGCATGTGTTGAGTTCTCCATGTTGACGAGTAGCTGAAGCAGAAAGGTATTCCGATTCCAGCTGACAACTCTCAGCTTGATCCACAGGGGAAATATCATCCCAAAATGCAAAATAAATAACAAATGGAAGGTGTAGGATTAAAAAAAGGGGGGCAAACCCAAATAAATATAGAAAGGTATTACCTGAATAGAAACACCAAAGTTGTTGCCATCTTCTATCCTTGGTATTAGTAGCTGAACCCACATTTTAACCTAAGTTCAAAAGAATGGATATTATACAGCTGCACACTTAGATGAGCTCTTGCATCTGGTGTCATCATGATTATTTTTCCAATGCACAATAATCCCACATGGGAAGGGAAGATAGGAAGGAATAGTATGTACTCTTGGCTTTGCTTACTGAGTATTGGCCAATAAATAAGTCCTTGGTTTCTATTGTCTGGAAAGGACTAGGGTAGGAGTTTTTTTGGCTGCCAATTTAATGGATCTGGATTCTTTTTCCTTTTTAGTTTCCTAAATGTTAAATGTTTTTTTCTTCATGTTGCAGCTTTCATCGAGAACACAGTCAGCTATTTAATTACACGCTTCAAATTGCTTCTGCAGAGCTTACATTTATGCGACTTTACATATAATTGGAATATATTCAAACATATGCAATGTACATTTCACGAGGCACTGTATAAAGGGGGGAGGAAGGGAAAACAATGGCATTCCCTTCCCATTTTAGCGCTAGGCTGCTCAACTACAATCCAGTGAGTGGACCTGTCATCTGAACTTTAACCTCTTGTATCATTCACTGCCTTCAGTGTTAGATACTACATTCTCCACCTGTATCCCTACAATGGGCACAGGCCAACAAATCTGGGAGGTCATTTGGCAATTTTTTTAAATTTGCCATGGGACAGATGGACTTGTTCCCTCTTATTTTTCTCCCTCATTCCTGCTGTTGTTTGGGGTAGAATTCTGTGGCATAAATCACTCTTAAGCATCTTACCCAAGAGAACAATGTTTTAGAAGATGTACAATGATGAGTTATGGCATGGAATTCCCGGTGACCAGCAAGAAGCTACTGGTGAAAAGAGCTTGAATATTCACTCCAGATTGTCACCAGCAATCCTATCATATTCACTGTATGTATCAGGGTTTGTACCAGCTTTGCATTAGCATCATGAGGTCAGTTTCCAAATTTATGCCAGGAAGTTGCATGAGAATGGTGGCTTCTTCCACATTATGGGCCTCATTTATAAAGCATCGTCCTGAAACAGGTGTGGGACACTTCTACAAAATAGTTGAAATATTAGGTGAAGCATGCGTGCTTAGAGCCCAAATAAAGGACATTGTAGAATTGGGGGGAAAATGAATCTGCCACTGAGAAAATAGTAGGGAAGTCTTTTTAAAAAAAAAAAAACTCTGAATACCTGCAACATCTTTTCTCCGCAGATTGAAGGGTAGAGATGTGCCTGGCTGGTTGCATTTCTCAATGTTACGGAAAATTGGCCCTGGTGGAGCTGCACTCATCTTCATTTGAACTTAAATTCAGAAATGCAGCACAATAAGACAACCAAAGTTCGAAGTGAACAGTTTGCTAACTGCATGTGCCTCAGGCTGCACTCAAAATGAGAGTTGCAAAAAGATGTCACTTACCGTATTGCACTTTTCCATGAGCGTCCTGATTTCTGGTTTTATTTTCTCAATCATCTCAACCAGTTGCTGGTTGCTCTTCAACATTCCATTTGGAATTACAAACACCTTTGTCCCTGAAAAAGTTAACAAGGCCATCTGATCAACTGGGGAAGTAGTAAGTGTATTGCGCACTTAAAAAAAAAACATTATTGCAATGTTGTAACTTTAGCAGCTAAGCTGCTAATCCCCAGAAATAGAAACAGATGTTGGAAATAAATGCATGGCAAATCCAACAGCATTTGTGAATGAGAGGGTTAACTTTTGAGTGTTGGACCTTTACCAGAACAGTCCTAATGTCAAAACCATTAAGTGGGTCGACACCTGCCATATTTACCAAACATTTCCAACATATTTTTTTTTTTTTTTAACTCCCAAGAGTTGCAGCAATTAGTTTTATCTGCACCATCTGAATCCAAAAAGTATGATTCAATGCCAATTGAACTTACTGTTAGGGATGTAATAGGGGCTTTTCATAGTAACTTTATTGAAGCTTACTTGTGACAATAAGCGATTATCATTATTAATAATCAAGATCTCGCAATGAAAGGCAAGACGGCCGAAATCACGGAAAACGCAACGGGGATTTCCAGTCGTTCCAGCCCAAGATCAGAAATTCCTGCCCGCGGTTGATGGACCCCTTCAATGGGTTTGTCAAATTTTCCATCCCGCCCGCAACGATTCCCACAGCGAGCTGGACTGGAAAATCAAATCCAATTTCCAAGGAAATTACTGGGCAGTCAAACAACACTTTTGAGAATGTAAAGAAGCTGAATGTTCAGTGAAATACTCCAGATATCATAGTCCTGCGTCCATTCACCATTTAAAAAATTATCCCCGTTTACTACACCGTGCCATAGCTCCGAAATGAAATATTTTTCTAGTTTCCGGTAGAAAATGCTCCCAAGGGAATTCATAGAATCCCCATAGTACAGTAGGAGACGACTCAGCCGATCGCAACTGCACCGACCCCCTCCTCCCAAAAGAGCACCCCGACCAGGCCCACTCTCCACCCCGATTCCCGCAACCCCTACTTAACCTTAACCTATACATCTTTGGACTCTAAGGGGCAATTTAGCATGGCCAATCCACCAACCTGCACATCTTTGGACTGTGGGAGGAAACCAGGGCACCCGGAGGAAACCCACGCAGACACGAGGAGAACGTGCAGAACCATGCACAGACAGTCATACGAGGTTGGAATTGATCCCCGGAGCCGAGGCAGCAGTGCTAACCACTGTGCCATCCATTTCATTGAATGTTTAATGAAATAACTCCAGACATCTCATCACATTCCTCAGTTCATCACCATCATTATTTTTGTCTGTAGTCCTGCCCATTCAACATTTTCAAAAATGGTGCTTCTAGTTTATTCCCCTTCCAGATAGTACAGGATGCTATTGCTCCAAAACGAAATATTTTTCTAGTTTCCAGCAGAAAATGCTCCCACGTGAAACAACAGACCCAAGGCGAGGCTTCAAGTCAAATGCAGTATGTTAACAGGAAACATATTGTTTACGGCGGGCAATCTTCCACCTCCCAAGTTCTATCCTATGATGGTTTTAGTGCGGCAGATTGCAAATCTAAATGAAATTATGGACAGGCCGGTGGTGCATGCTGGCACTCACTAGGAACTGGAAAAAACCTGCTTCTCCTTTAAATCTGAGTCACGGAAATAGAAATGTGTCACACTTCACCTCCGCCCACCAATAAAACTCTGAATCCCTCCACCAGATGCCCACTTCTATCACATCAACGAAAACAAAATTCACAATTGACCTCCTCCACAATTGTGACCGTAAAGCCCAAACTCGCCCAAACTCTCTGATCCACGGTTTTGGTCACTCATTCCAAATGAGTGCATGATGAAATATCGTCAACCTGAAAGCTTTATGCCGTTTCTCTATCCATGGCTCTACTTGATCTGCTGAGTGTTTACAGAGCCACTAGAGAACAGGAGGCAACCATGCGTAGGATTCATGCAGACCCTGTGGAGAGCAACCTAATCAGTCTCATTCCCCTCCGTCTATTTTCCTCAAATGTCCATCCAACCTCCTTTTGATCCCTGATCATCTCCAATTCACCACCCCTACAGGTGGCGAGTTCAGTTTTCCATTTGTGTTCATCTTGACATTCATTGTAATACTTGTCCGCTGATTGGGTCGGTTGGTTGGGCAGCACTGTGGTTAGCACTGCTGCCTCCAGGTTCCCGGGTTCAATTCCGCCCTCGGGTGACTGTGTGGAGTTTGCACGTTCTCCCAGTGTCTGCGTGGGTTTCCTCCGGGTGCTCCGGTTTCCTCCCACAGTCCAAAGCGGTGCAGGTTAGATGGACTGACCATGCTAAATTGCCCCTTAAGTGTCCAAGGGATTGGGTGGGTTTGCTGGGTTATGGGGATGGAGTGGAGGTGTGGGCTTAAGTGGGGTGCTCTTTCCACAGGCAGTGCAGACTCAATGGGACTAATGGCTTCCTTCTGCACTGTAGATTCTATGATTCCAAATACCCTCACCTCAATCAGGAGTCCAATATTCAGTAACCTATTGACTGTCTTTTGAAAAACTAAATAAATGATCTTGCACAATACCCTAACAAGCTCTCTCTGTTGCTTCCTCCATGAATTGCCAACAAGTTGGGCAATTGTCAAACATTTTTGTCTTCCCTCTCAAATCTGTCTTCTAAGCCTATAACTCCGTTCTTGAATGCCTCCAATCAAATTTTTGCCACTGCCACAGCAACAAAATAGCCCTAAAAGTCACAATTGACAAAATTATGTGGATTTGTCCATGCCAATTATCTCTCCTCGTCCTTTTCATGCTGCCTGCAGCCGTTGAAATTATTCAACCACATCTTCCTCCCTCAGGTCGGTATCCTGAGGCTGGACCAGATCATACACAGCCATAATGCCCTTATTTGACCCTGAGGCCTAATCTTTCCAGCTTTCATTCCAAACATAGTCCTGTTTGCTCAACTTTTAGATATTTTTTCTAACATCTAGGGCATTCTAACATGCAGAGCAGCACGGTAGCATTGTGGATAGCACAATTGCTTCACAGCTCCAGGGTCCCAGGTTCGATTCCGACTTGGGTCACTGTCTGTGCGGAGTCTGCACACCCTCCCCGTGTGTGCGTGTGTTTCCTCCGGGTGCTCCGGTTTCCTCCCACAGTCCAAAGAGGTGCAGGTTAGGTGGATTGGCCATGATAAATTGCCCTTAGTGTCTAAAATTGCCCTTAGTGTTGGGTGGAGGTGTTGACCTTGGGTAGGGTGCTCTTTCCAAGAGCTGGTGCAGACTCGATGGGCCGAATGGCCTCCTTCTGCACTGTAAATGCTATGATAATCTGCAGAGTCTGCAAGTTCTCCCCGTGTCTGCATGGGTTTCCTCCGGTTTCCTCCCACAGTCCAAAGACGTGCAGGTTAGGTGGATTGGCCATGCTAAATTGCCCTTAGTGTCCAAAAAGTTTAGGAGGGGTTATTGGGTGATGGTATATGGTGGAAGTGAGGGCTTAAGTGGGTCGGTGCAGACTCGATGGGCCGAATAGCCTCCTTCTGCACTGTATGTTCTATGTGTCCCTGGATTATATATTTCTACGTGAACGAAAGTCTTGGTTATTTAAACCGACCTTGCCCACCCCATGGAACCTCTGACCAAGGACGAAATTCACTATTTTTCTGGTAACATGGAATGTCTAATCTATAATCTTGTACGTACCTGGCCAATATTACAGTACAACCCCCAACTAGCAAACGGCCAAATTAACCATGGATACAAAAGTCAAATGCCATTACAAGCAATGCGCTCAGTTTCCATTCTGGGCCCTGTATAGATCTATATGGATCTTAATGGAGTGGCAAATTCATAATGGTCAAGCCACATTATTTTACCACAGTCCCTCGAGTTTTACCTTTAGAACATTTATCTCTACCAAAAGTAATTCCATAATTTGATTGTACTACTGGCTTCCAAGAGCTCCTCCCCCACCTTCCGTTCAGCCACCAACTTGTTCCCTCTCCCCTTGGAAAGAGGTCAGTATTCCACAAACGGAAAATGCAACAAACTCAAGGAGGATTAATGCAGAGAACTTGACAATTTATTTGTGCTAAAATGATTGTGTAAGCAAGTCATGAATCTTCAGACAAAAAAACCGCAGCAACTCAAGAGCCCCATTACACAAATGGCTTTACTTTCAGAATGTTTGGAGTAGGAAAGAAAACTTCCTTGCCAAAATAGCATCAGCATCCAATTGAATAAACATGTCAAGATGTTTTCACAAAGCAGCTTCACAGTTTGGAAGTCTGAATTGTGACTAACATTAAAACTTGGCCTAACACGAAGACTCCCGTTTCTCTGCCAATGAGGGGAAAGATCGAACATTTTCACACCTTTAAACTGCTAAAACATGCGGCCATTGCTTTCCCAAACTGGTTCTCGGAAACAATACCATTTTCGGAAACTTCATACTTATTTATTGTTTTTGGAAAAACAAGTTATTTGTAATCAGGATTTTTAAAAAAAGGAATGGACATGGGCAGCACGGTAGCACAGTGGCTTCACAGCGCCAGGGTCCCAGGTTCGATTCCCCGCTGGTCACTGTCTGTGCGGAGTCAGCACGTTCTCCCAGTGTCTGCGTGGGTTTTCGCCGGGTGCTCCGGTTTCCTCCCACAGACCAAAGACGTGCAGGTTAGGTGGATTGGCCATGCTAAATTGCCCTTAGAGTCCAGAAAGGTTAGGAGGGGTTATTGGGTTACGGGGATGGGGTGGAAGTCCCAATGGGCCGAATGGCCTCCTTCTGCACTATGTGTTCCATGTTCTAAGAACTGTACAATGAGATAATTGTGTCACTTGAGTACCGTTTAAGAAATGTACCTTTAAGAAATGGAGCTGCTCATATTACTGGAGTGATGTCAAGAGTGTGGGTGGAGTTGAGCTCTACTTCTGCTTTTTAGTTTCAGTCTGAGAAGAGCTTGTGTGTGTCTGTGTTTTTCAGGGAGCTGTATCTGAAGTCTGCCATCCAAACACTATCTTAATCATTTGGTGAATTCAGAATTATAAATGATTTCAGTATTGAATGTGCTCATGTTTAGAGGTTTTTGGATGTTAAAAGAACAGCATACAGATTATTTAGTGTTTTATTCTTGGGGGGGGGGGGGGTGTATTTGAATGAATGGTTGCTAAGATATTCACTGTTTTCAAAAGAGTAACTTGAGTTCATGGATTAAACATTGTTTTGTTTTAAAAAAACACTGGTCCATTTTCTGCTATACCATACCTGTAGAGTGAGCCGTGTGCTCCCCATACCACAATCAATTAAAAGTTGTGGGTCAGGTGAACTCCATGTTACACTTTGGGGTTCTCTAAACCCTGACCCATAACAATTGGGGGCTCGAGGGGGATAAAAGACCATCTATTGGATTGGCTTAGTGAACTTAAAAACAGTGAGGGGTGAGCATATTGTGGTTGCTTTTCAGGTGTGATATTCTAGTTTAAGTGGGGAGTGTGTTGTGGACAATTGCTCTTTCAGAGGCTCAGAGGTTTTTGGGGGTGGAGACGGTCACACGCAGTACCTTCCGGACAGAGACTAAAAGCAGACTGTTAGATTTGGCAAAAACATTGCAGTTATCATGCGAAAAGATGAGGTAATTATGGCGGTGGTTAAGCATTTAAAGTTGCCTGAGATAGAGTTTGACTCATTGGAAATGGCAAAAATTCAGTTGCAAATTAAACAAATGGAACATGAGAAAGAATTAAAGCAGCTTGAATACGAAAGAGAGAGCGGAAAAAGAAGAGAGCGAAGAAAGGAGAAACGAAAGAATAGCCCTAGCAGAACAAAAAGAAAGAGAGATAGAGATCAGGGAAAAAGATAAAGAGAGAGAGTTTGAACTTCAGAAAATGGCCATGAAACATGACAGTCAGCTAAAATTGGCAGACGTAAAGGGAAACATACAGTTGGATGATAGTGAGAAAGAGCGTCAAAGGCGAACACGTTTATTTAAATATGCCCAAGCATTGCCAAAGTTTGGCGAGAAGGAGGTAGAAGCCTTTTTCATTTCATTTGAGAAGGAGCTAAACAAATTAAATGGCCACAGGACATATGGGTATTACTGATTCAAACAAAGCTGGTAGGTAGGGCTAGTGAAGTGTTTGCATCACTACCGGAGGAGGTATCTGGGACGTATGAGGAGGTGAAAAAATCCATCTTAGGTGCATATGAACTAGTGCCTGAAGCCTACAGACAAAGGTTTAGAAATGTAAGGAAAGAATTTGGTCAAACATACATGGAGTTTGAAAGGCTCAAACAGAGTAATTTTGATAGGTGGATAAGGGCTTTGAAAATAGACCAAACGTATGAAGCTCTCAGAGAAATTATACTTTTGGAGGAGTTTAAAAATTCAATTCCTGATGCAGTGAGAACTCCTGTTAAAACTGTGAGGTTAGCAGCAGAAATAGCAGATGATTATGAATTAGTTCATAAATCAAAGCTTGGTTTCCGACGTCAGTTTCAGTCGGTGAGGGATAGGAACTGGAGACATGAGAAATACTCAAGTGGTAAAGGTAAAGGTGATCTGATGGGAGATAATAAGGAGAGTGTACCTCAGATTAAAAAAGAAATCCAGGAGGGTGGAAAAGAAATGAAAAGTTTCAAATGTTTTCACTGTAATAAAGTAGGCCATGTAAAGTCACAGTGTTGGTGGTGGAAGAAAAGCACTGGGAAGGCTGATGTGGTAAAACAGGATAAGACAGTGGGGTTTGTTAAAGTGGTAAAGGAAAGCCCAAGTGAAGCAAAGGAGGTGCAAAAGATCAGCCAGATCAAGAGGTGGTTGATAAGAAGGTGCCAGATCTCTTTAAAGAATTTACTTGTGTGGGTAAAGTTTACTCATGTGTATCAGGAGGAGTAGGTAAAGAAGTCACAATTTTAAGAGATACGGGAGCTAGTCAATCTTTAATGGTAAGAGATGAGGAGTTATGTAGTTTGGGTAGAATGTTGCCAGAAAAGGTAGTAATGTGTGGAATTCAGGGTGAGAGGAGTAGCTTTCCATTATATAAGGCAAGGTTGGAAAGTCCAGTGAAGAGTGATGAAGTGGTAGTAGGAGTAATAGAGAAATTATCTTGTCCAGGAATACAGTTTATCTTGGGTAATGATATAGCTGGATCGCAGGTGGGAGTGATGCCTACTGTGGTTGATAAGCCAGTGGAAAAATCAGACAACTGAAGTATTGAAGGACGAATATCCTGGGATTTTTCCGGATTGTGTAGTTCCAAGGTCGCAAAGTCACAGGTTAAGACAAGAGGAGAAATCAAAGAGTGAAGATGAAGTTGAAGCGCAATTATCAGAAACGATTTTTGATCAGATGGTTGAAAAAGAACAAGTGGAGGATGAGGCGGATATTTTTAGTTCAGGAAAATTGACAGAGTTACAACAAAAAGATCTAGAAATAAAACGGATGTATCAGAAAGCATACACGGAAGAGGAATCTGAATGTATACCAGAGTGTTATTACCGTAAAAGTGATGTCTTGATGAGAAAATGGAGACCTTTACATATGCAGGCGGATGAAAAGTGGGCAGAAGTTCATCAAGTAGTATTGCCGGTAGGGTATAGAAAGGAGGTGTTGCCAGTTGCACATGAGGTACCAGTGGGAGGTCATTTGGGAATAAGGAAAACTCAAGCTAAAATCCAGAAACATTTTTATTGGCCTGGACTACATAAAGATGTGGTAAAATTTTGTCAATCATGTCACACATGTCAAGAGATAGGGAAATCTCAAGCAGTGATAAAACCAGCGCCCTTAATACCCATTCCAGCATTTGAGGAACCTTTTACATGGGTCCTAATTGATTGCGTAGGACCACTTCCGAAAACAAAAGTGGGAATCAAATATCTTTTGACTACAATGGATGTGTCTACTAGGTTTCCAGAGGCCATTTCAGTACATAATATTACAGCTAAAATGATTGTGGAGGAATTACTTAAATTCTTTACTAGATATGGACTACCCACAGAATTACAATCGGATCAAGGATCACATTTAACTTCAAAGTCATTCAAAGAAGTTATGGATAGCTTAGGAATAAAACAATTTAAATCAACTGCTTACCACCCAGAATCGCAGGGAGCAGTAGAAAGGTGGCATCAGACATTAAAGACAATGTTGAGGGCTTATTGTCAAGATTATCCAGAGGATTGGGATAAAGGAATTCCATTCGCACTGTTTGCAATTAGGGATTCACCTAATGAATCAACCAATTTTAGTCCTTTTGAACTAATTGAGGTAAGAGGACCACTTAAATTGATTAAGGAAAAATTGGTGGATGATAAATCGGAAATTACATTATTGGATTTAGGGAACGATTAAATAGAGCAGGTGGATTGGCTAGACAACATTTGAAAGTTGCACAAAATGTGATGAAACGGGTCGCAGACAAGAAATCCAAAGTTCGTAGTTTTGCCAGTGGAGATAAAGTTTTAGTGTTGTTACCAGTGGTAGGTGAACCTTTAAAAGCTAGGTTTTGTGGACCGTATCAAATTGAAAGGAAATTAAGTGAGGTGAATTATGTGGTAAAACACCAGATAGAAGGAAGAATCACCGAGTGTGTCATGTGAATATGCTTAAAAGGTACTTTGAAAGGGAAGGAGAGAAAAAGGAGGAGGTTTTAATGATTCTAACTCAAAGTGACGAACCAAATCCAGATGACTATGATTTCGACATACCTCAAATTAAATTGGAAAATGAGGATGTTCTTAAAAATTGGGATAAATTGTTGGGTTATCTTCCAGAGGAAAAACAAACTGACCTGAAAGAGTTATTGATATCACATGGGCAAGTTTGTAGAGATAAATTGGGAAGTACTAAAATGGCTATACATGATGTAGATGTGGGAAATGCTTTTCCAATCAAACAACATCCATATAGGCTTAACCCTTTAAAATTGGCACAGGTTAACAAAGAAATTGAGTGTATGCTTAAAAATGGCATAATTAAAGTGGGTTGCAGCCAATGGAGCTCACCCACAGTGATGGTGCTTAAACCGGATGGTACCCAACGGTTGTGTGTGGACTATAGAACGGTTAATGCAGTTACAAGAACGGACTCTTATCCTTTTGGAGGATTGCATTGAGAAAGTGGGACAATCAGATTTTATTTCCAAACTGGATTTATATAAAAGGTTACTGGCAGGTACCTTTATCCAAAAGGGCGCAGGAGATTTCAGCTTCTGTGACTCCAGATGGTATATACCAATTCAAAGTTATGCCATTAGGCATGAAAAACACCCCAGCCACATTTAAACGGTTAACTAACAAAGTTGTTTCAGGATTACCCAATTGTGCGGTATACATCGACGATCTCACAATTTTCAGCCCAACATGGACAGAACATTTAAAACATCTGATGGAGTTATTCGATCAACTTCTGGAGGTGGGTTTGGTGATAAACCTAGCTAAAAGTGAATTTAGAAAAGCCCGAATCACTTTCCTCGAGGAGTTTTCGATACCCTCAAGACGACAGGAAATATTTCTTGGCATGAGTGGATTTGATCAAACATTTGTGCAAATGTTTTGTAGCGTGATTGCTCCACTGATGAACTTGCTGAAGAACCGTCGAAAATTTCAATGGACAGCGGACTTTCAACAGGCATTTGACTGCCTGAAAACTGTGATAACCAATGCTCCTGTGTTGGAGAATTGCAAGGGACTCTATGATCAGATTGAACTAAATTATCTGACTTTAAAGAGAAATGCCGAGGCGTAGAGAAATGGATGGATCGTGCAGAGACCTTCTTATTCAAAGTGACTGTCAATAGAGACGAATTTCAGTTGGAGGAAGAAGGAAAAAAAATGGACTATATTATTGTACCTGTTTGCGTGTGTTGTGTTTTTGAAACAAAAAGTATATTTACTGTGTGCATTTCTTAAAGGATGGTTAAAAGGTGAAAAATGAAGCCATCTTGAAGTTGATGGTTTATTTTTTTTTCTTGGGGAGGTGTCACGTGGAAGTACCCATTAAGAAATGTACCTTTAAGAAATGGAGCTGCTCATGTTAGTGGAGTGATGTCAGAGTGTGGGTGGAATTGAGCTCCACTTCTGCTTTTTAGTTTCAGTTTGAGAAGAGCTTGGATGCGTCTGTGTTTTTTTAGGGAGCTGCATCTGAAGTCTGCCATCCAAAGACTATCTTAATCATTTGGTGAATTCAGAATTATAAATGATTTCAGAATTATGTAAACACGAATGTGCTCCTGTTTAGAGGTTTGTTAAGTTTTTGGATGTTAAAAGAACAGCATACAGATTATTTAGAGTTTTATTCTTTAGGGGGTGTATTTGAATTAATGGTTGCTAAGATATTCACTGTTTGTTTTAAAAAGGTTAACGCGAGTTCATAAAATAAACATTGTTTTGTTTTAAAAACCACTGGTCCATTTTCTGCTGTACCATTCCTGTAGAGTAAGCCGTGTGCTCCCCATACCACAATCTATTAGAAGTTGTGGGTCAGGTGAACTCCATGATACACTTTGGGATTCTCTAAACCCTGGCCCACAACTACTGGCACAAAGCATCCGCGGACTAGCACCATTTTACTTTAATTTCAAGCTGCGACTGAAGGTGTGAAACTTGGTTGACTGGGCATCAGATGAAAACAACATTGATGAAATCCACCCCATCTGACTAGTTTGCCCTCAGCCGCAACCATCACACACTGATGCCTGTGCAGGTAACTCACCATCATTGGAGGAGAAAAAGGAGAAAGAAAGATGATAAACGCACAGCAGTCTCAGAATACCAGAAACGTTTAAACAAACCAACGCAATTACAAACAAAAACATCATCTGGATCAGTGGAATAAACTAATGAAAAATGTATACAAACAAATTAAGGCCAGAAAGAATGTAATCGTTAAACATGCCTTTAAGTCACACAGTGAATATTGTACAACAGGAAGGTTCAGGGTGGTAATCTACTGGTTATTTTCCAAGGCACATAACGTGCTAGAATAGGGAACTCAAAGACATGGGTGAGATTTTCCCAGACTTTGGAATCCTGACATCGGGATCAAATTGGAGTTCTGTGGTTGGTGGAGCAACTGTTCATGGAGACAACTTCCTAATTGGCTGTCCATGAGCTATCCAGCGATTAGATATGGATATAATCAATCCAGCAATTAGATACGGAGATGCCCCCAGTTGCAAATTTAAAGGAAAAATTTCAAAGGGACCAAACCATTGGCGGAAGCATTTGGGCCACGGCTACCATCATTCTTACCAATAAGCCCCAGTCTGCGGGATGCAGCCGTTGGCTCTGATGTTCTCCAGGCCTGGGCAACTCTGTTCGCAGTTGTGCGGGGACAGCGCTCCTAGGCTGACAGTGTTGCAAAGTTTCCCCTAATTGGGGTTTTGAGTGTGTAAATCGGCTGCTAGACTCAAGTTCTGAGGTTACCCCGATAGGGATCACCAATATTTTCCTGGCCCCATGATAACTCAGCCCTCATGGATTTCAGTTCAGAGGGCGAAGGAACTTACTATGAAAGGTGCTCCATCTCCCACAGTCCATAGGTGGATTCACCATGATAAATTGCTCCTTAGTGTCCAAGGATGTGCAGTTGGGTTCTGGGGTTACGGGATAGGGAGAGATGGATGGCGGAGTGGATATGGGTAGAGTGCTTTTTAAAGGGCCGGTGCAGACTCAATGGGCCAAATGGCCTTCTTCTGCACCATAGGGATTCTATGACCTGAACAGAAGAAGTGGCATAACAGATGAATAGGGAAAATGAAAAGTGATATAAACGGAGGAAGAGGAGGGCAGGAGAAATGAAGGTAGTCAGAAGGAGAAAGAGACAAATAGATGGAGGTACTGTCGCAAATTGAAAAAAAGAGTTTTGTCATGAGAATGTTGTTTGTAGAAATGTTTGGCTGCTCATATTACTGCAGTGATGTCAGAGTGTGGGTGGAGCTGGGCTGTCTGTCAGCTTTTTACTTTCGTTTTAGGCTGTTTGCTGCAGGGTGTGTTTTAGATTCGTTTTCAGTGTTGGAGCTGAAGCCAGACAGAGCAGGTGTACTGCTGTTCTCTCTGCCATGAAAAGACTATCTCTTGATCATTTGGTGAATTCAGAATTATAAATGTTCTCAGTAGTGAATGTAATCCTAATGTGCTTCTGTTAAAAGGTGTTTCTTTTGTCGTCTGGAAAGTTATTAAGGATTACTTAGTGTTGTGTTGTATTCTTTTTAATTTTTTTTAAGAGTATCCAATTATTTTTTTCGAATTAAGGGGCAATTTAGCATGTTCAATCCACCTAGCCTGCACATCTTCTGGGTTGTGGGGGCGAAACCCACGCAAACACGGGGAGAATGTGCAAACTCCACACAGTGACCCAGAGCCTGGGTCCCAGATCGAACCTGGGATCTCGGCGCCGTGAGGCAGCAGGGCTAACCCACTGCGCCACCGTGCTGCCCCAGTGTTGTATTCTTTGGGGGTTGTATTTGAATTGATGGTTGCAAAGATGTTCACTATGTTTTAAAAAGGTTAACTTGAGTTCATAGAATAAACATGTTTTGCTTTAAAAAATACTTTTCCATTTATGCTGTACCACACCTGTAGAGTGGGCCGTGTGCTCCCCATACCACAATCTATTCAAAGTTGCGGGTCAGGTGAACTCCATGCTACACTTTGGGGTTCTCTAAACCCTGGCCCGTAACAGTTTACTAAAAAGGACACCATGTGGCTGCAATCTAGGTGGGAGTGGAAAATAAAAGGTTATTAGATAGAACATGCAAGAAAGCAGAAATGGCAATATTGATAAAGGAGGGGACTGACATACGCAATTAAAGTGGTTTATTAAAGATAAACGGGATTATTAAAACAATGGGCAGGATTCTCCGGCCTCGTGTTTCTCGGCGGTGGGAGGGGGCCCTGTACCCTTCGGTGGGCTGGGGTGCATCTCCAGCAGGACCAGAAAAACCCACCGCCAGCGAGTGAATGGCCGGAGAATTCCAGCCAGTGGTTTTGGATTACATGATAGAAATCTATAGACAGATCAGGAGATGAGCAGGAACAGTTATTCTCGGATATTCTAACTGCCCACATAATTGACCAGGACTGGGAGAGAAGTAACTGGAAGAAATAAAAGGAATATTTTCCCAAGTGTGCGCAGGGCTCCTTCCCATAAAAGGTGAGAAAGGAGCTAAATGTAGGTGCGCACCTTTGGAGCAATGACAGTAACTTGGTAAGGTTTAAGATGCAAAATGAAACGCAGGATCCTCCGGAGCTAATACTTAAAAAAAAACATGAGTGCCCAATTATTTTTTCCAATTAAGGGCCAATCCACCTATCCTGCACATCTTTGGGTTATGGGGGCGAGGCCCATGCAGACACGGGGAGAATGTGCGAACTCCACACGGACAGTGACCCAGGGCCGGGAGTGAACCTGGATCCTCGGTGCCGTGAGGCAGCAGCGCTAACCACTGCGCCACCGTGCCGCCCCTCCGGAGCTAATACAAACATACAATTTTACTAATCCAGCTAGGATGACCATTATACTCAACAAATAAACAAAGATAGAATTTTCTTTTTTTTTTTTACGTTTAGTGTACCCAATTCATTTTTTACAATTTAGCATGGCCAATCCACCTACCCTGCACATCTTTGGGTTGTGGGGGCGAAACCCACGCAAACACGGGGAGAATGTACAAACTCTATACGGACAGTGACCCAAAGCCGGGATTGAACCCGGGACCTCGGCGCAGTGAGACAGCAGGGTTAACCCACTGCGCCACCGTGCTGCCTAAACGAAGATAGAATTGATTATTTTTACACACTGGGTTTATGGACAATGGAGGCTAAATGCCCCCCTCTTTAATCCCCACTGACGTTCTTTATAGGAATTCAAAATCTTTTTAAACCTTCTCAAGTAGGAAGCAATAAACATAACATGCCAAATGGGAAAAGCTCATTATACCCAATCATGCTGACAATGATGCTCTATTATCCCTTTACTTGAGAATAGCTAAACACAAACATTTTGAAAAATAATTGGATGATCTTATTCTGAAAGTGAGATGAATTGTAAAGAACCGATTATTATACTTTCCAGGTAGGAGAAGGTGGAAGGAAGTTTTGAGGGGCTTCCTCAAAGAGATTTTTCTGTGCTTTATTTTCTCTTGTCAATATGAACAGGATATTGCTCATTAATTTCTGTATATTTGCAACATTTAATTTCTCAAATTTAAGCATTCACTGTTGGGACGGCAAATATTTAGCCCAAAAAAAACAGTTCACATGCAGGCTCTCTTTACCTGGGCAATTACTTTCGCCATCTTCCAGTTTTCGCTTCTTAATGTTGCGCTGAAATGATTTTTAAAAATTGAAAATCAATTTCCAAGATCTGGGACAAAACAAATGGAAAGTGTAGCTGGAGAACGAGAGAGTTAGCAAAGCCATGGGGGGGCCCTAGAGCAAATGTCAAAATAAACTAAAAGGCCAAGTAAAAATACATCTAAAAATACACAGAACCAAGAAGCAAGAGAAATTAAATTGTCAAGAGGCAGATTGCAAATTGCAAGCACGAGAATAGTCTTATTTCTGTTTTTAAAAAATTATGTATACATTGTTCTATATTCCACAAATGCTGCCTTGTTTGATTGCTGAAACCACTAATATATAGGAGGGAATCCTCTATTCCATTTTGTGGGCATCACGGTAGCACAGTGGGTAGCACTGTTGCTTCACAGCGCCAGGGCCCCAGGTTCGATTCCCGGCTTGGGTACTTGTCTGTGGAGTCTGCACGTTCCCCCAGTGTCTGTGTGGGTTTCCTCCGGGTGCTCCGGTTTCCTCCCACTTGTCCCAAAGACATGCTTGTTAGGGGAATTGGATATTCTGAATTCTCCCTCTGTACCTGAACAGGTCATTTCACAGTAACTTCATTGCAATGTTAATGTAAGCTTACTTGTGACAATAAAGATTATATTATTCTAAACAGCTGTATAAAGAGACCCACGCATTGCGAAAACCTACTTAAGTATCGACTTGCTCGCTGCTGATATAACCATCCAAGCCGAACAATTTGTTACAGTATCCCTCATTCTAACCCGTAACTTCCTCAGATTGATGAATCAGCGGTAGACTGCCATTCTCTAGTGACTTACTTGCGTTTGAAATGGAAAGCGCCGTCTCACCCAACCTTTCAGACTCAGGCAAAGTGAGACTGAAAAAGTGAAGTGGGTCCATGGCTCCAGTGGCGAAGTGCAAAAGGAGCGGAGCGAAGAAGCACGAACTGCTGTAAAGCAGGTGAGTTTAAAGGAATCATGAAAGGGAGAAGGTCCAAGGTGAGTGAACGGGATGTGGTGGGAATCCCTTGTGGGTGGAGTGGTGGGGGCAAGGTGGACCATATCGGGCTCAGTCTGTGTATTTAAAATAGTTACTCTGAAGTTAGAAGTGCTACTTTTTCTTTCTATCTCTTTCAGAGTAACAATGACTGTAAAACTGGCACATTGCCCCCTTCCCACGCACCGCCTCCACCCCCTCTCCCCACACAGCCTCCGCCACCCCTCCCCACACCGCCTCCGCCACCCCTCCCCACACCGCCTCCGCCACCCCTCCCACACCGCCTCCGCCACCCCTACCCACACCGCCTCCGCCACCCCTCCCCGCACCGCCTCCACCCCCCCTACCCGCACCGCCTCCACCCCCCCTCCCGCACACCGCCTCTATCACCCCTCCTCCTCCTTGCCTCCACCCTCTCCTGCACCCTCCACGCCTCTATCCCCCTCACACCTCCCCGCACCGCCTCCACCCCCCTCCCCCGCACCGCCTCCACCCCCCCTCCCGCACACCGCCTCTATCACCCCTCCTCCTCCTTGCCTCCACCCTCTCCTGCACCCTCCACGCCTCTATCCCCCTCACACCTCCCCGCACCGCCTCCACCCCTCCTCCCCCGCACCGCCTCCACCCCTCCTCCCCCGCACCGCCTCCACCCCTCCTCCCCCGCACCGCCTCCACCCCTCCTCCCACGCACCGCCTCCACCCCTCCTCCCCCGCACCGCCTCCACCCCCGCACCGCCTCCACCCCTCCTCCCCCGCACCGCCTCCACCCCTTCTCCCCCGCACCGCCTCCACCCCTCCTGCCCGCACCGCCTCCACCCCTCCTCCCCCGCACCGCCTCCACCCCTCCTCCCCCGCACCGCCTCCACCCCTCCTCCCCCGCACCGCCTCCACCCCTCCTCCCCGCACCGCCACCACCCCTCCTCCCCCGCACCGCCTCCACCCCTCCTCCCCCGCACCGCCTCCACCCCTCCTCCCCGCAACGCCTCCACCCCTCCTCCCCCGCACCGCCTCCACCCCTCCTCCCCCGCACCGCCTCCACCCCTCCTCCCCCGCACCGCCTCCACTCCTCCTCCCCCGCACCTCCTCCCCCGCACCTCCTCCACCCCTCCTCCCCCGCACCGCCTCCACCCCCCTCCCCACACCGCCTCCACGCCCCCCTCCCCACACCGCCTCCAGCCCCCCTCCCCACACCGCCTCCAGCCCCTCCCCCCACACCGCCTCCAGCCCCCCTCCCCACACAGCCTCCACCCTCTCCTGCACCCTCCACGCCTCTATCCCCCTCACACCTCCCCGCACCGCCTCCACCCCTCCTCCCCCGCACCGCCTCCACCCCTCCTCCCCTGCACCGCCTCCACCCCTCCTCCCCCGCACCGCCTCCACCCCTCCTCCCCCGCACCGCCTCCACCCCTCCTCCCCTGCACCGCCTCCACCCCTCCTCCCCGCCTCCACCCATCCTCCCCCGCACCGCCTCCACCCCTCCTCCCCCGCACCGCCTCCACCCCCCTCCCCACACCGCCTCCACGCCCCCCTCCCCACACCGCCTCCAGCCCCCCTCCCCACACCGCCTCCACCCCTCCTCCCCCGCACCGCCTCCACCCCTCCTCCCCCGCACCGCCTCCACCCCTCCTCCCCGCACCGCCTCCACCCCTCCTCCCCCGCACCGCCTCCACCCCTCCTCCCCCGCACCGCCTCCACCCCTCCTCCCCCGCACCGCCTCCACCCCTCCTCCCCGCATCGCCTACACCCCTCCTCCCCGCACCGCCTCCACCCCGCACCGCCTCCACCCCTCCTCCCCGCACCGCCTCCACCCCTCCTCCCCCGCACCGCCTCCACCCCTCCTCCCCCGCACCGCCTCCAACCCTTCCCCCGCACCGCCTCCACCCCCTCCCCTGCACCGCCTCCACCCCCTCCCCTGCACCGCCTCCACCCCCTCCCCTGCACCGCCTCCACCCCCTCCCCTCCGCACCGCCTCCACCCCCTCCCCGCACCGCCTCCTCCCCCGCACCGCCTCCACCCCCTCCCCCGCACCGCCTCCACCGCACCGCCTCCACCCCCTCCCCCGCCTCCACCCCCTCCCCCGCACCGCCTCCACCCCCTCCCCCGCACCGCCTCCACCCCCTCCCCCGCACCGCCTCCAGCCCCCCTCCCCACACAGCCTCCACCACCCCTCCCACACCGCCTCCACCCCACAGCCTCCACCACCCCTCCCACGCACCGCATCCACCACCCCTCCCACGCACTGCATTCAACCCCCCCTCCCCCACACCGCTACCAACCCCCCTCCCCACACCGCCTCCACCCCCCTCTCCCGCACCGCCTCCGCCACACCTCCCCACACCGCCTCCGCCACCCCTCCCCACCTTCAACCCCCCCCCTCCCCCACACCGCTTCCAACCCCCCTCCCCCACACCGCTTCCAACCCCCCTCCCCCACACCGCCTCTAACCCCCCCTCCCCACACCACCTCTAACCCCCCCTCCCCACACCACCTCTAACCCCCCCTACCCCACACCGCCTCTATCCCCCCTCACACCTCCCCCTCACACTCCCATCCCCCCTCCACCGCCTTCAACCCCCCCACCCCCCCTCCCCGCACCGCCTCCACCCCCCCCTCCCCGCACCGCCTCCACCCCCCTCCCCGCACCGCCTCCACCCCCCCTCCCCGCACCGCCTCCACCCCCCCTCCCCGCACCGCCTCCACCCCCCCTCCCCGCACCGCCTCCACCCCCCCTCCCCGCACCGCCTCCACCCCCCCTCCCCGCACCGCCTCCACCCCCCCTCCCCGCACCGCCTCCACCCCCCCTCCCCGCACCGCCTCCACCCCCCCTCCCCGCACCGCCTCCACCCCCCCTCCCGCACACCGCCTCTATCACCCCTCCTCCTCCTTGCCTACACCCTCTCCTGCACCCTCCACGCCTCTATCCCCCTCACACCTCCCCGCACCGCCTCCACCCCTCCTCCCCCGCACCGCCTCCACCCCTCCTCCCCCGCACCGCCTCCACCCCTCCTCCCCCGCACCGCCTCCACCCCCTCCCCGCACCGCCTCCACCCCCTCCCCCGCACCGCCTCCACCCCCTCCCCCGCACCGCCTCCACCCCCTCCCCCGCACCGCCTCCACCCCCTCCCCCGCACCGCCTCCACCCCCTCCCCCGCACCGCCTCCACCCCCTCCCCCGCACCGCCTCCACCCCCTCCCCCGCACCGCCTCCACCCCCTCCCCCGCACCGCCTCCACCCCCTCCCCCGCACCGCCTCCACCCCCTCCCCCGCACCGCCTCCACCCCCTCCCCCGCACCGCCTCCAGCCCCCCTCCCCACACTGCCTCCACCACCCCCCCCACACCGCCTCCACCCCACACCGCCTCCAACCCCCCCCCCACACAGCCTCCACCACCCCTCCCACGCACTGCATTCAACCCCCCCTCCCCCACACCGCTACCAACCCCCCTCCCCACACCGCCTCCACCCCCCTCTCCCGCACCGCCTCCACCACCCCTCCCCACACCGCCTCCGCCACACCTCCCCACACCGCCTCCGCCACACCTCCCCACACCGCCTCCGCCACACCTCCCACACCGCCTCCGCCACACCTCCCACACCGCCTCCGCCACCCCTCCCCACACCACCTTCAACCCCCCCTCCCCCACACCGCTTCCAACCCCCCTCCCCCACACCGCCTCTAACCCCCCCTCCCCACACCACCTCTAACCCCCCCTATCCCACACCGCCTCTATCCCCCCTCACACTCCCATCCCCCCTCCACCGCCTTCAACCCCCCCACCCCCCCTCCCCGCACCGCCTCCACCCCCCTCCCCGCACCGCCTCCGCCCCCCCTCCCCGCACCGCCTCCGCCCCCCCCTCCCCGCACCGCCTCCGCCCCCCCCTCCCCGCACCGCCTCCGCCCCCCCCTCCCCGCACCGCCTCCCCTCCCCGCACCGCCTCCGCCCCCCCCCTCCCCGCCTCCGCCCCCCCTCCCCGCACCGCCTCCAGCCCCCCTCCCCACACCGCCTCCAGCCCCCCTCCCCACACCGCCTCCAGCCCCCCTCCCCACACCGCCTCCAGCCCCCCTCCCCACACCGCCTCCAGCCCCCCTCCCCACACCGCCTCCAGCCCCCCTCCCCACACCGCCTCCAGCCCCCCTCCCCACACCGCCTCCAGCCCTCCTCCCCACACCGCCTCCAGCCCCCCTCCCACACCGCCTCCACCCCCCTCACACCTCCCAACACAGCCTCTTCCATCCCCCTCACAGCTCCCCACACCGCCTCCAGCCCCCCTCCCCACACCGCCTCCAGCCCCCCTCCCCACACCGCCTCCAGCCCCCCTCCCCACACCGCCTCCAGCCCCCCTCCCCACACCGCCTCCAGCCCTCCTCCCCCGCACCGCCTCCACCCCTCCTCCCCGCACCGCCTCCACCCCCTCGCCCGCACCACCCCCTCCCCCGCACCGCCTCCACCCCCTCCCCCGCACCGCTTCCAACCCCCCTCCCCCACACCGCCTCTAACCCCCTCCCCACACCACCTCTAATCCCCCTACCCCACACCGCCTCTATCCCCCCCTCACACCTCCCCCTCCCACTCCCATCCCCCCTCCACCGCCTTCAACCCCCCCACCCCTCTCCCCGCACCGCCTCCACGTCCCTCCCCGGACCGCCTCCACCCCCTCCCCGCACCGCCTCCACCCCCCTCCCCGCACCGCCTCCACCCCCCCTCCCCGCACCGCCTCCACCCCCCCTCCCCGCACCGCCTCCACCCCCCCTCCCCGCACCGCCTCCACCCCCCCTCCCCGCACCGCCTCCACCCCCCCTCCCCGCACCGCCTCCACCCCCCCTCCCCGCACCGCCTCCACCCCCCCTCCCCGCACCGCCTCCACCACCCCTCCCCGCACCGCCTCCACCACCCCTCCCCGCACCGCCTCCACCACCCCTCCCCGCACCGCCTTCACCACCCCTCCCCACACCGCCTCCACCACCCCTCCCCACACCGCCTCCACCACCCCTCCCCACACCGCCTCCAGCCCCCCTCCCCACACCGCCTCCACCACCCCTCCCCACACCGCCTTCCCCCCACACCGCCTCCAGCCCCCCTTCCCACACAGCCTCCAGCCCCCCTTCCCACACAGCCTCCAACACCCCTCCCCACACAGCCTCCAACACCCCTCCCCACACCGCCTCCAGCCCCCTCCCCACACCGCCTCCAGCCCCCCTCCCCACACCGCCTCCAGCCCCCCTCCCCACACCGCCTCCAGCCCCCCTCCCCACACCGCCTCCACCCCCCCTCCCGCACACCGCCTCTATCACCCCTCCTCCTCCTTGCCTCCACCCTCTCCTGCACCCTCCACGCCTCTATCCCCCTCACACCTCCCCGCACTGCCTCCACCCCTCCTCCCCCGCACTGCCTCCACCCCTCCTCCCCCGCACCGCCTCCACTCCTCCTCCCCCGCACCGCCTCCACCCCTCCTCCCCCGCACCGCCTCCACCCCTCCTCCCCCGCACCGCCTCCACCCCTCCTCCCCGCACCGCCTCCACCCCTCCTCCCCCGCACCGCCTCCACCCCTCCTCCCCCGCACCGCCTCCACCCCTCCTCCCCTCCACCCCTCCTCCCCTCCACCCCTCCTCCCCGCACCGCCTCCACCCCTCCTCCCCCGCACCGCCTCCACCCCTCCTCCCCCGCACCGCCTCCACCCCTCCTCCCCCGCACCGCCTCCACCCCTCCTCCCCCGCACCGCCTCCACCCCTCCTCCCCCGCACCGCCTCCACCCCTCCTCCCCCGCACCGCCTCCACCCCTCCTCCCCGCACCGCCTCCACCCCTCCTCCCCCGCACCGCCTCCACCCCTCCTCCCCGCACCGCCTCCACCCCCTCCCCCGCACCGCCTCCACCCCCTCCCCCGCACCGCCTCCACCCCCGCACCACCTCCACCCCCGCACCACCTCCACCCCCGCACCACCTCCACCCCCCCATCCCCCACACCGCCTCCGCCCCCTCCCCCACACCGCCTCCGCCCCCTTCCCCCACACCGCCTCCACCCCCTCCCCCCACACCGCCTCCACCCCCTCCCTCGCACCGCCTCCACCCCCTCCCCCGCACCGCCTCCACCCCCCTCCCCACACCGCCTCCACCCCCCTCCCCACACCGCCTCCACCCCCCTCCCCACACCGCCTCCACCCCCCTCCCCACACCGCCTCCACCCCCCTCCCCACACCGCCTCCACCCCCCTCCCCACACCGCCTCCACCCCCTCCCCACACCGCCTCCACCCCCCTCCCCACACCGCCTCCACCCCCCTCCCTGCCTCCAACCCCCTCCATCCCCCCTCCCCCGCACCGCCTCCGCCCTCTCCCCCCGCACCCCCCTCCATCCCCCCTCCCCCGCACCGCCTCCGCCCTCTCCCCCCGCACCCCCCCTCCCCCGCACCGCCTCCGCCCTCTCCCCCCGCACCCCCCCTCCCCCGCACCGCCTCCGCCCTCTCCCCCCGCACCCCCTCCCCTCCTCCAGCCCCTCCCCCGCACCGCCTCCACCCTCTCCCCCCGCACCGCCTCCACCCTCTCCCCCCGCACCACCTGCACCCCCCTCCCCTCCCCCGCACCGCCTCCGCCCTCTCCCCCCGCACCCCCTCCCCTCCTCCAGCCCCTCCCCCGCACCGCCTCCACCCTCTCCCCCCGCACCACCTGCACCCCCCTCCCCTCCTCCAGCCCCTCCCACACCGCCTCCACCCCCTCCCCCACACCGCCTCCACCCCCTCCCCCACACCGCCTTATCCCCCTCCCTGCCTCCACCCCCTCCCCCACACCACCTCCACCCCCCCTTCCACACTGTCTCCCACCCCCCCCCCCCTCCCTCCCCACACCACCTCCACCCAAGAGATCATGCACAATCCTCTCCTTCTGAAATACTCACTGCACTATCCAAACCATCATGGCTGTTGGTTAACATTATAGGTTCTGGCACAGGCAAGTTGAGGTCCGAATGAATAGTAGCCAAATCCGAAATATTCAAGAGGGGTTCCTGAAATGAATACATCTACAGTTAGATAATTTATAACAAAAACACTACTTTGGCCATACAATGTGTAATGAGCAAATCAGTGTGGACATTGCAATACTGCATGTGCTCTAATAAAGGAAGCCAATTAATTTCCATTTGTATTGGCTGCCAACAATAATGAGATACTACACAAAATAAAAATATAATTACTAAACTAACAGAAAACACACTCGTAAAGAGCTGTTTAAACACAAATTTGTCATTTAAAGATTGCAATTATTATAGGTCTACACAAAACAATAAAGTCCCTCTAACAGGGAATACAGGTTAGAGATCAGCTCCTCAATATTGTAGCTCTATGCCCAATCCACACGCCTTTTGAGCCTGACGCATTGAGAATGCTGAATTTATCATATCCACAAAATGTTTGTGCATCTTACCTTCAGAAAACCATCCAGTTCCAATAGCTTCTTTGGAAAAAAACTTGCAACTAAGTCTTCTGCCTAAAGTGCAAGACAAAAATGCAAATCAGAATAGTGCCAATATGGATCATGCCGTTTCCAACACGCTAGATAACTGATGCACCGTAAGGCACAAATGACATGGCAATTTTATTTGTTTATTATATTTTTTACGGACTATATCAAAAATATTCATGCTTGGTTCATACATTTCCAGGTACAAAAGAAAGAGGCTGACAGAAATGACGTGGAATTACGGTATAAATCCTCACTTAAAGTTGCAGTTTGGTTCCTGAAAAGTGAAAACGAAACAATTTAAATTAGATTTTGCCCATTGCAACCATTGTGCAAGCTGTACTTGGGTCCTGTAGGACCTTTCCCATGAAAACGAATACCAAGAAACATTATCCTCTGTAACTTGGAAGACTGTACATTCTTAAAGTCCTATATTTATAAATGAAATAACTTTTAAAGTATAATAGAGTCATAGAGACGTAATATGGAGGAAATACGCCAACTCTCACCGCCTCACTCGCTCTTCAAGCAGTCTTTCCAAGGAATCTCTATTCAAGTGTACAGCAAGTAACCCTTTGTTTGCTAAAGTGGCCGTTGACCTGTGACATGCTTTGCTTGATTGGAGATAGGGAAGGTACCAGTCAGAAATTAAAGTATTTTCTTTTATTAAGAATTGTTTAACTGCTAATTGTAAGCTATTTTCTGTGATGTTAATGTAGTTTAATTCTGTGTTAATAATAATGTTTGTTTTAATATGAAAGATAACCATTGGTCAGTGGAATCATTCCCGGAGCATCTAACCTTTCCTCAGTTTTACAAATCAAAAAAAATGTTTGGGGTTCTTGTCCGGTATTCTAACAAATGCTGAGGTCTGGTCTGGGATCTTAACAAAACATTAAGGCAAATGCCCCAGGGAATTACAAATTGTTCTAATCATGTTAGGCACTGTCAACACTTAACAGAATTACGCCACACAATGTCACAATTTTAAACAAAAACATTTTATATGAGAATTAAACACTATTAACTGAACACTATACTTTATTATTATTTATGCAAGAACTTAATTCCACCTTTTGTTTCCCCCCCCCTAGAATTCCCTTTTACTTTTTGAAAATCTTGCAAGGTTCATTCACTTCTTTAGGGATCAACCCACAAGATATTCCACAGCCTCCCAGAATTCACTTTATTTCAACTATTCTCCAAAGTAAGATTTTAGGTTAGATCCTTCCATTAGCTTTTTAACTATGCAACCCTCCAACATTGGATGCCTGAGCTCCTAGTTCTGGTTGCTGGCTGATATTCAGCTGTATTCACACAGCTTCCAAGCTAACTCTGCTGACTGCTTCCTGCCACAAGGCTGTGAGGACCACTGTGGATTTCTTCCTCTCGTTGCAAACTGATAAATCTCCTAGCCGCTTTTCCTCCTTAAAATCCAAACTGAGCTCGAGCCCCAACCATATTTAACACAGTAAATTATAAAGTTAATATTTTCGCTGCTTAAACTGCAGGCCTGACAAACAATCTTCTCCTGTTGGCTCTATTCACCCCCCCCACCCCCCCAAAAGTGATATACACCAAAACAAAACGGTCACTGCCTGTTTTGAGCCAAAACCTAGATAACTAAAATAAATTAACCTTCTACCCATACAACCCATCTCTATGACAACGTGGCATGTTTTGCGATGGTCTCAAACCGAAATGTAAACATATGATTTTACCTTCAACACAACTCTGTTTCTGTAACACATATGAACAATTGATGTTTCCAATGAATGCAACTGCCGTCTCTGCAAATTCCCCTTGTCCATGATGAAACCCTCATGTTTACAAAGGTGCTTTCAGGTTATTAGTGAAATAAGTAAGAAAACGTCTGGCTCCTTTACAAACTAAGGCAGAAGGCCCCCTATTATTTATTGCTTTTGTAGCTTTACTTCTTACCTTAAGATAAATACAATTGATTTAAAAAAAAAAAAAATTTAGAGTACCCAATTCATTTTTTCCAATTAAGGGGCAATTTAGCGTGACCAACCCACCTACCCTGCGCATCTTTGGGTTGTGGGGACGAAACCCACTCAAACACGGGGAGAATGTGCAAACTCCACATGGACAGTGACCCAGAGCCAGGATCGAACCTGGGACCTCAGCGCCGTGAGGCAGCAGTGCTACTCACTGCGCCACCGTGCTGCCGTGACAATTGATCTAGAGTGTAATAAACCTAGACTTGTTTGCACTGCATTCACCTGAATGGCATACCAAGGGGTTAGCACTGCTCATTCACGGCGCTGAGGACCTGGGTTCGATCCCAGCCCAGGTCACTGCCGTGGAGTTTGCACTTTCTCCCCGTGTCTGCATGGGTCTGACCCCCACAACCCAAAGATGTGCAGGTAGGTGGATTGGCCATCCTAAATTGCCCCTTAATTATAAAAAAAAAAGTATTGGGTACTCTAAATTAAAAAAGCCTACAGCCATACTAGTCTGAAAACTCCCGTTCTCATCTGAATGGCATACCAATTTCAGAACCAAATGTTTCCGATTAAACACTTTAACCTCCAGACAAAAAATTATATTTTCATATGCTATATTCTAAAAACATACGAATTGAAAACTAGATTTTCACAACAATGTTTTTAAAAATTACTATGCATAATATAACATTAGAAATAATAAAATAATTTGGCTGTTGCGAATATCCACCATATCCAATTGCCAAACGAGCTGCGCTTGGGAAAGTTTTTCTCCATCACCTAGATGTTAGCAGGGAAGCAAGGGATGAAACTCCTTACAACGACTCCAAGAATTAAACATGATTGGTCAGTTTTGTTTTCAGAGACAAGCCTATGAAGCCTCTATTTTGATCCTCAATCATCCAGGATCATGTGCCATCATGTGGTTAGGCAAACACCCAAGCCTAGTCCTCCAGCACTGCTGTTCTGAACCAGTCACAAGTTAACAGCCGTCTTTGGACAAATCACCTGTTAATTTTCTTTCATCCACTGGGGAGCGGCAATCATCCAGTAAGCATTTCACAACAAAAGCATTTCGGATATCTGGAACTAAGCTGCAGGCTAATGGGCAAAGCCCCACAGGAATATAGAATTAGAATTAACGGCAAAGGCCATCTGTGACCTTTGTCCTTTGCACTTTTTTGTGGGAAAGGAAGAGTCTGACCATCTGTACACTTTTTGTGTGAGAAAGGAATAGAGTCTGACCACTTGTATAACTCTACACCCATAATACCAAAAACGGACCCATGGTCTCAACAGCAGAATCATAGAATCCCTACAGTGCAGAAGGAGACAATTTGGCCCATTGAGTCTGCACCGACCCTCTGAAAGAGCAGCTGACCTAGGCTCACTCCTCTGCCCTATCCTTGTGACCACACCTAACCTGCACATCTTTGGACACTAAGGGCATTTTGTTTAAGCATGGCCAATCCACCTAACTTGCGCGTCGTTGGACCGTGGGAGGAAACTGGAGCAAAACAAAGAACAAAGAAATGTACAGCACAGGAACAGGCCCTTCGGCCCTCCAAGCCCGTGCCGACCATACTGCCCGACTAAACTACAATCTTCTACACTTCCTGGGTCCGTATCCTTCTATTCCCATCCTATTCATATATTTGTCAAGATGCCCCTTAAATGTCCCTATCGTCCCTGCCTCCACTACCTCCTCCGGTAGTGAGTTCCAGGCACCCACTACCCTCTGCGTAAAAAACTTGCCTCGTACATCTACTCTAAACTTTGCCCCTCTCACCTTAAACCTATGCCCCCTAGTAATTGACCCCTCTACCCTGGGGAAAAGCCTCTGACTATCCACTCTGTCTATGCCCCTCATAATTTTGTATACCTCTATCAGGTCGCCCCTCAACCTCCTTCGTTCCAGTGAGAACAAACCGAGTTTATTCAATCGCTCCTCATAGCTTATGCCCTCCATACCAGGCAACATTCTGGTAAATCTCTTCTGCACCCTCTCTAAAGCCTCCACATCCTTCTGGTAGTGTGGCGACCAGAATTGAACACTATACTCCAAGTGTGGCCTAACTAAGGTTCTATACAGCTGCAACATGACTTGCCAATTCTTATACTCAATGCCCCGGCCAATGAAGGCAAGCATGCCGTATGCCTTCTTGACTACCTTCTCCACCTGTGTAGCCCCTTTCAGTGATCTGTGGACCTGTACTCCTAGATCTCTTTGACTTTCAATACTCTTGAGGGTTCTACCATTCACTGTATATTCCCTACCTGCATTAGCCCTTCCAAAATGCATTACCTCACATTTGTCCAGGTTAAACTCCATCTGCCATCTCTCCGCCCAAGTCTCCAGACAATCTAAATCCTGCTGTATCCTCCGACAGTCCTCATCGCTATCCGCAATTCCACCAACCTTTGTGTCGTCTGCAAACTTACTAATCAGACCAGTTACATTTTCCTCCAAATCATTTATATATACTACAAAGAGCAAAGGTCCCAGCACTGATCCCTGTGGAACACCACTGGTCACAGCCCTCCAATTAGAAAAGCATCCCTCCATTGCTACCCTCTGCCTTCTATGGCCTAGCCAGTTCTGTATCCACCTTGCCAGTTCACCCCTGATCCCGTGTGACTTCACCTTTTGTACTAGTCTACCATGAGGGACCTTGTCAAAGGCCTTACTGAAGTCCATATAGACAACATCTACTGCCCTACCTGCATCAATCATCTTAGTGACCTCCTCGAAAAACTCTATCAAGTTAGTGAGACACGACCTCCCCTTCACAAAACCGTGCTGCCTCTCACTAATACGTCCATTTGCTTCCAAATGGGAGTAGATCCTGTCTCGAAGCACCCGGAGAAAACTCCAGACAGTCACCCAAGGCCAGAATTGAACCCAGGACCCTGGCGCTGTGAAGCAGCAGTGCTAACCACTGTGCCACTCCAGTAATACCAGAATGGGATAAAACTCAAATTGGATTTAGATATAAAAATCAGAGAGCAGTCAATAAGTGGTCTGTTCATGTTTCCAGCAGGGACCTGGAAACTGATCGTCTCCGCATCTAGGAGCAAATAATGAATGAATCTTGTTACATGCAAAGCTAGAGGGAAAACGATTGAGGGATATAAATCGCCCGTTCATCAGTTATTTTCAACACATTGTGAATCAATTAGCTACTTACTTCAGCAGTCATTCGCTCCCTGAAAGCATCCACCTAAAACAGAGAAAAAGGAATATGTTATAGCTAATATAATATGAAAAAAAGTCACTTATCGCAATGATTTTCAAACAGGGGTTCCTAGGCCTTATCAGATCTTATTTCTAGCAATCTTACATCACATTTCAATCAAAGGAACATAGCAACAGGCCCATTTAGTCCCACGAACCCGTTTTCCCATTCAACGAGATCATGGCTACTCGGTGACTGAATTCCACATCCCTACTTTCTGTTATACATTTGGTCAACAGAAATATATCAACCTGATTTTAATTGATCTAATTTAGCATTCATTGACATTTGTCAAAACGTGTTTCCAAACTCATTGCTGTAAGGCCCAGCTCTAGCTTTTCAACAATGCCCCATCACCTCGGACTCTCCAACCAAACAGCTTCGCTCCATCCCATTCATTCCTCTTAACATCTTGAAATCTTGATCAACACGCCCCTTTAATTATTTTCAATTCCAAGGACTATAACCCCAGCCTGTGGAATTTGTTCTCGTAATTTAACCCTTAGGGTCCAGGTATCATTCTGCATTACACTCCCACCAAGGTCAATGCGTCATTCCACTGAGGTTGTGTCCAGAACTGCTCAAAACACTCCAGGTGTCGTCAAACCGGGGCTTTGTACAGCTGTAGCATAATCTCCTCCCTGCTGGCATTTTAGGTCTGTAGATATAAAAGGCTAGCCTTCCATTAAGCTCTTTGACTACTTTCTGTATCAGCCCAGGACATATTATCTATGTTATTTGGCCCATTCTCTGGCTCTCTGAATGAACAACTTACCTAATGCCGTTCCCCCAACGTCTACTGTAACCCTGAACATCCTTCCTTTTCAGATAAGATCCCAATTCCATTGAATGCTTCTCATGTAGTGCGTTCAAAATTCAAACCACTCACTATTCTATTCTCTTAGATCCAAAGTGATGACCGTATATCTTTTGCATTAATTCTTGGGCTGTGGCCGTTGCTTTGCTAGGTCAACATGTACTACTCATCCCGCCTTTCCCTCGAGAAGGTGGCGGTGAACTGCCTTCTTGACACGCTGCAGTTGTGTAGGTACACCCACAGCAAGTGACAGCGAAGGCACAGCGAGATATTTCCATCCAAGTCAGGGTGACATGGGGTTTGGGGAGGAACCTCCAGATGTTATCCTTCTAAATGGTAGTGGTTGCGGGTTTGGAAGATGTTGTCTAAGAAGTTTTGGTGAGTTCTGGCAGTGCAGCTTGTGGATGGTACACGCTGCTGGCATTACGCATTGGTGGTGGAGGGTATTAAAGGTTAGTGAATGGGTAGCAGTCAAGCGGGCTGCTTTGTCCTGGATGGTGTCAAGCTTCTGGAGTGTTGTTGGAGCTGTGGTCATCCAAGCAAATGGAAATCATCATATTGCACTCCTGATTTGTCTGCACTGACATCCATTCATCAATTTTGCCTGTTTACCTAATCTATGAAAATCTCTGCAATTTTATTTGTGTGCTTATACCAAACTAACCAAAATTAAAATCCCACACTAACTTTGCTAATGATTGTCCAATTTATTCATTTAGCCATTCTAACACTTCACAGCTGCCAGAAAGCCTATACACAGCTCCCATTACTCTTAAATCGACCCATTAAGTCTCCACTACATGCTTAACTAGTTATATTCTCTCTTCTCATTGATGTAATTTCATCCTCCATCACTAGAGCGACTCTTGCCCATTCACCATTCTCCCCATCTTTCCTGTAGATCTTATAATGGGTTATATTTGGTTCTCAGACCTGAGCCAATCAGGCAATCGTTCTTAGTTATGGATCTATTGGGGTCCTAACAATAAATACATTGTTCTCCTCTGTATAGTCGGTACGAAGTCTTACAACACCAGGTTAAAGTCCAACAAGTTTGTTTCGATGTCACTAGCTTTCGGAGCGCTGCTCCTTCCTCAGGTGAATGAAGAGGTATGTTCCGGTAACATCTTTCAGAAGGGAGTGCAGTAAAATTTCTGTTATCCGCAATGCATGGTGAATGGTTGGTGTCGGTTAATCCAAAATGATGTCTACCTAAGAGATCCGCATTTTCAACCAACCAGAAAGTTCCTGGAGGATTGAGTAGTGAAGCTGGTGTTGAGGTCGCGCGGAAGTGGGTGAATCTAGAGTGTGGCACTGAGGGGCACAATTGAAGGCCGAGACTGGAGCGAGGGCAGGCTCTGGATTACAAGCACCTGTGATTTTGACAATTTTTAGTAGCTGACAGCGTGGGGCTGACAGGGAACAAAGGTTAGCACCGGCTTCAGAGGGATGAGTGTAACCTCCAGTCAAAAAACAGACGCCACAGAAATTCCAGTTGGTAAAGAATTCCAGTTGGTAGAGTTCCGAGTAGTACAATGTTTACTGTACAAGGATCCCATGGAATACAACAATATTTCTGGAGGCTCACCCATAAATAGATTTGAAAACCACTGCAGTACATGTAGTACTTTAATAGGCTGCCAGCAATGTAAAAAGCACATGAGGAGGGATGACAATCGCGGGGCTTTAGAAAGAGTTGAGAGCCCACGCTTTAAATAGGAGGTGCAGCTGGTCCTAGAGTAAGCATATGTGAAGCCCTTAAAAATGAATGCAAAGTCTGGGGGAATTTAATAATAATAAACTTTATTTGTGTCAAAGTAGGCTTACATTAACACTGCAATGAAGTTACTGTGAAAAACCCCTAGTCGCCACATTCCGGCACCTGTTTGGGTACGTGGAGGGAGAATTCAGGTTGCCCAATTCACCGAACAGCACGTCTTTTGGGAATTGTGTGAAGAAACTGGAGCACCCGGAGGAAACCCATCACACACACGGGGAAAACGTGCAGACTCCGCACAGACAGTGACCCAAGCTGGGAATCGAACCTGGGACCCTGGAGCTGTGAAGCAGCAGTGCTAACCACTGTGCTGCTGAATTAGCGACTTGCAGAGGCAGTGTTAAATAGTCAGTTCAATTACAGTCAACACTCGCCAGTCGCAGGGGTTCCTGCCCCGTGAATTCTTGCAAAGTGTTAAAGTGCAAATGACAAATTTGTGTATGCAGAGTCGGCGCACGCAGCGCACGCTTTCTACGTGAGAATGACGTGGGGAAGATGAGAGTTCAACATTCTCATAGATGAGAGGGGTTTTGGGGCCATGAACCATGGTTAAATCCTACATTTGTGCGGTTAAACAAATCGACTGTACTCGAGAATATAAAATACTTCTGCAAATTTGCAAATTGACCCTAGTTTTGTTAGGGGGCTTAACCGTGGAACAGAATACTGAAAAAGGAGAAAAATTATAATCTGAATTGACAATGGGTGGCACAGTGGCAAGCACTGCTGCCTCACACGACAGGGACCCGGGTTCAATTCCAGGCGACTGGGTGGAGTTTGCATGTTCTTCCTGCGTCTGTCTGGGTTTCCTCCCCCAGTCCAAAGGTGTGCAGGTTAGGTGGATTGTCCATGCTAAATTGTCCCCTGGTGGCCAGGCATGCGCAGGGTAGGTTATGGGGATAGCGTGGGGTGGGCAGACGAATTGACCTAGGTAAAGTGCTCTTTGGAGGGCCGGTGCAGGTTCGATGGGCGGAATGGCCTCTTTCCGCACTGTAAGGATTCTACCAACCAAAAGGTAAACATTGAGACATAATGCAAATGTATAAGATTTGATATTAGAAATAGATGGCAGTGAACCAAAGGACAGAGTTAAAGTATTTTTTGCTTTATAATAGTCTGTGATAGCCATAGATTTCGGAATATTGATTTAAGAGTTAACATATGAACTTTATCACATCCAGATGTAGAACCATCAACTTTGAGCCTGGTACAGCGGGTATAGCAGTGTATGAGCTATAGCCAATATATTTGTCACCGTATCAATATTTATAAGTCTAATTATTTTTGAATAGAGTAGAAAATCAAGCAATTCAGCACAAGTTTGTTTGAGTTTATGACGCTAGAAATCTCAGAAAATGACTTAAAAATCCTGGGGATCAGCAAGTGGGTGAGAAAGTGCCAATATGACAAATTACTTTCTTCTACACAATGTTTTGTTCTGGCTAATGAACCACAGAATTAAAGGATCTTTACAGTGCAGAAGGAGGCCATTTATTCCACTGAGTTGGCATTGTCTCTCTGAAAGGGCAATCTACCGAGGCCCCCTCCCCTGCCTTATCCCTGTAACCTTGCACATTCTTTCATTGCAGATAGCAATCCAACTCTCCCTGAATACCTCTATCGAACCTGCCTCCACCACCCTCGCAGGAAGCGGGTGTTGGGAGGGTTGCGGTGTTTCCAATCACGGGAGAAGCGCCCATCGGCCACGACCGGCTTTCAAGAATGCCTGTCCCGTGTGTGCGTGCCCGTTCGGGCGGATCTGGCAGTGCGCAGGCCCGGAGCCCAGCCTCCTCCTGTCGTCAGCGAGCTGTCCCAGGACCAAATTTCTTTTTCAGAATGACAGTCTTCCCGCCAGAAAGCACGGCCCGTGAAATCACAAGGAGATTCCTCCATTTTGTAGCTGCCAGCAAGCAAGCAACAGGACTGTGAAGAGCTGAAGATGTGTCATTTCGGAATAAGGAAGAGAGGGCCTGAGACACAAATAGGCCACGATCTGACAACTGAAGCTGCTGAAGAGGGCTTCGCAGGAAAGACCACAGCAGGAGAAAGCAGTGCTCGTGTGAGCTGAGGACAGAGCTCCAGGGCCTCTGATGATCTTCCCATTAAGAAGAAACTGAAATTGGGGACAAAGCAGTATAAAGATGATTTCTGGGGGTATGAATTTGTTAATTGTGCCAATGCAAATCAGGTGCAAAGTCTGTGTGTGTTATATGCAGGGAAGCACTGGCAAATGAGAGTTAGATGCCAACTATATCTTACCATACCAACTATATCTTATCAATTCTAAACAAACTGAACCTCAAATTGCAAGGGAACGATGATTGCTTTTGGCACTGGTGAAGAAACAGGTGAGTCCTTGGCAAGTGAGAGTATAAAGCCAAAACTACTACATGTTCACCACATTGCTACGACACATCGAAGAAAACAATATTAGTAAGGGAACGGTCAATAGACTGGCAAACCTTATTCGGTTGTTGCGCTGATCAACAGTTATTGTTGCTACTTTCCAGAGAGGTTTCAGATTTTGAAAGAGAAGGTGGGGGGAAAATCCTTTTGAGTTATTAACTTACAACCGACTCCAAATGAAGAGGCTGAGCTTCTGCGCCGCACCTGTTACTGCACATTAAATACATGCCACAAATCCATGAGGCTGTCAGCATTCTGGAGTAGCATCTCCGAGGAGTATCTAGTGCTGAGTAAAATGAGCATTTGGTTGCTATTGCCCTTCATAATGATCTACATGTGCAAGGTTGAAATTTCTGTCCTCACAAAAAAGACAGCACAAAGGAACCGGCTGAACTCTGCACCCGATATGTGCATTGTCCTCTCCTCCTGTAAACCTGATTGGAGCGAGATCGTGAGGACCAAGCAGGCTCGCCTGTCGCATTAAAGGTAAGCAAAAATGGTGTGTTGGGAATGTCGGAGGGCGTGGGTCCCAGTGGTCGGCATGTTGGTAAAAGTGGGTCCCGGGCAAAACAAGTTTAAAAAGCACTGCTCTGATTATTGATGCTCTCAAGTGGGAACAGTTTCCCATTATTTATCCCATCTATAACCCTCAGGATCTTGAACACTTATCAAATCTCTTCTCAACTTTCTTTTCTCCAGGGAAAATAGTCCTAACCTCTCCAATCCATCCTCATTGCTATGGTTCGTTATCTTTGGAATCATTCTTGTGAATCTCCTCTGTACTCTCTCCAATGCCTTCACATCCTTTCTCAAATATGGCAGTCAGAAATGGATGCAGAACTCCAGATGAGGCCTATCTAGTGTCTTAAAACAAGTTCAACCTAACCTCATTATTCGTGTACTCAATGCCCTGATTAATAAAGCCTAATACAGTATTTGCTTGATTAACTGCTCTCTCAACAAGCCCTGCCATCTTGAATGACTTGAGTACATCTACACCGAAATTCGTGCAATCCGTTTAGTTTCTCACTTTGTTTAATGATGTCTCTCCATATTCTTTCTGCCGAAATGAATCACACGCCTCTCTGCATTGAACTTCACCTGCTGCTGGTCTGTCCAATCCACCAACATGCCCATGTCCTATTGAAGTTCAAGACAATCCTCATCACAGTTGGCAATAGTCGCAATCTTCATATCACCTCCAAATTTTGAAATCATGTCCCTGAACACCACAGTCTAGGTCATTAATTTTGTTTAATTATAAATTTAAAGTACCCAATTCATTTTTTCCAATTAAGGGACAATTTAGCGTGGCCAATTCACCTAGCCAGCACATCTTTGGGCTGTGGGGGCAAAACCCACGCAGACATGGGGAGAATGTGCAAACTCCACATGGGCAGTGACCCAGAGCCGGGATCAAACCTGGGACCTCGGCACCGTGAGGCAGCAGTGCTAACCACTGTGCTGCCCCAGTCTAGGTCATTAATATATATCAGGAAGACCAAGGTTCCAACACTGACCCCTGGGGAACTCCACTACAAACCTACCTTGAATCTGAAAAACAAGCATTTATCAATGCTCTATGTCTCCTGTCACTCAGTTAATTTATTGTCCAAGTGCCTACTTTCCCGTTTATTCCATGAGCTAGAATTTTGCTCACAAGTCTGTTTGTTGTGTGTCACTGTATCATATGCCATTTGAAAAGCCATATAAAAATCAAGTGTTGTCTTTATCAACCTTCTCTGTTACCTCCTCAAACCACAGCAAGTTAGTTAAACATGACTTTCCCTTAATCCATCGTGGCTTCCCTTAATTATCCTTAAATTGTCTAAGTGACTATTGATTTTCCCCCTCAAACTAGTTTCCAGAAGTTTCCGTACCACTGACAGGCCTGTATTGCCAGCTTCAAGCTTCTTTTTGAACAAGGACGTAACATCCGCAATTCTTCAGTCCTCTGGCACCACCCCTGTGCCTGAGGAAAATTGGAAGATTATCACTACTGCAATTCCCACTCACTTCCCTCCGAACCATTGGATGCATCTTATCTGGTAGTGTATCGATTTTAAGTGAAGGTAGCCTTTCTAATCCGTCTCCATCTCAATTTTAAATTCTTGTTACTGCCTCGCTCGTCTTGGCCTGGATAGCATCTTCTTCTTTTGTAAAGCCAGATGTCAAATACTCATTTAATACCTCCCAACTCCACGTGTAAGCCCCCCTTTGCTCCCTCATTACGCCCTACTCTTTAATTCCCATTTATGTTAACTGCTCATCTCTTTTCATGCTCTCTCCTCGCATTCCTCATCAGTTGTTCACTTCCCCTCTGGTCCTTCTATAGTCCACCTGACATCTGTTGGCCGCTCATTTCTTTCCTTTTCACCTTCACTTCAATCTAACCCATCATCCAGGGTGCTCTGGATATATTTGTCCCACCTTTCCCCTTCAAGGGAACAGACCTTAACATTGCCTGTAATATTTTTTCTTTGATGGAGGCCCATTTTTCAGCCACCGTCTTTTCTGCCATCATTTGATTCAGACTCGGATGCAATCTCATCCCATCAAAGTTCACCTTCCCCCAATTAGCTTTTTCTGATCTGGATTGTTCCTCGTCTTTTTCCAGGACCAACTTAAACCTTATGATGCAATGGACCCCGAAACATCTCTGCTTCACATCTTTATTTCAAAATCTTGTGGGGTTTCCATTGACCAGAAACCTAACCAGACTAGCCATATAGAGAGAGTAGGTCAAAGGCTGCAAATTCTGCAGAGAGTAACTCACCTCTTGACTCCCCAAAGCCTGTTTACCATCTACAAGGCACAAGTCAGGAGTTTGATGGAATACTCTCCACTTCCTGGATGAGTGAAACTCCAACAACACGTTATCATAGAATTTACAGTGCAGAAGGAGGCCATTCGCCCATTGAGTCTGCACCGTCTCTTGAAAAGAGCACCCTACTTAAGTTCACACCTCCACCCTATCCCTGTAACCCCACCTCACCTTTTGTTTGGACACCAAGAGCAATTTATCATGGCCAATACACCTAACCTGCACATGTTTGGACTGTGGGAGGAAACCGGTGCACCAGGAGGAAACCCACGTAGACATAGGGAGAACGTGCAGACTCCGCACAGTGACACGCTGGGAATCAAACCTGGGACCCTGGAGGTGTGAAGCAACTGTGCTAACGACTGTGCTGCCATGCTGCCCTTGAGGAGATCGACACCATCTAGGTCAAAGCAGCCCACTTGACTGGCACCACATCCACTGCTGGCGCAGTGACTGCAGTTTATACAATCTACACGATGTTTTGAATTATTACACAGAATTTACAGGGTAGAAACAGACAATGCAACTGGTCTGTTTATGCGCCACACAAGCCTCCTTCCAGCCCTATTTTATCTAACCCCATCAGCATTTTCTTTTCTTGTCAGCTATTCACAACTACTCCAGACAGTACCTCACCAAGGCTCCTTCAACAGCACTGTGGGTGTACCTACACCACATGGACTGCAGCTCAACACCACCATCTCAAGGGCAATTAGGCATGGGGAATAAATGCTGGCCTAGCTAGTGACACCCACATCACCATGAAAGCTTTAACACCCATGGCATAGATTACAGGGCTAGCCATTATACAGATTGGAAGTAAAGGAGAGAAATTTACTGTTAAATATTTGATACCAGATATTATTTATTTGCAGTTAACAGTTGTTAAAGTTATAGAATTATTACACAGAATTTACAACACAGAAGCAGACAATGAAACTGATCTGTTAGTGTTTATGCTCCACACAAGCTTCTTTCTGGCCCTATGGAGTTATCCAACTCCTTTAACATTTCTTTCTTTTTTCTGTTATTCATAACTACTCCACACAGTAACAATTTCCATATTCTGATTACTCTCTGGGTAAACAAATTTCTCCTCAATTTTTATTGGATTTATTAGTGAATGCCTATTAGTGGTGATGTGGAGATGCCGGCGTTGGACTGGGGTGAGCACAGTAAGAAGTCTTACAACACCAGGTTAAAGTCCAGCAGGTTTATTCCGGAAGGAGCAGTGCTCCGAAAGCTAGTGATTCAAAACAAACTTGTTGGACTTTAGCCTGGTGTTGCAAGACTTCTTACTGTGCCTATTAGTGGGCCCTAGCTTTGGGCTCCCCAACTGTCTTACAAACCTTAATCCTTAACTTATCCTTGTCCTAGTCTACATTGTGCACCCACTCAAACATCCCGTACTCTTCAATATCTTGCCTCTGATATCAACTGGCAGCAGTCATTAACCATCATGTCACTTCATTTGTTAAATTTATCTGTCATATCTCTATCAGAGGCAGGTTGTTACTGAAACGCACCAATAAAACTCACCAGGACTATTTATTATAAGAGGCAAAAACACCATCTTAGCAAGAAGTCAAAATTGAAGATTCCCCGAGAGCTTGGAAATAGAGTGTATGCAACCACTGGTTTGATAGATGAGAGTGGGTTCTAGCAGAGCAGTATGGGGGTGAGGGGGGCACGGAAGGCATTGTTTGGAGAGCTAGTTTGTGGAAACTTCTGAAAGTGGGGTGATGGATGCAGGTTTTACAGCTGGGAAGGTAGCACAGTGATTAACACAGTTGCTTCACAGCTCCAGGGTCCCAGTTCGATTCCCGGCTTGGGTCACTGTCTGTGCGGAGACTGCACGTTCTCCGTGTGTCTGCGAGGGATTCCTCCGGTTGCCTCCCACAGTCCAAAGATGTGCAGGTCAGGTGGATTGGCCATGTTAAATTGTCCCAAAAAGGTCAGGTGGGGTTACTGAGACAGGATGGAGTGTGGGCGTTCTTTCCAAGAGCCAGTGCAGGCTCGATGGGCCGAATTCCTCCTTCTGCACTGAAAATTCGGTGATTCTATGATATTAGGAAGACACGAGTACCGATTGTGTATTGACCACCCTGAGGGACAGCAGCAACAACAAAAAAAATGAGGCCGGTCCCGTTTTATCCAATTGTCCCAGACAAAACTACCCAAGGCCTGTGTCTGGTAAAGAGCCAGGTTTAGATCCACGGACAGGTGGCTGGTTGACGATAAGCAGGTTGTTTGCAGTGAGCGGGGAGGGAGGGATAATAACGGCGCGGTCTATTGCAGGTCAGCTGTAAAGCCGGAGTGACAATGCCGGGCCGGGGCTGAGAGCCCACATGGAGCTACGGCTGCTGCAGGCCGCCTCGTCCACATGTGGGCCTGAGCAGAGCCAGGGGCCCGGCTGCGGATCACCGGGGTCTGGGGGGCAACCCCAATTAACCCCCCATTAAACCCCCTCTCCTCCCCCACCCCGTGAGGAAACATCCGGAGGTTATAAATAAAGCAGCCGCGGGTCGGAAGCCTGATTTTCAAACAAGGGATTTTTTTTTTTTTAAGGGGGGAGTGGGGAGAATATCCCGATCCCTCCGGATTCTGGGGGGTGGGGGCAGCGCCTGTTTCGGGCCGGGCCTTACCTTGGTCCTGAGCGCATTGTCCACTTTCAGCAGCCCCGACATGTTGCAAAGAATCAGCGCCGCCGCCGCCGCCCCCGGCCCCGGCGCCCTGACGTCAGTCGGCCGCCCATTGGCTGCCTTAATGTTGCAAAGCAATGTCGCAAGGCGGCTGGAAGTGTCCTCATTTCCGGCAGTGACCTCATTTCCGGTATCAGTCTCATTTCCGGCCTGTGGGGAGGGGATAGAACAGGAACAACAACATCATCAGAGAGAGAGAGGGTGAGAGGAGAGAGGCTGTCATCCATCAGCCGCCCGCTCACCCAGACACGTGCTTGGACTGAGCGGCTTGTTCAGCATCAGCCTGCCCGCCGCATGCCCCTCCACCCCCTGGCCGGGCTGCTCAGGAAACTCATGAGGTGAGTGTGTGGCTACTGGCTCTGTGAGCTGCGCTTCCCCCACAGCCGTGTCGCGCCTAGTGTCTTCATGAGGCACACACGCACCCCACACATACCCCCCCCACATACACACCCACATACCCCCCACACATCCACATACCCCCCACACACCCACATACCCCCCACACACATATCCCCCCCACCCCCACACACACCACACCCACATGCACCCACCCCCACACACACCACACCCACATGCACCCCCCCCCCCCCCCACACACACACACACATACACCCCCACACACACCCACCCCTGTAACCCCACCTAACCCGCACATCTTTGGACAATAAGGGGCAATTTAACATGGCTAATCCACCTAACCTGCGCATCTTTGAACTGTGGGAGGAAACAGCAGCATCCGGAGGAAACCCACGCTGGCACGGGGAGAACGTGCAAACTCCACGCAGTCACCCAAGGCTGGAATTGAACCCGAGTCCCTGGTGCTGTGAAGCAGCAGAGCAAACCACTGTGCCGCCCATATATTTTAAAAGTTTCAGCAACAATTATTTGTTGTCTTTTTAACTCTTAAATAGTGGGGGTGTAAGGGTGAGGCACTGTACCTTACTTTTGTAGGCATTTTGAAACCACTGCCTATATTGTTGACTTGTGTATTGTGGGCGGGAAGGGATGACGATCTTCTGTTGGAACATCATGCTCGTGGGTGGGTCTACATTATGGCTGCTCTGCATTTGCAGTTTCTGATTGTTTCCATCCCAACGTAACTCATGCTGTCAGAAAATGTCTTGTGTTTCCTGCTATATGCCTCCTGTTAGCTCATGTTGATATAATTTCAATCATTTGACCATCTTCTGTTTTCCATTTCAGCCCATTTTCGGGCATTCTACTGTGTGTATGCATATGATTTATTCACTTTTTTCTCTTGCTTTGTTTGTTTTTGGATGCTGTGCATCTGCAATCTCCAATCTGAAGAAGCATCTAGAATGAGATTTATTTGCCATACAAATATTTACTTTACCTGCTTAGTGTCTCCCACACTTCGTTTGAAATTCACAGCATCTGTATTTTTTTCCTTTTTATGTTTTCTTACTTAATCTGTAGTGTTCACTGGTGTTGACTGTATTTAGGGAAAATTCAAGTAGAACCTTCCCATAAATTAAATTAGTTAGGGAGGGTCAATGATGGGGGAAATTTGTATCGGGTCTGTGGTAGGGCTGGTTTTGATGGGCCAAATGATCTTCTGTTATTCCATGCTCTCTCATCTTCTTGCATAGATATGGAGGGGTCAAAGTCGTCGAGCTCCACCATGCAAGTGAGCTTTGTATGCCAGCGCTGTAGTCAACCTCTAAAGCTGGATACATCCTTCAATGTCTTGGATAGAGTGACAATTCAGGAACTTACAGGTATGCAGTTGTAACAACTACAATTTCATTATCGGCTGTGGCTTAATTGTTTGCACTTTTGCATCTGATTCAGCAGGTTGTAGGTTCATGTTCCACTCCAGAGAAATGTATGACTGACATCTGATGGTGGCGAGTGAATGGTGCATGTCAAAGGTGGTATAATTTGGATGAGACATTAAACCACAGCCCCATCTGCTCTTAATTTGATGCAATAGATCTCATGAAATTATTTGGAAGAAGTATACTGGAGTTCACCCTGATGTTCTTTTCAATGTTTACCCCTAAATCAAAATCATTGTGTTCTTTCAAAATGCTTTTATCTAAACAAAAACATTGCTTGACTAGATTTAACAATGCTTAGTGGTCTGTTAGAAATGTATTTATTAAATTTAAAATGTACTAATTGGTTGGCCACTTTATTGGTTATAGGAAGTTATTGTATGATATATTAGTGACTAACATGTCTATGTTGCTGGTGTGTTTTTGTGTATTGACACTGCCTGTTTTTTACTTTATGTTGATTGGGTGAGAGAAAGTAGAGTTGAACTGAAACTGGGGGCTTGTAATAGAAAGGAGATGGGGACATCCTAAGCACATGGCCAGCACAGCGGAGTTAGTTTCGGATGATCATGGCCTCTATGCTAGTGCTCTTGGCTCGTTCAAGGATGCTGATGTTACCATGCCTGTCATCCCATCTGATGCTGAGAATCCATCTCCGACCGCATTGGTCATACCGCTCTAGGGCCTTGAGGTGGTGTCTCTGCGTAGTGCAGGTTTCTGAGCCATATAGAAGAGTTGGGGGGGGGAACTGCCTTGTACACAAGGATCTTGATGTTAGCACGAATGTTGCAGTCGTCAAAGACTCTTGTCTTTAGGCATCTGAAAGAGATGCTCGCGGATTGGATATGAAGTTGGATCTCCACATCAACGTCAGCCTTAGATGATAGCTGGCTCCCCAGGTAGGGGAAATGTTCCACATTTGGTAGGGTTTCTCTGTTGTTGGAGGGAGCCCTGGGGCGGCTTGGTAAAGAACTTGAATCTTTTTGTGCTTGAAGTGGAGACGTGTTCTTCAGTTTGCTTCCGCAAAGGAGATTCTCTTCTGAGAGAAGGCGATGGCGATTTCATCTGCATACCGAAGATCCACGAACTATGTCAGTGTCATTTTCTTCTTGGATTTCAATCTGTTGAGTTTGTAAAGATATTCGTCCATCCTATAGATGATGTCCACTCCACTGGGAAACTTGTTCTTGATGACGTGAAGGATGCAGGCAATGAAGATGGAGAAAGGGATGGGTGATGACACATCCCTGCTTGACTCCAGGCTAGACGTCAAAGGTTTCTGTCTTATTTCAGTCAGTGTAGACTGTCATCGACATCTTGTCGTGGAGGAGTAGGAGGATGTTGATGAGTTTATCTGGACAGCTGGCCTTTGACAGGGTCTTCCATGGCACTTCCCGATTGACTGAGTCAAAAGCCTTTGTTAGATCGATGAAGGTCATGTAGACCGGTTGATGGTGCTCATGACATTTCTCTTGGAAGTTGTCGAGCAGTGAAAATCATGTCCGCTGTTCCACAGTTTGGTCGGAAGCCACACTGGCTTTCAAGAAGAATATCTTCAGAGACTGGAAGAAGGTGGCTAGTGAGGATTTTGGTGGTGATATTCCCGTCGATGGAGAGTAGGGATATTTCTTGATAATTCCCACAGTCCGCTTTGTCTCCTTTCTTAAAGACGCTGGCGATGACGACATCCCTGAGGTCGATAGGAATTTCTTCTCCGTCCCAGACATTCAGGAACAGCTGATGGAGATGATGGGTGATCTATTCTCTTCTCAAATTTAAATCCCATCAACCCCTGTGGCTTTTCCATTCTTCCATTCTTCACGCGTTTATTGGCTCCTTTAACTTCATCCACGCTTGGTGGGCGTCCAAGATCATCTTTGATGGGGAGTTGAGGGATTTCTTCAAACATGTCCTCGCCTATGAATGTATCACAGTTTAGGAGTTCTTTGAAGTGTTCTGTCCATTGAAGACTGATGTTTACTCCGTATCAAGATGGTTTTGTACCCCACGGCAGTTTGAGGCCTAGGGTCATGGCAATATATGCTTGTCAGCGAGGAGCTGTAGCTCCTTAGCTTTCTCAGTCCATCATTGGTTCTTGATTTCCTTAGTTCTTCTTTGTACCTCTGCCATGGCTGATTGATGAGCTGTCTTCTTTGTCTCATCATGTCATTCTGTCAGGCATGGAGGTCTTGTTGATGAGGTCTTGGTTGATGTGATCATTCATGTTGTCATGGTGTTTCCTGATCTTGTAGCTGATGGTTTCTTCACAGCTTGAGGTGATGGCTGCCTTCAGCTCTTTCCAGTTTTCCTCCATGCCATTAGCATGAACACTTTGGATATTTTGGAGACGACATTGTTGGCATCACTAGCATGCTTGGCTTTTGGAGCTGCTCAAAATTGATTTTTTTTTTTCCTGAGCTGCCGCTTCATCTTCCGCTGGTTCTGGTTTAGTTTTATGGACATATGAACGGATGAGCCAGTGGTCTGACCAGCAGACATCTGCACTGGTTATCGCTTTGGTGACATCTTTTGGTCTCTGGGTCGGATGGTGATGAAATTGATCATGTGTCAATTCTTTGATTGTGGATGACTCCCATGAAGTCAAACAGAGTGTTAGTGATGACAAAAGGTGTTCCTCACATTTGGCGAACAGGAGAACATCGTTGGAGTTGCAATTCCCAACTCCTTCCTTTTCCGAGTTGGGAGTCCTTTCCAACACTTGACATTGAAGTACTTAAGGAGGATGATCTTATCTTCCTTGGGAATGTTGGAGAGTATGGTGAGTGGAGTGGACGCCTACTTTGGACTCATCATTAGCATCAAGGGTTGGGGTGTAGGCACTATGACTGTTGTCTGCTAGCTCTTGGCAATTATGTAGATGGAGGGGGGTCATGAGGCATTCGTTGATGGCGACAGTGAGTTCTGAGAGTCAGTTGACGAGTTTTTAAAAGAAAATTCCAATTAAAGGGCAATTTAGTGTGGCCAATCCACCTAACTTGCACATCTTTCGATTGTGGGAGGAGACCTATGCAGACACTGGGAGAATGTGCAAACTCCACAAGTACAATGACCCGGGATCGAACCAACTTCCTCAGCGCCGCCAGGCAGCAGTGCTAGCCACCCTGCCACCCTGATTGACGGGTTTGCTCTTAATGGCGAATCCAATTCCATGCATCCTGGGCTGATGCTCTGGTTTTCCTCTCCAGAAGTTGTAACCTCCACCACCTTCCCGAAGCTAGGGACTTCCAGATCTCACGGTCCTGTCCCCATCACTGTCCCCATCACCTCTTGTCGATTGCCACAGGGCTTGTCTGTTTGGGGTGGGTGATGGTTGTCGATTGCCACAGGACTTGTCTGTTTGGGGTGGGTGATGGTTTTCCCTAGGTGGGCACCTGGTGCGGGACATCTTTTAATGTTGGTTTGTCGTTGCACATCAGCAGACAAACCGTCCTTGACAGAGGGTAGGTCCAGTTCCAGTGGTAAGGGAACCTCTACGACTGGGGATCTCCTTACTGCTGCAGCCTTCATCCGCCATTGCAGCTGTTGATAGCATACAAGTATTTTCTGCCTGATTTGTTGAGGACTAGTTTTGGATTGCGCTTTGTCTGGTTTCTCCCTCCTGTGACCTTGCCATCATATGTAACACAGCCTAGAGTTGGTAAGACTCCTGAAGGCATTGCTCTCCGAATGAACAGTACATTCAAGCTTCTCTACTACGGCAAGGTGACAATCCAAGGATATGCAATGGGAGGAGCGAGAATGTCTGGAATGAGCCGAAGGGATACAGGGTCAAAGTATAGTTAGGGTTATAACAAATGTGGAGACTGTGCCAGACTGCAGTGGGAAGGCATAATGTGCAGCAGTGATGGGTTAATCTTTGGGTATGGAAGTAGCACAGTGGTTAGCACTGTTGCTTCACCGCTCCAGGGTCCCACGTTCAATTCCGGGCTTGGGTCACTGTCTGTGTGGAGTCTGCACATTCTCCCCGTGTCTGTGTGGGTTTCCTCCGGTGCTCCGGTTTCCTCCCACAAGTCCCGAAAGACGTGCTGTTACCTGAATTGAACATTCTGAATTCTCTCTCTGTGTACCCGAACAGGTGCCGGAATGTGGCGCCTAGGAGCTTTTCACAGTAACTTCATTGCAGTGTTAATGTAAGCCTACTTGTGACAATAAGGATTATTATTATTGGGGGAAATGTTTTCTGGTTGTGAGACCACTAGAGATGGAAACAATGAGAGAAAGGAAGAGAGGGCTATGAGATCTAGTAATTCTCCCTAAATTCAAACCCACACTCTTGTTCTTTCCACATCAGCTTTGGTGTTCTTTCAGCCTTGAATTGGGAAGTCTATTTAAAATACCACCCTAAATAATACTATGCACTTGGTAACAGCAACAAATTAAGATAGAACTTAACACACAAATGTCTCCAGGTGCTTGAAGAACCAAAAGGGAGATTCGTGTCAAAAGGGTGGTCAAAGGTGTGGATTTTGGAGCCCAAGAGGTAGATGCATGGGTTCAGGGAAAGAATTCTAGAGTTAGGGCTTAGGCAACTGAAACAATGGTGGGGAAAGGGGTACAGGGAGGAGTGAAGAAGGCTACAGAGCTGAGGATATTGAGCCACGGGAAGGATTTAAACACAAGGATGAGAATTTGGGTGTTGAGATTAGATACCACCCACTGATGTAGGATGATGAGTGAATGAGGCTTTGTGTGGGATAGAATTCAGATAGGACTTGGTAAAGAAGGCATTGAAATAATCAACTTTGGTTTGGAGTTGACAGAAGCATTTCAGTGACAGGCGATGTTACTGTGCTGAACAGTGCTAGCAGCTTTGAGTCAGAACTGGAAGTCTTGAATCAAGAGGTAAGGGTAACAAGTAGGTATGTTTAATGGTGTGTGACAGAGCAGCATGACAGCAATAGCATTACATGAAATGTCTATTGACAAGTTTCACAAACCATCTGAATGAATTGCTCTACTGAAGCATGGGCCATAACCATATCAACACTGCCTTCAGATCAGTGGTTTTCAGGCATTTGATCAGCTTTACGCAAGATTTTCAGTATATTTTGTCTCTTTTTATTCCTCTTTTCAATCTATTCTAATCAGTCAAGTACTAGATAATATATGGCTCACCAATGTCTTAACGGTCATGTTGTTTCCTTTTCAGCTCCTTTAGTTACAGTTACTCCTGTAAAACCAGAAGAAGGCAGGGTGGAGACTGGGAGCCTACCAGAGGTAAGAACTGAACTAGATATCTATAAATAAATCTCATAATATGAGTATTGCACATCCAGTTATTATTTGTTCAATATTCTGGAATGTTGAGTGTTGCTGCTGAAGCATGTTCAGTTATGCTGTTCTGGGAGCAATGTTGTAGGCAGTAAATTAATGGATTGTACCATTTATAGTACGCATTGGGAACCTCATTGTCTTGGTGCAGTCGTGTTTTGCAGCTGCTTTATGATTTAACCAGTAATAGTAAGTTTGCGTTGCACTTTCCAGATGCAGTGCTTGCTTTGTTTTTTGGGAAAATTGGTTCACCTAAGGGTGGGTGGGATTTGCTTCAAGTTCAAGTTATGAAGCAGCTGGAAACTTGCAGAAAGAGAAACTCAAAATAACGGCAGTTTAAGTGGCATTCTCAGTTTTGTCAAATCGAACACAGAACGAGGGTCTGCATTGTTGTTGGAAATGTAATTAAAAAATGACAATTGAATGCTGAAGATCCCATGATGCTGTGGGGAGAAGAACAGGGGATTGTTCTGGACTATGTTTTCCCCCCACTACTAACACCGTTGGAACAAATTAATGAATCACTCAGCCAGTTTTGGGATCTCCATTTGTGTAAAGAGGTTCAGCTACATAACAATAACTGTATTTCAAAGTAATTCATCTGGCAAGTGCTATGAGATGATTCAGAGTTGTGAGAAGGAGCTTTCGAAATAGTTATTTTCTCCCAACAATTCAGGGTACTATTCTAGTGCCACTTACATGCGAAATGGGAGCAGAAATAGGCCATTCTGCCCCTCAAGCCTGTTCTGTCATGTTGTGTTTCAAACCCCACATTCCCTTCTGCCACCAATTAATGTTACATTCTTGTTAGGCGAGGGAATCAATCGACTGCCACCGTTAAATAAAATATTCAGTGAGTCCACCTCCCCTGCCTTCTGAGGCAGAGTTCCAAAGTCGCACACCCTTCTAAGAGAAGAGGTTTCTCCTTATCGATCCCTAATTGTAAAATTGTGCCACCTATTTCTTGACTCCTCCACAAGAGGAAACACCCTTTCTACGTCCACCTTGTCAAGACCATCCAGCATCTTGTATACTTAAATCGAGTCGCCCCTCATTCTTCTAAACTCCAGTGGAAACAAGTCCAATCTGTCCAACCTTTCCTCATAAGACAACCCGCTCATTCCAGGTATCAATCTAGTAAAACACGTTTGAACCACCTCGAGTGCAATTACATCTGTCCTGAAATAAGGAGACCAAAACTGCACACCGTATTTATGGTGTAGTCTTGCCAATGTCTTGCATAACATATGTTCAATTCCTCTTGTAATGAAGGACAACATTCCATTTGCCTTAATAATTATTTGCTGTACATGCACACTAACATTTTGTGACTTGTGCACAAGACGTCCTAGATCCCTCTGCATCTCAATTCTGCAGCCATTCTCTGTTTTAAGTTCTTTATTCTTCCTGCTAAAGTGAAAAACTTCACATTTTCCCACATTATACTCAATCTGCCAAATTTCTGCCTATTCACTCAACCCACTGATATCCAACTGCAACCTTTCTTCTATAAGAATCAAATTTCCACAATTATTGTTTCCGTTTTTAAAAAAAAAAATTATTGTAGAAAACATGCAACAGTTGATTTTAAATTAAGCTGCTTTATTTTTCAGGAACCTTGTATAGAAAACAAGCCAGATGGTGTGTCTAGAAAATACATTCCGCCTGCTCGGTAAGGATACATGATTTAATTTCCCAAATAGTTTATCAAGTTAAACTTTTCTTTTGTCTTCAAAAGGACAATCAATCAGGCAATACTGATGAATTTGTATTACATGTGCTCTGCAATAAAGTGATAGAATTTCTCTGTAGTGCTACGCAGTAAGAATTGAAACTTTGCACTTCACAAGAAGGGAAGGGAAATTAGAAGTCACGTTGCATGGGTTGGCCTTTAACACTTCTTGCTACGGCTTAAGAATGCGATTTGGCCTAGAACCAGCTTGCTATATGACTTCTTGACCAAAGACTAAACTTGGGGGGGGGGGGGGGGGGGGGGGGGGGGGGGAGGAAGAAGAAGAGTAATCAATTGAGCGAGTTGGTGTGCATTACTCCGCAATGTGGTGAAATAACGACTTTACAAACTACTAGTATTTGAATTGAAACCAAAAAGAAAATGCTGGAAAATCTCAGCAGGTCTGCCAGCATCTGTAGGGAGAGACACGAGCTAACGTTTCGAGTCCTACTCTGACAAAGGGTCATCTGGACTTGAAACATTAGCTCTTTTCTCTCCCTCCAGATGCTGCCAGACCTGCCGAGATTTTCCAGCATTTTTTTTTGGTTTCAGATTACAGCATCCGCAGTAATTTGCTTTTATCCAGTATTTGAATTGACATTTGTTATTGATAATAGTCACTTTCAGAATAGCCACGATGTCTTATTGAGTAATGTTGTGGTGCTGAGCTGTATAAGTGAGAAAGGTCCTAGGTTTGATGCATAATTTGATAGGTATCAATAGGAATGTTATTTATTTTCTGCACCATTTAGAATGAAGAAAGGTGCTTACTTGTTATTGCAAACCACTGACCTCTGGTGGAAGTGAGAATATGGCTAAACACAAGACTGAACTTGGTGATATGGTTGTTGATTTGCCACTCTGGCCTTAAAAGGAGTGCAAAATCTCATAGACTGATCGTGGATTGGGAGATTATATGGAGGTTGAGTAGACTGGGGGTACACTCCCTTGAGTTTAGGAGAATTCGAGATAATCTCATTGAAACAGGTCAAATGCTCCAGGGACTTGACAGGATGTTTGAAGCGTTCTTCCTGGATGTACAGTCAAAAGGCTAGGGATCAGAACGAGAGGAAGAATAGCCAGGTAGCCAAGAATCAGGGGGGAGCAGCCGGGGCATTGGGGGGGGGGCTCAGCCTACGAGGAAAGAAAGGCGAACCACGGGTGGAGGGGAGGGGAGAGGGAAGAGACAGGGAACAAGAGAGGAGAATCAGGGAGGTGGGGGAGAGATAGGGAAATGAGAGCCGGAAGGAAGGCACGGGATACAATAACGAACAGAGCATCTCCAGGAGTAGGGAACGAGGAGAATGAAGACGAAAGACGGGAGGAACGGCAGAAGTGGCGGTGAGCGCGAGACAGCAGCGAGATCCGTCCGGGAGAAGCGACAACAACACCAAACCCATTCGAGTATTGCCCACTGTAATTGTCTCTCCGCCACCCGAATGTATATTTACCTCCCCGGTCTCCACCACCGTCCCGTCCCCCATCCCCCCTCCCGCAAACAGTCGCCTACTTATGTGTTGTAAATAATTTTGCCAGTTGTACAGAGTTGCTGCTGTTGAGCACAATACCCTACCAGTTATCCTATTTTATTTTTTTAATTGTTTTTTTTTACTATTTACTATTTTCTTCTCTTTGCTATGTTTGGGTGTGCCCCTCTCTTCTGCATGTGTGTGTATATATATTTATATATATGTATGTTTCTTATCCTGTGTACATAACGGTAAATATACTTTGTTCAAAAACCCAATAAAAAATTATTTAAAAAAAAAAGGAAGTCTAGAGGTCATAGACTCGGCATGCACAGAGTCATGCGAGATCTTTAGAATTCTCCACCACAGAGCTGTGGATGCTCCGATATTAAGTACATTCAAAACTGAGATTGACAGATTTTGGAACATGGGAACAAAGGGATATGGAGTTAGTGTGGGCAGGTGGGAATTGAAGATCACTCATTATTTTATTGAGTGGCAGAGCAGGCTACTCTTGCCCTGAATAGCCTATTCCTGCCCTGTTTATGACATGCATTGTTCTCGTTCACAATTGAACTTTAATTTACATCTTGTATCTTGCATTTCAAACTGTTTCATATACACGTTACTTTGAAGTACAGTATCTGTTTTGTTAAAAAACCGTATCGGAATTATATCCTACCAAAAGCAGGCAGGGAAAAAGAGGATTGGGGCATGGGAAAAAAAAGAATTACTCCTCCCTTGTTCTTACTTCCTCCAGCCATACACTAGCGAGAACCTGCTTTCTTTGTAAATATCCATAGATTTTATTGTAAATTTACAATGCATTGCCAAATAGTTGGGAAAGTATAATTTCAAATCATCAAACAGACTTTTCATTTTTTAAAAAATATTTTCTGCAAAGACCTTAATTGTCTGGTTAATTTAGTAAAGTTTATTGGATTACCTGTAGGCAATTGCTCTACTTAGAACTCGCTTGCAGCAAGACAGTGGAAATGGTGCTTTAGGGATGACCTCAAAGCATCCAAAAGCTACCGACTCGCTGGATGCCCTGGTTTGTGACCAACTACAATGGAGAAGGTTCATTTGAGAAGGCACTGAATACATAGAAAGACTTTTGTCAGGAATGTGCAGAGGTGAAGTTGAGGCATCGGAGGGAACACCATAAAACTGCAAACAACCAGTCTACCCAACCTTTCAAGCACTATCTGCCCCAGTTACAGCAGAGACTGCAGATCGTGCATAAAACCCATCGAATCGGAGTGGAACCAAGTCCTCCTCGATCCCAAGGGACTGCCCGAGATAGAGTTTGTAGGTGGACGCAATGGAAAGCTACGGGTTTATTTTTCTCACTTAGCGACACTGCATCTTAATTCTGTAATTTATAATAGCAGGCGGATTTTCCTGAGCTTTGTGATCTTTCAGAGAATTGTTTATAGTACTTTAATCTTTTGTAGAATGTTGTCCACCGAGAGTGCTAATAGCTTCACTCTAATCGGAGAAGCTTCTGATGGCGGCACGATGGAAAACCTAAGCCGAAGACTAAAGGTGGGTTGGCACGTTCTTCAGTCTGATAGATATACAGTAATTGCTGTTTACCCACTTTAATATAGTAAATGTTTTAAAATTGCACTTTTTGACAATGTGTTCTATAAGGAAAGTCTGCTGTAAGTAAAAACATTTGCAACTCTGCATAATGCATGTGTGTTTATATATAAATAGATTCCCCCATAATGCTGCTGATGGTGAATGGAAATAATGTAACAGGAAATGAGTGACACTGGCAAGAAGTGCTATTATATTTGAGACTTTCAATATATGATGGCTATTTTTCAGTAGTTTAATTTTGTTCTAACTGATTCACAGACAAGGTCCTCAGTATTGTATTGCTTAATTAATTTCAGACGGTTTGTATATTTAACCCTAACCCTAATTTGTTTAAAATTCAACAGTAGCCAGATTTCAAATGGGAACTTGATCTTAAGGCTGATTTCCCAAGCTTTTCTCACTGATAATCTGGGGTCTGAACATATTTATCCTCCCAGATAGCCACATAACCTCACCTTCCCCTTTAAGACCACTATTCAGGTAGAAGTGATCTAAAGAGACAACCAATGGATAATGGCGGCGGGACGTTTCTCTGGAAATCAGCATTCTCCAAATACTATACTCTGGACGATTCAATTTTTGAAGCCATTGTGGGTCACTTGGAATGACAACTCACTTTCTGAAAAATGTTTTTTTTTTTAAAGTTGTAAATTGAACTTCTTGCTCCTGGGCAGAAGCCAAATGATAAAGGTCAGAGAAGGCAGCTGGATATTATTTTTTTTTAAGTGGTATTTTGTTGAATTGTAGTCAGTGTACGTGGTACTTTTTATGTACTAGATGGCCTGTGGCCTTGCAGCTGGTGAGGCAAAGGATACAGCACCATGGGAGTGTTGTCATGTCATCCACAATGGCTCTGATAATTCTCTTTGTTGCTGGAGGAGCAATAATTTATTTGATGGCAAAGGGGTGGGAAACTGGACGGAACCAGCATTGTCCCTGGATTTCTGAGGCTTTCTCAAAATAGAGGAGTACAGGCTATACTTCAGTACTTCCCAAACTCTGTCCCAATGTAATAATATTTATTAGTGTCTGCGATGAAGTTACTGTTAAAATCCCCTAGTCGCCACACTCCAGCACCTGTCCGATACACTGAGGGAGAATTCAGAATGTCCAATTCACCTAACAAGCACGTCTTTCGGGACTTGTGGGTGGAAACCGGAGCACTCGGATGAAACCCACACAGACACGGGGGAAAAAGTGCAGACTCTGCACAGACCGTGAACCAAGCAGGAAATTGAACCTGGATCCCTGGCACTGTGAAGCACCCCATTTCAACACTAAAATTAATGTGACCCCAGATGCCAACAAAAATAAAGCAGCATAAGGGCATCGCGGTGGCGCAGTGGTAGCGCTGCAGTCTCACGGCGCCAAGGTCCCAGATTCGATCCCGGCTCTGGGTCACTGTTCGTGTGGAGTTTGCACATTCTCCCCGTGTTTGCGTGGATTTCGCCCCCACAACCCAAAGATGTGCAAGGTAGGTGGATTGAACACGCTAAATTGTCCCTTAATTGGAAAAAGTGAATTGGGTACTCTAAATTTAAAAAAAAAACAAAGCAGCATAGTAAATTTTGGTCTATAATTATTAAAATGTGTGTATTATAGATCAATAGATAATAAATGCATTATATAAATAATGAAAATCTATGTAAAACTGATTATTTCATGTATTTGTGTAGGCTTCACTCCATATTTCCTAGTGATAGAAGATTCTGTGTAGACGCTCTCCTCCTGCTATCTGGTCCATGGTAGCTGCACATTTACCTTGCTGCATGTGGTTCCCTTTAAAGATGGCAGCCTTGGCCTGTCACTGGGAGACGCCCCACAGCTGCCGCCCTGCTCGGTGCAAATGTTGGACTGCTGGCTTCTTATCCACGGTTTGCGGCCAAGACAATTTGTTTGTGAAGCCCCCCTGCTCACCTGTCAGGTCCAACACTCTCCTCTGCCACAGCTTGGAGGGAAACCGAAGGGGGCCAGTCAGAAATCTGAAGGAGAGCTCAAATGGAGGTAGCCTGCTTTTCCTGAGCTACCACTGGAATTCTGGATCTGGAGGCCATCTGGCAGCTGTTCTTCAACAGCAGCCCAGAAATCTCCCTGGTCCTATGATGAGGGCCACAGTTGTTTCTGCCCTCAATTACTGACACGTCCTTGCTGTGGATGAAGTGGGGTGTTTGCAACCTAGTCACTTTAATGACCTGGCCCACTCCATTTTAGCATCTTGGCTTGGACAGGTAATGTGCTCAGTTGTTTTCTGCTTATCCACCCACAGGAAAAAATGGGAGCAATATCGGGGCACAATGTGTTATCAAACTTACTGAATAAGTAACATTTTGTTTTGCCAAATCAACAGTGTTACGGGGAAATATATGCTAGACACAAGGTTAATATTGCATATGCTATTAAAATCCTGTCGGTACTTGTTTTTAAATAGGTGACCAGTGATCTGTTTGACATCATGTCTGGGCAGACAGATGTGGACCATCCTCTGTGTGAAGAATGTACAGATACATTGCTTGATCAGTTGGACCAGCAACTGAATGTCACAGAAAATGAATGTCAGAATTACAAGTAGGTTATTAATGTTACATCTATTAAATTCCAAAATTAAGTATGATTTATCATCGAGTTCAATCCCAGTTGGAGAATGCAGGACCTTCATCAACAGAACTAAAGCTATAAAGTTCCAATGTTGTAAAGCAGTTGAATGTACCCTAGAAAATAATGGTGTTTTTTAAAAAAATGTTTGAGAATAACTGTTTCAATACTAAATTTCTAAAGGCGGTTGCGTAGTTGTGTCTGGTTCTTAGTAAAATGTAATGATTAACTGTTTCTGTGCTGCTGCAGGAACTGTTTAGAGATACTTGAACAAATGAATGAGGAAGACGAAGAGAAACTGCTGGAAGAACTAAAAGCACTGAATTCCAAAGAAGACTATTTAATCCAGGAACTTGAAAATGTGGAAATGAAACGGAAGAAGGTAGCGGACGATTTGATCGAGGTTAGGTCAGAGACAGACCGACTCAATCAAGAAGAAGCTCAGTGAGTAGAAAAGTTTTTTAATGTAAAAGTAATTCTATAATTGGTGCATGATCTTCATTGCTTTCCTCACTAATATATGTGAAACAGTTCCTCTTTATTGCAAGGTTTTATATTCTTGGCTAAATCCAATGCTACAGAAGGAAAAAAACAGGTATATGTTGCATTCTAGGCGACTCCCAGCCCAGTTTCTAATTCAAAACAAACCTGAAATACCGAGGCATGTATAAGAATGATTTAATTTCTAGTCTTTTATAAGTTCAGATATAGTAACCAAATTCTGTATTGGCGAAACTTCTAGAACTTGAGTGTTTTATCCTGTCGCATTACATGCACCAGCACAAAAGAATCTTTATATTCTCACTTTTCTTTTGTTTTTTTTTATTCGTTTGAGCCTGAAATCTAGGTTTAGCATCACAGCCAAATGCATTTTAAGAGTTTTTGGCACCCTACTATAAACTTAAGATGAAAGAAATCTGTTACAATAAAAATGTGGTAAAGTTCCAAGAAAGGCAATTACCCGAAGGTGACCCTTTCTAAGTTTGTACATTTAGCACAATGCTTATTTATATTAAAGGTACCAGAGGGAATACTCTGAATTCAAAAGACAGCAACTGGAGCTTGATGATGAGTTAACAAGTGTCGGCAATCAAATGAGATATGCTCAGATCCAGCTTGACAAACTCAAGAAAACCAATGTTTTCAATGCTACGTTCCACATATGGTAAGAACTAGTCCACTTTACCTGTATTTAGTCGACTGACAAACGCTGCAGCTGTCATCCAATCATGCATATCCTGTACTATCCATGTTTCACAGACTACAATTAAATGACCTGGGTTTAATGAATCGTGTCAGTCTACGAGGTACATTAGTGGCGTTCAAGGAAAAATAGTCTCTATTACTGTGACAAGGCAGCAGGTTCAGCCTTGCTGTTAATTCAGTTTTGGCTTTCAGCATGTTTGGTTTCCTCAATGATCATCCAGAGACTCAGGAACTTTGGAGCAGAAGGGGAGTCTGGTTTCGAAGGGGCTACAATGGTTATGCTCCTGGGTTATCCACAAAATGGATGTTGGAAATTACGGGCACACACTTGAATATAAATTGCTGAAACAACTTGTGGTAATGACCAACACATCTAAACTTAAGAAATCTAAAGCAAATCAAAATTTGTAACAATTGGAATATAATCACTTATTTCTGGGATGCACGCTTACTTTCAGTGACTGATGCACAAGACACCAAGGTCTCACTTGAATATCCACCTCTCTCAATTGACACCCATTCAAATAATAATTTGCCTTCCTATTTTTGCTACTGAAGCAGATAACCTCACGTTTATCCACATTATACTCCCAAGGTGATGGCATAAAATGCTCTCCTCTTTCCTGCAAGGATCTTCAGCCATTTTCCTACAAGGATAGTTAGTATGCGAATGACAACTGATGCAGCAGTGCAAGGCTGCCTCTCCTGTTTTTAAAATTCTTTCATGAGATGTGGCGTCACTGGCTGGTCAGCATATATTCCCCAACTCCAATTGTCTTTGAGGTGGTTGTGAGCTGCTGCTTGAACCATTGCAGTCTGTGTGGTGTAGGTACACCCACAATGCTATTAGAAAGGGTGTTCTAAGATTTTTACCTAGCAACAGTGAAGGGATGCTGATATGGTTCCAAGTCAGGATGGTGTGTGGCTAGGATGGGAACTTGCAGGCAGTGATGTTCCCTTACATCTACTGCCCTTGTCCTTCTAGGTGATGGAGGTCACAGGTTTGGAAGGTCCTGTCGAAGAAACTTTGGTGAGTTGCTATAGTGCACCTTTTGATGGTACACATTGCTGCCACTGTGCGTCAGTGTTGGAGGGAGTGAACGTTCAGGGTGGTGGACAGGATGCCAATCAAGCAAACTGCTTGGTCCTGGATGGTGTTGAGCTTTTGGAGCGTTGTTGGTGCTGCCTTCATCCAGGCAAGGCAAGTGGAGAGTATTCCATCACACCCCTGCCTTGTAGAATCCTAAAAGCTCCCAAGCCTTGCAGTTTATCTCTCAAAGCCCAACAACCATTTGTATTTATTATGTTTTCTTTGTTTTGAATCTTGTAAGCATGAAGGTTTTGAACCATCGATTCATTGATGCGCAGATCCTGAATGAGAACATAAATATCTATTTATATCAGAATGATGCGATGTATGCAAATTAAAGGATGGAAATCCACCCTTCATGTGTTGGTATTTCAACAGGAATGAAGCGGGAACGAATGCAAAGTGGGTCAAAAACCTGCTCTACTTAATTACTGCTCCTCTGTATAGCCCTTCTATTTCCTGCCAAAAGTGACTGTGCAAATACATAGAAAATAGAAGCAGGAGGAGGCCATTCGGCCCTTCGAGCCTGCTCCGTCATTCATTGTGATCATGGCTGATCATCAAGTTCAATACCCTGCCTCTCTTTCCCCCCCCCCCCCCCCCCCAATATCCCTTTAGCCCCAAGAACTGTATGTAATTCCTTTTTGAAATTACACAATTACTTGAAATTACTCTATTTTTTGTGGTAGTGAATTCCAGATTCACCACTCTCTGGGTGAAGAAATCTCTCCTCGCCTCAATCCTGAAAGGTTTACCCATAATCCTTAAACTATGAACCCTAATCTGGAGTCCCCCACCACCAGAAACATTCTTTCTGAATCTACCCTGTCTAATGAGATCTGAGATCCCCTCACTCTTCTCCACTCTAATGAATATAATCCTAACCACTTAGTCTCTCCTCGTATGGCAGTCCAACCATCCCAGGAATCAGCCTGCCAAACCTTCGCTGCACTCTCCATAACAAGAACATCCTCCATAAGAACACCAAAACTGCACATACTGTTCCACACACTGTTCCAGGTGTGTCCTCACCAATGCCCTAAACATATTTGTCTTCAAGTCCTTTTGTTATGAAAGCCAACATACTTTTGGCTTCTTTATTGCCTGCTGTACCTGTGCGCTTACTTTCAGTGACTGATGCAAAAGACACCAAGCTCTCACTTGAATATCCACCTCGCTCAATTTACACCCATTCAAATAATAATCTGCCTTCCTATTTTTGCTACTGAAGCAGATAACCTCACATTTATCCACATTATACTGCAAATGCCCATCATCAAGACCTAGATGTAGAGAATGATGGAAATATACTATGCAATGATATCCTACTAGTCTTATCTAGGCACATTCATAAACTTGATGGAGCATGTTGAATATGATGCTCTTCTGTTTAGGTGTAATATGTCCAAGAACCGGCAGGTCAAAATTAACCTACCACCTCATAAAATCATGATTTTCCCTTATCTTATGAAACACCATGAAAAAAGTCTGGTCTGCCTTTTTACCTTCACCCGGACAGTTATTGGGGCACAGCAGTGGGAGCGAATTTCTGGGTGATAACCTGTGATGACGACAGCTATCTCTATGTATCTTATCTTCAGGCTTACAAGTCAAAAGGGCAAAGCAAAACAGCACTATGATCTTCCATGTTAAGTATCCTGGCCTCACATGTGAACTCTCAAAAAGGGAGAGCAGCCTATGATGTATTCTGGGGACTATGGCAACTTTCATTTCAGATGATTGTTTCTATTCAAGTAATGTGCAGGGGTATGGGGAAACGGCAGGGGAATGGCACTAGGTCATGATGTTCGGTTGGAGAGCTGGTGCAGACAGGCTGGGCCAAATGGCCTCCTTTTGCACCGTAACAATTCTGTGATTCTGTAATACAACTGTTCAATTTCTAAACTTACTTGATTTTTACTTTCTACATGCAATACCATGTGAGACTGGCTGATATTTTATTGCGGACAGGTTCAACGTGATGTTGGACAAGACAACAGACAGATTCATAGTTTAAGTGCATACACAAAATGTTACATCTTTCTTTCAATTTGCATTATAATTCGTATTTATAGCGTTTTAACAATCAATGTTGTCAAATATTTTCCCTTCCTTCACGCATTTGAATTGTATGGCACTTGTATTGAAAACTGGCTTAATTATATCTGAATTTAGAATGCGTATAAATTGTGATATATTTTTATTGTTTTGTTTTTCCATTACTGGGCAAAATGAATTTCAGGCATAGTGGACAGTTTGGCACCATTAATAACTTCAGGCTAGGGCGTCTACCGAGTGTCCCTGTGGAGTGGAATGAAATCAATGCAGCTTGGGGGCAGACTGTGCTACTACTGCATTCGCTGGCCAACAAGATGGAACTCCGATTTCAAAGGTACATTTTGAAATAGTGTTTAGCTTGTATGTATTGTGAAATGTGTAATGATGAATTTTGAAATGAGACCTGTTTTTATTGGAATCATAAATATCAGAAGAACAATTAATTATTGAAATTGTGAACAATTTAAATAGGTCTAATTCCGAATGAAGAATTTCAAGTATGAGGTAAGGAAATTGGGGAACACGGAAAATGGAATCTTTCCTTTGGCACACTTTTCTAAAAAAGTAATGGCCATAATTTCCTGGCTCCTCCGTGTCGGATTTGAGGTGAGGAGAAAAAGGAAGGGTGGAGAATCCCTGTTGGGAAGTTCCCATGTAAAGGTTTATGCCATAATTGTCCAGAAGCGCTAACTTCCTCTGGTCAATTGTGCTATGCTGGGAACCATGACAGTGATTTAAATCGCTAACTTTAGATGTTCTGCCAGTGGTATTCTGAAATAAGAAATAACTTCAGCGGAACTAAACCACTCAAACCAAGCCCCACAACGGACACCTCCATACTCCGGAGCCCCGACCTCCAGCGACATGGGCTTGCCCCGACTCTACACTTGCCGATCAGCCAAATCCCACCCACTTTTCTGGACACATGTTCTCCCTGGCCTATCAATTTCACTGAGCTCTTTAAACCTTCCTGCTTTTCAGCAAAAAAAAAAGGGGGGCTTGACCTCTGGTGTTGTACTGTGCTTATGGCCTTCGGGGGCTGCTTCAATGCAGGTCCCACGAAACTCCAGCCAGTGGAGGTTAAACTAAGTTACTTAAAGGAGGTAGGTGCACTTTAAACTCTTGTAATTCTATGACTTGAAACTAGTGGTTTGAACAAAGAACAAAGAAATGTACAGCACAGGAACAGGCCCTTTGGCCCTCCAAGCCCGTGCCGACCATGCTGCCTGACTAAACTACAATCTTCTACACTTCCTGGGTCCGTATCCCTCTATTCCCATCCTATTCATGTACTTGTCAAGATGCCCCTTAAATGTCACTATCGTCCCTGCTTCCACCACCTCCTCCGGTAGCGAGTTCCAGGCACCCACTACCCTCTGTTTAAAAAAAAAAAAAACTTGCCTCATACATCTACTCTAAACCTTGCCCCTCTCACCTTAAACCTATGCCCCCTAGTAATTGACCCCTCTACCCTGGGGAAAAGCCTCTGACTATCCACTCTGTCTATGCCCCTCATAATTTTGAAGACCTCTATCAGGTCGCCCCTCAACCTCCTTCGCTCCAGTGAGAACAAACCGAGTTTATTCAACCGCTCCTCATAGGTAATGCCCTCCATACCAGGCAACATTCTGGTAAATCTCTTCTGCAACCTCTCTAAAGCCTCCACATCCTTCTGGTAGTGTGGCGACCAGAATTGAACACTATACTCCAAGTGTGGCCTAACTAAGGTTCTATACAGCTGCAACATGACTTGCCAATTCTTATACTCAATGCCCCGGCCAATGAAGGCAAGCATGCCGTATGCCTTCTTGACTACCTTCTCCACCTGTGTTGCCCCTTTCAGTGAACTGTGGACCTGTACTCCTAGATCTCTCTGACTTTCAATACTCTTGAGGGTTCTACCATTCACTGTATATTCCCTACCTGCATTAGACCTTCCAAAATGCATTATCTCACATTTGTCCGGATTAAACTCCATCTGCCATCTCTCCGCCCAAGTCTCCAAACAATCGAAATCCTGCTGTATCCTCTGACAGTCCTCATCGCTATCCGCAATTCCACCAACCTTTGTGTCGTCTGCAAACTTACTAATCAGACTAGTTACATTTTCCTCCAAATCATTTATATATACTACAAACAGCAAAGGTCCCAGCACTGATCCCTGTGGAACACCACTGGTCACAGTCCTCCAATTAGAAAAGCATCCTTCCATTGCTACTCTCTGCCTTCTATGACCTAGCCAGTTCTGTATCCACCTTGCCAGTTCACCCCTGATCCCGTGTGACTTCACCTTTTGTACTAGTCTACCATGAGGGACCTTGTCAAAGGCCTTACTGAAGTCCAGATAGACAACATCCACTGCCCTACCTGCATCAATCATCTTAGTGACCTCCTCGAAAAACTCTATCAAGTTAGTGAGACACGACCTCCCCTTCACAAAACCATGCTGCCTCTCACTAATACGTCCATTTGCTTCCAAATGGGAGTAGATCCTGTCTCGAAGAATTCTCTCCAGTAATTTCCCTACCACTGACGTAAGGCTCACCGGCCTGTAGTTCCCTGGATTATCCTTGCTACCCTTCTTAAGCAGAGGAACAACATTGGCTATTCTCCAGTCCTCCGGGACATCACCTGAAGACAGTGAGGATCCAAAGATTTCCGTCAAGGCCTCAGCAATTTCCTCTCCAGCCTCCTTCAATATTCTGGGGTAGATCCCATCAGGCTCTGGGGACTTATCTACCTTAATATTTTTTAAGACACCCAACACCTCGTCTTTTTGGATCTCAATGTGACCCAGGCTATCTACACACCCTTCTCCAGACTCAACATCTACCAATTCCTTCTCTTTGGTGAATACTGATGCAAAGTATTCATTTAGTACCTCACCCATTTCCTCTGGCTCCACACATAGATTCCCTTGCCTATCCTTCAGTGGGCCAACCCTTTCCCTGGCTACCCTCTTGCTTTTTATGTACGTGTAAAAAGCCTTGGGATTTTCCTTAACCCTATTTGCCAATGACTTTTTGTGACTCCTTCTAGCCCTCCTGACTCCTTGCTTAAGTTCCTTCCTACTTTCCTTATATTCCACACAGGCTTCGTCTGTTCCCAGCCTTTTAGCCCTGACAAATGCCTCCTTTTTCTTTTTGACGAGGCCTACAATAGCTCTCGTTATCCGAGGTTCCCGAAAATTGCCGTATTTATCCTTCTTCCTCACAGGAACATGCCGGTCCTGAATTCCTTTCAACTGACACTTGAAAGCCTCCCACATGTCAGATGTTGATTTGCCCTCAAACATCCGCCCCCAATCTATGTTCTTCAGTTCCCGCCTAATACTGTTATAATTAGCCTTCCCCCAATTTAGCACATTCATCCTAGGACCACTCTTATCCTTGTCCACCAGCACTTTAAAACTTACTAAATTGTGGTCACTGTTTCCGAAATGCTCCCCTACTGAAACCTCTACCACCTGGCCGGGCTCATTCCCCAATACCAGGTCCAGTACCGTCCCTTCCCTAGTTGGACTGTCTACATATTGTTTTAAGAAGCCCTCCTGGATGCTCCTTACAAACTCCGCCCCGTCTAAGCCCCTGGCACTAAGTGAGTCCCAGTCAATATTGGGGAAGTTGAAGTCTCCCATCACCACAACCCTGTTGTTTTTACTCTTTTTCAAAATCTGTCTACCTATCTGCTCCTCTATCTCCCGCTGGCTGTTGGGAGGCCTGTAGTAAACCCCCAACATTGTGACTGCACCCTTCTTATTCCTGATCTCTACCCATATAGCCTCACTGCCCTCTGAGGTGTCCTCCCGCAGTACAGCTGTGATATTCTCCCTAACCAGTAGCGCAACTCCACCACCCCTTTTACATCCCCCTCTATCCCGCCTGAAACATCTAAATCCTGGAACGTTTAGCTGCCAATCCTGCCCTTCCCTCAACCAGGTCTCTGTAATGGCAACATCATAGTTCCAAGTACTAATCCAAGCTCTAAGTTCATCTGCCTTACCCGTAATACTTCTTGCATTAAAACATATGTACTTCAGGCCACCAGACCCGCTGTGTTCAGCAACTTCTCCCTTATGGCCCAATACATTTTCTGCCACCAACCCCCATTTGCAGATGGTCTTGTGGCACAGTGGGTAGTATCCCTGCCTCTGAGTCAGAAGCTCCGGGTTTGAGTCCCATCCCAACGAAGGTGCATTCATAACATGGCCAAACAGGTTGAGTATCAACTTGCAAAATCCTTCCAGCATGTGAATGGTAAGAACGGCAGGTGGCAATAGTTACTCCTGATCAGCCATGCTTGATGTGGGGTGACGCCCCGACAAGCTAGAAGCCTCTGGTGACAGGCTAGCACCTGGTTCCAGGAAAAATTATCTATGGAAACAGACGAAAGTCTGCTTGAGCACGACTAGGTGTGGTGAGAGAAACAACAGCCCCATTTGTATAATTATTTTTTCTTAAGCAATGTTTAATGTAATTAATTAACTGAGGATTTATTCATGTTAAGGCTGGTTATTAATAATTCATTTGGTATTAACCTGCCATATGTTGGCCATTGTGCCATTTCACTATGTTTGGATTGTCTACCTCACATTTGATTGGGACACCTCCAGTTTCTTCCTGTTCTTGAGATTTCCCATATATTAAATAGCCCAGAGCCATGGGTAATGGACTTCCCAGCCTTTGGGAACATGTGCCATAGGGTATAGAGCCAGAGCCTTGTAGCTGCCCAGGAGCCTGCGCAGGTGACTGTCAACTGAACTAGGGGGTTAGGAGGAACCTAGCAGCCCCTGCATGTGTGGAAATGACAAGAAACCTGGCAGAGGTCATGATTCTCTGATTTGCCAACCTAAGTGGAGGTTTCCCCTGAGCAGATCTGCGAGTAAAATGTGCAGCAGGTGGTAACATAAATGAGTGTATCTCCAAATTTCTTTCTGCCTTTGGCTAGCCAAGGTCAGAAAAACCCTAGGCATGTAATTCCCAACCAGCCACTCTTCGTGCTAGTCGGAGTCTGCTGAAGTGGCCAGTGGGACTCAGTAAAGCAGTGCTTACAAAGTTGAGGCTTGGTGCTCCTGAAGTTGATATACTGGGTGGGCCTGGCACTGTGCATTATTCTTCCAATTTATTTACTCCAGATTAGACGCTGCAGGTTGTCCACTCGGGGCATTGGAAAATCTAAGCGCTTGGATGGAATAATTAGTTATGTTTCTCAAGAGAATAGCAGTCAAGCAAAATTCTAGTGGCCATCCACTGTTGTGAATACTGTTGAGCATTTTCTTGTAGAGCTTTGAGCTTTTCTCTGACAGCATGACTGACTTATGACAAAAGAAATAAAACATGCCATGAAATGAGGGAAAAAGTCAAGAATACAACAACTTGTACCTCCATAGTACCTTTAACTTAGTAAAGTTTCCCACGGCATCACTCGGGTGTAATCCCACAAATTTTGACATTGAACTAAAGGAGACATTTGGGCAGGTCAACAGAGTTTGGTTTTAAGGTGCTTTTAAAGGAGCACAGATATAGAGGTTCATGGAGAGAATTACAAAGCTTGAAACAGGATGTGCAGATTGTACAAGAGGCCACCATTCACGTTTCCAGGGCTATGGGAGGTATGAGGCCATGGTGGGATTTTGGCATAAGAATTTCTAAATCGAGTAGTTGTAGGTCTGGGAGTTACTTCAGGTCAGTGAGCACAGGTGATGGGTGAATGGGATTTGGTTGGGATACATGCAGCAGCGTTTTGGATTAGCTTTTGGAGGGCAAAAGATGTGAGAATCACACAATGAGGGATTCAGCAACAGATGGATGATGGAGAAGAGGTAGGAAGGTGGAAATAGGTCTTTGTGATGGAATTTAAATGTGGTTGGAAGGTCTAATAAGGTGTCATGATTCTGACCAGTCTGAGGCAGTGGCCAAGGAAGGGAATGGAATTGGTAGTGAGGAAAAAGTTTTTATTGGAGATTAAGAAAGTGGCTTTGTTCTTCCCAATGAGGAAATTTCAACTCATCCAGGACTAGAGGTCAGACCAGCAGTCTGACGAGAGATGCAGTGGAGGGGATGGTGAGGTAGAACTGGATACAATAGGTACACGTCTGGAATTTGACCAGTTTTGATGATGATGCTGAAGTTTAGGTGAAAATACTATGAATAGTACCTCTGAGTCCAAAAGCAATAATGTGAGGATGGGAAGAGAAACCATTGCAAGAGACTCTCTCGCCATGACTGGATAGATAAGAATGGAACCAGATGAGGGTAGTCTCACTCAGCTGGGCAAGGAAGGAGAGGTTTTGCAGGAGGATTGTGTAATACACTAGGTAATTTATTTAATCAGTGGAGGAAATTGACCTGACACTTGAACTGTGTCCAACCTTGTTTGCCATATGGGAATGGAAGAGTCCTGAGAGACATTTCTGATGTGAAAGGAGAGATCATTCTGCCATGACCTCCCCATCAATCAGTTCAGTGCACCCCAATAATGTGTGAAGAATGCCTGGAAATGCAGAAAACTTTAATGTGTGTTTACTCAACTAATTACTTTGTGGAAAATATTTCTCCATTTTATAGATATCGTCTTGTCCCTTATGGAAATCACTCATACCTGGAATCACTTACAGACAGAGCCAAGGTCTGTACTGCGGTTGTATCTTTGTGAGAAATACTCAGTACTATTATCTACCAATGAATGTGAATTTAAAAGTTGAAATATTGAAATGGAAAAATGTACAGTTTTTGAAGTAGCTTTCAGGAAGAAGTTAGGAGAGAAAGGTCCTTCCTGGGACAGGTTAAGATCTTGTCCAGACTGCTGAGTTTGCTTTAGGGCAGCACGGTAGCATTGTGGATAGCACAATTGCTTCACAGCTCCAGGGTCCCAGGTTCGATTCTGGCTTGGGTCACTGGCTTGGGAGAGATTGTTTTACCCTGCTGATCTTTTCTTATTAAGTGTTTTATGCTGACATTAGATCTAAAACTGGAAGATATTTTTTCACTGCTGACTTGTATAACAAACAGCTTTAGAACAAGAATATCTCACTAGGTCAAGGTGGAAATATGAAAAGTCTTTAAATACACATTTGCATTTACCCATTTGTTTTATTAGAATTAGTTCATATGTCTTTGCCTGTTAGGTTTCTGTTGATTAAATGGATGTTTATTATGAAAAAATGATAGTAGCAATGTCATGGTAATTAGCTAATGGTAATTAGCACAATGGACCCATGTATGGTGTCATGGGGAAGAAAAGCAATCCTTGGCCTCCCCTTGCACCACATAGCAATCTATGCAAAACCATATTTCCCACATTCTTAGTTGTGGTTGTTTTGGGAAATGGGAGAAGAGAGGTTGTTTATCATCAAATAAACAAGAATTAAGCAAAGTGGATTTGCATTTTTAAATTTTGCATCTTCTGTTTAACTTGCTGTTGTAGGAGCTGCCCTTGTACTGTTCTGGAGGATTGCGATTCTTCTGGGATAACAAATTTGATCATGCTATGGTGGCTTTTCTGGATTGTGTTCAACAATTTAAAGAAGAAGTGGAAAGGGGTGATACTGGCTTCTGCTTACCATATAGGTACTAAATACATTTGTTAAATAATTTTAATCTAATCTTAGTTAACATAAGAACAATGAAACATTGCTTTTCCAAAAACAAGGTTACGCGGTGGCAAATGTTTATTCATAAATTGAGTTTCTGTATTTAAAAACTTTAAAAAAAAAAAAAAAAAAGAAATTGGTATTTTATTGAATACATATGTTTTTCTTGTGGGCTACAACATTTGGAACAGGTCAGAAACTAAAGTTCCTTTGCTGCAAATCTAGTAAGTCAATATCTGTGTTTGGAAGGGACTAATCCTAGACTGTTCTTCCAGTGTGTTTTTTTTTAACCACCAACCCTCAAGACACCAAAAATATTTATGACAATGATTCCAAGCAGAGATTACTTCAAGGGACCATCTGATATGGCAAGGGAACTAGCATCCTGATACTTCTAAGGTATATAAAGGGACAAAACTCTCAATTTGCTGGTTTCCAGTATTATATGCCTGTCAATTTTGTGTATATACAATATATACTAGGGGTGTCACTATTTGAACGTAGGATATGCAGTATGAGGGAGTACTTTCCATTAATCTAACATCTGATGAGTATTGATACTGTAGAAATAACCCTTGTAAGTATGGTATACATAACTGCTGTTCAGATGGTGTAAAGGCTCTCACAATATGGATTTACATTGTTTTTTTTTTAATGTACTATTTTTGGAGGAGCTAACCTTTCAGCAGTTATACCCTGTTGGAATTTTTCAAAGTCACTGCTTGCTACATCTCTGCTGTTAAATGTGACCTTCCAACCTATCTCTGGTCATAAACTTACAGCATCACAACTTAAGTTCCTTTATGGGATCCCGTCCCCATGTAATTGTAAAATTCTTTCAACTGAATACCGGATAAACATGTAACGTAAGTGATATCTATCTGACCTGTTATATATTCATTGTTTAATCCGAGTTTTATAGCTAACAGTTAGACACCCATTTGGGTGGCTAGCTCAAGTTGCACGATCCTCGCCCTACAGGGAGAAAAAGTAACCCTATTCAGAACTTGTACTCTTTTAATTCAGTAAATCGGACAAAGCAGTAATAACTGAAAGGAACCAAAGTGGCAAATGGTTTGTGAGTCCAGTGAATAAAAGCCAGACATTTAAACAATGACATAATCAAATAACTTATGCTGTAAGTAACTTTATGATGCTTTTTGCTATATAGAATGGATGTGGAAAAGGGAAAGATTGAAGATACAGGAGGAAGTGGAGGATCTTATTCTATAAAAACTCAGTTCAACTCTGAGGAACAGTGGACAAAGGCTCTCAAGTTTATGCTTACCAATTTGAAATGGGGGCTGGCTTGGGTATCTTCTCAATTCTACAATAGGTGATTATAGACTATTTCCTTATTGAATCTGTACTATTTTTGCTGACCATTGTTCCAAGGTTTCACCCAATGTTATTGCTTGTACAAAGTGACTTACTGTGCTTTTATGTATGCTTTCTTTAAATAAACCATAGAATCATCAAATGTGACAAATTGGAGAAATGGCTGGCACAGTGGTTAGACATTAGATGCTGGCCTTTTACCTATAGACCTAGCTCCAAATCTGATGGAATTAAAGTTTCCTCAGTTGTTAGTTATAAAGGTCTTGTGTGAAATGGGTTTGGGGTAGTTCTAGTCCAGTTCTTGGCTAGCATATATCTGCAGCTCAAAGCTGTCCCTAGTCATGTGTTAGTTGGCAATCTCGCACAACCGCAGGATGGCTTGTGTGAGAAATGGGGAAGAAATATCACATTAGTACATTAACTCAGCAATTTAGTTTCAGCAGAGTAGACAACTATCCTCTGTACCTGACCTCAAGAATACCTGATGCTGACACTGCATGGCTGAAAGGCCACAGCACTAATGGCGCTTGATGAGCACACAAATCTGGGAGGGGGTCGAATTTGTGGTTAAAATATAGACATAGATCTTGAGTGTGATGTACTAAATCACCATGTACTGACTGCATCAATGCAGTGGATTACTATATGTTTCAAAAGATTGGGAATTTTTTGTTTCTGTTTTCAAATGACAATGTAATAACAGTTGTGGAGGACTTCAAATCTAACATTGTTCTGTGATGTAACATTTCAACAATGTAAAATATTAACGGCCGGGTGGCTAGATAGATAATTTTTTTCTGTGTTAGTCTACAATCTATTGGTGCCTTGGCCTTTAGATCACATTGGATTGTATTAAGGTGAAAGTTTATAAACCATGTATTTTTTGGTGTTGAGACATTGGAATGAAAGTAAACATTAACTTTTAAGTATTAGCTTCTATTGCAATGCACTGCATTGAGTGCTCATCACTGAAACCTGCAGCTGGGCTGGAGTTTGTTGCTTAGTGGGTTGGTGTGGTTACAAGACAATAAGGAATTCAGAAACTCTGAACCACAAAATAAAACGCAAGCAGTTTGTCATCTGAACCATGGGTAAAGATTGTTTCTATTATAATTACCCAAACACTATTTTAGTGATTATTTGTGTATATAAAGAAGTTTTATTTATAACCATTAAGTCTGGCATGTTGTGCTACTGTTGTAGATGGAATGGGAAAATCTTTTCTTACACACTGGTGTCACGGTGGGCAGGATTCTCTTCATTAGAGGCATAATGACATCCGCACTGAAGGATTAAATTTACAATATAATCATTGCATCATTTCCAGAATCTGATCGATAGTGGATTACTGTACAATAAGTGTTTTAACCTAAATATGTAATATGCTTCTGTGAAAATTAGTATATTATTTCTCAGTAAAAACCTGTTTTACTGATCCTGTTATACCTTTGGTCTAGCTTGAAATGTTGTAAAGCAGCTTTCCTTTTTATATTGTATCACTGAAAAACAAGTGAAAGCTCTGAAATGAATTTACAAAATTAAATGCATATAAATTAAACTGAGTTTTTCCAAAGCTGTTAGTCTTTGAACATTGCTTTAATTCAAACTTATCCAAATACCTTGAATATATTCCAGACATTGCCTAGGGTGGAATTTTCCAAAAATACTGGCAACGTGTCACGTTTTGATTGAAAACGGGCATATTTCTCTCCAGAAACACAGCAAGATTTTCTGAACAAATCTTCTGGCACTCAAAAGGAGTGGTTACACCGCCATTCTGAAGGGGCCTGATGGAGCCAGTCATCTGCGCCCCGATCTGTGAAAAAAATATACTCTGTGCCCTCTGGCACTGCTGTGGTGCAAAGCCCAACCTCAGGGCCTCCAGGCACCTCGTGCTGCATGGTCATCACGGTTGGTTTTCATTTTCGAAAACCACAGCAATTCGCCCTGGTGTGGTATCACTGGGGGTGGGGGGGGGGGCACTTCACATGGCTGGATCCTACGGTGTAAAGCTATTTAGTTATAGTTAAATTGATAGAAATTCTTACAAATCTGGTTCCTGCACTTTCTAGCCACTTGCGAGATTTAGCGGCGATAGCTGGATTTGCGCTCCTGGCAAACGGACCCGTAAAATCACACCTAGCCCCTACTAAAAATCAAGTTCAATTTTGTGTAACTCAACAAATGTGGGAATCTAGCTACAAAATGGTTAAGTGCCCAGCTGTTTTTGTTATTTGTTCACATGAATGGAGTGGTATTTAGTTGATTTACTCTGAGGATTAAGAAACCTGCGGTGATCTTTTCAAGACAGCAGAAAGTTATGATGCTGCGTGACAGAATTTGGAATTTGCCCATTTATGATTAAAGTTGGCTACATCACATTTTCTAAGAAAGGAAAGTGCCAGGGAAAATACTTTATGCATTTAACATGTACACAAGCGTAACGATTTTCTTTAGTATTGAGCAGTTTGTACAATGAGATGCACGCTCTCATGTGTCCCTTAAAATACCATTAGGATGTAAGCTGAAGAGTTGAGATTGAATGTTAGAGCACAAATAATGTTGGACCAGAGTTAATTTGAGTAATTTGATCTCGGCACGTATTTGCGCTACTGAATGAACTGGTAAAAGCGGGTGTTTCATATAAAAATTGAGATGACTCATTCACTGTGTTGATGATAAAATACTGTTATGTTTTCTCAGTATACCACAGCGGTGTATTGCTGTATACTAATGCACTGAAAACCTTGGTAGGGTTACTGTGTGATAAAAGTATTTAGTACTTTGAATTCCTTTACACAATAAAAACTGTCCATTAATTAAAACATTTCTGGAATTAAATTGTAGAATTAGTGTAATTATTTGTATTTGCCTTCTCTTTCCTCCAGTGGTAGGCCAGTACCTCACGAGAACCACGAGAACAGTTGTAACAAATAATAATGACTATATTAACGTGCTTTCATTTGATTTCATTCAGTACAATTTTTAATTTACTAGTCTCAAACGCCACTTGAACAACAATCCTTTTTTTATTCTATGCAAGCCCTAGGAGTCACTGAATTGCCATTAACTTCCTACTAGGAAATAAATCATGGCAATGTGAATTTATATACTATCTTTAATGTAATAAAATGTTTTAGACAGCTTGATCAAAATGTTTTAGACAGCTTGATCAAATAAATAGGTTTGAGGAGTGATTTAAAGGAGGTGAGGTTTAAGGAGGGAATTGCAGAGTTTGGGGAACAGGCAGCTGAAGGAATAACTGCTAATGGTGCAGCAATGAAAACAGGGGACAAGGGAGCAGGCAGATTGGAGGAGTCAGATTTCTTGGGGTTCCAGGGCTGGAGCAGGTTGTGGAGATGGGAAGGGGGCGAACATGGAGAAATTTGAAAACCACCATTGCATGATCTGTTCCAAGCATGTTAATTGAGTAAGTGTTTTGGTTTTTTTATGCTTCAGACAAATTCTTCCAGTACGAATTTGGTTATGGAGTTGAAATCAAACAGTTAATAACCATTTCCTCTTGATTTATTTTTGCCCATCTACATTTACTTCCTTGCTGGAAAAACTTTCTTCATATTCTTAAGACTGTAGAAAACATTTAAACAAACTTCCATTTGAACGTACATATTTATTGTGTAATTTAGTACCATGTTAAGTCAGAATATTACAGATCTATGCACAAGATTACTTTTATTCATAAATTATTTTAAAACAAATTGTAGATCTCAGTAATCTGCAACTCGCTAGACAATTTACAAAATCACTACTGTACAGACAAAATACAGTATCAATTAACATTGAAACTTATTTCAAATGATATGCTCCTGGAAAAATGTGTCTTAATATTACTTGAGAAAACTCAGAAATGCTTTCTTCTGTTACACCACTGACTGAGGCCAGCTGCCGTACAACCTTTTTTGTAAACAAAAAACAAAATTAAGATCATTCTTTCAATCAATTACTCATCTTTTCTTAAAGGAAGATGCTTGAGAATAAAGGACAAGTGAATTGGCTAACTGATATCTAGTAAAGTAATTTCATTTATAATATGATTTGTATTATTTACTACCTTGAACCATGGTGTATAGTTCAGTATAAATGCACTTGTTCCAATGACCCCAACAGCTAGAAGCATGCAATCTTCCTTTACAGACAAAAACTTTGCCCTGTGATAAAGTAAAATGTTATTTGATTTTGTATTTTAAGCATACAAGAGGACATGTGGACTTAGACAAATTAAAAGTGCACTTGATTAAAAGGCTGCCTGAAATGTCATGTTGACTGTACATAAATCTCAACCAAGAATTTTAAAATTAATTTATGGGATGTATGCATCGCTGGCTAGGCCAGTATTAATTTCCCTTGAAGATGATAACAAGTTGCCTTCTTGAACTGCTGCAGTCCGTGGTGTAGGTAACCCCACTGTGCTGTTAGGGTGTTCCAGGATTTTGACCCAGCAACAATGAAGGAAAGGCAATATATTTCCAACTCAGGATGGTGAGTGACTTGGAAGTGGAACTCCTAGGAGTTGGTGTTCCCATTTATCAGTTCCTTTGTCCTTCTAGATGGTAACAGACGTGGGTTTGAAAGGAGCCTTAGAGAGTTTCTGTAATGCATCTTGCAGATGGTACACTGCTGCCACTGTTCATCGATGTTTTGTGAAAGGGGTACCAGGTTAAGTGTAGAGTATTCCATCACACTCTTAGATGGTGGACAGACTTTGGGGTCTCAGGTGGTGTAACTTGCCACAGGGATCCTAGCCCCTCAACTGCTCTTGTAGCCCTATGTGTCTACGAGAACAGGTCAGAGGCTAGGAACCCTACAAGGTGCTTCATATGGGGGTGAATGCAATGACTTTTCACTGTACTCACAGCAAGTAGTTTAAGCAGAATATTCTTTTTATCTGAAAGAAATAAGACTGCCATGATACTACGCCACTATCTAACAGAAAGGATGATACTACGCCACTATCTAACAGAAAGGATGTATCAAAATTGGAAGGCTTATTTGAAAAAGATTTAAGAATAGCAGTGTTCAGTTGATTTAAGATTGTAGTTTGGATTTGAGTTATGGCCGACTGGAACTATTAGACTAAATTAGCTGCCTATCTTGCTGTTCAAATATGTGATTTGTATTTTTTGTTGAAGCTTGAGAGCTCGGTTTTAATACAAACTGCAGCCATCTTCAAATCCTAAACTAACTAATAGAACCAAAGGTGCTAAGTTTTTTTTTTTTTAAAGGACTATTGATTCTAAGGTGATAAACAAAAATACTTGCCTTTGGAGTTCACTAGGTGTAGAATTTTCAATAGCCATTTTTAATAAGTTTTCATAGATGGTGTTTCTCATGAGGTAAACAAATTTCAGCACCTTCAGGGCAATACCATGTAGGTGTTCAACTGGAACTGATGGATCATTGTATCCTTTAAAAAATATATATCAACATGGATCATTCTGAACATGGAAAGTACACAGGAATGGAAGTTTTTTTTTTTCAAGTGGGTTTAGGTGACATTGTTCCTGTTTTTAAAAAGAGTCACTATATGCTGTTGGTTAAATCATTGCTGTAGAGCTGACAAACAGAAATTCAGTAGTACAGGTTGAAAATCCCTTATCCAAAATGCTTGGGGTCAAGCGTGTTGCTTGGGGTCAAGAGTGTATCAGATTTTGGGATTTTTCAGATTTCGGAATTTCAGATAAGGGGTGCTCAACCTGTTGTACTATTGTATGTACTTTGAATGTGCCTTCAGTCAAGTATACATATTTAGTTTTGCAGTGACTAATTAATTGTTACATATAACTTTTACATTACATGACAGCAATGAAGCACCAGATTCATTAAATGATAAAAATGCAAATTCACACTCGTCCGTCTTTTGGACCCCCTCTTCAGCATTATAGCTACAATGCCATCACAATTGTTATTAACTAGTGATTACATTTTTCTCACTCACCCATGACTTCTAATAGTATTTCAGTGTGAGTGAAAGGAGAAGGGACATTGACTTGAAAACTCAGAGTTTCAAGGACAAGCAGTTCTGAATCCAGAAAATCTTCTCTCTTGTATGAGTAACCAAGAGACTGGAGAAATTTCAGGGCCATAGTGATATCAACAATCTGGAGAAAGATGGAAAATATAGGTTGGCTCCAGTGAAATGGAATTTGTACATTGCGTAAGAAAGGTTCTGATGATGTTATACTTTACCTGGTAATGGAATGAGACCTTGCTTGCTATTTGAACACAAGACATGATCCGTAGCACAAAGTGATCTTGGATTCTAACTTGCAACTGCCCCCAGCCATATTTTTCTGTGTTTTTCTCAGAACCTGTGCAAGTAGATGAATAGAGTTTTTCAATGTATCGAATCATAAACCTGTGAAAGTAAAACAAATTATAGCTGGTATCATAATGAAGGGAGCCTGAAATCTAACTTAATGATAAACTGTTGCCTTCTCCGTACTTTCATCCAAATAGTTATGCTGTTTCCACAAAACATCTATTCTATCCTTGGCAGAAAAAACATTCTGTGCCACTAAAAACACACCGTACCCTAAATGAAAGAATTTCTAAAGTCGAGGTATAAACTGAACCTCTGAACCTAATGTTACCCTTGTTTTAATGATCAAATAATGAGAGTAAATTTTAAAAGTACAGTGGTGGTGTTCACTGATAATTGTGGCTTGTATTTAATGTTTCTCGACATTAAATTGATACTGGCGCCAACTGTGGGGCTCTCTGGTATCCAGTGTCATACGAATGTCGCTTTTAAGAAATGTTTCGCTGCTCATATTACTGCAATGATGTCAGAGTGTGGGTGGAGTTGGGCTGTCAGTTTTTTACTTTCATTTTAGGCTGTTTTGCTGCAGGGTGTGTTTTAGTTTAGTTTACAGTGTTGGAGCTGAAGCCAGACAGAGCAGGTGTACTGTTGATCTCTCTGTCATGAAAAGATTATCTCTTGATCATTTGGTGAATTCAGAATTATAAATGTTCTCAGTAGTCTTATGGATGTTAAAAGGAAAGCTTAAAGGATTACTTAGTGTTGTATTCTTTGGGGGTTGTATTTGAATTAATGGTTGCTAAGATGTTCACTATGTTTTAAAAAGGTTAACATGAGTTCATAGAATAAACCTTGTTTTGCTTTAAAAAATACTTTTCCATTTCTGCTCTACCACACTGTAGAGTGGGCCGTGTGCTCCCAATACCACAATCTAGTAAAAGTTGTGGGTCAGGTGAACTCCATGATACACTTTGGGGTTCTCTAAACCCTGGCCCATAACAAATTGGAGGCTCAAGGAGCATAAAAGTCTTATCTATTGGATTGGCTTAGTGTACTTAAAGAGAGTGAGGGGTGAGCATATTGCGGTTGCTTTTCAGGTGTGGTATTCTAATTTAAGTTGGGAGTGTGTTGTGAACAATGGCTCTTTCAGAGGCTCAGAAGTTTTTGGGGGTGGAGACGGTTTTTGGGCACGCAGGACCTTATGGACAGAGACTAAAAGCAGACTGTTAGATTTGGCAAGAACATTGCAGTTAACATTACCTGACAAAATGCGAAAAGGTGAGGTAATTATGCTGGCGGCTAAGCATTTAAAGTTGCCTGAATTACAGTTTGACTTATTGGAAATGGCAAAAATTCAGTTACAAATTAAACAAATGGAACATGAGAAAGAATTAAAGCAGCTTGAATACAAAAGAGAGAGAGGGGAAAAAGAGAAGAAAGGAAAACAGAAAGAATAGCCTGAGCAGAACAGAAAGAAAGAGAAGGGGAGATACAGATCAGGGAAAAAGATAAAGAGAGAAGAGTTTGAACTTCAGAAAATGGCCATGAAACATGACAGTCAGTTAAAATTGGCAGACATAAAGGGAAACGTACAGTTGGTTGATAGTGATGAGGATAGTGAGAAAGAGTGTCAAAGTCGAAGGCTTGGTGGGAATCTATTTAAATATGTCCAAGCATTGCCAAGGTTTGACGAGAAGGAGGTGGAAGCCTTTTCATTTCATTTGAGAAGGTGGTTAAATAAATGAAATGGCCACTGGACATGTGGGTATTAGTGATTCAAACAAAGCTGGTAGGTAGGGCTAATGAAGTGTTTGCATCGCTACCGGAGGAGGTATCCGGGACGTATGAGGAGGTGAAAAAATCCATCTTAGGTGCATATGAACTAGTGCCTGAAGCCCAAAGACAAAGGTTTAGAAATTTAAGAAAATAATCTGGTCAAACATACATGGCGTTTGAAAGGATCAAACAGTAATTTTGATAGGTGGATAAGAGCTTTGAAAATAGACAAAACGTATGAAGCTCTCTGAGAAATTATACTTTTGGAGGAGTTTAAAAATTCAATTCCTGATGTAGTGAGAACTCATGTGGAAGAGCAGAGGGTTAAAACTGCGAGATTAGCAGCAGAAATGGCAAATGATTATGAATTAGTTCACAAGTCAAAGCTTGGTTTCCGACATCAGTTTCAGCCTGTGAGGGATAGAAACTGGGGACATGAGAAATACTCAAGTGGTAAATGTAAAGGTGATCTGATGGGAGATAATGAGTCAGATTAAAAAAGAAATCCAGGAGGGTGGAAAAGAAATGAAAAATTTCAAATGTTTTCACTGTAATAAACTAGGCCATGGAAAGTCTGTGTTGGTGGTTGAAGGAAAGCACTGGGAAGGCTGAGGAGGTAAAACAGGAAAAGACAGTGGGGTTTGTTAAAGTGGTAAAGGAAAGCCCAAGTGAAGCGAAGGAGGTGCAAAAAATTGTACAGCCTGATCAAGGTGATTGATAAGAAGGTGCCAGATCTCTTTAAAGAATTTACTTGTGTGAGTAAAGTTTACACATGTGTATCAGGAGGAGCAGGTAAAGAAGTCACAAGAGATACGGGAGCTAGTCAATCTTTAATGGTAAGAGATGAGGAGTTATGTAGTTTGGGAAGAATGTTGCCAGAAAAGGTGGTAATATGTGGAATTCAGGGTGAGAGTAGTGTTCAATTATATAAGATTGGAAAGTCCAGTGAAGAGTGGTGAAGTGGTAGCAGGAGTAATAGAGAAACTATCTTGTCCAGGAATAGTTTATCTTGGATAATGATATAGCTGGATCGCAGGTGGGAGTGATGCCTACTGTGGTGGATAAGCCAGTGGAAAATCAGACAACTGAAGTGTTGAAGGACGAATATCCTGGGATTTTTCCGGATTGTGTAGTAACAAGGTCGCAAAGTCACAAGTTAAGAAAAGAGGATAAATCAAAGAGTGAAGATGACGTTGAATTATCAGAAACTATTTTTGATCAGTTGTTGAAAAAGAACAAGAACAGGTGGAGGATGAGGCGAATATTTTTAGTTAGGAAAATTGGCAGTTACAACAAAAAGATGTAGAAATAAAACGGATGTATCAGAAAGCATACACGGAAGAGGAATCTGTGTGTATAACCAGAGTGTTATTACCGTAAAAGTAATGTCTTGATGAGAAAATGGAGACCTGTACATATGCAGGCGGATGAAAAGTGGGCAGAAGTTCATCAAGTAGTTTTGCCGGTAGGGTATAGAAAGGAGGTGTTGCAAATTGCACATGAGGTACCAGTGGGAGGTCATTTGGGAATAAGAAAAACTCAAGCTAAAATACAAAAGCATTTTTATTGGCCTGGACTACATAAAGATGTTGTTACATTTTGTCAATCATGTCACACATGCCAAATGATAGGGAAACCTCAAGCAGTGATAAAACCAGCGCCCTTAATATCCATTCCAGCATTTGAGGAACCTTTTACAAGGGTCCTAATTGATTGCGTAGGACCGCTTTTAAAACAAAAAGTGGGAATCAATATCTTTTGACGATAATGGATGTGTCTACTAGGTTTCCAGAGGCCATTCCAGTACGTAATATTACAGCTAAAAAGATTGTGGAGGAATTACTTAAATTCTTTACTAGATATGGACTACCCACAGAATTACAATCGGATCAAGGATCAAATTTTACCTCAAGGTCATTCAATGAAGTTATGGATAGCTTAGGAATAAAACAATTTAAATCAACTGCTTACCACCCAGAATCGCAGGGAGCAGTAGAAAGGTGGCATCAGACATTAAAGACAACGTTGAGGGCTTATTGTCAAGATTATCCAGAGGATTGGGATAAAGGAATTCCATTTGTACTGTTTGCAATTAGGGATGCACCTAATGAGTCAACCAAATTCAGTCCTTTTGAACTAATTTTTGGTCATGAAGTAAGAGGACCACTTAAACTGATTTAAGGAAAAATTGGTAATTGAGAAATCAGAACTTACATTATTGGATTACATGTCAAATTTTAGGGAACGATTAAATAGAGCAGGTGAATTGGCTAGACAACATTTAAAAGTTGCACAAAATGTGATGAAAACGGGTCACTGACAAGAAATCGACTTCAGGAGGCGGGTTTGGTGATAAATCAAGCCAAAAGTGAATTTGGAAAAGCCCATGTCACTTTCCTTGAGGAGTTTCCGATACACTCCAGATGAAGGGAAATAATGCGATTTCTTGGCATGAGTGGATTTGACCGAACATTTGTGCAAAGGTTTTGTAGCGTGATTGCTCCACTGATGGACTTGCTGAAGAAACGTCTCAAATTTCAGCGGACTTTCAACAGGCTTTTGACGGCCTGAAAGCTGTGGTAACCAATGCTCCTGTGTTGGAGAATTATAAGGGACTCTGTGATCAGATTGAACTAAAGTATCTGACTTTAAAGGGAAATGCCGAGGCGTAAAGAAATGGATGGATCGTGCAGAGACCTCCTTGTTCAAAGAGACTGTCAATCAAGAAGGATTTCAATTGGAGGAAGAAAAAAGAAATTGACTATATTATTTACCCGTTTGCATGTTGTTTTTTGAAACTAAAACGTATATTTACTGTGTGCATTTCTTAAAGGATAGTGAAAAGGTGAAAAATGAAACCATCTTGAAGTTGATGGTTTATTTTATATCTTGGGGGGAAGGTGTCATGAGAATGTCGCTTTAAGAAATGTTTGGCTGCTCCTATTACTGCATGATGTCAGAGTGTGGGTGGAGCTGGGCTGTCTGTCAGCTTTTTACTTTTGTTTTAGGCTGTTTGCGGCAAGGTGTGTTTTAGTTTCGTTTTCAGTGTTGGAATTGAAGCCAGACAGAGCAGGTGTACTGTTGATCTCTCTGCCTTGAAAAGACTACCTCTTGATCATTTGGTGAATTCCGAATTATAAATGTTCTCAGTAGTGAATGTAAACCTAATGTGCTTCTGGTAAAAGGTGTTTTAAGTCTGATGGATGTGAAAAGGAAAGCTTAAAGGATTACTTAGTGTTGTATTCTTTGGGGGTTGTATTTGAATTGATGGTTGCTAAGATATTCACTATGTTTTAAAAAGGTTAACTGAGTTCACAGAATAAACATTGTTTTGCTTTAAAAAATACTTTTCCATTTCTGCTCTACCACACCTGTAGAGTGGGCCGTGTGCTCCCCATACCACAATCTATTCAAAGTTGTGGGTCAGGTGAACTCCATGACACACTTTGGGGTTCTCTGAACCCTGGCCCATAACACCAGCAACAATTATGCTGTCATCTGGGTTAGGTAGCCAATCATTTTGATCAGAGCCAGCAAACTAGAAAGTAAAATAAGCAAAATTCTGCCGATGCCAGTATCTGAAATGAGATCAGAGAATGCTGGAAAAACTCAGCATCTGTAAGGAAAGAAGACAGAGTTAATGTTTCTTGTCAGAACGAGAGTGTAACTAAGAGATTGCAACAATGTAGCAACTTTAAGAACAAAAGACCAGGTGGCCTGGTATAGGGGTGGGGTTTGCAATACGTGCATGGGAATTTTTTTCAAAAGGGGTTGAAGACTGAGGAGAAAGGTCACAAACTAAAACTGCTGAACTTAAAAGTTGAGCCCTAAAGACTGCAACATGCCTAACCATATGAGATGCTGCTCCTCCAGCTTGTAGCAGGCCAAAGATGGACATGTGGGTATGAAAGCAAGGTGCCGAGTTAAAATGATAAGCAACAGGAAGGTTTGGGTCATGCTTGCGGACTGAGCGGCCAGTCTGTATTTATTCTTCCCAAGGTAGAGGAGACTGCATTGGGAGCAGTGAATACAATAGACCAAATTCAAGGAAGTGCAACTGAAACACTGCTTTGCTGGAAACTCGACTTGTACATGTGCAACGGAGTTGGAAAAACTAGGAGAATGGGATGGGCTTCTTGCAGGGGGCAGAGGGGGAGGAACGGTAGTCAAAGTAGCTGTGGGAGTTAGTGGGTTTTTAATGAATATTGGTGGGCAGTTTAGCACTGGAAATGGAGACGCGAGGTCAAGGAAGGGAAGTGTCAGAGATGCGCAATGTGAAGGTGAGAGAGGGATAGAAATTGGAACAAAAGCTGAAATTTTTCCAGGTCCAGACAAAAGCACGAGTAGTTATCGATGTAACGGAAAGCATGTTGCGAGAGCGGGCCTGAGTAGGACTAGACCTAAAGGAGTGTTTCATATAAGGGCAGCACGGTAGCATAATGGTTAGCAGTTTGTTCACAGCTCCAGGGTCCCAGGTTTGATTCCCGGCTGGGTCACAGTGCGGAGTCTACACATTCTCCCGGTGTCTGTGTGGGTTTGCTCCGGTTTCCTCCCACAGTCCAAAGATGTGAGGGTTAGATGGATTGGCCATGCTAAATTGCCCTTAGTGCCCAAAATGGTTAAGTGGGGTTGCTGGGTTACGGGGATAGGGTAGATACGTGGACTTGAGTAGGGTGCTCTTTGTAAGGGCCGGTGCAGACTCAATGGGCCAGATGGCCTCCTTCTGCACTGTAAATTCTATGATAATGTTAGGATACCAGACAAGACCCCAATTTTTGCTAGGTTTTCTAACACTGAGGCAAGGATACTTAACCCCTGGAGTGATAATGCTGACCAGAGATCTGAGAACAATAATTTAAACATAGAATTAACTGCATTGTCAAAGAAATTGCTTTAAAATTAACAGTTAAACAGTTCTTATAAAATAAAAGGAAACACTAACTTATGCCCATGTCTTCACTATATATTCCAACCAAGCAACCCAATACTGTTCCAAATCCACTCATAAAGTCAGAATTTCAGGGTTACTTGCTGTTCTCTGTCCATACCTTTGGCGAGAGACCCTTTCAGGAAGGACCTGAAATCCTTCTGTTTTGTCAGACTGAAATCCTATACCAAAACTGCCAAATAAAAAGCTACTGCCAAAATAAACTACAGCCAGACCTGGCTCCTCCCATTAATTACATCATCTGTATCCTACTAAGATGTTCCATGACCTGCTCAGCTGCGTTAAACAACACTCCCTCAAATTATCTACACACGTGGGAACCTCCAAAAACAAAACAATATTCCATTAGCTATCTCTCTGTAACAAGTAAATGGTTGAAATCAATGATTACCTCTGAAGCAGAACTTTAGCAGACATACTGCCTGTATGTATTTGGACCCAGGATAATAACATTACAATAAAATATAATAATTTCCTCCATTCATTATAATAACCCAAAACGACAGGCATAACTGGGGCCCATGTAGGTATCCATAGCCACATCTTTAACCTGTCTCATTTCCTGCAAAAAGGCTGAATTATTTAGTGATAGAACAAGTTCAACCAGACAAGAGTGGTGGCGGACAGGGATTAGTCAAGCCTCTACTCAAGGAAGAAGCGGAGAGCCCTTGAACCATCCCGGTGAGGGGTGGAGGTGTAGAGGGATTCAACATCCATAGTGAAGAAGCAGCGGTAGGGACAGTGAACTGAAAATTGCTGATATAACGTAGAGCACCAGATGAATCACAAATGTATGTGGGAAAAGACTGGCAACAGGAGAGATGATCGAATCACGATAGGAAGAAATTAGTTGCATGGGGCAGGAACAGACTGATATTATGGGTCTACTAGGGCAGCACTATTTGTGGATTTTGGGAAGGTGGGTTGTGCAGGGTTGGGGGACTATGATGTTGGCGACTGTGGAGGGAAGATCACCTGAGGTGATTGAGGTCACTGACTGTCCTGGAAACAATGGGTGAATGGTAGTGGGATCATGGTCCATGGGGAACATGTCGGAGCATTGGTGCTCAACCACTGCGTGGTAGAGATCAGTTTGTCAGATAATAATGGCACCGCCCCTTGTCAGCAGGTTTCATCAAGGTCAGAGTTGGGCATGAGAGTGGAGTGCAGCAAGGTCAGAGAGAGTTTAGTGGCAGAGAGAGGCAGAGAAATTGAAATGGTGATGAAAAGATCAGCAGTAGGTGGAAGCCAGAGTGTAAGGTCCTGGTAGAGGAAGAATGCTGGAGGTGGGTGAAAGAATCCATTGAAGACGAGGAAATACAAAGAAGTGAGCATGGAGCCGAAGGCACAGGTGATGAGTTCCGCATCGAGCTGAGCCCAAAGTTCAGTGGGGTGAGGACGTAAGGGGATGAAACGGAATCAATTGCAGAGTGAAATAAAATACACTGTTTATCCTTCCCTTTTAATCATTTTAGAGAATGAAATAAGGACTGTGCCATAAACAAAGTATTTAGAAGATGAAATATAAATCTATACATAAAAATTGTGTAAACTGAATGATTGTAAAGAAATTTGATATTCCACAAATGTACAATTAGTTTTTTCATGACCAGAGATCTTGCGCAGGAGTAATTATGAACTTAGCACATGTTTAAAAACCCTGTTACATCTTACTCAACAAAGATGTGTGGTTTTTTTCAAAATGTATTTTATTGCAACCGTATATATAAGGTTACAACACATAAACAATTTGGGAAACGGGCTTCCCAACCAATGATTATGCAGTCTGTACAAATTGTTCCCCTTTTTCACTCCCCCAGCACAAACAACTCCTCAAACACGGTCACGAACATCCCCCACCTTGCCTCAAAACCCTCCACTGAACCCCTTAACTCGTATTTTATCTTTTCCAACCAAAGGAAATCATACAGGTCACCCAGCCAGGCTACTACGCCCAGTGGAGCTGCTGACCGCCACTCAAATAAGATTCATTGCCGGGCAATCAGAGAGGCGAAGGCCACAACATCGGCCTTCCTCCCGTCCATCAGCTCCGGCTTCTCCCAAACCCCAAAGCCACCAAAGGATCCGGCTCCACGATCACCCCCACTATCCTTGCCAGGGCTCCAAACGCAGAATCTATCCCAACTCTTCGCAGCCCCAGAACATGTGTGCATGATTTGCTGGTCCCCACCCACCCTCTCGCACTCATCTGCCACCCCCTAGAAGAATCCATTGCCTGAGTCATATGTACCCTGTGCAAGACCTTGAACTGTATCAGGCTCATCCTTGCGCACTAGGAGGTTGTGTTTCTCCTTTGTAATGCCTCACTCCCTACTCCACAATTTATCTCCCCTCCCAGCTCCTTCCCATTTTTCCTTAATCTTCACCACCCGCTCACCTCCCTGCTCTTCCAGCCACCTGGGGCTCAAACTATCTACCCTCGGCTCTAGGACAGTTAAAATCTCCTCCCATAATCAGCTAGTGCGTGGCTAAGTCCGGGATTGCTGCCAGCAACCTTCTCATAAAACTAGGTGTGTGTTGGTTGAGGAGTTTTACAAGACTGTAAAAGTACAACTTCACCTCACTTCAAGTGGTTTCAAATGTGCCTGACACCACAACCTGGGGAGAAGCAGACAAGAGGTAACAGTAACTGGTGCATTGCATTTCCACATTCAAGTGAAGTTGCTGTCAATTTCAGTCAAAGGACAGCAAACGTTTCAGAGTTGGGCGGGATTCTCCGTAGCCCGACGCTAAAATCAGGAACAGTGATCAGGTAGAGAACGGCTTCCAACAGCAGGGGCGAAATTCTCCCCCAACGGCGCGATGTCCGCCGACTGGCGCCAATCAGACGGGCATCGCGCCGGCCCAAAGGTGTGGAATGCTCCGCATCTTTGGCGGCCTAGCCCCAACATTGAGGGGCTAGGCCGACGCCGGAGGGATTTCCACCCCGCCAGCTGGCGGAAATGGCATTTGTTGCCCCGGCGCATGTGCGGGAGCGTCAGCGGCCACTGAAAGTTTCCCGCTCATGCGCAGTGGGGAGAGTCTCTTCCGCCTCCGCCATGGTGGAGGCCGTAGCGGAGGCGGAAGGGAAAGAGTGCCCCCACGGCACAGGCCCGCCCGCGGATCGGTAGGCCCCGATCGCGGGCCAGGCCACCGTGGGGGCACCCTCCGGGGTCAGATCGCCCCGCGCCCCCCCACGCCGCCTGGTCCCGCCGGTAAATACCAGGTTTGATTTACGCCGGTGGGACAGGCAATTTCTGGGCGGGACTTCGGCCCATCCGGGCCGGAGAATTGAACGGGGGGTCCCTACAACCGGCGCGGCCCAATTCCCGCCCCCGCCCAATCTCCGGTACCGGAGACTTCGGCGGGGGCGGGATTCACGGCGGCCAACGGCCATTCTCCAACCCGGCGGGGGGTCGGAGAATGACGCCCCAGAATCGGGGCAGGTGCTGGCTCACGATGCTCCGCCCTTCCAAATCGGCGTCATCGGGCTGCGTGCCGCAACACCGTTGCCGCATCATCAGCCAGCCCAACCGCAATACTCCATCTCTGATGGGCCGAGTTCCCGACAGCGCTTACCACGTGTGATCCCAGCGGTCGTGAGCCTGGCGTGCCAGCTGCGGGCTGTGTTCACACTCTGCTGAGATCCGTGCTGCTGCTGGGGGAGGGGGGGGGGAGGGGGGGTGCGGGTACACAGTCCAACGGTGAGGGATGCACACCTATTTTTCCGTTATGGAACACACAGATCCTCCATTGGCGCCTGCACTTACCCTAATAAAAGGCGAATCCAGCCCGTTATATATGATACTGTGGGGTGGGGGGGAAATCAACATTGTGGAATAAAATTGCAAGTAATGGACTGTGTAGTCTGTGTTATAATTCTGTTATAATTCCGCGCCAAATAAAATCGAAATGGTGAATGTTAGAATTCTGGTCCTGGCTAGGTGATCTGACATGGCCCCCATACATATGTTTAATAAATCAGCGTTTCCTTTTCATCTCCCAAAAAATTTAACCCACCAGGGAATTATAACGTTTTACCTTTCCAGTATTTCCACAGCTTGATATCTTGTAACCTGATGGAGGCCCAGCTGCTCACAAAGGAGGAAAACAAATTCTGCGATACAAATTTTTAAAAAATGAACGTGGGGAGAGTTAAACGCCAGTGAAGTTTACACCAAGCTGCCACCAATCTCGCCATCCCCACCTATTAATCTTAATGTTTTGAAGCAGCCCGCGTGCTGAGAGAGGTTCGTCAGGTTGCGTTCATTGTCCTTCGCCACGTCGACCAGAAATTCTTCCAGCATCTCCGGGGAAACGGCGCTGAAGGCCAGCTCGGGTGTCTCTTTGCCGAAGCAGCCCAGGCTTCGGTCCGTCTTGACAACCACCATTTTGCTCATGGCCGCCACACAGTCCCCCTGGACTGCCCGACTCCGAGACCGAGTACCAAAGGTGCGAGGGCCCGCTCAAATGTCGCTGGACCTGCTTTGTGTGTGGGGGGGGGGGGGGGTGAATATCGTCACAAAACCTACTCCGTCGAATGCAAAACACGTGAACGTGAACCCAGGTTAAATATCTCGGAAAAGAGTCGGGGCCCCTCTCGGCCTCTTCGTCGGAAAGTCTGAAGAAAATGGCGGATCTACCTCGTCCCGCGTGCGCCCGCCGGCTCGGCCCATCCTCCCCACGCCTGCGCACTGTATCCGGTGCCGGCACATTCCCACCCCGCCTGCGCCGATCCACGGCCTGAAACCCGAGCCCAGCCACCAAAGCGCCTGCGCAATGTGCCGGCCGCCGGCTTCGAGCTTGCTGCCTTGCGCGCGAAGGAACCGTTGAAAGTTCGGTCCGTTGGCGCCCAAACAATCGGAGCGAAGACAAACTGCTCCAGAGTGCAAAGGGGGGGGGGGGGGGGTAAAAAAAAAACCACGGCGGTCGGAATATTATTCGCGCAGACGAGACCTCAGGGGCACGATTCTCCGCTCCCGCGACTAACTGGCCACGTCGTGAACGCCGTCGAGTTTCACGACGGCGCGAAGTGTCCCCGATCGCGATCGATTCAAGGCCCAAAAATGGGCTAGGAGCGGGGCCGCGAGGAACTCGGGGGGGGGGGGGGGGGCATGTCGCGAAAGCAGCGTCGTCAGCGCGCGCCGGGCATTGGCGCCGGCGCCGCGTAACTGGTGTCACCCGCGCATGCGTGGTTGCCGCCCTCCCCGCAAGAAGGATCTTGCGGGGCGCGGAGGAAAGAAGGCCCTCCTTCAGAGAGGCTGGCCCGCCGATTGGTGGGCACCGATCGCGGGCCAGACCCCATTTGAGGCCCCCTCCGGTGCAGGAACCCCCTTCCCTCCCCCCCCCCCCCCCCCGACATGCTGTCCCCCCCAGCGTTCCCGCTGGCAGCGACCAGGTGTGGACGGCGCCGCTGTGAACCCGTCGTATTGGGCAGGCCACTCGGTCCATCCGGGCCTGAGAATAGCGGGGATAGCGGAGAATCGCCATTTTTGGGTGTCTCGGGCGATTCTCCGGCCTGCGCCGCACAGAACTCGATAGTGCCGATCTCGCCGCTTGGGTGAATCGCGGGAGGGTGTCGGACCGGCGTCGCGTGAAAAAATGGCGCCCCAGGCGATTCTCCCAAATGGCACGGCATCGGAGAATCATGCACCAGGAGTTTCAGAACCGTTTTAATACAGCGGATGAATTATCTTCTGTCCTGAAGTGCAGCCACTGTTTGCAGGAAAGGTGAGAGCCAATTTTGAGCTGGGCAAGATCCCACAGACTGGTGGCCCGATCATCTGTCTTAGTCCGATTTTGATTTGTGGGTTAAATACTGGCCAGGGAACCAGGTGTTGGGGGGGGGGGGGGGGGGGTCGCTGCTCTTCAAAATATATGTGCTCCTGGATATTTCACATCCACCTGGAGAACGCTTGGTTTTCCATTTCATCCGAAAGACAACTGGACGGGGAAGTCCGACTTGATCTTGTGCTCAAAAGGGACTCAAATCCCAAACCTCGTTATTCAGTGGGAACATGCAATTTTGCTACTATAAAGCCACCAACAGAGGGTAAATTGTGAAAGAAAACTAGTGCAAAATATAAAAAAGGATAGCAAAAGCTTCTGTAAGTATATTAAAAGGGAGGGAGTAGCTAAAGTGGATGTTGGTTCCTTGCAGGATGAGAACGGAGAATTAACATTGGGGGGATACGAAATGGCGGAGATGGCTCATTCAATATTTTACCTCGGTTTTCATGGTGGAAGGCACTGATACCATCCCAGTAGTAACAGGTAATATAAAGGGAGGAACTTAGAACAATCAACATCAATAGGGAAAAGTACTAAACAAACTATTGGGATTGAAGGCAGGCAAGTCCCCAGGGCCTGATGACCTACATCCTCGGGTCTTAAAGAAAGTGATGATGTGGAGATACCGGCGTTGGACTGGGGTGACCACAGTAAGAAGTCTTACAACACCAGGTTAAAGTCCAACAGGTTTGTTTCGAATCACTAGCTTTCGGAGTACAGCTCCTTCCTCAGGCGAATTAACCTGAGGAAGGAGCTGTGCTCCGAAAGCTAGTGATTCGAAACAAACCTGTTGGACTTTAACCTGGTGTTGTAAGACTTCTTACTTAAAGAAAGTGGCAGCAGAGATAGTGGATCTACTGGTTATTGTATTCCAAAATTCCGTAGATATGGGAGAGGTTCTAGTGGATTGGAAACATGCTTATTCAAAAAGGGAGGGAAGCAGCAAGTAGGAAACTAGACCAATTAGTTTAACATCTGCCATTGGGAAATTGTTAGAATCTATTAAGGAAGTAATAACAGAACATTTGAAAAGTCAAAATGCCGTCCATCAGTCAGCAAGATTTTATGAAAGGAAAGTTGTCTTTGACAAATTTGCTAGATTTCTTTGAAGAGGTAACAAGTTAAGTGGATAATGGGGATCCTGTAGATGTAGCATATCTGAACTTCCAGAGGCATTTGATAAGGTGCCGCACAAAAGGTTAATACACAAGGTAAGATCAGTCACAAGGTAAGATGGAGTTAGGGGTAATTTATTAGCTTGGCTAGAGGACTGGCTAATCAGCAGAAGGCAGAGAGAAGGGATAAATGGGTCTTTTTCTGGTTGGCTAGATGTACCCAGTGGGGTGCCACAGGGTTCAGTCCTCGGGGCCCCAACTATTTGCAATATATATTAATGACTTTGATGCAGGGATAGAAGGTACTGTAGTCAAATTTGCAGATGACATTAAAATAGGTGGGATAATAAGTTGCAATGAGGAAATAAGAAATTTACAAATGGATAGGGATAGGTGAGTGGGCCAACATTTGATGGGTGGAGTTTAACCTGGATAAATGTGAGGTTATCCACTTTGGTCGGAAAAATAGAATGGCAATTTATTATCTAAATGGAGAGAAACATAAAGAGTGCTTTGGAATGGAGGGATCTTGGTTTCCTCATGCATGAATCACAGAAAACTAGTATGCAGGTACAGCAAAAATAACGAAGGCAAATGGATTTATGGCTAAAGGGAAAGAGTATAAAAGTAGGGAAGTATTGCTGCAATTATACAAGGCATTGGTGAGACTGCACATGGTTACTGTGTAGCCCCCCCTCACTTGAGGAGAGATGTAGTTGCATTGGAGGCAGTTCATAGGAGGTTCACCAGACTGATTCCTGAGATGAGGGGTTTGTCTTATGAATAGAGATTGAGCAGGGTAAGCCTCTGCCCTCTAGAGTTTAGAAGAATGAGAGGAGATCTAATTGAGATATATAAGATGATAAAAGATATTGACAAAGTAGTTGTAGAGTGATGTTTCCTCTTTTGGGGCAATCTAGAATGAGAGATCACAGTTTTAGGATAAGGGGTAGCAGATTTAAGATAGAGATGAGAGGTGAAATTACTTCTGTCAAAGGGTCGTGGATCTGTGGAATTCACTACCCCAGAGTGCGGTGGATGCTGGGACATTGAGTAAATTTAAGGACGAGATAGACATTTTAAATTAGAAATGGGGTTGCGGGGTTATGGGGAACGGGCAGGAAAGTGGAGCTGAGGTTGAGATGAGATTAGCCATGATCTATTGAATGGCGGAATGGGCTCGAGGGGCTGAAGCGCCTACTGCACCTAGTTCTTAAGTTCTTGTGTTCTGTAACAGAGATAGCATCTTGAACTTGAAAGAGAAGGGAGCGAGAGATGGTGTTACTGCCCCCATGGCAGATTTGTTCCAAAGCTTTTAGCATCTTGGGTGCTGCAACAAACGGCATTTCAAAACTATTATTCTGGTTACATGACCTCTCGGGGAAAACTGTCCTCTGGTTGGAGTCATACCGAGCACAAAGGAAGATAGTTGTGGTTGTTGGTGGTAAGTCACCTCAATCCTGGGACATCATTGCAGGAGTTCCTCAGGCGCAACCACCTTCAGCTGCTTCATCAATGACCTTCCTTCCAACATAAGGTCAGATGTGGGGACGTTCGTTGATGATTGCACACTGTTCAGCATCATTCATGACTCCTCAGAAACTGAAGCAGCCCATGTGCAAATGCAACAAGACAATACCACGGCTTGGGCTGACAAGTGGCAAGTAACATTCGTGCCACACAAGTGCCAAGTAATGACCATCTCCAATGAGAGAGAATCAAACCATCACCCCCATGGCATTGAATCCCCCACTATCAACATCCTGGAGGTTACCATTGACCAGAAACAGAACTGGACAAGCCATAAAAATACTGTGGCTACTAGAGCAGGTCAAAGGCTAGGAATCCTGCGATGAGTAACTCACCTCCTGACTCCCCAAAGCCGGTCCACCACTCACAAAGCACAAGCCAGGAGTGTAATGGAATACTCCCCATTTGCCTGGATGAGTGCAGCTCCAACAACATTCACGAAGCTCAACGCCATCCAGGACAAAACAGCCCACTTGCTTGGCACCCCTTCCACAAACATTCACTCCCTCCACCACCGACACACAGTAGCAGCAGTGTGTATCATCCACAAGATGCACTGCAGGAACTCACCAAGGCTCCTAAGGAAGCACCTTCCAAACCCACAACCACTTGTATCTAGAAGAACAAGGCAGCAGATTCATGGGAACACCACCATCTGGAAATTTCTCTTCAAGTCACACCATCCTGACTTGGAAATATATCCCCGTTCCTTTACTGTTGCTGGATCAAAATCCTGGAACTCCCTCCCTAATAGCACAGTGAGTGTATCTATACCACATGAACTGCAGCGATCCAAGAGGCAGCTCACCACCACCTTCTCAAGGGTAATTAGGGATGGGCAACAAATGCTGGCCTAGCCAGTGAAGCCCCCATCCCATAAAAATGAATTTTTAAAGATTTACAGCCAAGATAACGAAAGAATTGGGACAGAACAAATGTCTTAAGACAATGGACGTTAAGTGAACAGAGACCAAGGTATTGTTCAGAAGAATTCAAGGAAGGGTAAACAAAGTGTTCTGAGTTAAACACAATTGCAGTAACCAGATTTAAGGTGGGAAAGTAGACTTCAGAAGTAAATCAAAAAGTGATGCCCTTTTAATAATCTGGGAATCGAGAGTTAACGCAACTGTGAACAGTTTGTACAGCAGTCAAGACTGATGTGACAAGGGAGTGGTGTAAAACCTGGATTCACTGTTAACAGTGGAGCTGGGACTTCCAATGGCAACAGGTAGAAGGTCACACATAAGGTGGCTCCCGTTATCATCTTTGTTTTTTGGACTTTTTAACCCTGTCTCCGGGGATTTTGGTCGTCAAAATTGGCCCATCATATGGGATAAGGAATTTGTCAGTGAAAATATGTTGTAATCTATGAAGAAGGTTGCTGATAAGATTACAGGGGGTGATCTTTCAACAGAGCCAGTAAGCTCTCAAAGCCCAGCAGGAGGAATGGCGGCAGACCCGGCCTTGGGTGTGGCCGCCCATATCACGGTGGAAACGCTGATTGGGGTGATGGCGCAGGAGTTTGAAAAACAGTTTGCGAAGCATTTTGAGGAGCAGGATGATGATGGAAACCCTGAAGCGGTCATCTGAGGAGGCACTTGGCTCGTTTCCAAAGAAGTTGGAAAAACTTTGGAGGCGGTAAAGGTGCTGAAGGGTGTGGAGGAGGCCTTGTTGCGACATGGTGATTGAATCACCTCGTTGGAAGCTGAGATGTTGCTGGTGGACGCGAGGAACAAGCCTTTGAGGGCAAAGATGGATGACATGGAGTACAGGTCGAGGAGCCAGAACCTCAGAATTATGGGGTGACTGGAGGGGGTGGAAGGCCTGAAGCTGACTGAGTACTTTTCTTAGATGTTTGTCAAGCTTTTGAGGTTGAGGCAGGCAATTGTCTCTTCCAGAGTTGGATCGGACCCATTGAGTGCTGCGTTGTAAACCTTGGGCAAATAAGCCACCGTGGGCAGTGATTGGATTCCACAGCTTCCAGGTGAAGGAGCAGGTTCTGCAAAGGGCCAAAGTGAATCGGGACACAAGGTGGGAAGGAAGCATCATTATGATATACCAAGATATCGGAGCGGAGTTGGCAAAGCGGCGTGCAGTTTTTAATAAGACAAAGTCAGCACTATTTTGGAGTGGTGTACCCAGGATGGCTGAGAGTGACATTTCGGTCGAAAGGTCATTTTTTCAATGTGTTGGAATCTTCCACCAAAACTAAGGGCCTAGCTATACTACTGACATAGCCTAAGAGTTTTATCAAGCATCTGAACTAACCTGGAAGGCAGCCTAGACAACAGGTGATCTTCCTGAAACATTAATTATGTTTCTCCCTCCACTGGCATTGCCAGATTTGCTGAATATTTCCAGTATTTTCTGTTTTTAACCTGAATGGCTAATGGTAAATGATGTTTTATGTTGGGAGGCAAGAATTGATTTTTACTCACAGATGGCCAAGCTTCTTGTTTCATATCTGCTTTTTTCTAGGTTCTGTGATCAGCACTCAATGTTTGATAGTCTTAACATGAGCCACTCAACAAGAATAGCTGTGTTCCATGTTTTGTGGTCCTTTACTGCCACCAAGTGGTTACAGATGGAAGAAAACTTCAACAGTACAGTAGAAAAATGTTCAAAGATGCTTCACAGGATTATAATCCAAAATACCCGAAGCAGTGTGAATTATTAATAGGAGTGCCCAAAAGCGTGGTCAAAAGAGGTTTGCTTTAGAAGAGGAGGGATCAAGAGACAGAAAGCCTTTGCATGTGCATCCATGATATTTGAAGTCTTTTGTTAATATTCATGATTTTAATATAAAAACAAATTACTGCAGATACTGGAATCTGAAACAAAAATAGAAAATGCTGGACAATCTCAGCAGGTCTGACAGCACCCGTGGAGAGAGAACAGAGCTAACGGGTGCGATCTACTGCTGTGTTACGCCAAAAAGGCAGCGTGGCGCAGCTGGTAGATGCCAGGAGATCCCTCTTCCGGGATTTACCCGGCTTGATACACCTCTGGAGATCTAATGCGATTTTGCAAATCAAATCTGCATCATAGAGCAAGACAGGTAGTCTCACTTTAATATGCATTTCCATGATTGACCTGAGGCATTGTGATCTAACTCTCTTTCCTCGGAGACCTTGGGTGAGTGCTATTCTGTGCTGGTCCCCACAAACGGGGAGTAGGCGAAATGGCACTCGGGTCTCCTTGGGGGTCAGAAGCCCCCAGATGCTTTCTCTCTGGGAAGGTTGGCACCTGGCTGCCCGGTGGATGGAGAGGGGATGAGAGAAGAGGGGGAGCCTGAGGACCCTCTTGTGGGTGAGTTGGGGCTTTGGGGGTGGGTTTGAGGGCCCATCGGTTGTTGAGAGATTGGGACACCATTTAAAAATGGCTGATCTTCTGCATTGAGGAGTTCTGGTGAGCGGCGCTCCTCAGTGCAAGAGACCGGACTACAGGGGCCAGGGGGAAGCCTGAGGACCCCTTTATGAGTGAGTTGGGGCTTTGGGGGTGGGTTTGAGGGCCGCATTGGGGGTTGAGAGATTGGGACACCATTTAAAAGTGGCCGATCTGCATGGAGGAGTTCTGGCGAGCGGAGCTCCTCAGTGCAGGAGACCGGACTAAGTGCGGCATCAAAGAACAATAAGCACAGGAACAGGCCCTTCAGCCCTCCAAGCCTGCACCGATCACGTGTCCTATCTAGACAAACCGCCTGTATCCTTCTGTGCCCTGTCTGTTCATGTGCCTATTCAGATAAGTCTTAAAGGTCGGCAACATATCTGCCTCAACCATCTCACTTGGCAATGCATTCCAGGCCACCACCACCCTCTGCATAAAAAACGTCCCCCACACATCTCCACTGAACCCACCCTCCATCACTTTGAACTTTGGCGCAGCAAGGTAGCATTGTGGATAGCACAATTGCTTCACAGCTCCAGGGTCCCAGGTTCGATTCCGGCTTGGGTCACTGTCTGTGCGGAGTCTGCACATCCTCCCCGTGTGTGCGTGGGTTTCCTCCGGGTGCTCCGGTTTCCTCCCACAGTCCAAAGATGTGCAGCTTAGGTGGATTGGCCATGATAAATTGCCCTTAGTGTCCAAAATTGCCCTTAGTGTTGGGTGGGGTTATTGGGTTATGGTGATAGAGTGGAGGTGTGTGTTTGGGTAGGGTGCTCTTTCCAAGAGCCGGTGCAGACTCGATGGGCCGAATGGCCTCCTTCATTGTAAATTCTATGATAATCTATGAAACTTGTGCCTCGTAATTGCCATTTCTGCCCTGGGAAAAAGCCTCCAACTGTTCACCCTATCTATACTCCTAATAATTTTATAAACTTCCAGCAGGTCGCCCCTCAGCTTCCATCCCTAGGGAGAACAATCCCAGTTTATTCAATCTCTCCTCATAGCTAATACCCTCCATACCAGGCAACACCCTGGTAAACCTTTTCTGTACTCTCTCCAAAGCCTCCACGTCCTTCTAGCAGTGCGGTGACCAAAATTGGACACAGTATTCCAAATGTAGCCTAATCAACGTTCTATATAATTGTAACATAATTTTCGAGCTTTTATACTCGATACCCCATCCTATGAAGGCAAGCATACCATCGTTGGGAGTTCCCTGCTGAGTCCCGGTAGATATGGTGTTTCTTGGTGTTGCGAGCACCGAGTAACACCCGGCTAAACGCGGTCGTTATGGGACTCTGTTTCCATTCGTGCCCAACGTTTCGAGTCTGGATGACTCTGTCAACAGTTTTCGTTTTATTGATTTTAATGATTGTCGATTTATTAATTCCACAGCATAGATATATTATACACACACCTTGGTGAAAGAGTTTCTCTTCAGTTGGCTAGTTCCAACATCCATATTCTGGAGCCATGCAGAGTTTTTTTGATAATTTTCTGTCAGGAATAAGATCATGGCTGAATTTGTCCGTCATCTGCACTTTCCATGTCATGTTCATCCACAGCACCGTACTCCCCGACTGTTGAGTTGCCCGCACATGTTTGTTTGCCTCCTTCCCTGCTTGGTTGAAACTCAGGCAAGGAGAATGATCCGCGCGCGTTGCTGTTTCGGATTTGTCCTCTTCAGCTTCCCGTAGCTGGGACCGCCCACGACCTTTATCCTCGCTGGCGGTCGGAGAAATGGCGGAAATGAATCGTCCAGAAGGCCCGGAGTTTGCGAAACGCCTGGACCCCAAGAAGGACAGTCTGAGCAAAGAGCAGATTGAGTTCATGCGGAGAGTGGAGCTCGCTCAGTGGCACAAGAACCTGCAGAAACGGCGCGGAAGGAACGTGTTGACGGGCTTAGCCATCGGGGCCGTGGTCCTGGGCATCTGTATCCTTCCTGACCTGATTTCAGTGCTTTGGGCCCCGGTGAGAAAGCTACGGTTTTGGAAAGTAAACTCGGGCATGGTTATAGCCACCGCGCTTTGCCGACGATGGGATCAGATCAGTTTGTGCAGCCATTTCATTGCTCACGCGCCTATCCATGTACCGATTACAAAATCTATCCTGAGCTTCCTCACTCTTTGGAATGATGTGGAGATGCCGGCGTTGGACTGGGGTGAGCTCAATAAGAAGTCTTACAACATCAGGTTAAAGTCCAACAGGTTTGTTTCGAATCACTAGCTTTCGGAGCGCTGCTCCTTCCTCGGGCGAATGGAAGGAGCAGCCTGAGGAAGGAGCAGCGCTCTGAAAGCTAGTGACATCGAAACAAACCTGTTGGACTTTAACCTGGTGTTGTAAGACTTCTTGCTGTACTCTTTCGAATAGCCGACTGCTCGCACCACCGCGGACCCGGGTTCGATTCCAGTCTCGGGTCACTGTCCGTGCGGAGTTTGCACGCTCTTGCCGTGTCTGCGTGGGTTTCCTCCCACAGTCCAAAGACGTGCAGGCAGATTAGGTGCATTGACCGTGCTAAATTGCTCCTTCTTGTCCAAAGGTTGGGGTTGGGGGGGGGGGGGGGCAGGGGTTTGGGGTCTTAGATGGGGTGGTTTTTTGAAGGGTCACTGCAGATTTGATGGGCCGAATGGCCTCTTGTGGTGTGGGGATTCTATGATTTTAACCTGCCCCATTCTTCGATGGGAATCATGGCTGACTTACATCCTGGTGTATTGCTTAACACGCTAAGCTAAAAAAAAAAACCCACATTGATTTCTAATCTAAAATAATCAATTGAGCAATTGTCTCCTGCTTTTTTGTGGGAGATTGTTCTAGCCATTTCTATCTTCCTAACTGCTGAAAATTCAGATCACTGAGCATTTCACCCGATGCTACACATTAGTCAGTACAGAAATGGCAAGGGAAGGTACACATGGAGCTAAAGTGGTGAGTACTGGGACACGAGGACCCCGTGCTGGAAGCTGTACAGATGGTAGGGTCTTATCTGAATATGATTGGAACTAAGATCTTCGTGAGCAGAATGACAAGTGCTGTGGGGGGAAAGTTTAACTAATGTGGCAGGAAGGGGGACAAAAAACAAGACAAACAAGAAAAGAAAAATGGCAAAGGGGATAGATAAGGGTTGAAGGAGGAGGGTGTTACAAAGAACGATTGTTTGACAAAGGAGGAATTTGAATTGAATGCAAGTCAATGCACACAGTATGCTGAATAGTATTAGTGATTGAGTACCACAAATTGCTTTGGAACAGTGTGAATACAACAGGACCAGGGGGTGTCAAAAAAGCTTGGTCAGGATGACTACCTCTGAGGAAATAAAATGAGGGGGTTGCACATTTCTCTCTCTCCCCTTCCACTGCCCCTGGGGCTGCTGCTTCCCTTACTTGCCCCTCCTCTTCCTGGGCCCACGGTGCCTCTTTTACAGAATCTTCAATTTCACTTACCAGTCCTACTGTCATTTTGGAGGTGGCTCTGGGGCCACAGAGAATGACTTTGTGCCATTCCAGCCACAAGGCCACCGGTTGGATAAGCCTGTTTTAGAAGCTATATAATTCTTGTATTGAAAGATATATTCGCGTAGTGGTTAGCACAGTTGCTTCACAGCTCCAGGCTCGATTCCCGGCTTGAGGTACTGTCTGTGCGGAGTCTGCACGTTCTCCCGTGTGTGTGGGGGTTTTCTCCCGGTGCTCCGGTTTCCTCCCACAGTCCTAAGATGTGCAGGTTTGGTGATTGGCCATGATAAATTGCCCTTAGTGTCTAAAAAGGTTAGGTGGGGTTACTGGGTTACGGGAATAGGGTGGAGGCATGGGCTTAAGTGGGGTGCTCTTTCCAAGGGCCCGTGCAGACTTGATGGGCTGAATGGCCTTCTGCACTGTAAATTCTATGATTATGATTACTTCCATGATTAATTAAAGATTGGATTTGTGCTGCCATTCCATAGGACAGCAACCCACTTTAGATATCTGGGGGTGCAGGTGGCACTTGACTGGGGGAGCTCCATAGATATAACATGGCTAGTTTGGTGGGGAGAGTGAAAGCGGATTTGGCAAGATGGGATTGTCTTCCTCTATCACTGGCAAGTTGATGCAAGCAATTAAGATGAATGTATTGCCGTGTTTTTGTTCATTTTTCAGTGCCGGCCAATCTTTTTATCAAAGGTGTTTTTTTAAGGAAGTAGAAAGTTGATTACCTTGTTTATTTTGGGGAGGGGGGGGGGTAAGGTGGCTAGGATTAAGAAAGTGCTGTTGCAGAGAGGATGGGAGTTGGGTGTCTCAAATGTATTGCATTATTACTGGGCGGCGAATGCTGAGAAGGTGCGGGGACTGGGTTAGAGGAGGGGGGGGGGGGGGCGGCGGGAGGGGGAGAGAGGGGGGGAAGGGGAGAGAGACTCCCCAGTGGGTTGGAATGGAGGAGAGTCTATGCAGGGATCCGGGGTTGGAGGGCATTGGCAACAGCGCCACTCCCGATGGTCCCAGAAAATACCCGGGGTGTCCAGTGGTAGCAGCAACACTCAATACCTGAAGGCAGTTGCGCCCAGCACTTTAGATTGTGGGCGGGGTCAAGGGAAATGCCAATTCGGGGGAATCATAGGTTTGAACCTGGGATTTGCGATGGGAATTCCGAAGATGGGAGGAGAGGGGAGTTAATGTCTTAAAGGATTTGTTTCTGGGAGGCCAGTTTCCGAAATTGGAGGAGCTTGGGGGAGGGGGGGGATAGACTGGATTGGGGAACAGGGGGAGAAGTTTGGGTATATGCAGGTCCAAAATTTTGCCAGGAAGGAGGTACAGAGCTTTCCGATTGCACCGGCCCCCACACCGTTGGAAGAGATATTGACGACGGGGGGGATTGGAGAAAGGGGTGGTGTCAGCGATTTATGGGGTTATTCTGGGAGAAGATAAGGTATCACTGGATGGGATTAAGGCAAAGTGCGATGATGAGTTGGGGAAAGGCATGGAGGAGGGGTTGTGGTGTGAGGTGCTACGGAATGTGTCAACTTCATGCGCAAGGTTGGGGCTGATACAGTTGAAGGTGGTGTATAGGGCACACCTCACAAGGGTGAGGATGAGCTGATTGTTTTGAGGAGGTGTAGGATGTTTGTGAACGCTGTGGGGTGGGGGCGCAAATCACGTTCATATGTTTTGGTCCTGCCCAAAACTGGAGGGGTATTGAAGGGAGATCTTTAGGGTAGTCGCAAAGGTGGTGCACGTGAGACTCTAATCTGGTCCCCTAGAAGCCATATTCGGGGTGTCGGATTGGGGAGTCTAAGTGTTCGCCTCGCTGATTGCCCGAAGGCGGATTCTGTTGGGGGTGGAGGTCAGCTTCTCCGCCCTGTGCCTTGCGTGGCGGGGGGACCTGCTGGAGTTCTTAATGCCCGAGAAAGTAAAGTTCGAGTTGAGGGGGAGGGCGGAAGCGTTCTACAACTCCTGGGCCTTGTTCATCATGCATTTTCATGAATTGGATGACATCGAACATTTGGGATGGGGGGGGGGTTTGGAATGTATAAATTAATGATGATTCTTTTTCATTGGTGATTTGTATTCAAAATGTTGGGAGCTGTTTGAGGGTGGGTAGGCTGAGGAGATTGTTGGTTAGAGGATTGCTATTGTATTTGTTGTTATTGTTATTTCTTGTTGTAAATATGATAAATGTGAAAAAGGAGAATGAAAAAAAAAGATGGATTTGTAAATAGCATAACGGAGTGTATTAATGAAAAATGTAGATGTGTACTTGAATTATTCAAAAGATGTTTGTTAAGTTGATACATAGAAGAAACATTGCTGAAGCTAAATTACACATTAGATAAATGTGGCAGAATAGGTAGAAAGTTAGCTATAGAACATACAATAGAGCAGTGCTCACTGAAAGCTTTGTGGACGGAAAGTATAATAACTGGTGTCTTATTTTTAAAAAATATATATATTTATTAAAGTTTTTAACACAATTTTTCTCCCTTACAAACAATAAACCCCCCCCCCCCCCGTAGCAAAAAAAACGAAACGCGAAATCGCGCGGAGCAAGATATATACAAGGCAAAAAAGTATCTTTACATAGCTTTGTACACTGGCTCTCTCCCGTACGTGCCAGTTTCCCGACTCTTCATGTTATCTCTTGCTCATCCACCCCCCCCCCCCCCCCCCCCCCCCCAGGTTGCTGCTGCTGGTGACCGACCTTCCTCTAACGCTCCGCGAGATAGTCTAGGAACGGTTGCCACCGCCTGTAGAACCCCTGCGCAGACCCTCAAGGCGAACTTGATCCTCTCCAACTTTATGAACCCGGCCATATCGTTTATCCAGGCATCCACGCTGGGGGGCTTCGCCTCCTTCCACATTAGCAAGATCCTTCGCCGGGCTACTAGGACGCAAAGGCCAGAATACCGGCCTCTTTCGCCTCCTGTACTCCCGGTTCGTCACTACTCCGAATATTGCTAGCCCCCAGCTTGGCGTGACCCGGACTTTCACCACCTGAGATATTGCTCCCGCCACTCCTCTCCAGAACCCCTCCAGTACCGGGCATGACCAAAACATATGGACATGGTTCGCCGGGCTCCCTGAGCACCTTCCACATCTGTCCTCTACCCCAAAGAACCTGCTCAACCTCGCCCCCGTCAAGTGAGCTCTGTGAACCACCTTAAATTATATCAGGCTGAGCCTGGCACACGAGGAGGAGGAATTAACCCTACCCAGGGCATCAGCCCACAGACCTTCCTCGATCTCCTCCCCCAGCTCCTCCTCCCATTTACCCTTCAACTCTTCTACCAGCGCTTCCCCCTCTTTCATCTCCTGGTGTATTACCGACACCTTGCCCTCCCCGACCCATGCACCCGAGATCACCCTGTCTTGAATTTCTTGTGCCGGGAGCAACGGGAATTCCCTCACCTGTTGCCTCACAAAAGCCCTCACCTGCATATATCTAAAGGCATTTCCCGGGGGTACCTCAAACTTCTCCTCTAGTGCCCCTAGGCTCGCAAACGTTCTGTCAATGAACAGGTTCCCCATTCTTCTGATCCCCGCCCGATGCCAGCTCTGGAACCCACCGTCCATCTTCCCCGGGACAAACCGATGGTTACCCCTGATCGGGAACCACATCCATGCTCCCATTGCACCCTTGTGCCGTCTCCACTGGCCCCAGATCCTTAGCGTTGCCGCCACCACCGGGCTCGTGGTATACTTTGTCGGCGAGAGCGGCAGCGGTGCCGTCACCAATGCCCCCAGGCTCGTTCCTTTGCAGGACACCATCTCCATTCTCTTCTATGCCGCCCCCTCTCCCTCCATGACCCACTTGCGGACCATCGCCACATTTGCTGCCCAGTAGTAGCTCCCCAGGTTTGGCAGCGCCAACCCTCCCCTGTCCCTACTGCGTTCCAGGAACCCTCTCCTTACCCTCGGGGTCTTATTCGCCCACACAAACCCCATAATACTCCTGCCTACGCTCTTAAGAAAGGCCTTTGTGATCACGATGGGAAGGCACTGAAACACAAACAAAAACCTCGGAAGGACCACCATTTTGACCGATTGCACTCTACCCGCTCGCGAGAGCGGTAGCATGTCCCATCTTTTAAAATCCTCCATTTGCTCCGCCAACCTCGTCAGATTCAGTTTATGTAGGGCCCCCCAACTCCTGGCTATCTGGATCCCCAGATACCGAAAGCTCCCCTCCGCCCACTTCAGCGGTACGTCCCCTATCCCTCTTTCTTGGTCCCCCGCCTGTAATACAAAGAGCTCACTCTTCCCTACATTGAGCTTGTAGCCCGAAAACTCCCCAAACTCCCTTAGAGTCTGCATGACCTCCACCATCCCCTCCATTGGATCCGCCACGTACAGCAACAGGTCATCTGCATATAGCGACACCCGATGCTCTTCTCCCCCTCGGACCACCCCCCCTCCATTTATTAGACTCCCTCAATGACATGGCCAATGGTTCGATCGCCAATGCGAACAACAGGGGGGACAGGGGGCACCCCTGCCTCGTCCCTCGGTACAGTCGAAAGTACTCCGACCTCCGCCGGTTCGTCACTACACTCGCCACCGGGGCTCTGTAAAGGAGCTTAACCCAACTGATAAACCCTCCCCCGAACCCAAACCTACGCAGCACCTCCCAGAAGTACTCCCACTCTACTCGGTCAGAGGCCTTCTCCGCGTCCATAGCTGCCACTATCTCCGCTTCTCCCTCCACCAATGGCATCATTATCACGTTTAAGAGCCGCCGCACATTGGTGTTTAGCTGCCTGCCCTTTACAAATTCTGTCTGGTCCTCGTGAATCACCCTCGGGACACAGTCCTCGATCCTCGTGGCTAGCACTTTTGCCAGCAACTTTGCATCCACATTAAGGAGCGAGATCGGCCTGTACAATCCACATTGCAGTGGGTCCTTGTCCCGCTTTAGGATCAAAGAAATTGTCGCTTCCGACATTGTCGGAGGTAGTGTCCCCTCCTCTCTTGCCTCATTAAAGGTCCTCACTAGTAACGGGGCCAACAGGTCTACATACTTCCTGTAGAACTCCACCGGGAACCCGTCCGGTCCCGGGGCCTTCCCCGCCTGCATGCTCCCCAAACCCTTGCTCAGCTCCTCCAACCCAATTGGTGCCCCCAGACCAGCCACCTCTTGCTCCTCCACCCTCGGGAATCTCAGTTGGTCTAGGAATCGTCTCATACCCTCTTCCCCTGCTGGGGGCTGAGATCTGTACAGCTCTTCATAGAAGGCCTTAAATACCTCGTTTATTTTCATCGCACTCCGAACCGTGGCTCCCCTTCCATCTTTGACTCCCCCTATTTCCCTCGCTGCCATCCTTTTACAGAGCTGGTGTGCCAGCATCCGACTGGCCTTATCCCCATACTCATAGGTCGCCCCCTGCGCTTTCCTCCACTGTGTCTCCGCCTTCCCTGTGGTCAACAGGTCAAACTCCGTCTGGAGCCGTCGTCTTTCCCCAAGTAATCTTTCCTCCGGGGCCTCTGCGTATCTCCTGTCCACTCTCAAAATCTCCCCCACTATCCGCTCCCTTTCCATGTCCTCTGTCTGCTCCCTATGAGCCCTAATGGAGATTAGCTCTCCCCTGACCACCGCCTTCAACGCCTCCCATACCACCCCTACCCGCACCTCCCTGTTGTCGTTGGCCTCCAAGTACCTTTCGATACACCCCCTCACCTTCCCACACACCACCTTGTCCGCCAGCAGTCCCACATCCAGCTGCCACAGCGGGCGTTGGTCCCTCTCCTCTCCCAGCTCCAGTTCCACCCAGTGCGGGGCATGGTCCGAAACAGCTATGGCCGAATACTCCGTCCCCTCCACCCTCTGGATGAGCGCCCTGCCCAGAACAAAAAAATCTATCCGGGAGTAGGTTTTGTGTACGTGGGAAAAGAAAGAAAATTCCCTGGCCTGCGGCCTTGCAAACCGCCATGGGTCCACTCCCCCCATCTGATCCATAAACCCCCTAAGTACCTTGGCCGCCGCCGGCCTCTTTCCAGTCCTTGATTTGGAGCGGTCCAGTGCTGGATCCAACACTGTATTGAAGTCCCCTCCCATTATCAGGCCTCCTTTCTCCAGGTCCGGAATGCACCCCAACATGCGCTTCATGAATCCTGCATCATCCCAGTTTGGGGCGTATACGTTTACCAACACTACCCATGTCCCTTGCAGCCTACCGCTCACCATTACATATCGCCCTCCATTGTCCACCTCAATAGTCTTGGCCTCAAATGACACGCGCTTTCCCACTAATATTGCCACCCCTCCAGTCCCGAGTGGAATACCTGTCCTACCCATCCCTTTCTTCACCTGACCTGGTCCGCCACCTTTAGGTGAGTCTCTTGGAGCATGACCACGCCCGCCTTCAGACCCTTTAAGTGCGCGAACACTCGAGCCCTCTTCACCGGCCCATTCAGCCCCCTCACGTTCCACGTTATCAGCGGTATTGGAGGGGCTCTCACCCCCACCCTCGACTAGCCATCTCCTTTTCTGGGCCAGTCCCGTGTCCACGCCTCCCTCACCCTCCAGTCCCCCAGACGGGGGACCCCCGTCCCGTCCACCTCTTTTATGTCCCATTCCCTTTCGGCCAGTGCAGCAGCAACCCTTCTCTCTCTCCCCCCCCCCCCCCCCCCCCCCCGCCCCCGCTAGACCCCTGTCTAGCTTTTTTGCTCCCCCCCCCCCCCCCCCATGTCACTCCCGTAAGTCAGCTGACCCCGGCTACCCCCACTATCCCATTGACCTCCCCGTGTGGGAGTTCCCCCTCCCACCTTTCTTCCCGCGCGCAGGAAAGACAAAAAACCCCGCGCTTTCCAAAGCCCGCTCCGCCCCCTCTGGCGCAGCTCCTGTCGCGGCCTTGTATCTCTCCCCCAGCCCATGTAACATTTCCTGCACGTGATTGTGATTGACTCCCTATATACAACAACCATCACACATCAAACCTCAAATATCCCCCACACCCTCACAAACCCTCAGTTAGAGTCCAACTTTTCGGTTTGTATAAATGTCCACGCCTCTTCAGGCGTTTCAAAGTAGTAGTGTTGGCCCTTGTATGTGACCCACAGTCGCGTTGGCTGCAGCATTCCGAATTTCACTTCTTCTTTCCGGTGCAACACCGCTTTGGCCCGGTTGAAACCCGCTCTCCGCTTTGCAACCTCCGTGCTCCAGTCCGGGTATATTCAGATCTCTGCATTGTCCCACTTACTGCTCTGCTCCTTCTTGGCCCATTTCAGGACCCACTCTCTGTCCGTGAACCGGTGGAACCTCACCAACATCGCCCTTGGTGGCTCATTTGCCCGGGGCCTCCTCGCCAGCACCCGGTGTGACCCGTCCAACTCCAGCGGCCTCGAAGGGGCCTCCTTGCCCTCATCGCCCCGAACATTGTGCTCGCGTATGCCCCGGCATCGGCCCCCTCCGCTCCTTCAGGGAGACCCAGGATCCGCAGATTCTTTCTCCTCGACCTGTTCTCCAGGTCTTCGCGTCTTCCCGCCCACCTCCTGTGTAGCGCCTCGTTCTGCTCCACTCTCACCACCAGGCCCGAGATCTCGTCCTCTTTCTGACCAACTCTTTTTTTGTACCTCATGGATCTGAACCTTGTGGGCCTTCTGGGTGATCCCTAGTCCTTCGATTGCCGAAAGCATAGGCGCCAGCATTTCCTTACGCATCTCCTCGTGCTGCTCCTCGAAGCAGTGCTTAATAAACTCCTGCAGCTCCACTTTGTCTCTGGCCGCCGCCATTTTGTCTTTTTTCCCCGGTTTTTCCCGTTGCTCCAACTCCTGCAGCTCCACTTTGTCTCTGGCCGCCGCCATTTTGTCTTTTTTCCCCGGTTTTTCCCGTTGCTCCAATGCCACTTTTGTGGCCGTTAAGCTTCGAGTCCGTTTCATAAAAGTTGGAGGGAGACCTCCCTCTTACCTTCCCCACGGGTTAGTCTCGAAAAAAGTTCCGTTGGGGCTCTTCTAGCGAGCCCGAAAGTCCGTGGTAGCAGGAGCTGCCGAATCGTGCTGCTCAGCTCCGCATAGCCGCACCCGGAAGTCCAACTGGTGTCTTATTAAGCTGGCAGTCAGGGTTAGGAACATGCCTCATATTTTTGTGTATATGTATGGAATGTATCTTTTATACAGACTTAATAATCTGGTCTGCGGTGTAGGTGCACAAAATCTGAAATTGCAAATAATAGGAAGCATGATTAACTGAAGAGGACTGTACAATTTCAGAGGTCATATACCAGTGAGTATATTGGGTAGGTAGATGTAAACTGACAATTAATGCAGAAAAATATAAGATGGATTATTTTAAAGGAAAGAATAAGCGGAACTGTGCAATAAATGGCAAAACCTTAACGGATTGGGTTCAGATACACAAACTTTCAACAGTTAGAACATTTTGATAAAAGTTGTGCTTTAAATAAAACGTGGAGAGAAAACAGATTCAATTTGGTACCGGAGATTAGAGCTTTTGGTTATCTGTCTCTTCAGAATAGTAGACCTATCGTTTTTACCTTTTTAAAAAGTTTGTTGCCATATGAAAAAACAGAGCTTCAGGTTTGGTGCAAGAAGTTATTTTCAGATGGCAGATAACTAAATGTTCATATGTTTGACTTTTATTTAGTCACAGCAATAGCAGTGTTTTAAAACATTTTCAAACATTGAACTACAACTACAAACTTTAGATTTTAATTAATGTGTGCAGATTTAGTTATATTTCCTTAATAATGTCCCCAGATGGATACACATTTTATTCAGTGTCACAGGAACGTTTTTTGGATGATTTGGAAGAAGAAGCAAATAGTGCTCGAAGAAGACATGATTCCAAGACTTCAGTAAACTGAAACACTTAGTTTATACAGTTTGTGATTTATGACTGGTCAAACTGAACAATTATGCAACTTGTATCTATTAAAGAAAATGAAACATGCTGGATCAAGATGTACACTTTTCAGAATGCACAGAAGCTTTTATTTTCTGTCGGAGTCTGCCTTGATCTAGGAATAATTTTATGGCAAGGGCAATGCCTCCTGTTTGTATGGCCAAATCGAATGTATACATTTGTTGTACTATTAATAAAACTAGTAACTTGAATCTAATTATTCTTTCAAACCATATCTAAGATTTGAAAAAAAAGTTCTACAAAATCATGTTTTAGTATTTCAGGTTCTTATTAATTCCTTAAATTAGCCTTTAAGTCCACACAGTAAAATAGATATTCATAAAGTTGTGAAATTTAACATGAATTGGGACATTCTGAGAGTTCCTTGGATAAAAATGTTGTTGATCGTGTTCAGGTATTTAATGGAAGCAGTAACTTTAATGGTTCATGTTTTCAAAAGTTGTAAATCTTCATTTTTATGGTAGGATACTCAAATCAATTTTAGTCATTCAATCTCTTTTGCATTTGATAATTTATTAATGCAAGTTATAGAAAGTCATATTATACAGCAATGTTCCCTTTAAAATGTAATTGTTTTTACTAGTAGATTTTTGCAATGCACAGGACCTGAATTGTTTTGCACAGCTGCTGTGCATACACCGTATTTAACATGGAACTGGTCTTGGAGCATGGTACCTTCCAGGCTGCTGTGAAGCCTCTCACAGGATTCACCAGAAGGTGGTACTGAAAAGCATTCTGGGATAAATCAGTGCAGTCACAACTTGGAAGAGAATTGAGGAGGACCCACTGCCAAAGAATGGAATAGCCCCAAACATTACATTGCTGCAGTGTTTCCATCCCTCCTTCCACCTCAAACCAAAAAAAAGAGGGAGAGAGACCGTACTTTAGGAGAGCACCAGACCAGCGAGGGACACTCTTGAGTTTGGATTTAAGAAGGTAGCTGATTTGTGAGTACGTCCTCATGAGTGTTTTTATTTTATTATAAAGTAATTCAATATTAAACATTTGGTGGGACTTGGTGTTCCGCCTGCGACATGTATTCAATCATGAATGCTGACAACATCCCTGCCAATTGTATCTGTTGGAAGTGTATCCAGCTGCACTTGCTGACTGAACGAATGTATTGGTTTGAGCAGCAGCTGGAAGTACTAAGAAACATCCAAATGGTGCAAAGTGTCATAGAAGTTATAGAGACGTGGTCACACCCAAGGTACAGGAAGGCTGACCTCTAGGGTAGTCATTTCAGGATTACTCCCTGTGCCATATGCTAGTGAGGCTAGGAACAGAGAGATACTAAGTTAAATACTTGGCTAAAGAGCTGAAGGGGAGGGCTCCAGATATGTGGATCATTGAGATGTCCCAGGGAAGGTGGGACCTACAGAAGCAGGATGGGTTGCACCTAAACTGAAGGGGCACCAATATCCTGGCTGGTAGGTTTGCTAACAGGTTTGGAAGGGTTTAAACTAGTAGGGCTGGTGGCAGGAGAGGGGGGGGAGCTTGAAATTAAGCCAAATATTGGGAATTCGCTGATCTCTGGAGGTCTGGGGCGTCATTCTCCGACCCCCCCCAGCGGAGAATGGCCGTTGGCCGCCGTGAATCCCGCCCCCGCCGGTTGACGCAGTCTCCGGTACCGGATATTCGGCGGGGGCGGAAATCGGGCCGCGCCGGTTGGCGGGCTCCCCCGCTTGAGTCTCCAGCCCGGATGGGCCGAAGTCCCGCCGAGAAATTGCCTGTCCCGCCGGCGTAAATTAGAGTACCTATTTACCGGCGGGACAAGGCGGCGTGGGCGAGCTCTGGGGTCCTGGGGGGGGCGCGGGGCGATCTGGCCCCTGGGGGTGCCCCCACGGTGGCCTGGCCCGCGATCGGGGCCCACCGATCCGCGGGCGGGCCTATGCTGTGGGGGCACTCTTTCCCATCCGCCTCTGCCACGGTCTCCACCATGGCGGAGGCGGAAGAGACTCTCCCCACTGCGCATGCGCGGGAAACTCAGCGGCCGCTGACGCTCCCGCGCATGCGCCGCCCCGACATGTCATTTCCGGGCCAGCTGGCGGGGCGGAAATCCCTCCGGCGTCGGCCTAGCCCCTCAATGTTGGGGCTCGGCCCCCAAAGATGCGGAGCATTCCGCACCTTTGGGGCGGCGCGATGCCTGTCTGATTGGCGCCGTTTTGGGCGCCAGTGGGCGAACATCGCGCCGTTTGGGGAGAATTTCGCCCCTGGTGTGCATTTACTTCAACGCCAATATAACAGGTAAGCGGATGAATTTGGAGCTTGAACTAATGTGAGGTATTATAATGTGTTACGGAGACATGGTTAAAGGAGGGACAGGATTGGCAGCTTAATTGGTTTGGGATATTGATGTTTTAGATGAGACGGGATAGCAGAAAGGGTGGGAGAGTTGCATTACTGGTGAGGAAACATCACAGCTGAGATGAGGGGGGATATCGTGGAGGGATCCTCCAGTGACGCATTATGTGTATAGCTCACAAATAGGAAGGGTGCAATCACAATGTTGGGGTTGAACTATTGGCCTCCCAACATTTTGGTGTTGAACAGGTTTCTTCATTGCAGAACACATTAATTACAGAGTATCTAGATTTGAATTACTCTAGCAAATGCAAAGTTAAACATCCATTGTTAAGCATTACATTCAAGAAAATAATTGCATTTTTACATCAGTAAATTTATTGCACAGCCTTGCACACAAGAACATATTCAGACACTTTGTAGATTTGAGGCATAATGCTGTTTATACAATTTTTATTGGTTTGTGATTTCTGATAAATGCTTTCAAAATGTGGAAAATCATATACAGTCGTAGCTTTAGTGATATTGCTCAACTAATATACATTAATTTGGATGGAGAGTATTTTTAGCTTCAAACGGAATTATCATTTTAGTCTTGTGGAGATTATTTTAACTTAATTGTGAGGTAAGGTACCTAACAAATATGGCAGACACAACCATTTGGTTCATTCATTTAATATTTCTATTATACCAGAACTGCAATAGATTGTTAGGATATAGTAAATTTCATGAAAATGGTAGAGGGGAAACGTTTCCTTTCCACTGAATTCAGCAACGCCATACATTTATTTGTAAAGAACACATTTATGATTTTGCTACACTTTGCATTCTAGGGAAATTTCACCTCTTAATGTTACTCTGATACATATTAAGAAGTCTTATATGTAAGTGTGGGAAAGAGGGGTTCCTTTTCATGGGACACTGGCATCAGTTTTGGGACAGGGGGGACCTATGCCGTTGGGATGGTCTCCACCTGAACCAAGCTAGGACCAGTGTTCTGGCGAAAAGAGTAACTAGGGTGGTCAATCGGACTTTAAACTAGAGATTGGGGGGGGAAGGGAAAGTCGGGGAACCAAGAGGTGAAGTAATCAGTGGGAAGCGTAGCTGCTTAGGAATACAAAAAAGCACGAAAAGACAGAATCTCACAAAATATGACAGTGTATGGAAAGGCTCAGTAAACCAAGGTCCACCACACTAAGAAAACAAAAAGGGACGGTCAATTAAAGGTGCTATATTTAAATGCGCGCAGTGTACAGAACAAGGTAGATGAGCTTGTGGCCCAAATTGTGACTGGCAGGTATGATGTGGTAGGCATCACAGAGACGTGGTTGCAGGGGGTTCAGGATATTTAAACATCCAGGGAGCCACAACCTATCGAAAAGACAGCGAGGTAGGAAGAGGGGGTGGGGTTGCCTTGTTAATTAGGAATGAAATTAAATCAATAGCACTAAACGACATAGGGTCAGATGATGTGGCGTCTGTGTGGGTAGAGTTGAGGAACCACAGGCAAAAAAAACATAATGGGAGTTATGTACAGGCCTAACAGTGGTCAGGACCAGGGGCACAAAATGCACCACGAAATAGAAAGGGCATGTCAGAAAGGCAAGGTCACAGTGATCATGGGGGACTTCAATGTGCAGGTGGACTGGGTAAATAATGTTGCCAGTGGACCCAAAGAAAGGGAATTCATTGAATGTTTACAAGAGGGCTTTTTGGAACAGCTTGTGATGGAGCCCACAAGGGAATAGGCCATTCTGGACTGAGTGTTATGTAATGAGCCAGACTTGATAAAAGATCTTAAAGTAAGGGAACACTTAGGAGGCAGTGATCATAATATGGTAGAATTCAGTCTGCAATTTGAAAGAAAGAAGGTAGAATCAGATGTAAAGGTGTTACAGTTAAATAAAGGTAACTACAGGGGCATGAGGGATGAACTGATGAAAATCGACTGGGAGCAGAGCCTAGTGGGAAAGACAGTAGAACAGCAATGGCAGGAGTTTCTGGGAGTAATTGAGGACACAGTACAGAGGTTCATCTCAAAGAAAAGAAAGGTTATCAGAGGGGGGGATTAGGCAGCCATGGCTGACGAAGTCAGGGAATGCATCAAAGCAAAAGAGAAAGCCTATAATGTGGCAAAGAGTAGTGGGAAGTCAGAAGATTGGGAAGGCTACAAAAACAAACAGGATAACAAAGAGAGATATAAGGAAAGAGAGGATCAAATATGAAGGTAGGCTAGCCAGTAACATTAGGAATGACAGGAAAAGTTTCTTTAAATACATTAAAAACAGACTGGAGGCAAAAGTAGACATTGGGCCGCTCCAAAATGACGCTGGTAATCTAGCGATGGGAGACAAGGAAATAGCTGAGGAACTAAATAAGTACTTTGCGTCAGTCTTCACAGTAGAAGACATGAGTAATATGAAACAATTCAGGAGAGTCAGGGGGCAGAGTTGAATATGGTAGCCATCACAAAGGAGAAAGTGCTAGAGAAACTAAGAGGTCTAAAAATTGATAAATCTCCGGGCCCAGATGGGGTACATCCTAGAGTTCTCAAGGAGATTGCTGAAGAAATAGTGTAGGCGATAGTTATGATCTTTCAAAAGTCACTGGAGTCAGGGAAAGTCCCAGAGGATTGGAAAATCGCTGTTGTAACCCCCATGTTCAAGAAGGGAACAAGAAAAAAGATGGAAAATTATAGGCCAATTAGCTTAACCTCGGTTGTTGGCAAGATTCTAGAATCCATCGTTAAGGATGAGATTTCTAAATTCTTGGAAGTGCAGGGTCGGATTAGGACAAGTCAGCATGGATTTAGTAAGGGGAGGTCGTGCCTGACAAACCTGTTAGAGTTCTTTGAAGAGATAACAGATAGGTTAGACCAAGGAGAGCCAATGGATGTTATCTATCTTGACTTCCAAAAGGCCTTTGATAAGGTGCCTCACGGGAGACTGCTGAGTAAAATAAGGGCCCATGGTATTCGAGGCAAGGTACTAACATGGATTGATGATTGACTGTCAGGCAGAAGGCAGAGAGTTGGGATAAAAGGTTATTTTTCGGAATGGCAACCGGTGACGAGTGGTGTCCCGCAGGGTTCAGTGTTGGGGCCACGGCTGTTCTCTTTATATATTAACGTTCTAGATGACAGGACTGGGGGCATTCTGGCTAAGTTTGCCGATGATACAAAGATAGGTGGAGGGGCAGGTAGTATTGAGGAGGAGGGGAGGCTTCAGAAAGATTTAGACAGTTTAGGAGAGTGGTCCAAGAAATGGCTGATGAAATTCAACGTGGGCAAGTGCGAGGTCTTGCACTTTGGAAAAAAGAATAGAGGCATGGACTATTTTCTAAACGGTGACATAATTCATAATGCTGAAGTGCAAAGGGACTTGGAGTCCTAGTCCAGGATTCTCTAAAGGTAAACTTGCAGGTTGAGCCCGTAATTAAGAAAGCAAATGCAATGTTGTCATTTATCTCAAGAGGCTTGGAATATAAAAGCAGGGATGTACTTCTGAAGCTTTATAAAGCACTAGTTAGGCCCCATTTAGAATACTGTGAGCAATTTTGGGCCCCACACCTCAGGAAGGACATACTGGCACTGGAGCGGGTCCAGCGGAGATTCACACGGATGATCCCGGGAATGGTAGGCCTAACATACGATGAACGTCTGAGGATCCTGGGATTATATTCATTGGAGTTTAGGAGGTTGAGGGGAGATCTAATAGAAACTTACAAGATAATGAATGGCTTAGATAGGGTGGACGTAGGGAAGTTGTTTCCATTAGCAGGGGAGACTAGGACCCGGGGGCACAGCCTTAGAATAAAAGGGAGTCACTTTAGAACAGAGATGAGGAGAAATTTCTTCAGCCAGAGAGTGGTGGGTCTGTGGAATTCATTGCCACAGACGGCGGTGGGAGGCCGGGACGTTGAGTGTCTTTAAGACAGAAGTTGATAAATCCTTGATTTCTCGAGGAATTAAGGGCTTTGGAGAGAGAGCGGGTAAATGGAGTTGAGATCAGCCATGATTGAATGGTGGAGTGGACTCGATGGGCCGAATGGCCTTACTTCCGCTCCTATGTCTTATGGTCTTATAACACCAGGTTAAAGTCCAACTGGTTGATTTTGAATCACTAGCTTTCAGAGCACTGGTCCTTCTTCAAGTGGGACATATCATATGGACCTTTCCAACACACAGCTAGTTCCATGACTCTTCAAATCAATATTATTTTATCTCCAACCTATTATGTTTATATCGTTGATTATAATGTCACAGTAGGACCTACTGGAACTGATGTTATTAAAATGGGTGGCAACACTCAAGTTTCAAATATTTTTTAGAAAGCAACAATGCAATAAAGTTAAATACACTTAAGAAAATAGACGTAATTTACACCAGCAATCTGCAGATGTTCCACAAGGGTGTTTTTTTTCTGGTCACTGATTTGCTGGACACCTTAAATGTCTGGGTCCTGTGATTTTAGACCTAATAGGTATATTAGGTTTAAAAACATACTTAACATCTGCATTTATTTCAAGTGACTTTGCTACATTTGTGATGGTACAAGAAGGTTCACCCAAAATAAGATGTAGTTTGGCTTCAAAAGGTAAATTACCGTTATTGCAGATAAATATGAAGTTTAATGTTTTGTAGGTTTGTTAAAGTGGACATTGCAATCAAAAAGGCATCATTGAACAATTAAATAAAATTCCATCTCCACTATAAAGGTGTGAACATTCATAATTAATAAACATAACTCTAAGAATTAATACAAGATCAACATAGTTTTAGTAACTATCATATCTTGTCCAAATATAAATATCTTGCATTACTCTCAGATGTAAATTTATATCAGTCAGCTTTGGATTCAGATACTACAAAATATTTTACAAAATTAAATATCTTCAATAAAATAATTATTTGACATTTAATGTACATGTAAAATGATGAATTGATAGATTAAAACAATTTACAATAGATTACACTACCTTCCATTTGAGAAAGTTGCTTATATAGTTTTAATATTAGAGCTATCATTATGCAATTCTTATACAATTTACTCGAACACCAAATTTTATATATACATATGCACATACAATTAATAAAGTAGTTTTTTTAACAGTGTGACAGTGGCAGAATATATTTTAAAATAAAAATACATAAATGATTTATATTGGTTGCTTAGCACCCAGCACTCTTGGAATTGCATATGCATTGCAAGGTTAACAAACTTCCTCTAAACTGACCAGATTCATATCTAGTCTATTTTCCTGCATTCAGTTTTTAATCTGATTTGATCAGATTCTCTTTGCAATAAATTGTCATAAACAGTATATTTGAATCAACTATCATCAAGAACAGAAACATAGATCTTTGTGTCTGATTAAAACAGGGACCATTGTTGAAGCATTTCATGCCAGATAATGTAATCTGGTTAAAACTGCTGATGGACTTACTGTTTTTGTATTTTAGCATTTTTAAAAATTAGTCTTTTAAAGGAAAATCAAATGCAGGATATATCTTTATATCTTGCGCTGCAACAATCATAAGGGCATTTCACCCATTACTATAACTAACTTCTGATGGGGAGCATCCAGAGTATTTCTGAACATGTGATTGAAGATCATAGGCTATACTGCTGACTGTGTGCATCGTATAATAGTCCAAGCCCAAACTGTTAGCTACAGTAACTATCCATAAGTCTACCAACAATGGGTGATTCTGCAGATAGAACTGGTGTAACAGTGACAGACCTTTATTGCGGTTGGAATAGTACATGTTTCATTTCATTTAAATTTATTGTACAGAACCTTGGTTTCTGATGACCATCTCTGTACAACTTAGAAGTCTTCAGGAAAAGACTCCCACCAACAGCTGATGGTGTTTAGCGTTGATCCTGTGAGCTTCAACTGCCTGTTAAGGAATTCCTCCTACTGAATCCTGCAGACATATACAACAGTTTTATCGTCAGAATGTGGTCTTTTTAAGAATTGTAGCATTGATTCAACTTCACAATAGTAGTCATTAATTCTGGTGCTGTACACAATTTGCAATATTCAACAATTTTGCCAAAATCAAGATTCCATTTAATTAGGCAGTGTTGAGAATGCAATACCACATTTTTTTCCCAGTCACTAACTTGAAAACTTTGTACTAAACGATTCAATACATTTTACAGGTACAATGGCCCACACATTCATCCTTGCTGAGGGTAAAAAGTATTCCACTCATTTATAATGAAGTGTTCATATGATTGCTTAGCTGTTTGGGTGTCATGGTTCCCACCGTATTTTGCTATGATTTACACAGGTTGGCTTTATGTCTGTGGTTAAGGGGTAAGCAAAGGGGGTCAGGCTTGATCATGTTCTTCTACACATTTTAATTATTCATATATATGCTTGTGTGTCTGACATGTGATTGAAGTATTTTCCAGGAAGGAAAACAGGCCATCTGGCATATATCAAGTCTAATTGAGTCCTGTATTGGCTGAATCTGGAGCCACAGACAATGATCTGTTCTTATCAGCCATCAGAATGGCGTGGGAGGATTTCTGTAATAATATTTAATTTAATATTTACCAAAACTGAAAAACATTTAACTTAATAATAGCTGGGAACATCTAATTGTAAGCAAATGTTCCACAAATTTCCATGTTGCTATGAAGGAAAAATCTGGCGCATTACTTCAAATTAAATCATGGAATTTTACACAAAGAAACATGTTCAAACTAATCAGTGAAAATTTAAGATCAATGTCAAGAGGCCCTTCATCACACATGTGCAACATATGAAGTTACAGACAAATTCTGAAATCATAAGACATAGAAGCATAAGTATGACCCATCGAGTCTGCTCCACCATTAAATTAGATCATGGCTGATCTGAATCTACTTTCCAATCTTATCCCGATAACCCTTGATTCCGTTACTGATTAAAAACCTATCTATGGGCAGCTTGGTGGCACAGTGGATCGTATTGCTGTCTCATGGTGCCGAGGTCCCAGGTTCGATCCCGCCCTGGGTCACTGTCCATGTGGAGTTTGCACGTTCTCCCCATGTTTGCGTGGGTTTCATCCCCACAACCCAAAAGATGTTCAGGGTAGGTGGACTGGCCATACTAAATTGCCCCTTAATTGGGAAAAAATGAATTGAGTACTCTAAATTTCAATTTTTAAAAACTATCTATCTCAACCTTGATCATAATTAACGACCCAGCCTCTACTGCTCTCTGCAGTAAAGAATTCTACAGAATCACTACATTCAGAGAATAAATTCCTCCTCATCTGTCTTAAATGGCCGATTCCTTACTCTTTATGCCCTCTGGTCCTAGACTCTCCCACAAGAGGAAACCCTCTCAAGCCCCTTGAGAATCCTATATGTCTCAATAAAATCACCTCTCATTTTTCTAAACTCCAATGAGTACAGACCCAATCTACCCAACCTCTCATAAGAAAATCCCTCCATACCTGGGATCAACCTGGTGAACCTTCACTGGACTGCCTCCAATGCCAGTATACCTTTCCTTAGACAAAGGAACCAAAACTGTTCACAGTATTCCAGGTGTGGTCTAACTAGTGCCTTGTATAGTTTTAGCAGGATTTTCATATTTTTATATTCCATTCCCACCGAAATAAAGGCCAACATTCCATTTGTCTTCCCAATTGCCTTCTGAACTTGCATGCTAGCTTTTGGGGATTTATGCACGAGGACCCCAAATCCCTCTGTGCTGTTTTCTGAAGTCTTTCTCTATTTAAATAATATCTCCTTTATTCTTCATACCAAAGTGCATAACTTCACATTTTCCTACATTATGTTTCACCTGCCAAGTTTGTGCCCATTCACCTAACTGTCTATATCTTCTGTAGATTCTTTTGTGTCATCACCTTCCCACCTATTTTTGTGTCATCCGCAAACTTGGCAATATTGCGTTCACTTCCCTCGTCCAAGTCATTAATATATATTGTGGTTCCAGCATGGATCCCTGTGGTACTCCACTAGTTACAGGTTGCTATCCTGAAAATGCTCCTCTTATCCCACTTAAGGAACAGTTGGTACTGCAATAGATGTGGAGGACTAGGGTCTTTTATTTATGTGTGAGTTTAGATGAGAAGCTGCCCAGGCCAATCTCCCACCCTTCACTTTCCATAAACTTATTCTGATCCAAATCCCTGCTTCCTTAATCCTCAACTGCATCAAGTACCGTTCACCCTGTCACTTCCATTCACGAGAACTTGAACTACCAGACTCTCAACACTTCATATTAAAAAATGTCATCTTGTTTAGACCCCTTCACTGCTATATGGCTCCACGTCCTGCATTTCTTCCACCGCTACCTACTCCAAAACTGGGTATTTTCTATTCTCTCTGATTGTAGCCTGTTATGTATTCCCCCTCTGCCCTCGAGCTTTACTTCACCATTTGTGGCTGAATATTCTGCCATCTAGGTGCTTTGCTATAGGATTCCCTGGAGGCACCTTTCTTTCTCTGCCGCTTTCAAAACTCCCCATAAATTCATTGCCTTGACTAAGCTTTTGGTCAACCTGCCTGATATCTCAGTCTAGCATCCATTTTTGATTATACTATGAAGCATATTGGAACATTGTTCTTTATTAAATATGCTACTTGAATATAAGTTAGTGTTAAATATCTTTCCTAACCCATATTTCTTCTGTGATCTTACAAATGTACTTTGAATCATCAGTACATGATGATGAAACACTATTGTTCTTTTAGCTAACCAAATAAAATTAAATTGTTTACAAGGGAAAGCACTAAAATATCAAGCAAAAGTACATTTTCTAGTCATAAAATGCAGTTGTTCACTTTAGGTTATTATAGATACCTGCTTGCTGTAAAGTCTCAAGTCGTTGCAAGCTGTTACGACGGGATGGGTTGAAATTTCCCTTGGATAAACGTCTTTGCCTTCCAGTTAAGATTGCAGCTGGTGATACTATTCCAGCTGGAGGTACTTTACCCATCTTTTCATAGAGCTCCTCAATCTCCTTCTTCTGAATTGCCTGCAATTTCTGAACCTCTGCCATATGTCTGTTGGATTAACACAAGTATTTCAGCCAGTAAAACAACAAAAATGGTCACCGGGTAGCACCAAATTTGTATTGCTGTCTAAGCTTTTCGTCTTGTATCAATCGACAATGGTTTCGTGCTCATCTTTAGACTTTTGGTCATCATTAAATTTCTAATTCCATTGAATTCAAATTTCACTAACTGTTGTGGGATTTGAATACAGATCCCCGGCGTCTCTGGATTACTAGTCCAGTGACAATACTACTATACCCCCACCTATTTAGAAAACATATTTTGAAATATAATCCCACTCCAAATAAAACATTCGGTACAGCACCATGAACAACAAATACTTCAGAACAGTAACTCAAGAGCTTACCTTTCTCTCAGGCTTTGCAACTCTTCAAATATCTCATCACCGTCGCTTTCAGTATCGTCACTGCTAATGTAGACAGTTGACCGTGAATATTGAATCCATCCATGCACTGGGACTGAATCAATGTGGTCATCTGATAGTTTGGAATCAGAATTTTGTTTCTCATCTCCTGAACTAACCATTACTTTGTTACTGTCTGGAGAGTGATTGTCACCAGCAACCTCAGGGATTCCCAAGGAACACTGTACAACCTGGTTGGGTGAACTTGGCAGGGAATAGATATCTTGCTGACTTCCCAATGCTGTACTCAATCCATCGTTCAACATTGGTTCCCAGAGAGTCGTAGTTGGTCTCAAAGGAGCACAGTTTTCCGCAACCAAATGATCTCTTGTCTTAGTGTCTTCCTGATTTGCCAATTGAGAAACCCCTTTGATTTGATCTTGCGTTTTGAAGATTTCAAAACGTCCTACAGTAAGAGGCTGGGGCAAGCCAGATGGCTGAAAATTCTTGAACTCTGTAAAACATTTAAAAGAATCGTTAAAACTAACTTCCTCTGAGCGTTTTTCATATTTCTTATAATATTCTAAGAAGAAATCATTTATTTCCATGTGTTCTGACAGTTTTTCTTGAGGTATAGCTAAATCAGTCAATCATGTCCACGTTATCCACTTACAATTTGAATGTGAAAAATAATTATACACTGAACTAATAAATAGAAGTGGTTTTGTAATATGTTCTGAGTAATTACTGTTCCACAAACTACAAATTATTTTATGAAATGAGGCAACTAAATTACAAGGTTGATCCAGATTTGCCAACATCTGCTCTCGCTTTGTAGAAACATTTAGGATTAATATTCTTAAGAGAAAAAAAGACTGTAAAACAGCTTCTTGTCATGTTGCTACACTTTCCCTCAACACTGTTCTACATAGGCTCTGGCTCAGGAGTTCAAGACCTTCAGGATTGCATGGCCTGGAGGGAGGGCATTCAAGATGACATTTCATCATTTGGGATTCTTCTCTGCAGTCAGAATTGATACACTTGGCTGTATCCCCAGTTGCGAATAAGAGTTTTGAAGCCGCCAACATGTTTCCTGAGGATAGAGTCACAGCCAAATAAGGCCATGTTTTGCTGGCTCCCAATGGTAAGGTTCCCTCTGGGTCATTAGAAGGCTCTTCTTCCTTTATTTGTAGCTGCATTAACTGATCAGCAAACCATCAGCTGTGAGGAGCACAGTAGAGGCTGGATGGTATACAAGAAGCTTCCCCTTGACTTTGTTGCCGGCTCAGAGGATGAGGAGGATCACAGGTTTGCTTTGTCCATTCTACTGTTGATGTAACTTGTCGCATTATGGCAGGTGGAACTATACCAACAAGCAGCTAATAGATCATCCACCTTAGTAGGTTTCAGGCTGTAGAGGATCATAGAATCACTACAGTGCAAAAGGAGGCCATTTGGTCCATTGAGTCTGCACCGACCCTTGGAAAGAGTACCCTACCTAGGTCCATGCCCCGACCCTATCCCACTAACCCCACCTAACCTTTTCGACACCAAGGGGCAATTTAGCATAGCCAATCCACCTAACCTGCACATCTTTGGACTGTGGGAAGAAACCTGAGCACCTGAAGGAAATGGAATCCAACTTCTTGGCATGGGGAAAACATTACCAGAGTAGCAGACGTATTCAGCTGCTTAGCAGGCAAGTTGTATCTTGTAGCACGGAATCCACAATATAGAACTATTTCATCCTTTTTGGTGCTGGTCAGACTCCTGCCCATATCAGCTCACTCCAATATTCTGAACTCTGCCAACATCCTTTTTGGTTGCTCTTCCAGCTCTAGCACACAACTACCGATAGCTCTGACTTTGAAGCCTCATTCTTCCAGCCTCCGATCCTCAGACTTGCCGCTCAGTAAATTAATCCAGCTAACTCCCAATCAGCTTGCTAGTTGGTCAGCAATTTGACAGGGAAACTTCCAGTTGCGGCGATACGGAGCTAAGCCGCACATTTCGGTGGCTCCCGCTAGAACGGACTTTTGGGCTCTCCAGAGGAGCCCCAACGGAAATTTTTCGACCGATTCCCATGTGGGAAGGTGAGAGCAAGGTCCCCCTTCCGTTGTGTATGGAGGGAACCAGAAGTGGAGCGGGGGGAAAAAGTGGCTTTGGAGCAGCGGCAGAAACGAGGGGGGGAAAAACAAGATGGCGGAGGGTGGAGATCGAGCAATTTGACAGGGTGAAAAGCCTGGGCAATTAGTTGGCAGGTCCAATATTGTGCTTCCTCTTTCAATGCACGTGGCTACTAAACTATGACAATTTATTATTTGAATAATCATACTAGCGACCTTGTTTTTTTCAGACCAAGATTCAAATAATGTGCCTCTTGTTTAAAATAGGATACATTCAGTGTCGCCTTTTGGATATCAAATGTACAGCTAGATTGTTTGAAGTGCAGTGTTGCCTGCAGTAAAGGCCGATCGACTCTAATAGGATCAATCTCATTTTATATCAACATATTTGAATGTACAAAACATTCCATTCTACGCAAAATGAATCAGGAGCTTGTCAGATTAATCATTTTTAAGCATTACTTAATGTTAATTTATTTCTAATCTTGGCTATGTAAATAGCCTTGGTTTTCAGGGGCGGCATGGTGGTTAGCACTGCTGCCTCACAGCGGCGAGGACCTGGGTTCGATCCCGGCCCTGGGTAACACTCCGTGTGGAGTTTGCATATTCTCCCTCTGTCTGCGTGGGCCTCACCCCCACAACCCAAAGATGTGCAAGGTAGGTGGATTGGCCACACTAAATGGATCTTTAATTGGAAAAAATGAATTGGGTACTCAAGTTTAAAAAAATATATAGTCTTGGTTTTCTTCCTGAACTACAGACATTTGCTAATAGCAACAACTAATGAGATTAATATCTCTTCTCACCCAAATATCAGAAAACTTCGAGAGCTTGTTACTTAGCTTTACATTGAAGGGAAGGGGAAAAAAAACGATGGTTTTATTTTTGCATAATAATCTTTATTAGTGTCACTAGTAGGCTTACACTGCCTACTAGTTACTGTGAAAATCCCCTAGTCGCCACACTCCGGCGCCTGTTCGGGTACACTGAGGGAGAATTCAGAATGTCCAGTTCACTTAACAAGCATGTCTTTTGGGACATGTGGGAAGAAACTGGAGCACCCGGAGGAAACCCATGCAGACACGGGGAGAACGTGCAGACTCCCCACAAACAGTGACCCAAGCAGGGAATCGAACCTGGGTCCCAGGCACTGTGAAGCAACAGTGCTAACCACTGTGATACCGTGCCGCCCGCACTAAAATAGCATATTAGCTTCTAAAATACACCTTTGTTCTTTTCAATTATTTAGTCAAAATTCATTTCCTGGAAGCCAAAAGAACATTTCTAAACTCACTAAATGTTCTTACGGAGAATAAAATGATTAATTTTATAACTTGGCAATTACAATATAAGTTGCAAGGTCTGTGCATCACCATTTCTTATACTAGTCACTTTCATTTCTGAACTTATCTGGACTCCGGTGCCGGCTCTAATTGGCACCTTGGAGGGTGATGGTGACCTGAGCACTCACCTCCAAAATCCCCTTCAGAAGCAAGGTCGCTAGATTCTCATTTTTATACAGCTGTTGCACCTTGCACCGGTGGACCAATGAATATTGGGTGGGGGGGGGTCGTTAATGTATTTGAATGAGGTTCCCAGAATTCCCATTATGCTATCAGCGAAGAGCCTGGAAAAATGGGACAAAACTATCTCGCCTTTCCAATTCTCGCCACGTTTTCCATCCACGTCGCTGTTCTCGCTGACGGCTAACACACAGGCTCAAAATCCCATCCACTACTTCTTACATTTAGAAACCACTGTTTCAAAAATAAAAATACTGCAGCTATATGGAACCATCATAGAAGTTACAAATGAGACCAGCTGTAAGTGGATGAAAGAATGAGATGGTAGGAACAACTGGCTGGAAATGAAACACTAAGAAAACAATTCACAAAAATTGAAGCAATGTAACTTTGAAACATATTGCAGATGTAGTCGTTACTTACCCTCAGTAATAGGAGGCAATGGTAATTTTCCTGCCTGTGATGATAGGGCTTCAGTTATAATCAACGATGATATATTTTTCTTACTTCTGTCCAGCAACTGTAAAAAAAAAAAAGATTTACATAAATATAAATCAAAATCATGCAAGATGAGCATTTTTGTCACACGTTCATTAAAATATAATTCTGAACAGAACTGATTCGCAAGGCAGTAGTGGGATCAGATTGATTGTTGCATTGTTGTCATTTCAATTTAAAAAAATTTAAAATCTGTTTGCGGTATGTGCGTGCTCCTGGAAAGCCGAGCATTTAGTTTCTATCAATAATTGGAGTAAACGAGTGGCTTGTTGGGCCATTTCAGAAGGCAGTTGGGAGTCTGGAGTCACATTATGGGCCAGACCAGGTAAGGCCAGCAGATTTCTTTCCTAACAGGCAGGTGGGAGCTAGATGGGATTCAAAGACAATCTGGCAGTCCCCGCCACATTTAACAACACCAGCTTTATACTCTAGATTTATTTATTAACGGAATTGAAATTCTCCACCTGTCATGGTGGAATTTGAACTCCAGTCTCTGGAACATTAATTTAGGACTCTGGATTATTAGTCCAGGGTCATAATGGTTACTAAAAGCAAATACTGCAGATGCTGGAAATCAGAAATAAAATCAAAAAAGCTGGAAAAATCCATGGCAGCATCTGTGGCGAGAAAAACATGGTTAATGTTTTGAGTCCATATGACCCTTCTAATAATAATCTTTATTATTGTCACAAGTAGGCTTACATTCACACTGCAATGAAGTTACTGTGAAAATCCCCTAGTCAGCACACTCTGGCACCCTGTACGGGTATACAGAGGGAGAATTCAGCATGTCTAAATGACCTAACGGCACATTTTTCAGGACTTGTGGGAGGAATCAGTTCTTAGAAGGGTCATATGGACTCGAAGCGATAACTTTGTTCTCTCCACAGATGCTGCAAGACCTGCTGAGTTTATCCAGCATTTCTTATTTTAATTTCATGAATGTTACTGTTCCCTTTAATTATGAGTCATTGTCATTGAATGAAAGCAATATTACATTACAGATCAGTATGGAGAGTTACCAATCTCAATTATACATATCGGAAATTAAACATTAATTTAGAGTTCTAAATTAATTGTACTTATTAGAAATTCTACTTACCGCTAACTGTCTAATCTCTAGTTCTTTAGTTGAGCCACTTATAAGACCTGTAACAGTAACGTGAGGCATCGGAGGTGAAACTACTGTGCTTTCACAGAAATTGGAATGTACATAATTTCCTAGATTCTGATGTGGCGGAAAAGAACTTGCAAGATTAAGTATCGGACTGGGATGTGAATAAAATGGAGGATGTGCTGATGATGGAGAGCACATGTTAGCGACTGGTATTGCGGTGGGTGTTGACATAAAAGCTGTTGGAGTTTTTTCATTCTGGTGTGGGGTACCCTGGACACCTAAAGATGTTGGCCTGCCGTCAGTTTCTTTGCTTGATGCTACCATGTGACCACGTTCAGAACTGGATGTCCGCAGTACGTGGCTGAAGTTGTGGAGCATCTCTGGAGATCTGTTGCACTCAGGAAAAATTGATCCAAGTTGCCCTTCTAGACTTGCCATGCCACCATTCTCGGCATTATTTGGCTGTTGTCCAATATTTATTTCTGGCGATGGAAGATGAGGTAGTCTGGAAATGTTGGCAGGCGGAGAGATTGGAGAAGCAATGTTGCCACTGGGGGACATCAATGGAAATTGTAAAGAAGGGCTTGGTAGGATTGTAAGGGCCAGATGACCCACGCACATCAAGGATAGCACATCAGCCAAGAGAGACAAGGGCTGTGTGGTTGGTGACCAGCTATTACCCTGCGACTGTAAAAATTGTGGCATGTCTCCCCCAACATTCCCTGCAACCTTTATCGGAAGTTCTCTTTGCACGACGTATTGTGGGCTTCCCTGCTGATTCAGTGCTAGGTTTTGAAGGGTGTTCGAAGCATAAGTAGCAGTAGGTAGAGACATTAGTACTGGCTTGAAATTCTGCGATGGTGTAGATATAAACAGCTCAGTTCCACTGTGTTCATTATCAGAGACCTGAATTGGATTATAATTGTTAAGTGTCACATTACTAAATGTTGCTCCTGATGTATAGCCTGTTGAAATTGGTTGTGCCATTGCTCTGGGCTGTCTGAACATGTTTGATGAAGCTGCAGGAAAATAAAGTAATGGCAGTTCAGTCAATTTAAGAAACTCTTCGCAAAGCTACAATCAAAACCCTCACGTTTAATATCTTTTGCAGGTATGAGTACTAAGAGCGGTTCTTGTTTCCTCTGAAGTACCCGCTCAGAATGTACAATCAGAAAGAAATACATTTTAATCACAGTACATTAGTAAACAAGTAATAGGGTGTTATATTTTAAAGTGAGTTTGATGAAAGACAATTTGGGGAATTCTTAACAAGGCAGAAAACGCTGTTTCAGGTTCAGAAACAAAGGATCCACACAGAAAATGTTACGTCATCTGTTTTCTTTGCAGATGGTGACTGAATGGGTAGAATTAGCATCCCAAAGCAGAGCAGTTTTGGAGGTGGGCATGCGGGCAATCTCTTATTACCGGTCCCTGATTCTGGCATATTTTCAGGGAGATGGCTCCTGGGGGGTGGCGGGGTGGGGAAGATGACAGCTACCCACTCACAAGTGGATGGCAGCCAATTAGAACTATTCAAACACCATCTGGATTCTCCAGGCAACAGACTGCACTTCACCCATCCCGCCACCCCTCCCCACCATATGGATGGAACCCATAGATCGAACAGTAATGGCCTCCTGCCTCCTCCTCAGACATCATAGCCTGGCAGTTGGGGCCACTGTTTCAATTTACAACTGTTCAGAGCGTACCTCCATCTTGAGGTATCCTCGTTCCCCATAGACACTAGCAGCGAGCACCTCTCCTGGTGGGGATGCTGGCAACTTAACCTCCGCCACAATCTTTGGCCCTCCCAGGTGTGGAGCTGCTCCTGCAGACGGCCTCTTAATTGTTTGCCTCCTCAAAAATCTCCCCTGGGCTCCAACTGCCACACTTTGGATTCCTGACTTGTAATTCAGCCCAGCAATTGAATCGGGACCTTGGCACTAAAATTCAACCCAAATGTTTCTGGACGTTTCTGTCTTTATTAAAAATCACAGGAGCAGTGCCACTTAAGAAACCTTTCTGTTAAATCATGCCTATAATTTTTGCTGTTCTCATCAGGGATCAGATTTGGAAGGTTGGCCCTTAAATAAGAATCTGTGCCCCCCCTACAAACCATTCCCCCTCCCTGCCCCAAACCATGTCCCATCTGAAAACAGGCAGAATGTCCCCTCCCTTGTCTCTGTGTTTGCTGGTAAAGTTGCAATGTTAAATGTTGATAGCTGGGCTAAATTGGGAACTGTGCCACTATTTTCGAAATCTCATTCAGACTGCTGGGTGTATGTTACAAGAAAGGCAATATGACACATTAGAGCAGCGGAGGTGCTATTTGCATTTGGAGCTGCTGAATAATGAGTGATCATCTAGGTATAATATATCGAGGAATAAATGATGCTGGCCCCAACTGCCCAAAGTAGAAAGCATTCCATTGCTTAACGTTGACATTCTTTTATTTCTGGTGCTGAGTCATCCAACATTTACAAGAATTGCTGTACATTATCAAATTCCAATGACGTTAAGATAGAAGCAATACATTCATACAAAAAGCTTACTTTCTATTGTGGAGAATGTTCATACAGATAACCAAATGCCTATCGGATAGTTAGCTGTATATTTAAACTATTGAATAATGTTGGAACTGCTCACAATGCAAGGCGCTGGGAAGAGCAAGACTTCTCCCTCTCCAGCGATCTACCAGAGGACTACCGCTAACATTGCATTATGCCAACATTATCCTAGCTCCCGAGGGAACTGGTTTTAACATCCCTGAGCCCATAGGCCTGCACGATACTGCTCAGGGATAACCTGCACCAGTTTGCACTGGCAGGGTGGCAGGAACTGATTTCTATGCAAAGGTTTATGACCCCTCGTCTGAGCTCGATTCAGTTCCAGGTCCCAGAGGCGAGAGACCATCATGCCATCCCCTTCCCTACTCCTGTGATTTTTAATAAAGGCTACAGTATCTGAAACAAAGGCAGAAATTTCCAGGTGGAGAACCACATAGAATCCATTTTATGCAACCAGTAACGATTCTGTAACATCTATGGTATACCATAATTTTGAGCGGGACCAAAATTATATTAAAACTGGAACAGATTATCATTCTAAAACCTTTCACCTGGGCATTATTATGTTCAATACCTGAAGAAATTTTGTTTTGTAAGGCATTTGTACCTGTCGATGTGTCGACAAAAGGCTGAGCTGACGAGCTAACTACCAAAGGACTCAACAGCTTATTTTCAGGAACAGGACTGACCAGAAACTTCCTTGTTGCAGATTCTACCACATGACTGAGAGAGGCAGTCCCTTCATCTAACATGGAATGAAAAGATCAAATTAGGTACTGCAATTTAATATTGTATATATTAGCAACAAGTTCAGACTGGCATCGTTATTTGACAATCCTGTGTCGTGCTTTATGCTAATGTTTTGCCACAGAACCAAAAGCAATTTCTTCATTATCTTTTCTCCAAGAAAATAATTCCTGCCAAATTATACTGAAAACAAAATGTACTGGCAGTGCATTCAAAGATTATAATTTTCAGTCATGCCAGAGACTAAATAGGCATCAAAATTTAATAACTAATTTATTAGATAAATTAAAATGTCCAAGTATTATCATTTCTTTCAGTTTCTGAATGTTTCTCATGGAATTCTATCATGACTGACCTCAGGTTCATTGAAGCAGCTACTTAAACCTATCATCTTAAGACGAGACGGTGCACAGTGGTCAGCATTGCTGCCTCACAGCGCCAGGGACTAGGGTTCACTGTCTATGTGGAGTTCACACTTTCTCCCAGTGTCTGCGTGGGTTTCCTCCGGGTGCTCCGGTTTGCTCCCTCAGTCCAAAGATGTGCAGGTTAGGTGGATTGGCCATGCTAAATTCCCCATTAGTGTCCAAAATGTTTAAGTGGGGTTACTGGGTTAGGGACCTGGAGGTTTGGGCTTAAGTAACTTAAGTTGGGTGCTCTTTCCAGGGCTGGTGCAGGCTCAATGGGCCGAATGACGTCCTTCAGGACTAGTAATTCTATGAAGACATATTCATGCCTATTCCTCGTTTTAGCTTCTTCTGCAAAATCATGGCTCGACTTGAAACAGGAATGCCGTTTCATCGCAAATGCTTCCTCACCTGCATTTCCTGTTGCTATTTCATTACTTTTGCTTGTCTGACAGGCTAGGCTTAATTCCAAGGAACTCTTTCATACTATTTCACTGGGGAAAGGGTGTTGGTTAATTTTATGAACAATTTTGAGACTAACCTCAGGGCTTTTGTTTAGTCCTCACTGAATATCTGCTGTAGCACAGACTGTCAGTGTCAATACCATATTATTCCAACGGTATGCAATGTCTAAAAGTACTTTAACAGTAACTTCCTGTCAGAAATCAGTCAATTTCGAAGTAGTTCTCGGTCTTTTCAGGCTGCAATGTAATATTGTATGGCTGAGACTATTAGAACATTTTTAAAATAGAAATATTGGGCGAGATTCTCCAACCCCCTGCCGGAATTCTCCGGCACCGGAGATTTGGCGGGGGCGGGAAACGGGCCTCGCCGGTTGGCGGCCCCCCCCCACTGCGATTCTCCGGCCCGGATGGGCCGAAGTCCCGCTGCTAGAATGCCTGTCCCGCCGGCGTGGATTAAACTACCTCTCTTACCGGAGGGACAAGGCGGCGCGGGCGGGCTCCGGGGTCCTGGGGTGGGGGCGCAGGGCGATCTGGCCCCGGGGAGTGCCCCCACGGTGGCCTGGCCCGCGATCGGGGCCCACCGATCCGCGGGCGGGCCTGTGCCGTGGGGGCACTCTTTTCCTTCCGCCTTCGCCACGGTCTGCACCATGGCGGAGGTGGAAGAGAATCCCTCCACAGCGTATGCGCGGGAAACTGTCAGCGGCCACTAACGCTCCCGCGCATGCGCCGCCTGGAAATGTCATTTCCGCGCCAGCTGGCAGGGCACCAAAGGCCTTTACTGCCAGCTGGCGGGGGGGAAGTCAGTCCAGCGCGGGCCTAGCCCCTCAAGGTTAGGGCTGGGCCCCCCAAGATGCGGAGGATTCCGCACCTTTGGGGCGGCGCGATGCCGGACTGATTAGCGCCGTTTTTGGCGCCGGTCGGCGGACATCGCGCCCATACTGGAGAATTTCGCCCATTAGCTTATTTTGGGTAGAATAAATAGGTTGAGGCATGACAATTTGCTAATTTCACCACTGACATTTACTTGGATAACTTGACCTATTTAAAATTCAAACTTATTTGAAGTATGCAAATCAACATAATATTCCTTTTGTTTTAACCCCTCAGATAGAAAGTGGTAACTAAGTTGAGCAAAATATTATGCATCATTAGTAACCAGATTTAACAGACTTGACCCCTAGAAGATCTGATGAGGCGCTTTGTTTTTTTTTTTGAAACACACACAAGGAGCTTTTCTTTTTAAACAGACATGGCGCTAAATATGATGATCTGGAATGCATTGCCTGAAAGAGTGGTGGTGGCAGAGTCAGTAGTGACTTTCAAATAGGAATTGGATATGTACTTGAAAGGGAGAAATTATGGGAAAAGAACAAACGACTGGAGCCAGCCAATATGTGGGATGGGCTGAATGACTGGCCTTCTTCTACGCTGCATTGACAGCCCAGTTCCTACTGGACACAAGTCCACAACCCAAAACTGCCAGTATCGGAGTGTAAATACCGCTGTAAAGCTACAATGGATGTAAAGGTCAATTCTGTGACGCCGACAAAAAAGGCATCAATTGGTTAGCTCACCTCTTGAAGCTGAAGACAGTAATGTGGGATGTGGCGCCTGGTTTAACCTTTCTTCTCCCTGTGGAACACGAGACGATGTTATCACAAATGCATGACTCATTTAGAAACTGGCTGTTGTTATTCACTTATTTAGGTTACAGAAAAATATATATGGATATTAATAAAATGATCAAATCACAGAGCCCGGACGGGATCATTTTAATAGGACATTCCCTTTTCAGCCACCTGAAAGCAGTATTATAGTATTTACCTATCAGTTAGCAGGTTACATGTATACATAGTTTTCAGACCACTCACTAAGCTAGAATCTCTTACTGGTAATACCAGACTTACGACATTCATATGACATTCCTTTGTCCATTTTGTAACATGTAGGTGCTTATTTATTTCAAAAAAGGTTTTTTTTTTTTTAATGGTAAATTTATCTTTATGGTATACCATATCCATGGCATGCACCATACATATACTTAATAACATTGCTGAGGTCCAGTTTTCCTTTTAAAAATGTAGGTAATTCTTCATGGATCAAAATTGACATCTAGTTCATCAGTGAGGTCTTTCCGTGCTAATTCCAAGATCAAATTGATTAACTCTACTTTCTCCACACACGCTATGCATTTCTCTCCCCAGTCATCGAGAATCCTCTTCAGCTCTGCCACTCACAGTCTGCTTAGTTCAGCTTTATTCTATTTCAATTTCTTAGCATATTTCAGTTCACAGATCTGCATGTCTTTCCTTTTCAGTTTTTCACAAATCTTCAGGACCGGTACATGTGCACTCATAGGACGGGCTATTTCATTCACAATTTTAGTTGCGGCATTACTTGTTGCTCCAACATAGTAGCACAGGCGGTGCTCCTTTCCTTTGGTATGTTCACACATTAGCATCAGTTCATTTACTACCATTCCAAGTGTCGGATCCACATCCTGCGCTTTCAAATATTTGTAAAATCTCTCCAGAAATCCAATGCACACATGTACAAAAAATGTTACAATGCACCACTTGCTGCATGCCAGTCTTCCTTCATGTATTTCATTCCCTGTGTGCTTCACATTCCCTGGGCTGGAGGGGCTGGTTGCCCCGGGCCAGCGACAGCAGAAGCAGCAGCGTCACCGGGAGCAGCCGCTTCATGTCAGCCCCTCAAACTGCCTCACAACCGACAGTAAACACCAGCCGCCATTCTGTACTTTAGGTTTTGATGGACCACTACTGGCAATATAACATGATTTTATCACGAATTATTTTATACAGTCTAAAGACACTTAGCCAAGATAAATTCATGGAACAGAGCAAAACAAAGGGGAGCATAGTAATTAGACTCTCTTCCCACATCTGTTAATAAATATGCTATCATCTTTATTATGCAAGGTACGAAAATGAATGATCCTATGGTAAGGGAGATAAAGAAGAATGTTCCAATGGTTTCATGCTTTATAAGGAAACTAAAAATAGTTAATAGTTCTTTTATTTCTAACTAATAACATGGAATTGCAGCTGTTCGAAAAGGTGGCTCCCCATCACCGTCTTAAGGGTAATTAGCGATGGGCATCAGGAAATGCTGACCTAGCCAATGACACCCACGTCATTTTTCAAATATAAAAATAAATTTAAAAATCTTAGCGTGCTCCTTACCTGAGAATCATGGGAACTGGCAGTACTTGACTGCTTACTAACTTTATCAGTGCTGTGGTCCCCGTGAATATCCTTCTTTAATACAGCTTCTGCTTTGTGTATGATTTCTTGAAGCTTGCTGACAAAACCATCCTTTTCTGACAGTAGAATGAACTCCCTACTGATCTGAAAACACCACAGTAAAAATCAGTCCACAGAGCCACTGATCATGGCAAAGATACAAGAAGTAACACAAACTTTTGGAGAGCGCCTCACACCTCACTAGTGTTCCATTCCACTGCTTTAACCAAACACTTCAGTAATCTGATTAACAGACCATAGAATCCCTACAGTGCAGTGGGAGGCCATTCGGCCCATAGGGTCTGCACCGACCATCAATGTATACTCTACCCAAGCACACTCCCCCACCCTATCCCAATAACCCCTTAACCTAACCTACATATCTTTGGACACTAAGGGGCAATTTAACATTGCTAATCAACCTAACCTGGACATCTTTGGACTGTGGGAGGAAACTGTAGCACCCGGAGGAAACCCACGCAGACAGGGGGAGAAGGTGCAAACTCTACACAGGCAGTTACCCAGAATCGAACCCGGGTCCCTGGCGCTGTGAGGCAGCAGTGCTAACCACTGTGCTTCAGTAATACCATGAAATATGCTTCAATAATATCGTTAAAGCCTTCTCTTTACTTCCTGAAAGAACAATTGTTGTTTTGAACTGCATTCAAACAATGAACTCAAAATTTGGCATGTTATTTCTACTGGGCAAATGCAAATCCTCCACTAGTGCAATAACCCCAAAGCAGAAGTTATTCAATTCTCCTTTGCTCCTGATCACAGCTACAGTTCTGTAAGGAGATACCAAGTGGAAACCAGGCACTTCCCAGTGAGGTAGGGAATTGGAAGTGGTGTCTCCACCCTGCTGTTTCTTAGTGACTGACTGAGAGCAGAGGCCAAACTATCTATGGAATGCTCATGGTTAAAGGACTGTCCAAAGTGACAGGGTCATTTATTTCAAATCGAATCAGCATCTTGTTGGCAGTTTTTACTTTTAATGGTTGAACGAATCCCATTCATGAAGAGTCAACCACATTGTTGATGGTCTGGAATCACATGTTCAGGTAAGGATGGCAGATTTCCCTCCCTAAAGGATATTAGTGAACCAGATGGGTTTTTACAACAATCAGCAGTGGTTGTTATGGTCATAATTAGACTTTTAATTCCAAATATTTTATTGAGTTTAAATTCCATCACCTGCCGTGGTGGGATTTGAACCCAGTCCCCAGATCATCGTCCTGGATCTCTGGATTACTAGTCCATCGACAATAGCACTATGCCACTGCCTCCCATGACTTGGCCACTGAATTTTGATTTATAATGCGAGTAAAGGGTGAAAAAATGGAGAAAGAGAGAAGAATGAAAAAGGTGGCAAGATTAAAAGAATAATTTATCATAACATTAAGGCCTTACAGAGTTTTTAAACAGCACTGCACAATTTCAGAGCTGGACGGGTAAAAGGATTACTGGGAATGTAATTTGTCTTTGATGACATAGAACATAGAACATTACAGCGCAGTACAGGCCCTTCTGCCCTCGATGTTGCGCCGACCTGTGAAAACACTCTAAAGCCCATCTACACTATTCCCTTATCGTCCATATGTCTATCCAATGACCATTTGAATGCCCTTAGTGTTGGCGAGTCCACTACTGACGACAAAAAATGGGTTACAATGAGGGGTACCGAAGCACAGTGGATACATTAGTAAACTAGCAATTCGGAGACTAATAATTCAGAGATACAAGTTCAGCATTGCAGCTGGAGAATTTAAATTTAATTAAATAAATAAACATCTAGTAACAGCTTTAGTAAAAGTTGTTGACCACAAAACTGCTTGATGGTTGTGAAAATCTGTCTCGTTCGGTAATGTCCTTTAGAGAAGGAAATCTGTTTTTACCCAGTCTAGTCGCACAGCAATGTGGTTGGCTGTAAACGGCCCTCTGAAATTGACTAGCCAGTCACTCATGTTGTATTCAAGAAGGTGTCTCACCACCAGTTAGGGATGGACAATAAATGGCAGTCTTGCCAGCAACATCCACATTCTATGAATTCATTTAAAAGAAGTCTGTTCCGTAGGCCACACAATTGTGTTTGCCATTGACTTCATAATGGTTGATGTTCTTTCATCGTGTTCTCAAATATTTTTGTCCTGGGATCACTTAGGCAAGTATCACCTAACGATCTTGCCCTACTCGCATTCACGTGCCAGCACAAAAAACTCAGCAGAATTAACAAGAACATATGGAAACCATAAATATTTTTCCACTACTTAATGTAATGTATGTGAATCTTTTTTTATTAAGATCGTAAAGTAAATTATTCATTCATGTCAGAACAAAAGTACAAATATTTTCACGTTATAAACATTCGAGAACCCACTAATTTAATATATTCTAATATATCATCAAATCACTACAATAAATTTCTGAAAAACCAATACTCATCTTCCATATATATTAAACTTAATTAATAGCAACATAAATCTTGCTTATAAAACAACATTATTGTTGTTTGTGTTTATGACAAGTGCCTCACACACACAGCAGCCATTTTGTTGTGCAAATATACATGAGCGGTGGGGATAAGGGTTCTGGCCTGTTTTCTCGACAGCCTCAGACATACTGTTGCGCATTGGTGACTTGCATTTTGGACCAGCCCGCGGACCACCTAGAGGATCCTCATAGACCACCAGTGGTCCGCAGGCCACACTCCTGAGAACCACTGTTCTATCGCCATTGCCGAAGGCTGATTTCACATCCAGTGTTTCCTGGGAAAAAAAAGACCTTTCTCATGATTTACCTACCATAACGGCGGCAATATCTTCAGGTGAGTCTCCTTCTAAATCGAACTTGAATGTTACCATTTTGTTGTTGTGTGTCTGGAGTTGGCACTCTACCACACGATCCCCTTTGTCTGAAATCTGCAGCAGGAATGGAAGCCATTAACAATGAGCTTGTGTGACATGTGACACAATGATCTGCATTGACAGTATAAGATGCAGATATTTCCTTGTGACCTACATTTTAGGATCATTGCAAGGATAGTGATATAAACAAATTTAAATCAACATAAATGCAAACAAATTTAAAAACAAATGCAAGAGCTAAAGAACAGAAGACAAGATAAAGGAACTAATTTTTGCTTTAGTGTAACATGGAGAGTCGATGGGCAAAATCCACCTGTCGCTGCGAGGCCCGAGTTATTTTATGATATAGGCCTTGGGCGTCATTCTCCGCCGGCGGGAGTCTCCGTTTTGCCGGCGCCCGGGGGTTTCCCGACGGCGTGGGGCTGCCCCACAATGGGGAACCCCATTGACCGGCCGGTGTTACGGAGACTCCGGCCGGTCGGAGCAGAAATGTGGCGGGGCGGGTAGGAGAATTTCGCCCCTGATTTCTATAAATCTGGTGACAAAGGCAGGACAGACTGGTATTTCACGCTCCTTTCTTACTGCAAGAGTGAGAAATCAGTCAGTTCCGACATGGATGGAGCCAACAGTGTGGGCCTGGGGGAGGCAATCCCAGAAAGGATATAGGCCAGCAGGAATATTTTGGCCAGTACCAATGGGAAGAGCATGTATGATGAATGCTTCCACTGGGATTTAAACTCGGATCGCTGGATTTAAAGACCAGAGTGCTCACCGTTACACCATGGAACCGATGGTGGGAAGAGCATGTATTATGTAGACTCCACACGTGTTCACCATTACACCATGGAACCGATGGTGGGAAGAGCATGTATTATGTAGACACCACACATATGTACTCAAAATTTAAAAAAAAATATATAGGGCGAAATTCTCCCCCAACGGCGCGATGTCCGCCGACTGGCGCCAAAAACGGCGCCAATCAGACGGGCATCGCGCCGGCCCAAAGGTGCGGAATGCTCCGCATCTTTGGGGGCCGAGCCCCAACATTGAGGGGCTAGGCCGACGCCGGAGGGATTTCCACCCCGCCAGCTGGCGGAAATGGCGTTTGGTGCCCCGCCAGCTGGCGCGGAAAGGCGGCGCATGCGCGGGAGCGTCAGCGGCCGCCGACAGTTTCCCGTGCATGCGCAGTGGGGAGAGTCTCTTCCGCCTCCGCCATGGTGGAGACCGTTGCGGAGGCCCGTCCGCGGATCGGTGGGCCCCGATCGCGGGCCAGGACACCGTGGGGGCACCCCCCCCCCCGGGGTCAGATCGCCCTGCCCCCCCCCCCCCCCAGGACCCCGGAGCCCGCCCACGCCGCCTGGTCCCGCCGGTAAATACCAGCTTTGATTTACGCCGGCGGGACAGGCAATTTCTGGGCGGGACTTCGGCCCATCCGGGCCAGAGAATTGAGCGGGGGGTCCCGCCAACCGGCGCGGCCCGATTCCCGTCCCCGCCCAATCTCCGGTACCGGAGACTTCGGCAGGGGCGGGGGCAGGATTCACGGCGGCCAGCGGCCATTCTCCGACCCGGCGGGGGGTCAGAGAATGACGCCCCCAATCTTGATTGTCACAAGTAGGTGTACAAGGTGATGCGAGGCACGGATAGAGTGGCTAACCAGAGACTTTTCCCCAGGGTGGAAATGGCTGTCACGAGGGGACATAATTTTAAGGTCATTGGAGGAAGGTATAGGGCAGATGTCAGAGGTAGGTTCTTTACACAGAGAGTGGTGGGTGTGTGGAATGCACTGCCAGCAGAGGTGGTGGAGTCAGTGTCATTAGGGACATTTAAGCGACTCTTGGACAGGCACATGGACAGCAGTAAATTGGGGTGTAGGTTAGGTTGATCTTAGATTAGAATAAATGACCGGCACAATATCGTGGGCTGAAGGGCCTGTACTGTGCTGTACTGTTCTATGCTCTGTGTAGGATTACATTAACACTGCAATGAAGTTACTGTGAAAAGCCCCTAGTCGCCACATTCGGGCACACATAGGGAGAATTCAGAATGTCCAAATTACCTAACAGCGCATCCTTCGGGACTTGTGGGAGGAAACCGGAGCCCCCGGAGGAAACCCACACAGACACGGGGAGAACGTGCAGACTCCGGACACAGACAGTGACCCAGCGGGGAATCGAACCTGTGACGCTGGTGCTGTGAAGCAACAGTGCTAACCACTGTGCTACCATGCCGCCCTGTTGCATTCAAATGTACTGTATACATTTTTGAATCCTATTTTGCATATCAAAAGTCGCCTCCTGCCTAAAATGGTGGGCACTGACTAAGCACCAAATGTAATAGGGAGAATAAGTGACCCAATGCCATTTTCAGATTTGAAATTATTATGGGATTTAGAACAATACAGGTAGAAATGCATGGAGGGAGTGCATACCCGAAACAGGAGGTCTAAGAAGTGATGCCTGTTGTGTATTCATGTCTGTTCCTCGTTGGAACAAGGTCACTTTCAGAGTTTGATCATTTGATGTATCAATAATGTCATCAGCAGTTTTGGCGGGCTAACAGTCAGTCTCGCTTTGCAGCCTATTGAGTAAACACCTTGCCAATAAAGCTCTTGTTTTGGGCGGCACAGTGGATAGTACGACTGCCTCACGCCGCTGAGGACCGGGTTTGATCCCGGCCCCAGGTCACTGTTCATGTGGAGTTTGCCATGTCTGCGTGGGTCTCATCCCCACAACCCAAAAAGATGTGCCGGGTAGGAGAATTGCCCATGCTAAATTGCCTCTTAATTGGAAAAACAATCATTTATTTTTTTTAAAAGCTCTTGTTTGTTTGCAACTTTGTGGTGTGCAGGCCTATCCTTTAAAATACCACAATGCAAATTGGTCTTATTTGAATAATTGGGGTGAGCAACTCACACCGGTTCACCACCATGGGCATTCTGCCACTCCAGGGCCAGGAGAAACCTCCCTTCAGGTTCGAATGTCTACCAATTTCTACCCCTTCTTCTGTCAATTGCATTCAAGTTTACATTGCAGTAGCTTTACAAAGTACAGTAGCTGAATATGATACTCATTGTATAAATGTATAGCTATTAGTGCCAGGTGCATTTTATATCAACATGTTAGCAGCACGGTAGCATTGTGGATAGCACAATTTCTTCACAGCTCCAGGGTCCCAGGTTCGATTCCCGGCTTGGGTCACTGTCTGTGCGGAGTCTGCACATTCTCTGTGTGTGCATGGGTTTCCTCCGGGTGCTCCGGTTTCCTCCCACAGTCCAAAGATGTGCAGGTTAGGTGGATTGGCCATGCTAAATAACCCTTAGTGTTGGGTGGGGTTACTGGGTTATGGGGATAAGGTGGAGGTGTGGACCTTGGGTAGGGTGCTCTTTCCAAGAGCCGGTGCAGACTCGATGGGCCGAATGGCCTCGTTCTGCACTGTAAATTCTATGATCTATGTCAATCTACTGTTGCGGGCAAAACTCTTGCCTTTACAATGTTGGACTAAACATAAATCTCTACCACATTGTGAAGAGAAGCACTTTGAGTGAAGGTGCAGGAAAGTAAAAGTTGTGAAAAAAACATTCCCTTAGCAAGTGTGTTGCTGGGACAGTGCTTGATTGAAGAATGCTTACATTAAGAATGCGTAGCCTGGATCTGCCACGCCTACGAATGAGTTTGCTGGATATACGCTTCACTGGCGGTTTTGTTGATCCTTCTCCTGCAGATAGACCTTCATACCCATCACTCATTCCAGAAGCAACATCGGAAGCGTAGCTGTATAAAACCAACCAGAACAGTGAGTTAGGCTAAAATTATTGGATACAGTGGGTGGGATTCTCCGTCCCGCCGCACCCGTTTCCTGGTGCAGTGCGTACCCGCCGGCAGCGGGATCCTCCGGCCTGCCAGCCGGCCAATGTGGTTCCCCATTTTGGGCACACCGACGCCGTCAGGAAATCCACGGAAGTTCCCGCCACTGGTGAGTCCAACCCAAAATGTGCTGGAAAAACTCAGCAGGTCTGGCAGCATCAGTGCAGAGAGAAACAGAGTTAATGTTTCAAGTCCAATGTGACTCTTGTTTGGAACTTCTCTCTCCACAGATGTTGCCAGAACTGCTAAGTGCCAAATGAGAGCCATATTGGACTCAAAATGTTGGGCGCGATCCAACGGCCACGGTGCGCCTGAAAAGGGTGGTTGATAGAAGCTGAGAGACACCACTCCCGGGATCTACCCAGCTCGCAACACCTCACGAGATCTAACATGATTCACAAGACGTTGCAATGTAAACCTATTCCATTGTGGGCGGAGCACTTTAGGTAATCTGCATTCCTGAGCAGGATGGCTAGTCTCACTATAATGTGCAAATTTCTGAGTTACCCGAGGTGTTGGGATCTATTCTTTTTGTCTCAAGAGACCTCGGGAGAGGACCATTCAGCCCTGATCCCCATAAACAGGGACCAGACGGAAGGGCACTTGTGGGGGACTCCCAGAGGACCCGAGGCCCCCAGGTACATACCCTTGGAACAGGGTAGTGCCACCTGGGTGCTAGCCTGGCACTGCCAAGGTGCCATGCTGGCATTTTGTGTGTGGTGATCGGGCTGGGGTGATCTGTGGCCGGGGACCCTCCCATTGTGTGTTGAACCTTTGGGTGGGGTTGGAGGGTCGGGGGTCACATTGGGGGCCTTGGAGTTTGGGAAGCCATTTAAAAATGGCGTCCTGCTCTCTTACTACACTGAAGCGTTCCGGCGAGCAGAGCTCATCGGTGTAGATAATGGGGCTATGTGCGGCCTTGGCCGCACGGTCCCCGCTGAGACCCCTTATTTAATGTGAGTCACGTTTTATAGTCATGTCTTTCTCAGCGCTGTGAACACGCGGCTAAACACGCTCGCTATGGGACTTTGTTGAATCGCATTCGTTAACTCAGATTCTCTCTCCATGGAACTGCTTGACCTCCTGGGTATTTCCAAAACTTTGGGCAAGGCCTTCTGCTTTTGATCCTGGTGGGATCTTCCGGTCCTGCTGGTGGCGGCAACCCCCCCCCCCCCCATGTGGGTTTCCTGGCGGCATGGGGTGCATTCCATGGGATGGTGTAACTAGTTGTGAGAAAATCTCATTACATGGCAAAGTTTTGGAATGTACAACAGAGGATAATTCAACATTACTTTTAAAGGATAAGAAAATAACATGGTTAGCGTTTACGCTTACGCAGTTTCTTCATGTACCACAAAACAGCGACATTTGTTTTTTCTAACATTAATAACTTTCAAGCAATTCAAATAACTGGGCTCTCGTTTAAAGAGTTGCATTTAACCCAACAGTTATGGGCTGTGGACTCCAATCTCAGAATATCATCTTCCTGGAGGATAGCTGCCATTGATTGATTGGACAAATTTCCTCAAATGCGAGCTTGTGTAAGACAACAAAACTACGAAGCCTATTAGTAATGAGCTTAGGAGGAGCTTCTTCACCCAAAGGGTTGTGAATCTATGAAATTCCCTGCACAGTGAAGCAGTTGAGGCTCCTTTATTAAATGTTTTCAAGATAAAGATAGATAGATTTTTGAAGAATAAAGGAATAAAGGGTTATGTGAAGAATAAAGGAATAATGGGTTATGGTGTTCGGGCGGGAAAGTGGAGCTGAATCCACAAAAGATCAGCCATGATCTCATTGAATGGCGGAGGAGGTTCGAGGAGCCAGGTGGCCTACTCCTGCTCCTCGTTCTTATGTTAAACTAGGGGAGGGAGTGGTTTAAAAAATGGGTTTATATTGCATTCATGGTAGTGGTACTCTGAAAAGATAAAGGAACTATAAAATAATATCTTTATAACCAAATTGTAAAATGCATATTATGGTTTTCAGTGACTCATGATATTTACTCTTCAAATACTGTTCTTGAAGTCCTGTGGCTGTAGATCTTTAATTCTTTTGCTCTAATTATTTAATCCTTCAAAGGACAGAAGGTTTTTCTCTAATGCAAAAATTGGTCCCATTTTCACTTTTACACCATTTCTTGACAAATTATTTTTTATTATAATTGCTGCAAGTTCAAAATTATAGTGGTGCAACCATTTTCTCGTGACACCATAAAAAAGATCCGATATCAACCCTTTCTATTATGGATATCTCTACACCTTTGAACAACTGCATGATGTTGTCCAGATAAGAATTGGTGAAAGTCACGCACTAATGATTGGCAAACTTAAATGTCCAATCAGAGAATGAACACAAGAAAAAAAAATCATAGTGTACTCATAAGTCACTCTTTGTTTTTTTTAATCCTATTTGATTAGACATATGTGAGTTAGAGATTCTGATATACAAATCTTTAAACGTGGAAGTACAAATGGATTAAAGATTTTAAAGAACTATGGGATCTTGTGTCATTTTTATTTACCTGTCAACTGGTGAATTGAGCCCACTGTGAAGTGACAAATGATGTTTTGACGGAATGGTCACAGCGATATTCTGCAAAGAAAGAAGCAAAGGGAATACAAATTATTCAAAATGTAGTGAAAAGCCCTACTAAACATACATTTAAGGGGATCAGGGGTTATGGGGAGAAGGCAGGAGAATGGAGATGAGAAAATATCAGCCATGATTGAATGGCGGAGCAGACTCAATGGGCCGAGTGGCCTAATTCTGCTCCTATGTCTTATGGTCTTCAGTGACCAGAAGTGAAAGGATGGAGCAGTAATCTGGAGAAAGGGGACAGGATCACTTGCCTGTTGTAGAACTGGCCCGACATTCATCTGTGGATGAACAGATCTGCTTCATTCCATCAGATTAGTGCCTGGGTGGTTAAACATACAAAATAGGAGAAGTTGGCGTTCGGCCCGTTGAGCCTGCTATGCCATTCAACAAGACCATGGCTGATCTGTTAGCATTCTCAGAATCCTTTTAATGCAGAAGGAGGCCATTCAGCCATTAGGACTACTTTTCCTTCTACGCCTGATAACCTTTGATTCTCTTGCCTAATAGGGATCTATCTACCTCTGCCTTAAAAATATTCAGTGATGACTTCCGGGTGCGGCTATGCTGAGCTAAGTCGCACGTTTGGCAGCACCCGCCAGAAACAGACTTTTGGGCTCTTTTAAGGCACCCCAACAGCAATTGTTCAACGGTTCCAAGCGTGGGAAGGTGACAGTACGGTTCTCCCGGCACTGTATGGATTGGACCAGGAGTGGAGCGGTCAAGAAAGTGATTTTAGTGCAGTGAAAAGTGCGAGGGAGGAGAAGCAAGATGGCGGTGGGTGGAGACCAAGCAGCGTGGGCGCAGTGGTCGCAGGAGCAGCAGGAGTTCCTCAAACGCTGCTTTGTGGAGCTGAAGGCAGAACTGCTAGAGCCGATGAAGGCGTCGATCGACAAGCTGGTGGAGTCCCAGGAGGCCCAAGAGTCGGCGGATCTGGGAGGTGCGGCAAAAAGCCTTGGAGAACGAGGATGAGATTCTGGACCTGGCAGTGAAGGTGGAGGCGCACGAGGCGCTGCACAAGAAGTGGCAAGAAAAATTTGAGGACATGGCGAATCGGGCGAGGAGGATGAATCTCCGAATTCTGGGTCTCCCGGAGGGAGTGGAGGGGTCTGATGCCGGGGCATATGTGGTCACGATGCTCGACGCGCTGATGTGCGCGGGAGCTTTTCCGAGGCCCCTGGAGCTGGACGGGGCTCATCGAGTCCTGGCGAGGAGGCCCAAGGCCAACGAGCCGCCAAAGGCGGTAATGGTGCAGTTCCACCGCTTTGTGGACAGGGACTGTGTCCTGAGATGGGCCAAAAAGAACGGAGCAGCAGGTGGGAAAACACAGAGATCCAAACATACCAGGACTGGAGCGTGGAGGTGGCCAAGAAGAGGGCCGGCTTCAACCGGGCTAAGGCGGTTCTACATTGGAAGGGGGTGAAGTTCGGGATACTGCAGCCAGCGCGATTGTGGGTCACATTTCAGGATCGGCACCACTACTTTGAGACACCGGAGGAGGCGTGGACATTTATCCAAACTGAAAGGTTGGACTCGAACTGAGGGTTTGATGGGAGGGGGTGCCTAGGGGGTTACTGTGTTTTGGGGGCGTTCTGTTCTGTTTTCTTTGGTGCTGGGTGGGGTTGGGCGAAATGGTTCGATGTGGGGGCTGTGTGATGTGGGCGTCGGTGTTGGAAGGTGGGGGGGGGTTGGAGGCCCGGGGATGGGAGTTGAGACAAGGCTGCAAAAAGGGAGCTGTCCCAGAGGGGGTGGGGCCAACTTGGATGGAAAGCGCGGGCGTTTTCCCGCGCTAGGGAAGGAAGGGGGCGGGGCCGGAGGGGGAAGGGCGGTACTGGAGAGGAGCACACACTGAATGCCAGGGGGAGGTGGAGGGATTCTCACGCTGGGGGGGTCGATGGAGTGGCTGGAGAGGCCGGGGTCAGCAGGAGTCAGCTGACTTACGGGAGTGCCATGGGGGGAGCAAACGGCTAGAGGAGGATCTAGCTGGGGGTGGGGGGGGGAACTGGGTTGCTGCTGCATTGGCCAAAGAGGAGCTGGAGCTGGGAGAGGGAGTCGGGGCGGGGGTCCACCGTCTGGGGGAACGGAGTAATGCGGGAGGTGTGAGCACGTGGCTGGCCTAAAAAGGGAGATGGCTAGTCGACAGGGGGGGGGGGGGGGGTGGCGGGAAGCCCCCTGATCCGGCTGATAACTTGGAATGTGAGGGGCCTGAACGGGCCGGTCAAGAGGACCCGGGTATTCGCGCACTTAAAGGGACTGAAGGCAGATGTGGTGATGCTCCAGGAGACGCATTTGAAGGTGGCAGATCAGGTTAGGCTGAGAAAGGGGTGGGTAGGGCAGGTCTTTCACTCGGGGTTGGACGAGAAGAATAGAGGGGTGGCGATTCTGGTGGGGAAGCGGGTGTCATTTGAGGCGCTGAACATTGTGGCAGATAATGGAGGTCGGTACGTGATGGTGAGCGGTAAGCTGCAGGGGGTGCGGGTGGTATTAGTGAACGTATATGCCCCGCATTGGGTGGAGCTGGACCTGGGGGAGAAGAGGGACCAGCGCCCGCTGTGGCGCCTCGATGTGGGACTGTTGGCGGATGAAGGGGTGTGCGGGCAGATTTGGGAGTGTATCAAAAGATACTTAGAGGTCAATGACAATGGGGAGGTGCAGGTGGGGGTAGTCTGGGAGGCGTTGCAGGCGGTGGTCAGGGGAGAGCTAATCTCCATTAGGGCCCATAGGGAGAAGAGAGAGAGGAGAGAGAGGGAGAGACTGGTGGGGGATATATTAAGGGTGGACAGGAGCTATGCAGAGGCCCCCCCGAGGAGGGACTACTTTGGGAGCGACGGAACCTCCAGACGGAATTCGACTTGATGACTACTGGGAAAGCAGAGGCGCAATGGAGAAAAGCGCACGGGGCGGCGTATGAGTACGGGGCGAAGGCGAGTCGGATGCTGGCTCATCAGCTTCAGAAGAGGGAGGCAGCGAGGGAGATTGGTGGAGTTAGGGATAAAGGGGGGAACACGGTGCGGAGAGCGGTGGGAATAAACAAGTTAATCAGGGACTTCTGTGAGGAGCTGTATAGGTCTGAGCCCCCGATGGGGGACGGGGGGGATGCGCCAATTTCTAGATCGGCTGAGGTTCCCGAGGGTGGAGAGGAGCAAGTGGCTGGTTTGGGGGCACTGATTGGGCTGGAGGAGCTGGTTAAGGGACTAGGGAGCATGCAGGCAGGGAAGGCCCCGGGGCCGGATTGGTTCCCGGTAGAATTTTATAGGAAGTACGTGGACTTGCTGGGCCCGCTGCTAGTGAGGACATTCAAGGAGGCGAGGGCGGGGGGGGGACGGACGGGGGGGGATGGACCTTGCCCCCGACAATGTCCAGGGCGCTGATCTCTTTGATCTTGAAGCGGGACAAAGACCCATTACAGTGTGGATGAACAGGCCGATCTCACTCCTCAATGTTGACGCAAAGTTGCTGGCGAAGGTTCTGGCCACGAGAATTGAGGACTGTGTCCCGGGGGTGATTCATGAGGACCAGACGGGATTTGTGAAGGGTAGGCAGCTGAACACCAATGTGCGGAGGCTCCTTAATGTAATTATGATGCCTTCGGTGGAGGGGGAAGCGGAGGTAATGGCGGCTATGGACGCGGAGAAGGCCTTCGATAGGGTGGAGTGGGAGTATCTTTGGGAGGTGCTGCGGAGGTTTGGGTTTGGGGAGGGGTTCATCAGTTGGGTTAGGCTACTATATAAAGACCCGGTGGCGAGTGTGGCTACGAACCAGCGGAGGTCGGAATACTTTCGGCTGTACCGGGGGACGAGGCAAAGGTGTCCCCTGTCCCCCTTGTTGTTTGCACTGGCAATTGAGCCGCTGGCCATGGCATTGAGGGAGTTCAGGAACTGGAGGGGATTGGTTCGGTTCAGTGGGGGCGGGGGGAGAGGAACACCGGGTGTCGCTGTATGCTGATGACCTGTTATTGTATGTTGCGGACCCAGTGGAGGGGATGGCGGACGTCATGCGGATCCTTAGGGAGTTTGGGGACTTTTCGGGGTATAAACAGAACGTGGGGAAGAGTGAGCTCTTTGTGATACACCCAGAAGTCCAGGGAAGGGGGATAGACAAGCTTCCACTGAAGAGGGCGGTAAAGGAACTTTCAGTACCTGGGGATCCATGTAGCTAGGAGTTGGGGGGGGGCCCTGCACAAGCTCAAGATGACGTGGTTGGTGGAGCAGATGGAGGAGGATTTTAAAAGATGGGATATGTTGCCACTCTCACTGGCGGGTAGGGTGCAGTCGGTTAAAATGACGGTCCTTCCGAGGTTTCTCTTTGTATTTCAGTGCCTTCCCATTCTGATCCCTAAGGCCTTTTTTAAACGGGTAAGCAGAAGCATCATGGGATTCGTGTGGGCGAATAAGATCCCGAGGGTATAAAGGGTTTTCCTGGAGCGTAGCATGGACAGAGGAGGGCTGACGTTGCCGAATCTATGTGGCTACTGCTGGGCAGCCAATGTGGCAATGATCCGTAAGTGGGCAATGGAAGGGGAGGGGGCGGCGTGGAAGAGGCTAGAGATGGCGTCCTGTGTGGGCACAAGTCTGAGGGCGCTGGTGACGGCACCAATGCCGCTCCCGCCGACAAGGTACAGCATGCGTCCGGTGGTAGCGGCGACTCTGAAGATTTGGGGACAGTGGAGGCATCATAGGGGTGAGGTGGGGGCCTCGGTTTGGTCCCCGATTCGAGAGAACCATCAGTTTGTCCCGGGAAGGATGGATGGGGGGTTTCTGAGCTGGCATCGGGCAGGCATTAAAAGAATGGGGGACCTCTTCATTGATGGGACGTTTGCGAGCCTAGGGGCGCTGGAGGAGAAATTTGGGCTACCCCCAGGAAACGCTTTTAGGTAAATGCAGGTGAGGGCGTTTGTGAAATGGCAGGTGAGGGAATTCCCGCTGCTTCCGGCACGTGGGATTCAGGACAGGGTGATCTCGGGGGTATGGGTTGGAGAAGGCAAGGTCTCGGCGATTTACCAGGAGCTGCAAGAAGAGGAGGAGACCTCGGTGGAGGAGCTAAAGGGCAAATGGGAGGAGGAGCTCGGGGAGGAGATAGATGAGGGTCTGTGGGCCGATGCCCTGAGTCGGGTTAATTCTTCCTCCTCTTGCGCCAGGCTCAGCCTGATACAGTTTAAAGTTGTTCACAGAGCGCATATGACAGGAGCGAGGTTGAGTAGGTTCTTTGGGGTGGAGGACAGATGTGTGAGGTGCTCAGGGAGCCCGGCAAATCACGTCCATATGTTCTGGACGTGCCCGGCGCTGGATGGGTTTTGGAGGGGTTTTGCGAGGACTATGTCCAAGGTGGTGAACGCCCGGGTCAAGCCGAGCTGGGGATTGGCATTATTTGGGGTATCGGACGAGCCGGGAGTGCAGGAGGTGAAAGAGGCCGGTATTCTGGCCTTTGAGTCCCTGGTTGCCCGGCGGAGAATTTTGTTACTGTGGAAGGATGCGAAGCCCCCTCGCGTGGAAGCCTGGATTAATGACATGGCAGGGTTCATTAAGTTGGAGAGGATAAAGTTTGCCTTGCGAGGGTCTGGGCAAGGGTTCTCCAGGCGGTGGCAACCGTTCCTAGATTTTCTCAGCAGCAGCAGCAAACCGGGGGGGGGGGGTTCTTCTGGGGTGGCGTTTGGGTTAGGGTGGGGGTTTTCCCTATTTGTGTTTTTATTGTTATACGGGGGGGTTATTGTAGTTTGGGGAAATTCTATGTATAATTCTTGTGGGTGGTGTTCTTATGTTCTTGTTTCTTTTTTCTGTGGAAAATCTGTTGAAAATTTGAATATTTAAAAAAAAATATTCAGTGATCCAGCTTCCATCACTATCTGAGGCAGTGAGTTCCAATGTTGCATATCCCTCTGATTGTAAAAGAAATCTCATGTCTCCTACACCGGCAACCCCTAATTTTTAAATTGTGCCCCTCGTTCTGGACTCACCCACAAAAGGAAACATCTTTTCCACAATCACTTTGTTAAGACTATTCAGGATCTTATATATTTCAGTTAGTTCATCCCTCACCCTTCTAAACTCCAGTGGAAACAAGACCAGTCTGTCCAATCTTTCCTCATGAGACAACCCAGTCATTCCAGGTATCAATCGAGTAAACCTCCTCTGAACCACCTCCAATGCATTTACATCCTTGAATAAAGGAGACCAAAACTACACAGTGTTTGAGACGCAGTCTCACCAATGCCCTATAAAACTGAAGCATAACATTCTTATTTTTAGGTTCAATTCCTGTCATAATAAAGGATAGCATTCCATTTGCCTTCGTGATTACATGCTGCACCTGCATACTAATGTTTTGCGACTCCTGCACGGGAACACCTGGATCCCACTGCACCTCGGCGTTCTGTAGTCGTTCTCCACTTAAATACTCTGCTTTCTATTCTTCCTGCCAAAATGGACAAATTGGCAATTTCCCACATTATAATCCAGCTCCCCAGATCTTTGCCCTGGGGCATATCCATCTTCAAACACCTCATGTCTTCTTTACGACATAAAGATTAAAATTAACCCCCGTGTGTGGAGACCTACCTACTTCCAACATTATTCTCCTATATTAAGTATCATGTAAAATATTCAAATACGTGTTACTTCAGAGTACACGCTGTTAAATCAGTACTTTTCAAAGTTATGAAACATGTCCTTTACTTTCAAATTTCCCATTATTTCAGAAGTCCGAGCCGAAACAATGAAAGGCAGCATGTTTTTTTGGCAAAACTATTGATGTATGTAATAGCTTGAGAACTCTGCCCTTGAACACTGTTCTGAATGATCTACATTATTGCCTCAAACATTTTCAAAGCCCTCAACATGATCTGGCACTGTACATTTCCAAGCAGATTACTCCTGTCCTCCCACCAACATAATGTCATGGCTCTTCCATTTTCTTTCAAATTCTTTTTCCATGAATAAATGTTCCCTTGGGTTCGGTCTCCTTTTCCATACTGTTTCTTCTTTGTAATAATGTCCTCAAATCAATCAAGGCTTCTATGTAGTCTTACTCAAAATTATTGTTTCCGGGGGCACGAAAACTAAAATCCCCTCAATTCCAAAAGTATTCCTTCGTCCAACAATCCTCTGACTTTTGAAATCTTTGAAACGAACCACTCTTTTTTTTAGCTCAGTTTTCCAATTAAAAAAAGAGTTGTTCCTTGTGATTTTAATGAAAAGCATGTAGTTACCCTTTTCGAAATGATGTTTCCACATGAAGGCAAACTGATGAGTCAATCTAACATAAGAACATAAGAACTAGGAGCAGGAGTAGGCCATCTGGCCCCTCGAGCCTGCTCCACCATTCAATGAGATCATGGCTGATCTTTTGTGGACTCAGCTCCACTTTCCGGCCCAAACACCATAACCCTTAATCCCTTTATTCTTCAAAAAACTATCTATCTTTATCTTAAAAACATTTAATGAAGGAGCCTCTACTGCTTCGCTGGGCAAGGAATTCCATAGATTCACAACCCTTTGGGTGAAGAAATTCCTCCTAAACTCAGTCCTAAATCTACTTCCCCTTATTTTGAGGGTACACCCCCTAGTTCTGCTTTCCACCCACCAGTGGAAACAACCTGCCCGCATCTATCCTATCTATTCCCTTCGTATCTTTATATGTTTCTATAAGATCCCCCGCATCCTTCTAAATTCCAACGCGTACAGTCCCAGTCTACCCAACCTCTCCTCGTAATCCAACCCCTTCAGCTCTGGGATTAACCTAGTGAATCTCCTCTGCACACCCTCCAGTGCCAGTACGTCCTTTCTCAAGTAAGGAGACGAAAACTGAACACAATACTCCAGGTGTGGCCTCACTAACACCTTATACAATTGCAGCATAACCTCCCTAGTCTTAAACTCCATCCCTCTAGCAATGAAAGACAAAATTCCATTTGCCTTCTTAATCACCTGTTGCACCTGTAAACCAACTTTTTGCGACTCATGCACTAGCACACCCAGGTCTCTCTGCACAGCAGCATGTTTTAATATTTTATCATTTAAATAATAATCCCTTTTGCAGTTATTCCTACCAAAATGGATAACCTCACATTTGTCAACATTGTATTCCATCTGCCAGACCCTAGCCCATTCACTCAGCCTATCCAAATCCCTCTGCAGACTTCCAGTATCCTCTGCACTTTTTGCTTTACCACTCATCTTAGTGTCGTCTGCAAACTTGGACACATTGCCCTTGGTCCCCAACTCCAAATCTTCTATGTACAGTTTCTTTGCTTTCAATATATAACCTTGTAAGCATTTTTTTTCTAGAAAGAAACCAAATGGTAAAATGTAATAGGCACAGCTATTCATAAATGTAAATTAAGAGGAGAAAATGAAACACATAACTCAGCCCCATGCAAATTTGTTGGAAACGATTGGTTTGGGGATGACTTGCCAACATCCCATATTGTCCTAGCTGCCTGGGACTTGAGAACTATCCTTTCAATGCACAGAAATTCACCAAAATGCAACTGCGCAAACCGATAGAAGATGCCACCAACAAAAAATGGCCTTAAATTAGTACTACGAATTGTAATTAGCAGTGAGAACTGGATTACTTTCATTAAACATGGCTTTGTCCGAAAAAAGTTCAAGTTTAAAACTGCATGGCAGGCACTTACTGCTGGAAACTGGAGTCCAACTGCAGATTTAGGTGTTAACTGGCCAGCCATGTGTAAATTGTCATTGGAATCCAAGAACCCAGAAGAGCTCAGATAACCATCAGTCTCACAATCAGCTAATCAGAAACAGAGAAAACAATGAAAGTAATTGGCTTCAAAACGGCCTTGACCACATCAATTTTATTCTTCCTGTGTTACATTTTAACTAAGAATACAATAAACCATCTGATAAAACATCCAGCACCTAGCTGAATTCCACTGACACACGTATTAAAATATTACCAGCCCCAAAATCCAAATCAGCGGAACTGAAAAAGTTACCATTTATGTTGTAATGGTACAACAATTTAGTGCGTCAAACGAGTGAAAATCCATAAATCTACAGGCTTCAATTCTTTGGAAAATAGGTTTGCCATGGACTAAAAGTGGTGAGGGGATGCAAGATAATAGTTCCAATGCCACCTTGACAATGCCACCTGATTTGATATAGAACGACCAGAAATCGCTATTAATTTGATTTCTGTGATCTATTACTTGGGTGGCTTGGCTAATTTCAGCAACTCCCATGTGGGAAATGAACTGGCAATAGTATCCATTTGGGATAGGGGCTGGTTTAGCTCAGTGGGCTAGACACCTGGTTTGTGATGCAGAACAAGGCCAGCACCATGGGTTCAATTCCCGTACCAGCTGAGAATTCTGAATTCTCCCTCTGTGTATTGGAACAGGTGCCGGAACGTGATGACTAGGTGCTTTTCACAGTAACTTCATTGCAGTGTTAATGTTAACCTACTTGCGACAATAAAGATTATTTATTTTATAGTATATTGGAGCACAGATATTCTGCTATTACTTGGCCTTATGGAAATATACTAGGGCCAGGATTTTCGGGCGGCAGAGGCGGCTCACCATTCGCCAGGATCCAAATCAATGGCCAGTTGCGTTGCTCGCCGGTTGCGCTGCCGGGGAGAATCCACCAGCCAATGGCAACCCACCTCCAACATGGGGTGGGGGGGGAGGGAGGGGAGTGCCAGAAAAGCCTGGCCTAGATGTATTCCTCTAATGTTGGAGGAGGAAAATATATACAAGCAAGCGCTATATTTGATCTTTTTGTGCCACTTTAATAATACTTTTGTTTGAAGTACTCCTGGCAAATATATTCATGCAATTAATCAGCAAACATATGCATATATCTGTGGTTTGAAACCAGCTTTGGAAAATATTTCAATCTGCAACGAGAAATTCTTTGCACTGCAAGCTCCTTATTCCTTCAGGAAGGACACGGGACCGGACATGTCATTTCCCCTCGCAGGCGGTGAAAAATTGGAAAATAAAGTAGCCTTGCATTATTCCTGTATTAGGAAACCTGACTGGAAGACACATGGAAATGAGGGCTGACGGTCAATAAAATGAAACGAAATGCTACGCAGTTTGTGCTTCACAATAAACTCAGATTTTGAGAGAAGCCGAAAGCACCCACTTTGAGACTCTAAGTATTATTTAGATATAGAATAACATTGGACCAGAGTTATATCACTGGCATCAAACATGGGACAGATCATACAACATTACACTGGTTGTTTGGCGTCCCTGTCCATGGTTAATTTCACCTCCCGTATATCACAGATTAGTCCGTTCAGAATTTTAGGACTAAATAGTCTGACTTGTCTAGGATTTAGCCACAAAATAATAATAATAAGGTGATTCCAGCTATCCTATATATTCAGGAGAACAAAATCTGGATTTGAAACTTATTTACTTATTTCAATTTAGTCTTACATGTCGCCGAAGAATAGTTAGTATGTCTGTAACGAAAAGTCTGATGTTGGTCAGCCTCCGGCTCCTCGGGCTCAGGTGGAAATGGAGGATTCAGCAAGATCTCAGTAGGACCTACGGTGGCTGGAGACTGGGAGATTTGCGTAGTTCCGGCTGCACTTTCTGTTGTGTCTTGAGGCACTTTTAGCTCTTCCAAGAGCTCATAAATCTTTTTCTTTTTCTCCTGCTCTTTCTTCTTCAGTTCGTCTTGCATGCGTTGCTTTCTTTCACGTTTTCTCTTGACCTCAGTCACACGATCTCGGATAGTCTTTGCAACCAACTTGTAATCGGCCTCGCACACAAAACCCAAGGTTACCTAACAAAGAGATAGAGCACACACTCAAAAAGGTGGCAGGACAACATTCTGCGGCAGAGAAACTAATTTTGCATTTACACATTTGATGCCATGGTATCAGTGTGCCCTTGGCGGCTATTCCCAAAACACAATTTAATTGTGTGATCTCATGTCCCTTGTTCACTGCACCAATACTTCTCTTTGAGTACAAAGTGAAATATCTCTACATTGATTGGATCTGATGTGTAATAATAAAAGAATGATACTGCTCATCTATCCGGTCTTCAAAAAATAGCTAATATATGTGCATAAATAATTGAGATTTTCAAGGAAGTGCACGCAGGACTACCTGCAGGTCAACGACACGGGGGAAGTCTCAGTAGCGGTGGTCTGGGAGGCGCTGAAAGCAGTGGTGAGAGGGGAGCTGATTTCGATCCGGGCTCATAGGGACAGGACGGATAGGGCAGAGGCGAACCGACTGATCAAGGAGATCTTACAGATAGGAGGTATGCGGCGACCCCGGGGGTGGAACTGTTAAGGGAACGTCGGAGGCTGCAGGCTGAGTTCCGGGTGTTGGCCACAGGCAAGGCAGTGGAGCAGCTTAGAAAGGCGAGGGGGGCGTTTTATGAACATGGGGAGAAGGCCAGCAGAATGCTGGCACAGCAGCTTAGGAAGAGGGAGGCGGCCAGGGAAATAGAAAAGGTGGTTGATGGGGATGGGAATCTGGGAGGGGACTCGGCTGGGCCAAACAGGGTGTTCAGGGACTTTTACAGCAGACTCTATCGCTCGGAACACCCGAGGGGATGAGACGCTTTTTGGACGGTCTGACCTTCCCAAGGGTGGGCAGAGAACTGGTGGACGGGCTGGGGGCTCCGATCAGGACCGAAGAAATAGCTGAGGGCTTGAAGGCAATGCAGTCGGGTAAAGCCCCGGGGCCGGACGGGTACCCGGTGGAATTCTACAAGAAATTCTCGGGGATATTAGGGCCGTTGCTCGTCAAGATTTTCAATGAGGCAAGGGACAGAGGGGTGCTGCCCCCGACGATGTCACAGGCCACGATTTTGTTAATACTCAAGCAGGACAAGAACCCGGAGCTATGTGGGTCTTATGGGCCGATTTCACTGCTTAATGTGGACGCCAAGTTGCTGGCCAAAGTTTTGGCCTCTAGGATTGAAGAATATGTGCCGGATGTGATTATGGAGGATCAAACTGGGTTTGTCAAGGGCAGGCAGTCGGTGGCCAATATAAGAAGGCTGCTCAACGTGATTATGATGCCCCGGAGAGTAGGGAGGTTGAGGTAGTTGTGGCCATGGTTGCAGAGAAGGCGTTCGACCGGGTGGAGTGGGACTATCTATGGGAGGTGTTGGGATGGTTTGGGTTCGGTAGGGATGGTTTGGGTTCGGTAGGGGCTTTATCGACTGGGTTAGGTTGTTGTACCAGGCCCTGGAGGCTAGTGTGAGGACGAATAGGATGACCTCGGACTATTTTAGACTGCATCGGGAGACAGGACAGGGATGCCCCCTCTCCCCACTGCTGTTTGCATTAGCTATAGAGCCGCTGGCAATTGCTCCGAGAGCTTCAAGGGGTTGGAAGGGGCTGGTTAGGGGGGGGGGGGGGATACGACATAGGGTCTCGCTGTACGCGGATGACCTGCTCTTATATGTAGCAGATCCAGGGGCAGGGATGGGTGAGATCATGGTGACTTTGGGGGAATCTGGCCAGTTTTCGGGATATAAACTGAATATGCCAAAGAGCGAGATGTTTGTAGTCCAGGCAAGAGGTCAGGAGGGTCGGCTGGGGGAGCTACTGTTTAGGTTAGTGGGGGACAGTTTTAGGTACCTAGGTGGTGGTGCGCGACTGGGGCCGGTTACATAAGTTGAACTTGTTCCGGTTGGTCGAGCAGATGAGGGGCGGGTTCCGGAGATGGGATGCGCTACCGCTGTTGCTGGCTGGGAGGGTGCGGAAGGTTAAGATGACGGTCCTACCGAGATTTTTATTTGTATTCCAATGCCTCCCAATTTTCATCCCGCAGTCCTTTTTTAAGAGGATTAACAAAATCATTTTGGGCTTTGTCTGGGCAGGTAAGTCCCCGCGGGTGAAGAAGGCGATGCTCGAGAGGAATCAGGGGAGGAGGAGGGGGGGGGGGGGGGTGTGGGGGGGGGGGCTTGCCCTGCCAAACGTCAGTAATTACTACTGGGCGGCCAATATTACTATGATAAGGAAGTGGGTGGTGGGGGCGGGATCGGTTTGGGAGCGGATGGAGGCAGCTTCATGTAGAGGCACCAGCTTGGGGGCGTTGATAACGGCACCTCTGCCGTTCTCGCCGGCGAGATATTCTACCAGTCCTGTGGTGGTGGCGGCGTTGAGGATCTGGGGTCAGTGGAGGAGGTACATTGGAGCAGTGGGAGCATCGGTCTGGTCCCCAATATGTGACAACCACCAGTTTGCCCCAGGGAGCCTGGATGGGGGGTTTCGAGTATGGCGAAGGGCGGGAATTGAGAGGATGGAGGACCTGTTCCTGGAAGGGAGCTTCCCTAGCTTGAAGGCGCTGGAGGAGAAGTTTGGGTTGGCAAGAAGGAACGACTTCAGATATTTACAGGTGCGGGACTTTCTGCGCAGGCAGGTATCATCCTTCCCACTCCTGCCACTAAGGGGGATCCAGGATAGGGTAGTGTCTAGGGCATGGGTCAGAGAGGGGAGTGTCTCGGACATCTACAAAGAACAAATGGGGGCGGAGGAGACGCAGACCGAGGAGCTGAAGCGTAAGTGGGTGAAGGAGCTTGGGGGAGAGATGGAGGTCGGCTTGTGGGCAGACGCTTTGAGCAGAGTCAACGCGACCGCCAGATGCGCAAGGCTCAGCTTGATCCAATTCAAGGTAGTACACCGGGCCCATATGACAGTGGCCCAGATGAGTAGATTCTTTGGGGTGGAAGACAGGTGTGTAAAATGTGCGGGCGGACCAGCGAACCATGTCCACATAGAATATAGAACATTACAGCGCAGTACATAGAATATTACAACGCAGTACAGGCCCTTCGACCCTCGATGTTGCGCCGACCTGTGAAACCACTCTAAAGCCCATCTACACTATTCCCTTATCGTCCATATGTCTATCCAATGACCATTTGAATACCCTTAGTGTTGGTGAGTCCACTACTGTTGCAGGCAGGGCATTCCACGCCCTTACTACTCTCTGATTAAAGAACCTACCTCTGACATCTGTCCTATATCTATCTCTCCTCAATTTAAAGTTATGTCCCCTCGTGCTAGACATCACCATCCGAGGAAAAAGGCTCTCACTGTCCACCCTATCTAATGTTCTGATCATCTTGTATGCCTCAATTAAGTCACCTCTTAACCTTCTTCTCTCTAACGAAAACAGCCTCAAGTCCCTCAGCCTTCCCTCATAAGATCTTCCCTCCACACCAGGCAACATTCTGGTAAATCTCCTCTGCACCCTTTCCAATGCTTCCACATCCTTCCTATAATGCGGCGACCAGAATTGCACGCAATGCTCCAAATGTGGCCGCACCAGAGTTTTGTACAGCTGCAACACGACCTCATGGCTCCGAAACTCAATCCCTCTACCAATAAAAGTTAACACACCGTACGCCTTCTTAACAACCCTCTCAACCGGGGTGGCAACTTTCAGGGATCTATGTACATGGACACCGAGATCTCTCTGCTCATCCACACTGCCAAGAATCTTACCATTAGCCCAGTACTCTGTCTTCCTGTTAGAAGCATAGAATCATAGAAGTTTACAGCATGGAAACAGGCCCTTCGGCCCAACCAGTCCATGCCGCCCAGTTTTTACCATTAAGCTAGTCCCAGTTGCCCGCACTTGGCCCATAACCCTCTATACCCATCTTACCCATGTAACTATCTAAATGCTTTTTAAAAGACACAATTGTACCCGCCTCTACTACTACCTCTGGCAGCACATTCCAGACACTCACTACCCTCTGAGTGAAGAAATTGCCCCTCTGGGCCCTTCTGAATCTCTCCCCTCTCACCTTAAACCTATGCCCTCTAGTTTTAGACTCCCCTACCTTTGGGAAAAGATGTTGACTATCTACCTTATCTATGCCCCTCATTATTTTATAGACCTCTATAAGATCACCCCTAAGCCTCCTACGCTCCAGGGAAAAAAGTCCCAGTCTATCCAGCCTCTCCTTATAACTCAAACCATCAAGTCCCGGTAACATCCTAGTAAATCTTTTCTGCACTCTTTCAAGTTTAATAATATCCTTTCTATAATAGGGTGACCAGAACTGCACACAGTATTCCAAGTGTGGCCGTACCAATGTCTTGTACAACTTCAACAAGACGTCCCAACTCCTGTATTCAATGTTCTGACCAATGAAACCAAGCATGCTGAATGCCTTCTTCACCACCCTGTCCATCTGCGACTCCACCTTCAAGGAGCTATGAACCTGTACTCCTAGATCTCTTTGTTCTATAACTCTCCCCAACGCCATACCTTTAACTGAGTAGGTCCTGGCCTGATTCGATCTGCCAAAATGCATCACCTCACATTTATCTAAATTAAACTCCGTCTGCCATTCGTCGGCCCACTGGCCTAATTGATCAAGATCCTGTTGCAATCCTAGATAACCTTCTTCACTATCCACTGTGCCACCAATCTTGGTGTCATCTGCAAACTTACTAACCATGCCTCCTAAATTCTCATCCAAATCATTAATATAAATCACAAATAACAGTGGACCCAGCACCGATCCCTGAGGCACACCACTGGTCACAGGCCTCCAGTTTGAAAAACAACCCTCTACAACCACCCTCTGTCTTCTGTCGTCCAGCCAATTTTGAATCCAATTGGCAACCTCACCCTGGATCCCGTGAGCTTTAACCTTCTGCAACAACCTACCATGCGGTACCTTGTCAAAGGCTTTGCTAAAGTCCATGTAGACAACGTCTACTGCACTGCCCTCATCTACCTTCTTGGTCACCCCCTCAAAAAACTCAATCAAATTTGTGAGACATGATTTTCCACACACAAAGCCATGCTGACTGCCCCAAATCAGTCCTTGCCTCTCTAAATGCTTGTAGATCCTGTCTCTCAGAATACCTTCCAGCAACTTACCTACTACAGACGTTAGGCTCACCGGTCTGTAGTTCCCAGGCTTTTCCCTGCTGCCCTTCTTAAACAAGGGCACAACATTCGCCACTCTCCAATCTTCAGGCACCTCACCTGTGGCTGCCGATGATTCAAATATCTCTGTTAGGGGACCCGCAATTTCCTCCCTAGCCTCCCTCAACATCCTGGGATACATTTCATCAGGTCCCGGGGATTTATCTACCTTGATGCGCTTTAAGACTTCCAGCACCTCCTCCTCTGTAATATGCACACTTCTCAAGACATCACTATTTATTTCCCTTAGTTTCCTAACATCCATGCCTTTCTCCACCGTGAATACCGATGAGAAATATTCATTCAGGATCTCACCCAACTCTTGTGGCTCTGCACATAGATGTCCTTGTTGACCCTTAAGAGGCCCTACTCTGTCCCTAGTTACTCTTTTTCCCTTTATGTATCTGTAGAAGCTCTTTGGATTCTCCTTTGCATTATTTGCCAAAGCAATTTCATGTCCCCTTTTTGCCCTCCTGATTTCCCTCTTAACTCTATTTCGACAATCTCTATACTCTTCAAGGGATCCACTTGATCCCAGTTGTTTATGTACGTCATATGCCTCCTTCTTTTTTTTGACCAGAGTCTCAATATCTCGAGTCACCCAGGGTTCCCGACTTCTACCAGCCTTGCCCTTCACTCTAAAGGGAATGTGCTTATCCTGAACCCTGGTTAACACATTTTTAAAAGCCTCCCATTTACCAGCCGTCCCTTTGCCTGCCAACAGTCTCCCCCAATCTACCTCTGAAGGTTCCTGTCTGATACCATCAAAATTGGCCTTGCCCCAATTAAGAATTTTAACTCTTGGGCCAGACCTATCATTCTCCATAGCTATCTTAAAACTAATGGAGTTATGGTCACTTGTCCCAAAGTGATTCCTCACTAACACTTCTGTCACTTGCCCTTCCTTATTTCCCAAGACGAGGTCAAGTTTTGCCCCTCTCTAGTCGGTCCATCCACATATTGAATGAGAAATTCCTCCTGAATACACTCAACAAATTTCCCTCCATCCAAGCCCCTATTGCTATGGCTGTCCAGTCAATGTTGGGAAAGTTAAAGTCCCCTACTATTACCACCCTATTATTCTTGCAGCTATCTGTAATCTCCTTACATATTTGCTCCTCAATTTCCCGCTGACTATTTGGGGGCCTGTAGTACAGTCCTATCAAGGTGATCTCTCCCTTCTTATTTTTCAGTTCCATCCATATAGACTCAGTGGGCGAACCCTCGGATATATCCCCTCTAAGTACTGCCGTGATGTTCTCCCTAATCAAAAACGCCACTCCCCCTCCTCTCTTACCTCCTGTTCTATCCTTTCTATAGCATCTGTACCCCGGAACATTGAGCTGCCAGTCCTGCCCCTCCCTTAGCCATGTTTCAGTCATAGCTATAATATCCCAGTCCCATGTGCCCATCCATGCCCTGAGTTCATCCGCTTTGTCCGTCAGGCCCCTTGCATTGAAATAAATGCAGTTTAATGTAGACTTTCCTTGCTCTCTGCCCTGCTTTCTCTGGTTATGCTTTACACACTCTCCCTTCCTGCCTTTTGTTTCCGTCCCCACTGACTTCCTACATCGGTTCCCATCCCCCTGCCACATTAGTTTAAACCCTCCCCAACTGCACTAGCAAACACCCCCCCCCCCCGAGAACATTGGTTCCGGTCCCACCCAGATGCAGACCGTCCAATTTGTACAGGTCCCACCTCCCCCAGAACCGGTCCCAATGTCCCAGGAATTTGAAACCCTCCCTCTTGCTCCATCTCTCAAGCCACGTATTCATCCTAGCTATCCTGTCATTCCTACTCTGACTATCACGTGGCACTGGTAGCAATCCTGAGATTACTACCTTTGAGGTCCGACTTTTTAGTTTAACTCCTAACTCCCTAAATTCAGCTTGTAGGACCTCATCCCGTTTTTTACCTATATCGTTGGTGCCTATATGCACCACGACAGCTGGCTGTTCACCCTCCCCCTCCAGAATGCCCTGCAGCCGCTCCGTGACATCCTTGACCCTTGCACCAGGGAGGCAACATACCAACCTGGATTCTCGTTTGCGTCCGCAGAAACACCTGTCTATTCCCCTTACAATTGAATCCCCTATCACTATAGCTCTGCCACTCTTTTTCCCGCCCTTCTGTGCAGCAGAGCCAGCCACGGTGCCATGAACCTGGCTGCTGCCACCTTCCCCTGGTGAGCCATCTCCCCCAACAGTTTCCAAAACGGTAAATCTGTTTTGGAGGGAGATGACCGCAGGGGATCCCTGCACTGCCTTCCTACTCTTCCTCTGTCTGTTGGTTACCCATTCCCTATCTGCCTCAGTAATTTTAATCTGCGGTGTGACCAGCTCACTGAATGTGCTATCCACAACTTCCTCAGCATCGCGGATGCTCCAAAGTGAGTCCATCCGCAGCTCCAGAGCCATCAAGCGGTCTAACAGGAGCTGCAGTTGGACACACTTCTTGCAGATGAAGGAGTCAGGGACACCAGAAGGGTCCCTGAATTGCCACATCTCACAAGAGGAGCATGACACGGGTCTGAGCTCTTCTGCCATGACTTAAACCTGAAGTTAAATTTGAACTACACTACACAGCTAAGAGAAAGTCAAAGAGAGAAAAGATAAAAAAATCACTTACCAGTCACAAGCCAACCACTTACCTGCTGGCTGTGATGTAATTGCTCCCGAGACTCCCTCACAGGTCTGCTTCTCTGCACCTCCTTGAGATGAGCACCAAATTCCCTTAACCAGTTAATTAATTTACTTAATCAATTGTTTTTTTTTTGTTTTGGGAAACTCAACCCCAAACACCCAAAAAAAAAAACACAGCCCTCACTCACCTCTTACCCAAACTCAGCCTTACCCAAACTCAGATACACTGTTTGCTTCCAGCACTCCTGTTATTCCTTCCAAAATGAATCACTTCACACTTTTCTGCATTAAACTCCATTTGCCACCTCTCAGCCCAGCGCTGCAGCTTATCTATGTCCCTCTGTAACTTGTAACATCCTTCCGCACTGTCCACAACTCCACCGACTTTAGTGTCATCTGCAGGTTTACTCACCCATCCTTCTATGCCCTCCTCCAGGTCATTTATAAAAATGACAAACAGCAGTGGCCCCAAAACAGATCCTTGTGGTACACCACTAGTAACTGGACTCCAGTCTGAACATTTTCCATCTACCACCACCCTTTGTCTTCTTCCAGCTAGCCAATTTCTTATCCAAACTGCTAAATCACCCTGAACCCATGCCTCCATATTTTCTGCAGTAGCCTACCGTGGGGAACCTTATCAAACGCTTTACTGAAATCCATATACACCACATCAACTGCTTTACCCTCATCCACCTGTTTAGTCACCTTCTCAACGAACTCAATAAGGTTTGTGAGGCACGACCTACTCTTCACAAAACCGTGTTGACTATCTCTAACCAAATTATTCATTTCCAGATGATTATACATCCTATACAGTTCCAACAGTTTTTCAACGTTTTTTAGCCTCCTGCTCCTCCCTGCAGCCATGCAGTCCAGTCACCATTTGTAAATACTTGTAGTAATTCGCACCCACAATACTTCCGCCTGAGTGGGGTGGAGAATCGCGGAAGGGCGGAGCATGAACTTTCCAAGTCACTAATCGCATTTAAATGCAAAGGCCAGTTTTGCATGTCCCCGCCAACGCGGGGCGCAAACCTAATTTTCGCTGCCAGGGAGGGGCCAGAGCATGGTGCCCAAATCGGCTCCAAGCGCGAACCTCGATTTGTACCAGACGCCCGATTCTCAGCCCGATCGTGATTCGGGTTTCTGGTATCGCGAGGCGGAGTCTCCAGCCTAGGATGGTTTCAGGTGCAATCCCCAGTCAATGTTGAGTTGGCCAATCAGTGTGTGTGTGTATTACATTACTGCAGTCCCCGAGCTGACAAAATGGAGATGGACCAGGATTCCACATCCTAATCGGTATCTGGTGACCCCCCTATTGGGTGAACAGAATGATTAGGACTCCCATGGTTGCATAGATAGCAATTACTCATCGTGTAAGCTTCAAAGCAAGCCCTTGACATTTGTCATCCCAAACAATCATTTACAAATGCAAAACCGATTGACAGCCTTGTCAATCTTGATATTGTAAAAGGTAAAAGTCCCATTCCTCTCGAATAGAACATTTAATCTTTAATGATTTGTTTGCACATCAAAATCAGATTAGCATAATCCACTTCATAGGAAAATAACCTGAACAAATCATACAGTTGGAGTCTTCCCCAAGTTCTAAGCTCTATCTATATAAATGCCACTCATTTCTTTTGAATCAAAGGAAAGCGATTGATAAAGCAGAATGTGACCCGCCTATCGAACAACCGCCTCAAAATAAGAATGGATCCAATGGACCCTCAGAGCTTGTGTTCGAGTATGTTTGAAAAAAAAGTAATAAAATTCAGTTTTATTGTTCATCAATCTGAAATCATGTTTATTGTTATATAACATGACATCCTGTATCTGATTTTGGGTTAATGATCTGACAGTGACTTACCTTCATAAGTTCCTCATTTCCAATGCTACCATTTTCATTCCGACCAATACTTTTTAAAAAATAAATATTTTGATTCTACTCCTTTTTCACATTTTCTCCCAGATTTACACCCACCAACAATGAACAATAATCAGTAACGAATATGTCAATCCCCATATCAATAACAACGATCCCATCCTCCCACCAAACCCAAACATTAGCCCGCATGTTCACATAAACAACTGCCAAAAAGGAATCAGGAATCACCCACAGTCACCATTAACACACACACAGCCCCTCCCTCCAACCCTCCCAACACCCCCTCCAACTAATGTTCGATGTTATCCAGTTCTTGAAAGTGCATAATGAATAATGCCCATGAATTGTAGAACCCCTCCAACCTTCCCCTCAGTTCAAACTTAACCTTCTCAAGAGTCAAGAATTCCAACAGGTCCCCCCACCACGCCAGGGCACAGGGTGGAAAGGTTGCTCTCCATCCAATCAGGATCTGCCTTTGGGCGATCAACGAGGCGAAGGCTACAACATCTGCCTCCGTGCCCGTTTCCAACCTTGGCTGGTCCGACACCCCGAATATGGACCCCCGTGGGCCCGGGTCCAGTTTCACGTGCACCACTTTAGAGATGACCCTAAAAACCTCCTTCCAGTAATCCTCTAGCTTTGGACAGGACCAAAACATACGAACGTGATATGCGGGAACCCCCCCCCCCCCATAGCGCTCACACACATCTTCTACTCCTTCAAATAATCGGCTCATCCTCGCCCTCGTGAGGTGTGCTCTGTATACCACCTTCAGCTGTATCAGCCCCAACCTCGCGCATGAGGAGGAGGCGTTCACTCTCCGGAGCACCTCACACCAGAACCCCTCCTCCATACCCTCTCCCAGCTCTTCCTCCCACTTTGATTTGATCCCTTCCAGTGGTGCCTTCTCCTCTTCCAAAATAGCTCCGTAAACCGCTGACACTAATTCTGACCAATGCTTTGATTCAACCTGCACCATTCGGTTGTTTGGGAATGGTCTCAATGCGCAAGTTTTGTTTTGGATGGAAACCCAGTGCAGAGACGGTTTATAATTTCCTCAATCACTTTCACATCAGATTCGCGCCGGGATTCATGCCTGCGTCCTGCCAATGAGAATTTAATATTTTCCAGCTGCAATACAGCTAAACACACCATGGGTGTAATCGGTTAATTGGGCTTGAAAGCTTTCTATTCTAGCTGATAGACTGAGGATCATCCACTTGTAGAGCTGACTTAAGACTTATTAACATAAGCATATTAACAAAACGTAGAGGCAAGCATTTTTTAAAGTTCATTTATAGGATGCTAATGTTCAGGCTGGGCCAGCATTTATTGTATATTCCCTAATTGCCCTCAAGAAGGAGGTGGTGGTGAGCTGCCTTCTTAAATCACTGCAGTCCATGAGGTGTGGGTACACCCACAGGGCTGTTCAGGAGGGAATTCCAGGATTCAAACTCAGTGATGGCGGTATATTTCCAAGGGGAACTTCCAGATGGTGATGTTCCTATTTGTCTGCTGCCCTTGTACTTCTGGATGGTCATGGGTTTAGAAGGTGCTGCCTAACAAGCCTTGTTGAATTATGTTGAAGGTACTAAAACTGATAGGGTGAAGGTTATTTTTCTGAATTTCTGAAATGCTATCATAAATAAATGATGTGGAGATGCCGGCGTTGGACTGGGGTGAGCACAGTAAGAAGTCTTACAACACCAGGTTAAAGTCCAACAGGTTTGTTTCGATGTCACTAGCTTTCAGAGCGCTGCTCCTTCCTCAGGTGTATGAAGAGGTATGTTCCAGAACCATATATATATATATATATATTTATAGACAGATTCAAAGATGCCAGACAATGCTTGGTATACGAGCATTAGCAGGTGATTAAACCTTTACAGATCCAGAGATGGGGTAACCCCAGGTTAAAGAGGTGTGAATTGTGTCAAGCCAGGACAGTTGGTAGGAATTTGCAGGCCAGATGGTGGGGGATGAATGTCATGCGACATGAATCCATGACATGAAATGCGACATGAAATCATAAATAAAGGAAGGTTGCATAATCTAGCTTTAATAAGAACTAGGAGCAGGAGTAGGCCATCTGGCCCCTCGAGCCTGCTCCGCCATTCAATGAGATCATGGCTGATCTTTTGTGGACTCAGCTCCACTTTCCGGCCTGAACACCAGCTTTGGAGGTCTTGTGGCGGAGTGTGTAGCGGCACTGCCTCTCAGCCCAGAGCTCCAGGTTCAAATCCCACCCCAGGATTGGCTGGCCAAGGAAAGTGCATTCAGAACGCGACCATACACGGTGAGGAGCAATTTATAAATCCTTCCAACACACACCAATGGCAGGTAGTAAGACAAGAGAGATTCCTGATCAGCCATTTGATGGTAAGAAAGTTGAAGCCCCTACCATGACTATCCATAGCTCTAGGCTACCACATGCATGTAAAAATGTACGTTGCCACACCAACACAGACTTCTTGGGGAGCTGGTTGGCTGGGTGGCTGGTGAGTATCAGATCGATGCCTGCAGCACTGGGTTCAATCGCAGTTCTGGCTGGATGGATTCTGGATCTGCCTCCCTGTCCTACCCATGGTAGGAACCTTTCTGTTGTGGGTCAGACCTGCCTTCAGGCAAATAACTCATGAAGAGGAACCTAGCTTTCATATCTGCTGCCAGATGTTGATCCTGTTATGTGAGGGAAGACTAAGGACGGCATTTTCGGGCTTTTGGCTACTTTCCAAATTTTCCCTGTCCTGCCCCTGCCAATTCCCACTGCTGGCATAACTGGAAAATCCCAGTTTAAGACTAACCGTTGTTAGCAGTATTGGGACATGGAATGAGCACTTAAAAGAGACAATACATTCTTGTGCAAACATCTTGTTAGCGGAAGGCCCAATTAATAGAATATCTTATTCACTAGTAATGATTAAGCATCCTAATTTTGCCAAAAAACAAAATAGTGGGAGGACCATTTATAAATGATTCAAGGCTATATTTATTTTAGTTGGAACCGATTTCTAAAACACTGACTAAGTTTCACATTCATGCAAAGCCTACAGATAAAATTGACATTTATTTCAGTTCTGCATGCTAACTATGGATGTTAACATAGGGGTAACTTTACCATTTCCTGTGCCACCACCTCTGAAGCATCCTTATACAGTTCAAAAGGAAACTCTATAGCTTTGTTGTCTTTGTATTTGCCATGGAGTTTCTTTGAATCATCCATGCGGAGCCAAAGTTTTAAGGCAGATTTTGCTCCGTCATCTTCCTCTGCGAGCTCTACATGGACCCCAGTGTCCTCTTGAAAGAACGAGTGGTCGAGAAGATCCTGAATGGTGTACCTACTCAAAAAGAGAATAGGACGCTAGGACTGAGAGAGTCGATGGATCTGGCAATTAAATATTCTTCCACATATCCAAGGTGAACATTTGTCATGGCGGACCCAGACCACGAAGGCAGCTGCAAGATGTAGGCCCCCCTGAACGGCCGTGCGCCCAAAGATCCTACTGGCCTGGTCTGTCCCACGGCCGCCCATAACGCCCCCCCTGGTGTCCGATGCCCCCCGCCAGGGTGGCCGCGGACTGAGTCCGCAGCTGCCACACGAGCATCCTGTCAAGCCATAGCATGTTAGTTCCACGCCGTCGGAAACTCAGCCAATCGGGAGCGGATGATCGGTAGGCGGGCCTCTGGCAATGGCCCCCCAGCCGCGTGGAGTACTACGCGCACACGCTGATTTTCGGGGCCCGGAGAATCGCCGGAGTGGCGCCTGCCCGATTTCGGCACCAAATTGAATTCTCCCCCCTCCCTGCGCCAAACGCAATTTCGGCACGCGGCTGCGGAGAATCCAGCCCAAGGTTTCAGCAATGGGTCTGGCAATTAAATTGCCACGTTGACCCAATTTTAGCCAGAATTGTGAATTTTAGCTAGAATTGTGATCCTGAGTCTTGCTCAGAAGCACCATAATGAATTCACTTTCTAGGAATACATTTACAAAAGAAATAACAGAGAACATCTTAATTTATTTACAATGGCACCATATACACCAACTCTACATTCATGATTTGATAGCACCTGTGATTCTACTGTTGTAACTTTGCAATTTATAGCACTCTCTCTCACTTCGGTGACCGTCCGTGAGATAGGGTGGCTTCTCATCTTCAATTGTTTCCAATAAAATGCTCTGCAAGAAGACTCAAGACTTAGTGGCCTCAACATGGTTGACGTCCCTCCATCTACGCAAGATGGTGGACTTGCACCAAATTAAATCGGTTGGGGATGGGGTAGCTTCAAAAGGTGCACTTTTGCTGATGGCTGGAGAGAGCAATCCATGAAAGGGTTATGGGCTGTTCTTTTTGGTGTTGGCACCTGTTGCCAAGCCGCTGAAGATTAGAGATCTTTTATCTGGCAATCAGTGATAATAGGAAGGTGCAGGTGAAAGGCATTGGAATGAGGGGCAAGAATAATATGTTTCCTTGTTTCTTAGAGCTGCACTCACCAGATTGCTAGCTTCAACACATTCCTACTGCCCATTTCAAAAGGGGGATACAGATGGACTCCAGGGGTGGGATTCTCCCCTACCCGGCGGGGCGATGGGACCTGGCGGGATGGAGTGGCGGGAACCACTCCGGCTTCGGGAAGCCCCAAAAGTTGCGGATTACTACGCACCTTTAGGGGCCAAGCCCTCACCTTGAGGGGCTAGGCCCGCGCCGGAGTGGTTGCCATCCCGCCGGCTGTCGTGGAAGGCCTTTGGCGCTACGCCAGCCGGGGCCGAAGGGACTTCGTCGGCAGGCGGAAGTCCGCGCATGCGCGGGAGCGTCAGCGGCTGCTGACGTCATCCCCGCGCATGCGCGGGGGAGGGGGTCTCTTATGCGTCGGCCATGGTGAAGGCTGTGGCCGAGGCGGAGGGAAAAGAGTGCCCCCACTGCACAGGCCCGCCCACAGATCTAAGGGCCCCGATCGCGGGCCAGCCCACCGTTGGGGCACCGCCCCCCCCCCCCCCCCAGGACCCTGGAGCCCCACCCGGGCTGCCAGTCCCGCCGGTAAGATAGATGGTTTGATTCACGCCGACGGGACTGGCACGACAGCAGCGGGACTTCGGCGGGCCGGAGAATCGCCGGGGGGGGGGGGGGGGGGGGCCCGACCGGCGCAGTGCGATTCCCGCCTCCACCAAATATCCGGTGCCGGAGAATTCGGCGGCCTGCGGGGGCGGGATTCACGCCAGTCCCCGCCGATTCTCCGACCCGGCGGGAGGGGTCAGAGAATCCCGCCCCAGGTGTGATCAATTCTAAAGTGGGAGGCAAGTTTCTAATCTCTTGCTGCACAGTAATCTAGAAATTCAACTTTGCACCACACATTTTTCATGTGCTGAATGGCCTCCCTGGTTTCCAATACTGTAGGGAAGGAAGGGCAACCTATTAGAAGCCAGAAATGCATCACCAGCTATGATAGTGTAGATAATAAAATGAGCACCCAGGTTGCCTAATCGCCTCTCATTTAAAAAAATATATTTTTTATGATGTGTGGGCATCACTGGCAAGGTTAGCCTTTAATGCCCATCCCTAGTTGAGCTTGAGAAGTGGTGGGGAGCTGCCTTCTTGAACTGCTGCAGTCCCCAAGGTGTAGGTACATCCATGGTGCTGTTAGGGAGGGAATTCCAGGATTTTGACCCAGCGACAGTGAAGAAATGGCGATATATTTCCAAGTCAGGATGGCGAGTGACTTGGAGGGGGGCCTCCCAGGTATCTGCTGCTCTTGTCCTTCTAGATGGTTGTGGCTGTGGGTTTGGAAGGTGCTCACTAAGGAACCTTGGTGAGTTCCTGCAGTGTATGTTGTAGATGGTCCACACGGTTGCTGCTGCTCGTATCTCATATTTTAAAAAGGGGCCTAACGTCCGTTTGAAGACCCCTACCCCACACCAGTGTCAGCTAGCACTCCTTCATTATGGCACCACCCCCCTTGACTTTGGTCACCTCTGCAACCCAGTCTACCCCGACCCCTGCCTCCGTTTGCCCCCACCTGATCACCATTACTCAGCCACCCCACCCCTCCGAGATGGCACCCCTTTCCCAACCCGATTTCCCGACCTTCTGATCCCGTGCCCCACACTTCCCATCCTCCCTACCCTTCCCTCAACATGGTTACCCTGCGCCCCCCACCCCAACCCCCCACCACCATTTGATATCACTACTTAATAGCAAAAAAATAAATAAATCTGTCTTTCAAGATCTTGCATTATAACAGAACAATAACACAACACATTGAGAAGTAATCATTACATATTGGCATTTCATATCACAATGTAACAACCAGAAACTGACTAAAATATCTTCCCATATAATGCTATTATATTTGCTTTCCAGTTAAGGAATTAGAAATTGCCTGCATTGCAGCTGGTCATATGGGACTGGGAGGCACAGTTCATAGATCAAGGAAGAACTCCTTATCTATTTGCAAGATGAACCTATGCCACCAGACAATCAATGAGCAGATTCTTACCTCTCATCTTTGTTTTGACGAATGCATCCTTCAATAATCTCTTTAAGCTCTGGGACTTTTACTTTGTCAAAGCTGGCTGGCTTAACACCCTGCAGGGAAAAACACAAACCATGCAGTAACCTTTCGTCTAAAACAAAGGGCAACCAAATATGTAAAGTGTTGTGCGCAGTAATGATTAACCGGGTAACAGTTTTTCATGGTGTGCATTTAATTACCTCTCGGAAAAGAAAACACGTAAACAAGTTCAGTAACTTTACAAATGGATCGTATTCATCATCGCAACTCAGTTTGTCATCGCAACTATGTGGCACCAACTCGTTCCCTGCAGCGGTTGCAAACTACATGGAGAAGATGAGGCCTTACTGCTACATCCAGACACGACAGACTGATTCCAACTAAATTCCAAATTGGACAATTAGAAAATTTAAGTATTTACTCACAGATTTGTCTTTTTTCTAGCCAGCCTGGTTACATGCAATTTAGCGGGTTATCATTTACATAGGCACAAATCTGATGCAGTTGCCAGGAAGGAAACTTAAAACAGGAGCTAACTAAAAATCGTACAAATACCAAAAAGAGAGCTACAGCTGCACCATTTGCAAATGCTGAAACAAGTGTTGCGCTCATTTAAAAAAAATGAACACTTGCATCAGTCTTCAAAATGTCAGCTGTAAAACTGGGAACAAGCTCTTTACGCAGTCTTAGATTGATCAATCAGATGGAAATGAGCTAATCATGTAACCTCCAAACTTTCCCCCTGGAGCAGTCTAGCCAAGGAGGATTGTGAAACTGGGCTACAATCTAACTGTGTCAGCTTATTCCAGTATGAGCCAGCACAGGTGGCTTTCAAGAAAATTAAATCAGTTACTTCATTTGATTCTCAAATGCAAGTACAAATGCTGCCAAGGTCAAAAACATTTAATCAGATTAGCATCGAAACTGTTCAGCATCATTAACTAGTGGTACTTTTTGACTTTGGCCATATACCAGACTCCTTGAAACATCCTTAGACAAAGATACAGAACAACAACATACAAAGACATTGGGCCAAAACAGCACTGCATTACTGAACTAATTGATTCAAGGACATGCTCGGATTCATGACCCCCACCATCCCCCCACTTCCCTCAAAGTGCATGTTGTATAGTCAGAAATAACACAAACTTCAAAAAAACTTCCTTTTATTCTCAAATTGACAACAGATGATAGAATATTATTCTAGTTGTGCTCCCCAGCTGTGTAAGAGTCTATAGCCATTCCTACAGTTGAATCTGCTAGCTTTTGAAGATTGTATACTAATTTTTTAAAACAGAGATTACAAAGAGTTGCCAATATTTAATCAACAAGAATGGCAGATTCCCTTTCTCAGGTTTCCTTCCTGCATTATTCTGAAGTCATTCCATTCATCAATTGCCTAGTTAAAGAAGAATGATCTTTTCAGTGGAAATACTTTCAACAGGAAATACTCTCCCACTAGTGTAACATTTTCCTGCTTTATGTCCCCTCAAGCTCCCACCTTCTCTCCTTTACCCTGCACATTCGTCATTTTCAGATAACAGTCTAATTCCCTTTGGAAGCTTCAATTGAACTTGTCTCTACAATGCTCCAGACCTTAACCACTTGGTGCGTTAAAAAGCTTTTTATTCTCATATTACTTTTGTTTAGTTTGCCAACTATTTGAACTCTGTGCCCGCTCATTCTCGATCCATTCCTGAGTGGGAACAGTTTCTTCCTATCTACTGTCCAGGCTCTTGATGATTTTGAATACCTCTCAATTCTGCTCACAGTCTTCTTTTCTCTAAGGGATACAGTCTTAACTTCTGAATTAGTCAGGCAAGGCCTCCTTTTCCTGAAGCCAGATTGCCTCTTCCTGATGCGGCATCTCAGTCTCAATAGTCACATGCTGCGTGCCTAAACAACTTCCTTGGGCACCATCCCTATTACTGACGTCAAGCTAACCATCCTATAGATCCATCTTGTTTGCCTTTCTTAAAGATCAGAACAACATGCGGGCTATTAAAGATGTGAGCAAGAAATTTCACAGCACAAATCTTACATCTCATTTCTTCGAGAATCCTAGGATCAACATCAGCTGAGGACCGACTGCCCCATCCATTCGGAGACTGCTGCTTATTTCTAAAATGTACCGTCTTTCTTGACTTTCCTCAATCCTCCTTTCAAGCTTGAGCTGAATGATCTGTTAAACAAACGCCTTTCCCTTTTCCGTTTACTTCAAAGCTTGCAATTTGCTCTGGTTTATGGAATGTTTGAATGGTCAACTAACAAGGGACTATTTGGCTTGAAATCATTAACAATGTCGCCATGGGTATGTTTCCATTACGTTCCAGACAAACACGTGTTAACATTTTACCTCTTGGCCAATACAGCCGAACAGAATGAAAAAGAATTGACTTTCAGGCAGGCAGTGAAACATAGCTGATTGTTTAGCGCTACTTAGAATTGCATTAATTAATAACTTTAGATTTAAAGGTGCCCTCTAACCTTCGGAAATCTAGGTACATATCTCAGGTTTACTCATGGCTATTGCCGCATTGGTGACAACGGCCAGGAAATCTTCTGCTACGAGTGTGTGTGTGTGTGTGAGACGGGTCCAAGGCCCAAGGCCCACTCAAAACTGGGTCTTGGGCCTCATCAAAATAATAGATGTAAATTTGGAATCCTGTTGGGAGCCTTTTCAAAATCAATGGGTTCTGACTCTGAGTCAGCCCAGAGGTAAATTCTGAGATGGGTTGAAGTGGCGACTAGGGGTTTTTCACAGTAAATTCATTGCAGTGTTAATGTGAGCCTACTTGTGACAATAAAGATTATTTTTTTTAAAAGTAAGGTGGGAAATGGAATGATATGTACAGTCCAGCTTCTACTGAACTGGCAATGGGTCCCACAAACAGGACTTCCCCAGTAGGCCCTTTGTTTTCATCCCATCACAGATCTTCCTTTTTTATTCTTTCCCCATCTCCCTGCTTCAGAACTTATTTCTTCCTATATTCCCTCTGCTTTTCCTCCCTTTGTCCTGTTCTCTTCCTATCTGCATCACAACTTCCTGCACTTATCCTAAACTGGAAAGTGTCATGGACTTTGCTTCCAATTTCTACCCTTCTTTTGTGTTCACATGGTCTATCGCCAACTCTTCCTTAACTTCTTGGTTTCTCGTTCTGAGGATAGTCCCCACAACTACCCTGATCGCACTCCCTCCAAAACAATTTGGGGGAGATGTAAAAATTAAACAATCTTTATTGTCACAAGTAGGCTTACATTAACACTGCAACGAAGTTACTGTGAAAAGCCCCTAGTCACCACATGCCTGTTCGGGTACGCAGCGGGAGAATTCAGCATGTCGAATTCACCTAACAGTACGTCTTTCGGGACTTGTGGGAGGAAACTGGAGCACCCGGAGGAAACCTATGCAGACACAGGGAGAACGTGCAGACTCCACACAGACAAGTGACCCAAGCCGGGAATCGAATCTGGGACCCTGGAGCAACAGTGCTACCATGCCGCCCGGTAGTACAAGGATTTGGCACATATAGGGTTAATGTGGGATTGAATACAGTACTGGTCACACAGACATGTAAGAAAGCACATGACCCGTACCCAGTTTCAGTGTAGTGTTGGACAGAGCCGTGTGTACCAGCAAGCATGGAAACAGCCCCTAGCTTGTATCCTTTATTGGACATTTTGTAAATAATTCTGTGTCAATAAAAGGCTTTCAGTTACCCTATACATAACTCTGAAGACTTCTTCCAACACACCAAACTGTAACCAACACCATACAACATGGCGGAAGCTTGTGAAAAAACCCAAGACTTCGCAGAAAATGCAGAGAAAATCAAAAATGCTGTAATACTGCAGTTGGACTGGAAAGGAAGCTCCAGAGGCTGAGGCATACAGGGAAAATCATTAGGGAAAAGCTCCAAAGAAAGACTTGGAAGCTGGAGGCAAAGATTTAACGCAGCAGAAGACTTCATTGAATCTCCTTTAAGAAATCCGACCTCTAATTCCAGAGCACAGAGTCAATAGACCAAACAGAGGTGAGCTAAATCTTTTAAAACTCCAGGCTATGGCAAATCCTGAGATATCTATAAATAATTCAGAGTCAGGAGTGCAGTTTGTTATGGGCCAGGGTTTAGAGAGCCTCAAAGTGTATCATGGAGTTCACCTGACCCACAACTTTGAATAGATTGTGGTTATGGGGAAACACACCGGCCTACTCTGCAGGTGTGATGCAACAGAAATCTACAGTACTTTTAAATCAAAACAATGTTTATTTATGAAACCAGTTAACACTTTGCAAACCCACAGTAAACATCTTAACAACTATCAACACCAATCCTCCGCACAGATACAATATTCTATAAGTAAACCTTAATCTTTCCTTATTAACATCCATGAGACAAAGACCCTTTTTAACACAGTGATCAGGTTTGAATTCACTACTGAGAGCAGTCAGCACTTTGAAATCACCCAATTGATCTGGAGACAGTCATTAGTTTGCAGAGAGAGATCCTTATACAACTGCTTGCTTTTCCTGCAGCTATCCAGCTCTCCAAAACGAAACTAAAACACACCCTGTAGCAAACAGCCCAAAGCAAAAGTAAATGCAGACAGACAGCCTAGCTCCACCCACTCTCTGACATCACTGCAGTTCTCTAATAAACACCCATTTCTTAAAGGTACTCTCACGTGACAAGTCTGAAAAACTGAGTCATTAAAGTCTGATCCAGAGATGGCGCACAAACTTGTGGCAACCGAGCTTGCTCCAAAACAGAAAAAAAATGAATTAATCTGGGGGAATTGTGGCTTCTAAATTCGGCCGAGAGAAAGCAAAAGCCAGGATTCGACAAATTTTCAACTTTAAATGCTGAGTAAGATAAGTCTCCAGGTTATTGCTCCAAGCAGCAATTGTTGAAATTTTTTAAAGCTGATCATGGTAGTCATTTTAGCTGAGTCTGCCAAGTGCAGGAAATCCATTTGTGGCTCCAAGTGAACGGCAACACCATTGTGAAATTCAGAAAGCTCTTAAAGCAGAATCTACACTTTTAAAATTACCATGGATCAAAAGTCCACATTTCCAAATCATTTCAGATTAATCTCAAGACCTCGATCAATCACATAATTGGGGACTGTCAAGGAAAAGATTCCCAAGATCAGAAGAAGAGCTGGTTAACATGCTGCTTTACTTGGTAGGTCCCATTGAAGACGACATTATTGCAAGACAAGGAATCAACGAATTATCTGCTAAATTTAAAGATGTACTGAAAACTTTCAATGTTATAATAATATATTTGAAAGAGCTAAAATTAACAAGCAAGTCCAGCAACCAGGAGAACCTGTCAATTCATTCATCAATGACCTGTAAAGGATGACAGAAGGTTGCGAATAAGGAGACTCATCGGAGGTAGAATAATGGTAGGAGTAGTGAACAACACACTCTCTGACCTCATACAAGCAAAGGAAGATCTAACCCTGGAAAAGGCAATCCAGATAGTTAGGCAGTCATAAACCATGGTGCAGAGGCAAACACACAGTTCAGCTAGTTCGGCAACAAAGACACAGGGATACTCCAGGTCAGGGAGAGCAATATCCAAACCAGTCAGCAAATGACCATGCCAATGCTATGGAACAAAGCACCCCCACAGGCAAGATCAATATCCTGCAATTTCAGCCCCATACTTTCAGTGCAACAGAATTGGACATTACGGCAAACTGTGCAAGACAAAACTACGAAATGCATACAAGGCCCAAAGATCATCCATGAAATTGAGACTGCAAACCTGAAAGAGACACAATCACAATTCCTGGGTGAATGTAAAGATCTTGGTTTCTCATGCTGAAATGCAGGCAATTCAGCCATTGGCCATTTAACAAATGTTAATTTAGAAACAAGGCCCAGCATAACGCACCTGGTAATGAACCATGGCTTAAAAACCTCCGGCTTTGAACACACGCACAACACTCTATGGGCCTGGAGGACTTTGACTTCTGGTCAATGGCATGATTTTGGACCACTATTGTATGGCAGCAAGCCAATATTTGAGCTGATGTACGTCATCATAACCAGTCTTTCTCTTGAGGAGAGATACTTGTGTATCCCTGGATCTCCACCAAACGTCAGAAGACGTAAAGAAAACCACTGTTGTTAATCATAAAGATTCACCCTACAGAACTTTTCTAGAGTACTCAACAAAAAGAAAAGTATCCTACTTGGACTTCAGCTCTGCACCGTCTTCTCTCTTTGCATTGCGGGTTATTCCATTCTAAGTACAGGTGCTGGATAAACGTCAATGGTCAGACCAGCCAACCACCCAGGAGGTAACCAGGACGCCAACAACTCAGAGGATGTAAAAGAGACCAACGAGCAGTCAAATAAGCCTCAACCTCAGGTTCCGAGCACAGTGCAGCAGGTCAACACTGCAATCATTGAACATATGCTACAACTATCAGCAAGCAGCCACAAAAGATGCTGGAACCTGATAATGACAGTCTATTTCCAGACAGTGAACCCAGGAGGTGACCATTCCACTAAACCTCATTCTAGTCACAGGAATGCTCACTCGCCACCACAGAGGACATCAGCTCGATCCACACGACGACGGGAGAAGCGAAAGAAATGACAAGGAGATGAATGCAACGATCGTCCATCCCACAAGCAGCGAGTTAGTGTAGCAACCAGTGCAACAGCCGAAACAACCAAGCATGGTTCAACGTGACAGAATGGAAGAAGTGGATCAAAGATACCCAGATGATAGAACAACCCCCAATCCTACAGGAAGAACCAGCAACGACAGAGCCATTTCTCCTCCGACGGTAGTGCTAACAAGATATGGAAGGGTAATTAGGCCTCCAGACGACCTGAACCTTTGTTCATGGTCTTTAGCAATGAGAAGGGGTAGTGTAGTCATGACAATGTAAATGTATAATAATAGCAATGTAAGAAATAAGGTAAACTATAATCACTTAAAATATATTGGATAAAGACGTGGAAAAGACGTAGTACAAGGATCCGACACATACAGGGTTAATGTGGGATGTAAACGAGCACATGACCTGCACCCAGGATCAGTCCAGTGTTGGATTCCAGTGACAGCCGTGTGTATCAGCAAGCATGGAGACAGTACCTAGATTGTACTCTTTATGTATATTGTAAATAGTTCTAAGAGTCAATAAAGACTTGCAGTCAACCCATGGATGACTACATAGACTTCTTCAGACCTGCCAAACTGTAACCAATACTCTACAACAGCTATTTAACCTCTCCTGCTTTCCACCTCATCACAGATCTTCCCTCTTTATTCGTTCCCCATCTCCACGCTTTCTCTACCTCAGTGCTTGCTTAAAACATGTTCTCCCTCCAACCTTTTCTATGGTTAATGAAAGTCAACCTGAAAGGTAAACTCGGTTTCTCGCCCCACACATACTGCCTGATCTGCCAAGTATTTCCATCATTGAGATTTATGTTACTCTTAAATCATCTGAAGTGCTTTTAATATTAGCAACAGGGAACATTTGGTTCTCGTGCTCCTCCAAAGTAGCATCAATGCTGTGATTCATTGTCATTATCTCACTTGGAACCACCACTAGGAAAACTACACCCAATGGTTCATAATTGAATAGGTCATCATACTAGATGCCAGCTTACAGACCCCAGGACATGTCTACTTAATTGAGGCTAACACTTCAGTGGCCTACGTTTACAGATGCTACTTTTGGATGAGATATTACCTTCATGCAGTGGGGCAGCACGGTGGCGCAGTGGTTAGTACTGCTGCCAACAGCACTGAGGACCCGGGTTCGATCCCGGCCCCGGGTCATTGATCGGTGGAGTTTGCACATTCTCCCCATGTCTGTGTGGGCCTCACCCCCACAATGTCAATGTACCGTTGCAAAACCCTTTTACCTGAAGCATCACTCAATTAAATCACATCTGTGCCTTTATCTTGACAATATTGAGCGGTTTCGACAACATCCTCGAACCTGTAAGTAAATACTCTTGTACATGTCTTTTCAGAGAGGTATGTTTGCATATTGAAATTCACGATGAGACGCCAAGAAGGTGGCGGTACGGTGGCACAGTGGTTAGCACTGCTGCCTCACAGTGCCAGGGTCCCAGGTTCCATTCCAACCTTGGGTGTGGAATTTGCACTTTCTCCCCGTGTCTGCATGGGTTTCCTCTGGGTTCTCGGTTTCCTCCCATAGTCCAAAGATGGTTAGCACGATTGCTTCACAGCGGCAGGGATCTGGGTTTGATTCCCGATTTAGGCCACTGGCTGTGCGGAGTCTGCATGGGTTTCCTCTGGATGATCCGGTTTCCTCCCAGATCCTTCCAAAGATGTGCAGGTTAGGTGGATTGGCCTTTCTAAATTGCCCTTAGTATCCAAAAAGGTTCGGTGGGATTACTGGGTTAAGGGGTTAGAGTGGAGGTGTGGGCTTAAGTAGGGTGCTCTTTCCAAGAGCCAGTGCAGACTCAATGGGCCGAATGGCCTCCTTGTGCACTGAAAATTCTATGATTCTATTCCAAAATCATGTGCAACGTAGGTGAATTGGCCACGCTAAATTGCCCCATAATTGGAAAAAAAAGAAATGGGTATTCTAATAAATTTTTTTCTTTTAAAATCTTCATGCTGCACGTGTCTATTTGACTGTTGGTAACAGACCCAATAAAAATCATTAAAAAATAGACTTTTCCCAGAAGCTTGGCCAACAGTCTATCCCTCAAACAGCAACACAAAAAAAAAGTTATCTGGTCTCATGACTCATCACCAAGCACAAGTTCTGCATTTGATTCAATTGCACATGAAAAATATAGAATTGATAAGATATACTTTAGGTTGTCATGAGCAGTGTTATAAAGGTGCTACACAAATGCAAAGGCGTTTTCCTACTTACTTGGAGAGTAGGAGTATTATATTGGGAAATATGAAATATTAGTAAATACCACTGTTGTAAATTGTAAAGTGGTTTCCACACAGGAAGGTCATTCTTAATTTAATAAAACGGAAAGCCAAATTAAATTTTTACTTACGCTCGTTACTTTGCGATAGATCTGGGCTGCATTATGGCACTCTGAATATGGATATTCAGAGGTGGCCATTTCCAACAAGCACATGCCAAACGCATAAACGTCAACAGCTTCATCATACTTTTCCTCATACATCTCGGGTGCCATAAACTCTGGAGTACCTAAAAGAAGGAAAAGTAGGATCCATGTTATAATCCGTTTGTCGCACCTGTCAATGTTTTCTTTTAACTCCAGTCAATCAACATGAATTGCACACCTGTTGACCAATATGAGCATCTATGGTGTAACTCATACCTCCAAAACTGCCGATTACCTTTTAACCAGAGAGCACACATTTGAAAAGCTAAATGTGTCAATAATACAAACACGGAATCAAGTCTAAACAATGGGGCATAGCTGAGGCCTTTGTTTCTTTTGCTGCTACTTTTTTCTCTCCCATCCACCTTCCCAGATGGTCTTGCTAACTCATACTTTCTTTCCAAGAAGGTAAAGAAGGCAAATGTTGTTGATCATTAATTTATCTCTCCTGGTTATCACTGTTGGCTTCTCACACTCATCCCAGATTTGTGGCTTTTGTTGACTACTGTTTTCTTGTTTGCTCTTCATCCGCTGAAAGAAGGAAAAAAGTCCTGCGTTTATATGGAGTCTTTCATGATTACTGGGGTCTCAAAATAATTTACAGCCAATGAAGTATTGTTTAAATTGTAGTCATTGGTGTAATGTAGTGTCATGTGAGAGTACCTTTAAGACATGGATGTTTAAGCAATGTACCTTTAAGAAAACAGTGATGTCAGAGAGTGGGTGTGGCTGAGCTCAGGTCAGCCATTTTGAAGTTAGAGTTTGAAAAAGAGCTTGTGTGTGTCTGTGTTTTGCAGTGAGCTGGATTTGCTGGTACCTCTGCCATGAAAGACTATCTCTGGATCATTTGGGTGATTTAAACTCATAATAGTAAAGCCTTTAATCTGATGTGATTCTGTTTAAAGGTGTTAAGTCTCTTGGAAGTTTGAAGGAACATTTTGAGGAATTATTTACTGTTGCAATATTTCCAGAGTTATCTTTGAAGTAAGGGGTGTTAAGAGATCCAATGTTTATTTAAGATGTTAAGTTGAGTTCATGGAATAAATATTGTTTTGTGTTTAAAGACCCACGTGTCCATAATTGTAATCCCACACCTAGGGAACAAGCCGCGTGCTCGGAAAAGCAACAAATCCATTATCATAGAATTAAAATTTACAGTGCAGAAGGAGGCCATTCGGCCCATCGAGTCTGCACCGGCTCTTGGAAAGAGCACCCTACCCAAGGTCAACACCTCCACCCTATCCCAGTAACCCCACCCAACACTAAGGGCAATTTTGGACACTAAGAGCAATTTATCATGGCCAATCCACCTGACCTGCACATCTTTGGACTGTGGGAGGAAACTGGAGCACCCAGAGGAAACCCACGCACACACGGGGAGGATGTGCAGACTCCGCACAGACAGTGACTCAAGCCGGAATCGAACCTGGGACCCTGGAGCTGTGAAGCAATTGTGCTATCCACAATGCTACCCTGCTAAAGGGAGAAGTTGGCTGAACTCCATGACACATTTTGGGGTTCTGAAAACGCATCACCCATAACTATAGGAAACACAGAAGCCAATTTACACACAGGATGCTCCCACAGACAGCAACATGATAACGTGTAGATAATCCCATTTTTTCTGATCTTGAGTGGGAGATAAATATTAGCCAGGACACCTGCTGTTACTCCCCTGCTCTTCTTCAATGTAGAACGCAGGATCTTTTGCAGCCAGTTAAAATGGTGGGACAAGACCTTGGCTGAAACTGATGTGAAAGTCGACACCTCTGACAGTGTAGCACTCATTCAGTGCTGGAGTGGAGAATCCTAGAGTGGGACCAGAACCCACAACATTCTGAATCAGAGGCAAAAGTGCTACCAGCTGAGCCACAATTGGCACCGACGTTGGCATCTGTGCGTCAGCCTTTGTTGATGATGTTTTAATGCAATATTTAGTCAAAGTGGGAAGAGTTCTTAGCAATACCTTAGCAATAGATTAAACTGTTATTGCAACAATATGCATATGTTGGCCTTTGCTAAGGAGCATGTATAATAACTTGGAATATTTGGCTGGAGTACAGTCTGACTACACTTGAATGTTTCTTTGTTTCCACACCAAATCCCTCCTATTAAAAGATTATGTATTAATTCCAAGAAACTTAATACACGTCTAGATCAAGTATAACACACACCAAATGCAAGGTGCTCTGCTCCAACCCAGAGTCTTCATTCCAGCTTTAATAAAACAGTCCCTACTACACCAGTTTGATGTTGGCACTTGGGGGCATATCTTCCAACTGGTATTGCGAGTCTTTCAGGCTTAAGTTGGGTGTTACCGGTTTTACAAATCCATCACAGTGGTTTTTTACAATGTTGTGCACCATGAGACTTCTTGCAGTTCAATGTCAAATGAGTTGAAGGAAACAGGTGGCCAAGTTAATTGGAATGCTCAAGTCAGCTCCCCATTAGAGTGGGCATTCAACATTGCTAGGTACATGATTCGAAAAGCTCTGTCTGATTATTGTTTGAGTACTTTCATGCCATTTTACGCGGCTTTCCTGCGTTTTCTTTTTTCTTTGTCTGTCGTTCCGATTAAAATGGTCACAAGACACAGTGGTGGCTGCTCAGGAATAGCCTTTTTTTTGCCGTTGACAATAATGTCGCATCGTGCATCCTCTTGGCAATGCTGAATACTTGTTCTTTTTGGAGAGCATTAAAGGAAAGGATCAGTGGAGGAATACAAGGTAAATTAGGCTGCAACAGAGTTACCCACCCCACTTGCAAGTAGCTTTATACCTGGATACGCCAATAACGGGAGACATGGTGGCACATTGGCTAGCACTGCTGCCTCACAGGTATCTAGGTTCAATTCCGACCGCGGGTGACTGCCTGTGTGGAGTTTGCACTTTCTCCCCGTGTCTGCGTGGGTTTCCTCGGGGTGCTCCGGTATCCTCTCACATTCCAAAGATGTGCAGGTTGGCTGTATTGGCCATGTTAAAATTGCCCCTTAGTGTCCAATGATGCGCAGGTTAGGTGGGGTCACGTGGATAGAATGAGGGAGTGGGCCTAGATAGGGTGCTCTTTCACAGGGTTGATGTTTGTTCGGTGGGCCTAATGGCCTCTTCTGCACCGTAGGGAGTCTGTGGATCTGTACACAGATGACTGGTGATGGGTCCAGTTCCAAAGTAATTGTAGAGCTACTGACATGAATGCGCTCTGGAAAGGCACAACCAGCATTTGCCGGTGAATGCGTGGTTGTGTGGATCTGCAAACATGGATCAACTACTCCTGCAGCCTCTGTCCAAGAGAAAGCACCTCAGAGTCTCCAGGAAGGGCAAAGTGAGACTTTCCATCGGCTGCAGCTAACTTGCTCCACCAGACTGGCTGGAATGGGGACCAGCAGCTACACAGCCCCGAATGTGTCTCCACCTCCTTTCTGGATCACTACCTTCCCAATTAGCTGCTGCAACACCAGCATCACTTCAGCGACCATTAAAAATAGGGCCACGTACAAGGATATATATTGCGTGCCTGCAGAGTGATTCATTTGGTTTTCCTTTCCCTTCATTTTTGCCCATCACTTCTTTGTTTGCATCCTCTTCCGAACAGGCAGGGGCCGCTGACAGCGGAAACCTTCCTCAAAGTCGGTCAGTGATTTTAATTGGCTGAGGGGGAGCTCCAAAACTTGCATTCAGATTTGGCATTGCTCTGGGAGATGGGTTGCAGCAGATACCATTTGTTTACCCTCAAGTGACCTCATCAAGTGTTCCTTTCTCACTTACAGCATAGAACATAGAACATAGAACATTACAGCACAGTACAGGCCCTTCGGCCCTCGATGTTGCGTCGACCTGTGAAACCACTCTAAAGCCTATCCATAGTATTCCATTATCATCCATATTTTTATCCAATGACCATTTAAATGCCCTTAATGTTGGCGAGTCCACGACTGTTGCAGGCAGGGCATTCCACGCCCTTTCTACTCTCTGAGTAAAGAACCTACCTCTGACATCTGTCCTATATCTATCTCCCCTCAATTTAAAGCAATGTCACCTCGTGCAAGCCATCACCATCCGAGGGAAAAGGCTCTCACTGTCCACCCTATCTAATCTGATCATCTTGTATGCCTCAATTAAGTCACCTCTTAACCTTCTTCTCTCTAACGAAAACAGCCTTAAATCGCTCAGCCTTTCCTCATAAGATCTTCCTTCCATACCAGGCAACATCCTGGTAAATCTCCTCTGCATGGGTTAGATCAATGCACCTCAACCTGAAACTTAAATAGGCTTCTTTCAATTCACGACTAATATCTCCATGTTACATGAGTCAACCATATGGTTCGGAATGAGATGACCGAATCAGTGCCAATTAATGTCATATCCAGGGAAATTTAGCACTTTGGACCCCACTGGGCAAGTGGGTTCAGACTGCCTGAAACTAATTCCTACCATGATGCCATGTTGGTCTGATTAAGAAAAGCATTGAAGAGCACAAAATGTCTTTACCTATTACACTTTTTGCAAATGATGCACTTTTTAGCGTTGCAAGACCAAGGTCACCAATCTTTACAGAACCAGTTGGCCCTGTAATGAAGATATTATCACATTTCAGGTCACGATGGATGATAGGAGGGGACCGTGTATGAAGAAACTGTAGGCCCTTCAGAATCTGTCTGCTCCACCTCTGCAGAACCTTATTCTTCATTGCTTTGAATCTCTTTAGGTACCTGAAGATAAAGCAGGAAAATAACATTGCAGCCTTAGCAACAAACCTTCCAGTTGTAATTTATATGGTCACACAGCGCCTGCTTGTTATCGCACATTACACACTGTAAATCCCACCAAATCTGGTCACTCATTATCACATATAACTTTTATTTATTCTTTCACAGGATTTAAGCATCGCTGGTTAACCCAGAATTTATTGCCCATATCAAATTACCCTCGGGAAGGTTATACTGAGCTTCCTTCTTGAACCCCTGCAGTCCCAGCGCTGCAGGCACACCGAGAGTACTGTTAGGAAGGCAGCTCCAGGATTTTGACCCAGTGACAATGAAGGAATGACATAAGAACATAAGAACTAGGAGCAGGAGTAGGCCATCAGGCTCCTTGAGCCTGCTCCGCCATTCAATGAGATCATGGCTGATCTTCTTTGGACTCAACTACACTTTCCGGCCCGAACACCATAACCCTTAATCTCTTTATTCTTCAAAAAACTATCTATCTTTATCTTAAAAACATTTAATGAAGGAGCCTCTACTGCTTCGCTGGGCAAGGAATTCCAGAGATTCACAACCCTTTGGGTGAAGAAATTCCTCCTAAACTCAGTCCTAAATCTACTTCCCCTTATTTTGAGGCTATGCCCCCGAGTTCTGCTTTCACCCGCCAGTGGAAACAACCTGCCCGCATCTATCCTATCTATTCCTTCGTAACTTTATACGTGTCTATAAGATCCCCTTGCATCCTTCTAAATTCCAACGAGTACAGTCCCAGTCTACTCAACCTCTCTTCGTAATTCAACCCCTTCAGCTCTGGGATTAACCTAGTGAATCTCCTCTGCACACACTCCAGTGCCAGTACATCATTTCTCAGGTAAGGAGAACAAAACTGAACACAATACTCCAGGTGTGGCCTCACTAACACCTTATACAATTGCAGCATAACCTCCCTAGTCTTAAACTCCATCCCTCTAGCAATGAAGGACAAAACTCCATTTGCCTTCTTAATCACCTGTTGCACCTGTAAACCAACTTTTTGCGACTCATGCACAAGCACACCCAGGACTCTCTAAAATAGTTTATCATTTAAATAATAATCCCTTTTGCTATTACTCCTCCCAAAATGGATAACCTCACATTTGTCAACATTGTATTCCATCTGCCAGACCCTAGCCCATTCACTTAACCTATCCAAATCCCTCTGCAGACTTCCAGTATCCTCTGCACTTTTTGCTTTACCACTCATCTTAGTGTCGTCTGCAAACTTGGACACATTGCACTTGGTCTCCAACTCCAAATCATCTGTGTAAATTGTGAACAATTGTGGGCCCAACACTGATCCCTGAGGGACACTACTAGCTACTGACTGCCAACCAGAGAAACGCCCATTAAACCCCACTCTTTGCTTTCTATTAATTAACCAATCCTCTATCCATGCTACTACTTTACCCTTAATGCCATGCATCTTTATCTTATGCAGCAATCTTTTGTGTGGCATCTTGTCAAAAGCTTTCTGGAAATCCAGATATACCACATCCATTGGCTCCCCGTTATCTACCGCACTGGTAATGTCCTCAAAGAATTCCACTAAACTAGTTGGGCACGACCTGCCCTTTATGAACCCATGCTGCGTCTGCCCAATGGGACAATTTCCATCCAGATGCCTCGCTATTTCTTCCTTGATGATAGATTCCAGCATCTTCCCTACTACCTAAGTTAAGCTAACTGGCCTATAATTACCCGCTTTCTGCCTACCTCCCTTTTTAAACACGTTTGCTAATTTCCAATCCGCCGGGACCACCCCAGAGTCTAGTGAATTTTGGTAAATTATCACTAGTGCATTTGCAATTTCCCTAGCCATCTCTTTTAGCTCTCTGGGATGCATTCCATCAGGGCCAGGAGACTTGTCTACCTTTAGCCCCATTAGCTTGCCCATCATTACTTCCTTAGTGATAACAATCATCTCAAGGTCCTCACCTGTCATAGCCTCATTTCCATCAGTCACTGGCATGTTATTTGTGTCTTCCACTGTGAAGACCGACCCAAAAAATCTTCACTTCCTCAGCCATTTCCTCATCTCCCATTATTTATTCTCCCTTCTCATCCTCTAAAGGACCAATATTTACCTTACCCACTCTTTTTTGTTTTATATATTTGTAGAAACTTTTATTGTCTGTTTTTATATTCTGAGCAAGTTTACTCTCATAATCTATCTTACTCTTCTTTATAGGGTTTTTGGGAGCTTTCTGTTGCCCCCTAAAGATTTCCCAGTCCTTGAGTCTCCCACTAATCTTTGCCACTTTGTATGCTTTTTCCTTCAATTTGATACACTCCCTTATTTCCTTAGATATCCACGGTCGATTTTCTCTCTTTCTACTCCACACGGACAGTGACCCAGAGCCGGGATTCGAACCCGGGTCCTCAGCACCGTAGGCAGCAATGCTAAACACTGTGCCACGTGCTGCCCCATCTGTAACTTTTTCAAAACTCAGTTATCATTCATCTTCTCTCCAGAACATGTAACCCACCTTGCTTGTTACTCCAATCACCACACCATAAAGAAATCTATTCAGCCAGCTCTAAAATGTCATTGCCTCACCACTTACGTTTTCAGTGTCCCTGATGTCATCAGCTCGGTCACCAGCACAATACATTTGTGGCCTTTCACTGAACATTTAAAGGAATCGTAGAAACGCACGATGTTGGGGTGTTGTAATCCTTTCAGCATCTCCACTTCCTCACTGAACCTTTGTCTCTCCGCCTTTGATAATTTACGAGTCTGTGAAAAGACAAATGAGAATGTGCTTTTTGGGTCAAAACAAAAGGTCAGATTTAAATTCTAAGACCGAATACAAATCATTTTAAAAGTAAATTTAGAGTACCCAATTCATTTTTTCCAATTAAGCGGCAATTTAGCGTGGCCAATCCACCAACCCTGCACATCTTTGTGTTGTGGGGGCGAAACCCACGCAAACACAGGGAGAATGTGCAAACTCCACACGGACAGTGACCCAGAGCCGGGATCGAACTTGGGACCTCGGCGCCGTGAGGCAGCAGGACTAACCCACTGTGCCACCGTGCTGCACGACCGAATACAAATCTGACACAGAAACGACTATCAAGGTCACCATCTGGTGTGACACACAGACACTGCATTCCATTACTTCAATGGGAGTTAATGCCTTCTGTAAAAATATCGGACGTTGGTAGGAACACACCAACGATCCACTTAACATCAACAGCAATGCCTGTTCTCAATGCGGCAGTGTGACACCTCAAAGCTATGAAGAACTACTTGCCAGTCACAAAACACGGCAGGAGTACTTCATTTAGCGTTCTTATGAAATTTATATTAAGAATGAGATTTTCCCTTTTGAGACGATTTTTCTTCTCGTTCCTTCTTGATCTTCATGTGCAATGCACATGGAAAAGACAAACTGGTCGATCGAAACCGCCACACACCATGATGGCTGGATTATCATGGCTAAACACTTTGCCCCAAAAGAACATGCATGACAATACATTCATCTAAATTAAATGCAATTTGCCAATGTTTGGTCCACACCTCTAGCACGTCTAATTTGTTTTTGATTTGATTGCATTCCTTTTTCTTCGGAACCAGTGTACAGGTTTTGGTACCATTTGCAAAGCTACTTGCCATGCTCTCAATTATGCTGTCCAGGTCATTATAAAAACCATTGGTTAAAAAGTCTCCAAATTGAACCTTCCATTATCCGCAACCATTGGGCCATGGGATTGGAGTCAACCCTAAACCAGCATTTCAAATTTCTATTGATAGCAGAAGATTCCTACTTGTGATTCCTACTGGTATGAGGAACCTTCTCAAAATTATTCTCAAACTCAGAGGGCAGCACGGTGTAGTGGTTAGCACTGCTGTCTCACAGCGCCTAGGTCCCAGGATCGATCCCAGCTCTGGGTCACTGTCTGTGTGGAGTTTGCACATTCTCCCCGTGTTTGTGTGGGTTTCGCCCCCACAACCCAAAGATGTGCAGGGTCGGTGGACTGACCACGCAAAATTGCCCCTTAATTGGGAAAATGAATTGGGTACTCTAAATTTATATTTTAAAAAATTCTCAAACTCATCTACTACTGTAGTGATTGTCTCAAATCAAATTGTTAGGTTTGACCTTTTTCCTTTTGGAAGCTGCTTATGAATTTTCATTTTGCAGTGATCGTTAAAGGCATCTCTTACAATCCCTTCTAGTATCTGTCCGCTAACAAATATGAAGCTGACAGGCGTGGAGTTCGCTCGCTCAGGTTTGTCCTCTTTGTTTTCACACTAGGAGCCACAGGAACTTGCTTCCAGCAGAAGGGAATCCCTGACTCAAAGTTGTGAAGATATGGGCATGGGACTCACAAAGCACCTATCGCATCTATGAAACATCATTGGATGGATTTTATCTGGAGCTTTTTGAATTTTCCTAATCTATCCAAATTGACCGTGATCCATTTTATTAATTATGCTCCTGGATAATGAGCAGTCCTCATCTGAACCCTCTGCAGGTTGATGCAAAATAGACAATTAAAACGCGTTGCCATAACCTGAAAATCAATTTGAATCTACCTATCCCATAGCGGCCCTACACCATCCATAATGGTCTTCTGACATAGCTGAAAAGGTATGCACCATCGCATTTTCCACACATCCCTTGGCCGATCTTAAATCTGTTTTTATCGCATGCGGGACTATTCCCTGTTCTCTTGTGAGTTAAATGCCTTAAGTAGGAAGGATGTCTCCTGTTTCAATCGAGTTTGCCAGTATGTGAACATGTGGAATATCACACGTATGAACATACAGCCAATCATTATGTGGCACACCTCAGCTGTCACATCGCTCATAATAAATATTACTCAGAGAACAATGTCAGTGCGAGATAACATAAAAAAGTAAACAGATTTGACTTGGTAGCTTTTCCCAGCACAGACATTGGTGAACTTTAATTTTTGGACTGTAAACAGATTTAAGGCTTCTATAAGATTTTCACAGTAACTTCATTGCAGTGTTAATGTAAGCCTACTTGTGACAGTAATAAAGATTATTATTGTTATTATAATAAACGTTCCTCCAAAGCCAGCTGCACATATAGAGGTGGCATTTACTTCCCCCCAGTAGTAAATGCTATGGTGCTTTGTGCAAGGATGGGGGAAGTAAGTCAAATATTTTGTGAAAGGAATCAGCCAAAACAAACAACTGTTAACATTCTGTCTGTTGCAAATTCCTCACCTATGGGATCAGGTCTGCTGCTAATGGTTTACAGGCCCAGAAGCAGTGTTCATTTTTGGAGGCCATTAACGTGTGCAATCCACAATCAGAAAATAAATTCTTTCCCGAAATCTGCTACAAATTAAACCCAGTATAAAACATAGCAAAGTGGCTCCTTAAACACCAGCTAATGTATACAATTCCCTCACGCCATCCTGGTCTAGCAAAACATGGAAAACGTAAACAGCTTTACGTATTTCTTGTTTAACAGCAGCAAAGGGACAAGTTACTATTCAGCTTCTCACAACTTCCTTGGTACTGGCACTTACTCAAACTTGCTGACTCAAGGCCCACACTTGCTGTCAGAGGAAAGATTTCACAAGTCTGGAGCCCACACACACTGGGGAGGGTCCTGGTGGATATAAATGTACTAATGGGATCTACATCAGCACCATGGACCTGGGTTCGATTCCCATCTTGGGTCACTGTCTGTGTGGAGTCTGCACGTTCTCCCCGTGCCTGCGTGAATTTCCTCCGGTTTCCTCCCATAAGTCCTGAAAAACATGCTTGTTAGGTGAATTAGACATTCTAGATTCTCCCTCTGCGTACCTGAACAGGCGCCCGGAATGTGGCAGCTAGGGGCTTTTCGCAGTAACTTCATTGCAGTGTTAATGTAAGCCTACTTGTGACACTAATAAAGATTATTATTATTACATCTTTTACTGTGATCTGCTCATGAAGAGATGGAAATGTATTTACAATTTCGGATTTCTCATCTCAAGTATGCTGGCAAACACCTTTTTTGGGGCCACTTATTCTTCGGATCCGGTGTACCCACCTCCCCCGTGTCCCTCTCCCTCCAAAGGGTTGGATCTGATAATGTGAAACAGATTTGTCATTTTGCTACTGACCACGTTTTCCCAGCATTATATGCAAGGTAACAATCTGTTTCCTATCACTTGCAGTCACGTCATCTTTGACAGGCAGCGCACTTGCCAAACCGAAATAATGGGTATTCAAACCAGGATGGAAAGATATATTTATTCAGCACATCAATATATTTGCCTATGACATTAGGTTTCAGGTATAATCAGGCACTGTTTAAATGATTAACATTACATGCAGCATTTCTTATCAAATAAACAATTTGAATGAGGTAAACCCACATTGTCCTTCAAACCTCCTTTACCTAACTGCAGTCAATAATGTGAGAGCATTCAATAATGCACTGGAGTATTTTTAACTAAAATCATTATTGATTTAATCACAATCGATACACTCAGCCCCAGATTGTCACCTTCATTCTTTAAAACTGTCTCAGAGTGAGTGAAATTCTGACGCAAATTTGATACTTGTGTTTCTTCGAGATTAGAAAAACATGATTTTAAACACACATTAGTTGTGGAAAGATGGTTCCTCTAAATGAGTCATTCCACGAATACGGCATCACTCTTTCTGATAAGATATTGGAAATTATCATTTATATACGTAATAAGGATGAAGATAAACATGGCGGAATGGCAATAACTAGTCATAGCGGGCACAGTTCAAAGGCCAGGCTCAACGTGGCCAATAGAAGCTGAAAGACCCCACACTTCGGATCTACCCGTTTCGCCGGGCAGGATAACTTTTCAGCAAATCTGCATATTACAGCAAGGCAGCTAGTCTCACTTTAATATGCAGTTTCTCAATGTATCCTAGGCTTTGGCATCTATACCCTTCACCTCGGAAACCTCGGGTGAGTGCTCTTCAGCACTGGGACCAGATAGAACAACACTTGTGGGGGGTCTCCCATGGGATTGGAGGCCCCCAGGTGCATTCCCTTTGAGCAGGATGATACCCTGGCACTGCTGCTGCTACCTGGGGACACTGGCATTGCCAGCCTGGCACTGCCAAGATGGCACTGGCAGGGGCACTGTCAGGGTTCCAGTTTGGTGGTGCCAAGCTGGCATTTTTTGTGCGCTGGTGATTGGACCAGAGTTGCCCTGCAGCGAGTGGGGGTGGCAAGGCCCCTCACATGGGGCTTGGGGATGGTCATGTCAGGCAACCCGGAGATCAGGACATCATATGCACCATTACAGATGCTGGGGGTGGGTTTTCTGCTCCTATTATCAGCGGCGGGAATGGCAGAGGGGCTGGAGAAACGTGGGAGGGCCCAAAACTACTTTTACCCTGCGGGATTTCGCTGCTCGCTGTCCAGTAACGTACCAGGAACCATATTAATTAATTTAAACATAATTAGTGGGCAAGTCCCCATGATGTCATGCCGCCAAGGCTCCGGACAGGTTTTTAAAACGTGAAATTGGCGAACAGAACCCGCTGGGGGTGCACAGCCCTGGAGGTGAGGGGGGTGGGGTGCAGTGCACTGGCACTCCTCCCTGAGAATGGGGCAGTTCTGGTGGTGGGTGGCTTCCGATGGGGAGGTTCGTGGTGGTGGGAGGTTCCCAGGGAGGCTGTTCTGTGTCTGTGGGGAGGGGTTTCCGTTTTTGTTATTCTGTCAGGAGCCAAGATTGCTGGCAGGGCAGGTTCATTCAAAGACAGCATGGGACCCGACTCCAGAATTTCCCCCACCCCCTTCAGAATGTTTAAAAATTCAGCGGGAAAAGCCAGCAGCTCAGTTGGTCGTCTACATGTACTGCGCTTTAATGTTCTATGTTCTATGTCGCTTTTCCCACCAGAGTGGTTACTCTGGAAAGAAAAAAATGAAAATTTGGCCCACTAGCTTTATATTCCAGATTTATTTAATTAACAGAATTCAATTCATAAACTTACACGGCGAGATTTAAACTCACATCTCCAGAATAATAGGAAAGGCCTCTGGATGGCTAAGTCCAATAACATAACGACCATGCCACTACACTCTCAGCCTCCTTATCCTGGGAGAGGAGAGTTAAACTAACTTCTAAACTTCTGTGACTTGGTGCCTCATTTTGAACAAAGGATTTTTAGCATTTTGCTCAGAAATTACATGAAGTTCATATTTGGCATGTAACTAATGAAATCCACATTTAGACAGGGTAAAGACTACAGGGAAATAAGATTTCATAAAAAGGTTTCAAAATGTTTTGAGATTTCATATTGTTAGAATATTCTCCTTTGTGATCTTACTGAACAAAACACAACATTAAAATCTAATTCAATCGCACAAGAGCACTAATCTTCCTTGTTCTTTTTTGGTTTAGAGTAACCAATTATTTTTTTTCCAATCAAGCAGCAATTTAGCGTGGCCAATTCACCTACCCTGCACCTCTTTAGGTTTGTGGGGGTGAGACCCACGCAGACACACAGGGAGAATGTGCAAACTCCACACAGGCAGTGCCCTGGATCGAACCCAGGTCCTCAGTGTCCTAGGCAGCAGTGCTAACCACAGTGCCACCTATCTTCCTCGTTCTTAAACTAAGATTAGCTTTGGAGTAAAAATACAAAAACAATGAAAAAAAAACTTTAGCGATTCATTTCTACTGAAAGAATGTGACTGTAAGACATTGCGCGGGATGCTCCGGTTCCCCCAGCACCATATGTTTCCCAGCGGCCTGGGAATGGCGGCACGCGATTCACTGGCGGTGGGATTCTCTACTCCTGCCGCTTGTCAATGGGATTTCCCATTGTAGCTGCCCCACGCCGCTGGGAAACCCATGGGCAGTGCTCTGCCAGCGAGAACACAACCTGATCATTCCCGCCTAGTGTAAATGGTGGCTGAAATTGAAAATCAATGCACCTTTTAAAATTTTAGATAGTTTCATGATACAAAAATCAATTTTAAGCCAAATGTTTAGAAAATCGACGTAACACTGAGTTCTTGCCATACATCAGACTGGCCTCGAATTTATAGCTCTTACACTGTCAGCTCACGTTGGATTTCCCTCTGCTTTTCTGGTGGGGTAGCTGTGGAAAAGTACCAGAAATGAGGGTATGAGGCCTACCACTGTGCTTCCACACCATGCTAAATTTCCCTTCCACCACTCCCGGTGGGATGGATGGTGGATGCCTCATCCTCGCCCACTGCTTGTAAGTTATAGCAGGAAGAGCCTAGCAAGTTGCTCCATTACCCTACCTTGGGCCGTTAGTTCCACTGACTCCATGAGCTAGCTAAATAGGGCTCAATCATCCGTGCAACAGGAGCAAGTATATGGAGTGAAAGAGAAAATGCTGGAAAATCTCAGCATGTCTGGCAGCATCTGTAGGGAGATAAAAGAGCTAACGTTTCGAGTCCGATGACCCTTTGTAAAAGCTAACAGACAGAGAAAGTGGGAAATATTTATATTGTGGCGTGAGAATGAAAGACGTATATGGAGTGGACCCTTGGGCTAATATTTGGCAGGAAATGGAGGCTAATTTTAAACGACTGGCCTTGCTGGGCATGAGGCTGTCCCAAGCGACATGGGTCTCACTGGGAATCTGAGCTACATGCTCAATGAGCCAAGAGGCAGTGAAATGAGTCAGGGATACGACTGTTTTACTGCCATGTGTTGACAAGTGCAAAATATGCTCACTGTACAATCACCTCAAATAATCATAATTAAACAACCAGCTAAAGAGCGGAGATGGTAAGCGGGATTTGAATGCAAGTTTAAGCATGATGTTATAGTACTGTTCCTTTTTGAAAAATAGAATGAGATAAGTCAATCTGATAATTCAAGTAAGCCTATAGGCGTATCTTAAATAAGCTTCAGTCCCATTAGTGGAGCTGCAGATGATCAGATCGACATATCAAAATGCACATTAAAATTTGAACATGATAGCTTAATTCCAATCTATTATATTTACCAACAGATCAGTTTTTTTAATATTATTTGATTTATTTTGAGTAAATATTATATATTGATTAAACGGTTGTCGCACATAGCAGGGTGTCCTCACCTGGGGGAGGGGTGGGTGGTAACGTCCATGTGTGTGGAGCGTGAAAATGCCCTTTGGTGGGCGATGTGGGGAATCCTCAAACTCGCTTCGAGATTGGGCACCCTCTCAAAATGGCAGCCCAATCTCAGAGGAGCCGGTCTCGCTCTGTTCAGCTCCCAGTGTTCAAAACATTTCTAAGTGTGGACTTGACCGGGGAGAAACTCCCCAAGGCCTAAAACTTTTTCAAAATTGTGATTTAAAAAAAATATAAACTTCAGAGTACCCAATTATTTTTTTCCAATTAACGGGCAATTTAGTGTGGCCAATCCATCTACCCTGCACATTTTGTGTTGTGGGGGTTGAGACCTACGCAGGCACGCAGTGAATGCGCAAACTCCACACGGACGGTGACCGGGAGCCGGGATCGAACCCGAGTCTTCGGCGCCGTGAGGGAGCTGTACAAATAATAATAATCTTTATTGTCACAAGCAGGCTTACATTAACCCTGCAAAGACGTTACTGTGAAAAGCCCCTTGTCACCATATTCCAGCACCTGTTCGGGTACACAGAGCTGTGCCACCGTGCCGCCCACTAAAGTGTGATTGAATAGCAATGTGGATCTCACCCAAAAGGCCAGCGAGAAACACTCCACCAAACTCACCCAACACTTGAAGCACGATTCTCCCAAAAAAGAACAAAGTCTCCGAACGAGTGCGTTTAGCCACCTGTTTCCCAGTGCCCATCGTGCCAAGAGACACATGGCTATTCAATGCAACCCACATTGTACAAGGGGCCTGAATGGTGAACGTTTGGCCGAGGCTGCCCAGAGCCACCTTTGTACAGTGGGGAGCTCTGCTCGCCGGACCTCCACAGTGTCGCAAGAGATCGAGATACCATGTTTAAATACTGTCCCGATCTCGGAGGCCACTCGAAAAGATGTCCGACCTCCCCATCCCCCCAGCCCGAATATGCTATGGGAGGGTCCCCGGCAACCCCCTAAACCCCCACGCCGGGCACCCCCAGCCCAGTTGCGTTGTGCAAAAATGTCAGCTTGGCACCGTGGCAATGCCAGTCTGGCACCCAGGTGGCACTGCCAAGGTGTCAGCTGGCACTGCCAGGGTGCCCAAGTGGCACCACCCTGCCCAAATCACATGCAGATTGGGGTCTCTGATCCCCTGGAAGATCCCCACTAGTGCCGTGCCGTCTGGTCCCCGTTTGTGGGGACAAGTGCTGAACGCCGCTTGCCCGAGATGTCCGAGGCAAACGGGATGAATCCCAAAGCCTCAGGTACCTTGGGAATCTAGACATTAGAGTGAGGTTAACTGCCTCCTCTAATATACAGATTTGACAAAAAGTCATCCCGCCCACAATAGGTGGGATTTACATTGCAACATCTCACGAGATCACGTTGGATACTGAAGCAGTCCATGTCCAATTGCAGCAAGATCCAGACAATATCCAGGCTTGGGCTGACAAGTGGCAAGTTACATCTGCACCAGGAAAGTGGCAGGCAATAACCATCCCCGACAAGAGAGAATCTAACCATCGCCCCTTGATTTTCAATGGCATTATCACTACATCTCCTACTATCAACATCCTTTGTGGTAGTGGTGGGAGAGGGGGGGGGGGGGGGGGGAAGCTTCCAGGACAAAGCAGCCCGCTTGATTGGCTCCCCATCCACAAGCATTCCCTCCCTCCACCACCAACACTCAGTGGCAGCCGTGTGTACCATCTACAAGATGCACTGCAGGAACTCACCAAGGCTCCTTCAAAAGCACCTTCCAAACCCCTGACTGCTACCGTTTAGAATGTCAAGGGCAGCAGGTGCATAGGAACACCACCACCTGCAAGTTCCCCTCCAAGCCACACACCCTCCTGATTTGGAAATACATTGCAGTTTCTTCACTGTCGTTGGGTCAAAATCCTGGAACTGCATCTTTAACGGCACCGGGGGTGCACCTATAACACATGGACTACAGTGGTTCAAGAAGGCAGCTCCCCATCATCTTCTCAAGGGCAACTGGGGTGGGTAATAAATGCTGGCCTAGCCGTCGGCACCCACATTCCTTGAATTAATTTTTCAAACGTTCCAAGTCAGGATGGTGTGTGGCATCACGTGGGATTTGGCAGGTCGTGGTGTTCCCATGCATCTGCTACCCTGTCCTTTTAGATGGAAGCGGTTACTGGTTTGGAAAGCATTGTTGCATGACCGTCAGAAATAATCACGGTCAAAGGACCCTGCTAATAGTGAGTTTCTAGTGATTTGGCCTCGTTATGATTATTCCACTCATTAGTTCATCCAGTTAATTAAGTTCCCTGCATTGGAACCACACAGTGAGGTATATTATAAGGAATAAAAGAATGTATGAAAGACTGGAAGAAGAAAAGAACCAACAAATGAAAAGAACAAAAAAAAGAAAGACTTGCATTTTCATAGTGCATTTCATGACCTCAAGGCATTAAACGCATCTCACAGCCAACAAAGTACTCTGAAATGTAGCCACCGTTATAATGTAGGAAACCCAGAAGCCAATTTGTGCACAGAAAGCTTTCACAAACACAATAAGATAACAGCCAAATACGTTTTTGTTAAAAGGTGATAGTGACTGAATGATAAATATTGGCCAGGACACCGACTCCCATGTTCTTCTTCCAAATGGTTCCCTATTGATTCTCTGCACCTAGCAGAGCAGGGCAGGCAGGTCCTCAGTTTAACATCTTACCTGAAAGGAGGCACTTGGTCCAACAATGCAGCGCTCCTTCAGTACTGCATTGGAGTGCCAGCCTAGAGCATTGTACTCAAAAATTCTGGAGTGGGACTTGGACTGATTCAGAGGACAGAGTGCTAACGATGGAGCCACAGCTGACACTTGCAGAAGTTTAGTAAAATGAACTGACATTTTCTAATGTTATTACTGTAATAGATGCCCATCTTAACTGCAATAATTGTAGGCAGATGATTACTGCACTAAATATTTTTAGGTCAAGCAGATTTCCCATTTTTCCAGATGATTTGGGTGGTGTTTTGAAAATCATAATAATGGATTAAAGTTAGAAATTATGGTGGGTCTAGGATGGGAGTGATTGAAAATCTGTCTTAATGACGAGGCATTTTAATAGCTTGTCATGTAGTTTGATTTTCTATTTCTCTAAATATTACATGGAAATAAATGATAAAATGCACACAACCTCGTCTCTAACTTATTTTGCTCCCTGCCTGACGCTTTTAAAATATATTAAGTTAGTCATAAATATTTAAGCCTGGCGATCAGACAAAATGCTAACATGCATCAATCTTTGTGCATTTATTTTTATTTATTCAAGGAATGTGGGCTTCACTGGCTGGGCCTGCATTTATTGCCCATCCCTAACTGCCCTTGAGAAGGTGTTGGTGAGCTGCCTTCTTGAACCGCTGCAGTCCGTGTGATGTAGGTACTTCCACAGTGCTGTTAGTGAGGGAGTTCTAGCATTTTGATTCGATGACAGTGAATGAACGGTGATGCAGTTCCAAGTCTGCATGGGGAGTGGCTTGGGAGGGTAACCTCCAGGTGGCGGTGTGTGCATGACTCTGCATTACACCAGCGACTAAATTGGCAAAGTACGTCATTGGCTGTAAAATACGTTTGCAATGTCCTGAGATCATGAAAGGTGCTGCATAAATACAACTGGGCATTTCATTCGTTAACTGGAGACTAAGTGGAGGGGAATTCTGGAGACTAAGTGGGGGGGGGAAACGAATCACACCTTCTCTGTGTGAACAAATTAATCAAATGCAAGACTTGTTAAAAAAGGCATCCCCTCCATGAGCAATATATAGAGACTCCTTCATATTATGGAGCTCTCCTCTCCAACACAGCACTGCACAGTCAACAAAACTCAATAGGGAACAACTATTTTCAGAGAAATGACTAAGGTTTGGCATGGACAAAGTGTAGACTGAATAGAAGCTTTGGTTAGATGTGTTCACGTCTGTGTTGGATTACGTCCAGGCCGATAACCATTCCTCTGTACTCCACTGCAGAAAAGGGCTGTATTCATACTTTGTGAAGCAAAGTGAAGACGCCAGAGAAACCAATTCATCATTCGAGAGTCAAAAGCTATCAAAAAAAAAAATCCACCGAACCTTTATACATCTGGTATTTGTAAACTTTAATGATTTCTTGTCTAGTAGTGTGTACTGGCCAACTGCTCTCTCACAACTAATATACATAATCTCATGAAAATAATCTCAATTAATGAACAGCCTCGGAAATCACCATTGCCAAATCAATTTTGTAATGGGCTGGTTTAGCACACTGGGCTAAATCGCTGGCTTTTAAAGCAGACCAAGCAGGCCAGCAGCACGGTTCAATTCCCGTACCAGCCTCCCCGAACAGGCGCCGGAATGTGGCGACTAGGGGCTTTTCACAGTAACTTCATTGAAGCCTACTTGTGACAATAAGCGATTTTCATTTTATTTTTTCAAATGGGAATGCAATTTAGTTGATTCATTAAAATGACAGAATGTAATAAAACTGTCCCACTTACTTGCTCAATCACAATAGCCAAATGCATTTATGATGGGTCTCAGTGACCCAGAGCCGAGATCAAACCTGGGACCTCGTTGCCGTGAGGCAGCAGAGCTAACCCACTGCACCACCATGCTGCCCTTTAAAATATGAATTCTAATGCAAGACCTTGGAAGTATGTTAATCATTCAAACAAGATATATCAAACATTTTAACAAAAAAATGCTATATTCAAATTAGAACAGTCTTTGTCTTATTAATAGTACCTTCCCCACACGGACAGATTTGCAAGTTCTTAGAAACATCATTATTCTTCATTAACAACTCAGTGATCTGACATTTGAGAGATAGCTCATGGTGTAAACATATATTTTATTTCACACCACTCTGGTGTCATTTTGTTGAATTTCAAATTGCAGAAATTTGTGCTTGAGATGCTCCAAAATGCTACTACATCTCCACCTGGGAATTGGGACATTAAGTAACTGGTCCTTTGGCCCTCAGAGGGACCTCAGAACACCAAATGAAGATTATGTTGACCAGTCTGATCCTCGTCAGAGGATTTCATGGCAATTTTTAAAAATAATAAATGTTAGAGTACCCAATTCATTTTTTTCCAATTAAGGGGCAATTTAGCGTGGTCAATTCACCTACCCTGCACATCTTTGGGTTGTGGGGGCGAGACCCATGCAAACACGGGGAGAATGTGCAAACTCCACATGGACAGTGACCCAGAGCCGGGATCGAACCTGGGACCTCAGTGCCGTGGCAAAATAATTAAAATCACTGCTTAGGAGAGATATTAGTGATAATCTTATGCACGCTTGCTGGGCAGATAACCCATGGGATTGGGTGAAACATGGGTTTCAATGGAGAGCAAAATCATACAGGATGGAAAACTTAGTGTGGCAACCTATCCTGTGGATTTCCTGCTGGGAGAGTTAGGTTAGAATTGTTAGACGTTTTAGTTGCTGTGATATGAAGAGTCTAAAGTTCTGTTCCTTTTTCACAAACACCCATTTATTTCATTCCAACAGCCTTTGCACAAAACTCTAACCATCCATCACCTGACAGAGGCCACCTGAAGCCCCTTTTCATATCAGTGTCAATTAATGGATACTTCACATAAATGAGACAACTAATTGCAATGTCTCTTAACCCATTACTTAACAAGAATTACCCCCAATGTTTTTCTTTTTGCAGCTTGGATTTTTAGTGATCAACTTTTCCAACATTTCCTTTCGGTTGGCGGTGCCAATTCCGTGAATTGAATATTTTTTGCCCAGTCTTCCATCAAGTACTGGGGTATGTATACACAATTAAATACAGAATGAAGTAGTCACACAGTGATCTCCTGTGACTTCATTTCATATGCTAGATATCCCCTGACTTTGGTTGTAAATTAGTCCAAATATGACCATTTTCACTTCATGCAAATGAATGCCCACCCAGGAACCAAGTTGAGTTTTAATTAATAAATGTACAATTTGCAGAGAAAGATGATTTTTACGCTGCAACCAGGAGTTACACTCAAAGTGAGAATTCAAGTAAGCAAATATATTTGACCTACTACATGCCATATTTCCCTGTAATTTGTATTTACTAGCTAACTGGAAACATTGCGTGAAGCGGGCACTGAAAGCTGTCCTTACAAAACTGCAGGTCTACCCAGTGTGGAGCATGGTCCGATATGGCAATTGCCGAATATTCTGCCCCCACCATTCCAGCCAGCAGGTCCCTACTCACAACAAAGTAGTCAATTCAGGAATACACCTTGTGGACGTGGGAGTAGTACGAGAACTCCCTCGCCGGCGGCCGGCTGAATCTCCACAGATCTGCTCCCCCCCATTTGCTCCATGAACCCTCTCAGTTCCTTTGTCATCGCTGGCAACCTGCCCGTTCTGGAGCATGACCGGTCCAGGTTCGGGTCCAGGACCGTATTAAAGTCCCCGCCCATGATCAACTTACGCGAGTCCAAGTCGGGGATCTATCCTAGCATCCTCCTAATAAAATCCACATCGTCCCAATTAGGGGCATACACACTGACCAGGACTACTCTCACCCCTTCGAGCTTACCTCTCACCATAACGAACCTGCCACCCCCATCCACGACTTGCCCTCCGCCTCAAATTGTACCCTTTTAATAATCAGGATCGCAACCCCCCTCGTCTTAGAATCAAGCCCCGAATGAAAGACCTGACTGACCCAGCCCATCCTTAACCTAACCTGGTCTGCCACTTTCAGGTGCGTCTCCTGCAACAAGACTTCAGAACCCGCAGATGCGCAATGCCATCCAGGACAAAGCACTCACTCCCACCGCCGCACAGGTGCAGCAGTGTGTACTACCTACAAGATGCACTGCAGGAACTCACCAATGCTCCTTAGGTAGTTCCTTCCAAACCCATGACCACTACCATCTAGAAGGACAAGGGCAACAGATACATGGGAATAGCACCACCTGGGAGCTCCCCTCCAAGTCACTCACCATCCTGACTTGGAAATATATTGCTGTTCCTTCAATGTTGCTGGACCAAAATCCTGGAACTCCCTCCCTAACAGCACTGTGGGTGTATTCACACCAAATGGATTGCAGCGGTTCAAGAAGGCAGCTCACTACCAACTTCTCAAGGGCAATTAGGGATGGGCAACAAATGCTGGCCTAGCCAGCGAGGCCCACATCCCATAAAAATGGATAGAAAAAAACATCTCCCATACCTCAGCTGTAGTTAGGGAAATGCTCCATAATTTTACACTCCAAATTTTAGAGTGCTTCATGGTATGTTGACATTGAAAGGAAGACAATTTTGTAGGTCAACTGTGCTCAGTAAAAGTACTCTCGCGTCATTTTAAGTGAATTATTTACATGAGATTTCACAACATAATTAGCTACCACAGTGATTACGCTTTTACAAGGAGACCTTAGTACCAATGTATAAAAATACTACTAGCCTCCTTAGAGCTTTGAACCTTGGGCTGAAAGTGAACCAAAGTAACACTGAGGTAACACTGAGGTAAACTGAGTAAATGGCTCCAATTTGGCAAGAAACCCATGTGTTTCAATACATCCCAATGGCTTGCTAAATTAACCAGACTGAAAGCATGCGTGACAGGAAACATAATACAGGCTTTACAAAACAAATTGAGGATATAATCACATCTAAATAATTGATCCTAATACTCCTTCATTCTAAAAATCGTACAACATTAGACAAGGGCAGTGCAAAACAAAAAGCTACCCACTTTGTTAATCAGCTGACAGGCTATTTGTCTCACAACCACTTCAAGTGATCTGACATTATGAGTTGGCCAGCAATGAAAAGGACCATTATTAAATATGCTAATCTGTTCATTTTGAAGCTGTAAAATTGAACCAATTCCCTCCAGAAAGGAAATGCAAAAATGAGCTAACTAAAATGGTTTCAGTACAGAAATATAACACAAATGGTTGAACCTCAATAGTAAATAAATCATGGACATTTTTCCACAGATATGAGATTCCCTCTCTTTCGTTCATATAGAATATTCTGAACGAATGCCTATGCTGTGTTTTTCTTTTTAATTCCAAAGTGAGTTGATGCCATACGTGCTGTTTTTAATGGAAAACTACTTCTAGGGCACATCTAGTCAGCAGCCTTCTTAAAAGACTCATTTTGTTCTTTCAGTAAATATTTTACATGTTTTGGTTTCATGTTAAGAAACTGGAACAAACTACCTGATGGCACCACGTTCTGCTGTCGCTGGTTTTGAATGTCGTGAGACATTTAAGTTTAAATGATATGGAGTAGAGTTGCATTTAATTACATTAAGTACAAGCCAAAGCAAACAAGTAGGTATTTCTTTGGGTCAAATGTGTTCAATACAGTGAACAATAAGAAAATAGGCTTTTTAAAATCTGCACATCACATTAAGCTATCAAGTCTGCTTCACCATTTTGTTAGCCATGGGCGTTCTACCATTTCAATCCCAATTCCCTGTATATTCAGTAAGAAGTCTTACAACACCAGGTTAAAGTCCAACAGGTTTGTTTCGATGTCACTAGCTTTCGGAGCGCTGCTCCTTCCTCAGGTGAATGAAGAGGTATGTTCCAGAAATATATATATAGACAAATTCAAAGATGCCAGACAATGCTTGGAATGCCAGCACTAGCAGGTGATTAAATCTTTACAGATCCAGAGATGGGGTAACCCCAGGTTAAAGAGGTGTGAATTGTGTCAAGCCAGGACAGTTGGTAGGATTTCGCAGGCCAGATGGTGGGGGATGAATGTAATGCGACATGAATCCCAGGTCCCGGTTGAGGCCGCACTCATGTGTGCGGAACTTGGCTATAAGTTTCTGCTCGGCGATTCTGCGTCGTCGCGCATCCTGAAGGCCGCCTTGGAGAACGCTTACCCGGAGATCAGAGGCTGAATGCCCTTGACTGTTGCAGTGTTCCCCGACTGGAAGGGAACATTCCTGCCTGGTGATTGTCGCGCGATTTCCGTTCATTCGTTGTCGCAGCGTCTGCATGGTCTCGCCAACGTACCACGCTTCGGGACATCCTTTCCTGCAGCGTGTGAGGTAGACAACATTGGCCGAGTCGCACGAGTATGTACCGCGTACCTGATGGGTGGTGTTCTCACGTATAATGGTGGTATCCATGTCGATGATCGGGCACGTATTGCAGAGATTGCCATGGCAGAGTTGTGTGGTGTCATGGTCACTGTTCTGATTTTGGTTGCTGCTGGTGGTGATGCCGAGTTTCTCAAGCTTCCTGTTCTTGGTATGCATATAGGTGGCACAGTGTGGTGTCAGAACAGACTACCGCAAAGAAGTATACCGACAACTGAACAACCAAGAACACTACAGACAGTTACCCGCAGATCCGACCATGAACACATCCGCCAACTTAACAAACTGATCAAGACCTTGGATCTAGATCTTCAGCACACCCTACATGCTCTCATCCCATATACTCCCCGCATTGGAGATCTCTACTGCCTCCCGAAAATACACAAGGCCAACACACCAGGCCGTCCTATCGTTTCAGGCAATGGGACCGTGTGAGAACCTCTCTGGCTACATCGAGGGCATCTTGAAACCCATCGTACAAGGTACGCCCAGCTTCTGTCGTGACACGACGGACTTCCTACAGAAACTCAGCACCCATGGACCAGTTGAACCAGGAACATTCCTCGTCACAATGGACGTCTCGGCACTCTGTACCAGCATCCCCCATGACGACGGCATTGCTGCACCAGCCTCAGTACTCATCACCGACAACTGCCAATCTCCAGACGCAATTCTGCAACACATCCGCTTCATTCTGGATCACAACGTCTTCACCTTCGACAACAAGTTCTTCATCCAGACGTACGGAACAGCCATGGGGACCAAATTCGCACCCCAATCCGCCAACATCTTCATGCACAAGTTTGAACAAGACCTACTCACCGCACAGGACCTTCAACCGACGTTATACACCAGATACATCAATAAAATTTTTTTCCTTTGGACCCACGGTGAAGAATCACTGAAACAACTACACGATGACATCAATAAGTTCCATCCAACCATCAGACTCACCATGGACTACTCTCCAAAATCAGTTGCATTCTTGGACACACTGGTCTCCATCAAGGACGGTCACCTCAGCACTTCGCTTTACCGCAAACCCACGGATAACCTCACGATGCTCCACTTCTCCAGTTTCCACCTTAAACACAGAAAAGAAGCCATCCCCTATGGACAAGCTCTCCGTATACACAGGATCTGCTCAGACAAGGAGGAGCGTAACAGACATCGACAGACGTTGAAAGATTCCCTCGTATGAACGGGATATGGCGCTCGTCTCATCGATCGACAGTTCCAACGTGCCACAGCAAAAAAACGCACCGACCTCCTCAGAAGACAAACATGGGACACAACCGACAGAATACCCTTCGTCGTCCAGTACTTTCCCGGAGTGGAGAAACTACGACATCTTCTTCACAGCCTTCAACACGTCATCGATGAAGATGAACATCTTGCCAAGGTCATCCCCACACCCCCACTACTTGCCTTCAAACAACCGCGCAACCTCAAACAAACCATTGTTTGCAGCAAACTACCCAGCCTTCAGAACAGTGACCACGACACCACACAACCCTGCCATGGCAATCTCTGCAAGATGTGCCAGATCATCGACATGGATACCACCATTATACATGAGAACACCACCCATCAGGTACGCAGTACATACTCGTGCGACTCGGCCAACGTTGTCTACCTCATACGCTGCAGGAAAGGATGTCCCGAAGCGTGGTACGTTGGCGAGACCATGCAGACGCTGCGACAATGAATGAACGGACATCGCGCGACAATCACCAGGCAGGAATGTTCCCTTCCAGTCGGGGAACACTTCAGCAGTCAAGGGCATTCAGCCTCTGATCTCCGGGTAAGCGTTCTCCAAGGCGGCCTTCAGGACGCGCGACGACGCAGAATCGCCGAGCAGAAGCTTATAGCCAAGTTCCGCACACATGAGTGCGGCCTCAACCGGGACCTGGGGCTCATGTCGCATTACATTCATCCCCACCATCTGGCCTGCGAAATCCTACCAACTGTCCTGGCTTGGTACAATTCACACCTCTTTAACCTGGGGTTACCCCATCTCTGGATCTGTAAAGATTTAATCACCTGCTAGTGCTGGCATTCCAAGCATTGTCTGGCATCTTTGAATTTGTCTATATATATGTTTCTGGAACATACATCTTCATTCACCTGAGGAAGGAGCAGCGCTCCGAAAGCTAGTGACATCGAAACAAACCTGTTGGACTTTAACCTGGTGTTGTAAGACTTCTTACTGTGCTCACCGCAGTCCAACGCCGGCATCTCCACATCACTGTATATTCAGGTTCAACCATTAACAAACACATTTAACCAAATCCATTTTAGTTAACTTAGCTTTTTCCCTCTTTTCTAAAAGGGACAAGTGAGCGGTATCAATTCAATGTTAATAACTTTGAAAATAACCAGATTACCTTCTCCAACACTTTTACTTTCTGAGCAATATCCAACTCCCTTTTGAACACTTTAATTGATTTTGCATTGAAGGCATTTTGAGGCACTGTTCTACATTCTTATAACTTTTCGTAGAAGTGTGAAGAGACAATAAGTTTAGTTCAATCTACAAATTAGAGGAAAAAAATTAATTTTGCACACTTCCTTGGTATATATTTTGTGCATATCAAATACAACGTATAGGTTTATTTATCTTAATTTAGTATTAATCATGGACTTCCGGTTGTGGCTATGCGGAGCTAAGTCGCACGTTCGGCAGCTCCCGCTTGGAACGGACATTTGGGCTCTTTTCAGGACCCCCAACGGCATTTTGTCGACATTTCCCGGTGTGGGAAGAAGACTGCAACATTCCCCCGACAGTGTATGGCTTGGACCAGGAGCGGGGCGACTAAAAAAGTGGTGGTGAAGCCAAAGAAAGTGCGAGGGAAGAAGAGCAAGATGGTCACCATGTTAAACTCGCTGATGGGAGTGGGATCCTTCCAGGGGCCCCTGGAGCTGGAAGGGGCCCATAGAGTGCGAGCGAGGAGGCCCAAGGCTAACGAGCCCGCCGCGGGCGGTGCTGGTGCGGTTTCATCGGTTCGCTGATCGGGAGTGCGTATTCAGGTGGGCCAAGAAAGAGAGGAGCAGCAGGTAGTAGAATGCGGAGGTTCGAGTATATCAGGACTGGAGCGCGGAGGTGGCGAAGAAGACGTCCGGGTACAACCGGGCGAAGGTGATGCTGCACAGGAAGGGGGTGAAGTTTGGCATGCTGCAGCCGGCGCATCTGTGGGTCACCTATAAGGACTGGCACCATTATTTTGAGTCCCTGGTTGAGGCGTGGGCCTTTGTCTATGCCGAGAAGCTGGACACAAACTGAGGGTCGGGATGGGGGGTCGGGCGTGGGGATGGTCGGGGTTTGCTGTTGTTGTGTTACATTTTGAGGGGGGAGGTTCTTTGTTCTTGTTCAGTTTTGGTTTGGTGTGGGTGGTTTGGGTGGGCTGGGCACTGTTTTGGTTGGGACTGTCGGGTGGGCTCTTGGAGGGGGGCAAGTAAACGGAGTAGGGGGTGGATGGCCGGTAGGGGGGATGGGGCCCCGCGGGAGAGGGTGAGGCCCGAGTTGGGGGTGAGGGGACTGGGCCTGTTAAAGGAACTGCGACAGAGGAGGCGGGGCCAGGCAGATGGGAAGCGCGGGTTTTTTCCTGCGCTTGGGATGGAAGGGGGAGGCGGAGAGCCTGCTGATGGGTAATGGAGGGGGAGGGGAAGTCCCACAATGGGAGGAGTCGAAGGAGAGGCGGGAGTGGCCGGGGTCAGCAGGAGTCAGCTGACTTGCGGGAGTTCAATGGGGGGAGCAATGCAGCTAGAAGGGGTCCTAGCTAGGGGGTGGGGAGGGGGGGGGTGAGGGGGAACCGGGTTGCTGCTGGTATGGTCAAGGGGGAGCTGGAGCGAGTGGAGGGTGTTGGGACGGGGGTCTGCCGCCGTGGGGAACAGGCCGGGCGTGGGGCGCGGGCGCGTGGCTGGCCGAGGAGGGGTTATGGCTAGTCGGCGGGGGAGGGGGGCGGGTAGCCCCCTGATCCGGCTGATAACCTGGAATGTAAGGGGGCTGAACGGGCCGGTTATGCGGGCCCGGGTGTTCGCACACCTGAAGGGGCTGAAGGCGGATGTGGTCATGCTCCAAGAGACACACCTGAAGGTGGCAGACCAGGTAAGATTGAGGAAGGGGTGGGTAGGCCAGGTGTTTCATTCGGGGCTGGATGCCAAAAATTGGGGGAGGTGGCGATCTTGGTGGGAAAGAGGGTGTCGTTCGAGGCGTCGAGCATTGTGACAGACAATGGCGGCAGGTACGTAATGGTAAGTGGTAAGCTGCAAGGGGAGAGGGTGGTGCTGGTCAACGTGTACGTCCCGAACTGGGACGATGCGGGTTTTATGCGGCGCATGTTGGGTTGGATCCCGGACTTGGAAGTGGGGGGCCTGATAATGGGGGGGGGGGGGAGACTTTAACACGGTGTTGGATCCGGCACTGGATCGCTCCAGGTCTAGGACGGGAAGGAAGCCGGCGGCGGCTAAAGTGCTGAGGGGGTTTATGGACCAGATAGGAGGGGTGGACCCTTGGAGATTTGCAAGGCCGGGGGCTAGGGAATTTTCATTCTTCTCGCACATTCATAAGGCCTATTCCCAGATCGACTTTTTTGTTATGAGCAGGGCGCTGATTGCGAAAGTAGAGGATACCGAGTACTCGGCAATAGCCATTTCGGATCACGCCCCGCATTGGGTAGATTTAGAGCTGGGGGAGGAGAGGGACCAGCGCCCGTTGTGGCGTTTGGAGGTGGGGCTGTTGGCGGAAGAGGAGGTGAGCGAGCGGGTCCGAAGAAGCCTAGAGAGATACCTGGAGGCCAACGATAATCGGGAGGTCCGAGTGGGGATGGTATGGGAGGTGCTGAAGGCGGTGGTTAGGGGAGAGCTGATTTCCATTAGGGCCCACAATGAGAGGAGAGAGCAGAGGGAGAGGGAGAGGCTGGTGGGGAGATGGTGAGGGTAGACAGGAGGTATGCGGAGGTGCCGGAGGATGGACTGTTGAGGGAGAGGCGTAGCCTACAGGCCAAATTCGACCTGTTGACTACCAGGTAGGCGGAGGCACAGTGGAGAAAGGCCCAGGGGGTGATTTATGAATATGGGGAAAAGGCAAGTCGGATGCTGGCACATCAACTTCGGAAGCGGGATGCAGCTAGGGAGATTGGGGGAATTAAGGATGGGGGGGGTGGGGGGGGGAGTGTGGTGAGGAGTGGGGTTGGCATCAATGGGGTCTTCAGGGACTTTTATGAGGAACTGTATCGGTCTGAGCCCCCACTGGAGGAGGGAGGGATGGGCCACTTTCTTTCCCGAAGGTGAAATCAGGTGGCACAGTGATTTTCACAGCAACTTCATTGCAGTGTTATTGTAAGCCTACTTGTGACAATAATAAAGATTGTTATTCTCAGTAGCCATACCTCCCACCCATGACCACTAACAACAGAATACCCTGATCCTCAGGTGTGTAATGTACCTGAAGATAGAGTGATGCCTGCTGACTCACTGTACAATATATGCTCCTCCAAATGCCCCATAAACGTAATTTATAATAATTGCACCAATATGTAAACCAATGTAAACTTCTGTCCAAAAAGACCCGAGTCTTCATTCTTACCACTTCAGCTAATGATTACCACCCTGTGAGGGTGCATTTATAAAGCAATTTGAGAGATACTGTATGAATCCCTGCCTTCATATCAATATAGATTTAGAAACGCTGACAGGGAAGGGATAGAGCTCCCTCCGATTTCCGAGCATCTTTCATTCCCATCAGCAGCTAATTTTAAAATATAGAGGGTGCGCTCTCTAAATATTGCTATTTTAATTGCTAGGATATAAAGCAACTCTGGAGCTACAGAATTAACATAGCATTAGCGACACACTTTCGAGTATGAACAATAAGTTATGTTTTTGGTAGAAAATGTCTCTGGAATAATTGCGTTGCTAATTTCATGCTAAACCTTTCAATTATTCTAGCAGCAGGGGCATCCTTGGAGTAGATGGCGGAGTAAAATGCAAACATGCCACACTGCTGTAACCATTCGTGGCGGCACGGTGGCACAGTGTTAGCACTGCTGCTTCACAACGCCATGGTCCCAGGTTCGATTCCCAGCTTGAGTCACTGACTGTGCGGAGTCTGCACGTTCTCCCCGTGTCTGCGTGGGTTTCCTTCGGGTGCACCGGTTTCCTCCCACAAGTCCCGAAAGACGTGCTGTTAGGTAATTTGGACATTCTGAATTCTCCCTCTGTGTACCCAAACAGGGTTCGGAATGTGGCGATTAGGGGATTTTCACAGTAACTTCATTGCAGTATTAATGTAAGCATACTTGTGACACTAATAAAGATTATTACCCACTGACGACATGCCACATTAAGCATCCTTATGCAAGGCAAGTCAGGCATCAGTTATTACATATGGTTCAGCATTGCAAGGACCAAACAATGCAGGTTCAGCACTGAGGGAATTACCTTTGAATGAGATTTTAAACCAAAACCCCATTTGCCATCTCTGGTGAATGAAAGGATCCCATGGCACTATTCCAAAGAGTGTTTTCCCCCTGGCCAATATCTATCCTTCAACCCAGCGTTAGTAAAAACAGATCATCTGTGCATTGTCTCACTAACTGTGCGTAAATTGGCTGTCCTTCCCTCCATCACAACTTTGTTGCCTCGGACGTTGTGAAAGGAGAGTCGAAGCATTTCTGAACTACGCAATGATAGGGATGGCAGAGGGTTTGAAAACACCTGTACCCCCCCCACCAACCCTCCCCACTTTACCTGTAACTCACACCATGCCACTTCCACCGTGGTTTCCGTGTCCAAACCCTTGTAGACAGTTTTGAAGGAGCCTCTGCCCAGCTCGATGTTGAATTTGAGGAACCTGCCGTCGGGAGAGGTGTCCACCGCCTTCATCTCCACCTCGTTCTCCTCCGGCTCCATCTCGGTCTCCTCGCAAACGGAGTCTTTGTGCGGGAGGCGGGGGCTGCCATCCTCGGTGTCCGAGCTGTTGGCCGCCGCCGCCGGGGATTTGGGCAGCGGCGGGGGCGCCGGGCAGGCGGGCGGAGCGCCCGTTCCTGGCCTGCCCTCCTCGGGCGGAGGCGGGGACGGCGGCGGCGGGGACTCGCTGCTGCCCGGGGCTGCCTGCGGCCGCTGCAGCAGCAGCAGACTATCCGCTGGCAGCGAGCTCCTCCGGTACGCCCGGGGCTGGCTCCGGCGGCAGTCTCTGGCCGGAGCTCTCCGCCGCCGGCTCGGCATCTTGCTGAGCAGAGGCGTGCGCTCCAGCTCCTGCGGCGAGGCCATCACCCCGAATCCAGCCAGGTCCACCTCCGCCTGGGACATGGTCCTGGACATGGAGCCGTCCTTCATTCCCCTCCCACACTCCTCACCCACACACACACCCACACACACTCCTCACCCACCCACACACACTCCTCACTCCCCCCCCACACACACACACACTCCTCACCCCCCCCCCACACACACACACACTCCTCACCCACACACACTCCTCACTCCCCCCCCCCCACACACACACACTCCTCACCCCCCCACACACACACCCACACTCCTCACCCACACACAGTCCTCACCCCCCCCCACACACACCCACACTCCTCACCCACACACACAGTCCTCACCCCCCACACACACCCACACACAGTCCTCACCCCCAGACCCACACTCCTCACCCACACACACAGTCCTCACCCCCCACACACAGTCCTCACCCCCAGACCCACACTCCTCACCCACACACACACCCACACTCCTCACCCACACACAGTCCTCACCCCCACACTCCTCACCCACACTCCTCACCCACACACACAGTCCTCACCCCCACACTCCTCACCCACACACACACCCACCCCTCACCCCCACACTCCTCTTAACACCCACACTCCTCACCCACCCACACCCACACACACTCACTCAGCTGGCCAGCAACTGGGAGGAAGTTTTGGGGCAGTGAGTTTAAAGATCCGGAGTCCTCTCTTGTCAAAAGCAGCTCCGACTATATTGAAAAACAAAACCCACTGCTTCACACATTGTGCCTCAAGTTGAAACTTCCTCCCCTTTCCTTGGCCCAAACGAACTGCTCCTTAAACAAAACAAACTTTTTTCCCCCAAAGGTTTTTCTTTTCTCACTCAAGCAGCTCCAGGTTGGCCATTTATTCCCTCAAATGCAAAACAAAACGAGTTGCTGAAGGCTGTGGGACCGCAGTGCGCTATAGCGCCTGATATTGGCCTCAGACAGGCGCTGGGCTAATAACACCTCCCCACAGCGCCCATTGGCTCTGGGGCTGGGGGGGGGGGGGGGGGGGGGCAGTCACTGGGGGAGTGTGTGATACCTGTCAGGGGCAGGGTGGGGTGGGTCTCTGACACTTCCTTCACTCAAAGCTCCATCGCAGCGAGATGTTAAATGTCATTTGCTCTCACTTCTTTCTAACTTCCGCTTTCGAAAACAGCCTTTTTAAAATCCCCCTCGTTTGCACAAGTGCCCGGGGAGTGCATTTTAACACGCGCCTTCTCAGAAAGCTCTAAGCCAGAAGAGGTATTATCAGCAGGAGCAGGATCCCAAAGCACACACTTCTCCTCTATCGGGCAGAACATTCACTCAACGCTTGTCACGTTCTCCCACTAAACCCTCTCTAGAGGGAGAGGTTTGTTGACGTGTTCGTATCTTTAACAGTTCCTCGCTTGGACTGGACTGCGGGGCACTAACAATAATCTTATTAGTAAGAAGTCTTACAACACCAGCTTAAAGACCAACAGGTTTATTTCCTTCCTGATGAAGGAAATACACTCCGAAAGCTAGTGCTTCCAAACAAACCTGTTGATTTTAATCTGGTGTAAGACGTCTTACTGTCCAACGCCACATCAATCTTATTAGTGTCACAAGTAGTCTTACAACCCTCCCCCCTGCCAGGTATCGCAGACTCCCCCAGTGACTCCCCCCTCTCCCCCCCCCCCCCCCCCACCCCAGCCCCAGAGCCAATGGGCGCTGTGGGGAGGTGTTATTAGCCCAGTGCCTGAGACCAATATCAGGCGCTATAGCGCATTGGGCGCTGCGGTCCCACAGCCTTTAGCAACTCGCTCAAGCGACCCTTTTTGTTTTGCATTTGAGGGAATAAATGGCCAACCTGGAGCTGCTTGAGTGAGAAAAGAAAACCTTTGGGGGAAAAAAAGTTTGTTTTGTTTAAGGAGCAGTTAATTTGGGTCAAGGAAAGGGGAGGGGGGAGGAGGTTTCACAGCAATGAAGTTACTGTGAAAATCCCCTAGTCGCCACATTCCGGGGCCTGTTCTGATACACTGAGGGAGAATTCAGAATGTCCAATTCACTTGACAAGCACGTCTTTCGGGACTTGCGGCGAGAAACCGGAGGAAGCCCACGCGGACACGGGGAGAACGTGCAGACTCCGCACAGACAGTGGCCCAAGCCGGGAATCGAACCGGGGTCCCTGGCGCTGTGAAGCAACAGCGCTAACCACTGTGCTACCATGTGCTAGCAGGCTGAGGATCAATCTTACAGGCGAATTAGTTTCCTTTCATGGCCAAAACCAACGCTATCAGACCTTTATTGCTGGGGGAGGGGGTCGGGGCTTCCATAACACAACCGATGAGGAATGGTGCTACCCACGACCTGTTGAACAAAAATGGGAACAGCCACGTATTTTTTTAACAATGTGTTTGTGCAAATGGTTTAAAATTGTGAGAATGTAGCTGTCCTTTCATCGTTGATGGGAGTGAGAGCCCTGCAGCTGGTATTGGAGATTGTTGGTTTCCCAATATTAATGGATAGAATTGGGGTGGACAATCCACAAAATAACAAAGAATTAAGAATCTGATACTAACCTAAAATCTGACTTAACTAAACCACTAAACCAATGGTCCTGATCACAATTTAATAAAGCTATGACTTAAAAAGTAACAAAAAAGTAGCATGCAGCATCTCAACAAATCTCCAGATCAACCAAAGAGCTTTAAAAACCAATGGGTTTATTTTGAAATGCAGCCACTACTACTGCCATGAGGAACAAAGAAATGGCGGAGGAACTAAATTCGTACTTTGCTTCTGTCTTCACAAAGGAGGACATGAATAATGTACCGGAAGTTGTGAGAAGCACAAGTTTTAGTGAGGAGCTGAAGGAAATCAGTATTAGTAGAGAAATTGTTTTGGGGAAATTAATGGATTGAAGGTGGATAAATCTCCAGGACCTGATAGTCTCCATCCCAGATACTTAAGGAAGTGACCCTAGAAATAGTAGATTCATTGGTGGTCATTTTCTCAAATTCTTTGGACTCTGGAATCATAGAATTTACAGTGCAGAAGGAGGCCATTCGGCCCATTGAGTCTGCACTGGCCCTTGGAAAGAGCACCTTACCTAAGCCCACTCTATCCCCGTAACCCAGTAACCCCACCTAACCTTTTTGGACACCAAGGGCAATTTAACATGGCCAATCCACCTAATCTGAACATCTTTGAACTGCAGGAGAAAACTGGACACCCAGCAGAAACCCACGCAAATACGGGGAGAACGTGCAGACTCTGCACAGACAGCGACCTAAGCCGGGAATCAAACCTGGGACCATGGAGCTGTGAAACAACAGTGCTAACCACTGTGCTACTGTGTTGCCCCACGGTAGGAATGGTTTCTACAGATTGGAGAGTAGCTATTAGAAGCTCACTTTCAAAAAGGGAGGTAGAGGGAAAGCAGGAAACAATAGACCAGTGAGCTTAATGTCAATAGTACAGAAGTTGCTAGAGTCCATTATTAAGTATTTCATAGCACAGCATTTGGAAAGCAGTGGTATAATCAAACAAAGTCAGCATGGATTTACAAAAAGGAAATCATGCTTGCCAGGTCTATTGGAATTCTTTGAAGGTGTAACTAGTAGAGTTGACCAGAGAGAACCGGTGGATGTGGTTTATTTAGACTTCCAGAAGGCTGTCGACAAGGTCTCACATAGCAGATTATTATGTAAAAGTAAAGTGCAGGGGGTTTATGGATGGTGTCTTGAGATGGATAGAAAGCTAGTTCGCAGACAGGAAGCAAAAAGTTGGAATAAATGGGTCTTTTTGTGATTGGCAGGCAGTGACTAGTGGGGTACCGCAGAGATCAATGCCAGGACCCCATCTATTCACTTATATATTAATGATTTGGATGAGGATAATAAATGTATTTTCTCCAAATTTGCTGATGATACAAAGTTGTGTGGGAGGTGGAGCTTTGAAGAGGGTGCAGAAATGCTTCAACGTGATTTGGACAGGCTGAATGAATGTGCATATGTGGATAAATGTGAGGTTATCCACTTCTTTAACAAAAATAGGAATGCAGATTATTATTTGAATGGATGTAAATTGAGAGGGGTGGTTGCTCAGTCAGACCTTGATGTCCTCATGCATCAGTCACTGAAAGCAAGCAAGCAGGTACAGTAGGTAATACAGAACATAGAAGGCAAATGGAATGTTGGCCTTCATAGCGAGAGGATTGAGTATAGGAATAGGGATGTTTTACTGCAATTGTATAGGGCGTTGGTGAGTTTTGGGGTCCTTATCTGAGGAAGGATGTTCTTGCTATGGAGGGAGTGCAGCAAAGGTTTACCAGGCTGATTCCTGGGATGGCGGGACTGTATTATGAGGAGAGACTGAGTCGGTTAGGATTATATTAATTGGAGTTAGTAGAGTAGGCGGGGATCTCATAGAAACGTATGAAAGGGATCAAGGGATATGGAGGGAAGGCAGGATCAGGGTATTGAATTTGATGATCATCCATGATCATAATGAATGGCGGAGCAGGCGTGAATCGCTGAATGACCTTCTCCTGCTTCTATTTTCTATGTATGAGGCAAACAGAGCAAGAAATCCCAGCAATGGCGAGTCACCAGTTAGTCTGTTTTCGATGGTGGTGTTTTGAGAGAGTTTGAACGGTAGGATGATAGGAAGTACAGAGGCCGGATGGGTTTATTAGGGACAAAGAGGGAGATATATGCTTAGAGAGGCAGGAAAAGGCTAGAATGTTTAATGAATGCTTCGTATCAGTGTTTTTTAGGAGAATGCTGACAAAATAATGACAGAAGCGGAGGTGTAGAGGTAATGGATGGGGTGAAAATGGATATACTGACTGTAGTGGAAAGGTTGGTTGTGCGTACAACAGATAAGTCACCTGGTCTGATGGCTTGCATCCCAGGATGCTGAAGGAAGTAGGAGTGGAGATAATGGAAGGGCTCGTCATAATCATTCAAACCATCCTAGTCACCAGGGAGGTGCCAGGGGGAAGTGACAAATGTGACGCCCGTACTCAAGCACATTCCCAGTAACAACAGCTTAAAACCAATGGTGGGAAAGATTTGAGAAACAATAATCAATGAAAAGAATCAACAGGCACATGGAGAGGTTTAAATTAAGTAGAGAGTCAGCACTGATTTATAAGAGGCATATTGTACTTAACTAATTGAATATTTTGATGAAGTACAGAAATGGTTGTTCAAGGGAATGCAGTTGATGTCGTCTACATGGATTGTAAGAAAGCATTGGACAAAGTACCACGTGAAATGCTGGTTTACAAAACCGAGTCTCCACGGAATAGGAGGATCAGTGTCAGCTTGCTTACAGTCTGAAGGACAAAAATGATCAAGCCATTGTAAAAGCTGTTTTTGCAGACTGAAGTTTGGTAGACCATACCATTCCGCAAGGGCCAGTGTTAAGACCACTGTTTTCTTGATATACACATATGACTTGGATGTAGAATGCGGAATACAATTTCAAAATTTGTTGATATCAAATTTGGAAGTGCGGCGTACAGTAAAGGTGGTACCAATCAACTGCAAAAGGATATAGATTCGCTGGCAGAATGGAATTAAATTACAGAGAAGTATGAGGTGATGCCTTTTGACAGAAGGAATAAGAAAAGGTAATTTGACAATGCTGGGACAGAGGGACCTGGGGGGAAGGGGGCGGGGGTCGGGGGGGGGGGATGTTTATGGACATAAATCTTTGAAGGTGTAAGGGCAACACGGTGGTGCAGTGGTTAGCATTGCTGCCTCAAGGCGCTGAGGTCCCGGGTTCGATCCCGGCTCTGGGTCACTGTCCGTGTGGAGTTTGCACATTCTCCCCGTGTTTGTGTGGGTTTCACCCCCACAACCCAAAGATGTGCAGGCTAGGTGGATTGGCCATGCTAAATTGCCCCTTAATTGGAAAAATTAATTGGGTATTCTAAATTTTAAAAAAAAATCTTTGAAGGTGCTAGTTAATACTGAAAGAGTAATTAGCAAAGCATATGGAATCTTTATTAATAGAGGTATAAAAGCAGATAAGCTATAGAAGCTTGCTAAACCTCTGGTTAGGCTATATTGCAAACAGTTCTGATCACCTAATTTTAAGAAGGATGTGATGGTCTTTGAGAGGGTGACCAGAATGGTTCCCAGGATGAGGTTTGGTTGGAGAAGCTGAGATTGTTCTTGGTACAGAGGAGATTGAGGGGAGATTTAACAGAGGCTTTCAAGATTGTAATGAGTTTAGATAAGGCAGACAAAGAAACTTTTTTCCCCCCATCAGTTAATGGTACACGAATAAGGGAACACAATTAAATGGTTTTTGGGCAAAAGACGCAGGGAAGATGCGGGGGAGAACTTTTTAAAGCTGCATGTCATAATGAGCAGGAACCTACTGCCTGTGAGGGTAGTGGAAGCAGACTGATCAATAATTTCCGAAGTGGATGAACACTTCTTGTACAGGAGTGAATTACAGGATGCTCAATGCTGTGACTCCAAAAGGTTGGTTAATACTGTACGCTGATAGTGTTCTGCTAAATAGCCCTCCTGCTAAATCATTATTTGTTACTTCCATTTATGCAATAGAAAGGGATTTCTCACATCAACAGATCTAAAATTAATGCATATTAAACACTGAGGTTAAATTGTAGCTCACTATAATTAAGGTTTATATCTACAGCATCATCATTCCATAATAGCACCTCATTTAATAATAGCAGCAGAACAAGATATTTGGGTTAAGAGGCATTAATTAAACAGAAGTGTACTTTAAATGCATTGTTTTTACGTCCCCTTTGCAAATGCTGGTGTCTGCTTTACATCTATGTTCAGGAGGTTAGCAAGGCAAGGGTAAATGGAATGGAGTAATGGATTGCTGGACAGAGAGCCAATATGGACTTGATGGGCTGAGTGAACTCCTTCAGTACCTCATGATGACCTCGTCCAAAAGAATTGCACCTCAAATACACAACACTGTCCCGATATTGCAATGTAGTGTCAGCCTAGATTAGACCTTTAACCCCACTATCTTCTGACTCAGAAGCAGGAATGCTGCCAACTGAACCAAGCTGCCAAAGATCAATTTTCAGCTGTCACCCGAAGACATTTTTGTTAAAAATCAGAACTATCTGAAGTTTTCAAAAGGAAATAATTCAGATGGCAGTATCCCAATAAATTCAGTTGAATACTTATACTGAAGACACTGGCAATCTCATAGATGAATCTCACAGAAACCCTACAGTGCTGAAGGAGACCATTTGGCCCATCGAGTCTGCATCGACCCTCCGAAAGTGCACCCCAACCCAGGCAACTCTGTCTAACCTCTAGATGCTAAGGGGCAATTTAACACGGCCAATCCACCTAACCTGAAATGAGAATGTGAAAATGCTGGAGATACTCAGCAGGTATGGCAGCGTACGTGGGGTGCGAAACGTTTACTGTTTCAGGCTGTTGACCTTTCATTAGAACTGGCAAAAAACATTTGGGGCGGAACAGAGCTCAAGCTTGATAAAGGCAGGGAAAGCAGGGAGGGGAGGTTATGGGAAAAGGGGGGGTCGTAACAATGTGCGTGGCAGAGATTAAATGACCAAAGGGATAACGGTGCAAGGCAAAAGCAGATAGCAATGGAACAAGTCAAGAAACAAAAGATGGGCCTATAAGAGGTGTAGATTACAACGGCCGAATTATTGCAAGCACCTTTTGCGTGGACAAAATGGGAGCTGGGGTTATGATCTGGAACTGTTGAACTCAAAGTTGAGTCCAGGTGGCTTAAAGTGCTCAAACTACATATTGAGACAAACAACATTGCATTGTCATACAGAAAATAAATTTATAAAGTTAAATGCATACTGTAAAATATGCATCATAAAACATTATTTTTTGTTCATCATAAAAGACCATCAATGCAAAATATTATTCCAAATAATGCTGTGTCATAAGGCTGGTTATTATAAAGAGTAAATCTACTTCAGTGATTTCTTATACACTCGAAGCCCAATTTGTACCGTATACATTGTTAAAGCTATCATTTTCCTGTTTACTTTTGTACAGTAGTGAATTACATGATATTCAGTTCTCTTACTCCAAATGCGCCTGTTGAAAGCGGTTGATAGTTTTGTAGTTCTGCTAAATAGCCCTCCTGCTAAATCATTCATTGCTTTCACTATGCAATACAAAGGGATTCCTTTGTCCAGAATGCATGCAGTACAACCTTCACATTAAACGCTGGGGTACAACTGTGCCTGACTATAACTAAGGGTTATATCTAAAGCATCATCACCATTCTATAACAGCATCTCATTTAATAATAGCAGCAGAACAGTCTCTTTGAGTTACACAGTATTGAATAAACAAAAGCAACAGTTTAAATGCATTGTTTTAAGTCCCCTTTGCAAACAATGGTGTCTTATTTCCACCTGTGTTTAGAAGGTCAGCAATTTGTTTTACAAAACGATTGCACCTAAGGAGGAAGGAATTGTCATTATTTTTATTTAAGCACAGCAATTGGTAAACTTCAGAAGTGGTTCTGCTATACAAGCTGTTAAGGAGAATTTAGGCTTTATTACATTGAATTATCGTGGCAAAATGTGCATGCTGTTGAAAGGGTGAGATGAAATAAGATGGGAGGAGGGTCATGGGCATTTTACAAACCAACATAGACCCTTTGGGCCAAATAGTCTGTTTCTGCACTGTAAAATTCTGTCATTTTCTGAAAGGTTGGTACTGTCCAGTAATCAGAAGACGACACAGTAATTGTAAAATAAATAACTGACGGTAAATTACATAATCTCCTGTAACTCAGATGTATGAAATTCTCTGATCTACTATTTCGATGATGATGTCATCTCAATTCTAATCTTTACAGAGCATCATTTCAGAGCTGTAGGGAATAGTGTTTGGCTGGGGGTGATTGCAAGAAAATAGTCCCATTGAGGGAGTTTAGATAATATTTTAACATCGCGTGAGAGTGCTTTCATTCTAATCATTTTTGCCTTCTGTTTATTCTAAACAAATGAATTCTGATGGTATTGCCACTTCTGCTAGTTGACTGATCTACTTCAAATAAAGACACTATGTTACTCCATGTAAAACACAATGTGCTGTACTGCTGTGTGTGGGTACGTGTCCTTTTATGGCCACAAAGTCTAATTTTGGTTAAGGAAACAAAGTCTCATATCGCTTAGTTTAAACTGTTTGGTGTAAAAAATTAGACATTTGGAATGTGTCTGTCAGTTTCAGGTCAAGCTTACAAGCACACAGCAGTTCAAAATTGGACAGAAGTTTGGCATCTGCAGAGTGCTAACTCTAGGCTCTGTATGTACTATTTAAAAAGAAAATGGATAGTGAAATTCCAGTGGCAATGCTCACGGTAAGGCAGAGGACACAGTGTTTTGTAAGGAAGGAAATGCTACACCATGCCAAACAAAATGTATACTTGGGATCTGAGGGAGTGCTGCGCTGTCGGAGGTGCCAGCTTCACGTGAGACAAATCAAGGCCACATATCTCTCTCCAAAAGATCCCATGCCATCATTTGAACAAAAGAATGGAGAATTCTCCCCCAGTGCCCTTGAGTCAATATCACACAAAAGAGATTATCTGGTCATTATCACATTGTTGTTTGTGGGAGTTTGCTGTGAGTGTATCGTACATCATATCCTCCTGTTCAGAACTACTTCATTGGTTGTAAAAGGTGTTTGGACATCGTTATATAAGTTATAATAGATAATAATATAAATACAGGTTTAGCCTCCCTTATATGAAATACTTAGTGTGTATCGGATTTTGGAGTTTTTCAGATTTCAGAATATAACCTGATAATGCGCATGTTCAGAACTACTGGCGTGTTGAGACCTGTGCATGTGTGGCGCGTTGGGACCTGCACATTGCTTGGGAACCTTCCTAAAGCCTTATGGGATTTCCCACTCGTGAAGTGACGTCGGCGCTCGAAAAAAAGTGCGGATTTTGGAATTTTTCGGTTTTCGGAAATTTGGATAAGGAATGCTCAACCTGTATGTCTTTCTAGACCCGTGCTTTAATAAAGCCAACCGGTGCACATACTGTGCTTTCAAGGCTAAAAGGACCAGGGGTCAGAATCAATAATAAGGCTTGTCATGATATTTAGATCAGCATATCATGGTGCAATCACACACACACTGATGGACATGCAGTTGGACCAACCAACACACACACAACATTGCAGCCAATCACCAGTGAGAGCACACGTACTATAAAAACAGGGGACACTATAGTTCCCATTCATTCCAGCAGCAGCCAGCTCAGAGCACCGAGCTCAGAACCTGCCACTCAGACATTCACCATGTGCTGAGTGCCTCACCCAGATAGTGATAGGACAGGGTCCACAGATTAGCTGGTAATGCACGTACCTAAGTTAGCGGTGTGCTGTTACAGTTGAGTAGTTAATAAAATTGAGTTACACCATCTCCAGCCGTGTTGGATCGTTTGTACATCAGAACACCCAACACGACATGATACCAGAAGTTGACGCAAACCAGCGCCTGTGAGACCTACCTGCAATGTATCAGCAATCCGCCGTCCTGCACCAATGAGAACATCAACCCGCTGCCGCCGCTCCGGATCGCTGGCAATCTCGGGGTCAATTAGAAACTGTTCAAGCAGCGCCTCCAGCTCTTCCTTGAGGCCACAGACAGGGAGAATGCATCGGACACCAGGAAGATTGCCCTTCTTCTCTCCACGGCGGGGCAGCACGGTAGCATTGTGGATAGCACAATTGCTTCACAGCTCCAGGGTCCCAGGTTCGATTCCAGCTTGGGTCATTATCTGTGCGGAGTCTGCACATCCTCCCGTGTGTGCGTGTGTTTCCTCCGGGTGCTCCGGTTTCCTCCCACAGTCCAACAATGTGCAGGTTAGGTGGATTGGCCATGATAAATTGCCCTTAGTGTCCAAAATTGCCCATAGTGTTGGGTGGGGTTACTGGGTTATGGGGATGGGGTGGAGGTGTTGACCTTGGGTGGGGTGCTCTTTCCAAGAGCCGGTGCAGACTCGATTGGCCGAATGGCCTCCTTCTGCACTGTAAATTCTATGAAAATCTATGAAATTCTATGAAACACGCCATCCACATCTTTAACTCCCTTACATTTGCGGACGGCGAGGCCAAAACCAAATACAAGACGGTGCTCCTGAAGTTCGACGAACACTTCAGCGTTGAAGTAAACGAGAGCTTTGAGAGGTACCTGTTTCAGCAGCGCCTGCAGGGTAAGGACGAACCTTTCCAGTCTTATTTAACACACCTCCGCATCCTCGCGCAGTCCTGCGGCTATGGGACTACCTCTGACTCCATGATACGCGACCAGATAGTTTTCGGAGTCATGTCGGACACCCTGCGCCTTCGGGTCAAACAACTCACCCTGGCGACTGCTGTCAAGACCTGCGGCCTGCATGAGAACGGCGCGGCACGGGCCCCACGAGGCGGAGTGGGTCCAGACGATCGAGTACCTCCTGGGCCACGGCCTGGAGGAGGCCGGCCATTTCGCGCGCTTTCCGAGGCCTCCCGCGCTTGTACGCGCCAAAAGAGGGGACGCTGACGCAGAGGAACGCGGTGCGCGCACTACGCAAGACCGCACCGCGCATGCGCGGTGGCGCAACGAACGCCCTGACGTCATGACGTGCGGCAACTGTGGCTCCGCCCATTTAAAGCAGCAATGTCCTGCCAAAGCGCGACAATGCCTTCGCTGTGGCAGGTTGGGCCACTATGCTGCCTGCTGTCGAGCAGCTCACTCTGCCAACTCGTACCCATTTAATCAGCCTCGCAGAAACGTTCGGGCAATTCAACCCACGTTCACCGAGTCCGATCCCGACGCCACACAGACCAGTGATACTGAGGACAGGGAGCCCTTCCGCGTTGCTGTCAGCAACAAGAACAAGCTGTCCCCGAGTTGAATGCACCAGCCGCTGTCAGTGCATAGCATTGATCCGGACGACGAGTGGTGTGCCACCCTGACGGTCAACCGATCCCAGATCAGATTCCGCCTGGACACTGGTGCCTCCGCCAATCTCCTCGCACGGTCAGCATTCCAGACCCTGAAGGTTAAACCACCTATTCTGCCATCCAACTGTCAACTCGTTGACTATAATGGCAATGTCATCCCCGCCACGGGGTCGTGCCAGCTCGAAGTGACACACAAATCACGTAAAGCCACACTACCATTCGAAATCGTGGGCTCTTCAAAGGACCCTTTGCTAGGCGCACAGGCGTGCAAAATCCTCCACCTCGTTCGGCGTGTACACTCTCTCCAGAAGGCACGTCCGATTTCCCAGATGCAGACTTTAGGGCGCAGCTCAACTCAATCCTCACGCACAACCAGGATGTTTTCGACAGTACAAAATCCGGCTTAAACAGGATGCCACCCCGGTAGTTCACACACCTCGCAGGGTCCCAGCACCCCTCAAGGACCGCCTCAAGCAGCAGCTGCAGGACCTTCAGGACCAAGGAGTGCTTTCCCAGGTAACGGAGCCGACTCCATGGGTCAGCTCCATGGTGTGCGTCAAGAAGCCTTCCGGCGAGCTCGGATCTGTATAGACCCAAAAGACTTAAATCGCAACATAATGAGGGAACACTACCCCATACCCAAACGTGAGGAGATCACGTGCGAGATGGCTCGGGCAAAAATATTCACCAAGCTTGATGCCTCAAAGCGCTTCTGGCAGATTCAATTGGATCAGTCCAGCATGAAGCTGTGCACTTTCAACACTCCATTTGGCAGATACTGCTACAATAGGATGCCATTTGGCATCATATCGGCCTCTGAAGTGTTCCGTCGCATCATGGAACAGATGATGGAGGGCATCGAAGGGGTGGGCGTCTTTGTGGATGACATCATTATTTGGTCCACCACACCGCAGGAGCACATCAGTTGCCTCCAGCGCGTCTTTAAACGGATACGGAACCAGGGCCTGCGTCTTAACCGAGCCAAATGCTCTTTTGGACAAACCGAGCTGAAGTTCCTGGGAGACCACATCTCCCAGTTGGGGGTGCGGCCGGATGCCGACATGGTGGCAGCCATCACGGCCATGCAGAAGCCGACAGACAAGAAGGCGGTGCTACGCTTTCTCGGAATGGTCAACTTCCTGGGGAAGTTCATCCCCAACCTTGCTTCCCACACTACAGCTCTCAGGCACCTTGTCAGGAAGACAACTGAATTCCAGTGGCTTCCCACCCACCAGCGTGAATGGGAGGAACGGGCCCAGCCCGTTCCTCAGCCGGTGGATCCTGACCCACCCTTGAGGTGGTCAACCCGAATTCGTCGTCCACCTGAAAGACTTAATTTATGAACCTTTTCATATTGGACTCACTGACTTGTTCTGACACACTGTTTCAGACTTTTTGCCATACTGTTTAAGATTTTGTTATTGTTTGTTAATAACATTGGTTTCGTTCTTGGTGTAACATAGTTAGTTTCTGCACCTGGCACCTTCCTGTGTATATAGTATAGCCACATGTACATATTGTTGTAAATATTGCACACACATGATTAGATGCACTCACCACACTTCTTTATTTATTATCATGTAGGCACATATTCTTTGCGAAAAGGGGGGATGTCATGATATTTAGATCAGCATATCATGGTGCAATCAAACACACACTGACGGACATGCAGTAGGACCAACCAACACACACACAACATCGCAGCCAATCACCAGTGAGAGCACACGCACTATTAAAACAGGGGACACTACAGTTCCCGCTCATTCCAGTAGCAGCCGGCTCAGAGCACCGAGCTCAGAGCCTGCCTCTCAGACATTCACCATGTGCTGAGTGCCTCACCCAGATAGTGATAAGACAGGGTCCACAGATTAGCTGGTAATGCATGTACCCAAGTTAGCAGTATGCTGTTATAGTTAAGTAGTAAATAAAATTGAGTTACACCATCTCCAGCCGTGTTGGATCGTTTGTACACCAGAACACCCAACACGACAATAATAACGCTTACATGGGATCACATTGAATATAAGGCCATTCAGCCCAACAAGTCTATGCCGGTGTTCATGCTCCACTCAAACCGTCTCCCATCCTTTCTCATTTAAATCAGTTGCTATAGCCCCCTATTCACTCCTCCCTTACATGTTGCATTAAGCTTCCCCTTAACTGCTTGGGAAGAATGGTCCAATCAAGATGTGGTAGACTAAAGTCGCCATAATCCCAGGTGACCATAGGCTGCTTTGAGGGGGAGAGCTGACGGGTGGTGATTTAACCTAAGGATCACCACACCTCAGGCAAAGAGCAAGGTTGAGAAAGCAGGGCCTTCATGAATAACCTCAGCCAGTACAGGAATTGAACCTGCGCTGCTGGCCTTGCTCAGCATCACAAACCATCTGTCCAGCCAACTGAGCTAAACTGGCACCATGGTAGAATACATTCAGAAAACCTTTTAGGTTAGAATAAATTTGATGATAAGCGTCACATGGAAATGTTGGTGGAGATATGTGACGCCACAATTATACAAGTGTCTTCAGCGAAAGTTAAATTGCCCGGATCTTCTAGCGACACAGGGTCTTGTTGCCAATCGGAGACGCCAATAATGTTGCTCTTTTAATGAGTGGAGTACTATCCCATCAGCGTCACCAATAATGTTGCCAAATTCACTAGATGGCAGTTATTAATGATAATATTGCTTTTCAGAATCACCAGGTATCAAGTGATACCACCACAAGGCTTTACCGGATATCGATCAAGACCAAACAACCAGTTAGTCAGTTCAAGTTCAAAGATAGTTTATTTACACACAAGGATTACTTCGACATGCAACATAAAACACTACAAGTTAAACTACACCTAACAACTACAATAACCTATACTTAACTTCAGGGCAACCGGCTCTTTGCAGATGAACAAGGCGTTTGTTCGAATCTTGCGTGGCTGGGTAGAAGTGGCTTTGTTTCTGCCGGACTCATCCATCTAGTAGCGATCGTTGGTCTTGAACTTGTCATCTGGTCGTAATGCTACACTTGGTTATAGGCGTAGGCTGGGGCCAAGAGAGAGCGAACACATGGCTGTGTCTCTTTTTATCCCTCTGGGATTTTGCGCTCTTTGGGGCGGTCCTTAGCTTTGGACCCAATAATTCGACAGGCTTCGATCACTGCCTTCGATTTTGGAAAATAAAGGGGCGGGTGCCTTGATGGCTGGGCGTGTCCTGAGCGGTCATTGACCTTGGCTGTTTGGGCTTTCTTAGCAAAGGGAGTGGCGCCGGTTAGTCTGCATCTGTATCGGTTACCTGAGTACAGTACTTTCGTTCTGGGGAAATGGGCCATTAGAATGCAAACAAGTGCGGGTTTCGATCGCGTCCAGCTATCTGGGTTGCAAATACACACACAAGCTCTGAGTCTGTCTGACTCCTGGGTTGGCCGTAATTCCCATGGTCCTTTGCAGGTGGCCATCTGAGATGGCTACAGTCTTACTGTGGATGATTGTGGGTCGAGGTTTTATTGATTGATTTGGAAAACCTACTGTGCTAAGTGCTTTATTGCAGCTGTTGTAAAGTTACGCATCTAGTCTCCAACAAAGATGAAATTCTAAACTTGGGTGACATTTCAAACAAATGCAATGACTTTCATCTCATGAATATGAGGCTGCTCTCGAACCCGGTGGAGGGGATAGAACATATAGAACATAGAAAAATACAGCACAGAACAGGCCCTTCGGCCCACGATGTTGTGCCAAACCTTTGTCCCAGATTAATCATAGATTATCATTGAATTTACAGTGCAGAAGGAAGCCATTCGGCCCATTGAGTCTGCACCGGCTCTTGGAAAGAGCACCCTACCCAAAGTCCACCCAACACTAAGAGCAATTTTGGACACTAAGGGCAATTTATCATGGCCAATCCACCTAACCTGCACATCTTTGGACTGTGTGAGGAAACCGGAGCACCCGGAGGAAACCCACGCAGACACGGGGAGGGTGTGCAGACTCTGCACAGACAGTGACCCAAGCCGGAATCGAACCTGGGACCCTGGAGCTGCGAAGCAATTCTTCAACTCCTTCAAAGAATCGGCTCATCCTCGCCCTCGTGAGCTGTTTACCACCTTCAGCTGTAGATGGGGGAGGTAATGCAGATCTTGGGGGAATTTGGCAGGTTCTCGGGGTACAAATTGAACATGGGAAAAAGTGAATTGTTTGTGATCCAGGCAAGGGGGCAGGAGAGGAGACTGAAGGAGCTGCCACTCAGGATGGTAGAGAGGGGCTTTCGCTACCTGGGAATTCAGGTGGCTCGGAAATGGGAGGCATTACACAGGCTCAACCTAACCCGGCTGGTGGAGCAAATGGAGGGGGACTTTAAAAGATGGGATATGCTCCCGCTATGTCTGGCGCGGAGGGTGCAGACCGTGAAAATGACGGTGCTCCCCAGATTTTTGTTTGTCTTCCAGTGCCTCTCCATGTTCATCCCTAAAGCCTTTTTCAAGCGGGTAAGCAAGATTATTTTGGGCTTTGTATGGGCGAATAAAACCCCGTGGGTGAAGAAAATGTTGTTGGAGTGCAGTCGGGAGGAGGGTGGGCTGGCGCTGCCGAACTTCTGCAACTACTGCTGGGTGGCAAATATAGCGATGATTAGGAAGTGGGTAATGGGGGAGGGGTCGGCATGGGAGCGGATGGAGGCGGCGTCATGCAAAGGCACCAGTTTGGAAGCACTGGTAACGGCACCTCTACCGTTCTCACCGGCCCGTTACTCCAGTAGACCGGTGGTGGTGGCGGCATTGAGGATCTGGGGGCAATGGAGGAGGTATAAGAAGGTGTAGGGTGTGTCAGTCTGGACCCCGATTTGCAATAACCACAGGTTCGCGACGGGCAGGATAGATGGCGGGATCCGAAGTTGGCAGAGAGCAGGAATTAGACGGATGGGAGATCTATTCATAGACGGGAGCTTTCCCAGTCTGAAGGCGAAGGAGGACAAGTTCAAGCTGCCGCCGGGGAATGATTTCAGATATTTACAAGTCCGGGATTTTCTGAGGAAACAGGTGTTGGCTTTCCCGCTGATCCCGCCACGGGGGATACAGGACAGAGTAATGTCCGGTACCTGGTGGGGGAGGGGAAAGTGTCGGATATCTATCAGGAGTTGTTAGAGGCGGAGGAGACCCCGGTGGAGGAACTGAAGGGCAAGTGGGAGGAGGAGCTAGGTGGGAAGATAGAGGCAGGTCTGTAGGTGGACGCCCTAAGCAGGGTTAATTCCTCTTCATCATGTGCCAGGCTCAGTCTAATGCAGTTTAATGTGGTACACAGGGCACACCTGACGGCGGCGAGGATGAGCAAATTTTTCGGGGTAGAAGATAGATGTGCGAGGTGTGCGGGAAGCCCAGCAAACCATGTCCATATGTTTTGGGGATGCCCGAAGCTTGGTGGATTCTGGCAGGCGTTTGCCAAGGCAATGTCCAAAGTTCTTGGTACAATGTCCAGGCACTCACCACCCTGTGTAAAAACCTGCCTCCCACATCTCCTCTAAACTTTGCCCCACAGACCTTAAACCTATGCCCCCTGTTGACTGACCCCTCCACCCTGAGAAAGAGTGTCTGCCCATCCACTCAATCCATGCCCCTCATAATCTTGTAGACCTCTATCAGGTCACCCCTCCGTCTCCGTCTTTCTCCACATAGCTAACACCCTCCAGACCAGGCAACATCCTGGTAAACCTCCTCTGCACCTTCTCCAAAGCTTCCACATCCTTCTGGTAGTGTGGCGACCAGTATTGTGAGCAATATTCCAAGTGCGGCTTTACCAAGGTTCCATACAACTGCAGCATGACTTGCCTGTTTTTATTCTCAATGCCCCGTCCAATGAAGGCAAGCATTCTGTATGCTTTCTTGAATTTATTGTTTTATAATTGGGCTGTGAACATTTAAAAAATGTTGTCATGGAATAGTGACCCCAATTCTATTTGGGAACAAATGGGCACACTCCTGTACCACTTCTACTCTTCTTGTCATAGTCAGTGCACCGTTGCCCTTTTCCCCTGCTGGATTTTCCTCAATCCCCAGTGGCCGTCTCCTCTTAGAATTTGCAATTCACCTTTTCCTACCTTCCGGTTTGGACCCCAAATTTTAATCTTGGGAAGTGAAGAGTCTGGAGTGTTTTGGGGACCTGTTCCTGGAGGGGATGTTTGCTGGTTTTAGGGAGTTAGGTGATAAATTCCAGCTGCCCAACTCCAGCCCTTTTCAGGATTTTCAAGTTTGCGACTTCTCGTGTACGGCCTTTCCTTTGGCACTACCTTCTTCCTTGCTGTAAGAGGATTCTGTCTCTGGCTCAGCCTGGCAAGGGGTCTATTTCGGACCTATGTGGCCATATTCCCTCATCAGATTCTGCTCCAATAAGCAGTCTGAGGACGAAATATGAAGGCGAATTGGGCCCTATTCTTACTGGTGAGGTTTGGAGTGAGGCCCTTCACAGGGTCAACTTCACGTCCTCATGAACTCGGTTGAGCCTAATTCAATTTAAAGTGTTACACAGGGCATACTTGACGAGGGCAAGGATGACTGGGCTTTTCCCAAATGTTGAGGATAGGTATGATCACTGTGATCTTGGCAGGCTAGCCACATGCATATGTTCTGGTCCTGCCCCAAACTTGCCTGCTTCTGGGCTTCTTTCATGCTGGAGATACTCCATGCTGATTTAGACTAGTGTCCGCTGATAGCCATATTTGGGGTGTCGGATTCGCCAGTGATTCAGTCTGGGGTAGAGGCAGATGTTCTCTCCTTTGCCTCACGTAGCCCAGAGGCGAATATTGCTTGATTGGAAGCCTCCCACTCTGCCCAGTACCTCCACCTGGTTGGGTGATTTAATGTCATTCCTACACTTGGAGAAAGTCAAATTCATCACCAAGGGGTCGGTGGAAAGGTTCTACCTAAGATGGCAACCATTTATTTCCTTTTTAAGGATTTATTCACCATCAGTTGTTAGGCGGGGGGTTTAGGTTAGTTTTAGTATTTAAGTTAATTATTTGTTGTGAGTTTTTTTTAACTTTCATAGATGCTTGTGATTTGTTGCATTCTTTTGTTCTGGTTTGTGTTATTATGAAAACATTCTAATAAACATACTTAAAAAAAATTATTTGTGTTTGGAATTTTGATTTTGCTTGAGATAGTAAACAGACAACATTTTCGGAAGCAAATATAGGAAATGAAGATTTGCAGTTATATATACCTATCATGACCACATGGTGTCCCAAAGCATTCACAGTCAATGAAGTACATTTGAAGTGTGGTATTTTTGTAATGTAGGAAAATGCGGCCATTGTTGTGCAAATCAAGCTCCCACAAATAGTAATGTGATAATGACCAAATAATCTGTTTTAGTGATGTTGATTGAGGGATAGAAATGGGCGGGGATATTAAGTCTTCTACAAAATAGTGCTGTGGGATATTTTCCATTCACTTGAGATGGCAGATAGAGTCTCAGTTTAACATCTTATTCAAAAATCAATGCCTTCTGTCAGTGCAACATCCTGTCAGTGCTGCACTGGAGTGTCAGCTTTGATTTGTTGGGTTAAAGTCCCACTCCAGGACCAACCTTGACTCACACGTGTGCTATTACCAAACCATGGCTGATGTTGCCAAGAATCCTATTGTCCATACGAAGTGCAGGAATGATTTTTCTTGCACCTGAAACCATATAACTTTATGACTTCCTGTCTAACGATGCATCGTGCTACAGCATAACTATTGTGCACTGTATTCCAGGGCATGCAGCCGAGAATAGGAACCAACGTTCACCAAAACTGTAACAGGACGCTTGGCAAAAAGGGCAGAAACCAACAGCTTCATTGTTTTCCTTCCTTCTGACATGCTGGAGCTCGACTCAAGCCTGTAAAAGTTATATAACAATAAACGAGCAGTACTAGTGATCTTCTGAGAGGAAAACAGGAAAAGAGATTAATGGGAATCGTTGTTTTTTCGGACTGGAGGAAGGTATATAATGGGGTTCCCTGCAGGAATTACGACCATTGCTTTTTTGATCTATATCAAAAACCTAGATTAGGATGTGTAGGGTACACTTCAAAATTTGCAGGTGACTCAAGACTTGCAAGAATTGAGAACTGCAAGAAGGACAGTGGTAGATTTCAAGACGGCGCAGAAAGGCTGGTGAAATGGGCAGACAAGTAGCAGATGAAAGTTAATGCAGAGAAGTGTGATATTTTGGTTGGAAGAATGAGGAGATAAAAGGATTTAATTCTAAAGAGGGACAGGAGTAGAGGGACGTAGGGGTATATGTGGGCAAATAGTTGAAGGTAGCAAGGTAGATCAAGTAAGTGATTAATAAGGCATACAGGACCCTGGGCTTTATCAATAGAGGCATAGAATGCAAATGCAGTTATGGTGCACCTTTTAAAAGTCACGGGTTCTGCTTCACCTGGAGTTTCATGAGCCCACAGTTCAGGAAGGATATGAAGACATTAGTGGGGGCACATAAACCCTTTTGAGGATAGATCCAGGGATTGGGGGGGGGGCTTCAGGTATGTGAGTAGATTGAAGAAACTGAGGCTACACTGGTTAAAGGTCGAGATTTGATAGAGGTGATAAAAATCAGCCGGGGCCTCGAGAGAGTAAGCAGGGAGAAACTTCCCATTGGAAGTTCCCGTGGGCCTAAAGAGAAACAGAGGAAAAGGCAAGGGAGCAGAACCAGCTAAGTTACTCTTCCAGAGAGCTGGTATGGATAGAAGGACCAAATTGCCACCACCTTCTGTGCTGTAACCATTTTACGATTCTATATTTCACATTGAGAATGATAATTTCATGCAATTAAAAATAAGTCTGGATTAGATTTGAATGGAAATATCATAGATATAATCACTGCATTCAACCCGTAAAATGTATGTTGATACACTGAGATACAATGCAATAAATATACTTATAAAATGGCATGCAGTAACAGTATTTTTGTTAAAGTTAATATGTGATTCATCAATTTTGTTATGATCCTGTCAAAGTCTGTTAACATTTAAAGGGAACACCATCTGATTACTGAATAGACTATGCTACAAGATTCCACACGGCACGATAGCACAGTGGTTAGCACTGCTGCTTCACAGCTCAAGGGTCCCAGGTGCGATTCCCGGCTTGGGTCACTGTCTGTGCGGAGTCTGCACGTTCTCCCCGTGTCTGCGTGGGTTTCCTCTGGGTGCTCCGGTTTCCTCCCATAGTCCAAAGATGGGTTAGGTGGATGGGTCTTGCTAAATTGTCCTTGGGGTCCAAAAAGGTTAGTGGGGTTAAGGGGCTAGGGTGGAGATGTGGGATTGGGTGGGGTGCTCTTTCCAACGGCCGGTGCAGACTCAATGGGCCGAATGGCCTCCTTCTCACTGTACACTCTATGATTTTTACACAAAAACAATCTTTGCTGTACATAAAAAGCAAAGCAAGCATTATTCACTTAACACTATAGTTTTTGCTATAAATGCAGTTCTATATTTTACCCCCTGCCTTCCCAAGAGAACCGATACGATGCAAGAATCTGGAAGGTTAATTCACTCCTTTTGTGATCAACCCAAAGATATGCGCCAGCTTTCTGAAATTCACTTTAATATGTTCCAGCTATTCTTGGAGGCAAAATTCTATGGGAGTCCTTCCATTAGTTTTTTGGCTAAGCAAACCTCTTGACTTTCCTTTGAGGACTCATGACTGTGCATACCTCAGCTCTGTTTTGGTTGCTGGCAGATACCCAACTTGCAAGCTAACTGTTTTCTGTCACAAAGCTCTATGAAGTCCACTTGTGATTTCTTCCCCTAGCTTCATACCAGGAAAATCTTCCAGCTTCTCTCCCTCAAATTCCAAACTGAACTCAACCGACTGCCTCCCCCCCCCCCCCCCCCCCCACACACACAATGGTCCCCGATAGTATTTTCACTGCTTAAGATGCAGGCCTCATATTTATATTTCACGCGCACATCCCTGTGAGTTGCAACCTACATAAAACTAAATCTACAAACTCCTGCTCCAAGAAAAATTAAACAAAGCTAATTTCGAATTCTCACAGCCCATCACCATGGCAACGTGGCATGTTTTGGGAGGTTCCCAACAGAAATATAAATTGTTTCCACCTTCAACATGATCCTTTGATTCAGTGACACATATAAATAATTTATATCTCTAATGGATTCAATTTCGTTCTCGCCTGACTTGTGTTCCCTCAAAAGACTGTGTGTGTAGAGTCAAAAGACAGAGATTGATAGATTGCTGTTAGCAAAGTACACCAATGGAGAGAAGGCAAGTAAATGGAGTTGAGGGATGATCTCATTGAATGGTTGTACAGGCTCAACGGGCTGAATGGACTATTCCTCTTCCTGGGTCTGGTAGCACCTCTCATATACATATTTTATTTGTTTAAGAGCTGTTTGCATTCTAATAATTTATAACCAACTTAAAGAAACAGACTAGCAGGTCTCAAGTGGTCCCTTGAGATGATGGCTGAGATTTTCTGGCCATTCCAGTCCTGCTGTGGCTGACCCCCCCACTGTAGGTTCCCCAGAGGCGTGGCCGGCAAGCAATGTGATTGGCCACCGGCTTTGGTGGCACTGGAAGATCCCGCCAGTGACGAATGGCGAACTGCCTCTGCTGCCAGAAAATCCAATGTATTTTACTGTTTGAACTGATAGGAGAGGTTATGATGAGATAGTCCTACAATCTTCAGAGATCTCTTATGCTTCTCTAATTCTGACCTTTTGAGCATCCCTGACTTTAATCCTCCACTTTTGGCAGCTATGCCTTCAGGTGCCAAGGCCCTAAGCACTGGAATTCCCACCTCAGACCTCTTTCCTCCATTAAGGTTCCCTTTAAAACTTACCTCTTTGACCAAGCTTTTGATCATCGGCACTAATTTCTCTTTATGAGGCTTGTTGCCAATTTTGGTTGAGAACAAAGTGACGTTGTAAGGGTCCTTCTTATTTATTCCCTAATTTCCCCTTTCTTTTATTTTGCCATTATAATTTTTGATCTATGGATGATTAATGGACATGTGCCTTAAAGTCAAGCAGTAAAGTGGGCAGCACGGTAGAATTGTGGATAGCCCAATTGCGTCACAGCTCCAGGGTCCCAGGTTCCATTCCCAGCTGGGCACCGTCTGTGCGGAGTCTGCACGTTCTCCCAGTGTCTGCGTGGGTTTCCTCCGGGTTCTCTGGTTTCCTCCCACAGTCCAAGGATGTGCAGGTTAGGTGGATTGGCTGTGATAAATTGTCCTTAGTGTCCAAAATTGCCCTTCGTGTTGGGTGGGGTTACTGGGTTATGGGGATAGGGTAGAGGTGTTGACCTTGGGTAGGGTGCTCTTTCCAAGAGCCGGTGCAGACTCGGTGGGCAGAATGACCTCCTTCTGCACTGTAAATTCTATGATAACGAGGAGTCAGGAATTCAGAGGTTACAGGAGGGAACACTCTGCTAATCTCTACTAGTTTGAACAGGAAGCCTCATACCTTTCAGCACCAGAGAGATGGGGCGTGACTCAGTTCAATTGATTGGCTGGTGGCCAATTAATTGGCAAAAAGGTTGTACTCTGCCAAGTAACAGGTGGTGATTGGATCCTATCCCAGTGGGATGATTTTCAGAGACCTAATGAGCTCAGTTTGAGTCGTAGACACACAAAGACCTACTCGCCTCCATGTTTTCTCCAGAAAGGCTGTGAGTGCTGTATTTCTGAAACTAGAGACTAGAATGAACGTACAGTAAAACCTTGAACTGAAAGCAAAATTTGAAGAGGAGTAAGGTACTAAAAACCACCATCTGAAACAAAGACTCTTTTTTTTTTCCTTTTAGTTATGATTTTCACCCCTCTGTGTTTGTTCATTTTGTGTGCGTAGAGGATGGGAACAAATTAAAGTGGGGAATTACGAATTAGATAATGGTTAACCAATTGCATTTGCTGGATATTTCATTATAATTCTTGCTATTAATAAAAAGTAATTGATTTTGCATTTACAAACCTGGTGACTGTAATTATTGGGCAGCCAAGTGTCAAAGACCACGTATTTTTCGAAGAACTATTAGTTAATTCACTTGTGTTGCGACTCCTAGTCAAGTGGGGCTGGAATTCACCGTGCACTAGCCCAGGGTGTAGTAACAAAGAGCCGAAGGATTTTGAATTGGTACTAAACATTTTTAGCCAGGATTAGAGTGCAGATTGTGCTTGGCTCCAGATGATTTTTGTTTGTTTTATAAAAAAAATTTAGAGTACCCAATTCATTTTTCCAACTAAGGGGCAATTTTAGCGTGGCCAATCGACCTACCTTGCACATCTTTGGGTTGTGGGGGCGAAAACCACGCAATCACGGGGAGAGTGTGCAAACTCCATACGGACAGTGACCCGACCGAGAGCTGGGATCGAACCTGGGACCTCGGCGCCGTGAGACTGCAGTGCTACCACTGCGCCACCGTGCTGCCCTTGCTCCAGATGATTTTTAAAAGAACACAATATCTTGGACTCTGAATGAAATGAAATAAAAATCGCTACTGTCACAAGTAGGCTTCAATTGAGAGGGTGGGAACAAATTAAAGTGGGGATTTAAGAACTAGATAATAGTCAACCAATTGCATTTGCCTGATATTTCATTATAGTTCTTGCTATTTATAAAAATTAATTGATTGTGCATTTACAAACCAGGGGCGGGATTCTCCGACCCCCTGTCAGGTCGGAGAATCGCCGGGGGCTGGTGTGAATCCCGCCCCCGCCGTGTCCCGAATTCTCCGCCACCAGAGATTCGGCGGGAGTGGGAATCGCGTCGTGCCGGTCGGCGGGCCCACCCACGATGGGCCGAAGTCCCGCCGCTGTCAACCCTCTCCCGCCGGCGTGGATTAAACCACCTACCTTACCGGCTGGAGCAGGCAACGCGGGCGGGCTCCGGGGGGGGGGGGGGGGGGGGGGGGGGGGGAGAGAGGCGGGGTGATCTGGCCCCAGGGGGGTGCCCCCACGGTGGCCTGGCCCGCGATCGGGGCTCATCGATCCACGAGCGGGCCTGTGCCGTGGGGGCACTCTTTTTCTTCCGCCTTCGTCATGGTCTTCACCATGGCAGAGGCGGAAGAGACCCCCTCCCCAGCGAATGCGCGTGGATGATGTCAGCAACCGCTGACGCTCCCGCGCATGCGTGGACTTACGCAGGCCGGCGAAGTCCTTTCGGCCCTGTCTGGCGTGACGCCAAAGGCCTTCCACACTAGCCGGTGGAGCGGAAACCACTCCGGCGCGGGCCTAGCCCCTCACGGTGAGGGCTTGGCCCCTAAAGGTGCGGAGACTTCCGCACCTTTTGGGGCGGCCCGATGCCGGAGTGGTTCTCACCACTCCATCACGCCGGGACCCCCCGCCCCGCTGGGTAGGGGAGAGTCCCGCCCCTGGTGACTAATTATTGGGTAGCCAAGGGTCAAAGACCACATATTTTCTATATCCCTTGATAAGCTTAAGAAAAATGCATCAATCGTAGGTCATGTAAATTTCAATTGTATTAGCATCCATAGTCTTTCGGGAAAATTGTGGGGTGTGAGAAGGAAAGAGAGATTTTGATTTCCACTACCCTGTGTGAAAAGGTTAATTAAGAATTAACTTCGAAATGGCCTAGCTTTAAATCTAAAACGATGACCTCTTGTTCTGTTCTCTGTTAGCAAAGGAGAGTTACTTTGCCACTAAGCTACTGATGGTGAACATGGTAAATTAGAGATACACAAGACTGTTGCCCGCAATTGACGTGCAACCTGCGAACCTGGCTTTTCGTCTGTAAAACTTTGATCACTTAACACCTGCAGTTAGCCCCTGAAATGGGAGAATATTTAAACGATTAATTTGTACATTTTTCATTGTGGGGTGGGAGGGTAGTCTTTCTTTGAATCCAGTATTTTGCTTCTATTATTTTTCATATATGACCCAGGTATGCAACTAAATGATTGATGATCAATCCCTGCAGTCAGTGACAATCAAATTGTCTATGCTAACCGCAACACAAGTCATTTGGAAATAAAAAAATACAATATGCACTTTGAGATAACTTTTAAATATGTTTTAATTATCTCAGTACTGACTTTAACAAGAAGCAAAGTTTGAAGTTTCGACGTTCAAAACAATACTGCAGCAACTGTACTGCACAAATCACCATTTTGTGCAATTGGTCATAAAGTAACTGGAGCATTCAACCTGACTTCTCAAAGAAACTTGAAAAATCTTGTTTAACCAAGCATGTTTCACCAATCAGCGTTTGTATTTGAATTGCTGTCAGAACATCGGCAAAAAAAGGGGACATAAGTGACTGCATGGACCAAGTTGCGCAGATTTCAATTAAGAGCCAATTACAGCCAGATCTGAGTAGTTCCCTTACGTTATGCTTTTACGTGTATAAAACTAGCCCTTTGATAAAAGAAAATAAAGATATGTGATTATGTCGTGCATTGACCTCGGGACGTCCCAAAGCTTCTGAAGGCCAATGAAGTACTTTTGAAGTGTCGTCACTGTGGTAATGTAGAAAACACAGCAGCCGACTGCTCCACAGCCAGCTCCCAAAACAGCAATGAGATAAGCTACCCAGATGATTTTTTAAAATTACTTAAGTTGAGGCATAAACATTGGTCAGGACACCGGGGAGAAAAAGGCAGCTCTTCTTGGAGTAGTGCTGTGAGATCTGCTACAGCCGTCTGAGATGGCAGGTGGGGCCTCAGTTTCACGTCTCATGCGAAAGGTTGTACCTTCGTCAAAGTAGCTTTTCCTCTGCCCTGCACTGAGGTATCACATTATGAGTTCAAGTGTCTGGGGAGGACACTACTGTAATTCTGTCGCTAATGACGAAGTAGTTAAAAAAATTTTTTTTTAGAAGGTTCCTGTCAAAGTGTGATATTTTCATGTCACGTTGACTTAAATCACAAAGTATAACAGTCAAATCAAAATCTCAGTACTGCAAACAGGGTTGATTTTTTGGGGATGTGGAGGTGGAATGCAACAGAGGTTAAATCATTAAACACCCACAAAGAGAAATCTTGGAAAGTCAAAAATAATTCCAAGGTCGATAGTTATATATTATTCTGTTTTGGGTGCCTGATATATTCCACATACTGTGGAAAATTCTAGCTGTCTAAATTATGTAGGGACTGGATCCATTTCTTCCATCCCAGTTATTTTCCTAAGCCGTGACCTTCCAGCACAGTCACATTTGCAATATGTGGTCATTATGAATGCCTAGCACTTTCATGAGGTCGGTGTTCCATTGCCAGCAATGTTTCATTTCGCATTCATTATTTTTACCTTTTGTATTGGCTAGGTGCAAGTATTATACACCAAGGAAACCCTGCAACTTTTCAAAGCAACGCAAGCACGCATAGATTTCAGTGTCGGCAAAGGATTCCCTGCTACCTAATGCTCCATAAGACACTTATAGAAAATGAACTAAATAGAAAAGATATCCAGATTGGAAAATACTCATAATGAATGAGAAGTGCACAAACTAATCTTTGTCACTGTCCCTGAGCAAGATCAGGCTGACAGGCATTTTGAAGTTACACTAAGAGGGATGGAGGGCCCCATTTGCAAATCATTTAAATTAATTTAGCTTTAGTTGTGACGTGGCATTATTGCAACTGGGGAAAATATTATTGTGGGTTTTTCAATACCTTGAAATCCCTCTTGAAATGCTTTTAAATCTGTACCCGCACTGGTTGCCTATGTGTAAATATCCTGCTTGTGGATGTTTTTCTCAGCTGGCACACACAGGGATCAGTACATTGCATTCAGAAATGCTGCATTTCCCACTTAATACATGGAACCATAATTGTTTTAAGATTAGGTGAAGAATAAAAAGGAAACTGCAATTGAAAGCAGCCAGACTGTGCATATCAATCAAGTCAATGTCATGACAAACATGTTGTCGTGTGTCTGGAAATCTGTAATCCAATACGCTCTTCCTTGGGGGCTAGTCTTCATTGCCACTAAAGTCTTCATTCTGTGCACAATCTGTGTAAGTCTCTAGCAGTTGCTCAGACCAGCAAGGATGCCATCAGAAGAACTTGACCCCTTTGCTGTCACTGAGGGTGATGATCTCTGCCTTTCGCTCAGATTGTAAAAACTGAAGTGCCCGTAGCAGAAGCCACTCCTCCAAACCATGGAACTCTAGCAAGGACAGAATATAGTGCATGTAACAAAAGTATGACTATTTTCATTCTCGTTAACAATATAATTCTCTGGAAATTTACTAGGCGAGTTGAATACAAGTCAGTAAGCTCTTTATAATGATGGAAGTTGCCTGAAAGGTATCATTCTTCATCTGATCTTTCATCATTTTGACACTTTTGACAAAAATGTTACTGATCTTTTCTCATTCACTAACAGCGGTGTATTTTTTAATGTCAGATTCCAGCATTAGATTATTCGCATACCTACAGAATCAAGCTAGCTCTCAAGACCAATGGACTTTTTTTGCTTGAGAAATATATTCCTTAGCTGATTTTGCAATGATATTCTTAAACATAAATAAGACATTTTGTAGAACAGCATGCTGAGGATGACCCATCCGAATGTGAGGCTGATGTGTTGCCATCATAGAGATAGCGTAAACAGAGAAAGGCTGTTTCCACTGGTTGATGAAATAGCATCATAAGAGCACAGACCCAATTATCATTAAAGAATGAGGCAGAAATTGGAAAATACTTCTTCCTTGGGAGGATTATTAGAATATGCAATGCTGGAGCAGCACGGTGGCGCAGTGGTTACTACTGGGACGACAGTGCTGAGGACCCGGGTTCGAATCCCGGCCCTGGGTCACTGTCCGTGTAGAATTTGCACATTCTCCCCGTGTTTGCGTGGGTTTCACCCCCACAACCCAAAGATGTGCTGGTTAGGTGGATTGGCCACGCTAAATTGCCCCTTAATTGGAAAAAATAATAATTGGGTACTCTAAATTTATATTAAAAAAAAGAATATGCAATGCTTTACCACACTGATGCACAGTGTACAGCATCATTTAAAAAGTAGACCGGATAAGTGTGGGAAGAGAACAGATACAAAAGGGCAGAGAAATGGGAAAGCAGACAACTTCAGGTCATGACTGCCACAGATGTAATAGGGCAAATAGTTTTCTTTATAGTTGGCTCTAAATTATGTAATAAATTGATGAACACACTTTTTATTTTTTACATTATCTTATGAGGGTAACTTAACTTAAGGGCTATACATTTTAGGACATGCATTTGTAACCAAATGCCTTAATTCAGTGAGCTCCTCACTTTGATCCATTGCTTTTGAATTGTCTGAACAGTACATTGATAAAGGCTATTTTTATACAGCGAGGTGGTTACAAGTTTGTTTTCATCAAATGTAGGCAAACCAGTTTGTCAACCGTACACAGCACCTCCTTAGTTATCAATGATGGCAATTGAAGTGTAGAAGGGAACTTAGTTGAATTCTACATGCTCGATTTCAGGATGTACAGGCAGTAAGAAAACAAGAACAAATGATTTAAAGGGTAGACAACTTGCCAATGCTCAATTAATGATAGGTAATTATCAATGCTCCTTACCTTCACCCTCAGTGTCATCTCCATTGGAGAGTTCATAAAATGTAAAAACAGAGTTTGTCATGGCATTCTTTGAAACCTACAAAATATATTAATTGTAGACATTCATTCATAAGTTAAACATCTTTTTTAAAGAAATGAATGGCTCTCAGCACCAGACTTTTAGGCACAGCTATAACCAAGGTGAATTACACCTGAACGTTTAAGGTAATCTAACTCCAGTCACGTAGTTGAAATTGGTATTAAATTGCATTGTAATGAAAGACTGGTGAAAGCACCACTTAAAAATCAATTTATGTACATGTACCATTTTGATGATCAAACTATTGATCAAAGACTACTTTTGCTTTGGACAGAACAGCTGTAACATTTCTGCCATATGTCGCTGACACTTGGCAGCTTCATGTGATTCTGGTGGATGTTAAACTGGGGGCCGGTTTAGCTCACTTGGTTAGACAGCCGGTTTCTCCTTCAAGCTATACACATTTACTGGTTGTTTATCTCATTACTGGAATTCTGTTGTGCCCATCTTGCACTGATGAGTGTAGTTCCAACAACTCAGGAAGCTCACTGATGCGATTGAGGACAAAACAACCTATTTGATTGCACCCCATTCAACCAGCCTAAACATTCACATCCTCAACCACTGACGCACAGTTGCAGCAGTGGAAACCCCACACTTGCTAAGGTCCCTGTAATAACATGTTCCAAACCTGCAAGCTCTATCCCTCGGACACGTCAGCCAACACATGGGAAAGCCACCAACTACAAGTTCCCCTCCAAGTCACACACCATCCTCACATGGAATTATAGCTTCATTTCTTCACTGTGACTGGGGCAAAATCCTAACAGCACTATAGGAGGTACCTACACCAGATGAACTGCAGCAGTTCAAGAAGGCTGCTCACCACAACATTCTCAAGGGCTATTAGGGATGCACAACAAATGCTGGCCTTGCCAGCAACACTCACCCCATGAAAGAATGAAAAAATGCTAATTTGCTGAAAACAATAACTACATAATCAAAGGAATTAATTGTATATGGAGTGACGTTAGATCTTTTGAGTAATAATAAAGTGATATATATATATATGCAAGTCTTGTTTTTACTGGGTTTTACTGGGTAGATTAGATTTTATTTACTAATTTCCACCTTTGCACCAGTGCTCCCTGCAGTTCTGTCAGCTGGATTACTACATTAGGTAAATTGTGAAATCCAATAGCTTTCGACAAGGATAAAGCAAGCTTGCAATAGAATTTACTTTCTTAAAGCAATATAATCCTAAAATAGTTTTACAGCAACAACATTTGCTGCAGTTTTCTGACATTAGGATGGGTTTGGAGAATCCTTTTCTATTTTTATTCATCAGAGGCATATTAGCATTCTGTAAATGGAAGGATTTTCCGTTTTTTTCTTCCGCATCATCATTTTTTGATACGATCAGCATCAAGAACGCACAGGTCATAGAACTCGAGTAGAATAAATCTCACCGAACTCTGCCCTAATTGCACCAGCAAGGTATTTCCATTTCAAGCTAAATGTGGAAGCAAGCAGAAACAAAAGGATAGGAATATAAAGCTTGGAAATTAGTAAGCAATCTTGTTGTACATGTTAAAAAAGTAAGTAGTTTGCGGGTATTTTAAAAGACTTGGAAGAAGTTGGCAAATGGTCTTTCACCTTGGGACTGATGGACGAAAGGCCCTTCTAATTGTTGGAACTAAGAACCAAAGTGCAATTTGTTTGAATAATCTCTCATGCCCGGTGAATGCAAGCCCAAAACAAAACTGATCATGCTGACCTGGACAATTTGGCATTAAATGGTGATTCTCGCTGAGAGGTTTCAAGGGCATGAAATGGAAATACCACGTTGGCGCAGTCGAGATTGAAAACTATTAAATATCATAACGCTACAATCGAATATATTGCTGTTCATTTCGTTAAGGAAAGCTCTACCTATCATCTGTTACTCTACCTGATTGACAAAGCAAATGGAGGTAAAAAGATAAGATTTGCGGTGAATTAAGTTAAAACCCGTATTTATCAGGCTCTTTGGTGTACTATGTGGAATGTGCTGCAAGAACACGTGAAGAAAACACGTAGCAAAGCAGGTTCTTACCCACTGATACACAAGCTTCCCCCACTCTTCTGGTCGCCTCCACATTATGAGACAACGAGTTTTACTTTTATCAATCCACTCTAAGTTGCCTAAGACGAAAACAAATGACAGATTACATTCCTTAAACCATATTTGTGGAGCTACATATTTCTTAATACCAACTTCAATTCACAGTGAAATTAAAAGGGTAGTACTGGAAGTGCTGGTGTCCTTTACCCAAGTAGTCATTCACCGTACATGAGTTTATACATCCAGTGTCAGACTATTTGATCATGCACAGCACCATAATCAAAGCAAATCCGTAGTCAATCCTGTCCTTACTTGATTTCCACACCAGGAGCCCAATCCTTGGCTGATCTTTTCCTTCCCGCCTCAGTGAGATCAATTGTAATACACACATCAACAAGCTCGTTTTAACATGCTGCCTTTACTGAAATCAGCAAACTCAACATATGTATTGGAGCATTTTAGTCTGCAAGACCCTGTACCACTCCAAGAGATGTGTGTATTCTCTGAGCCAGCCGGGACCCCAATGAGCAGTTTACATAGTAATAAGTATTCATAATTCACTGAGCCAGCCGGGACCCCAATGAGCAGTTTACATAGTAATAAGTATTCATATAGATGATGATATGTAAACTGAGAATAAACAATTGTTATTTATAGCTCTGTTAATATTAAAAAGGGAACAGATCAATGTGTCCGCAAGTACACGCTGGGATAATTGCATTGTTAAGCTAATTGCCTTATTAAAGACAGGTAATGGTTACTGGCTTAACCTCCAAGAGTATAAATGGACACAGCTGAAAGTTTGCTGCTGTATTATTCTTCCATCATACACTAACAGTTAATACAGCTGCACGGTAGCACAGTGGTTAGCAATGTTGCTTCACAGCGCCAGGATCCCAGGTTCGACTGTCTGTGCGGAGTCTACACGTTCTCCCGGTGCTCCGGTTTCCTCCCACATGTCCCGAAAGACGTGTTGTTAGGTTATTTGGACATTCTGAATTCTCCCTGTGTGTACCTGAACAGGCGTCGGAATGTGGCGACTAGGGGCTTTTCACAGTAACTTCATTGCAGTGTTAATGTAAGCCTACTTGTGACAATAAAGATTGTTATTATTAAGAATCTAGTCTGAACTTAGAAGAAATCTGAAGAAATGTACAAACAGATGCTTAAAACTCAGTTTTACTCTTATGCACAAACCTTTTTTCCGGAGTTCTTCTAATACAACTTGGATAGCTTCTATGGGAAACTTGCCTTTATATCAAAGTTAAGGGAAATATTTTACTTTCTTGACAATGTTCTGGACAGCATTGTCCCCTCCCATCTTTTGTCAGCCTACTGTTTTCTTTACCAAATGATTCCATTTTGCAACATACAATAAGAATACAGTACTTTTTACTAGACCACAATTAACCTGCTTTGTTGGCGAGGTGGTGTCACTGTATTGGAACATTAAACTCCTGCTTCGACAGCTCTATTCACCAGGGTAAAGCTATACAGTACAGATATGATATCGGAGACAGACTTTTACCTAACCATAGCAGATATAAGGGTGGGGGTTCGAATCCGGCCCCGGGTCACTGTCCATGTGGAGTTTGCACATTCTCCCGGTGTCTGCATGGGTCTCACCCTCACAACCCAAAGATGTGCAGGGTAGGGGGATTGGCCACACTAAATTGCCCCTTAATTGGAAAAAAAGAATTGGATACTCTAAATTGAAAAAAAAAACATAGCGGATATTATCAATAATGAGATGATGCTGCTGCATCTCTGATTACTATAACCAACGGGCAAATCTTCAGTTTTGCTCACAACTCAGGACCCCATCCAATCGAGGGAATGCCTAAGCCTTGAAGGAAGTACAAGAAGGGCCATTATATTGATAAATGACTCTGTGTACCTGTGTACAAGAGTACAAAGGAATGGTTATAATGGAAAAACATTTGAAATGGACAAATTGCACCAATGAATAAACTGTAGTACAGGAGCTCAAGGATTCAAACTTGGATGAGTAAACAAAAACAAAACAAACTTAATGAAGTTTAGTATTCCTCTATCTCGGAGGCTGACAAAGGATACGCTGGATCTTCTTATTGTGGAAGAGTGGGCTTTCTTGAGCTTCCAACACATCAATAGTATAAAGCTTATGATGACGCAGGTAGGAGAGCACCAGTGAGCACCATGCTGCCAGCTGCTTGTGCTGAGTGTTAGCATTTGGCTGCAGACTAGAGGTGGACAAAAAGAAAGAACTGTAGGAATAACAAAACTTTTTCTTGCACCCAAATAATTCATGACAATCAATACATCCCAAAAGTAATTCATTAAATGAAGTACTTAAGAGACATTCCAACCTGATGAAGCACATTTTGTAAATTGCAAACATTCCTTTATTTCAGTGGACCAGCTGATCAATGATAATAAAATGCGATGTGAAACATGTTTATAGGATAATCCATATCCGTCACTTTTAACACTGGCTCGGGGACTCAAGCGATAAAGAGATACCTTATTAATAACTTATCAATGCAGTTATGCAAACCCAGCAGACGCAATGCTTATGAGATTAACCTCAATTATATTCAGAAACCCAGAACCCATGGGTTTTTTGTGAATCTTAACCTCTGACTGCTCACAGTTGTGTCAGCAAAGCAACTTGAAAGTTCCTAAAGCGTGCTGTACCCGTATATGGTCAAATGTGAAAGGTAAGCATGCACATTCCTAGTACATGTAGTTAGTGCATCAACATGCAAGGTTATTATGCATCAGTTGTGAAACCACACCCTCCATCATGCAGATGTGACATGGCGTGTTCGTTGTTCTTCAGTCACTTCACACACATGATCAACTACTGTTGGCGTTCAGCATCTTTGCTTCCCCATCTCACTTGCCATTTTTACAATGAGACCTATGGCTCATTCACACTTTCTGCAAACCTTTTGAGAATGGTCGTCTAACCAACAATTAACATTCCATTTCCAACTCATCCAACATTTAGCTTCTTGGTCTTTTGTCCTTGTGTGCCGAGGGCATTCTTTAATCCAATTTAATCCCTTTCAGGTTCCCAGTCTCACTCCAGGTTTGTGACTATTTTATCTAGCACCGTATACCTTACAAGGAGCATCAAGCAGAAATGACTGATCTCGGTCTAGAACATTAACATTAATAGCATTTGGATGGAAATGTAACGGTAACACTATTGAAGAATTAATGCTGTTTCCTTAAAAGTTGCTATATCCAACTAAAGTTTGGAAATGTTGTTCTGGAGAGAAGGGGTGGAGGGGAAAACTCTGTAATTGCCCTGCTGCTGCCCTGCAAATCAGCAAATCACGGACCAAGACTTAAATTAATTTTATCACCTCACCCTGCCCTGACGGACACTGTACAAGCATGTTCACACAAGGCAAGATGAAACTGGAGATTAAACAACAAAATAATTAGCATCAGATGGCTTCTCAGCCCTAATGCCTGAACTCAGCTAAATTTTTGTTTATAAAAGCTTAATTTAATGAATTAGCACATCCATTGAAGACTGTCTACTTTCATTGCCAACATTGGGGGAAAACGATGAATACCAATTTTTTGCATTGAGCTATATTTAGTGTCCATGCCCTAAGCAGCAATCACTATTGGTGACTTAATGATGGGTAAACTGAACATCCATTGACGTATGTGGTTAACTTTTGGACTTTTGTTTCTTTTGGTATTCTTTTTGCTTAAACTTTAAAATTACATTTCCCAATAAAGCGAGACAAATAGCAAGAGATATTTAATTATTTACATTCCCACCCCAACATAATCGCTTATGCATGCGACTGACCCAGGGACCCTGCCACCCCTTAAAGTGTCCTTCCTGAGATTTAAGGGGAGATAGTCTAATTTCTGGCTCCCAAATTGAAGTGTCACTGTTGTGTGTGTGTGTGTGCGTACACGTAGTTCTCTTTCAACTTGGCTCATTGAGAAAACTGAGCAAAATAAAAAGGGGATAACAGAGAACAGTGATATTTCTGCTCTTTTAAGAATGCTTAGAAACGTTCCCCTCTTTGCAGCTAAAAGTATTCACTCTTTGCTGGAATACAGTTCCGTGGACACACAAACATATGAATTAGGACCAAGAGTAGGCCACTCGGCCCTTTGAGCCGGTTCTGCCATTCAATAAGATCATGGCTGATCTAATTGTACCCTTCCGTCAATCCCCGATATTCATTCACCCATTGCTTCTCGAGAATCTATTTACCACTGCCATAAAAATATTAGAAGACTCTGCTTCCACTGTCTTTCGAGGAAGAGAGCTCCAAAGACTCACGACCCTCAAGAGAAAACAATTCTCCTCATCTCTGTTAATTTATATCACTTCTTTAAAGCACTCCCTTAAATCTTTGGCTGCTGTTACATGATGGGTGCACTTAACCTGAAGCCTGCTCAACCCACCCATGTTGCAAACAGTGCATCATGTTAGTGAATCTTCCAACGCGATGAATTAAAAATATACTGCTAGAACAACTGGGACAAGAAACGGGAATACAAAACTTCTGTAGTTTATACATAGTTGCCTTGAGCCTCAGGAGAGTGAGGAGCATCACAGAAGCAGTCCCGTGGAGTTAAAGTGAAGCAGATTGAACAACAGCAAGGAGAAGAGAACAGTGCAGGAGAAAAATACAATCACAAAGTGAAGTCACAGTCGGGCGGGCAGGGTACGTTTACAGATAAGCATGCAATTTAGTCCATCCATCAATTAAACTAGATCAAGGAATTACTTTAGAAACAAAAAAGTCAACATTTAATCATCGCAAATGAACAAAACAAGGTTATATAGGATGGCAGTGCAGGTGGTGTGCCTCTACTGCAGAAAGTAATAATGTGTGGAGAGCATCGTGATCCTGGACAACCACATCCGTAGTAACGGTTTGCACCTTGAGAAAATTTCAGTTCACAGTCATTGAGCTGGAGTTTGAGGTGTACAGAATACACAAGGGGCCACACACCTCAGATTCGGAAGTGGTACCGGCCTGGTTAGGTCAGGGAAGGGAGGATATGATATAAGGGAGCCCAGTTGCAGTGTTGGAGGAACCATGGCTTTTGTCCTTATTCAACAAGGTCGAGGATCTTGCTGCCTGTGTGGCGGAGGACCAAAGTCTGCAGTGTGGATGAGCAAACTGTCCAAAGACATCTGTTGCAGGAGGATATTCAAGAGGGTGAGGCCCGGCATGATGGTAGTCATTAGCACTGCTGCCTCACAGTGCCAGGGACCCAGGAACGATTCTGACCTTGTGTGACCGTCTGTGTGGAGTCTGCACATTCTCCCGCGTCTGCATAGATTTCCTCCAGGTGCTCCGGTTTCCTCCCACAATCCAAAGATGTGCAGGTTAGGTGGATTGGCCATGCTAAATTGTCCCATGGTGTCCAAAGGTTAAGTGGGGTTATGGGGATAGGGTGGGGGAGTGGGCCTGTGCAGGGTGCTCTTTCAGAGGGTCGGTGCAGATATGATGGGCTGAATGGCCTCCTTCTGCACTGTAGGTATTCTAAGATTCTATGAAAGGGAATGTTGCAGTAATCGGGGACATTAGAGTCAAGGAATAGACACTATTCTTCGCAGCTGGGGCTGGAGGGTTTGAAGGTTGTGTTGACTGCTTGGCACCAGAATTGAAGAAGAATTTGGAATGGGAAGGGGAAGATCAGTTGTCATGGTTCATGTTGGAACTAATGACACACACACAGAATAAGGAATGGGTTTCTGCTGAGAGCATTTGAGGGGTCGGTTCAAAATTAAAAAGCAGAACCTCACAGCCATTCGTGTCTGGATTGTTACAAGAGCCACTTACAAATTGACATAGGGTCAAACAAATCTGAGGTTTTTGATCTTGAGAGCATCATGAAGTAGGGGTTTTGATTTATGAGGCACTGGAGAAAGAGAAAACTACCACTGGGAATGGACTCAACTTCAACTGAGCTGTGACTCAGTGAATTGAATATCTCGGGCAGGAGTTAGAACTCTACACTAATGGTGGGCCGGTTGTGCTCGGAGGAGTCAGGAAAGGATAAATTAAAAATTAAAAAGAGAAATGATGAGGCTGTTGAGCAGAGTAGTGATTTGGGTAAAAAAAGAAATCAGAAAATGGGTCAGGAAGAGAAAAAGGGCTGAACACAGGTAACGAGGCATTCAAAGTATGTCAATATATAATATATAATTGCTTATTGTCACAAGTAGGCTTCAATGAAGTTACTGTGAAAAGCCCCTAGTCGCCACATTCCGGCGCCTGTTTGGGGAGGCTGGTACAGGAATTGAACCGTGCTGCTGCCTTGTTCTGCATTACAAGCCAGCTGTTTGGCCCACTCTAGGATGATATAAAGGATAGAAAAGTCCAAAAGCTGAAAGCACCATATTTCAATATGTAAAACATTCAATACAAAATAGATGAATTAACTTATGTACAGACAGATATTAATGCGTTTGATTTAAGAGTCAGTACAGAGAGCTAGTTCCAGAGTGACCCACAGTTGGAAGTTAAATATTCCTAGATTCTGAACCTTTAGAAAAGATCAGCAAAATGGAAAAAAGAGAGGTAGTCCTGATAGTAAAGTATGAAATAAAGACAGTACAAAGAAGATCGCCAGTTGGAAAATCAATAAATAGTATTGAGTATTGGTGTGGGTGGAGCTAAGAAATAAGGGGCGGAAAACAATAGTGAAGTAAGTTTACAGACCCCCTAACAGATGCTGTAATATCAGGCAGGGAGATGCATGTAGCAAGAGCTATACAGCAATTATGGGAAACTTTAATCTTCATACAGACCGGAAAAGCAAATTTGCAAGATCGTTTTCTAGATCAGTATTTTGAGGAACCAACCAGGAGACAGACTACTTTAAATCTAGTTTTCTTCAATGATAGCAGGTGAACTAATACCCCTACAGTGGAAAACGAAAAGTCTTGGGGATGATTGATCATAGTATGATGGCAGTTTATAGAGTTTGAGAGTGATCTAGTCAAGGTTAAACTAGAATCTTTAAATCTGAACAAAGCAAACAATGTAGATGCGAGAGATGAGTTGTCTAAATTAGTTTGGAAACTAGATTAAAACATATGATAAACAATGGCAACATTTAAAGAATTCAAAATTTAGAACAATGATACATTCCATTTAGAAATAAAAGAACACAGGATAATTCGTCCAAGTATGGCTAACAAGAGAAATTAAAGATAGTATTAGATGAAAGGAAGAGATGTTGCCAAAAAAATAGTTGCAAGCCTGGTGGTCACGAGGAATTTTTAAAAATTGGCAAAGAAACTGATCAGAAGAAAATAGGATACGAACAGAAACTAGCTAGAGACATAAAAACAGATCGTAAAAGCTTATATCACTATGTAAAAAGGAAGAGATTAGCGAGAGTAACGAGAATCCTGGAGAGGCAGAGACAGAAGAATATGTAATACAGTGAAAGGAAATGGCAGCGACAGTAGACAAATAACTTATCAGTCTTGATGGCAGAAGATAACTGTGGAAATAACAGGGAATTAATGAAAATAAGGGGCTTAAGGATATTTGTATTAGTAAAGAAATAGAACTGGAGAAATTAATGGGACAGAAGTCGACAAATCCCTTGAACCCATTGGCCTAGACCCGATGGTTTTAAAATGAGTGTCTATTGAGATAGTCGATGCAGTAATAATTTTCAGATTTGCAGCAGACAAATCTTTCAGAATTGTCTACATTCTAGAAAGTCAGATTGGAAGGTAACAAATGTAACTATGCTGTTAAAGAAAGGAGTCGAGAAACTGGGGACTACAGGCCAGTTAGCCTGACATCAGTAGTAGGGAAGTGCTGGAATCTATAATTAGGGATGTCACACCAGGGCACTTAGAAAATCATAATATGATTGGGCAAGAGTTCACATGGTTTTATGAAAGGAAATAGTGTTTGACAAATCTGTTAAAAGCTTCTTGAGGATTTAACTAAGAGTGGATAAGAAGGAATGTAGTACATGTGGATTTTCAAAAAGCATTGGCTACGGTGCCTCACAACAGGTCATTATACAAAATGAGGTCTCAGGGTACTGGGGATAATATATCAGCGGGACAGAGGACTGATTACTGGATACAAAACAGGGCTAGAATAAATAGGTCATTTTCAGGCTGACTAGTTGTAGCTAATGGGCGACCACAAGGATCTACGCTTGAACCTCAGATATTTATAATCTATATTGGTGACTTAGATAAGGAGATCGAGAGGAACTATCCAAGTTTGTTGATGATACAAAGTTGGGTGGGAAAGTCAGCTATGAGGCTGCAAAAAGAGTGAGATGGGTTGAATGAATGGACAAGAGTGTGGCAGATGGAATATAACGTGAAAATATGTGAAGTTATCCATTTTGGTAGGAAAAGCAGAATTTGTTTTGCGTAGTGAGAAGACTGGGAAATAGGAATTTTCGGAGTTAAACATGATTGGCAGGAAGTTAACATGCAGGTTCAGCAATCAATTAGAAAAGAAACTGGTATGCTTTTATTACAGCGGGAATGAATGAAATCAAACGTGGGGGTAGTGTGGATCTTAGCTAAAGAAAGATACATTTCTCTTAAGTACAATGAAGGTTCCGCTAAACTGAATACTGGGATAGCAGGTTGCCCTATGAAGAGAGATGAGAGGACAAGGCTCAGTGTCGAGAACAGAGAGAGGTGAACTCACAGAAACATATCAAATGCTGGACATTTTGCTAGCTGGGGAATCTAGAACTAGGCATTGCAGTGCCTGAATTAAGGGCCTGCTTTTCTGGACTGAGATGAGGAGGAACATCTTCACTCAGGATTGTGAACCTTTAAACCTCGAATCCAGAGATCAACAGATTTTTGGATACTAAGGGAATGACATGACAAGGAAAAGGTATGATGCAATGGCAGAGCATGCTCGTGATGATGGCCTCTCCCTAGTCCGGTTTCATGTGTACTCATCTTATCACAGACTTGGCTCACCCCTAACCTTGACCATGCAGTGAATCATTTCTGCTAATCATAACTGTTGGAGCACCTTTGGATATTTTTGTCACATTGAAGTTTCTGTGATAATGCAGGTTGTTAATTGACACAGCTCCCTTAAAGCTCTGCCTGCCATCCTTGCTCGCTGTTACACAATGTTTATGTAGCAGCAATGAAAAATCTGGAGGGAGATAGAGCTGGGTCTGGGGGGAGGGGGGACAGGGTTATGAGGGGCAGAAAAGGGAGTGTTGTTTTGGGGGAGGGGGAAGAGAGAGGGCTGTTTTGGAGGGGGAGAAAAGAGGGGGTTGTTTTGGGGAAGGAGAAGAGAGGGATTGTTTTGAGGGAAGAGGAGGGGGTTGTTTTGTGTGGGGGAAGGGGGGGTTGTTTTGTGTGGGGGAAGGGGGGGGTTGTTTTAGGGGGTGAAGAGAGGTGACTTTTGGGGGGGGAAGAGGGTGTTGTTTTTTTTTTGGGGGGGGGGGAAGAGGTTGTTTTGGGGGGGGGATCGTCACAGGGTGTCCTCGCTGGGGGAAGGGGTCGGCGTCGTGCGGGGCCGTTGCGGGTCATCGGGGGAAGTCGCGGGGGGGGGAGGGAGGGCTGGTCGCGGGGGGGAGAGGGAGGGCTGGTCGCGGGGGGGGGAGGGAGGGCTGGTCGCGGGGGGAGGGAGGGGGAGTCTTCACATGGGGGGAGTCATCACGGAGTGGGTAGTCATCGCAAAGGGGGGAGGTCATCACGGGGGGCTGGTGGTCGTCATGGGAGGGGGGGTACAGGGTCGTTTTGGGACGGGATGTTTTGGGAGGTGGTAGGGGGTTATTTTGGAAGGGGGGTAGTTTTGGGAGGGGGGTAGTTTTGGGAGGGGGTTGTTTTGGGAGGCGGTAGGGGTTGTTTTGGGAGGGGGTAGGGGTTGTTTTGGGAGGGGGTAGGGGTTGTTGTTTTTGGGAGGGGGTAGGGGTTGTTTTTGGGAGGGGGGGTTGTTTTTGGGAGGGGGGAGGTTGTTTTTGGGAGGGGGGGGAGGTTGTTGTTTTTGGGAGGGGGGGGGTTGTTGTTTTTGGGAGGGGGGGTTGTTGTTTTTGGGAGGGGGGGGTTGTTGTTTTTGGGAGGGGGGTTGTTGTTTTTGGGAGGGGGGGTTGTTGTTTTTGGAGGGGGGTGGGGTTGTTGTTTTTGGGATGGGGGGGTTGTTTTGGGAGGGGGGAGGTAATTGTTTTTGAGAGGGGGGAGGTTGTTGTTTTTGGGAGGGGGGGGGGAGGTAGTTGTTTTTGAGAGGGGGTGTTGTTTTTGAGGGGGGGGGCTCTGAACCATTGCTCTTTCCCATTTCCTGGTTGCAGATTCTCCGCCCCGCGCAGGGAAGCGATTCTCTCTCCTCCCCCCCGCCCCAACCCGCCTCTGCCGCTCCGACGTCAACAATTTTATTCCTAAAATCCACGTCTCCGGTGAAGATGAAATATTTAAGCGCGACTTACCTGTAGAAAGGAGGGAAGTTATATTGCCAGGGCCACTCAAAGCTCATGGCGGAGGCCGGCCGGGACAGGAAGGTCCTACTTCCTTCCAGCTTCCCTCCTACATCAGTGCACCAGCTCAAAGTGTCCCACTTCAAACAGTCCTACCCCCTCCCCCTGGGCAGCCCTCTCTGCCTTTCACTGTCACCTGCCTTCTGCAGGGCGACAAGCACCAGCCAATGTTGGGAGTGGGATTTGTAACTAACAAGTTTCAAACACTAAAGCCAGCTTTTCTTCTTTACATGTGTCGACCTGCTGTGCATTTGCAACAATTTCTGTCTAAAATTTGCTGCATTGACGGTCTTAACTTATTATTTAAGGGAAATAGTTGGTATTTTCTTAAGCAAGGGAATGAATGAAAGGCTGAAGGAAAGGTTGTGGAGTTGTTGGCAGGGAGGAATTACCATGGGATGAAGCAGAGTCCCAAACAACTGAATGGAGAGGTAGACAGGTTGGGCAACAAGGTGGCAGAATCGTTCCAGTTCAGCAACAGGCCATTCCGCCCAATGTGTTTGCAACGGCTCTCCAAATGAGCGTTCTGACTTTGTGCCATTTTCCTGCCTTTACCCGTACCTCTGCACATTGTTTCTTTCAAATAATCATCTAATGCCTTCTTGAATACCTCGATTGAACCTGCCTCCACCACACTTTCAGGCAGTGCATTCCAGACCCGAATCGTTCACTGTGTGAAAAAGCTTTTCCCAACATCACACTTGCTTCTTTTGTAAATCACTTTAAATCTGTGCCCTCTCGTTTTTTGATCCTTTTGCGAGCGGGAACAGTCTCTCCCTATCTACGCTGTCCAGCCCTTTCATGATTTTGAGCACTTCTAGCAAACCTCCTCTTCGCCTTCCTTCCAAGATGAACAGTTCCAACCTCTACGATCAATCCTCGTAATTTAACTTTCTCATCCCTGGAACTATTCATGTAAACCTCTTCTGCACTCTCTCCAATGCGTTCACATAGTGTGACCCCAGAACTGCACATGATACTCCAGCTATGGTCAAAATAGTGTGTAAACTCAGTGTGACCTTACTCTTGTATTCTATGCCCTTAATAATAATGCCCAGGATACTGGGTGCTTTGTTAATTGCACTCTCCACCTGTCCTGCTAACTTGAATGATCTATGCACCGATAACACCCAGGTCCCTCTGCTCCTGCACACCCTGAGGGATTGCACCCCTTATTTTATATTTTCTGTCCATTTTCTTCCAACTAAATTGAATCACCTCACACTTCCCCACATTGAACTTCATCTGCCACTTATCTTACTCTACCAATTTGTCTATGTCTTTTTGAAGTTCTACACCGTCCTCCTCTTAGTTTCATGGATTATAATGCAGGGGAAGTGTGGAGTTATTAATTTCAGTCAAAGAATCGAAGAGCTGATTTTTTTTTTTGAAACGAGAAACTTATAAATGTGAATGTTTAAAGAGATTTGGGCGTGCTCACACAAGGAACACAAAACATTAACCTCATCAGCAAGCAATTAGGAAGGCAAATAGCATGTTGGCCTTTATTTCAAGCGGATGTGAGTACAGGAATAAAACTGCCTTGCGTAAGTTGCAGAGTTTTGGTGAGATCACATCTGGGGTACTGTGTGCATTTTTGGTCTTCTTATTTAAGAAAAGATACTTAATAATAATAATAATAATAATCTTTATTGTCACAAGTAGGCTTACATTAACACTGCAATGAATTTATTGTGAAAAGCCTCTAGTCGCCACATTCCGGCACCTGTTCGGTACACAGAGGGAGAATTCAGAATGTCCAAATTACCGAACAGCACGTCTTTCGGGACTTGTGGGAGGGAACCGGAGCACCCGGAGGAAACCCAGGCAGACACGGGGAGAACGTGCAGACTCCACACAGACAGTGACTCAAGCCGGGAATCCAACCTGGGACCCTGGAGCTGCGAAGCAACAGTGCTACCCACTGTGCCACCGTGCTGCCCATTGGAGTTGGTACAGCAAAGATTCACTAAATTGTTCCCTGGGTGACAGGGTTGTCCTATGCTGAGAGGCTGAGCAAATTTCTCTGGCGTTTAGAAGAATGAGGGGCAACCTCATTGAAACGTACAAGATTCTGAAGGGGTTGATAGGATAGATGCGGAGAGATTGTTTCTGCTGATCAGGGAATGTAAAAAACAAGAGCACAAATCTCAGGACTGGGGCTGATCATTTGGGACAGAGATGAGGGGAAATTGCTTCACTCAAAGGGTTGTGAATCTTTGGAATTCTCTGCCCCAGAGGGTTGTGGATGCTCCATCACCGAACATATTTAAGGGTGGGATAGACAGATTCCTCTCAGGGAATTAAGGGATATGGGAAATGGACAGGAAAGTGAAATGCAAATCAGCCGTGATCATATGACATCCCGCTCCTATTTCTTGTGTTCTGGTGTTTCTCAGTCACTGAAAGATTGGCCATTCATATCGAAAAACAAAATGAGTAAAAACCCATAGATCGAAGCTTAAACAAGAATAAATTATCCATTATAAAAACAGAAAATGTTAGAAATACTCAGTCAGGTATTTGGAGAAAGAAACCGTTAAACATTTCAGGTTGATGACCTTTCATCCTTTTTGCTTTTGAGTATATGAGTCATCATTGGTCTGTATATTTTTACTTCCGTTACTCTTAAAAACAGCTCCATGTGTTAAAGGGAGTCCAAATTTGCCTCGGGATTAATGATCATGAGTTTTATTCCTGCCATTTCCCTAATGATAGCTATCTTTTCATTAAAACTGTTAAGATTTGATTTTTCAAAACATTGCTTTTGTAACGGAAGTTATGTATTGACATCACTTGGTGTATCAAAACGAATTTACAAATAACTTGATAGTCTAGACTATTTGCATAAGCGCATTTTCTAAATAGTTAGAGGAGTGCGCAGAAAAGGTTTGCATTGAACAAACATGATTTTTGCATATTCCAGCCTTCGATTGGGATATTTGACTTTGTGAAAAACATTACCTGAAATGCAAATAGTTCTGTTACCAATGGGTGGAGTCCACACTGACTCTTACCAACTATTACAGATGCAACATAGAAAGCATCCTATCTGGCTGCATCACAGCCTGGTGTGGCAACTGCTCGGCCCAAGACTGCAAGAGTCGTGAACACAGCTCAGTCCATTACACAAACGTGCCTCCCATCCATTGACTCTATCTACACCACCCGCTGCCTGAGGAAAGCGGGCAGCATAATCAAAGACCCCTCCCACCCAGCTTGCTCACACTTCCAACTTCTTCCATTGGGCAGAAGATACAAAAGTCTGAGAACACGCACGAACAGATTCAAAAATAGCATCTTCCCCGCTATTACCAGACTCCTAAAGGACCCTCTTATGGACTGACTTGATTAATACTACACCTCTGTATGCTTCACCCAATGCCAGCGTCTATGTGTTTACATTGTGTAACTTGTGTTGCTCTTTTATGTATTTTCTTTTTCTTTTCTTTTCTTTTTTTAGATGCTAAATGATGTGTTTGAGCTGCTCGCAGAAAAATACTTTTCACAGTACCTCGGTACACGTGACAATAAGCAAATCCAAGTACCATATAACCATTACAATTCAACAAATTCAAAATTCTTGCACTTGCGGGAGCTGTGGTGAGTGGTAGGATAGCTTCCTGGTGTGCGACTAATTTAATCTTGATTTAAATGGAAACACGGACAAGGAAGTTGTAACTATCCAATTCCACTGCAGAGGTCGGGTTCCTCTGCACCCCCAAAGCCAGCTCTGAAGCAAAGAACAAAACCTCATTGTTCATGAGTCATTGACATTGTGCCTCTAACATAAGCCAATCACACAGGAGGTGGCTCTTCTGTCCCCACTGAAGCCTACCTGCCTGGCTACACATTTCATCATCTTCCCTGCCCAAACTATGGCATTGGTGACATAGCTTACATGTTATATTATTGTGTGCCCCTTTGGTCTCTCTGCCTACACCTTTGACAACATTTCCTCCTTCAAGCCGCTCACTGCTTTTCACGCCTTTCACTTTAAATCCTGTTTTGATGCCTCTTCAAACCCTTCCTCAGCAATAGTTCTTCCCTTCTTCCCTCTTTTAGCATCTCCAACAAGTGACAGTATCCTTTGGATTTCTGATTGATAGGAGACCCCTATAAAGACACCCGCTGAAATGCACTGACTTCAGTAAGATGCTTTTCTACATGCCACATGCATGCACAGTGCTAGGGTTCCCAGTTGTGGTCACAAATTAGAATAAAGCTCACGTGACCCAAGGGGACACATCGATCGATCTCCCTGTGGGACCTGTAGAGTACGATCCCACTGCTAGTGGGGTCGTAGGCCCACCCAGCTGGGGCTTGTAGGTTCGCCCTTTGAAAGCCATCCCGGACTGGAATTGGCACCTCCGGGAGTCCCAATTGGGACCTTTGAGCTGTAAGTCACGTTGCGACCTTTGCTTTCTGTTTACAAATTAAATGTTAAATTGACGTTCTCGGGCCTCCTGCGCTTTTATACATTTATCCTGGAGATTGTCCCCATGCCCCAGCCATTAGTTGGCCAACACATCCACCCTTATGAAGCACTGCCTTCCTACGCAAATTGGAAAGCCAATTTCATTACTCTGATTTTGACTGTCAGCCAAATAACTCCACCCCCCTTCCCCCCTCAACCTTACCCCACACCCCTCTATTTCCAATATTTTTATATCTGGTAAAGAGAAATGTTCAAAGGAAATGACAAAAAAAGCAATATTTTTTTAATGTGCCGTTGCTTTTTCCCCATGGTGGTACAACCAATATCCTGGAGACTTGGCTTGAATCCCTGGAGCCTCGAAATCAATCCTGATGGGTTGGCAACCCTATCAGGGCTCACATTGTCTGTGCCCTGAAATTTTGTAACCACGGTAATATTTCATTTCTAATATATATTTTAGATTACAAAAATCTCCTTCTTCATCCTCCCAAAAATGATACCATCTTTTAAATATTTGAAAATCTTGAAAATATAACAAGAATTCTGAATTTAGGAAATTTGGACAATGACTTGTGCTGGCCACTAGATGGCACATGGCGAGAGCGAGAGCGGGTCAGCAAGAGAGATGGTGATTTGATACAGGAAACAAACAATTTGGTAATTCCTGTTATAAATTAAAGGATTTGGATAACTGACATTTTCAAAATGACAGTTTTCAACAGTTCTTCCAACAGACTTGGCTTCAAATTGTGTGATATTAGTAACAATTCCATTCTTGTAAATGTAGGAAGTTCCTTTAGTGTTATTTTTTTAAAAAAGGGGGCTGGCTTAAAGCTTTAGTTAAATTGGTAAGCAAGGACATTTCATTTGACTGCATTTAAGTGTTGCTAATATTGTGAAAGACCACAGATTTGTGGTTTTCATAGAAACCGGTGGCCCTCATAGAAAGCAGAATGCACCATCGAAAATATCCTATCTGGCTCCATCCCAGTATGGCAACTGCTCGACCCAAGACCGTAAGAAACTACAGAGAGTCGTGAACAAAGTCCAGTCCATCACGCAAATCCGCCTCCCATTAATTGACTCTGTCTGCACCTCCCGCAGCCTTGGGAAAGCGGGCAGCATAATCAAAGACCCCTCCCACCCGGGATATTCTCTCTTCCAACTTCTTCCATCGGGCAGAAGATAAAAAAGTCTGAGAACAGCACTAGCAGATTAAAAAAGTTTCTTCCCCCACTGTTACCAGACTCCTGAATGACCCTCTTATGGACTGAACTGATCTCTCCATGCATCTCCTCTACTGTTGTTAGCACTACACCCCGTATGCTTCACCCGACGTTTATGTCCATTGTATTTACATTGTGTATTTATCGTACGTCCTATATTGTTTCATGCATGGAATGATCTGCCTGGACTGTATGCAGAACAATACTTTTCACTGTACCTCAGTACACCTGACAATAAATCTAAATCAATATCGGGCAACACATTTTCAATCACTTTGTTTTACACCAAGAATTGCAGCGGCAATTGTGAAATCGCATAGATTCAACCCCTTTGTGTTTTGAAGTATGGGTTCAGCTGTGAACTCTGAATGCAAAGGGCCCTGTGTTTGAACAGTTTAAATGTCATTCCAAATCACCAAATTTTGCTTTATTTTAAGTTTGCATCCCTTAATAAAGATTAGACCAAGTGGCATTTTTGTACTGCATGCTGTTACTTTTCTGGCCGCCATATAGAAGGGTGGGCAAGTAGTTGTCCCTTTCATTTTTCTTAAGTTTTTGTGTAATTGCTTTATAATTGGAATGGGATTCGGGAGCAGGCCAAAAGCAACAACTGGACATTTTGTAAATGGCATTATCCTTGGTGTTGGAAGGAACCCAGTATTCCAGACTCGAAATGTTAGCTCCGTTCTCTCTGCTGCACTGGAATATATGTTGTAAGTGGTAATTAAGCACAGCTCTCTCCAACTGGGGAAAGATTAGGGAATCTGTGGTGGCTCGAGACAATACACTGGAAACTTCCAGTAACAACAAAGAGGGTTTATCATCAGTAAGTAAAGGCAATTTAAAAACAGGCGCAGAGCAATGCTGAATACGTCTAGATTCTCCAGCTCCAGGGTCCACTGCTCCCAGGGCCTTGCACTTTCTCTCTATTGGCCAGAATTGTCACACTCGTGTGCTATTGGTCCTGAGCTAGTCACGCTTAAAGGGGCCACGCTACCACATCCCTCCCTCAAGTCCCTCAACACATTTTACAAAGAAATGCCATATACAAGGTCAAAAGACATAAGGGAAAATTGTTCATCTCAGAGTCAGTCTGTCCGAGGACCTCAGAGCCCCTCAGCCCGCTCCATCATATCCAAGGTAGAAGACAACGGTTCAGCTGGTTCCATCACATCCGTACGGCTGCTCGCCTTGCCAGCTCTCACCTGTACTGCTGGAGCGCCTGTCTCTGAAATTACCGGCTCCCCCCCCACTCTGGAATTGTCACAGGAGCACTGGCGGCACTAATTAGACCCACCTGATCTAAAATGGGAGTTACCGTCCCACGGCTCCTCATATGGTCAACCTGCTCCCGCACAGTCCTGCCATTGACATTTACCAGATACGATACAGGCCCAGGTTAGGATACGATCCGACTGACTAGCCAGAGTGGGCCCCGAGGCAAAGTTTCAAACTGGAACTACGTCACACACCTCGAACGATCTGTCCCCCTTTTTGTGAAGGATGTTGATTTTTCAGGGAAGCCTGACGTGCCTCCACCCTCCCTGCCAAATTAGGAAATATCAAGTCCAAACGAGTTCTGAGGCGATGGACCATAAGCAATCCAGCTGGCTGTGGTGGCATGGGGAGGGGGGGGGGGGGGGGGGGGGGTCGTGTTGTTGGATAATAGGAGGTTGGTCAGCCAATGGCGCAACAGCTGGTCTCTTTGCTTCCTCATAGCATTTTTAAAAGTCTGTACAGACATAGAAACATACGTAGAAAATAGAAGCCCTTCCAGCCTGCTACGCCATTCATTATGATCATGGCTGATCATCAAGTTCAATAACTTGATCCTGCCTTCCCCCCACCCTCACGATTCCTTTAACCACAAGAGCTAGATCTAATCCCTTCTTGAAATTACACAACATTTTTGCCTTAACTACATTTGGTAGTAGTGAATGCCACAGATTCACCACTCTCTGGATGAAGACATTTCTCCTCACCTCAGTCCTAAAAGATTTACCCCCTCATTGTCAAACTATGACCGCTCTTCTGGACTCCCCCACCATCAGGGACATTCTTTCTGAATCTACCCTGTCTAATCCTGTTAGAATTTTATACGTTTCTATGAGATCCCCTCTCACTCTTCTAAACGCCAACGAATATAATCCTAACTAGTCTCTCCTCATATGACAGTCCCACCATCCAAGAATCAGCCTGGTAAACCTTTGCTGCACTCCCTCCATAGAAAGAACATCCTTCCTCAGATAAGGACCCCAAAAGTGCAGGTGTGTCCTCACCAATGCCTTATACAATTGCAGTAAAACATCCCTATTCCTTTCCTCAAATCCTCTCGTTATGAAAGCCAACATACTTTTTACCTTCTTTACTGCCTGCCTGCATGTTTACTTTCAGGGACTGATGCACAAGGTCACCAAGGTCTTGCTGAGTATCCACCTCTCTCAATCTACACCCATTCAAATAATAATCTGCCTTCCTATTTTTACTACTGAAGTGGATAGTGGATATGCCATGCATATGCCCACTCACTCAGCCCGTCCAGATCCCACTGAAGCATCTCTGCATCCTCCTCACAGCTCATCCTCCCACACAGCTTTGTATCATCTGCCCTTTCCACCAATCTCTTTGGATGCAGGGTGATATGGGGCGATCCTGCGATGCCGAATTCCGTTTGTCTGAACCAAGTTTTGGAAATCATTCCCAGTAATAGAGGTTCCATTACCGGACACAATGCCTCCCGGTAGGCCATGTATGGTGAATACTTGGCATAATGCATCCACTGTAGCTGCTGAGGTTGTAGCTTCCGTCTCTTGTATGGATAGCCATTTGGAACGAGTGTCTACCAAGACAAGAAACATCCTGCCCAAGAAAGGGCCTGCATAGTTGATGAGCAGTCTAATCCGTGGGCAACTTGGCCACTCCCAGGGGTGGAAATTGGCCAAATGAGGTAACGATTGTCACACCGCTTCCTCAATGGCTTTATTGATTCCTGGTCACAAGATATAACTGTGAGACAGCAGCTTCATCTTTGTTTGGCTGTGTAATTCCTGTAAGAGGGGTTCCCTCACTGGGGGTGGAATGACGGCTCGAGAGCCCCAAAGTATTACTCCATCTTCGCAGGTTAGTCCACTCCTGCTGGTTAAGTAGGGCCTCAACTGTTCAGACCTCTCGTGGTGCCTACCTGCCTGTATCATCCGTTTCACCTTGGATAATATTGGATCCCGCTGGGTCTAATTTCATATATGTCTGAACAACACCGACAAGGTGTCCAAGAAGTTCAGCACCGAGGTGACTTCTTGGGTACTGGCGATGGTGGCAAATTCTTTGGTAACGGGAGTTGTTGCCAATTTAATGGAATACCATCCCACGAGCGTCACCAATAATGTTGCTCTTTAGAGTCGCCAATATGATACAGAGGCTCTTTTTATGATATGATGTTATGTCCCAACAGCGTCGCCAATACTGTGGGTGTTTCTGTTTCTCTTACTGAACCACAAGCTTTCCCGTATATCGGTCAAATGACCACACAACCAGTTAGTCAGTTCAAGTTCAAAGATGGTTTATTTACACACAAGGGTTACTTCGACATGCAAGCACAATATACTACAAGTTAAACTACAACTATCAACTACAATAACCTATACTTAACTTCAGGCGACCGGCACTGTGCAAGTGGATAAGGCCTTTATCTTGATCTCACGTGGCTGGTTTGAAGAAGTGGCTCTGTCTCTGTTGGGCTCATCTGTCAGGTAGCAATCGTTGGTCTTGAACTTGGCTGTCTGGTTGTTATGCTGCAGTTGGGCTGGCACAGGCCGGATCCAAAAGAGGCTGGCACAGGCCGGATCCAAAAGAGGCTGGCACAGGCCGGGTCTAAAAGAGGCAGAACACATGGCTGTGTCCCCTTTTATCCCTCTGGGATTTTGCACTCTTTGGGGTGGTCCTTAACCTTGGACCCAATAGTTCGACACGGCTCTGATCACTGCCTTCGATTTCGGCCAATAAAGGGGTGGGTGCCTTGGTGGCTGGGCGGGTCCTTAGCGGTCATTGACCTTGGCGGTTGGGCTCTCTGAGTAAAGGGAGTGGCACCAATCAGTCTGTGGCTGTACCGGTTTCTTGATTGGAGTTCTATTGTTCTGGGAAAATGGGCCATTAGAATGCAAACGAGTGGGGGTTTCGATCAGGTCTGGCTACCTGTCTTTCAGATACACATAAGCTCTGTATCTGTCTGAGTCCTGGGTTGGCCATAATTCCCATGGTCCTTTGTAGGTGGCCATCTTAGATGGCTACAGAGTCGACTCAATGCGTCTGTGTTAGAGATTTGGGTGCCAGGCCTGTGCTGGAAGGTATACTTGTAGGCCACTGCCAGCAAGGCCCGACGTTGCACTCTGGTGGAGGCTGTAGCGCAATACCGTACTACCCCTAATACATACCACCACAGAGGCAATTGGGAGTATTGGCCTGTCTTCTCTCAAAAGACCCAAGAGCGGCTTATGGTTGTTTATTATCATGAATCTCTGTCCGTAAACATATTGGAGGAACTGTTTAACACCATAGGTGGCAGGCAGTCCCTCTTTTCTATTTGGCCGTAATTTCACTCAGCTTCTGGGAGAGTCCTTAAGGCAAAGGCAATTGATTGCACTGATCGATCCTCCATTTTACAGGACAGAACTGCCCCTATCCCGTATGGTGATGGGTCACATGTCAGAACAATTGGCTTCCCCGGGTCGAAATGAATCAACAGGTTTGAAGGGTGCAGAGCTCATTTAACCGCGCCGAAAGCTTCATCTTTCTGCCACTTTCATTGCCAGCCTTGCCGTTTCTTTAGCAACTGGTGTAGTGATGCCAATGTCGTGGCCAAGTTTGGTATGAACCTGCCATAATAGTTCACTATACCCAGGAAGGATTTCAGCTCGGCTACATTCTTGGGTGCTGGGCCCTCTCGGAAGGCTTTGACATTTTCTTCCGAGTGGGTGTAGACCTGTGGCACCCACTCAGAACCCCAGGTACGTGAGTTCTGTGGCCTGGCAGGTCGGTTTCTCACATTTAAGATGGACCCCCGCACCTCTGAACTTCTTTAATACCTCTTCCAAACATGCGCTCTTTGTGTGTGACTCCAGTGACTAAAACATCATGTAGGTAGACCATCACTTTTAGGATACCCTGAAGGAGGCTTTCCATTGCGAGTTGAAGAATAGCGCGGGTCGAGGAACTGCTGAAAGATAGCCAGGTGAACTGAAATATGCCCTTATGTGCTGTTATGGGCCAGGGTTTAGAGAACCCCAAAGTGTGTCATGGAGTTCACCTGACCCACAACTTTTAATAGATTGTGGTATGGGGAGCACACGGCCCACTCTACAGGTATGGTAGAGCAGAAATGGAAAAGTATTTTTTAAAGTAAAACAATGTTTATTCTAAGAACTCAAGTCAACCTTTTTAAAACATACAGTCAACATCTTAGCAACCATTAATTCAAATACAACCCCCAAAGAATACAACATTAAGTAATCCTTAATAAATTCTCAAACATTCAGAATACAAAAGACCCTTTCAACACAAAGATCAGGAGCGGGATTCTCCGACCCCCCGCCGGGTCAGAGAATCACCGGGGGCTGGCGTAAATCCCGCCCCCGCCGTGTCCCGAATTCTCCACCACCAGAGATTTGGCGGGGGCGGGAATCGCGCCGCGCCAGTCGGCGGGCCCACCCCGGTGATTCTCCAGCCCGCGATGGGCCGAGGTCCCGCCGCTGTCAACCCTCTCCCGCCAGCGTGGATTAAACCACCTACCTTAGCGGCGGGAGCAGGCGGCGCGGGCGGGCTCCGGGGTCCTGGGGGGGGGCGCGGGGCGATCTTTTTCTTCCACCTTCGCTATGGTCTTCACCATGGCGGAGGCGGAAGAGACCCCCTCCCCTGCGCTTGCGCGGGGATGACGTCAGCAGCCGCTGACGCTCCCGCGCATGCGTGGACTTACGCAGGCCGGCGAAGTCCTTTCGGCCCTGTCTGGCCTGGCGCCAAAGGCCTTGCACGCCAGCCGGTGGAGCGGAAACCACTCTGGCGCGGGCCTAGCCCCTCACGGTGAGGGCTTGGCCCCAAAGGTGCGGAGACTTCTCCACCTTTGGGGCGGCCCGACGCCGGAGTGGTTCCCGCCACTCCATCACGCCGGGACCCCCCGCCCCACTGGGTAGGGGAGAATCCCGCCCCAGGTTTAAATTCACTATTGAGAGCAGTTACCACTTTGAAATTCCCAAATGGACACTCATAAGCTTGCAGAGATTCACACACATCCTGCTGTGATTTCAGCTTCTCCAAAACTAAAATGAAACCAAACCCACCCTGCAGCAAAAAGCCTAAAGTCAAAGTAAAAAGCTGACAGACAGCCTAGCTCCACCCACTCTCTGACATCACTGCAGTAATAAACACCCATTTCTTAAAGATACTCTCACATGACAGTGTATTGATTGTGGCAAACACTTGGGACTCTTTGTCTAATTCCAACTGCAGGTGGCTGAGGCCCAGATTGGAATAGGTGAGGCCTCCCGCCTGCTTGGTCCTTGATTCGGGGGATTGGGTACTTATCCACCTAGGTAGCCTGGTCGATTGTGTACTTATAGTCATCACATATTCCCATTGATTGGTCTGGTTTCAGCACGGGACTATGGCGGCTCCCCCTCGGAAAATTGCATTGGTTTAATTATTCACCATTCCATTCATTATTTTAGCTTCAGTTCGACCTTTAAAAAAAAATTTAGAGTACCCAATTCATTTTCCCAATGAAGGGGCAATTTAGCGTGTCCAATCCACCTACCCTGCACATCTTTGGGTTGTGGGGGCGAAACCCACGCAAACACGGGGAGAATGTGCAAACTCCACACGGACAGTGACCCAGAGCCGGGATCGAACCTGGGACAGCAGGGCTAACCACTGCACCACCTTGCTGCCCCAGTTCGACCTTTTGATGCAGGGCGTAAGGGACTGGGCTGGCCCTGAAAAACTTAGGCATCGAGTCTGGCTCGACATAACCTTTGGCCTTCATGCCCTCGATCCGGCCTAACTCATTGCGCGACAGGCCCTCGTATCTTCGCAGGACGTCGTGAAAAACTATATTTGAGATTTTGAAGATTTCCAGCCAATTTAGTTTAATTCATTGTAACTAGTCCCTTTCCAACAGGTTTGATCTGTGCCCCTCTATGGCAAAGGCAGCTCGTTCTTTGTAAGTTACTGCCGTACTGGCGGTCCCAAGAATTTTTCGGGATTCCCTCGTATAGATTTATAGCTTGATCATCGTGCTACCCAAAGTCAGGGTCTGAACCCCTTCTCGAACGTAATCAAATGTCTGCTCCCCCACATCTGTAACCGATGCCCCGATATCATCTTCCATTTACAAAGGCTTTCCAATCACTTGTAGAATTATTGTATTTATAGAAAATTTAGAGTACCCAATTATTTTTTTTTCTAATTAAGGGGGCAATTTAGTGTCGCCAATCCACCTGACCAGCACATCTTTGGATTGTGGGGGTGAAACCCACGCAGACACGGGGAGAATGTGCAAACTCCACTCGGACAGTGATCCAGGGACGGGATTCGAACCTGGGTCCTCAGCGCCGCAGTTCCAATGCTAACCACTGCGCCACATGCCGCCTCCGCTGGTAGAATTATTTTGATTGGGGCTTATTTACTTTGACAACATTCAGACTCTACGGATGCGATTTATTGGGCACACTGCACCCAAAAACAGCTGGCCGCAGCGCAGTGTGGCTGATAACAGCTGGGAGACCCTGCTCCCGGGATCTTCCCAGCTCGCAACACCTCATGTGATCTAATGCGATCTTGCGAGACATTGCGATGTGAATCCTGCCCATTGTGGGCGAGATCATTTTTTTAGCGCATCTGCGTATTAAATCGAGATAGCAAATCTCACTTTAATGTGCAGATTCCTGAGTTACCTGAGACGAGGGATCAATCTCTCTTGCCTTGGAGACCTCGCGCTAACGCCGTTCAGTACTGGTCAACAGAAACAGGACCAGATGGAACAGCACTCGTGGGGGTCTCCCAGGAGATCGGAGGCCCCCAGGTGCAAGTCCTTTGGGTGGGGTGGCACTCTGGCACTGCTGGTGCCACCCATTTACCCTGGAACCATGGCACTGCCAGGCTGGCACTCTGGCAGTGCCACCTAAGTGCCAGCCTAGCACTGCCAAGGTGCCCAGATGGAACTGCTAGCTGGCAGGGCACTGCCTTGGTGCCAGATTGGCACTGCCAAAGTGCCAAGCATTCTTTGCACGGGAACATTTCGGCCAGGGTGCCCTGTTGTGGGTGTTTGGGGGGGGGGGGAATGGAGGGCTGGAAATCGTCCTATTGTGCGTTGGAGCTTGGAAAGGGACGGGGGTCGTTTCGGGGGCCTTGGAGATTGGGGCGCCATTTTAAAATGGCACCCTGGTCTCTCGCTACACTGAGGAGTTACAGCGAGCAGAGCGCCTCAGTATACAAAATGAGGCTATGTGCAGCCTCGGCCGCGCATTCCCCGTTGAGGCGCCTTATCAAACGCAAGTTGCATTTTATAGCCTTGTGTTTCTCTGCGCTGAAAAGCCAGGGATGACACAGCTAAACATGCTCGCTATGGGACTTTTTTCCCATTTAGTTAAATTGTGCCCTACATATCGTGCTCCTCCTCAGAGCTTGATGCATGATCAATTACAATTAAAGACGAGTTAATAACATAACTGAAGGCTTTAATAGACTAGAACTGTTCCCCAACAGCTTCGGTACAAAATGAGGGCTGCTGGGACGGCACCGGTTCTTATACCCCGCCTGTCAGGGCGGAGCTACATACCAAACAGCCAATGGTAAACCCCTAGGTTTAACCAATGGTCTTCAGCCTCTCGGGTACTGCAATACCTGATAATACCACATTCACCCCCTGTTAAAAAAAGAGTCCAGTGGGGGTGGTGGCCAGTGGTTACAATTGCATCTAACATGGTATGATCAGAAATGGAGGTACCGTGATATCTCCTTACAGGGTTGTCGAGAATATTTACAAGCGTGGAAGATATATACATTGTTCATATAAAGCGACAGTTACATTGAAGCAATCAGTCGGTCGGGTGGCCTGGTCGTCCTCCTGGATCGTCTGGGCTTCGGTGGTGATTCTGGTGGGGGTCCGGGCATCTGCGACTCCGTGGCTTCGGCCTCCATGGCAGCTTCGTCACCCCTAGACGGCGCTGGTGGAGCAAACGGTTGACATGAGAGGGGGGCGCCTGTAGGGGGTGTCAGTGGGTGGGAGGGCCTAGGCAGGAACGGCGGGAGGACTGACCCTCCTGTGAGGTGCTGTGGAGGGGGGGGGGGGGAATAATGGTTCGGGTGCGCGTGGGGTTCCGGCGGGCGCCAGGTCCCGAAGGGAGACTGTATCTTGCCGGCCATCGGGGAACGCCACGTAGGCATACTGGGGGTTAGCGTGCAGCAGGTGCACCCTCTCGACCAATGGGTCCGACTTGTGCGCCTGCACGTGCTTCCGAAGCAGGATGGGTCCAGGTGTTGCTAGCCAGGTCAGGAGCGAGGTCCCAGAGGAGGACTTCCTGGGGAAGACAAGGAGACGTTCATGAGGTGTCTGGTTGGTAGTTGTACAGAGCTGAGACCGGATGGCGTGGAGGGCCTCTGGGAGGACTTCTTGCCATCGGGAGACTGAAAGATTCCTGGATCGTAGGGCCAGTAGAATGGTCTTCCAGACCGTTCCGTTCTCCCTCTCTACCTGCCCATTTCCCCCGGGGTTGTAACTGGTCGTCCTGCTTGAGGCAATGCCCTTGTTAAGCAGGAATTGACGCAGTTCGTCGCTCATAAAGGAGGACCCCCTATCACTGTGTATGTACGCGGGGAAACTGAACAGTGTAAAGATACCCTGGAGGGCCTTGATGACGGTGGTTGTGGTCATATCTGGGCAGGGGATGGCGAATGGGAACCGGAAGTACTCGCCAAGCACGTTCAGGAAGTACTGGGCGTAATAACTGAAAAACCCGAGGCAGCGCTTCAGGGCCTTGGGGCAGTAAGGGAGGGGGAACTCCATAAGGGGGCGCATGTGTTCAGGGTCAGGGCCTATAACTCCATTTCGCACTGCGTAGCCGAGGATGGCTAGGCGGTCGGTGCTAAATACGCATTTAACCTTATTATACGTTAAGTTAAAGATTTTCGCGGTCTGGACAAATTTTCGGAGGTTGGTGTCGTGGTCCTGCTGGTCATGGCTGCAGATGGTGACGATATCAAGATACGGGAACGTTGTGCGTAAGCCGTACCAGTCAACCATTCAGTCCATCTCGCGTTGGAAGACCGAGACCCCATTAGTGACACCAAAGGGAACACATAAAAATTGATAGAGCCGCCCATCTGCTTCGAAGGCAGTGTATTTGCGGTCACTAGTACAGAGGGGTAGCTGATGGTAGGCGGACTTGAGATCCACCGTGGAGAATACTTTGTATTGCGCGATCCCGTTTACCAGGTCGGATATGCGGGGGAGAGGGTACGCATCCAGCTGCGTAAACCTGTTGATGGTCTGACTGTAGTCAATGACCATCCTATGTTTCTCCCTGGTCTTTACCACCACTACTTGAGCTCTCCAGGGACTGTTGCTAGCTTCAATGACCGCTTCCCTCAGTAGCCTTTGGACCTCTGACCTGATGAAGGTCTGGTCCTGGGCACTGTACCGTCTGCTCCTGGTGGCGACGGGTTTGCAATCCGGGGTGAGGTTCGCAAACAGGGAAGGCGGGTCGACCTTAAGGGTCGCTAGGCCGCAGACAGTGAGGGGGGGTATAGGGCTGCCAAATTTGAAGGTCAGGCTTTGCAAGTTACATTGGAAGTCCAACCCTAGGAGTGTAGCCGCGCAGAGGTGCAGCAGGGCATAAAGGCGGAACTTGTTGAATTTCCTGCCTTGGACCGTGAGGTTTGCTAGGCAGAACCCCTTTATCTCCACCGAGTGTGACCCGGAGGCCAGGGAGATTCTTTGGTTTACAGGGTGGGTAACAAGTGAACAGCGCCATACCGTGTCGGGGTGTATAAAGCTTTCCGTGCTCCCAGAGTCGATCAGGCAGGACATCTCGTGACTGGTGATGAAGACCTTCGTTGTTGCTGTTGCGAGCGTCCGAGGTCGATTTTGGTCCAGAGTCACCGAGGCCAGATGAAGTAGTTGCAGGTTTTGATCGGGCAGCGTGTAGTCGGCCAAGCTGGGGGCCTGGGGCCCCATCCAAGATGGCGTCTCCCATGGGTCGCACATGGTGGTCGGGGATGGACAAAATGGCGGCGGGGATGGACAAAATGGCGGCGCCCATCCGTCCAGCGTGGTGTCCGAGGGGCAAGATGGCCACGCCCATGGGTCGCACGTGGCCCTCGGATAGGGGGTGGCGGTGAGTGCTGGCCGCCTGGGGCCCAAAGGGAAGGTTGCCGCGGCGGTCCGGAGTCGCTGGAGACCATGGCCACGGCTCGTGCCTGGCAGACCCCCATAAAATGGCCCTTCTTGCCGCACCCTTTGCAGGTGGAGGTGCGGGCCGGGCAGCGCTGGCGGGGGTGATTTGCCTGCCCGCAGAAGAAACAGCGGGGCCCGACGGAGTTAGCGGGCCGTCTTACAGCACAGGCCTGCGGAGACCCGGGGAAGGTCTGTGGGGCTGCCGCTGCGGGATGCCACGCAGCCCAGGGGGCTGCCACATGGTCGGGCGCATAGGACTGCGCGTTTCTGGAGGCAACGTCCATGGACCCTGCCAGGGCCCGTGCCTCTCTAAGTCCCAGGGTGTCTGTCTCTTAGAGTCTTTGGCGGATCTCTGAGGAGCTCATACCTGCTACGAAGGCATCCCGGATTAGGAGTTCCGTGTGCTCGCTTCCCGAAACTTGCGGGCAGCCACAGTTTCTGCCCAGCACCAGTAGCGCACGGTAGAACTCCTCCAACGATTCCCCGGGGCTTTGCCGTCTAGTTGCAAGCAGGTGACGTGCGTAGACCTGATTTACAGGGCGGATATAATGTCCTTTTAACAGTTCGATCGCAGCATCGAAGTCCTACGCCTCCTCGATGAGGGTGTAGATCCCAGGGCTTACCCTTGAGTGCAGGAGGTGCAGTTTCTGTTCTCCTGAGGGGGTGCCTCCGGCCGTCTCGAGGTAGCCTTTAAAGCACGCCAGCCAGTGCATAAATATCGCCGCCGAGTTCTCCGCGTGGGGGCTGAGCTGTAGACACTCAGGCTTGATTCAGAGATCCATCCTTTCAGCTTAAGTGTAGTCTATTAAATTGATGCACGATCAATTACAATTAAAGACGAGGTAGGACCATAACTGAAGGCTTTAATAGACTAGAACTGTTCCCCAGCAGCTTCGGTACAGAATGAGGGCTGCTGGGATGGCACCGGTTCTTATACCCCGCCTGTCAGGGCGGAGCTACATACCAAACAGCCAATGGTAAACTCCTTGGTTTAACCAATGGTCTTCAGCCTCTCGGGTACTGCAATACCTGATAACACCACAGAGCTCTTCTCCACTTAGTTCAGTGGTGTCATGGATTGCTCCTGTTGATGTTTTCTTTCACATCAGCACGCTCTGCCTTGCCTGGCAACAGATCTGGATATAGCCTCTTCCTTCGATTGCGACGTGACTAAGTGGTTGAAGGCTTTTGAGTCGGGGTTGTAGGTTTGAGGCCCACAAACCATCAAGAGTATCGCCTTCGTCTTCCGGTTGCGGCTATGCTGAGCTAAGTGGCACGTTTGGCAGCTCCTGCCAGAAACTGACTTTTGGGCTCTTTTTAGGGGCCCCAGTGGCATTTGTTCGACAGTTCCCAGTGTGGGAAGGTGACAGTACGATTTCCCCGGCACTGTATGGATTGGACCAGGAGTGGAGCGGTGAAAAAGGTAACTTTGGTGCAGCGAAAAGTGCTAGGGAGGAAAACCAAGATGGCGGTGGGTGGAGACCAGGCAGCGTGGGCACAGTGGTCGCAAGAGCAGCAGGGGTTTCTCAAGCGCTGCTTCACGGAATTGAAAGCAGAGCTGCTGGAGCCGATGAAGGCTTCGATCGACAAGCTAGTCGAGACCCAGAAAGCCCAAGGGGCGGCGATCCGGGAGGTGCGGCAGAAGGCCTCGGAGAATGAGGACGAGATATTGGGCCTGGCGGTGAAGGTGGAAGCGCACGAGGCGCTGCATAAGAAATGGCAGAAGTTGGAGGACATGGAGAATCGGTCGAGGAGGAAGAACTTGCGGATTGTGGTTCTCCCGGAGGGAGTGGAGGGGTTGGATGCTGGGGCATATGTGGCCACGATGCTGAACAGGTTGATGGGCGCGAGTGCCTTCCCGAGGCCCCTGGAGCTGGATGGGCCCACCGAGTCCTGGCGAGGAGGCCCAAGTCTAACGAGCCGCCGCGGGCGGTATTGGTGCGGTTCCACAGCTTGGTGGACAGGGAGTGTGTCCTAAGATGGGAAAAAAGGATTGGAGCAGCAGGTGGGAGAATGCAGAGGTCCGTATATACCAGGACTGGAGTGCGGAGGTGGCCAAGAAGAGGGCCGGGTACAATCGGGCTAAGACGGTGCTACATCGGAAGGGGGTGAAATTTGGGATGCTGCAGCCAGCGCGACTGTGGGTCACGTTTAAGGACTGGCACCATTACTTTGAGACACCGGAGGAGGCGTGGACCTTTATCCAGGCCGGAAAGTTGGACACGGACTGAGGGTCGGTTGTGAGGGGATGTCACAGGGGGGGCTACTCTGGTTACTGTGTTTTGGGGGATGTTCTGTTCTGTACTGTTTCCTTGGGTGCTGGGTGGGGTAGGTTGAAATGGTTCGAAGTGGGGGTTTTGTGAGAGTGTGGGCGTCGGTGGTTGGAAGGACGGGGCCCCATTGGGGGGGGAGGGGAGATGGGAGGCCCGAGGTGGGGGAGCTGGGATTAGGCCGCAAAAGGGAGTTGCGCCAGCGAGGGCGGGGCCGGTCTGATGGAAAGCGCGGGCTTTTTCCCGCGCTCGGGAAGGAAGGGGGCGGGGGAAGGGCAGTGTTGGAGAGGAGCGCCCGCTGATGGACGGGGGGGCGGGGGGGGGGGGAGAGACTAGCACACTGGAGGGTCGATGGAGTGGCGGGAGTGGCCGGGGTCAGCAGGAGTCAGCTGACCTATGGGAGTGCTATGGGGGGAGCAACGCAGCTAGGGGGGACCTATCTGAGGGGGTGGTGGGGGCGGGGACTGGGTTGCTGCTGCATTGGCCAAAGGGGAGCTGGAGCTCGGAGAGAGAGTCGGGGTGGGGGTCTGTCACTGGGGGGAATGGAGAGTGCGGGAGGCGTGGGCACGTGGCTGGCCTAGAAAAGGAGATGGCTAATCGGCAGGGGGGGGGGGGGGGGGTTGGGGGGGAGGGCGGGAAACCCCCGATCCGGCTGATAACTTGGAATGTGAGAGGCCTGAACAGGCCGGTCAAGAGGACCCGTGTGTTCGCGCACCTGAAGGGACTGAAGGCAGATGTGGTTATGCTCCAGGAGACGCATTTGAGGGTGGCAGATCAGGTTAGGCTGAGAAAGGGGTGGGTAGGGCAGGTTTTCCACTTGGGGTTGGATGCAAAGAATCGAGGGGTGGCAAATTTGGTGGGGAAGCGGGTGTCGTTTGAGGCGCTGAACATCGTGGCAGACAATGGAGGTAGGTATGTGATGGTGAGCGGTAAGCTGCAGGGGGTGCGGGTGGTATTAGTGAATGTATATGCCCCGAATTGGGACGATGCCGGATTTATGCGGCGCATGTTGGGCCGGATTCCGGACCTGGAGGCAGGAAGCTTGATAATGGCGGGGGGGGGCGGGGGGGACTTCAACGCGGTACTGGTTCCAGCATGAAGACCATAAGACATAGGAGCGGAAGTAAGGCCATTCGGCCCATCGAGTCCACTCCACCATTCAATCATGGCTGATTTCAACTCCATTTACCCGCTCTCTCTCCATAGCCCTTAATTCCTCAAGAAATCAAGAATTTATCAACTTCTGTCTTAAAGACACTCAACGTCCCGGCCTCCACCGCCCTCTGTGGCAATGAATTCCACAGACCCACCATTCTCTGGCTGAAGAAATTTCTCATCTCCGTTCTAAAGTGACTCCCTTTTATTCTAAGGCTGTGCCCCCGGGTCCTAGTCTCCCCTGCTAATGGAAACAACTTCCCTACATCCACCCTATCTAAGCCATTCATTATCTTGTAAGTTTCTATTAGATCTCCCCTCAACCTCCTAAACTCCAATGAATATAATCCCAGGATCCTCAGACGATCATCGTATGTTAGGCCTACCATTCCTGGGATCATCCGTGTGAATCTCCGCTGGACCCGCTCCAGTGCCAGTCTGTCCTTCCTGAGGTGTGGGGCCCAAAATTGCTCACAGTATTCTAAATGGGGCCTAACTAATGCTTTATAAAGCTTCAGAAGTACATCCCTGCTTTTATATTCCAAGCCTCTTGAGATGAATGACAATATTGCATTTGCTTTCTTAATTACGGACTCAACCTGCAAGTTTACCTTTAGAGAATCCTGAACTAGGACTCCCAAGTCCTTTTGCACTTCAGCATTATGAATTTTGTCACCGTTTAGAAAATAGTCCATGCCTCTATTCTTTTTTCCAAAGTGCAAGACCTCGCACTTGCCCACGTTGAATTTCATCAGCCATTTCTTGGACCACTCTCCTAAACTGTCTAAATCTTTCTGCAGCCTCCCCACCTCCTCCATACTACCTGCCCCTCCACCTATCTTTGTATCATCGGCAAACTTAGCCAGAATGCCCCCAGTCCCATGATCTAGATCGTTAATATACAAAGAGAACAGCTGTGGCCCCAACACTGAACCCTGCGGGACACCACTCGTCACCGGTTGCCATTCCGAAAAAGAACCTTTTATCCCAACTCTCTGCCTTCTGCCTGACAGCCAATCGTCAATCCATGTTAGTACCTTGCCTCGAATACCATGGGCCCTTATTTTACTCAGCAGTCTCCCGTGAGGCACCTTATCAAAGGCCTTTTGGAAGTCAAGATAGATAACATCCATTGGCTCTCCTTGGTCTAACCTATTTGTTATCTCTTCAAAGAACTCTAACAGGTTTGTCAGGCACGACCTTCCCTTACTAAATCCATGCTGACTTGTCCTAATCTGACCCTGTACTTCCAAGAATTTAGAAATCTCATCCTTAACAATGGATTCTAGAATCTTGCCAACAACCGAGGTTTGGCTAATTGGCCTATAATTTTCCATCTTTTTCCTTGTTCCCTTCTTGAACAGGGGAGTTACAACAGCGATTTTCCAATCCTCTGGGACTTTCCCTGACTCCAGTGACTTTTGAAAGATCATAACTAACGCCTCCACTATTTCTTCAGCTATCTCCTTTAGAACTCTAGGATGTAGTCCATCTGGGCCCGGAGATTTATCAATTTTTAGACCTCTTAGTTTCTCTAGCACTTTCTCCTTTGTGATGGCTGCCATATTCAACTCTGCCCCCTGACTCTCCGGAATTGTTGGGATATTACTCATGTCTTCTACTGTGAAGACTGACGCAAAGTACTTATTTAGTTCCTCAGCTATTTCCTTGTCTCCCATCACAAAATTACCAGCGTCATTTTGTAGCGGCCCAATGTCTACTTTTGCCTCCCGTTTGTTTTTAATGTATTTAAAGAAACTTTTACTATCATTCCCAATGTTATTGGCTAGCCTACCTTCAAATTTGATCCTCTCTTTCCTTATCTCTCTCTTTGTTATCCTCTTTTTGTTTTTGTAGCCTTCCCAATCTTCTGACTTCCCACTACTCTTTGCCACATTATAGGCTTTCTCTTTTGCTTTGATGCATTCCCTAACTTCCTTTGTCAGCCATGGCTGCCTAATCCCCCCTCTGATAACCTTTCTTTTCTTTGGGACGAACCTCTGTACTGTGTCCTCAATTACTCCCAGAAACTCCTGCCATTGCTGTTCTACTGTCTTTCCCACTAGGCTCTGCTCCCAGTCGATTTTCGTCAGTTCCTCCCTCATGCCCCTGTAATTACCTTTATTTAACTGTAACACCTTTACATCTGATTCTACCTTCTTTCTTTCAAATTGGAGATTGAATTCTACCATATTATGATCACTGCCTCCTAAGTGTCCCCTTACTTTAAGATCTTTGATCAAGTCTGGCTCATTACATAACACTAAGTCCAGAATGGCCTGTTCCCTCATGGGCTCCATCACAAGCTGTTCCAAAAAGCCCTCCTGTAAACATTCAATTAATTCCCTTTCCTTGGGTCCACTGGCAGCATTATTTACCCAGTCCACCTGCATACTGAAGTCCCCCATGATCACTGTGACCTTGCCTTTCTGACATGCACTTTCTATTTCGTGGTGCATTTTGTGCCCCCGGTCCTGGCCACTGTTAGGAGGCCTGTACATAACTGCCATTATGGTTTTTTTGCCTTTGTGGTTCCTCAACTCTACCCACACAGACTCCACATCATCTGACCCTATGTCGTTTAGTGCTATTGATTTAATTTCATTCCTAATTAACAAGGCAACCCCGCCCCCTCTGCCCACCTCCCTGTCTTTTCGATAGGTTGTGAATCCCTGGATATTTAAATGCCAGTCCTGAACCCCCTGCAACCATGTCTCTGTGATGCCTACCACATCATACCTGCCAGTCACAAGCTCATCTACCTTGTTCCGTACACTGCGCGCATTTAAATATAGCACCTTTGATTCTCTATTGACCGTCCCTTTTGGTTTTCTTAGTGTGGTGGACCTTGGTTTACTGAGCCTTTCCTTACACTGTGTCATATTTTGTGGGATGGGGACTATCATAACCTCTCCTGAGTTTTGTCTTTTCGTGCTTTTTTGTATTCCTAAGCAGCTACGCTTCCCACTGATTACTTCACCTCTTGGTTCCCTGACTTTCCCTTCCCCCCCAATCTTTAGTTTAAAGTCCTATTGACCACCCTATTTATTCTTTTCGCCAGAACACTGGTCCCAGCTCGGTTCAGGTGGAGACCATCCCAACGGTATAGGTCCCCCCTGTCCCAAAACTGATGCCAGTGTCCCATGAAAAGGAACCCCTCTTTCCCACACCACTCTTTCAGCCACGTGTTAACTTCCCTGATTCTTGCCTCCCTATGCCAATTTGCACGTGGCTCGGGCAGTAATCCGGAGATTATGACCCTTGAGGACCTGTTTTTTAATTTGAATCCTAGCTCTTTATAATCTCTAAACAGGTCCTCTTTCCTAGGCTTGCCTATGTTGTTGGTACTGGCATGGACCACAACAACTGGATCCTCCCCCTCCCTCTCCAGTATCCTTTCAAGCCGGTCAGAGATGTCCTGCACCCTAGCACCGGGCAGGCAACATACCATGCGGGACTCTTTATCCTGCTCACAAAGGATACTATCTATCCCCCTGATAATAGAATCCCCTACAACTACAACTTGCCTATTTACTCCCTCCCCTTGAATGGCCTGCTGAACCATGGTGCCTTGGTCAGCTGACTCATCCTTCCTGCAGCCCTGTTCGCCATCCACACAGGGAGCAAGTGCCTCATACCTGTTGGACAGGGTCAAGGGCTGAGACTCCTGAGTTCCTGACTGCTGGTTCCCTTTACCTGCCTGACCGCTCCAGGTCCAGGACGGGTAAGAGGCTGGCGGCGGCCAAGGTGCTGAGGGGGTTTATGGACCAGATGGGAGGAGTGGACCCATGGAGGTTTGTCAGGCCGGGGGCCAGGGAATTTTCTTTTTTTTCCCACGTCCATAAAGCCTACTCCCGGATAGACTTCTTCGTTAAAAGCAGGGCACTAATCCCGAGGGTGGAGGACACGGAGTATTCGGCCATAACCATCTCAGACCATGCCCCGCATTGGGTGGAGCTGGAGCTAGGGGAGGAGAGGGACCAGTGCCCACTGTGGTGCCTGGATGTGGGCTTGCTGGCGGATGAGGAGGTGAGCGGGCGGATCCGGGGATGCATTGAAAGCTATCTAGAGGCTAACGAAAATGGGGAGGTGCAGGTGGGGGTGGTCTGGGAGGCGCTGAAGGCGGTGATTAGGGGAGAGCTAATCTCCACTAGGGCCCACAAGGAGAGGAAGGAGAGGAGAGAGAGGGAGAGATTGGTGGGGGAGATTTTAAGGGTGGATAGGAGGTATGCAGAGGTCCCCGAGGAGGGACTACTCAAGGAGCGACAAAGCCTCCAGGCCGAGTTCGACCTGTTGACAACCAAGAAGGCAGAGGTGCAGTGGAGGAAGGTGCAAGGGGTGGTGTATGAATATGGGGAGAAGGCTAGCCGGATGTTGGCACACCAGCTTCGGAAGTGGGAGGCAGCGAGGGAGATTGGGGGAGTTAGGGATAAAGGGGGGAACACGGTGCGGAGTGCGGTGGGAATAAATGGGGTATTTAGAGACTTTTATGAGGAGCTGTATAGGTCTGAGCCCCTGAAGGAGGAGGGGGAGGATGCGTCGATTTTTGGATCGGCTGAGGTTCCTGAGGGTGGAGGAGGAGCAGTTGGCTGGGCTTGGGGCACCGGGAGGAGCTGACTAAGGGGCTGGGGAGTATGCAGGCGGGTAGGCACCGGGGCCAGATGAGTTCCCGGTGGAATTTAACCGGAAGTACATGGACCTGCTGGGCCCTCTCCTAGTGAGGACTTTCAATGAGGCGAGGGAGAGGGGGAGGCCCTACCCCCGACCATGTCCAGGGTGCTGATCTTGCTGATCTTGGAGCGGGACAAGGACCCATTACAGTGTGGGTCGTATAGGCCAATCTCTCTCCTCAATGTGGACGCGAAGCTGTTAGCGAAGGTGTTGGCTACCAGAATTGAGGACTGTGTCCCGGGGGTGATTCATGAGGACCAGACGGGTTTTGTGAAGGGAAGGCAGCTGAATACCAATGTGCGGAGGCTCCTTAACGTAATCATGATGTCTGCAGTGGAGGGGGAGGCGGAGATAGTGGCGGCGATGGATGCGGTGAAGGCTTTCGATAGGGTGGAGAGGAACACCGGGTATCGTTGTATGCCGATGACCTGTTACTGTATGTGGGGGACCCAGTGGGGGGGATGCCGGAGGTGATGTGGATCCTCAGGGAGTTTGGGGACGGTTCCGGGTATAAGCTCAACGTGGGGAAGAGTGAGCTCTTCGTGGTACACCCAGGGGACCAGGGAAGGGGGATAGACGAGGTTCCATTGAAAAGGGCGGAAAGGAGTTTTCGGTGCCTGGGGATCCAGGTGGCCTGGAGCTGGGAGGCCCTCCACAAGCTCAACTTGATGTGACTGGTGGAGCAGGAGTTTAAAAGGTGGGATATGCTGCCACTCTCCCTGACGGGTAGGGTGCAGTCGGTGAAAATGACGGTGCTCCCAAGGTTCCTTTTTGTATTCCAGTGCCTCCCCATCCTGATCCCTAAGGCCTTTTTTAAGCGGGTCAGCAGGAGCATCGTGGGATTCGTGTGGGCGAAAAAGACCCCGAGTGTGAGAAGGGTGTTTCTGGAACGGAGTAGGGACAGAGGAGGGTTAGCGTTGCCCAATCTGTGTGGGTACTACTGGGCTGCCAATGTGGCGATGATACGCAAGTGGGCAATGGAGGGGGAGGTGGCAGCGTGGAAGAGGCTAGAGATGGCGTCCTGTGTGGGCCTGAGTCTGGGAGCGCTGGTGACAGCACCGTTGCCGCTCCCGCCGACAAGGTACACCACGAGTCCGGTGGTGGCGGCGACTTTGAAAATTTGGGGGCAGTGGAGGCGCCACAGGGGTGAGGTAGAGGCTTCGGTTTGGTCCCCGATCCGAGAGAACCATTGGTTCGTCCCGGGGAGAATGGATGGAGGGTTCCTGAGCTGGCACAGGGCAGGAATTAGAAGGATGGGGGACCTGTTTTTAGATGGGACGTTTGCGAGCCTTGGGGCGCTGGAGGAAAAATTTGGGCTTCCCCCGGAAATGCCTTCAGGTACATGCAGGTAAGGGCGTTTGTAAGACGGCAGGTGAGGGAGTTCTTGCTGCTTCCAGCACTCAGGATCCAGGATAGGGTGCTCTCGGGGGTGTGGGTTGGAGAAGGCAAGGTCTCGGCGATCTACCAGGAGATGCAGGAGGAGGAGGAGACCTCAGTGGAGGAGCTAAAGGGTAAATGGGAGGAGGAGCTTGGGGAGGAGATAGATGAGGGTACGTGGGCGGACGCCCTGGGTAGGGTTAATTCCTCCTCCTCTTGCGCCAGGCTTAGCCTGATACAATTTAAGGTTCTTCACAGAGCACATATGACAGGGGCGAGGCTGAACAGGTTCTTTGGGGTGGAAGACTTGTGTGGGAGGTGCTCGGGGAGCCCAGCAAATCACACCCATATGTTCTGGGCGTGCCCGGCGCTGGATGGGCTCTGGAGGGGTAGTGCGAGGACGGTGTCTAAGGTGGTGAACACCCGGGTTAAGCCGAGCTGGGGGTTAGCACGATTTGGGGTATACTTTGTGTTTACTACTGTGTTTATGTAGTTGTAAGATGTTTATTTATGCATTCTTTGTTTTTCTTTCTTCTGTAAGGGCTTTTGTTGAAAATATGTAAAAGTTTGAATTAAAATATTTTTTTTTGAAAAGAGTATCACCTTCTGCTTGTTTTCCCGCTGCTATTTCATTCGCTGTGTAGAAATAGTGGAGCCGTTCAATGTAGTGGCTCCAATCTTCGACCCACTGATCGAACGGTTCTAACTTTCTGATCACTGGCGTTTTCACTCACCTTTCGGGTGCTACCGTTGATGGTTCCCCATTCTTGCATGTCTTTGGAGGGTTCTTACTTCCCCCTCAAATCCCGAACTGCTGAAGACTAACAATCAAACCGTTTACCTCGTCGCCGATCTGGTGGCCCGAGACATTACACTGGAGCCTTCCAGTAACAACAAAGGGGGTTTATTTACAGCTGGAAAAGGCCACTGTCAACGGGTGCAGAGCAATCCTGGATAGGCCTTGACACTCCAGCTTCTGGGTCCACACTGCCTGGGTCCCTGTTCCTTGGGTCCCGCACTTTCTCTCTTTTGGCTGGGGTTCACGTGCTCCTGTATGATTGGTCCCAAGCCACTCTCATGGACCACAAAACCCGCCCCCGCATTACCACAGTATCATCGCAAGAGTATAAAAAAACAGTTCGCTGTGTGTGTGTCTGGGAGGAACTAGTAGAGTCTGTGACTTCAGTTTGCTGTTTTGGAAATAAACCTGTTTTACGGTACAGGCCAACTTCAGACTCATTCTTCCGCAACATACAATTATTGGAATTAAGAGTTTCAACTTAATCTTCCTTCTGGTTGGGAGGGGGCTGTGGTGAATGTATTACTGGACCATTTACCATTGTATTGCATTACATTGTATTGTATTGTGTTGATGCCCTTGTGGGCTCCGCCCCCTCGGGGGAGGTATATAGATCTGCAGCCTGTAGGCGGCACTCAGTACAGAGCAGTCGCAGGCAGGCACAGATCTAGCTGATTAAAACCACTGTTCACTTCTACTCATCGTCTCGTGTGAATTGATGGTCACATCAGGGGCAAAACAATGTCAATAGGAAAATCTGACAGTTGGAATATACCAACGCTTTTGGTGAAGGGATACCCAAAATGGCAGCTAATTCCCTCTCTGATGTTGATTAACCCTCTGTGCATTTTCAGTCTTTTCTGTTTTGAATCCCCCATTTGTCGTTGTACATTCCTGACTCTCCCCTTTTGGCATGCCAGAAATTATATTGCGAAGTAAATTATATTGCGAATTATATTCGTTTGAGTGCATACCGCATTGGAAGCGAAAGCCTCTCGCTGACAATACGGTAAGCACTCAGGTGAATTCTTATTTAATATTGCAAGTTAATCAACTATATTACAAATAAACGTACGCTCACTGATTAAAAGCTGAGGCATACCCTCGGAAAGTTCACCCATGAAAAGGCAATACGGGGGGAAAGAAACTACCAATGGTTAGAACTCTTGCATGTGACTCTAGTAAAGCCAGCTTGTTAAACATTATCTGAAGTAGGATTGATTAAAAAAAAAATTTGTTCCAATTCGGTAGAAGAGCAGCGTTATTGTAACATTAGTTCACACGAGATTAATTATTGAAAGACTCTCAGTTACTTTTGAAGAACCAAGTCCAAACTCAGTTAATACTTGTTTGTGCGTTCGGTGAAATGGTTTACGTTTCATCGTTCTACAATTACATATTATCCTCATTGGCTGTTAACACTTTAATACAAACCTACAGAAAGTGCCATCATTGCCCCTTAAAATGGCAATGCTTTCATTAAAAAGGAAGTGTTCCGTCATCTATGTTGGTCTGTTTGAGGAGGGTGAAGAAGGAGATAGGAAGGTATTACTGTTCATTCCATTTTCTCTCCTTTGTTTTCTTCCATTCGATTCCGAGATGCGTCTGTCTGCCTTGGACAGGCTTGGGACTTGGTTCCCAGAAAGACTGTAGAAATATTCTGGTGTCTGCTTCACACTTGCTTATTGATACTACTTCCAAAACCTGATGGGCGCCATGGTAGCACAGTAGGTTTCCTCCGGGTGCTCCGGTTTCCGCCCACAAGTCCCGAAAGACGTGCTGTTAGGTCATTTGGACATTCTGAATTCTCCCTCTGTGTATCCGAACAGGCGGCGGAATGTGGCGACGAGGGGATTTTCACAGTAACTTCATTGCAGTGTTAATGTAAGCCTACTTGTGACAATAATAAAGATTATTATTATTATTAAACCTCTCATGAGTCTAACACACAACTGACTGATGTCAGTAGTACATCATCATCTATGTCATAAATTGACACATCCCATCTATTAGCTAGTTATGCTACCCCCTCCGCAGGTATACTATCCTACTTTTTAACAACAGCATGAACCTCTGTCTTTAACTATTTACATTCCTTTAACTCCCTTTTTGACAACTGCTATTTTGACAATAGCACTATAGTCAGTATGTTAGTACTGTACTCTGTATGCCAGCACTACACTCCGTATGCTTCACCCGATGTCTGTGTCTATGTATTTACATTGTGTACTTGTCGTATGCCCTGGGCGGGATTCTCCACTGCCGCGCCGAAGTGCCCACGCCGTCGTAAACGCCGTCGACGTTCACGACGGTGCGAAACGGCCCCTATCCCGACTGATTCAGGGCCCGATAATGGGCTAGGAGTGGGGCTGCGTCATCTACATGCGCCAGGCCTTGTCGCCGCGTAAAGGCGGCGCCGCATAACTGGCGTCACCCGCGCATGCGCGGTTGCCGTCCTCTCCGAGTCCACCCCGCAAGAAGATGGCGGACGGATCTTGCGGGGATGCGGAAGAAAGGAGGTCCTCCTTCAGAGAGGACGGCCCGATGATCGGTGGGCACCGATCGCGGGCCACCCCACATTTGAGGTACCCCCCGGTGCAGGATCCCCCCTGACCCCCCCCCCCCCCCCCCGCAGGCCGCCCCCCCCCCCCCCCCAGCGTTCCCGCGCTGTTCCCGACGGCAGCGACCAGGTGTGGACGGCAGTGGGGGGAACCCGCCCTTTTGGCCTGGCCGCTCAGCCCATCCGGGCCTGAGAATAGCAGGGGTGCCGGAAAATCGCCATTTTAGGTGTCTCGGGCGATTCTCCGGCCTGCGGAACTCGACGGGGCCATTCCCGCCGCTTGGGAGAATAGCGGGAGGGTGTCGGACCGGCGTCGCGGGAAATTTTGGCAGCCCAGGCGATTCTCCCAACCGGCGCGGGAGTGGAGAATCGCGCCCACTATGTTTTTCATATATGGAACAATCTGCCTGGACTGTATGCAGAAAAATACTTTTCACTGTACCACGGTACACGTGACAATAAATCTATAAATCTAAATAAATCTAAATTTATAAATCTAAATCTAATTACAGATTATTTTTTTATATAAATTTAGAGTACCCAATTGATGCAAGTCTGGGAGGGATGAGGCATTCCAGACATTTGAGAATCGAGTTTATATAGTCAAGCACACAACACAACATAGAATATTTATGGGGGGATGGTAGCAAAGTGGCAATGACACTGGACTAGTATTCCAGAGACTGAGGGCCAATGCTCTGGGCCAACGGGTTGAAATCCCACCATGGCAGCTGGTAGTATTCAGATTCCAATAGTAAATCATACAATCCCTACAGTACAGAAGGAGGTCACTCGGCCCATCGAGTCTGCATCGAGCCTCTGAAAGAGCACCCGACCTAGGCATAATCTCTAGGCATTCCCGTAACCCCACCTAGGGGCAATTTAGCATAGTCAATACACGTAACCTGCACATCTTTAGACAGTGAGAGGATACCGGAGCACCCGGAGGAAACCCACACAGACACTGGAAGAATGTGCAAAGTCCGCACAAGACAATCACCTGAGGTAGGAATTGAACCCGGGTCCCTGGCGCAGTGCGGCAGCAGTGCTAACCACTGTGCCACCCCTAAATCTCGAATTAAAAGCCAATCTGTGTGAAGGCAACCATGAAGTTGTCATTAATTGTCAAGAAAACCCATCTAGTTCACTAATGGTCTTTTAGGGGATTAAATCTGTTGTCCGTACCTGGTGTTGCCCACAGTAATGTGGTCGACTCTTAACTGCCCTCTGGAATGGCCTGGCAAGGCATTCAATTCAAGGGAAATTAGGGATGGGCAAAGAAATGCTGGCTTTGCCAGCGATGCCCAAATCCTGTGAAAGAATGAAAAAGAATTAACACAGAGGGGATGTGAGAAAAGAGAATCCTAATTGCAGGGAATAACGAAAATTGTGCCCACTGTGTTACCGGGAACTTAGAAACATGAGAGAAAAGGGCAGAAAAGGACAGTGACCCCAATGTTATATTAAAAAATGGAGAAAGATTTCCGAGAGAGAGATGTTTGTTTTGCCTCTTCACACTTTTTTCCCCCTAATTTGGGGTAAGAGTGGAAGGACTAACAACATATTAAACCACATCATGAACTCTCCTGCCATATATGGTCAACAAGTCCTGGAGTGACACTTGAACCCTGAGTTGAGATAGGGGACCACCTATTGAGACACAACACCTCCTGTGAGAGATAGTCACTAAATGCAAGTGGATTTGCCTCTCAGGAGGACTGAATTCTTCTATCCTGCTGGAGAATTACTAGTGAATGGAGTTTCTCTAAACATAGAACATAGAACAGTACAGCACAGAACAGGCCCTTCGGCCCTCGATGTTGTGCCGAGCATTGTCCGAATCCAAGATCAAGCTATCCCACCCCGTCATTCTGGTGTGCTCCATGTGCCTATCCAATAACCGCTTGAAAGTTCCTAAAGTGTCTGACTCCACTATCACAGCAGGCAGTCCATTCCACACCCTAACCACTCTCTGAGTAAAGAACATACCTCGAACATCCCTCCTATATCTCCCACCCTGAACCTTATAGTTATGCCCCCTTGTAACAGCTACATCCACTTGAGGAAATAGTCTCTGAACGTCCACTCTATCTATCCCACTCACCATCTTATAAACCTCTATTAAGTCGCCTCTCATCCTCCTCCGCTCCAAAGAGAAAAGCCCGAGCTCCCTCAACCTTTCCTCATAAGACCTATCCTGCAAACCAGGCAGCATCCTGGTAAATCTCCTTTGCACCCGTTTCAATGCTTCCACATCCTTCCTATAGTGAGGTGACCAGAACTGCACACAATACTCCAAATGTGGTCTCACCAGGGTCATGTACAGTTGCAGCATAACCCTGCGGCTCTTAAACTCAAGCCCCCTGTTAATAAACGCTAACACACTATAGGCCTTCTTCACGGCTCTATCCACTTGAGTGGCAACCTTCAGAGATCTGTGGACATGAACCCCAAGATCTCTCTGTTCCTCCACATTCCTCAGAACTCTGCCGTTGACCCTGTAATCCGCATTCAAATTTTTTCTACCAAAATGAATCACCTCGCACTTATCAGGGTTAAAATCCATCTGCCATTTTTCGGCCCAGCTCTGCATCCTCTATCAATGTCTCTTTGCAGCCTACAACAGCCCTCCACACCTCATCCACTACTCCATCAATCTTGGTAAGAGCAGAGGACCCAGCACTGATATAAACCATTTCGAGCTATTTTCACTGAATTTGTGTGGCTTCACCTTTCTGTTTAGTGAAAACTTTATACTCATGGCACATCTTCAAAATAGAGATTTCAGTTCAGATGCTGCAGTGCAATAAATTAATTTTTACACCAGAATTGTTTTAATATAGGAATGCATACGAACCAACTTCATACCCTCCAGTCACATCGATGAACACTCCTCGCAAATCCAAAACTAAATTCAATGTTTGTCCCTCATATTTGTGGCCAATGTTGTATTTGTTTAGTGATGTACTGAGTGACTGTTTTTAGAAATTCTTTCATGGGTGTTGGGGGGGGGGGGGGGGGGGGGTCACTGGCTAGGCCAGCATTTATTGCCCATCCCTAAGTGCCCTTGAGGAGGTGATGGTGCATGGCCTACTTGAACTGCTGCGGTCCATGTGGAGTTGGTAGACCTACAGTATTGTTAGAGAGGGAATTCCAGAATTTTGTTCCAGTGTCAGTGAAGGAATGGCGAAACAGTCCCAAGTCAAGTTGGTGAGTGAGGGGAACTTGCAGGTGGTGGTGGCCCCATGTATTTGCTGCCCTTGTCCTTCGAGGTGGCAGAGTTCGCCAGTTTGGAAGGTGCTGTGGAAGGAGCCATGGCAAGTAGCTGTAGTGTGTTCAGTAGAGGGTACACACTGTTGCCACTGTGCACTGGTGGTGGAAGGAATGACTGTTTAAGGCGCTGGATGGGATGCCAGAGAAGTGGGATGGTTTGTCCTGAATGGTGTAGAGCTTCTTGAGTGATGTTGGAGATGCACCCATTCAGGCAAGTGGGGATTATTCCATCACATTCCTCACTTGTGCCTTGTGGCTGATTGACAGGCTTTAGGGAATCGGGATGAAAGCTAATTGCTGCCGAGTTCCAAAACTCTGACTTGTTCGTCACTGGTCCGGCTACTTGGGGTGATTCCAGCAGTTTCAATTTTAATCCATCTAATTGCTTGTTTTGGGATGTCGCAGGCTCAGAATGGTCCAGGTTTGCTTTCTTTTTTAATGTAAATTTAGAGTACCCAATTCGTTTTTTACAATTAAGGGGCAATTTTAGTGTGGCCAATCCACCTAACCTGCACACCTTTGGGTTGTGGGGGTGAGCCCCACGCAGACACGGGGAGAATGTGCAAACACCACATGGACAGTGACCCGGGCCAGGATCGACCTGGGTCCTCGGTGCTGTGAGGCAGCAGTGCTAACCACTGTGCCACCATGCTACCTCAGCTCAAGTTTGCTTCAATATAACAGTTACTGCAGTTCAAAAGTTGGGTGAAGCACTTTTTAGTGTTTTGACATAACGTTCAGAATTTAATGCTCCCCCCACCCTCCCGCCAAGGTGGGTTCTGAAGCGGGTGGGGGTGCATAAAATAGCATTGGTGGAATTCCCTCTAGCATCCCACCTGCCCACCCTGACTGTGATTGGGGTAGACAGGGTTTCAAACAGGAAGCCCGCCCATGTGCCAATTAAGGCCCTAAAGTAGCCACATAATGCTCACTTAAGTGCCTTTCCCCACCCTGCCTCAATGTTGGCAGGCTCCCAATGATTGAGTGTGGAAACAGAAAAGGTTCTCATTCTCAATCGTAGGTGAGGAGTGGCCTTTCATCTGAAGGCCCCTTCAGACTGGGACACCCTCCCCTTACAGACCAGAGACCTCTGACCCTTCTTTATGTCACTGTCTACCCTCGACAACGAGATTGCCCTCCTGGCGACCCCTCCCTCTCTCCACCGGGGCATCCCCTACCCTCTCTTACCCAGGACCCCCATTGCTTACCATCACTGTGGTTCCCGGGATATAGTCTCAGGCACAGCGCTGCTGTGCCTCTTGTGCCTGGTGTTGTAAGACTTCGTACTGTGCCTCTTGTGACCACTACTGCACGGTGCCCAGATGGGCTGAAGAACTGTCGGCTTATCTGGTTGGCTGATAGCTCTCCAAGACAGGGCTTCCTTCTAAGTGTGGAAAGAGGTCCCACCAATCGACGCTTATTAGAGAATAAAATGGCAGCAGACCTGACAGAGTCAGCGGGGACCTCTGAATGATGGATGCTGAGCGCTAACCGCCCTGAAAATTCAGGCAATACATTATTGTATAAATGCAAGTGTACACGTTTTTGAACATTTAACATCCTTCAGTACTTGTAGCTTAATCATCTATTACTGGAGCCTGAAGAGTAGAGTCGGCATTTGTACTGAGCTTACCTATAGTTGGCTGCTAGGTGGAGATTCCTGATATATTCATGACATTTTTTGGCAAATGTCCTTTGCCTTCATTATACTCCTGCAGTTCTTCACTTGTACTTAAGAGGGAGCTCCTGCTCTACTAAATAATTAATTTTATAGCAAATTTGATTTTGATATTATAGTGCATTTAAATGAGGCACCAAACAATTTGCCCTCTGTTTAGGATAGGATTGTACTGTATGTGTTTTGTCTTTTCATCTGGAATAGGTTGAAGCAAAACCCCACGTACCATACAGTTCTTAATAAGGTGGGTATTTATCTTCTAATCGTTTTCAAATATTCATTTGCCACGTACTTTTCAGTGATTTTTTGCTCATTTGATTTTGTGCAGTTTCTAAATACCATTTTTACGGAGGTACGTTGATGTCAAATATTATATTTCATCAGCTGGGCTCACATTTGGAACATTTTCAGAGGTAATTTCAACTGTTAAAGGCTATCGGGCGCGATTCAACTAATTGGGAACAAATTCCCATAGTGAGTGCGTTTAGCCGCATGTTTCCCAGCACTCGCTACACTCGGCTACAATACGCCACTTGCGTTAAGTAAGGGTCTCCAGTGGGGACTGCGCAGCCGAGGCGGCACATAGCCTCGTTTTCTACACGGAGCAGCTCTGCTCGCCAGAACTCCGCAGTAAAGCGAGAGATTCCGACACGGCTCCCGATCCGCCCCCCCCCCCCCCCAGCCCCAACGCACTATGGGAGGGTCAAACCTGCGGCCCACCAACACCAATGACATGATCGCCAGCACACAAACAATGCCGGCTTGGCACCTTGGCAGTGCCAACCCGGCAGTACCCATGTCAGCTCGCAGTGCCACCTGGGTACCTTGGCAGAGTCAGGCTGGCATGCAGGTGACAGTGCCAGGGTGGCAGTGCCAGGGTTCCTGGGTGGCACCAGCAGTACCAAGGTGCGGCGCTGCCCAAAGAGCATGCACTTGGGGGCCTCCGGTCCCGAGGGAGAGGCCCACAAGTGCTATTTCATCTGGTCCCTGATTCTGGAGATCAGTGCTGAACAGCGCTCGCCCGAGGTCTCCAAGACAAAGGAGATGGACCCCACGTGTCGGGTAACTCGGGAGTCTGCACATTAAAGTGAGATGTTGCGAGCCAGGTAGATCCTGGGAGCAGGATCTCTTAGCTTCTACCGGCCACGCTGCGTTGCAGCGAGCTGCTTTTCGGGTGCAGCGTGGCGGTTCGATTGCCCCCAAAGACTGACTTAAGATGGCTGCCGCAGGCCACCTGATGTTTGGGATTGCCAGTTGGCCAAGCTTCTGGAAGCTTCTAAAAGGTGGATTACAATGAACCTGCCTAGACCAGGTCCTTGTGGAATATCAGAATATCAAACCTGCCCTTTGGCAGGATTTACCCCAAAACAGCAAGGACAATAAGACTTCAGCCTTTTTGTCTCCAGGACTATCAGGTAACAAAAGAGAACTAATGAACCTGATTGGGTACGAGGAAAGTGCTAAGGATCCCTATCTGCCTCGATTGCATGTCACTGGTTTGACCATGGGAGGTGGAAACTCAATCACTAACGTTAATAAACTATCAACTGTTTTCCATCATGTAACAATGGCCAGTCATCAAATGACCACAACCTTTTAAATTTTGAAAGTCTTTTATTACAAAACCCGGGTGCCTTTTGAGTAGTCTGGAGAAGGAACATCTGATGGTAGCAAGGGGGGGGGGGGGGGGGGCGCGGGGCGATCTGGCCCCGGGGGGTGCCCCCACGGTGGCCTGGCCCGCGATCGGGGCCCACCGATCCGATGCTTGCCTCTCCTTCTCAACCAAAGCGAACCTGCCTATTCATACCACACTGAGGAGCAGCAGAGAGAGGAATTCTAAAGAAAACTTCAAATTCCAAAGCAGCATTTCCAGGAGAGACAAAACAAGGACCACAACTTAATGAACTGCCGCAGCCATGAACAACAGTGACAGACTCATAATAAATAAACTCTTTATAGATTTGCCTTTTATCAATTAATCTTAATTTGGCCAAAGGTTAATCTCTTCTACTTTGCAACTTGTCGTTTTGCACGTTTATGTACGTGCATGTGTGTACGTGTGTGTGTGCACGTGTCTGTGTGTGTGTGTGTATTGCACCCGTCAGGGCGGGTGTTCACCTTTTTAATATCTTTACCTGATCGGGACTTTGGCACAATGTAAAGTAACCTCCTACTTGTGGATATCACAGAAAGCCTGTCGGACTGAGTTCTTTGCGATCAGCACATAAATAGTTAAGTACATACACTGAATTAGCACATTAACCCATATAAAAGTCAAAGGCCTGCTATGATCAACTGAGCAATGGGGAGAAGGGGGAGTCCTTGCAGTGATCCTCACCTGGCTGTACATTATTTTATTCCTTCTTGCGTTAAAAAAAAATGAATGCCTCTTGGAACAGTGGGTTTGGAAATATTTCTTTTGTTTTTTTAAATATATATTTTATTCAAGATTTTTTGGCCAAACATAACAGTACGTAGTGTTTCTTTTAAACAACAATAAAGCAATATAAATAACAGTGGCCAGTTTTAAACAAATAAATAAATAATATATGAACAGAAACAAAAACCAAACTAAATGGCAACTGCCTGGTCAAAAATAAATACTCTCCAAAGATACAATCCAACAGTCCAATACACATTACCTAAAACAAGTGCCTATACATATACAATAACATCCCTGAGAGTCCGTCCGATTCCTCCCCCCCCCCTCCCCCCCCCCCCTCCCCCCTGGGTTGCTGCTGTTGTCTTCTTCTTTTCCATTCCCTCTATCTTTCTGTGAGGTAGTCGACGAACGGTTGCCACCGCCTGGTGAACCCTTGAGCCGAACCCCTTAGTACGAACTTAATCCGTTCTAACTTTATAAACCCTGCCATGTCGTTTACCCAGGTCTCCACGCCCGGGGGTTTGGCTTCCTTCCACATTAACAATATCCTGCGCCGGGATACTGGGGACGCAAAGGCCAAAACATCAGCCTCTCTCGCCTCCTGCACTCCCGGCTCTTCTGCAACCCCAAATATAGCCAACCCCCAGCTTGGTTCGACCTGGACCCCCACCACCTTCGAAAGCACCTTTGCCACCCCCACCCAAAACCCCTGTAGTGCCGGGCATGACCAGAACATGTGGGTGTGATTCGCTGGGCTTCTCGAGCATCTCGCACACCTACCCTCTACCCCAAAAAATTTACTGAGGCGTGCTCCAGTCATATGCGCCCTGTGTAACACCTTAAATTGTATCAGGCTTAGCCTGGCACACGAGGACGATGAGTTTACCCTACGTAGGGCATCAGCCCACAGCCCCTCCTCAATCTCCTCCCCCAGCTCTTCTTCCCATTTCCCTTTCAGCTCATCTACCATGATCTCCCCCTTGTCCGTCATTTCCCTATCTATGTCCGACACCTTACCATCCCCCACCCATGTCTCTGAGATCACTCTATCCTGCACCTCCTGCGTCGGGAGCTGCGGGAATTCCCTCACCTGTTGCCTCGCAAAAGCCCTCAGTTGCATATACCGAAATGCATTTCCTTGGGGCAACCCATATTTTTCCGTCAGCGCTCCCAGACTCGCAAACGTCCCATCTACGAACAGATCTCTCAATTGTGCTATCCCTGCTCTTTGCCATGGTCCAAATCCCCCATCCATTCTCCCTGGAACAAACCTATGGTTATTTCTTATTGGGGACCGCACCTAGGCTCCAGTCTTTCCCCTATGCCGTCTCCACTGCCCCCAAATTTTCAATGTAGCCACCACCACCGAGCTTGTGGTGTATTTCTTCGGTGAGAACGGCAACGGCGCCGTCACCATAGCTTGTAGGCTAGTCCCACTGCAGGATGCCCTCTCCAATCTCTTCCACGCCGCTCCCTCCTCTTCTCCCATCCACTTACTCACCATTGAAAAATTGGCGGCCCAGTAGTACTCACTTAGGCTCGGTAGTGTCAGCACCCCCCTGTCCCTACTACGCTGCAAAAATCCCCTCCTCACTCTCGGGGTCTTCCCGGCCCACACAAAACTCATAATACTCTTCTCGATTCTTTTGAAAAAAGCCTTTGTGACCACCACCGGGAGGCACTGAAACACAAAAAGGAATCTCGGGAGGACCACCATTTTAACCGCCTGCACCCTCCCTGCCAGTGACAGGGACACCATGTCCCATCTCTTAAAGTCCTCCTCCATCTGTTCCACCAACCGCGTTAAATTAAGCCTATGTAATGTACCCCAATTCTTGGCTATCTGGATCCCCAAGTACCGAAAGTCCCTTGTTACCTTCCTCAATGGTAAATCCTCTATTTCTCTGCTCTGCTCCCCTGGATGCACCACAAACAACTCACTTTTCCCCATGTTCAATTTATACCCTGAAAAATCCCCAAACTCCCCAAGTATCCACATTATCTCTGGCATCCCCTCCGCCGGGTCCGCCACATATAGCAACAAATCATCCGCATACAGAGATACCCGGTGATCTTCTCCTCCCCTGAGTACTCAAACCCCTCAATGCTATGGCCAGGGGCTCAATCGCCAGTGCAAACAATAACGGGGACAGAGGACATTCCTGCCTCGTCCCTCTATGGAGCCGAAAATAATCAGACCCCCGTCCATTCGTGACCACGCTCGCCATCGGGGCCCTATACAGCAACTGTACCCATCTGATATACCCATCTCCAAAGCCAAATCTCCTCAGCACCTCCCACAAATAATCCCACTCCACTCTATCAAATGCTTTCTCGGCATCCATCGCCACCACTATCTCCGCTTCCCCCTCTGGTGAGGGCATCATCATTACCCCTAGCAGCCTCCGTATATTTGTATTCAGCTGTCTCCCCTTCACAAACCCAGTTTGGTCCTCATGAACCACCCCCGGGACACAATCCTCTATCCTCTTTGCCATTACCTTGGCCAGAATCTTAGTGTCCACATTCAGGAGGGAAATAGGCCTATAGGACCCGCATTGCAGCGGGTCTTTTTCCTTCTTTAGGAGGAGCGATATCGTTGCCTCTGACATAGTCGGGGGCAGCTGCCCCCTTTCCCTCGCCTCATTAAAGGTTCTCATCAGTAGCGGGGCCAGCAAGTCCATATATTTCCTATAGAATTCAACTGGGAATCCGTCTGGTCCCGGGGCCTTCCCCGCCTGCATGCTCCCAATCCCTTTCACTACTTCCTCCGTCTCAATCTGTGCTCCCAGTCCCGCCCTCTCCTGCTCCTCCACCTTAGGAAATTCCAGCTGATCCAGAAAGCACATCATTCTCTCCTTCCCATCCGGGGGCTGAGCTTCATATAATCTTTCATAAAATGCCTTGAACACTCCATTCACTCTCTCCGCTCCCCGCTCCATCTCTCCCTCCTCATCTCTCACTCCCCCTATCTCCCTCGCTGCTCCCCTTTTCCTCAGTTGGTGGGCCAGCAACCTGCTCGCCTTCTCCCCATATTCGTACTGTATACCCTGTGCCTTCCTCCATTGTGCCTCTGCATTACCCGTAGTCAACAAGTCAAATTCTACATGTAGCCTTTGCCTTTCCCTGTACAGTCCCTCCTCCGGTGCCTCCGCATATTGTCTGTCCACCCTCAGAAGTTCTTTCAACAACCGCTCCCTTTCCCTACCCTCCTGCTTTCCTTTATGTGCCCTAATAGATATCAGCTCCCCTCTAACCACTGCCTTCAGCGCCTCCCAGACCACTCCCACCTGAACCTCCCCATTATCATTGAGTTCCAAGTACCTTTCAATACACCCTCTCGCCCTTAAACACACCCCCTCATCTGCCAATAATCCCATGTCCATTCTCCAGGGTGGACGCTGTTCTTTTTCCTCCCCTATCTCCAGGTCCACCCAATGTGGAGCATGATCCGAAATGGCTATAGCCGTGTACTCCGTCCCCGTCACCTTCGGGATCAGTGCCCTTCCCAAAACAAAAAAGTCTATCCGTGAATAAACTTTGTGGACATAGGAGAAGAACGAAAACTCCTTACTCCTAGGTCTACTAAATCTCCAGGGATCTACTCCTCCCATCTGCTCCATAAAGTCCTTAAGCACCCTAGCTGCAGCCGGCCTCCTTCCGGTCCTGGACCTCGATCTGTCCAGCCCTGGGTCCAGCACCGTATTAAAATCTCCACCCCCAACTTCCCCACTTCTAGGTCTGGGATTCGTCCTAGCATACGCCTCATAAAGTTGGCATCATCCCAGTTCGGGGCATATACGTTCACTAAGACCACCGCCTCCTCTTGCAATTTGCCACTCACCATCACGTATCTGCCCCCACTATCCGCCACTATGGTCTTTGCCTCAAACATAACCCGCTTCCCCACTAGTATGGCCACCCCCCTGTTTTTTGCGTCTAGCCCCGAATGAAACACCTGCCCCACCCATCCTTTGCGTAGTCTGACCTGATCTATCAGTTTCAGATGCGTCTCCTGCAGCATAACCACATCTGCCTTAAGTTTCTTTAGGTGTGCGAGTACCCGTGCACTCTTTATCGGCCCGTTCAGCCCTCTCACATTCCACGTGATCAGCCGGGTTGGGGGGCTCTTTACCCTCCCCTCTTGTCGACTAGCCATCTCCTTTTTCAATCCAGCTCCTCACCCGGTTCCCACGTAGCCGTATCTCCCCCCAACGGCGCCCTCCCGCCCCGACCACCCCACCCCATACCAGCTCCCCCTTCTCCCCAGCAGCAGCAACCCAGTTAACCCCCCCCCCCGCTAGATCCCTCACTAGCGTAATTGCACCCCCCATGTTGCTCCCAGAAGTCAGCAAACTCTGGCCGACCTCGGCTTCCCCCCGTGACCTCGGCTCCCACTGTGCGAGGCCCCCTCCTTCCTGCTTCCCTGTTCCCGCCATGATTACCATAGCGAGGGAACAAAGCCCGCGCTTCCCATTTGGCCCCGCCCCCAATGGCCGGCGACCCCAGCTCCTCATCCTCCCTCCCCCCCTCCCCCACGATATGGGGAAGAGAGAAAAGTTACAGGGTCGCAGGATTAACAACTTGGGAAATCATCTCTTCCCCTTTTCCCCCTCTTCACCCCACATATTCGTCCCACCACTTTGTCCCAAACGTTCTGTTTCTAGCCCGTTTATTCCAGTTTCTCCTCGACAATAAATGTCCACGCCTCTTCTGCCGTTTCAAAGTAGTGGTGTTTCCCTTGATGTGTGACCCACAGTCTTGCTGGTTGCAGCATTCCAAATGTAATCTTCCTTTTGTGCAGCACCGCCTTGGCCCGATTAAAGCTTGCCCTCCTTCTCGCCATCTCCGCATTCCAATCTTGATATACGCGGCTCACCGCGTTCTCCCACCTACTGCTCCGAGTTTTCTTTGCCCATCTGAGGACCATCTCTCTGTCCTTATATCGGAGAAATCTCACCACTATGGCTCGAGGAATTTCTCCAGCCCTCGGTCTTCGCGCCATAACTCGATAGGCTCCCTCCACCTCCAACGGGCCCGTCGGGGCCTCCGATCCCATTAACGAGTGCAGCATCGTGCTCACATATGCCCCGACGTCCGCCCCTTCTGCACCTTCGGGAAGACCAAGAATCCTTAAATTCTTCCTCCTCGCATTATTCTCCAGCACCTCCAGCCTTTCCACTCACCTTTTGTGTTGTGCCTCGTGCATCTCTGTCTTCACCACCAGGCCCTGTATGTCGTCCTCATTCTCAGCAGCCTTTGCCTTCACGACCCGAAGCCCCTGCTCCTGGGTCTTTTGCTCCTCCTTTAGCCCTTCAATCGCATGTAATATCAGGGCCAACAGCTCCTTCTTCATCTCCTTTTTAAGTTCTTCCACGCAACGCCGCAGGAACTCTTGTTGGTCAGGGCCCCATATTAAACTGCCTCCTTCCGACGCCATCTTGCTTTGTGCTTGCCTTCCTGGCCGCTGCTCTAGAGGATCCACCGCAATCCGGCCACTTTCCCCTCCTTTTTCCATCCGTGTCCAGGGGGGATTCCCTTCTGGTTTGCCGCACAGTGTTTTTAGCCGTTAAAATTGCCGTTGGGTCTCCTATTAAGAGCACAAAAGTCCTTTCCACCGGGAGTTGCCGAAACATGCGACTTAGGTGGTCATCGCCGCACCCGGAAGTCGAAATATTTCTTTTGAACCAAAAGTATTGTCTGCAAATTCACCGGAAAGCTGACTGTGACATGAACCGTTTAAAGGGTTTAAGAATTAACACAGAGGGGATGTGAGAAAAGAGATTGTGAAAAACAAATGGTCATGGAGTAGCAATTAATTTCAGAGCAAGGCACGGGGTCTGGAGGCAAATCAGTTTCAAATTAATGATGCAGTTTATTTCAATGCACCCTGTGGTAGTCACCACTGTTGTATTATATTGTATATACTGCACTGCATATGAGGGTATTACGGTAAGGCCCCTGTACTACAAGGGGTAGATCCCTGCCTGCTGGCTCCACCCAGTAGGCGGAGTATAAATGTGTGTGCTGTCCGAACTGCAGCCATTTCGGCAACAGCTGTAGGGGGCCACACATCTCTGTGTAATAAAGCCTCGATTACGCTCTACTCTCATCTCGTCGGAATTGATAGTGCATCACACCCCAAATCCAGTTGGATAGATTTTGTGAATTACCACTCTTAGTGCAGAGATCTTGGACAATGGCTTTAAAATGATTGAATAGACGTCCATTGCGGGGGGGAGGGGGGTGCTGACCTTTACCTGTATTTCTCTGCATTTCTATTGTTTAGAATCCTGTGCTGGGAGCAATAATTTGTGAAATCGGCCCTACTATTTCAAGATCACATTGATACAAGAGCGAAGAGAGAAAAGAAATGAAGCAAGATGCGCAATTATAAAGCTCCTTTCACAACCTCAGGCTATCCCACAATGATTCACAATCCACGGAGTAATATATTTAAAGTACAGCCACTGTTGTAATGTAGGGAACACGGCAGTCAATTTGTGCACAGCAAGCTCTCGCAAATAGTGAGATTGACCAGATAGTCAGACTTTGTGATGTTAATTGAGGGACAAATATGGGGATGACTCCCTCGCTTTTTATGTCCACTTGAGAGGGAAGGTGGGGGTTCGGAATGGCAAGAGGACATCAGGGCTGGGGTGCCTGCATTCACTTTATAACATCAACTACCCAATGATATGCTCTCGGCTGTAGCGTGGCCTGAACCCTCTCCCATTTTAGTTCTCTTCCTTTGCATTATGTGTCATCTTTCGATGGAAACCAGAAACTCATTCTGGGTGTCAGTGCACGCTCATGCAGCTAAAGGTTACAATGATTTTACATGTGGAGACCTTTGAAGGTGTCAGTATGAAGGTTTTCGTTTGGAAAGCCATTGTAAAGCAGCCTGAATGTGCAGCTGTTAGAGGGCGGAAATAAGCAATGAAGAGTTGTACGGTAATGTGGGTGCTAAGTATGGACCTGCAGTAAATGTGCAACAGGTTGACACTCAATTGGCCGTTTTTTCCAGGCCCCCTGCGGCGGGTTTTCCGACAGCAGAGGTCGCCCGCCATTGGCCACCAGTGAGATGTTCCGGTTCTGCATGGTACCCCCCGTCCCGCTGCCAATGAACCAGCCGGGGGGGTTTGCCTTTGGCGGAAGATACCACTGGCAGGTAGGGCTGGAAAATCCTGCCCAATGCCTTCTAGAATCAGCACAGGAGGTCATTCAGCCCACTGTTTCTGTGTCAGCTCCTAGTTCAGCTATCGATTACTCTTATTCCCCAAGAACACGCAAAAGCACAAGAAATAGGACCAGGTGTAAATCGCACAGCCCTTTGAGCCTGCTCCGCCACTCAATACGGTCACTGGTCTTGGGTTTCAACTCCATTTTCCCGTTCACTCCCCATTTCCCTTAATTCCCTGAGATATCCCAGCCTTACAGGAGCATGGCCTAAATTACTGAGACCAGCTTTGTGTTCTAGATTTATTCACTGAATTTAAATTTCACCAGCTACCATGGTGGGACTTGAACCTGTGTTCCCAAAGCATTAAACCTGGACATCGGGGTTACTAATACCAATAACATTACCATTACTCCAGCATCTCCCCATGTGCTCTTTCTCAGTCTGTTGTTTTTCCTTTATCTTCAACTGGTTTGTATTGGTTCAGCTATTATTTTAAATGCGCGACACGGCAGCCATTCCCTATCTGCTCTGACTAACCCATGAATGCACACGTGGGCCATCTGTGCTGTTGGGTACACATGGCAGCTAACTCAAGATGTGACATCTTCTTCAGTATCGATTCGCAGGCCACAGAGGTAGTAGTGAAGGCTGACTCCTTCAAGGCACTTTACTGGGGAGTGTGCCCTCGAGTGACAAACAGGGATAATTCTCTTTGCTCTCACTTCGTCCCATTGCTCCTCAATGTCACTAGTCATCAAACAAGTTCTGTTTTATCACTCGCCCGCAGACTCTATTTCCTACAATTGTCTTGCCTTCCTTTGTTTTCTGTCAGCTATTTCTTTCCCCCCAATACAGTGCAAAGGCTGATAAATAAGTCTGGAGTCTTTGCTCCTTTGGTAAGGCTGGAACTATTTTTGGCCTCCCATTTTTAAAATAGACGTCCATCTTTCTCACTGACAATGTGGAATTGTGCTGTGTGTGGTCCTGGCTCCATCTTGATATTAGGTCATCGCCTGGCAGCTTCCTCTTCATTTCCTGATATTCCAGAGTGGAGGAGCCTGCAATTTCCCTGCTGCAGTTTTGAAATTTCATGGGCTTCGCAGCATTTAGTGCCAGCTCTGGTGACTTCTTTGAAGATTGCAATTCAAAGCGAAGCTACTGAAAGCTGGTAGCCCTACTTGGGGGTGTCGTCCACATAGGAGCATTTAGCAGGCTGAGCGGGGGAGTTAGGGGAAGGAGTAAGAGCATCAAATTGCATCAGCAAGTCGCTGCCGGTGCCACAAAAGCACATTAGTTGACCACAAGCAGCTGACTAAGTGTTTTGGAATGACAACCCGAGAAGGATTTTTTGATAGACAGTCTGAACTCTCCGTTTCCAGGCATCGATCTATGTTTACACCCTGGAAAGTTGAGATTTCCGGGACGGAATGTGTCAGTCTGCCATAGAATTTGTTTCTCCGACAGGGTCGTAGGTTTCCCACATAAGGATGAGATGCAGCCACACCCAACCCCCCAATGCACCCCTCGCCCCCCAACCCCCAACATTAATAACTTGGGGTTTCAGCAGCCGTTTCAGGTTATTTCGGGAGGAATAAACAATTTCCATCCTTTGTCACACAAAGGAATTGAATCCCAAAATCATTTGCGGACCCCCTTCCCCGAATGGGACTTGGATACTTTTCCCAACTTTTCCTTTTTTCAGAGGCCACAAAGCCAGAATCATTGATGGACAGGGATTAAACTCACATCACACCGATCAGCAAGCATGTTCCAGGCAACAGAAACATCCTACAAGATGCCCCCTGCGTTTCCTTGTTTGATTTATCTCAGCCCTCCTCCTCCCACCAATCAATCTGCAAGATTAGCAACATCTGACGGGGTGGCAGGGGGAGCGTGGGCATAGGTCAACAGACAAGGGTGAATTTGACAAATTCCTGCTCCTGCTCACCTCCATGTCTGAATTTCCACACAATGCACCTAATCTGCCCCATATTTTTCAATTCAGGCAACACAGATGGACCACTGTCACACCACGAGGTATCAGGGAAACTGTGACGATAATAAATATCCCAAGCCTGCTGTTACACATACATTCCTGGTGCTGTTATACAATTAAATGAGCACCGGTATGATGGAATTGCATTATCTTTGTCTATCAGACGGGTGCCAAACTTAAAACAGTGGTCTTAAAACTGTGGTTTGTTGAGAAATGGCGGGAACAACCAGCTGATGTCACTGAGCTCGAAACCACTGACTCGCAAGTTGTAAAGTCAAGGCTCCTGGGCATGTTTTTGTCTGGGTGTTAATTTTAATGGAAATGTGATTTGAATAAACATGTGAGCACGACCTGGCAAAAAGCCCCAGCAGAATTTTTGTATTTTTCCATTGCTGCTCTGAGTTTGGTCCCATTTTAAAATCTGGGTAAGGAAAATAATTCTATTAAATGCCTTGTTCAAGGCCACTAAACAAAATGCGTGTAAATTGCTTTGGGGTGAGGAGTAATATTAAAAAGGCAAGGCAGTTCTGCACTCTACCTCAGATATAGCTCTACAAACGAAGGGCGAAATTTCAAAGCGTCATTAGAACATTATTTGAGTAACCGCAATTTGCAGCAAGTCACATTTACAAATAATTTCTGTGCTCGCTGACTTACATTGGTTCCTGCTCCAGCAACACTTCAATTAAAAAAAAAAAATCTCCTCCTTGTTTTCCACTCCCTCCATGGTCTCATCTCATCCTCTCTCTGGAACCAACTCCAATCCTACAGCCCTCCAAGGAGTCTTCACTCCTCCAACTCTGGCTACTTGTGCTTCTTTAATTTGAATCATTCCACCACTGGCTGCCTCGCCTTCAACGACCTAAGCCCTGAATTGTCGAATTCCCCAGGGGCAGCACGGTGGCCTAGTGGTTAGCACAGCTGCCTCATGGCACTGAGGTCCCAGGTTCGATCCTGGCCCGGGTCACTGTCCGTGTGGGGTTTGTACATTCTCCCCGTGTCTGCGTGGGTCTCACCCCCACAACCCAACGATGTGCAGGCTAGGTGGATTGGCCACGCTAAATTGCCCCTTAATTGGAAAAAATAATTGGGCGATCTAAATTTTTTTTTTAATTAAAAAATTGTAGAATTCCCTCCCTAAAACTCTCTGCCTCTAAATCGCTCTCTTTCCTTTTTTAAGCCACTGTTTAAAACATCTTTTTGACCAGATTTTTGTTAATCTGTTCCAATATTTCCTTTGTGTTTCGGTGTCAGGTTTGGTTTGATTACACAGCTATGAATTAACTTGGGGTGCTACACTACATTAGAAGTGCTTTAAAAACACAAATTGTTATTGTAACTTAATTATACCGCACATTTCTGTAAAAGAAGAAAGGACTTGTGAAACAAGCATTTAACCTTGTTTACGAAGAAAGGAAGAAAGCACAAGCATTTATATTGTATCCCGATGTAACAGCCAATCAACTGCCTTTGAAGCGGAGGCATGTACAAGTCAGAATTAAATCCCAGTCTAAATCTGGCCATACAGGGTGCGATCTAACCGAATTGTAACAGAGTCCCGTGTTGAGCGTGTTCAGCCGGGTTTTTCTATCGAACGGGAGTTTGGTGCAATTCGGGGTCCCAGTGGGGATTGCCTCACCGAGGCCACACTTAGTCCCGTTTCCTACACTGAGGAGCTCTGCTCGCCAGAACTCCCCAGTACAGGAAGAGATCGAGATGCCATTTTTAAATGATGCCCTGAACTCTCGGTGCCCCACCCCGCCGTGCCACCCGTGGACCCTCCAACTCACCTATAAGGGGGTCCTTAGGCCCCCCCCACAACTCACCTTACATGGACAGGGCACCCCAGGCCCTGACGTGGAAAATTGCCAGCCTTGCACCACCCCTGCCGGCTGGCAGTGCCAGGTTGCTCAGTTGACAGTGGCAATGTGTCCGTGTGCCACAACCACCTGGGGGCCTCCGTTCCCCCGTTTGTAGGTGCCAATTTTGAACAGCGCCCCTGTCTAAGGTCTCTGAAGCGAAGGGGTTAGATCCCAAACCCTCAGTCGATCAGGCGTGCTGCACATTACAGCGAGACTAGCTGCCTCACTCTAATGTGCAGATTTGGCAAATACCAATCCTGCCCACAATGGGCGGGATTGAGATTGCAAGGTCGCACGAGATCCCGTTAGATCTCGCAAGGCATGGCTAGCCGAGTAAATCCAGGAAATGGCCTCTCCAGCCACATCACGCCCACAATGTGAGATCTTTCAAGAAGGCTAGATCACAACACTTGGGCTTGACGTTCAATGGCAGCCCAATTCAGTGTGGTGTCAAGCTGAGTTTACAATTGTTCAGGCAAGTCCCCATAACCTCCTGGTCTTTATAAACTTAAGCAGAATGACCTTAGGCTGGAATGTTGGGATTCTCTGTTCCTGCCGGCAGCGAACCCCAGGAGTAGAGAATGCCGCTGCCAATGAACGGCGCGCCTTCGAGAAACATGCGGCTGTGGGAGGGGAGAATCATGCCCTTACTGGTTGGAGAAAACCATCTTGCAAAAAATGAAAAATCCACCGGCATTGACTAGAGCTCAGTACATGAGCTCATGCCCTGGCAGTGGCAATTCTGCATCACGCCGCGAAAGTGTTGACTTGTGCAATGTGAAGTCAGCCAATTGATTAGCTAATAAATATTCTAATATCTTACAAAAGAAATATTAACTTAAGTATGATCTAATAATTATGGTGAGGCTGATGATGCCACATTCAGTGGATTCAGTAGATTATTTACACTTAAAGTAATACAACAATGATTAAAATGCTCAATTTTTTCCACGCTGACTCTAGCTACAAAGAAACGCCAAATCCTAACTCTATTATTATTTTTACTTTTATCTTTATGTTTATTCAGGCCCTTGCTTTAGATATGCTACTGTTTGCCCTTAAGTCTCTTACAGTATTAGGAAATGTGTTTGATAAAATACATTCAATACTTGTAATTGTGTGCACTGGAAGTATGGAACCTTGCTCGACGGGCACTTGGGCTCAGATGCAGCCCTATTATGTTAGAACTCTTTCTTGTCTTCGTGTGCCTGTCTAGTCGGGTCTTGTGCTGGGAAGGCAGCCTCCAAAAATGATTCATTTGAGTCCAACTGTTGCCACCGGATGGCATCTTATGTTTTACCAGGAGAACATTTCCATTTCCCACTTCAATCAAAGTTGTGGGTCAAGAAATTCAGAGTCAGTGAATTGATATGGTGAAGGAGGCCATTCGGCCCATCGTGAAAACACCAGCTCTCCAGGTGAGCATCATGACTTAGTGCCACTCCCTACCTTTTCCCCGTACACCTGCACATTATTTCTATTCAAATAATCATCTAATTCCCTCTTGGAATGCCTCGATTGAACGTGCCCCCACCACACCTCCAGGCAGTAGATTCCCGACCCAAACGTTTTTTCTCCTATCACACTTGCTTCTTTTGCAAATCACTTAAAATCTGCCATCTCGATCGTTATTCTTTTACGGGCAGGAACAGTGGGCGCGATTCTCCACTCCCACTCTGGTTGGGAGAATCGCCTGGGCCGCCAAAATTTCCGGGGACGCCGGTCCGACGCCCTCCCGCGATTCTCCCAAGAGGCGGGAACGGCCCGGTCGAGTTTTGCGGGCCGCAGGCCGGAGAATCGCCGGAGACACCCAAAATGGCGATTCACCGGCACCCCCGCTATTCTGAGGCGGGCCCGGATGGGCCGAGCGGCCAGGCCAAAATGGCGGGTTCCACCCGGCGCCGTCCACACCTGGTCGCTGCAGTCGTGGGCGGTGCTTGAATGCTGGGGGGCGGCCTGCGGGGGGGTGAGGGGGCATCCTGCACCGGGGCGTACGTCAGATGTGGGGCGGCCCGCAATCGGTGCCCACCGATCGTCGGGCCGTCCTCTCTGAAGGAGGACCTCCTTCCTTCCGCGGCCCCGCAAGATCCGTCCGCCATCTTCTTGCGGGGCGGACTTAGAGAGGACGGCAACCACGCATGCGCGGGTTGGCGCCGGCCAACCCGCGCATGCGCGGATGACGTCCGTTATGCGGCGCTGGCCGCGTCATCTATGCGGCGCCGCTTTTACGCGGGCAACAAGGCCTGGCGCGTGTAGATGACGCGGCCCCGATACTGGCCCATTGTCAGGGCCTGAATCGGTCGGGACCGGGCCATTCACGACGGCGTTCACAACGGCGCGGCCACTTCGGCGTGGGAGTGGAGAATCCCGCCCAGTTTCTCCCCACCTACTCTGCCTAGCCCCCTCAAGACTTTGAACACCTCGATGACATCTCCTCTTAACCTTCTTCTCTCCGAGGAACAGTCTTAACCTCTCCAATCTATCCTCATAACAGAAGTTCCTCATCCCTGGAAACATTTCTTGTCAATCTTTTCCACACTCTCACCAATGTATTTGCATCCTTCCTATAGACTTCCTATGGTACGGCACGTTAATTGTGCACAATTCTCCAGCGGATGTTTAACTAGTATCTTGTTTAAGTTTTACATAATCTCCTCATCTTGTACTTTGTGTCACTATTAATAAAACCCAGAGTACTCTCTGCTTTATCAACTGCTCTCTCCACCGGTTCTGCCACCTTCAACGACCTATGCACATATAAACCCAGGTCACTCTGCTCCTGCACCCCCTTAGGATTTTTACCCTTTATTTTATATTGTCTCTCTATGATCTTCCTATCACTTCATGCTTCTCCGCATTTAAAACAACTATTTTATTAAGGCATTAATGCAAATAAGAGAAGAAGCAAAATTGTACAACATAATAAATAACTACCACCCACACCCCCCCACCCTTCCCCTCTTTCCATCCTGCCTTCCCCATTTTAACGCCCTTATTCCCCCCTCACCTCCCCCCCACCCCTCCCCTGCCAACACCTCAATCCTCCTTAAAGAAGTCAATAAACAGCCACAACCTCCGGGCGAACCCAACAACCGACCCGCTCAAGACAAACTTGATCTTTTCCAACCTCAGGAATTCTACCAGGTCACTCACCCACATTGCCGCTTTCGGTAGCTCCGAGTCCCTCCACCCAAGCAAAATCCATCTCCAGGATGTCAGAGAGGCAAAGGCCAAAACATCGGCCTCTCTCGCCCCCCTGGACTCCCGTGTCTTCCGACACTCCAAATACCGCTACCTCTGGGCTCGTGGCCAGCTTTGCCCCCAACACCTCGGACATTACGTCCGCAACCCCTACCAGAACCCCTTCAGCTTCGGACACGTCTAAAACATGTGGCCTCCCGTGCACCATCCACACCTGTCCTCTACTCCCTCAAAGAACATACTCATCCTTGGCACTGTCATATGCGCCATGTGAACTACTTTAAACTGAGTAAGGCTGAGCCTTGCACATGACGAGGCGCATTAACCCTCCTCAGGGCCTCTTCCCACGCCCCAAGCTTCTCCGCATTTAACTTCATCTGCTACTGATCTGTCCATTCCACCAACTTGCCCATGTCCTTTTGAAGTTCTCCACTGTCCTCCTCACAGTTTACCATACTTCCAAGTTTTGTATCATCTGCAAAATTGGAAATTGTCCCCTGTACACTGTCACATCACCCTGGGCTGGTGCGCGATCAATTCCAGTCCCACTTGACTCAGAGTTGCAACACAGGTAACATTAGAGTTTATTTAAAATACCTGAAGTCCTTGGCTCAGCCCAGTAAACTACAGTCACCAGGTTTGTAACTTTAACATAAGTAACCTTTTATTATGCACAGTATTATAATTAAATGGACAGAAAATGTAACTGATGATCTAATACCCCTTTCCTTCCTAACTACCCCCACACACATACACAGACAAACACAAAGATGGGAAAGCTTGGTGGATAGGGGAATAAAATATTAATAACAACAAAAGAATAAGGATCTTTGATACACTGGAATGACTTCTAGTTAGTGTTTTTTCTGAAGTTCAGCTTTCATTTTGATACTTCTTCCTTCGAAGCTTGAGATGGTTTTGTCTGACACGGTTGTCTGTCTTCTGTGCAGACTCAGCATCATTCCAAGTTCAGAGCAAAGGATGTGCCGGGCATTCACTACTTTCAGAACAATAAAGCAATTCTTTCACTTCAGCAAGCAGGAGAGAGAGAGAAAGACAGCATTTCTTTCATTTCCAAGGTCTAAACGCTTCTGCCCAGTTCTCTCCGAAAGCACCTCGCAGGAATCAATCACCGACCATTGTCAGGCAGAATATTGTCCCTGGCCAGCCCACCTGGTTGCCAGTTAATCAATTGATCCAACTCCCTCCAAACCTGGTTCCTAAGATCCACTTGATGCCGAGGAGTCTGGCTTCTCCTCATAAAAAACAAAACCTGGAACATAGCGTTCCGACAATCAGGCTGTTTCAACATTGAGTCTTCTGCTTAAAGGGGCATTCCGATTATGGGTCCACGGACCAAAATAATAAAATAAAACATAAAAGAAATGGGAACAAAGGAAATAAGCAGGAAGGAATCTTACAACACCAAGATCCAGATCATTAATATATATCAAGAAAAACAAGGGCCTCCATACCAGTTCCTGGGGAACACCACTAGAAACCTTCCTCCAGCCTGAAAAAATACCCTTGAGCATTACTCTCTGCTTCCAATTATTTACTCAATTTTCATTATCTTTGTAGAGAGGCCTCTAGCACCAAGCCTAAACGACAGCATCCTCCAACACTACAGGCAGGTTGCAAAACATGACTGTTACACCCCAAAATCAGGGCAAGCCAATTTTTGGCCCTCAGCCTGTAAGAGTGAGATTAGAAGTTTAGGGACACTGATGTGTTCTGTACTCAGAGCCACTACGAAATGGGTTAAGATTATCCAACCCTGTCCAACATGTAGCCTTAGGGGAAACAGGAAGAGAGGATTTCAGCCCAGAAATCTGGGTTATGTTCGAATACAGGTACCAGAGCAGAATATATAGCATAGTAACCCAATAGGCCACCGAGTATCACAATGGTTGGGTGTCCTTAATTCCTTTTCACCGTAAAATGATGCCGTGAGATACTAGTCTCTGAATATTTAACATAGTTGTATGAAATTTGTACCACTCTTATTTACAAGGGCTGTTTAACTCTTTTGCAATATGTGAGTAACTTAACAGTGGAGGAAGGAATTTAATACAGAAAATTAAATGTTGCCACATTGGTATCCACAGTGTAATTTCCAGCCGTGTGAATATTTCTCTAAGACTTGATGTATTTTGTCATAACTGCTGCTGGGAGGGTTTTCGACTCCTAACATATGGTTGATATTTCATGACAACAATTTATATTCATATAATACCTTTAATAAAATAATGCTTCTTAAAGAGCTAGACAGGAGCATTATAAAACAAAGTATGATACAGAATCACACATCAGATCAGATGACCAAAAACCTGGCCAAAGAGGGAGATTTTAAAGACTGTCTTCAAGGAGAGTGTTTTAATATTAATTTTTAATAACCACAGCTCCACATCAGAACAGCTCATTTCAATTGCAGAATACAAATTAAATTAAAATGGATAGAATTCTCTGGATTCTTTCCTTTCTCTGAGCTGGTCAAAATGAAAAATAACTTTAGTAAACGGTAATTGGAGCTGTAACTTTCTTTTCCTGTGTTCCATTAATAACAACACTTGCAAAAAATCCTTTTTAAAAAATAAATTTAGAGTATCCAATTCTTTTTTTTCAATTAAGGGGCAATTTATCGTGGCCAATCCACCTACCCTGCACATCTTTTTGGGTTGTGGGGGGTGAGACCCACGCAGACACGGGAAGAATGTACAAACTTCACATGGACAGTGACCCGGAGCCGGGATCAAACCTGGGTCCTCAGTGCCATGTGACAGCTGTGCTAACCACTGCGTACTTACAAAAAACCTTGAAATACCTTCACAAATCATTGGAGAACCTCCTTTAATTCATTTGCTTCGCCGGATTCCATTGGATAGTCAACTTACTGGTTAGTAAGTTTAAACTATCTCGTTACACTAGGCTCATTCTACAGTACCACAACACACACGTAGGTATATACCACAACGCACGTAGGGATTCCCGTGGATGTCCTGCCTCATTGGCCCCTGTGGGAATTGCCAGGTTTCAGCTTCTCATTGGTCACTAATCAAACACCCACACAGAATTGGTTGGACTGACATGGGTGGATACGGATATGCGTGTGGCGGGTGAAGGTGTTCAAGCGCTGGATACAGACACTGGGTCGGCAAAACGCAAATACGAGTCTACAAATCTGGCTAGTTCCTTTAGACTTCAAATTAACTGCTTAAATTAACTCTCTCATTTAATTCCTTATTCAGGGTTAGGCAGCACATGACCCAGTTTCCAGTGCAGTCCGTGTTACTTTTGCCTGCCCTGAGAGTACTCAAACTCTGATTAATCGTATTTTTTCTACAATATCCTGCACCCGAGGTAGGCCTTAAAATAACAAGCAATAGATTTTGTACTGATATGTTTAACCTCTCATGCTGGTGTCCCTCAGGGATCAGTGTTGGGCCCACAATTGTTCACAATTTACATATATGATTTGGAGTTGGGGACCAATTGCAATGTGTCCAAGTTTGCAGACGACACTAAGATGAGTGGTAAAGCAAAAAATGCAGAGGATACCGGAAGTCTGCAGAGGGATTTGGATAGGTTAAGTGAATGGGCTAGGGTCTGGCAGATGGAATACGATGTTGACAAATGTGAGGTTATCCATTTTGGTAGGAATAACAGCAAAAGGGATTATTATTGAAATGATAAAATATTAAAACATGCTGCTGTGCAGAGAGACCTGGGTGTGCTAGTGCATGAGTCGCAAAAAGTTGGTTTACAGGTGCAACAGGTGATTAAGAAGGCAAATGGAATTTTGTCCTTCATTGCTAGAGGGATGGAGTTTAAGACTAGGGAGGTTATGCTGCAATTGTATAAAGTGTTAGTGAGGCCACACCTGGAGTATTGTGTTCAGTTTTGGTCTCCTTACCTGAGAAAGGACGTACTGGCGCTGGAGGGTGTGCAAAGGAGATTCACTAGGTTAATCCCAGAGCTGAAGGAGCTGGATTACGAGGAGAGGTTGAGTAGACTAGGACTGTACTCGTTGGAATTTAAAAGGATGAGGGGGGATCTTATAGAAACATATAAAATTATGAAGGGAATAGATAGGATAGATGCGGGCAGGTTGTTTCCACTGGCGGGTGAAAGCAGAACTAGGGGGCATAGCCTCAAAATAAGGGGAAGTAGATTTAGGACTGAATTTAGGAGGAACTTCTACACCCAAAGGGTTGTGAATCTATGGAATTCCTTGCCCAGTGAAGCAGTTGAGGCTCCTTCATTAAATGTTTTTAAGATAAAGATAGATAGTTTTGTGGAGCTGAGTCCACAAAAGATCAGCCATGATCTCATTGAGCAGGCTCGAGGGGCCAGATGGCCTACTCCTGCTCCTAGTTCTTATGTTCTAACCTTGCAAAGTGGTCAAATCAACAAGAGTAGTGACATCAGAGAATGTACAGAGTGAATGCACTGGACATCCAAATTGGAGTGAATGAATAGGAGATAGGGAAGGGACATTGGATACAACAAAGCATTAAACTCTAGCATCTGGTCGCAAATATTAAGGAAAGTTTGGTCTACTATGTACCGTGTGGTGTTCAGACCACAGCAGATGTTATTCCTGAGCAAACCGGAACCCAGAGGAAAAGCTGTTTTACTGATCATAAACCTTTTTTTGTGTGTTTTTAAATGTGGAGGAAGAACTATAGACCCACAAACCAAAGAGCACCTTTATAATTTAAAAAATAAAATAATTATTGAGAAAAGACAAAAGCTAAAGCACGTAAGATTAAAGTAACACAGTTAAAACTGTCCTATAAAACAAGGCCAAAAACCCACTTGGTCAAACAAACACGAGTAAACTATCTACTTGGCAACAACTCCCTTATAGATTTTTAACTATAAAAAATCAGTAATATTACCCAAGACAAAGAACTGGGAGGATTCTCCCCTACACGCGGGGCGGGGGGTCCCGGCGGGATGGAGTGGCGTGAACCACTCCGGCGTCGGGCCGCCCCAAAAGTGCGGATTTCTCCGCACCTTTAGGGGCTAGGCCCGCGCCGGAGTGGTTGCCATCCCGCCGGCTGGCGTGGAAGGCCTTTGACTCCATGCCAGCCGGGGCCGAACGGACTTCGCCGGCCGGCAGAGGTTCGCGCCTCAGCGGCTGCTGACGTCATCCCCGCGCATGCGTGGGGGGGGGTCACTTCCGCGTCGGCCATCGCGGAGGCTGTGGCCGAGGCGGAAGGAAAGGAGTGACCCCACGGCACAGGCCCGCCCGCGGATCGGTGGGCCCCGATCGCGGGGCAGGCCACTGTGGTGGCACCCCCCGGGACCAGGTGGCCCCGCGCCCACCCCCCAGGACCCCGGAGCCCGCCCGCGGCACCTGGTCCCGCCGGTAAGGGAGGTGGTTTGATGCACGCCGGTGGGACCGGCATTACAGCAGCGGGACTTCGGCCCATCGCGGGCCGGTGGGGGGTCGGAGAATCCCTCCACATTAAAAAATGTATGCCACAGGACTCTTCAAACACCTCCACTCAGATGCAGAACTACAAAAAGAAGGTTCAGAACCAAACTGCTTTCTGGAAACAAAGAATTTTGTGACTTGAAACTGTGGTTGCCTTGAATTCAAAACTTTCATACCTCTCAGCACACAGACTGGTCTTCAGGACATTTGCCTACACAGCCACCCCAACTGAAACATCTTTCCTTAAGTATCTTTTCCCCAAATCATCTCAAATTCCATTGTCCCTCAACACCTCTTTGAACTCAACGTACCCAAATGCAAAAAAGCCTGTTATGTTTTCCGATTGCCTCTACTTCTGGGTCAATAAAATACCTTCCCCTGTTTACCGAAAAAGCCTTTGTACGAAATGAAACTTCCTTGTCACTTCTGAACTTCCCTTTGGAATTCAACAGCTGAAAAGCAAATCTTCCACTTATTCTACAATAAAAATGTAAGATCTAAGGGTTGGCACAGTGGTTAGCATAGCTGCCTCACAGCGCCAGGGGCCTAGGTTCAATTCCGGCCTTGGGTGACTGACTATGTGGGTGTTGCATTTTCTCCCTTTGTCTACGTGGGTTTCGTACGGGTGCTCCTGTTTCCTTCCACAGTCAGGTTAGGTGGATTGGCCACGTTAAATTGCCCCTTAGTGTTCAGGAATGTGCGGGTTAAGAGGGGTTACGGGTTTAGGATTGGAGCCTGGTTAGGGTGCTCTTTCGTGGGTCGGTGCAAACCCGATGGGCTGAATGCCCTCCTTCCGCACTGCAGGGAATCTATGATAACCCATTTACTTGCAACTGAACCTCACCATAACCATTCATTATAAATGCATTAGCTCAGCACCTTTCACCTCTCAGCTTAGTATCTTCCCCCAATTTAATTAATCATGGACACACACATACACAATTTTCTTCAGAGAATACCACCATAATTACAAAAATATTTAAAAATACATCATTCACCATATCTCAGTCAAAACAAACAATAAAGATCTTTAATTTCCTTAATCCACTTCTTAATACCTACTAATCTTATCTACGCAAAATACTATTACACTTTGGTTATACATGCATCAAACATGAAAATATATGCAAGCAATTAGTAAGGATAAAGTTCATGCAGTCCATTCTCAATTCGCCAGGTCTTTTTCCTAGGTCTTTTTGAATTTAAGCCCTTGGCAACGTATCTATGATTAAATTCTCTCTTCTCACCACACGGATGATTTTTTAATTGAACGGTTGTGGTTATAAACTCCCACGGAACACCCTGGCCCTTTTGACCAGATCATTTCAAAGGATTGTAGTCAGCATATACAACTGTCCCTCCAGTGGTATTTGCAAAATACGGCAAAGCCAAACCAAATCTAAAGGCCGAGATCTTCCAGCTGGTCACGTCGGTGGGATTCTCCGGTCCTACCTATGGTAATTTTTCCCGCCACCAAGAAACATGCCACGGGGACACCAGAGAATCGCGCCCAAAGTCTTTTTTTCTACAGTTGAATATTTCTTCCAATTTACATTCAGAACCGTGAGAATCTCAAGTCCCAGTTCATCGCCTTGTAGCTACATGGTACCAACACCCACATCACTGGCACCAACAGCCATTTTAAACTGTTTTATTTAGCTACTGGAAGAACCGGTACTGTCGTCAATGTAACATTTTAGCTGTCAAAAGCAGTCTGACGCCTCTGTATCGCGTTCTTCTTTAACAGTCCAGTCAATGGGGCAACTACATTGCTGCAATTTGACATGAATTTCCAATAAAATCCACTCATGCCAAGAAATCACAAAACTTCCGATTTTGTTACAGGTAATAGCTAATAGCTTTTAAAAATGAATAAACAGTTGTGGGGCTCCCCAGAGGTAAGTATAGACCCCAGGGGAGAGGCACATGCCCGGGCAGTGCCCTGGCACTTCACTCTGGCACTTCCCCCGAAGTGCAGGTTGACACTGCCAGGCACTATCAAGTTGGCAGTACCAAGGGATCAACCTTGGCTAGAGGTAGCAATAAGGAATTAAAGGGCAGAGAACGGAAGGAAGGGACAGAGAGAAAAAAATAAGAATACACCAACAGTCAAGACTCGATGTTACAAAGATAACAAGAAGTCAAAACTAAAGGGGACAAGGATGTCAGGCAGGCTTTCAGGGAGCTAGGATGGAAGCTCAGAACGAGAACAAACAGAGTTGTTATCTCTGGGTTGTTGCCCGTGCCACGTGATAATGAGATGAGGAATAGGGAGAGAGAGCAATTAAACACGTGGCTACAGGGATGGTGCAGGCGGGAGGGATTCAGATTTCTGGATAACTGGGGCTCTTTCTGGGGAAGGTGGGACCTCTACACACAGGATGGTCTATATCTGAACCTGAGGGGCACAAATATCCTGGGGGGGAGATTTGTTAGTGCTCTTTGGGGGGGTTTAAACTAATGCAGCAGGGGCATGGGAACCTGGATTGTAGTTTTAGGGTACGAGAGATTGAGAGTATAGAGGTCAGGAGCACAGATTTGACTTCGCAGGAGGGGGCCAGTGTTCAGGTAGGTGGTTTGAAGTGTGTCTACTTCAATGCCAAGAGTATACGAAATAAGGTAGGGGAACTGGCAGCATGGGTTGGTACCTGGGACTTCGATGTTGTGGCCATTTCGGAGACATGGATAGAGCAGGGACAGGAATGGTTGTTGCAGGTTCCGGGGTTTAGGTGTTTTAGTAAGCTCAGAGAAGGAGCAAAAGAGGGGGAGGTGTGGCGCTGCTAGTCAAAAACAGTATTACGGTGGCGGAGAGGATGCTAGATGGGGACTCTTCTTCCGAGGTAGTATGAGCTGAGGTTAGAAACAGGAAAGGAGAGGTCACCCTGTTGGGAGTTTTCTATAGGCCTCCAAATAGTTCTAGGGATGTAGAGGAAAGGATGGCGAAGATGATTCTGGATAAGAGTGAAAGTAACAGGGTAGTTATTATGGGAGACTTTAACTTTCCAAATATTGACTGGAAAAGATATAGTTCGAGTACATTAGATGGGTCGTTTTTTGTACAATGTGTGCAGGAGGGTTTCCTGACACAATATGTTGACAGGCCAACAAGAGGAGAGGCCACATTGGATTTGGTTTTGGGTAATGAACCAGGCCAGGTGTTAGATTTGGAGGTAGGTGAGCACTTTGGGGACAGTGACTACAATTCGGTGACGTTTACTTTAGTGATGGAAAGGGATAAGTATACCCCGCAGGGCAAGAGTTATAGCTGGGGGAAGGTCAATTATGATGCCATTAGACATGACTTGGGGGGGATAGGTTGGAGAAGTAGGCTGCAAGTGTTGGGCACACTGGATATGTGGAGCTTGTTCAAGGAACAGCTACTGCGTGTTCTTGATAAGTACGTACCGGTCAGGCAGGGAGGAAGGCGTCGAGCGAGGGAACCGTGGTTTACCAAAGAAGTGGAATCTCTTGTTAAGTGGAAGAAGGAGGCCTATGTGAAGATGAGGTGTGAAGTTTCAGTTGGGGCGCTTGATAGTTACAAGGTAGCGAGGAAGGATCTAAAGAGAGAGCTAAGACGAGCAAGGAGGGGACATGAGAAGTATTTGGCAGGTAGGATCAAGGAAAACCCAAAAGCTTTCTATAGGTATGTCAGGAATAAAAGAATGACTAGGGTAAGAGTAGGGCCAGTCAAGGACAGGGATGGGAAGTTGTGTGTGGAGTCTGAAGAGATAGGCGAGATACTAAATGAATATTTTTCATCAGTATTCACTCAGGAAAAAGAGAATGTTGTGGAGGAGAATGCTGAGACCCAGGCTATTAGAATAGATGGCATTAAGGTACGAAGGGAAGAGGTGTTGGCAATTCTGGACAGGCTGAAAATAGATAAGTCCCCGGGGCCTGATGGGATTTATCCTAGGATTCTCTGGGAAACCAGGGAAGAGATTGCTGAGCCTTTTGCCTTGATTTTTATGTCATCATTTGCTACAGGAATAGTGCCAGAGGTCTTGAGGATAGCAAATGTGGTTCCTTTGTTCAAGAAGGGGAGTAGAGATAACCCCGGCAACTATAGACCGGAGAGCCTCACGTCTGTTGTGGGTAAAGTCTTGGAGGGGATTATAAGAGACAAGATTTATAATCATCTAGATAGGAATAATATGATTAGGGATAGTCAGCATGGCTTTGTGAAGGATAGGTCATGCCTCACAAACCTTATCGAGTTCTTTGAGAAGGTGACTGAACAGGTAGACGAGGGTAGAGCAGTTGATGTGGTGTATATGGATTTCAGTAAAGCGTTTGATAAGGTTCCCCACGGTAGGCTATTGCAGAAAATACGGAGGCTGGGGATTGAGGGTGATTTAGAGATGTGGATCAGAAATTGGCTAGCTGAAAGAAGACAGAGGGTAGTGGTTGATGGGAAATGTTCAGAATGGAGTTCAGTTACAAGTGGCGTACCACAAGGATCTGTTCTGGGGCCGTTGCTGTTTGTCATTTTTATAAATGACCTAGAGGAGGGCGCAGAAGGGTGGGTGAGTAAATTTGCAGACGACACTAAAGTCGGTGGTGTTGTCGACAGTGCGGAAGGATGTTGCAGGTTACAGAGGGACATAGATAAGCTGCAGAGCTGGGCTGAGAGGTGGCAAATGGAGTTTAATGTAGAGAGGTGTGAGGTGATTCACTTTGGAAGGAATAACAGGAATGCGGAATATTTGGCTAATGGTAAAGTTCTTGGAAGTGTGGATGAGCAGAGGGATCTCGGTGTCCATGTACATAGATCCCTGAAAGTTGCCACCCAGGTTGATAGGGTTGTGAAGAAGGCCTATGGAGTGTTGGCCTTTATTGGTAGAGGGAATGAGTTCTGGAGTTAGGAGGTCATGTTGCAGCTGTACAAAACTCTGGTACGGCCGCATTTGGAGTATTGCGTACAGTTCTGGTCACCGCATTATAGGAAGGACGTGGAAGCTTTGGAGCGGGTGCAGAGGAGATTTACCAGGATGTTGCCTGGTATGGAGGGAAAATCTTATGAGGAAAGGCTGATGGACTTGAGGTTGTTTTCGTTAGAGAGAAGAAAGTTAAGAGGAGACTTAATAGAGGCATACAAAATGATCAGGGGGTTAGATAGGGTGGACAGTGAGAGCCTTCTCCCGCGGATGGAAATGGCTAGCACGAGGGGACATAGCCTTAAACTGAGGGGTAATAGATATAGGACAGAGGTCAGAGGTAGGTTCTTAACGCAAAGAGCGGTGAGGCCGTGGAATGCCCTACCTGCAACAGTAGTGAACTCGCCAACATTGAGGGCATTTAAAAGTTTATTGGATAAGCATATGGATGCTAATGGCATAGTGTAGGTTAGATGGCTTTTGTTTTTTGACTTCCCATGTCGGTGCAACATCGTGGGCCGAAGGGCCTGTACTGCGCTGTATCGTTCTATGTTCTATGTAAAGGCTCTGTCTCTGAATGTGCCTAGCATTCATAACAAAGTGAATGAACTTATAGCACACATTTACGTAAATAAATATGATATGATAGCCATTAGGGAGACGTAGGTGGAAGGTGACATTACAATCATTCGGTAAATGGTACTGAGCAAGCTGATGGGGCGGTGGACTGACAAGTTTCTAGGTCCTGGTGGACCTCCTCCCCAGTTCTTGCAGGAGGTGGCTAATGAGATGCATGGCTCTCTTCATGTGGAAGGATGGTTCTTGGCTCGAAATAATGAATGTTAAATCTTACAGACGCCATTCACCATCCTTTGAGTCAGAGGATATGAAGTGAAAGATTTCAGAGAAACGCCAGGTCTCATGATATCCATAATATGTAAAGAAAATAATGTGTATATACAACTGCCGGATTCCACTGCTTTCACAGATTGCAATATTTTCATATGCACTATTGTTCCGTCATATAAACAACGGTAGTCTCATAGGAAAATAAAATAACTAAGCTACAAAGAAACTGTTGCAGAGAAGAATGCTTCCAGAGGTCAGGCAATGATTACTAATCCACATTAATCCTACCATTTTGTTGTGCAGCTGGAGATTGTGTTGTAGTTTCTATCCTTTTATTCTTGATTCCCAGACTGTATTAAAATGACATCAAACGTTTAATTTATGTCTGAAGTCTGCTGCCCCACTTGAAATCTAGTTACCGCAATTGTCTCTTACTCGAAACACTGTTTTCTCTTCCTTGAATTCTTCTGAATAATACCTTGGTGTCTGCTCTCTTAACATCAATTGTCTTAAAAGTTCTTTCTGTCCCAAATCCCTGGTTATCTGGATATTATCTTGTACTTTCCGAAGCCTGCCTCTTTGCAGCTCCCATTCTGTCCAGTCTTTCTTCTGGCAGAGTTGATTGATGTTCACTTCCCAAGGTCCTGTCTCCAACTACCGACAAATTAGCTGATCTAAAACTTAAAAGCTTCTGCACCTCACAAGGCTCAGTTGCTAAGCAACGCCCACATGCTTATGCCTTTTGTTATTTTCTTCATGCTGTAGCCTTCTCTAAGCGCAGTTGGAACTTAACCAACACCCACACATACAAACACCATTGTCCAGCATGAATCTGACTATAGCTTTACCCTTCCAGGCACAGAAACATTAAATTAAACCCACTTAAAATGTTACCATTTCCTCATATTTACCAATACAAATGTAAATCACTTAAAACTGCCTTTGTTTTTCTAACATTCTCAACATGAAACTTCTACTGCACATCTAACATTCCCATGTACCACAACAGCTATTATGCCCCCTCTCAGACTGACACAAATCAACACCAATTAGTGTTGAATTAATGGAGAGTTTTGTGCCATGGATTTGTACGCATTATTAAAGGAATTCAGATACATTTAAACTTTGTTCTATTGGAAATTTTACAGTCAGAAAAGGCAAGAGACTTTCATCCCCTAAATCTGAGTTGTAGTCAGACTCAAATTTCAGTTTTCGAATCCACTGAGCGGTAATTGTTCACAAAATTGTACATTGTGCCATGAATACATAATACATAAGAACTTGGAGCAGGAATAGGCCATCTGGCCCCCTGAGCTTGCTCTGCCATTCAATAAGATCATGGCTGACCTTTTTGTGGACTCAGCTCCACTTACCTGCCCGCTCACATAACCCTTAATTCCTTTACTGTTCAAAACTCTACGTTTGCCTTAAAAACATCCAACGAGGTGGCCTGAACTGCTTCACTGGGCAGGGAATTCCACAGATTTACAACCTGGGTGAAGAAGTTCCTCCTCAACGCAGTCCTAAATCTGCTCCCCTTTATTTTGAGGTTCTGCCCCCGAGTTCTAATTTCACCCGCCAGTGGAAACAACCACCCTGCTTCTATCTTAACTATTCCCTTCGTAATTTTATATGTTTCTATAAGATCCCCTCTATTCTTCTAAAGTCCAATGAGAAGTGAGATACTCAGTTGTCTATATAAATAAGGAATAGCTTATAATTTATGAGTGGTGAAGGTGAAATCTTAGTTAATAGCTAGATACACAAAGATAAAAGTGACTTTTGAAGGAAAGTTATATAAATTTCGCAGTTTTGTTTTTTAAATTTCTCACGGTCAGGCTAACATTCTTCATTTAACTACCACCACCTGTTTTTTTGTATTAACGACAGCAACTAATCACTAGATGGTACGGCACTAAAGAAGTCCTGAGGTTGTAAAGAGCATTCCACAAATGCAAGTTTATTCTTTGTTCCTTTCACTCAATATTTTAGCTTTGCCTGAATTTGTAGCTCCAAAACTCTTCAGTGGGAAGAAAATAGTACCATGCCTCAAGACAGATGATCACTTTAATTGAATTGCAGTTGGTTTTGGTGTAGAACACAATCAAAATGTCATTGGAGTTAAGAAACGCAGAACATCTCATGAAGAGGAATTAATCGCAAATTAACCCAGCAATATGTTTGAGAAATTTGCACAGTTTGGTTTTCAAGCAATCCTAACACTCGGCTCGAAAACCAACCTAGAATATCCTCAAAATACACTTGTTCTTCATGAAATTATTGATGTTGAAGTGGATCTCCTGGTAATAAGAAGTGTTATTTGTATGTTCACACATTAGGGCTTATGTTCTGAGTCTGTGTTGCTTGTGACAAGCCTTACAAACTGGCAGCCATACGGGAAATTCAGGTGAATGCAGCCAATGATTTTCCAACCGTTAGGCTCTAATAGTTAGAGACTGGTGGGAGGGACATATCTGAATCTTCAGCATGAGGTCCTGGTGAGGAAGGCTCCCACCAGCAATGTGAATGTATTGGCTCCAATTTTGCAATCAGCAGTGAAGGGTTGACACTTGTCGCTAACCTTGAAAAAAGCCACCCATAAAGATCTAGCGAGATCTGTGATGACTTTTCTCCTATTACAATGTCAATTTTATTCTGATGCCACCAATTGGGAAACTCTGATGTCCAGGACAACTGAAGTCATCAAACAGGCTGAGCAGCCAATCAGATTGAAGAATTATCACAGACAGCAAATAAGGAAATAAAGGCCACTGATCACCATTCACATTTTAATTATTTTATAGAGGGCAAAATAAAGATATGGGATTAAGGTAGAAACTGAAATATCCACTTTAAAAGACGTTGGGCTGTAATTTCTGAGGAGTACAATCACAGTCGGATTTCTACTCCACTCCACAGTTACCCCTGAAACAAAGCCTCACATTTTTTGCCTGACCTTCTGGTTGAGAAAGGTGCAGTGCAGCGGGATCCTGAGGCCTTCAGTTAAGTGCAGGAGATGTAGATGAAAGGAAGACATAACTCCTTTTTTACTGCACTAGCTGCTGTAAAGCAGGTAGCTGTCAAGATCCATCCACCTTGAGAAGCCATGGTGGAGGTATGTGTGTAACGCATAGGTAGGATTAAGGGCATGGGGGAATGGGAGTAGGGTTGTTCTGGGGTGGGGGGGCAGAGGTGGGGGGTAGGATAGGTAGGTGGGGGAATGGACGGTAGGGTGGGCCAGTGGGTGGGGGATCAGGTAGTCAGGAAGGCAGTCTGGGGCGATTGGTTCTCAGTGGGGAGGATGGTCAGTGGAGGGGTGGTCATTGGGGGATTATGGAGGTTAGGGGGGAAGTGGTCAGTGGGGGTATTGGGTGATCAGTGAGGATTGTGATCTATGTAGGGGTGGTCAGTGTGGGGGCTCGTGGGGGATCAGGTGGACAGGGGGTTGGTCAGTGAGGGGCTTGGTCAGTGGGGGGTGTTGAGGGGATTCAGGAGTTGGGATAGTTGGGGGTGAGAGTGTAGTTGAGGGGTGGGGAGGGTTGTCAGTGGTGTGGGTGTGTCGTCGGCTTGGGAAGGATAGATGAGGGGTGGGGAAGGTAGATGGGGGTGTAGGCATGGGTGGACAGGCTAGCCAGAGTGATGGGGATGAAGTTCATTGATCCTGTGGGGACTCAGGGGATGGAGGGTGTCCTGTGGAGGGAGGAGTCCTGTGTGGAGTCAACGGGGGTTAATTGGGGGTCCTGCAGCACAGTTGTGTTCCATGGGTTTGGGTTTGGGGAGCTCTGTGTGGAGTGTTGGGTAAGTCAGGGGGTTCTGTGGGGGGTTGGGGGAGATCCGTCGGGTGTAGTTGAATGCTGGTGTGGTCAGGGGGTGGTGTGGGTGGTCTGGAGATTGGGGGGGGGACAGTTGGTGTGGTGGTAGTCAGAAGTTCTGTGTGGAGTTGGGGGAGTCCCGTGGGATGGTGGGGTAGTTGGGGTGTTGGGGTTGGTGGGTAGTCTTGGGGTCCTATGTGGGGGGGGGGGGGGCAGGGGCCATTGGGTGCCAGGATAGGTAGAAATCCAGAAGTTAAAAGTGATTTCAATTCTTCTAACATTGTCTTGGTATCTATTATTGCGAAACAGTTGAAACCATTCAAAGTTTGTGATTCAAAGTGGAGTTTTGGATGGTTTCCATTGCAGGGCAATTGCCCAACAGAAGTTTGAACTTCCCTTACATGGGAATTTCTGGGGACAGGGCTCCCCCAGCATTCCACCTGTGATGTTCTGAAGGGAAACCATTTTGGATAGTCTCCATCCAGTTCCTATTTGGGGATGGACCACAGCATTGACAAGATTGATGCTTGACACACAAAGGTCAGATACTGTTGAGGGAAACGGAAAGATCCCCAATGGTGCAATGCTGCCGGAGCTGTGGATGCTCACTGAGATTGTGATTAAGACATATTGTTGAGGTAGAATTAAGGGTGTTAACCTTGATGTGGATCATGCAGTCTCTGACCTGAGTTTGTTTAATGCCGAAGATACAGGATCACCCCACTCCCCAGTAGCAAAACATTTGCATTTTGATGTATGTCAAAAACAACTGGAAGTAAAAATGAAAAGGAAATTTTATGAGATATTTGCATGGATGTGGGCTTTTTGAAATGTGAACATATTGGGTTGTGGCTAGTGTGGAGTATTGAAGTATTTCACAGCCGTTGTTTGAAAGCTGATCTGAATTTGAAAACTATCTTAGTTTTAAAAAAAGCACCTTTTTAGCACAGTAAAGCATTGCAGTGGGCTTCATAGGAGTGTATTCAGGCAAAAATTGACACTGAACCAGACAAGGAGATATTAGGGCAGGTGGCTGGTGAAGGAAGGAGATTTTAAGCAGTTTTTAAATGAGAAGAGATGAACTGGAAAAGTTTAAGGAGAAATTTATAGGCACTAGGGGTAGGGAAGCAGATGAGCATCGTGAGTCAACGGAAGTGGGGGAAGTTCTAAGAAAATTATACTCAATGGACAATATTTTAACTCATTCAAAAGTCATCCACTAAAGAGTTAAAATCAGGCCCAATAGGCACTCTTAGGCCAAATGCTAGATGGTCTGATGGAATGATGTCAGCCCTGCCATACCTTTTAACTTCTGCAACCCACGTGGTACAGGTGGCGCAGTGGTTAGCACTGCTGCCTCACAGCGGCAGGGACCCAGGTTTGATTCCGGCCTCGGGTGACTGTGTGTGTGATGTTTGCACATTCTCCCCACGTGTCTGCGTAGGTTTCCTCCCACAGTACAAAGATGTGCAGGTTAGGTGGATTGGCCATGTTAAATTGTCCCTTAGTGTCCAGGAATGTGCAGGTTAGGATTCAGGGATAGGGCGTGGAAGTGAGCCTAGGTCACGTGCTCTTTTGGTGGGTCGGTGCAGACTCGATGGGCCAAATGGCCTCCTTCTGGATTGCAGAACTCTGTGATTCTATGTACTATATTCGGCCAACCAGATGCAACTGTGGTCAGATGAGAAGTTTTAAGATATAACAAAACAGGAAGTGCATTCATTGTTCCAACTGATTTTATCAGGCACTGCTGGATTTTAAATATTGTTATGGGAAAAAAAATGTGAAGCAGAACAAATTGTTTGGGGAGCCTCTAAATTGAATCCCTCCAGGATATTTGATGTATTTTATCAGCAACAATGCCAAAAAATATTTTAAATTGTTTTCCACCAATAAACATTTCACCTCCTGGGGTTTGTTTTGAAACTTTAATGAAAACGTTGGAGCAGTGCTCAAAACCATTATCCACACAGCAGAGAATTGTTAAGAGGTTTGATAGCTCGTTGTGCTCACAGCCTCTGACATTATTAATCAGCTAAACATAATGTGGTAATAACTAGCAAAACAGCAAAAAAGCAAATCTGAACTTAACAGTTGGTGCTTTGTGCAGGCAATCCCCGGCAAGGATTACTGTCTAAATACATCCAGACACAATTTCTTCTGAATTATTTTTGTGGTAAGAGGGAAAATTGTTTCATTAAGAGCATGTTTAATGGCGAGTTTGCATCCTATTGGGCTGCATCACAGCCTGGTATGGCAACTGCTCGGCCCAGGACCGCAAGAAACTTCAGAGAGTCGTGAACACCGCCCAGTCCATCACACGAACCTGCCTCCCATCCATTGACTCCACATCTACACCTCCCACTGCCCAGGGAAAGTGGGCAACATAATCAAAGATCCCTCCCTCCCGGTTTACTCACTCTTCCAACTTCTTCCATCGGGCAGGAGATACAGAAGTCTGAGAACATGCACGAACAGACTCAAAAACAGCTTCTTCCCCACTGTCACCAGACTCCTAAATGACCCTCTTATGGACTGACCTCATTATAACACTACACCCTGTATGCTTCATCCAATGCCAGTGCTTATGTAGTTACATTGTATATGTTGTGTTGCCCTATTATGTATTTTCTTTTATTCCCATTTCATGTATTTAATGATCTGTTGAGCTGCTCGCAGAAAAATACTTTTCACTGTACCTCGGTACACGTGACAATAAACAAATCCAATCCAACTTGTTCCATTTGCCAATAGTGAATCCTCACAGCTACAAAATGGGGTATATCCGAGTGAGGGAAAATGTAATTATCTGTTTAGAATGGAAATGTTATACGCTAAAAGAACTCCTTAATGTCCCAGAATCAGGACGCTGGTCCCAGGGTTTTCCGCTGTGGCATTCAAATTCAGGTTTATAATGGCATGGTGGGACAGTGGTTAGCACTGTGGATTCACAGCGCCAGGGACCCGGGTTCGATTCCTGCCTTTGGGTCACTGTCTGTGCAACGTCTGTACGTTCTCCCCGTGAATTGGACATTCTAAATTCTCCCTCAGTGTACCTGAACAGGCGCTGGAGTGTGGCGACTAGTGGCTTTTCACAGTAACTTCATTGCAGTGTCAATGTAAGCCTACTTGTGACTAATAAACATTATTATATCTAGATAATTAATTTGATTTCAGTTTCCTATGTACTTTGCAATTTCATTATGTCATCTGTGTAATGCATCACATTGCATATCTGATGGCCATGCCAATGAGACTATCAGTTATTTTTTTCTCTGAAGTTTTCAGCTTGTAAGACTAATTGTTCAAATTTGCCTCCATGTTTTCTTCCAAACAAATTCTAATTCTTACCACCTTGTTGCATGATTATCATGACCTGGAGAAAATATAGAGCTTGAGGACAAAAATTCTAAACTTCGTTGCAACATGACATGAAATGAAATGAAATGAAAAGCCCCTAGTCGCCACATTCCAGCACCTGTTCGGGGAGGCTGGTACGGGAATTGAACCGTGCTGCTGGCCTGCCTTGGTCTGCTTTAAAAGCCAGCTATTTAGCCCTGTGCTAAAGCACATGAGATTGCACGAAAGGTACAGATAGGCTAAGAACTCCTGAAAAGATGGAAATAAAGAAATTTCATTGCTATAGCATGTTTCACAGCTTTGGGACGCGGAAGGTGCTTTACAGTCAATGAAGTACTCTCGAAGTGCTGTCACTCTTAAGTCTCACAGCCACAGATGGATTGACATACTGCAGAATAACATGCGTCCATTCCCATGAATCCCTCTAAAGTGGATTTTCAGCACCAATTCCTCATGAGACAAGACAAGGTGAGGGGTTAGTTTACGCAAGGCACAATTTTACGAATGCACGTTCCTGGGTGCGCACATTGGAAAATCGCATCCTCGATGCTCGTGATCACAGACACACAGACCATCGGGGATGAAGCTCAACCCAGGGTGACATTGGCAAAATCAGCTCAGAGAGTGTCGGTAGTTTGAGCACTCCTTGCTGAATATTGCAATGCAAAATTATTAATAGGTGAACTAAAATACCAAATTCTGGGGCAGTTCTCAGCCCAGAAAACTAGCCATAGGCATAAACTTAAGTACACAGTTAATATTCAAGACGGTGAGTGCAGGTTTTATTAATTGTGGTCAACTAAACTTAAAGTCCTCCTAAATGACCCTCTTATGGACTGACCTCATCCGATACCAGTGCTTATGTAGTTACATTGTATATGTTGTGTTGCCCTATTATGTATTTTCTTTTATTCCCTTTTCTTCTCATGTACTTAATGATCTGTTGAGCTGCTCGCAGAAAAATACTTTTCACTGTACCTCGGTACACTTGACAATAAACAAATCCAATCCAATCCAAGAAGGAGGGAGCAATTCTGAAAGAATTAGCATTGACCTGCATCAAACTTTTCACAGAAACATTCACCAAACATGTTCGATCCTGATTGTGTTTCTTGCTTTGGTCAGTGTTTCTCATTCTGAACTTTTCTTAACACCAGACACCTAGAAGAATGAAGTCTTGCATTAAACACAATAAAATTAACTAATCACAACACATGAAGAAATAACATGTGAAGAACACTGCTTAATTATCCTGAAAAGCTACATCTCCATTACTCCTTTGAGATAAAAGGAAACCCATTTGGCACTGATTAATGTGTGTTTTAAAACTGATCTACCGGTGCTTACGTTCAATCTTCTTTAGCTGATAAAGGAAAATATCAAAGAATTTCTTGGAAAATTAATATGTAATTAGTATTTTCCTTCACGAGATTAGGTGCATTCTTGAGTCATTGACAGTGAAAATCAGGAGTGGGCTAAAAGTGCTAAGCGGCATTTTTGTCATTGCATATTTTCACAAATCCTCGAAGATATTTTTGTTTTGATCATACCCACTTCATCTGTTCGATTAAAATTACTGGCAAGCAGATTTGAGGCAAAATAAGGTGTTACCTGAACAATTACCTCTGAAATATCAAGGTGTTTAGCACAGGGCTAAATCGTTGGCTTTGAAAGCAGACCAAGGCAAGCCAGTAGCACGGTTCAATTCCCGTACCAGCCTCCCCGAACAGGCACCGGAATGTGGCGACTAGGGGCTTTTCACAGTAACTTCATTTGAAGCCTACTTGTGACAATAAGCGATTTTCATTTCATTTCAAATATATATGATGTGTTGCTAAGTTAGTTGAACTCAGGCAGGGTAGTGGCGCGGGTGCTATATGGTTGCTTCATGGTCCCTCAGGCACAGGATTTAAGAATTATCTAGTGTTGCTGCTCTTAGTCACTATTCAGTGACCCATGTTGGAAAATGATGTTGTCCAGAGCCAAGTACTTTGCCAAAATTCCTTTGGTGAAGTATAGGAATGATGTTGGCAGATAGGAATCATATCCCAGCATGAATTATTAAGAGAGCAGCAGATAAGAAAAAAATGCTAGGGAAATTGAATTGTGATAATATTGTACAAAAAAGCTTAAACATTCATAAATCTCCCTGACTCCGTTAATGTATTCATAGAATAATTAGCATTGCCAGCTGAAAGCAGATATCGGATTCTGGAGTCCATATCAAACAGGCCTGCAGAATTGCTGGGTCGACAGAGCTTGGCTCTAATTCCTGGTATTCAGCAAAGTTCACAAGGTAATATGGTTGTCGTTCTTTCCTAAATAGTCAGGTTGTGAAGGATTACTGTTGGATAAACAGAGATAGATGATAGGCAGATAGACAGGCAGACAGTTGGGCAGGCAGATATATACGTACAGGAAGAAGTAACAAAAAAGAATCGGGACAGTCAAAGCACTTTACAGCCAATGAAATACTTTGGAGGTGTAGTCACTGTTCTAATTGTCAAGAAGCTTGAATAAAAGAATTGGATAAAATAAAGTTTAAAGGATTGGATGAAAAAGAATTGATAAGAGTGCAACTGCCTTGAGGACTTTTGATAAACAAATGAGCTTAGCAGCAGGGTAAACAGATGAAGTGGAGAACAATAGAGTATAGAACTGTACAGAAGATAGGAGCTGAAAGTGAAGACATAAGAATGCATGTCACATTTACATGCTGAAGGCATGACTTCTAAGACGAGTTGTTCAGATAGGATGGGATCAAAAGCGATAAACAATATATCACTAGCAGGGTTAGCAATATATCACTGCAGGAGAAGAACAGCTGATGAGCAGCTAAAGTTCTCCAGAAAGCACGATTCTATGTTAGAAACCTCAAAAGTCTATTCTGAATCAGAAGAAGGGTTCCCCAAAATTAAGGATTCAACTCGTGTGTCGTATTTATTTGCTGGTTTTGGCTCAGAGAGTGAAACCCTATGTGATGTTGTTTTTGGACAAGGGATATTCTCAGTTTAGGAAAATATATAGACATGGAACCGAATTAATTCAAGTTTTGGAGGGGATTATAAGAGACAAGATTTATAATCATCTAGATAGGAATACTATGATCAGGGATAGTCAGCATGGCTTTGTGAAGGATAGGTCATGCCTCACAAACCTTATCGAGTTCTTTGAGAAGGTGACTGAACAGGTAGACGAGGGTAGAGCAGTTGATGTGGTGTATATGGATTTCAGTAAAGCGTTTGATAAGGTTCCCCACGGTAGGCTATTGCAGAAAATACGGAGGTTGGGGATTGAGGGTGATTTAGAGATGTGGATCAGAAATTGGCTAGCTGAAAGAAGACAGAGGGTGGTGGTTGATGGGAAATGTTCAAAATGGAGTTCAGTTACAAGCGGCGTACCACAAGGATCTGTTCTGGGGCCGTTGCTGATTGTCATTTTTATAAATGACATAGAGGAGGGCGCAGAAGGGTGGGTGAGTAAATTTGCAGATGACACTAAAGTCGGTGGTGTTGTCGACAGTGCGGAAGGATGTAGCAGGTTACAGAGGGACATAGATAAGCTGCAGAGCTGGGCTGAGAGGTGGCAAATGGAGTTTAATGTAGAGAAGTGTGAGGTGATTCACTTTGGAAGGAATAACAGGAATGCAAAATATTTGGCTAATGGTAAAGTTCTTGGAAGTGTGGATGAGCAGAGGGATCTAGGTGTCCATGTACATAGATCCTTGAAAGTTGCCACCCAGGATGATAGGGTTGTGAAGAAGGCCTATGGAGTGTTGGCCTTTATTGGTAGAGGGATATCATGAGGTCATGTTACAGCTGTACAAAACTCTGGTATGGCCGCATTTGGAGTATTGCGTACAGTTCTGGTCACCGCATTATAGGAAGGACGTGGAAGCTTTGGAGCGGGTGCAGAGGAGATTTACCAGGATGTTGCCTGGTATGGAGGGAAAATCTTATGAGGAAAGGCTGATGGACTTGAGGTTGGTTTCATTAGAGAGAAGAAGGTTAAGAGGAGACTTAATAGAGGCATACAAAATGATCAGGGGGTTAGATAGGGTGGACAGTGAGAGCCTTCACCCGTGGATGGAAATGGCTAGCACGAGGGGACATAGCTTTCAACTGAGGGGTAATAGATATAGGACAGAGGTCAGAGGTAGGTTCTTTACGCAAAGAGTGGTGAGGCCGTGGAATGCCCTACCTGCAACAGTAGTGAACTCGCCAACATTGAGGGCATTTAAAAGTTTATTGGATAAGCATATGGATGATAATGGCATAGTGTAGGTTAGATGGCTTTTGTTTCGGTGCAACATCGTGGGCCGAAGGGCCTGTACTGCGCTGTATCATTTTATGTTCTAGATTCTATACTCTGTGTATATAATTATTACTGTAGTTGGTTGTAGTCTTGATTTGTATTGCAGTCTTTCTTGTTGTGTGTTTAACAGTTTAATTAATATTATTATATTTGAATGATTACAAGACTGGACCTACCCTCACTGGTTTGTATATCTTTCCTCACATTAGACCAAATTGCAAAATAAACAATTAAGAACCGGCGTTCTAGGTTACCCATCTCGGTTTTGGGATACCCTCGAATCGAACATCAGCTGGGTTTTTAACATAATGTGAGAAATGCTGCAACCGGTGTGAACATAGCAAGTTCCCACAGCACGAATGGGGTAGCAGCCACATAGTCTGTTTTGGTGGTGTTGGTCGAGAATTAAATATAAAAAATGAATTAAGTGAAGAAAATAATCAGCAATTTTAACAGGGCGAGGTGTGATATCGTTCTACAAACAATAACAACGGGTTGTTAACTTTCAGATGGCGAACCAAGCTTCACATATTAGCAGGGGAAAGGAAAAGGCTTGACCTTCATAAAACAAAATAACCATTTAATAAAGAGCCACTAAAAGGAATGTACTCAATAATATATCATCTAACAGAACAATGCAACCATCCAAAAGTAAACAATCTTGTCCGTTCAGCTTTTTTTGGCAAACAATGTGCATGTTTGAGCAGCACATGAAGACCCAGTTATCCTGGACTGCAGCAGCTCAAGTCCAGCGATGAAGGTGATGGGAAAAGTAAATTAAATCAGGAAATCCTTCTGCATCAGGAAATTGAATGACTTAGAAGAGAAAACCTTTCAGGTAAGTGAGACTTGTCACTGACATGAGAATTAATCACAAGTTTCCAACTGGGGTCTTATAAAGTCAGGGTGAGAAGTCTGCATGACAGAGCTGATTTGCATGTTGGAAAAACAGATGGGCTAGCAGAGAACATAGATATAAAGTTTTACAATCAGGTGAGGAATGGTCGAACTTCCCTCTTTGGTGTCTCCTCGTTTAATCACAACAGATTTTATTTTGTTGTGGACACACACAAACACATACAGAGTGGGGAGGATAGAGTAATGATTTAGAGTTAAGGTGACAAAGTGTAATGTCACTGAGCTAGTAATCCAGAAGCCCAGCCAGGGAAATGTGGGTTCAAATCCCATGGTAGCTGAGGAATTTCATTTCAGTTTAAATAAAAATCTGGAATTCAACACTAGTGCCAGTAATGGTGATCATGCGACTATCATTGATTGTAGATACAACCATTCTAATATCCTTTAGGGAGGAATAGCAGAATTCTTACGGTGCAGAAGGAAGCCATTTGGCCCATTGTTTCTGCACCACCTCTCCAAATGAGCAACTTGGCTTAGTGCCATTCCCTGCCTTTTCCACGTAACCCTGCACATTACTTATATACCAATAATCATCTAATGCCCTCTTGATGGTCAATTGAACTTGCCTCCACTACACTTCCAGGCTGTGCATTCCAGACCCGAACCACTCGTTGTGTGAAAAAAAATGTTCAAACATCATTTGCTTCTTTTGAAAATCACATTAAATTCTGTGTCCCCTCATTCTTGAACTTTTCACGAGTGGTAATAGTTTCTCCCTATCTACTCCATCCAGCTCCCTCATGATATTTTATTTTTTATAAATTTAGAGTAGCCAATTATTTTTCTTTTCCAGTTAAGGGGCAATTTAGCGTGGCCAATCCACCTAACCAGCACATCTTTGGGTTGTGGGGGTGAAACCCATGCAGACATGGGGAGAATGTGCAAGCTCCACATGGACAGTGACCCAGGGCCGAGATTCGAACCCGGGTCCAGCGCCGCAGTCCCAGTGCTAACCACTGCGCCAGATGCCGCCCCATGATTTTGAACATCTCTACCAAATCTCCTCTTAACCTTCTTCTCTCTAAGGACAACATCCCAACCTCTCCAATCTATCATCATAACTGAAATTCCTGGAACCATTCTTATAAACCTCTCCTGCACTCTCTCCAATGTGTTCACATCCTTCCTATAGGGTGGCGCCCAGAACTGTGCACAATATTCGAGCTGAGGTCTAACTAGTGTCTTGTATAGGTTCAGTATAATCCCCCTGCTCTTGTACTCTGTGTCCCTATTTTAAAAAAGCCCAGAATACTATATGTTTTATTAACTGCTCTCTTCACCTGTCCTGCCACCTTCAATGGTCTATGCATATATAGACCCAGGTCCCTCTGCTCCTACACCCCTTCAAGAATTTCATCCCTTATTTTATATTGTCTCTCCGTGTTCTTCTGACCAAAATGCATCACCTCACACTTCTCCACATTGAATTTCATCTGCCATCTATCTGCCCACTCCACCAGTTTGTCTATGTCCTTCTGACGTTCTACCTGTCCTCTTTACAATTTACAATACTCCAATACTCCAAAGTTTTGTATCATCTGCAAATTTTGAAATTATCCCCTGCAAACCAAGATCTAGATTAATAATATATCAGGAAAAGCAAGGCTCTCAATCCCGACTCCTAGGGAACACCAGCCCAACAAATATCCATTGACCATTACCCTCTGCTTCCTATTATTCAGCCAACTTTGTATCCATGTTCCAACAGCCCACTTTATTGTATGAGATATAACGGGCGGGATTCTCCCAGCCCTGGGCTGGGCCGGAGAATCACTGCGACCGGGCCACGGCGCACCGACGCCGGCACGCGATTCTCCGCAGAGCGGGAAATCGGCGCCATTGACGGTGGCATGGATGGCACGGCGCCGGTCGTGGGCCACTCTACGCGCCCCCCCCCCCCCCTGCAATTCTCCGGCCCGAATGGGCCGAGCGGCCGTAAAATAAAAACGAGTCTCGTCTGCGCCGTTCTAACCTGCTCTGAGCCGGCAGGACCTCGGCGTTGAAGGGTCGGGTGGTGGCCTGTGGGGGGGGAGACCTCTGATGTGGCCTGGCCCAGATCGGGGCCCACCGATCGGCGGGCCGGCCTCTCTGGTTGGGGGCCTCCTTTCCTACGTGCCGGCCCCTATAACCCTGCGCCATGTTGTGTCGGGGCCGGCGCGTTGAAGGGGGCCACTGCGCATGAGCGCATTGGCGCTGGCACCACTGCGCATGCGCGGATCCCATGGCACATAGTTCGCGCCGGGATCGGCAGCTGGAGCGGTGCGAACAGCTTCAGCTGTAGGGGCCAGAATTAGTCCTGGCAGCGGCCCGTTCATGCCGCCGTAAAACGTGACGGCGTTTACGACGACGTGGACACTCTGCCGCGGGATTAGAAATCCCGCCCCATATTTCTCACAAGTCTGGTATGTGGCACTCTATCGAATGCCTTCTGAAAGTCCATGCACACCACATCAACAGCATTACCCTCATCGACCCTTTCTGTTACCTCCTCAGAAAAGTCCAGCAAGTTAATTAAACATGATTTCCCTTTTAGAAATCCATGCTCGCTCTTCCTAATCTTCCATTTTTCCATGTGACTACTCATTTTATCCCGAATAATTATTTCTCAAAGCTTGTCCATTGCTGGTGTTAAACTGACTGGCCTGTAATTGCTGGGGCTATCCTTACAACCTTTTTTGAGCAAGTGTTTAACATTTGCAATCTTCCAGTCCTCTGGTACCACCTCTATATAACTTTCTGTTATTCCAGACGCTAGTTTGTCACTCAGTGCCCCTGACACTGAGCACTTTCCAGCCAATCAACTTACCAGTTTCTTGCAACATCACGGTTGTCTTTTTTTCCCATGCTTCCTTGCAGCAGCTGAACGACTCGGCAAATAACTTACCAAATAACTCAGCAAATAACTCGCCTCTACTCCTGCAGCAGGGCAAGACCACGATAGAAAGACCAAGTTAGAAAGCAAAAGAGCACCTCTTCCCCGATGCACCGAATTCCCACTTTGCTCCAAAGTCCCAAATATACTCACTCAGACTGTGTCTCATTCAGCAAGCCACTCAGTTCAAGGGTATTTTGGGATGGGCGGAAAATGCAGGCCTTGTCAGTGATGTCCACACCCCATGAAAGAATAAAACAAAAGTTCCAATAAAATTAAAGAGGTAAACAGCTCTTAAATGTTGATGACTCATCTGGCTTCAGGCTGAACTGGGTGGAAATGCAACTTTCATTCAGTGATTCTGGTGCTTTTGACATCGAGGTGGCTTAAGGATCTGGGCGGACAATTTGGATATTCATCGAGAGACTTCAGTGCTGGTTGAGTTCTTCTAAAAATCTCTGCCTGCAGCAAAATCAGTAGACAGGGTTCAAAAGTTGCAAGGTAAATGAAAGGAGTAATGGAGAGAGAGGGAAGGAACCCACTCAAGGGGCAGAATTCTCCCATCCTGCCCACGTCTGTGCACGGTACCCTGGGAGTTGCCATGACTCTTACATCCTGAGTCACTCCAAGGTACCTGGGATGTTTGAAGAGCCAGAATTTCCCCAGTGTTGGCTGTCTGGGGGTAAGGGGTACCCACTGAAACAATGTTGATAATTCTGGGGTGTCCACCTCACAGTCCTGTCGAGGAAAGATCCAACGCTGCTCACAGCTCCTCACGCTCCCTCATAGAGAAGACCAAAGGACTTCTTAAGATACGCTTCAGATGCTTGGACCGCTCAGGTAGCTCACTACAACACACTCCGGATCGGGTTTCCCACATCATCGCAGTGTGTTGTGTCCTTCACAATCTGGTAATGCAAAGAGGACGGACTGGAGGAAGATGAGGGTTTATCAGAAGGTGAAGATGCAGAGGTCCAAGGAGTTCAGGGGCTGCTGAGAATCAGTGCGCATGCTGATGCCACGGAGGAAGGAAGACATGGGAGACATACACCTAATAGTTTAAATGTTGACAGGTTCCAGGAAAAGTCAAGTTAAGTGAGGTCATAGGGCCACATCCCTCCCAGCCCTCAATGTTATTACCTGTTATCTCAGGTGACATCCAAACATTGTTGAGAGATTGAATCATGCATTCACATTTGCATGTTCACTGAGACATGGGGCGGGATTCTCCGACCCGGCACCGAAAAGTCGGCGAGGGCGGGAATCGCGCCGGTCCGCGGGACCCCCCCCCTTCCCCCCCCACCCCCCCACCCCCCACCCCCCCCCCCCCCGCCGATTCTCCGCCCACGATGGGCCGAAGTCCCGCTGCTGTCATGCCAGTCCCGCCGGCGTGAATCAAACCACCTACCTTACCGGCTGGACTGGCGGCACGGGCGGGCTCCTGGGTCCTGGGGGGGGGGGGCGATCTGGCCCCGGGGGGGGGGGGGGGGGGGGAGCCCCCACGGTGGCCTTTCCCGCGATCGGGGCCCACCGATCCGCGGGCGGGCCTGTGCCGTGGGGGCACTCTTTTCCTTCCGCCTCGGCCATAGCCTCCGCGATGGCCGATGCGTAAGTGACCCGCCCCCCCCGCGCATGTCGGGGATGATGTCAGCAGCCGCTGATGCTCCCGCACATGCGCGGACGTCCGCCAGCCGGCAGAATCCCTTCGGCCCTGGCTGGCGTGGCGCCAAAGGCCTTTCCAGCTGCCCAGCGGCACGCCAACCACTCCGGCGTGGGCCTAGCCCCTCAAGGTGAGGGCTTGGCCTCGGCGCGGAGAAATCCGCACCTTTGGGGCGGCCCGACGCCGGAGTGGTTCCCGCCGGGACCCCCCCCGGCCATGATCTCAGCTTTGGTTGGTGGTGCCCTGTGAATGGGCTCACTCTGTGAACTTAAAGCCCACTGAGGTACAAGAGCAATGCAAAATAAGCCTTGGCGCTTTTGTCACCATCTAATGATTCAAACACTGCCTCGACAGAGATGAGGATCTTCTGAGGTATCTCACCTTAAAGTGCACGTCTTGAGTTCGGGCACTATCACCGAGGAGAGCCAAATGTCATTCGAGAATCAATGTTGATGAACTGATGAACTGCTCTCACTCATTGGTGTCCCTTGAGGAAGAAGTGTTAGAAGCTTTTAAGTCATACGCTTCTAATAAGGACTTTAACACATCTCCCTGACAATACACAAGGTTACGGAAGCTAGTTTAACTGAGCTCGACATCACATGAACGTTCGTCTCAGAGTGCAGCATTATCATTGAGTGGGAAGATGATGAAAGATCAACGTAAGATAATTCCAAAGTACAAATTCACAACACCCTCAGTTGGCCAGAACATTCACATTCCTAAATAAATGATTTCAGAAAAGTGCAGTTTATTGAGCGACAGCACGTCTTACATTCCTACGTACACCCGCGAACCAGAGGGTGGCATCAAAAGTTTATAACTTGCCTTACCCTACCGCTCTGCCTGGCTGCAGCCCAGGCATCTGCAGCAGAGCTAGAGGCAGCCTGCTGACTGCTTCATCCCGATGATGACCATGGTAGATGTCTTCAGGGAGTGCGAGGCCTGAAGGGCAAAGGCCTGATAAGGGTCTCTTGCTCTGAGGCAGAAGAGCTCTCAGTGGCCTGCGCAGCAGTGGTGGGTGCAGGTGCAGACAGAGGGGACTGTGAGTGAGTACACACCCTTGAAGTGTCCTGAGGGGAGGCGCCCAGGGTTCCGGCTCACTCATCCTCCCTGTTGTAAGATTTTGACAATTCTACTCATTTTGGAATCTATAATATCGATGAATTTTATTCTGTAACCACAATTTTAAATTAAATGGTCCAGATTGAATTTCTGCTGGTTGGAATGCTTTACAGGAGGGCACGTTGTTTATGAAGATGCAAAATTGTTTTATTGTTTTACGACTAAGTTCCATTGAGTTTTGGGTTGTATGCTATCTTAAAGGCCACAATACAATTAGGTGTTTTGTTAAATCAGTTTAAAGGAATGGCTAAAAACATTGCGAATTTAGGATAACACCTTATAAGGATGGCATGGTGGCGCCATGGCGATGTTATGGGCCAGGCATTTTCAGAACCCCAAAATGTATCATGGAGTTCAACCAACCTCCCCCTTTAATGTATTTCTTGCTTTTCCGAGCACACGGCTTGTTCCCTAGTGTGGGATTACAATTATGGACATGTGGGTTTTTAACCACAAAACAATGTTTATTCTACAAACTTAACTTAACCCTTTTAAATAAACATTGGATCTCTTAACACCCCTTACTTCAAAGATAACCCTGAAAATATTACAACACTAAATAATCCTTCAGTTATTCTTTTCAACGTCCAAGAGAGACTTAACACCTTTAAACAGAAACACATCAGGTTAAAGGCATTACTTTTATGAGTTTAAATCACCCAAATGATCCAGAAATAGGGCGAAATTCTCTGGTATCGGCGCGCTGTCCGCCGACTGGCGCCCAAAACGGCGCAAATCAGTCAGGCATCGCGCCGCCCCAAAGGTGCGGAATGCTCTGCATCTTGGGGGGCCGAGCCCCAACCTTAAGGGGCTAGGCCCGTGCCGGACTAATTTCCGCTCCGCCAGCTGGCGGAAAAGGCCTTTGGTGCCCCGCCAGCTGGCGCGGAAATGACATCTCCGGGCGGCGCATGCACGGGAGCGTTAGCGGCCGCTGACGGCATTCCGGCACATGCACAGTGGAGGGAGTCTCTTCCGCCTCCGCCATGGTGGAGACCGTGGCGAAGGCGGAAGGAAAAGAGTGCCCCCACGGCACAGGCCCGCCCGCGGATCGGTGGGCCCTGATCGCGGGCCAGGCCACCGTGGGGGCACCCCCCGGGGCCAGATCGCCCCGCGCCCCCCCCAGGACCCCGGAGCCCGCCCGCGCCGCCTTGTCCCGCCGGTAAGGTAGGTGGTTTAATTTACCACCTCTCTTACCGGTGGGACAAGGCGTCGTGGTCGGACTCCGGGGTACGCAGGGGGCGCGGGACGATCTGGCCCCGGGGGGTGCCCCCACGGTGGCCTGGCCCGCGATCAGGGCCCACTGATCCGCAGGCGGGCCTGTGCCGTGGGGGCACTCTTTTCCTTCCGCCATCGCCATGGTCTCCACTATGGCGGAGGCGTAAGAGACCCCCTCCACTGCGCATGCGTGGGGATGCCGTGAGCTGCCGCTGACGCTCCCGCGCATGCGCCGCCCGGCAAAGTCATTTCCGCGCCAACTGGCGGGGCACCAAAGGCCTTTCCCGCCAGCTGGCGGGGTGGAAATCAGTCCAGCGCGGACCTAGCCCCTCAAGGTGAGGTCTCGGCCCTTCAAGATGCGGAGAATCCCGCACCTATGGGGCGGCGCGATGCCGGACTGATTCGCGCTGTTTTTGGTGCCGGTTGGCGGACATCGCGCCGATTGCGGAGAATCCCGCCCCAGATACTTTAGTTCAATCTGACCACAGAGCCCCTTGCAATTCTCCAATACAGGAACATTGGTTACCACAGCTTTCAGGCAGTCAAATGCCTGTTGAAAGTTCGCTGTCCATTGAATTTTTTAATGTTTCTTCAGCAATTCCATCAGTGGAGTAATCACGCCACAAAACCTTTGCACAACTGTTCGATCAAATCCACTCATGCTAAGAAATTGCATATTTCCCTTCGTCTTGAAGGTATCAGAAACTCCTCAAGGAAAGTGATTCGGGCTTCTCCAAATTCCACTTTTGGCTAGGTGCATCACCAAACCCGCCGCCTGAAGTCGATCGAAGAACTCCAGACGATGTTTTAAATGTTCTTTCCATGTCTGGAAGTTGTAAATAAACGCAGATTGTCCCAATTTCTCAATGCAATCCTTCAAACGCGGGATAGGATAAGAGTCCGTTCTTGTAACTACATTCACCTTTCGATAGTCCACACACAACCGTTGGGTACCGTCTGGTTTAGGTACCATCACTATGGGTGAGCTCCATTGGCTGCAACCCACTTCAATTATGCCATTCTTCAGCATACTCTCAATCTCTCTGTTAACCTGTGCCAATTTTAAAGGATTAAGTCTATATGGATGTTGTTTGATAGGAACAGCATTTCCCACATCTACATCATTTATAGCCATTTTAGTACTTCCCAATTTGTCTCTACAAACTTGCCCATGTGATATCAATAACTCTTTCAGGTCAGTTCATTTTTCCTCTGGAAGGTAACTTAACAATTCATCCCAATTTCTAAGATCATCCTCATTTTCCAATTTAATTTGAGGTATGTCAAATTCAGTCATCTGGATTTGGTTTGTCACTTTGAGTTAGAATCATTAAAACCTCTTTTTTCTCTCCTTCCCTTTCAAAGTACCTTTTAAGCATATTCACATGACACACTCGGTGAGTCTTCCTTCTATCTGCTTTTTTTACCACATAATTCACCTCACTTAATTTCCTTTCAATCTGATACGGTCCACAAAACCTAGCTTTTAAAGGCTCACCAATCACTGGTAGCAATACTAAAACTTTATACCCCCTGACAAAACTACGAACTTTGGATTTCTTGTCCGCTACCCGTTTCATCACATTTCGTGCAACTTTCAAATATTGTCCAGCCAATTCGCCTGCTCTATTTAATCATTCCCTAACATTTGACACGTAATCAATAGTGTAAATTCCGATTTCTCACCCACCAATTTTTCCTTAATCAATGTAAGTGGTCCTCTTACCTCATGACCAAAACTTAGTTCAAAAGGACTAAATTTGGTAGACTCATTAGGTGCATCCCTAATTACAAACAATACGAATGGAATTCCTTTATCCCAATCCTCTGGATAATCTTGACAATATGCCCTCAACATTGGCTTTAATGTCTGATGCCACCTTTCTAACGCTCCCTGCGATTCTGGATGGTACGCAGTTGATTTAAATTGTTTTATTCCTAAGCTATCCATAACTTCTTTGAATAACTTTGAAGTAAAATTTGATCCTTTATCCGATTGAATTTCAGTGGGTAGTCCATATCGAGTAAAGAATTTAAGTAACTCCTCCACAATCCTTTTAGCTGTAATATTACGTACTGGAATGGCCTCTGGAAACCTAGTAGACACATCCATTATAGTCAAAATATATTGATTCCCACTTTTTGTTTTAGGAAGCGGTCCTACGCAATCAATTAGGACCCATGTAAAAGGTTCCTCAAATGCTGGAATGGGTATTAAGGGCGCTGGTTTTATCACTGCTTGAGGTTTCCCTATCACTTGACATGTGTGACATGATTGACAAAATGTAACTACATCTTTATGTAGTCCAGGCCAATAAAAATGTTTCTGGATTTTAGCTTGAGTTTTCCTTATTCCCAAATGACCTCCCACTAGTACCTCATGTGCAACTCGCAACACCTCCTTTCGAAAGGCTACCGGCAATACTACTTGATGAACTTCTGCCCACTTTTCATCCGCCCACATATGTACAGGTTTCCATTTTCTCATCAAGAAATCACTTTTATGGTAATAACACTCTAGTATACTCTCAGATTCCTCATCCGTATATGCTTTCTGATATATCCATTTTATTTCTACATCTTTCTGTTGTAACTCCGCCAATTTTCCTGAACAAAAAATATCCACCTCATCCTCCACCTGTTCTTGTTCTTTTTCAACCATCTGATCGAAAATCCTTTCTGATAATTGCACTTCAACTTCATCTTCACTCTTTGATTTCTGCTCTTGTCTTATCCACTGGCTTATCAACCACAGTAGGCATCACTCCCACCTGCGATCCAGCTATATAATTACCCAAGATAAACTGTATTCCTGGACAAGATAGTTTCTCTATTACTCCTACTACCATTTCACCACTCTTCACTGGACTTTCCAACCTTACCTTATATAATGGAACGCTACTCCTCTCACCTTGAATTCCACATATCACCACCTTTTCTGGCAACATTCTTCCCAAACTACATACTTCCTCATCTCTTACCATTAAAGATTGACTAGCCCCTGTATCTCATAAAATTGTGACTTCTTTACCTGCTCCTCCTGATACACATGAGTAAACTTACCCCACACAAGTAAATTCTTTAATGACATCTGGCACCTTCTTAACAATTACTTCTTGAACAGGCTGTACAATCGTTTGCACCTCTTTTGCTTCCCTTGGGCTTTCCTTTACCACTCTAACAAATCCCACTGCCTTATCCTGTTTTACCACATCAGCCTTTCCAGTGCTTTTCTTCAACCACCAACAGTGTGACTTTACATGGCCTAGTTTATTACAGTGAAAACATTTGAAACTTTTCATCTCTTTTCCACCCTCCTGGATTTCTTTTTTTAATCTGAGATACACTCTTTTTATTGTCTCCCATCAGATCACCTTTACCTTTACCACTTGAGTATTTCTCATGTCCCCAGTTTCTATCCCTCACCGTCTGAAACTGATGTCGGAAACCAATCTTTGATTTATGAACTAATTCATAATCATCTGCCATTTCTGCTGCTAATCTCACAGTTTTAACCCTCTGCTCTTCCACATGAGTTCTCACTACATCAGGAATTGAATTTTTAAACTCATCCAAAAGTATAAGTTCTCTGAGAGCTTCATACATTTGGTCTATTTTCAAAGCCTTTATCCACCTATCAAAATTACTCTGTTTGAGCCTTTCAAACTCCATGTATGTTTGACCCAAATTATTTCCTTAAATTTCTAAACCTTTGTCTGTAAGCTTCAGGCACTAGTTCATATGCACTTAAGATGGATTTCTTCACCTCCTCATATGTTCCAGATACCTCCTCCGGTAGTGATGCAAACACTTCACTAGCTCTACCTACCAGCTTTGTTTGAATCAGTAATACCCACATGTCCTGTGGTCATTTCATTTGTTTAGTTACCTTCTCAAATGAAATGAAAAAAGCTTCCACTTCCTTCTCGTCAAACCTTGGCAATGCTTGGACATATTTAAATAGATTCCCACCAAGCCTTCGACTTAGACGCTCTTTCTCACTATCTTCATCAGTATTACTGATCAGTACAGTAAACTACGTTTCCCTTTACGTCTGCCAATTTTAACTGATTGTCATGTTTCATGGACATTTTCTGAAGTTCAAACTCCCTCTCTTTATCTTTTTCCCTTCCTTTTTCTTTTCGTTCTGTGAAGGCTATTCTTTCTTTTCTCCTTTCTTCGCTCTTCTTTTTTTCCTCTCTCTCTCTTTCTTTTCCCTCGCTCTCTCTTTCTCTCTTTCCTCTCTCTCTCTCTCATATTCCAGCCGCTTTAATTCTTTCTCATGTTCCATTTGATCAATTTGCAACTGAGTCAAACTCAGGCAACTTTAAATGCTTAACCACCGCCATAATTACCTCATCTTTTCGCATTTTGTCAGGTATTGTGAACTGCAATGTTTTTGCCAGACCCAGACTGCATTTACTCTCTGAAAGTAAGATATCACGTGTTATCGTGTCCACCTCCAAAAACCTCTGAGCCTTTGAAAGAGCCATTGTTCACAACACACTTAAACTAAAATACCACACCGGAAAAGCAACACTGGTTCACTGGCTTTAAGTTCACAAAAGCCAATCCAATAGATAGACTTTTATCCCCCTCGAGCCCCCAATTGTTATGGGCCAGGCATTTTCAGAACTCCAAAATGTATCATGGAGTTCAACCAACCTCCCCGTTAATGTATTTGTTGCTTTTCCGAGCACACGGCTTGTTCCCTAGGTGTGCGATTACAATTGTGGACACAAAGAACAAAGAAATGTACAGCGCAGGAACAGGCCCTTCGGCCCTCCAAGCCCGTGCCAATCATGCTGCCAGACTAAACTACAATCTTCTACACTTCCTGGGTCCGTATCCCTCTATTCCCATCCTATTCATGTATTTGTCAAGATGCCCCTTAAATGTCACAATCGTCCCTGCTTCCACCACCTCCTCCGGTAGCGAGTTCCAGGCACCCACTACCCTCTGTGTAAAAAACTTGCCTCGTACATCTACTCTAAATCTTGCCCCTCTCACCTTAAACCTATGCCCCCTAGTAATTGACCCCTCTACCCCGGGGAAAAGCCTCTGACTATCCACTCTGTCTATGCCCCTCATAATTTTGTAGACCTCTATCAGGTCGCCCCGCAACCTCCTTCGTTCCAGTGAGAACAAACCAAGTTTATTCAACCGCTCCTCATAGCTAATGCCCTCCATACCAGGCAACATTCTGGTAAATCTCTTCTGCACCCTCTCTAAAGCCTCCACATCCTTCTGGTAGTGTGGCGACCAGAATTGAACACTATACTCCAAGTGTGGCCTAACTAAGGTTCTATACAGCTGCAACATGACTTGCCAATTCTTATAATCAATGCCCTGGCCAATGAAGGCAAGCATGCCGTATGCCTTCTTGACTACCTTCTCCACCTGTGTTGCCCCTTTCAGTGACCTGTGGACCTGTACTCTTAGATCTCTTTGACTTTCAATACTCTTGAGGGTTCTACCATTCACTGTATATTCCCTACCTGCATTAGACCTTCCAAAATGCATTACCTCACATTTGTCCGGATTAAACTCCATCTGCCATCTCTCCTCCCAAGTCTCCAAACAATCGAAATCCTGCTGTATCCTCTGACAGTCCTCATCGCTATCCGCAATTCCACCAACCTTTGTGTCGTCTGCAAACTTACTAATCAGACCAGTTACATTTTCCTCCAAATCATTTATATATACTACAGACAGCAAAGGTCCCAGCACTGATCCCTGTGGATCACCACTGGTCACAGCCCTCCAATTAGAAAAGCATCCTTCCATTGCTACTCTCTGCCTTCTATGACCTAGCCAGTTCTGTATCCACCTTGCCAGCTCACCCCTGATCCCGTGTGACTTCACCTTTTGTACTAGTCTACCATGAGGGACCTTGTCAAAGGCCTTACTGAAGTCCATATAGACAACATCCACTGCCCTACCTGCATCAATCATCTTTGTGACCTCCTCGAAAAACTCTATCAAGTTAGTGAGACACGACCTCCCCTTCACAAAACCATGCTGCCTCTCACTAATACGTCCATTTGCTTCCAAATGGGAGCAGATCCTGTCTCGAAGAATTCTCTCCAGTAATTTCCCTACCACTGAAGTAAGGCTCACCGACCTGTAGTTCCCTGGATTATCCTTGCTACCCTCCTTAAACAGAGGAACAACATTGGCTATTCTCCAGTCCTCCGGGACATCACCTGAAGACAGTGAGGATCCAAAGATTTCTGTCAAGGCCTCAGCAATTTCCTCTCCAGCCTCCTTCAGTATTCTGGGGTAGATCCCATCAGGCCCTGGGGACTTATCTACCTTAATATTTTTTAAGACACCCAACACCTCGTCTTTTTGGATCTCAATGTGACCCAGGCTATCTACACACCCTTCTCCAGACTCAACATCTACCAATTCCTTCTCTTTGGTGAATACTGATGCAAAGTATTCATTTAGTACCTCGCCCATTTCCTCTGGCTCCACACATAGATTCCCTTGCCTATCCTTCAGTGGGCCAACCCTTTCCCTGGCTACCCTCTTGCTTTTTATGTACGTGTAAAAAGCCTTGGGATTTTCCTTAACCCTATTTGCCAATGACTTTTCGTGACCCCTTCTAGCCCTCCTGACTCCTTGCTTAAGTTCCTTCCTACTTTCCTTATATTCCACACAGGCTTCGGCTGTTCCCAGCCTTTTAGCCCTGACAAATGCCTCCTTTTTCTTTTTGACGAGGCCTACAATATCTCTCGTTATCCAAGGTTCCCAAAAATTGCCGTATTTATCCTTCTTCCTCACAGGAACATGCCGGTCCTGAATTCCTTTCAACTGACACTTGAAAGCCTCCCACATGTCAGATGTTAATTTGCCCTCAAACATCCGCCCCCAATCTATGTTCTTCAGTTCCCGCCTAATACTGTTATAATTAGCCTTCCCCCAATTTAGCACATTCATCCTAGGACCACTCTTATCCTTGTCCACCAGCACTTTAAAACTTACTGAATTGTGGTCACTGTTCCCGAAATGCTCCCCTACTGAAACTTCTACCACCTGGCCGGGCTCATTCCCCAATACCAGGTCCAGTACCACCCCTTCCTTAGTTGGACTGTCTACATATTGTTTTAAGAAGCCCTCCTGGATGCTCCTTACAAACTCCGCCCTGTCTAAGCCCCTGGCACTAAGTGAGTCCCAGTCAATATTGGGGAAGTTGAAGTCTCCCATCACCACAACCCTGTTGTTTTTACTCTTTTCCAAAATCTGTCTACCTATCTGCTCCTCTATCTCCCGCTGGCTGTTGGGAGGCCTGTAGTAAACCCCCAACATTGTGACTGCACCCTTCTTATTCCTGATCTCTACCCATATAGCCGCACGGCCCTCTGAGGTGTCCTCCCGCAGTGCAGCTGTGATATTCACCCTAACCAGTAGCGTAACTCCGCCACCCCTTTTACATCCCCCTCTATCCCGCCTGAAACATCTAAATCCTGGAACGTTTAGCTGCCAAACCTGCCCTTCCCTCAACCAGGTCTCTGTAATGGCAACAATATCATAGTTCCAAGTACTAATCCAAGCTCTAAGTTCATCTGCCTTACCCGTAATACTTCTTGCATTAAAACATATGCACTTCAGGCCACCAGACCCGCTGTGTTCAGCAACTTCTCCCTGTCTGCTCTGCCTCAGAGCCCCACTGTCCCTATTCCCTAGTTCTCACTCAATGCTCTCACCTTCTGACCTATTGCTCCCGTGCCCACCCCCCTGCCATACTAGTTTAAACCCTCCCGTGTGACACTAGCAAACCGTGGGTTTTTAAACACAAAACAATGTTTATTCTACGAACTCAACTTAACCCTTTTAAATAAACATTGGACCTCTTAACACCCCTTACTTCAAAGATAACCCCGAAAATATTACAACACTAAATAATCCTTCAGTTATTCCTTTCAACATCCAAGAGAGACTTAACACCTTTAAACAGAAACACATCAGGTTAAAGGCATTACTTTTATGAGTTTAAATCACCCAAATGATCGAGAAATAGTCTTTCATGGCAGAGATCACAGCAGATTCAGCTCACTGCAAACACAGACCCTCCCAAGCTCTTTTCAAACTGAAACTAAAAAACTGCAAAATGGCTGATCTGAAGCCCAGCCCCACCCACACTCTGACATCACTGCATTTCTTAAAGGTACATTGCTTAAACATCCATTTCTTAAAGGCACTCTCACATGACAGTGAGCACTGCCAGCTCACGGCGCCGAGGACCCAGGTTCGATCCTGGCCCCGGGTCACTGTCCCTGTGGAGTTTGCACATTCTCCTCGTGTCTGCCGGGGTCTCACCCCAGCAGCCCAAAGAGGTAGGTTGATTGGCCAAGCTAAATTGCCCCTTCATTGGAAAAAAAGAAATGGGTACTCTAAATTTAAAAAAAAACACCTTGGGTGGAATTCTCTGGCCCTCCGTGCCAGGATCGTGCCCGGCGCGGGGGGCGGAGAATAGCCGTTCATGCCGGAAATGCGGTGCGACGGCACTTTCATGATTCTTCGCGGATCCGCCAGCCCCACGTGCGCGGTCGACGCGGTGCTGGTCGGCGGCCGTTGGAACAGGCCACTGAGGCGATTCTCCACGGTCGACCGGCCGAACTCCCACCGGCGTGGTTTACCTGTGGTACCACCCAACGGGAGCTGGGTCCGCGGCCTTGGTGGCGGTCCTGGTTGGGGGGGGTGGGGGTGTGGGGGGTGGGGGGGGGGAATCTGACTCCAGGGGTGGCCCTCAACGGTGGCCAGGCCCATGATTGGGACATTACGATCGGCGGGCCATCGCGATCTGGGAGGGACCTACCTTCCTCCGTGTGGGCCCGCTGTGTGGCTCTGCCATGTCGGTGGCGCCCATGCGGTCTGGCTAGTAGTGCCCCGCCGGCAGCCAGAGCTGCAGGATGCATACCGGGGCTCTGCTAGTCCCCTGGAAAACGGAGAATCACCTTTGAGGGAAAAGGTCTGGAGTGATTCTTGCCCGTTTTCCAGAAGGGAGAATCCCGCTCTATATGTTCCAACAAACCACGCCCTGTAATTGACCTGTGCCAGAGGGGAACCTTTATTTTTTGATTTCTGTGGGGCTTGTGTTAAAATATGGTGACAAGAGAATGTGACTTTTATTTATGATCTCTATATCTGGAAGAAAATGTGTTATTTGTTTGCAATGGAATGTAAACCTCTGGGGTCTGAGGAAGTAAGTGATAGAATTGAGTCTTCATTTACAACCTATAAATCAGGTGTTGCAAAGGTGGGGTGATGCAAGATGATTTGCACCCTTATAGCCAATAGGAGGAGTGAATTTGGACCACCTCCAAAAAAACAAAATGCAGAATAATGAGAGACTGAGGGTTAAAAGTTGGAGAATTAGTGTCTCTGTTGGCACAGTGAAAATGCAGCTTCTGCGATTCTTCTGGACAGTTCAACACCTCTTCAAATACAAAGGAGAGGGACATTGTCTCTACTGACAACACCAAGAATTCCTGGGATCTTGAGAGTTGAGAAACATTTTTTATGGTCTTCACAGCTTCTTGTTAAGTTTTGTAAAATCTTGCTTAATAAATTCTACTTGATTCATGAACACTAGTTATTTGTACCAAGTAGGTCAAGGACAACTTAGGACCCTAGTATTAGAAAATATTTTTTTTTTATTAAAGGAGTTTTTTTTTTATTAGAAAGGGTTTAAACCTCTAAAACCTAACCTTACACTGTGGGTGCCAGAGGGTCTCAGCCTGACCCCCGCAGGAGAAGGTGCACCTGGAAGTAGTCTCAATTCCTCATCCCTATGTTGTCTACATCCTAATGGTGCCCACCAGGGTGTATGTCCATGGAGTGCACAGCTGAGTGCAAATCCAACAAGACCCGCTGGACCAAGGTCTCCATGGCGGATGCCAACCTTCCCATGATGACATCAAGGCAATCGCATATTGGCGTCAGGTCATCAGGAAGATTGTGGATGGACTCTTCCATCATTCACTCGAATCTGCTGAATGTCTCTCAAACCTTTGCCTGATGTTCCGCCACCTTTCATTGGATCTCCACCATTGAGCTGCTTTCAGAAACTCACCATCTGACTGGGACTGAGCAGATGGCAGGTCTCCAACAGCCTTCTGAATGCCGAAGACCTGGGCTGTCCTTAACTCCAACTGCTGGGGTGGGGGAAAATACCAGTGAGATGTTCTCCAGAAAGTGACCCTGTGTCTAATTTAGAGATATGTCCCACTGAGGTGTGTCTCTCTGAGCTGGTGGAGGGTGCAGGTGAGCATTGTGGCGGTTCTTCCTGAGCCTTCCATCCTCAGAAGTGTCTGAGGGTCTGAAGTGCTGCTCAGCTTTGTGGAAGCCCTCGATTTGCTGGTGATGAGTTTTAGTTGATGAGCACAAGCTATTTGTGACTCACTGTGATTGTCAGGGTTTGATGAAGTGATGGAGCTGTGAACGATACTAGGTTATTGGCAGAGGCAGATCTCCCCTTCCCCTGCAAGGACAGCTGCAGCCTTCTCCAATTCACAGAGCAGTGACCTCAGCCGTCCCTCTCCCAGTCTGGGCTCTTGCACATTTGTTGTGTGCCAGCTTGCTCTGTATGAAGATGAAAGAAAGGCATGTGATGAGGGGGGATGGAGTTAAATGCATGTCCTCTGTGTGTGTGGTTAGCCATCCCTTGAAGGTTCACAAAGAGGTTAGGTTGGAGACACTGAGATATATGTTTTAGGCTGGCAGTTAGCTATGGTGCTGGGATCATCAAACCCACCAGCTGATGGCAGGCAGACAGATCCGCTCCTGGCCCACAAGGTGATTCAATCCAATACCCGCCTTGCATTAGTAAAGAACTTCCAAGAGCAGAATCAGGCGCCATTCCGGCCAACAGGAAGAGCACCGCATGAACTGCCCACCACAGCACCTAGTTTCAAAAATGGCTAATTCCACCTGATGTCTTGTTCCTGTAGTGTCTGAGTTGAATGTCATGTTCTGCAGAGAATGCACTTGCTAACGACACAAGAGTTGGCTTGTCACACAGCTGCTCAGTGATCCAAATATGGTCTTGGCTAGTGTATTCTTATTAAGATTTGATTAGATCATAGCTGGGAATTCCGATCTCAGCCAGGGTCCCATTCTAATGGTTTGTCGCCACAAAGCTTAACACCCAGATGATTGTCTGGATGCCTTGCTCATGGAATAGGAGCTGGCCTCCATTCACCACTTTCAAGGCAATTGTTTCTGGAACGGCTTTGCAAACAGGTTGGGCGGAATTTTCCCATAGCTTGTGTGTAGCTCTCCAGCTGACCAACCGACTTTTTAATCCAGATTTTGAGCCTCTCCAGGAAACAAAATTTAGGGGCGTGGTTCATGTCATCACTCTGGTGGGGTGGGGCTCGATAGCGGCAGCAAAATTAGAGTGCCATCTTTAAAAACGGCACCACAATCAGCACAGAAAATAAACCCCCCCAAAACTCCCGCCATGGATACGCAGGACTCCCTCCATAAGCATTGGGGGCTACCCCTCCACCCCAAGCATCAGCATCAAGGACTTCTCCCCCCAACAAACATAACCCGAATACTGCCTCCAATGGGTCTGTTGCTGTCAACGGGGTTTCCCGTTGTTCATACCCTCTGCTGCCGGGGAACCCGGGGGAGGGGGGGGGGGTCGCCATCGGTGCGACCGTAAGATCCAGCTGGCGGGAACGGCTGGACAATTTTGGCCGGTGGGTTAAATGGCCTCTTTCTGTGCACCAGCACATGATAAAACTTTAAATGCTCAATCTCAATGTCAAAAGGAGTGAGAAATATTTCACATTTCTGCATCTGAATATTCACTCGCGCCAATTGCTTTGTTTGCTTTCAGAGTTTCTGGAGAAGGGGAGAAGATTTAACTCTAACAATAATCCTCTCAAGGGGCAGCACGGTAGCATTGTGGATAGCACAATTGCTTCACAGCTCCAGGGTTCGATTCCCGGCTTGGGTCACTGTTTGTGCGGGTCTGCACGTTCTCCCCGTGTGTGTGTGGGTTTCCTCCGGGTGCTCCGGTTTCCTCCCACAGTCCAAAGATGTGCAGGTTAGGTGGATTGGCCATGCTAAATTGCCCTTAGTGTTCAAATTGCCCTTAGTGTTGGGTGAGGTTACTGGGTTATGGGGATAAGGTGGAGGTGTGGACCTTGGGTAGGGTGCTCTTTCCAAGAGCCGGTGCAGACTCGATGGGCCAAATGGCCTCCTTCTGCACTGTGAATTCTATGAAATCTGCCTCTGTGTTAAAGGAGCAGCACCTTCTCTTTAGTATTAATAGACTGCTCTGTTTATAATCATGGGATGCAACAGCATGAGCTGTAATGTTGCACATACCTATGATTGAAAACCTGAGGTCTCCCAGAATGATTGTTCCAATGATAATCCTCCGTTTGAAAAATATACATACTAAATGCTTGACATGGATCAAAGGCTCAGGCTTGTTCTGTATGAAGAATGTGTGGCCCCTGACCCACTGGCCTCCGGGAAATAGAGTCCCAGGAAAAAAATAAAGTTTGAGAAGAAAATGAATGCCCGATTCATAGAATCTTTGTTACTGGCCCAAAGCTTTTCCCTTATACGCCCTCCCCCCACACCCGCGCCCCTCATGTTTTGTCTTCGTGCCAATACAGAGAAACTTCCTGTTTTAGTTTACATTGACAAACATGCATCCTAATTATGTCAAGCATTTTTTGCATAGTTTCAGTCAACCCACATGTTAGCAATAGAATGCTGTGCTACAACTGTATGAGCCAGACCACATGTAACCAATCTGGGCAATAGAGCTGGTTAAATCATCAACTGCTTAGTTGAATGAAGGTTCAGTATGTTAAGCCCTTTATAGAGTTAAGATTAAAACAGGGAATGCTGGGAATGTGAACTTAAACAGAGAATACATAGCAAATCCACCAGCCTCAGAATGACTTGAGATGAGTTGGGCCTTGTAGTTCTCTGATTGGGGTTCGCCGGACCAAGAACAATGTTGAATAGGAAATGGTGGGTTTGCTTCCCTGCTCGTTTACATTGATGGTGGGAGAGTCAGGCAGAGGAGACCAGCGGTTCACCAGCCTGCGTGTCCTCCTTGCCGGGAACGCTGGGAAATCAATCCTATTGTTCCAGCTAGGCTTCCTTCACTGGGGAAGATTGGTTCCTGAGAGAAGAGCCATCCGAAAGGTTAACCTTTTTCAACTTTCTGTGCATTCCTAACTTTTTTTCTGTTTTTTTATTTTATGGCAGATCCTAACCAAACTGGAGCAAACCAGTCTTTCCGGCAGCGGAGAATTCCCTCAGTAAAACCCTGGGCTGGATTCTCCGCCGGCGGGATGCCCCGTCTTGCCGGCGCCCAGGGGTTTCCCGATGGCATGGGGCTGCCCCACAATGGGAAACCCCATTGACCAGCCAGCGTAACGGAGCATCGCCCCAAAGTGGTGAGGCAGAAATGAGCATCCCGCCCCATGTTTATAAGGACTGTGGCACTAATCTAAGTATTCAAATAAGCACGCTCAAAATTGGTATTATGCCTACTTTTAGCCGTCACCAGACCATGGGCGAAATTCTCCTACCCGCCCCGCCACATTTCTGCCCCGACCGGCCGGCGGGAGTCTCCGTAACACCGGCCGGTCAATGGGGTTTCCCATTGTGGGGCAGCCCCACGCCGTCGGGAAACCCCCGGGCGCCGGCAAAACGGAGACTCCCGCCGGCGGAGAATGACGCCCCTGGTCCTTGAATGATTTTATGTTTGAAAAAAAAAGGATGGCACAGAAAGATTATTGGTGTGGCATCATGCTGGCATCAGAATATCAGCATAACAGCCTGAATGGATGATGTGGGAGGGTTTGTTTTGTGAGTGAGCCCATTGTGTGTTTGCACTGCAACGCACTGAGTCAGGCCCAGTAAGAATCTTGGGCCTGAGGTTTGTTTATTTTAAGCTGGGGCTGACACAAAGTGCAGGAGATTCCAGATTACTCTGGGGTGGCACAGTGGTTATCACTGCTGCCTCACAGCGCCAGGGTCCCGGGTTCAATTCCAGCCTTGGGTGACTTTCTGTGTGGAGTTTGCACTTTCTCCCCCTGACCGCAGGGGTTTCGTCCGGGCGCTCCGGTTTCCTCCCACAGTCCAGAGATGGGCAGGTTACGTGGATTGGCCATGCTAAATTGACCCTTCATGTCCAAAAGGTTAGGTGGGGTTACTGGGTTACATAGATATGTTGCGACGTGGGCCTAGGTAGGGTGCTCTTTCAGAGGGCCGGTGCAGAAGCGATGGGCCAAATGGCCTCCTACTGCACTGCAGGCATTCTATACTCATATCATCAGCTCAATGTCCACCTTCAGTGGACATCACTGTGATATTCCAGAAAAGCTATTGATGAAGGATGATACAGGAGCCATCTCTTTACTCAGTCTAACGTTTATTTGCAGAGTGAAACATTACAAGCATATACCTCCTGTTATGGGCCAGGTTTTAAAAACCCCAAAATGTATTATGGAGTTCACCTGACCTGTAACTTTTTATGTTGAATTTGGCTAGGGTGAGCACAAGAGCCTACCTTTAGGTGTCATTCAACAGTCTTCCCAGACACTTTAATCAAAATCAGCTTTATTCTAAGAACTGAGTTAACATTTATATAAACACACAGCTACAGTAATCTATGTATAACACTTAATGAATTCCCCCTTAACTGTTCCAATTCAAAAACAAAATCCCCTAAACCAAAACCCCTTTTCAAGGGTGTGGCCCAGCACTCTGCATTCTTACTTGAATAAGACTGGCTTTCCCTGAGATTCTGACCTTGTCTCTCCAGCAGATTTAAACCCTTCCAGAAAGCAAACTATATCTTTTAAGGTACTAAAACAGTAAGTAGCTATAATCAATGGGTTTTTTATTGGAACAATATTTAAAATGAAAATAGAGAGAGACAGGCCAAAACACTTCTGTTCTCTGTCTGAGTCCACGGCAGCCAAATGTGAAAGCGAAACCAAAAACAGCCCACGGAGCCACAGCCCAGCTCCACCCACACAATGACACCACTGAAGGCATGTGATAAGACAAAAACCTTTCTTATAGGGACAGTCCCATGACACTCCTAGCCCACAGTTTCAATGCGGGTATCTTTTTATGTCCTCAAGTGAAACCCCAATTAATGCCCTCCATTTGCAAATAACCAAAACAATTAACACATAATTAACAATTAGGTCAAGCCTCAGCTCCAATCACGAGTGTATACTTCATATTAAATTACCACTTTCACTCTCTCTGCAGGAAGAATAGGAATGTGCAGAAAGGAAAAGGATCTGTGACAGAAGAATTTCAATTGAATGACAATTTGAAAGAATTTACTTGCTGGACTTAATTTCTCAATTTATGTTTTCACATAGCCTTGTGTAAAGTGCTGTCAGTCTTTTCAAGGTGGCACCATCGGTCCATCGAAACAGTGATCCAAATGTGAAGGACTTCTCAAATTAACCATAGTTACTGTTAATAAAAGAGACTGACGTGGTTTTCTGCTTAACACCTGTGGAGGAAGGTTCTCAACATTACTGAAAATGAATGGAAAATGAACAAGAATCATCTTTTGAAGTGAATGTGCAGGAAAACCCGCAAGTTCGTTGGGTTTTTGACAATTATTTCATTCTTTTTCTATTGGCGTTAGTTGCTTTTCCAGACATTCAATCATTATGAGTCTAATTCTCCCTTCTAAGTAGTATGCCCATCATTTAGTTTTTAAAAATAAATTTAGAGTACTCGGGGCAATTTAGCATGACCAATCCACCTACCCTGCACATCTTTGTGTTGAGGTGAGACCCACGCAGACACGGGGAGAATGTGCAAACTCCACACGGACAGCGACCCAGGGCCAGGATTGAACCAGTGTCCTCGACGCCGTGAGGCAGCAGTGCTAACCACCGCGCCACCCGTACCGCCCCAATGTCTCCCGTTTAAAAACCCGAGCTGCAAAAGGTAAGTTTGACTAATTCATTGATTCTGCAGTCCCCCAACTGCGTGTTTTTCGGTGGCGAAGGGATTCTCTATTCCCGCCGCTGGTCAATGGGATTTCCCATTTAAGCCACCCGACGCCGCTGGGAAACACGGGGGCGGGAATGCGCTGTCGGCGGGAACCGAGAACCCCAACGGCTGGAGAATTCCAGCCCTGACGTTTTTGGCTTTCAAATTTTCCCTTTGTCCAGGTGAATAGTGTTTGTTTAAGTAAATCATGTTTTGCATCAACAATCGCATGGAAGAGAAATGGCCTTTATGTCTCAGTGGGTTAATATTCACCTAGATCCCTGCACAGCTGTTTTATTTTGGTTCAGAGCTCAGTTTGAATTATTCCTGTTGCGATTTGGAGTATACCCTCAGGGAGTGCAGCTACATTTATGTCATGTAAAATAAACTGTACTAAAACCACTTTTGTTTCAGGAAATACAAATGTACCAAAGTCACGTCTTGGTCAAAGTCACTCCAGAAATAGAAACAGACGACTCCCGGATCAAAGATATGTCTTACAGTATTAAAACCAATTGTAGGTCAGATGTACAGGGAAAGACTGAGAGAGATCTCACTGGAATGCTTCAGGCAGTGGCATCATATCCTCTGCTAGAGCATAAATTGATTCCAGACTTGGATAATATTCCAACAGAGATTAGTCTCACCATACAGGAATGGCAAGCAGGGCAGGGTTCCATGTTGTTTGCTTTCAAAACAGCATTCAAACGGCAAAACAAACTCTAACCCTAACTAACCCAGGTTCTAAAAATAGAATTTTGCATTCGGATTGTTAATCCAATCCTAACTCAAACGCCAAAATACTGGAGAAAGCTTTGTGTGCGATTTCGCCGCCAGTCAGCACTTGGTGTGCTTAATACATTTTCCACAGGCATTCTTGCCCTTATGCAAAATCTGTTGAGTCCTACCAATCACAGGCTTGCGCCCGCATTCAAGTGATACCTGTGAGTAAGAAGGGCACACAGACCAGACTGTTTGGAATCTTAGTACCAATTTTCCCCTGCCCAGCTTCTGAACAGCATTCAAGAAATGGGTGTTTCCATTAAAATGATAATCTTCTTCACATGGACAGCAATACATCTGAACTTCGAAAGCTTATCTGGTGGCTGCGCTTGCCTACACCTGAAAGGAGTACAGCAACACAAACAAACAATATGGGTATCTAATGGCTGAGCACATACATTACTTTTACCTGCACCACATGTGGATCAGCAGCACAGGAGGAAAATCTCCTACAAGTAAATGCAAAGGTCGCTGTCATGCCCAGTACAGGTATGCAGGGATTACAAGCTTTAAAGGTATATTTTTTAAAATGGATGGCAAAAGCTGTTTACAATGGCTGTAGCATATCCCATGACTTGGTAATACACAGCCATTCAAGTACTCGGAAATTCATGAAAATACTTGATTAACTAGGGACCTGAGTGAAGGAATCTCATAGCCATTTGTGAGATTCACACATCTCATTGTTGAAGAGAGGACCAAACCCTACTGTCGATGAGGTTTGCAGACAACTAGCCTCTATGTTTCACCAGGAATAACCGAGACATTGAAACTGCATGGGTTTTAGACCAGGCATTGTCAAACTCGGGGGCGCGACCCACGGGTGGGCCGCGGAGCCGTCCGTTGCGGCGCTCCCGATCATGCAAATCTGCGCGCAGCAGCCACAGCAGCTGGCTGTTAATAGCGCCGGCTGCAAACGACCTTCAAAATGGCCATGAACATGTGAAAAAAATGCGGCCACACTGCGCATGCGTGCCAGATCTTCGGCGTGCACGCGCAAAACTATGCACATGCGCGCCGATGATCAGGTACGCATGCGCACTGCGGCCGCTTTTTTTTAAACGGTCGCAGCATTTTTTTTTACAAGTTTGGGGAGGGGGGGTTATTCATTTTATTCATTTATTTTATTCATTTAATTTTTATTTTTTCCATTTATTTATAAACCAGGGGCTGGTTTAGCACACTGGGCTAAATAGTTGCTTTTAAAGCAGACCAAGGCAAGCCAGCAGCACGGTTCAATTCCCGTACCGGCCTCCCCGAACAGGCTCTGGAATGTGGCGACTAGGGGCTTTTCACAGTAACTTCATTTGAAGCCTTCATTTGTGACAATAAGCGATTTTCATTTCATTTCATTATTTTATTCATTTTTTTTTACAAGTTCTGGGGCGAAATTCTCCATCCCGCCCCGCCACATTTCTGCCCCGACCCGCCGGCGGGATGCTCCGTTACACCGGCCGGTCAATGGGGTTTCCCATTGTGGGGCAGCCCCACGCCGTCGGGAACCCCCGGGCGCCGGCAAAACGGAGACTCCCGCCGACGGAGAATGACGCCCCAGGGTTTTATTTGATAAAATTTTACAGGGAAAAAATGCAGAACTTTGGCCAATGGAGACACCATACTTTCCGACACCGGAAGGCTTCACCTTCATCCAACAGGTTCCATTGGAGGAGCGTGTACGGGGGCCAAAGGGACCCAAAATCATCTCTTCCATTTTTGTCAGCAGCAAACAAGGTAAGAGAAAATGGTGGGTTGCGCAGGTTGGCCGACGTGGGTCGCAAAGGTCGGCCGGTGTGGGTCGCGAAGGTCGGCCGACGTGGGTCACGAAGGTCGGCCGACGTGGGTCGCGAAGGTCGGCCGACGTGGGTCGCGAAGGTTGGCCGACGTGGGTCGCGAAGGTCGGCCAACGTGGGTCGCGAAGGTCGGCCGGCGTGGATCGCGAAGGTCGGCCGGTGTGGGTCGCGAAGGTCGGCCGGGTTGGTTCCCAAAGGTTGGTCAGTTAGTAAAAATGTGTCCCTGGAAAAAAAGTTTGAAGAACACTGCTTTAGACGAATGCGAAATGGATCCCATCGATCTCTCGTTGTATTGTTCCTTGACTATCTGAAACTCTCAATATGTATTTACTAATCTAATACATCACCTGACTGGCTAAAGGACTTTGGATTTGAAACAGGACACATGGTAAGGCAGCCATGTTTGTTTTCTGCTTTTAAAAAGAAGCTGTTCTGGGACAGAAACCATCAGAAACACCATCAAACCAGCTGCAAGACAACTACGCGACCAAGGTGATATACAGCTGTACCTTGAAAGTGGAAAAACGACCCTTCCTCCAACCTGCTCCAACGTCAAGTTCACCTGAGAGCTGGCCTCTTGGCATCTCAAACTCAAGAATCTTCGCAGCTTATTGAGAATCCTTGACTTTGATAAGACCTCGACTGAAGCAAAAGCACCAACTCATCGCCGAATCTGCAGCTTTCTGTGAAAGAGACTGAATTAATTCCATATTGATCTGTATCCCATGTGTGTGGCAATGTGAATGAGATGTTGCATTGAAATCTCTGGTGCACATTTGCGGGTAATCTTTATTTTCAAATTCACAAAATGTTTGCTGCTGAAATAATGTAAATTGGAACAAAGCACTCTGAGGGTAGGAAAACACACTAACCTCACACATTGAAACATCTTGGGCTTGATTCTCCGCAGCCCCGCGCCAAAATCGAGGCTGGCGCCAGGGTGGAGAATCCAGTTTCACGCCGGCGCCAGTTCAGCGATTCGCCGGGCACTGAAAATCGGCATCGCTGCGGAACACGCCGTTCCACCAGGGGGCCATTGCCAGAGGCCCGCCCAGCAATCCTCCATTCCCGACCGGCCGAGTTTCCCAACAGCGTGGAACTAACCACCTATTGCCGGTCGGGTTGCCGGCGTGGCGGCTGAGGACTCTAAGCCCTTCAGGGTCTCTCATTTTACCTGCCTTTTTAAGATTGCTCCTGCCTTTAAGGCACAGGCAGTGCCCTGGCCCTCTATTGGGTTGGTCCAGTGGAGAACTCCTATACATGCCTGGTGTAAGTCAGGCTTGAGAGGAAGATTGGACATGGAGGTTGTGGTTTTAGCACAGGAACCCTGCAGAGCACTGCATCCAAAATGGTGCAACAATACTCGCTTTTGAAAAGTACAATCGATTCTGTTTAATTGAGACTCAAATTATCCGACCTGTGCGTCCTGGCCAATGTTTATTTCTCGAACAACCATCAATAAACTAGATTATCTAATCTTTGCTGTTTGTGGGTCCTTGCTGTGTGCAACTTGGCTGCCACATATGGGCAGCATGGTAGCACAGTGGGTAACACTGTTGCTTCACAGTGCAAGGGTCCCAGGTTCGATTCCCGGCTTGGGTCACAGCCTGTGTGGAGTCTGCACGTTATCCCCGTGTCTGCGTGGGTTCCTCCGGTTTCCCCCCACAAATATAAAATATTTTTTGACTGTAAAGTTATTTGGGACATTCTGATGCCATGAAAGGTCCAAGGCTTTCTGTTGTATTTGACTCACCCCCCGCCCCGCCCCCACTCCTCCTTTTAACTCATTTAAGAATGATTCATCTTAGCCCCTTGTCAATTATCCCTGCTCCCTTCCCTTCCCTTCCTTCTTCTGAAGGTACTGTTGAAAGTTGATTCTCCCTTTATCGCACCCAAATGGCTATTATTCAATTGCGACCGTTTGTCGGTTATTTGAGTGTGGGTGGGGTCATCACAGCTAATCCCATCTCCATCTCAGCAAACGTCCTCACTTCCAGACCTTGCCCCTACGCGGCAGATAAAGAGTTGGAACCCTTATCAGGGTTCCAAACCATAATCGAGGACCACCCAGTCCCGCTCTAGTGTATCCCCAACTGCAGATGCGATCAGTTCACTCAGCATAACACTGGAACGGACCACGGAACATGCAGAGTTTACATGATTCAACAGTTTATTGCAGAAACCCATTAAATTTTGGGCCAATATTTAAACAAAAGGCAAGGTTTTGGTGATTCCTCAAGATTTTTGACACGTCTGCAAATAATAATAATATTTATTAGCGTCACAAGTAGGTTTACATTAACACTGCAATGAAGTTACTGTGAAAAGTCCCTAGTCGCCACACTACGGCACCTGTTCGGGTACATCGAGTGAGAATTCAGAATGTCCAATTCACCTAACAAGCACGTCTTTTGGGACTTGTGAGAGGAAACCGGAGCACCCGGAGGAAACCCCCGCAGACATGGGGAGAACGTGCAAACTCCGAACAGACAGTGGCCCAAAGCCGAGAATCGAACCCGGGTCACTGGTGCTCTGAAGCAACAGTGCTAACCACTGTGCTACCGTGCCACCCTATGCAGAGATCTATTAATATTGTTACAGTGTTCCATCCAAATTAATGACTCAGAGGTAGAGCAAAACATGTTTTATTCCCAATTGCATTTGCCATACTGTGCAATGCTTGCTGCCACACAATGGAAGCCATTCCCTTACTTCTTCATAAATTCCTTTATAATTTTTTGGAACTAGCATTTCTCAATGGGAGTAGTTCTTTTCAGTGTTCACGCATTAGCCAATGCAATAATTCAAATTCAGGATTGTACATATTGGAAAAAATAGAGATCTGCACACTGAAATGTTTCCTAACTTTTGAGCTTATTTTTGTTTCAACTTAGCGAATCCATTACACATAGGACTCTTGGCTGAAGGACTAGGTCTTGTCCATACTTGTACCCTATCTTGGTTTTTGCCTCCCTCTGGAGAAGCATATGTATCTGCTTGCTGTCTGTGATGAAGGTAGCTGTCTGGGTATGGCTATGCTGGTGCCTTCTATGGAGCCTTTCCCACACCCTCCATTCACTTCAAGGATATCCAACATTTGTGAAATAAAATAAGGGTCGCTCTGATCGTGGGACTGGGTTGGTGGGGGGAGAAGGGCAGTGCTGGTGACCATAAAAGTAAGGAGTGGGTGATGGTGGTCATAAAAGCGGGATTTGGTGCGGCATGGTGGCGCAGTGGGTTAGCACTGCTGCCTCACATCATGAGGACCCAGGTTCAATCCTGGCTCTAGGTCACTGTCCGTGTGGACATTCTCCCCGTGTCTGCGTGGGCCTCACTCCCACACCCCAAAGATGTGCAGGGTAGGTGGATTGGCCACACTAAATTGCCCCTTAATTGGGAAAAATAATTGGGTACTCTAAATTTATATTTAAAAAAATAAAATAAAAGCGGTGGGTCTGGGGGTGGTTTCTGCTGATCCCAACTGTCTCTGGTGCTGACAGCACAGTGGAAATGCTCATATTAGAGCTAAATTAGGCCGGAGGAGACTCCCAGGGTCAGTCTCCCACAGGCTGTCCATGAAATAAGGGACAAAAGGCAGACCGTTAGGGATACAGGACAAACAGACAAAATAAGGGACAATCTCTTCAAATATGGGATAGTTGGTCACCCTGAGTCAAACCAATGGTTCCAAGGTCATAGAATTACTACAGTGCAGAAGGAGGCCATTCGGCCCATCAAGTCTGCACCAACCCTCTGAAAGTGCCCCCACCCTAACCCCATAAACCAGTAACCCCACCTAAAAACTTTTTAGTGTGGCCAATCCACCGGACCTTGCACATCTTTGGACTGTGAAAGGAAACCGGAGCACCCGGAGGAAACCCATGCAGACAAGGGAGAACTTGCAGACTCCGCACAGGCAGTCACCCAAGGCTGGAATTGAACCTGGGTCCCTGGCACAGTGAGGCAGCAGTGCCGCCATCGGTGTCTTTCTATGCAACTACCTTTCCTGTCTGCATATCGATCCTATTATGCACAACCCTGTCTTACATACTGGGCTGGAATATGCAGAGTTGCAATGATTACACACTTTAACACCGTTTGCCCTTTCTACAGTCCGTTCTGGTTGTGAGTACATTTTGCACTGTGTTATTTTCAGCATTTTGCTCAGTAAAACCACAGTCCACTTAATTGAAAGTGGCAGATATCCCATCCCTGAGACAATGATCTCCCAACCATGATTTCAGATTCAATGGGGTAGCCTGTGGGTTATTCTGATACAAGCTTGCTACACAAGGCTTTTGCTACCTGTAACCCCCTACCAGAAGGTTTCTGTTTATACAGATGATACAGTCAGAGATGTGACATTTATTAAAAACTAAAGATGGAATGCAACCTGCGCCACACGTCACTGTTGGTCCGCGTATGGCTGAATCATGCAGTAGTTGTAGCATATTTTCTGAGTTCTGTAATAGAAATGCACATTTGAAAATTATTTTATGTAAATTTGTTCCCTTTTCAAGGCACAACTACTGTTTAAATGTGGAGCGATACATGTGACAAAGTAATTGTTATAACCTGCCTGCTTACCATTTGCTGGGGACTAATGACAATGCCACAATCCTGTGGGAGTATGAGCTTCCCCAATGAGGGGGGCGGAGAAACTAGTAGTAAACTCCAAGTATAAATAAAGCTGGCCAGTTTGCAACCAGCAGGAATGAGTGTGCAGCAAGGGAAGTTGCTGCTGCTGTTATATATATATGTTATTGTAAATAAATGTTATTACTTTGTATCCTTAAAACTCATGCTGGATTCTTCGTGGCCCTCACAAAAGTAATATACTGTACCATATATCTGCGGCAGGACAATATGTCTTATTTATATTGCACTTTTCATGACCTGTGGATGTTCAAAGTGCTTTACAGATAACTTTTGAAACATTATAACCGATGTGATGTGGGAAATGCAACAACCAATTCACACACAGTAAGCTTCTACAAACAGCAGTGTGATAATGGCCAGATGATCTGTTTTAGTGATGTTGAGTGAGCAGGGACAAATATTGACCAGCATAGACCAGCAGGGGAAACTCTTGTTTTCCTTCCAATTAGCGTCATGGGATCTGCTTCAGTATCGCACTGCAGTGACAGCCTTGCTTTTGTGCTCAGGTCCTGAAGTGGAACTTGAACAATCTACCTTGCAAACCACAGTGCTACCCACTGAGTCATGGCGGACTCTAATTATAAAAATAATAATCTTTATTGTCACAAGTAGGCATACATTAACACTGCAATGAATTTACTGTGAAAAGCCCCTAGTCACCACATTCCGGTGCCTGTCCGGGTACACAGAGGGAGAATTCAGAATGTCCAAATTCCCTAACAGCACGTCTTTCGGGACTTGTGGGAGGAATCTGGAGCACCCAGAAGAAATCCACGCAGACACAGGGAGAACGTGCAGAATTCGCACATGTGACCCAAGCCGGGAATCGAACATGGGACCCTGGAGCTCTGAAGCAACAGTGCTAACCACTGTGCTACTGTCCAACGTGATTGATTTTGAGAATTTCTTTTCTGGGAGTGTGATGCACATGGGCATTGGGCGGCACAGTGGTTGGCATTGCTGTCTCACTGCGCCAGGACCCAGGTTTAATATCAACCATTGGTCACTGCCTGTGTGGAATCTATACGTTCTCCCCATATCTGCATGGGTTTCCTCCGGGTGCTTCGATTTCCTCCCACAGTCCAAAGGTGTGCAGGTTAGGTGGATTGGCCATGCTAAATTGTCCCTTAGTGCCCAACGATCAGGTGGGGTTATGGGGATAGTTTGGGGGAGTGTGCCTCGATAGGGTGCTCTTTTTGAGGGTTGGCGCAGACTTGATGGGCCGAATGGCCTCCTTCTGCACTCAATGCTCATGCATCATTAAAAAGAAATTTCCTTTTCCATTGAATCTGAAATCATGATTGGGAGCCCACTGTCTAAGGGACGGATTATATATCCCTTCTGGGGGGATTTAAAGCAGTGTTTTCTGGCAGCATGGTAGCACAAGTGGATAGCACTGTGGCTTCACAGCGCCAGGGTCCCAGGTTCAATTCCCCGCTGGGTCACTGTCTGTGCGGAGTCTGCACGTTCTCCCCGTGTCTGCATGGGTTTCCTCCGAGTGCTCCGGTTTCCTCCCACAGTCCAAAGACATGCAGGTTAGGTGGATTGGCCATGATAAATTGCCCTTAGTGACCAAAAATGTTAGGAGGGGTTATTGGGTTACGGGGATAGGGTGGAAGTGAGGGTTTAAGTGGGTCGGTGCAGACTCGATGGGCCGAATGGCCTCCTTCTACATTCTATGTTCTGTGTTTTAAAGTTGTTCAAGGGAGTTCAGACTCAACCCTTGGACAGTAGAAATAGTTGCGAATTTCTGGAGTCTGACAAACAAGTCAGCTAATAAAGACTGGAGATTCAATGCATCACAGTACAAAAGCAGGAATTACTTAAAAAAGCTTAAGACCTTTTATTCAATTTTACTCCAAATCTGTGAGTGACTTTTCTCATTCGGCCCTGGCAGACTCGCATGCTTTCACGCATACACTCACCTTGGCTGTCAACAGCCCTTTCTTTACCTGCTCAATAACTTTAAAATGCTTTTAGTCAAGTTTTATGCATGACCAGCTCTCTTCAGGCACTGGTGCCCTTTCACACACTGGCAGTGTATTGTTCTCATCACTTTCCAGCTAGTTTATGAATAACTTCCACAGCCCTCTCTATCAACAGGCTTTTTATTTGGAGGAAGGTCATTGTTGTGGCAGTTGCTCAATTTTATTTCACTATTGTGACTTGCCTCACTCAAAGGCCATCTTGGCTCATCATCTTGTCCTTTCACAACGTCCGGGCTCCTGAATATTGGTGTTGAAAGGAGAACATCCTGTATCTTATTGCAGTAAAATGTGTTGTGATCTTAGAGGTTGCTGTTTCTGCAAGTCTAGTCTGGACATGTCATCCTCAGATAGCCTAAAACTGGGGAGAAATGTTCTCTACACTATGACTGCACATAATGTACCAAATGAATTTGTTTAATTATGTTTGTCAGGTGAATGGACGACTGGAGGATAGAAGCAATATTTGTTTTATTATTGAGTATAAAATGAATCCGATATAATCCACCAGCAGGTTTAACCAATGAGTTGATGAACTATACCGAGGGACAATACTATTATGAATGAAAATGAAATGAACATAGAACATAGAACATAGAAAATACAGCACAGAACAGGCCCTTCGGCCCACGATGTTGTGCCGAACCTTTGTCCTAGATTAATCATAGATTATCATTGAATTTACAGTGTAGAAGGAGGCCATTCGGCCCTTTGAGTCTGCACCGGCTCTTGGAAAGAGCACCCTACCCAAACTCAACACCTCCACCCAACACCAAGGGCAATTTTGGACATTAAGGGCAATTTATCATTGGCCAATTCACCTAACCTGCACATCTTTGGACTGTGGGAGGAAACCGGAGCACCCAGAGGAAACCCACGCAGACACGGGGAGGACGTGCAGACTCCGCACAGACAGTGACCCAAGCCGGAATCGAACCTGGGACCCTGGAACTGTGAAGCAATTGTGCTATCCACAATGCTACCGTGCTGCCGTTAAGAACAAATAAATCTACACTATATCATTTTACCGTAATCCATGTACCTATCCAATAGCTGCTTGAAGGTCCCTAATGTTTCCGACTCAACTACTTCCACAGGCAGTGCATTCCATGCCCCCACTACTCTCTGGGTAAAGAACCTACCTCTGATATCCCTCCTATATCTTCCACCTTTCACCTTAAATTTATGTCCCCTTGTAATGGTTTGTTCCACCCGGGGAAAAAGTCTCTGACTGTCTACTCTATCTATTCCCCTGATCGTCTTATAAACCTCTATCAAGTCGCCCCTCATCCTCTCCGTTCTAATGAGAAAAGGCCTAGCACCCTCAACCTTTCCTCGTAAGACCTACTCTCCATTCCAGGCAACATCCTGGTAAATCTTCTTTGCACCTTTTCCAAAGCTTCCACATCCTTCCTAAAATGAGGCGACCAGAACTGTACACAGTACTCCAAATGTGGCCTTACCAAAGTTTTGTACAGCTGCATCATCACCTCACGGCTCTTAAATTCAATCCCTCTGTTAATGAACGCGAGCACACCATAGGCCTTCTTCACAGCTCTATCCACTTGAGTGGCAACTTTCAAAGATGTATGAACATAGACCCCAAGATCTCTCTGCTCCTCCACATTGCCAAGAACTCTACCGTTAACCCTGTATTCCGCATTCATATTTGTCCTTCCAAAATGGGCAACCTCACACTTTTCAGGGTTAAACTCCATCTGCCACTTCTCAGCCCAGCTCTGCATCCTATCTATGTCTCTTTGCAGCCAACAACAGCCCTCCTTACTATCCAAAACTCCACCAATCTTCGTATCGTCTGCAAGTTTACTGACCCACCCTTCAACTCCCTCATCCAAGTCATTAATGAAAATCACAAACAGCAGAGGACCCAGAACTGATCCCTGCGGTACGCCACTGGTAACTGGGATCCAGGCTGAATATTTGCCATCCACCACCACTCTCTGACTTCTATCGGTTAGCCAATTCGTTATCCAACTGGCCAAATTTCCCACTATCCCATGCCTCCTTACTTTCTGCATAAGCCTACCATGGGGAACCTTATCAAATGCCTTACTAAAATCCATGTACACTACATCCACTGCTTTACCTTCATCCACATGCTTGGTCACCTCCTCAAAGAATTCAATAAGACTTGTAAGGCAAGACCTACCCCTCACAAATCCGTGCTGACTATCCCTAATCAAGCAGTGTCTTTCCAGATGCTCAGAAATCCTATCCTTCAATACCCTTTCCATTACTTTGCCTACCACCGAAGTAAGACTAACTGGCCTGTAATTCCCAGGGTTATCCCTAGTCCCTTTTTTGAACAGGGGCACGACATTCGCCACTCTCCAATCCCCTGGTACCACCCCTGTTGACAGTGAGGACGAAAAGATCATTGCCAACGGCTCTGCAATTTCATCTCTTGCTTCCCATAGAACCCTTGGATATATCCCGTCAGGCCCGGGGAACTTGTCTATCCTCAAGTTTTTCAAAATGCCCAACACATCTTCCTTCCTAACAAGTATTTCCTCGAGCTTACTAATCTGTTTCACACTGTCCTCTCCAACAATATCGCCCCTCTCATTTGTAAATACAGAAGAAAAGTACTCGTTCAAGACCTCTCCTATCTCTTCAGACTCAATACACAATCTCCCGCTACTGTCCTTGATCGGACCTACCCTCGCTCTCGTCATTCTCATACTTTTCACATATGTGTAAAAGGCCTTGGGGTTTTCCTTGATCCTACCTGCCAAAGATTGTTCATGCCCTCTCTTAGCTCTCCTAATCCCTTTCTTCAGTTCCCTCCTGGCTATCTTGTATCCCTCCAATGCCCTGTCTGGACCTTGTTTCCTCAGCCTTATATAAGTCTCCTTTTTCCTCTTAACAAGACATTCAACCTCTCTTGTCAACCATGGTTCCCTCACTCGACCATCTCTTCCCTGCCTGACAGGGACATACATATCAAGGACACGTAGCACCTGTTCCTTGAACAAGTTCCACATTTCACTTGTGTCCTTCCCTGCCAGCCTATGTTCCCAACTTATGCACTTCAATTCTTGTCTGACAACATCGTATTTACCCTTCCCCCAATTGTAAACCTTGCCCTGTTGCACGTACCTATCCCTCTCCATTACGAAAGTGAAAGTCACAGAATTGTGGTCACTATCTCCAAAATGCTCCCCCACTAACAAATCTATCACTTGCCCTGGTTCATTACCAAGTACTAAATCCAATATTGCCCCTCCTCTGGTCGGACAATCTACATACTGTGTTAGAAAAGCTTCCTGGACACACTGCACAAACACCACCCCATCCAAACTATTTGATCTAAAGAGTTTCCACTCAGTATTGGGGAAATTAAAGTCGCCCATGACTACTACCCTATGACTTCTGCACCTTTCCAAAATCTGTTTCCCAATCTGTTCCTCCACATCTCTGCTACTATTGGGGGGCCTATAGAAAACTCCTAACAAGGTCCTTCTATAGGCCCCCCGCCTATGGGCGACTTTAATTTCCCCAATACTGAGTGGAAACTCTTTAGATCAAATAGTTTGGATGGGGTGGTGTTTGTGCAGTGAGTCCAGGAAGCTATTCTAACACAATATGTAGATTGTCCGACCAGAGAAGGGGCAATATTGGATTTAGTACTTGGTAATGAACCAGGGCAAGTGATAGATTTGTTAGTGGGGGAGCATTTTGGAGATAGTGACCACAATTCTGTGACTTTCACTTTAGTAATGGAGAGGGATAGGTACATGCAACAGGGCAAGGTTTACAATTGGGGGAAGGGTAAATACGATGTTGTCAGACAAGAATTGAAGTGCATAAGTTGGGAACATAGGCTGGCAGGGAAGGACACAAGTGAAATGTGGAACTTGTTCAAGGAACAGGTGCTACGTGTCCTTGATATGTATGTCCCTGTCAGGCAGGGAAGAGATGGTCGAGTGAGGGAACCATGGTTGACAAGAGAGGTTGAATGTCTTGTTAAGAGGAAAAAGGAGACTTATATAAGGCTGAGGAAACAAGGTTCAGACAGGGCATTGGAGGGATACAAGATAGCCAAGAGGGAACTGAAGAAAGGGATTAGGAGAGCTAAGAGAGGGCATGAACAATCTTTGGCAGGTAGGATCAAGGAAAACCCCAAGGCCTTTTACACATATGTGAGAAATATGAGAATGACTAGAGAGAGGGTAGGTCCGATCAAGGACAGTAGCGGGAGATTGTGTATTGAGTCTGAAGAGATAGGAGAGGTCTTGAACGAGTACTTTTCTTCTGTATTTACAAATGAGAGGGGCGATATTGTTGGAGAGGACAGTGTGAAACAGATTGGTAAGCTCGAGGAAATACTTGTTAGGAAGAACTTCTCCTTTCCTATTTCCCCACTGCCTCACTACACGCTTTGGCGTCCTGAATATCGGAAAATCGCTTATTGTCACAAGTAGGCTTCAAATGAAGTTATTGTGAAAAGCCCCTAGTCGCCACCTTCCAGGGCCCGTTCGGGGAGGCTGGTATTAGTCCCTTGTTTCCAGTTGTTTAGCTGTTTAAGGAGCAGGGCTGGAGACGGGTCGATAAACGTGCTCAGACCACTGAGTGAGGGAAATGAAACCTGAGTTTGATTCTCACCGCTGACGATGCCTGCTGGATATGCACATCAGGGGACGATAGGGTTAGACCTGATAGTGATTCTCCTCACAGTGAACATCACACCCCACCAAATGCTTCAAGAGAGGGCAGAGAGGGAATCAATTTGGGAAATCAAACATTGCTCCAATCTTGGCTAAGATAGGACAGTTGCTGCCTTCAATCCTACTTTCCCGACAAGGGATCAATTTCAGCTTCATTAACCAATGAGCTGGTTTCTTCGCTTCGCGATGCTCGACGCGTGAATCGTGATTGGGCGAGGAAACGCACAAATTCGAAAATAATTAGGTTTGTGCCCGGCTCCTGTTCCGATGCCGAGTTCTGGTCCCTTGCTGGTGGCAAAATTAAAGTTGGCGCCCCATGTCGGTGGTTCCACGCAAAACCGTCATTTGCATGGATTTCCATGTCATTAGCAGGTTGGACACTTCATGCTCCACCCCTCCACGATGCTCCGCCACTCTCAGGCGGCAGTCATGCGGGCACGAATTAGTGCGAGTATTAACAAGCGGGTGGTGGGTGCCGTGGTGTTGCGAGGGAGTGAGAAGGTAAGAAAACTCTTGAAATCGCTCCAAAATTGGCAGGCTTCCTGAGGGGTGGCTGGGCTAGGGGGGAGTAGTGGGGAACAATTTGGTGCCAAGTCCGTGGATTCAGGATGTCCCCCTCAGGATCGGGATGGCCTGGCTCAGATCGCTATTGCTGAAGTATGTGTGTTAAATGTAACCCCTTGATGCTGCTTATAGGCCCTGGCTGTTCACACTGCGGACTGCTTACTGTGTCCTGTAAATGTTCACAGAGCTGTAGGGTCCTTCCTGCTAATATCCTTATTTCCCCTTTCTTTATTTTTGCCGTTACCAGTTTTGATCCCTGGCTGCTGAATGGACATGTATCTTAAAGTCAAGCAGCAGAGAGAAGGAGGAATTTGCGAAGTTGCGACATAGTGCTGCTATGACAGCAAGGACTCCTCCACCTGCACCCGCTGGCAGGTTGCTGACACCCCTTCCTGTAGATCCTGGCTCTGTGTCTGCATCGCTACCAGTGGTGTGATCAGAAACCTGACACCTGCGGACCACAGCCTGGAATCAGGCAACCTCTGACTGCCCGCTCCCTCGGGAGTCCCTACCTCCACCCGCAGCATGTGTGAAGTGTGCACCAGAAGGTGACCCAGGAGCCTCTTCACTAAAATACTCCACCGCGGTGATAGTCTCTGTGATGGCAGAGGGTGCGGGTGACAGCAGTGATGAGAAGTCAGTGTCTTCCTCAGTCTGGTGCTCCAAGGTGCGCTGTGGATGTCGCTGAAAGGCAGTGACCCCAGGTGTCCCGGCCTCATTTGTTAGTGATCCTGCAAGACAAAAGGCCTGGTGAGATCTTGGGATGGAGTGGTCTGTGGGAGGTGGTGACTCACGTGCTATAGGGACATCAGCTTTGCATTGGGCTCTCACTTGGTTGCCTCACGCCTGCTTTTGGCCGTCTTGTCCTGGGGGCACAGAAAGGACATGGTGGACGCATGGATGTGAGTTTTATGGGGGGGTCTGTAGCTGGTGGTATGTGTGTGTAAGGCACCTGGCCAAAGAGCACAATACAGGTGTTGGGGTTTGGTGGAGGATGGGTAGTAAGGGGCAGGCAGGTGGGGTGTGGTGGCCTCTAGGGGATTGGGGGAATGATGTGAGGAGTGAGGGACAGGAATGATGCCAGGGCCACAGAGGTGGTGACCTTACCACAAGGATGGCCTATGCCACTGGTGATCCCTCTGCGGATGACTGAATTCCCAATTAGAGGGCAAGCAATGTCTTGTCCACTCATTTAATGTCCGGCTACTTTGTTCTTTTCCTCAGCATCCTAACACAGAAAGCCCATGGTTCATAAAAATATAATATTGGTGACGGGACTCTCACCCACCACCTGGAATTCAGTGCCCATCAGGCAATGAATTGGCCAATGTTGGGCCTTCCTTGGAATTTAGGACCCTGAGAGTAGAAATCCCACCCGTGAGAGGTACCGGCCAATCAGAGATGACAGCTCCATCACGAGCAGTGGTTGCTGCCGGTAGTGCACCCACCACAGGTTTAGTATTAATAAAAAACCCAGGCCACAGATGAGTGAGGGCGGCATGATGATCACATGGCGATGCTCCTGGGTTGGGGAGGGAGGGTTGGAGGAAAAGTCAAGGATTTGGGCTCTTTGTGGCTCTTCCTGCCTTGCCAATGTCAGGTCCTTTGATCACGCACTGCGTGATGTTAACCAACGGGCACTCCACCCTTCAAAATCTGAAACCAATCCTGATAGGGGCTTTTGCATAATGACTTCCCTGCTTGTCGGCAAACGGATGAGCCCTTAAGTGGCATTAATTGCTCACTTAGTCAGGCGGACATGAGAAGGTAGTTCTCCAAATTTGCCAGGAGCGCTGACATTAAATTCCACCCTCCAGCTCTTGCCTTTACTGAGACACCTGCAACCCAATTTACTTTTCCTAATTACCCTTGAGAAGGTGGTGGTGAACTTCCTTCTGGAACCGCTGCAGTCCATGTGGCGTAAGTACATCCACAGTGCTGTTAGGAAGGAAGTTCCAGAATTTTGACCCAGCAACGATGAAGGAACAGCAATAAAGTTCCCGGCTAGGATAGTGTGTGCTGCACCTACTGCCCATGTCTTTCTAGGTGGTGGAGATTGCGTGTTTGTCGGAGGATGCTTGTCCACTTGCTGCCATGTACCTTGTTTGTGGTACACACTGCTTCCTCTGTGTGTTGTTGATGGAGGGAGTGAATGTTGAAGGTGGTAGATGGGGCACAGCTCAAGTGGACTGCTTTATTCTGATGGTGTCAAGCTTCTTGAATGTTGTTAGACCAATTTAGAATGCAATTGTGCACCAAGTATAAGATCTACTCTTGTAGAAATGTACAGCCCAGGGGGCAAAGGTTTATGAGGCAAAGGGAGAGAGCTAGTAAAGGCTAGAATGCACATACAGCAAGTAATTGGGAAAGCTAATAGCATGTTATCATTTATTGTGAGGAGAATTGATTACAAAAGTAAAAAAGGAGGTTATATTTCAGTTGCACAGGGCACTGGTGAGACCACATTTGGAGTATTGGTTTCCTATGTAAGGAAATGTGTAAATGCATTTGAAGCAGTTTAGAGAAAGTTTACTGGACTAATACCTGGAATGGATGAGCTGTCATGTGAGGGAAGGTTGGAGAGGTTAGGTTGGCATCCACTCGAGTTTAGAAGAGTAAGAGGTGACTTGATCAAAACCTTTAGATCCTGACAGATATTGACAGGATGGATGTGGAGAGGATGTTTCCTCTTAGACCCAGAGAATAGAATCATAGAACCATAGGATCCCTACAGTGAAGAAGGAGGCCATTCAGCCCATCCAGTCTACATTGACCCTCTGAAACAACACCCTACCTAGGCCCTGATGCACGATCAATTGCACAAAGACTTGAGTTGGGTACAACTGAGGCTTTATTGCTCTAAGACGTGTGGCCTCCCACAGCAGCTGGCGAAATGGCTGCAGCATGGAGGACACACATATTTATACTCCGCCTACTGGGCAGAGCCAGCAGGCAGCGACTACCAACGTACCTATAGTATAGGTCTTATCATACATCACCTAATAGAGGTGCAACAGTGGTTTACCACATTCACCCCCTGTTAAAATTGAGTCCGGCGGGGGTGGTGGAGAACTATATACAACAAATGGTTTCTTTTTTACATTTACATTTACAATTTTTGATAGAGAGGAAAAAAAATGTCTTTTGAAGTCCAGTGGACCAGTTAGAGGTTTAACCGGTCCGGGGCCTTGATGTGCCGCTGGGAGCGACGTAGTGGTGGCGGCGATGCCGATGCTGGTCTGATGTCCGGAGCCTCCGGGAGCGTGCCGAAATCCTCTTCATCCTCGAGCGTGGGCTGGGGAGGACAGATGGTCCGGGGGGAGGTTGCTGCTGGGAGCGCCGGGGGAGGGGAGGGTGGTGCCGGACCAGGGGTGTGTGTGTGTGTGTGTGACCTGCTGGTGCCAGGTCCTGAGGGAGACAGTATCCTGGTGGCCGTCGGGGTACGCCACGTAGGCATACTGGGGGTTTGCATGGAGCAATTGCACCATTTCCACCAACGGGTCCGCCTTGTGGAGTCAGACATGCCTATGGAGCAGTACTGGTCCTGGAGCTGCGAGCCAAGTCGGGAGCGACACTCCGGATGTGCACTTCCTGGGGAAGGCAAAAAGACGTTCTTGGGGTGTGTTGTTAGTGGCGGTGCACAGTAGTGACCGAATGGAGTGTAGTGCATCAGGGAGGACCTCCTGCCATCGGGAGGCCGGGAGGTTCCTGGACCGTAGGGCCAGTTGGATGGCCCTCCATACCGCCCCATTCTTCCTCTCTACCTGTCCGTTTCCCCGGGGGTTGTAGCTTGTCGTTCTGCTGGAGGCGATACCCCTGCTGAGCAGGAACTGACGCAGTTCATCACTCATGAAGGAGGATCCCCTGTCGCTGTGGATGTAGGCAGGGAAACCGAACAGAGCGAAGATTGTGTTGAGGGCTTTGATGACGGTGGCTGACGTCATGTCGGGGCATGGGATGGCGAAGGGGAACCTGGCGTATTCATCGATCACACTGAGAAAATACGTGTTACGGTCGGTGGAGGGGAGGGGCCCTTTGAAATCTACATTGAGGCACTCAAAGTGGCGGGAGGCCTTCACCAGGCGCGCACGGTCCAGCCGGTAGAAGTGCGGCTTGCACTCCGCACAGACCTGGCAGTCCCTGGTGATTGTCCGTACCTCCTCGACGGAGTAGGGCAGATTGCGGGCCTTTATGAAATGGTACAACTGTGTGACTCCCGGGTGACAAAGACTGTCGTGCATGGTCCGGAGTCAGTCTACCTGTGCGCTGGCACATGTACCTCGGGATAGGGCGTCTGGGGGCTTGTTCAGCTTACCGGGGCGATACAAAATCTCGTAATTGTAGGTGGAGAGCTCGATTCTCCACCTCAAGATCTTATCATTCTTGATCTTGCCCCGCTGTGTGTTAGTGAACATGAAGGCTACCGACCGTTGGTCAGTAAGGAGAGTGAATCTCCTGACGGCCAGGTAATGCCTCCAATGCCGCACAGCTTCAACGATAGCTTGGGCCTCTTTCTCAATGGACATGTGCTGAATTTCTGAGGCATGAAGGGTGCGGGAAAAGAATGCCACGGGTCTGCCTGCCTGATTGAGGGTGGCGGCTAGGGCGATGTCCGATGCGTCACTCTCTACTTGAAAGGGCAGTGACTCGTCTACTGTGTGCATGCCGGCCTTGGCGATATTGGCTCTGATACGGGTGAAGGCCTGTTGTGACTCGGCCGTCAAGGGTAAATGGATGGACTGTATGAGTGGGCGGCATAGTTTGGGACCCACTGAACGTAGTACGAAAAGAACACCAGGCAGCGTTTGAGGACATTGGGGCAGTGGGGAAGGGGGAGCTCCATGAAGGGGCGCATGCGATCGGGATCGGGCCCCAGAACGCCATTCTGGACCACATAGCCGAGGATGGCTAAGCGTGTCGTGCTAAACACGCACTTCTCCTTGTTGTAGGTGAGGTTTAGGAGAGTGGCGGTGTGGAGAAATTTGGCAAGGTTGGCGTCTTGGTCCTACTGATCATGGACGCAGATGGTGACATTCTCTGGGTATGGAAAGGTGGCCCGCAAACCGTACCAGTCGACCATTCGGTCCATCTCCCTTTGGAAGACCGAGACCCCGTTGGTGACGCCGAAGGGAACCCTGAGGAAGTGATAGAGGCGGCCGTCTGCCTCAAAGGCCGATTTACGAATGGGAAGCTGGTGGTAGGCGGATTTGAGGTCTACAGATGAGAAGACCCGTACTGTGCAATCTAATTGACCATATCAGATATGCGTGGGAGGGTGTACGTGTCGAGCTGTGTGTACCGATTGATGGTTTGGCTTTAGTCCACGACCATTCTGTATTTCTCCCCAGTTGCAACTACTACCACTTGGGCTCCCCAGGGGCTGTTGCTGGCCTCGATGGTGCCTTCCCGAAGCAGCCGCTGGACCTCGGACCTGATGAAGGTTCTATCTGGGTGCTGTACCGTCTGCTCCTGGTGGCGACGGGTTTGCAATCCGAGGTTAGATTTGCAAAGAGGGAAGGCGGATCGACCTTTCAGGTCGCGAGGCCGCGCACAGTCAGGGGTGGTAGGGGCCCACCGAATTTCAGGTTTAGGCTCTGGAGGTTACACTGGAAATCCAGGCCAAACAGTAGGGCAGCGCAGAGGTTAGGGAGGACGTAGAGGTGGAAGCCGCTGAATTCTACGCCCTGGACCGTGAGTGTGACCGTACAGTACCCCCGGATCACCACGGAATGGGATCCGGAGGCCAGGGAGATTCTTTGATTGGCGGGGTGTACCGCGAGGGAGCAGCGCCTTACCGTATCCGGGTGGATGAAGCTCTCAGTGCTCCCGCAGTCCAGCAGGCAAGAGGTCACGTGTCCATTGACTTTCATGCTGGTCGATGCGGCGGTCAGGTTGTGCGGACGAGACTGGTCGATGGTCACTGAGGCAAGTCATGGTCGGCCGTCACTGGTGTTTGATGACGGGGAGCCCGGGGGGCCCTGGTCCTGGAACGCTGGCGGTGCCCATGTGCCGTGGGGGAGACAAGATGGCGGCACCTGAAGATCTCGAGGAGGACAAAATGGTGGATAAAGATCTAGAGGAGTACAAAATGGCGCCACCCATGGGCCGCACGTGGCGGGGGTTGGACAAGATGGTGGCACCTATGGGCCGCACGTGTTGCTCAGGGGAGAGAATATGGCGGCGAACACTGGCCGCGCGTGGTCTGAGGGGGTGGAGGTGGCGGTGCCCATTGTCCGTAAACGACGGGGGTGGGGGCGATAGCGGCGACTGCACGGGTCTGGCACACCGTGGTGAAGTGACCCCTCTTGCCGCAAGCCTTACAATGGACAGCGAGGGCCAGGCAGCGTTGGCGGGGGTGTTTCTGCTGGCCGCAGAAATAACATCGGGGACCCCCGGGGTTTGCTGTCAGGTGCGTGGCGCAGGCGTATTGGCTGGATAAGGTCGCCCGCTGGGGCGGCCGTCTGTGGGGTCCACGATGCGTAGGAGGAGTGGGCCGCGCGGCTGGGGGTGTAGGCCTGAACGTTGCGCAAGGCGACCATCGTGGAGAGCGCTAGTTTCTTTGTCTCTGCGAGGTCGAGTGTGGCCCCTTCTAACAGTCGCTGGCGTATGAGGTCTGACCCAATCCCCGGAACAGACGCGTCCCGCATAAGGAGGTTTGAATGTTCAGTGGCCGTAACGGCCTGACAGTCACGGTCCCGGACGAGTGGGATTAGGACCCGCCAGAAGTCTTCTATGGACTCACCAGGGAGTTGAGAGTGAGTGGCGAGTACGTGCCTGGCGAAGAGCGTGTTCATCTTCTGAGCGTAATTCTCTTTGAGAAGCGTCATGGCTTCGGCGTAGTTCGGCGCATCCTGGATTAGCGGAAAGAGGCTGGAGCTCAACCTCGAGTACAGGATCTGTATCTTCTGAGCCTCCGAGACAGGGCTGGGCACCGAGTTGATGTACGCCTCGAAACAAGCTAGCCAGTGTTGAAAGTCCTTTTTGGCGTCGCTTGAATGCGGATCCAGCTGCAGGCGATCCGGTTTGATACGGAGGTCCATCTTTTGAAAATCTTAGAGCAATAAATTGATGCACGATCAATTGCACAAAGACTTGAGTTGGGTACAACTGAGGCTTTATTGCTCGAAGATGTGTGGCCTCCCACAGCAGCTGGCAAAATGGCTGCAGCATGGAGGACACACATACTTATACTCCGCCTACTGGGCGGAGCCAGCAGGCAGGGACTACCAATGTACCTGTAGACAGGTCCTACCACACATCACCTAATAGAGGTGCAACCGTGGTTTACCACAGGCCCTATCGCCGTAACGCTGTTAGCCCTCCTAACCTGCACATTCTTGGACTGTGAGAGGAAACTGTAGCACCGGGAGGAAACTCGCACAGACACAGGGAGAACAAGCAAACTCCACACAGTCACCCAAGGCCGGAATTGAACGTGGATCCCTGGCGCTGTAAGGCAGCAGTGCTAACCACTGTGCCACCATGCTACTCCGTCTTGGAGAATCTAGAACTAGGGGTCACTGTTTAAAAGTAATTATTGCTCATTTGAGATAGAGATGAGGGGAAATGTTTTCTCTCAAAGATCATGAGTCACTGGAACTCTCTTCCTCCTAAGGCAGTGGATGCAGAATCTTTGAATATCTTTAAGGCAGAGTTGGATAGATGCTTGATGGACAAGGGGTGAAAGGTTATCGGAGCTGGCGGGAATGTGGCTTAAGGTTACATTCAGATCAACCACGATCTTATTGACTGGCAGAGCAGGCCCGAGGGGCCGAGTGGCCTGCTCCTGCTCCTAATTAATATGTTCATAAGGAAGCCTCATGGCCCCAGCAACTTCCCCAGAGGGGGGTTTCCCCTCTTGGTCCTTGGCCCTTTCATAGTTTTCAATCTTGTCTTGGCCAACCTGTTGTTGGTCCAGGCCTCCAGACGGCTTCAGCAGCAACCACTGCGGCCGAGATGACAGCCCTCTGATTGGACTGGCAGCAGTTGTGGGGCCAGGCCACTGCCCTTCATGGGAGGACAGCCCCAGCAGCAACCAATTAACCCCTGCATTAACAATAAAATCTTAGCCTATGTTACAGGAAAAGGTAACTTTACATCTCGAGAAACTGTTGCCTGAGGCTTAATCGTAGCATGTCCTGTATAATTAGAACAATGGAATACACTGTTTTATTCATATATTACTGCCAGGTAACATTAGATCTGTAATGTTTTACCTTCAGGGATGAAGTATTTAGATGAACAGAAAGTTAAAAATAATTAAAGTAAAAGCAAAATACTGCAGATGCTGGAAATCTGAAATAAAAACAGTAAATGCTGGATGAACCCAGCAGATTGGGGTGCCCTGCCCGTATGAAGTGGGGTGTGGGAGGGGTTTGAGAACCCCCCCCAACAGATGCGTTGAGGCATTGGGTGAGGGGGGGGCGGGGGTTTGTATCAGGGGGTTGAGAGATCGAGGCACTATTTTTAAATGACGCACCAATTTCTTCCTGCATTGAGGAGCAGAGATGGTCAGTGCAGGAAATGTGACTGAGTGCAGCCTCGGACGGGCATTTCCCCTTGAGACCCAATAAAGAGAACAGACTGCCGTTAGATAGCGGGGTCGTTCCTGGCGCTACAAGCATCCGATCCCTCTAATCCCACCCAGAACAAACTCTTTTTTTCATTGGATCGTGCCCAGATTTTACATTTTGGATCTAAATGATCATTTCGTTGTCAATGACAATAATAACGTTGATAATATAAACATTTTAACATGGATCTACAGTGGTATCCATGTTCATGAGGAATTGGAGTTTGTTGAGTCCATTTTGTGCAACAAGTGTGAATGGGGGCAATAGTCAAAGGCCAACATCCGCTTTGACATCAGGTTGGGCAATTTTACGGGCATTGCCTAAATCAGGTAGTTGGCCAAACTTATGTCAATGAGCATCTGCTTTAGGATGCTGTTGCTGTATTGGGCTGCTTTATGCAGAAGAGATATCCTGCCTGCTCCAGCCAGGTTTTCTCCAGGTGTGGTGGAGGCCATCGGAAAGGGAGTTAATTTCTTATTTAAGTGTGATGTGGAACCAGGAGTGCTGCTAACCTACAATTGACCTCCCTCACATTAGCCTCCCCTCTCGTGACTTAACAGAGGTCAGCTGCCAGCAATGGAAGCAATCCAAAATTGATCCGTTGGTAGTGGGGAACTGCATCTGGAGGTGAGATAGCTTGGCCACATTATTGATTTAGGCTCGAGGCCCACATTTGGGCCTCCTGTTGAGACCAAGTTCTGTCTCGGTGCACTTTACAGGAACAATATGATACAAAGTTCGATACTGAGCTACGTAAGGACATTTTAGGGCCAATTGGTCAAAGATATAGGTTTCAAGGAGGTAGGAGAGAGACAAAGAGGCTTGGCCAGGAAATTCCAGAGCTGAGGGCCTCGGCAACTGAGGGCAAGGCCATCAATAGTGCAATGATTAAAATTGTGGATGCCCAAGAAGGTCGGAGTTGGAGGTGCGCCAAAATCGTTAGCGTGTTTGAGCAGGAGGAAGCTAGAGCGATAAGGAGGAACTGGACCATGGGCGGGGGGCAAAAAACAAGGATTAGAATTTTAAAGTTATGCGTTGCTCAACATGGAACCAATTTGGTCAGCGAGCGCAGGCGTGATGGACGAATGCTTGGTGCGTGTTGGTTGCCACCTTCAACAGTAAAGAAAAATTATATTTTCTCTCCCTTAACTTTTGTGGGCCTGTCACTAAATACTGGTTCTTGAACATAACAACTTAGCTGATAACTTAGCACACTGCCATTGATAAAACAAGCAAAACAAAACTCCTACAAAATACTTCCCTCATCCTACTGAAGTAAAGGCACCCGGGAGAGTTAATATCCTATCCAAGAATAAGCCAGCCAATCACCTAATTTCCTTAAGTTACCACCTTCATTTGAAGAGTTCAGCCTGGGTGACGGATTTGCATGGCACAGACAGGAATTGTTCTTTAGCCGACAGTCTCTGAAAATAGGAACGCAAAATTCCAGACACAAAACTGGGCAGTTTTAACTCACAATGTTTTCACTGCAAAAGAAGTGGGTTTGTTATTTGATGAGGTTTCACTTACACTTATCGGCAGAATGTTACGTTCAGCTGTCATCGGGTTTGTAAGGGGAGGGTGGCTGTAAAGTCTTTCAGATGGCCTTCCATATGCTTTCTGAGACAGGACTTCCTCCCAGCCAAGGGTGGGAGCCTTGCCTCCAGCCAATTACCACTCGTTGGAGCATTAAATGTCAGTTTCAAGAAGATATGTTCTCTGCTGACTCCCTGAATGGCGGAAGGGAAACCCCACCATCCTAAAGATCCTCACCCATGAGTGACTTGCCAATAGTCAGTCTATAGTTTTTTTCTTGAAATTATTTATTTACGCTGTTTACAAAGACCTCATGGCAAGTACATTGTTCTGTGGACACAGACTATTCTGTCTTTTTCCCTTGGAGCTTCATGACCCTGATGTGGACGACACGGTGGCACAATGGTTAGCACTGCTGCCTCACAGCTCCAGGGACCCAGGTTCAATTCTGGCCTTGGTTGACTGTGTGGAGTTTGCACTTTCTCCCCGTGACTGCGTGGGTTTCCTCCCACAGTTCAAAGATGTGCAGGTTGGGTGGATTGGCCATGCTAAATTGCCCCTGGGTGTCCAAAAGGTTAGGTGGGGTTATGGGGGTGGGGCATTGGGCCGAGGTAGGGTGTTCTTTCGAAGGGCCGATTGGCCGAATGCCCTGCAGGGACTCTATGCTTATATGTTATGCTGACATCATCATTATCATTGATGTCTGATAAATATAACCATTAACCCTTTACTCTACAGTTTGGGGTCAGATAAGAAGCTAAAGTGTTTGAAAATCTGAATCCTGACCCAAACCCGCCTCCAACCTGCCCACTTCTAGTTTCAACAGAGGTGGCATGGGGTCAGACAGCTAACCCTCTCCCAGGAGGTGTATTAACATTTTTAATATTATAATGCATGCCTCACTTTTATGTATCTTTTTGAGTTTAAGTCTGGACAGTTCAGCTCAGTTAAAGATAGGTAAGGCTTGTTGGATCTTGGAACTGCGTGCCAACTACCAAAAGCCTGTGAATGCCCCTTGACTTTCCTCTCACACCAAGGCCTCTGGGTTCATCATACCACGAAGACCTCTGATACTCCTTCCCATGGTGCCTCCAAATCCCACCCTCCCTCAACAGAGGCCTCCAGTCCCCTCCCCGCCCCAACCCTCCACCTCGGGGCATCTGGAGACTCCTTAACTTGGACAAATGAACTTCGTTTACAAGGTTGCTTTATGAGCTGCATGCTTTGAGCTGGCCCAGAGTACACATCTTTCTAACTGGGAAATCTCCTCTCCACAGAGCGATTCCCCAAGCTAGATTATTCACACCATGTGACCCTCACTCAGGAAGGCTGGCCTCAAAGTGACAATCACCACAGAATCCAATTCCTCCCCTCGAGGCCCCCAATTTTCCCCTCCCGCAATGTCTTTGATTTCCCATTCCCCCGAACCCAGAGTCTCTGCCCTCCCCTTAAACCCTAGAGTTTGGGGCCATCTGTTTTAAGTCTTGGACTTCCATGGCAGTGGCCCCCCCGGCGATTCTCTGCTCCGCGATGGGCCAAGTGGCCGCCCGTTTCCGGCCAGTCCCGCTGCCGTAACTCAAACAAGGTCCTTACCGGCAGGACCTGGCTCTGCGGGCGGCCTGCGGAGTCTTCGGTGTGGGGGGATCTGGCCCCGGGCTTGGCCCGCGATCGGGGCCCACCGATCTGCAGGCGGACCTGTGCCGTGGGGCACTCTTTCCCTCCGCACCAGCCGCTGTCACGGTCCGCCATTGCCGGCGCGGAGAAGACCCCTCCTGTGTATGCGCTGGGATCACGCCAGAACAACGTGGCGCTCCCGCGCATGCGCCAACTCGCGCTGGCCGGCGGAGGCCCGTCGGCGCCGGCTGGCACGGCGCAAACCCCGCTGGCGCCGGCCTAGCCCCTGAAGGCGCGGAGGATACCGCACCTTCCAGGCGGCCCAACACCAGAGTGGTTCACGCCACTCCTCAGTGCCAGTACGGCCCACCCGGCCTAAGTGTTAACGCCGGGGCAGGATTCTATTTCGACGAAAGCAAAACTGGTGCCCCACCTGGACCAATTCAGCGACTGTTAAGGGGCTAGCACCGGCGTCACGTGGAACACAATTGATTCCAATGAGAAGCGGTGCCGGATTCGCCGGGTTCGTGATTGACACTCAGCAGGCTGACAAGCTGCAGCCGCATAGACACACTTCGCTCCCCATACATGCCATCCCAGCCAACAAGGTGGCACTGGTTGCACTGAAGCACACTCATACGGCTGATGGGTCGGTTGGGGTCAGAGGGCACTTATGGTGGGTGAACTGGGGGGGACACCCATATGACCCGTAACCCTAAGTTCACAGTGGACAGTCAGCGGCATTCATATGTGCGTTCCAGAACGCAATGGCGCCGCTGTTGATGCGACGGAGAATTGCAATTTGCCGTGAAAATCGGCAGCCGCCCCAATTTCGGCGCCGGAACCGATTCTCCGCCCAATCGCGTTTCCCAATTCCGGTGTCAGACGACGGAGAATCCTGCCCAAGTTGTGGAGTTAAAACTCCGGATGCCAGCTTTGTTGCATGTTACCGGAATTCCTCCTTCTGACCTCATTCCAGCTGGGAGTCAAAAGGTTTAAATCGCTCTCAATAGAATCACCTAACGATCAGAGTCATGGACTGGCAGCTGACACAGGGGCAAAAAAAAGATGGAATTGTGGAATGCAATCCCCAAAGCGCTGGCAATAATTCCTGAAACTCCCGTAATAAAAATGGAATTTGACTTTTTCGCTCACCCTCAACTAGTTTTCCATGAACTTGATGCTGTGATGATGCCAGGCATGTCATTACACCTCTGCTGTGCCTTAATAAGGTTAAAGTTGCTCACAAGGCATTTTGCCTCAGGCCCTAGTCTCTTTAACACAACATAATTTACAATCAGCAATTAAATTGGCTTGAGTTGATCTTTGCTACATTGTGAAGAGTAACTTGTGAGCGGTTAAGCGTTTATATATGGAGAAAGCAATTTGGAAGAGCCCTGAATGTGCCTGTGTATGGAATTATTTGACGAAATAGCATGTGAGCAGGAGACTGACTGGTTAGACCCGAACAAAGGATTTCTGGTTTTGTATGTACTCATTATGTGCTATTCTGGAATTCAGTTGTGTTTCTAGAAACTAGATAACAAATCCATTCTTTTCCACTGGTTACTTTCCCTCAATTCCTTTTTCCAATTTTCTTTCAGGTTATGGCACTTTCTCCGCAGAGGCAATGGTCCTGTTTTCCTGACCAAATTAATTGGAGATCAGCTCCGTGTGTGAGAGGATAGTTGTGACCTGTCCATCCGCCTAAAAGATATTCTCAATTAGTTGTTTGGTAGTACACAACTTGAATATTGCTGAAAAGAAAGGCATGCTGAAACTTTTTGATGTGCACTCAACAGGGCAAACGTCAGGTATGAGGATAGGTTGGAGAGGTTGGCACTGTTCTCATTGGAGAGAAAGAGGAGATTTAATAGAGATTTGTTCAAAATCATGAGGGGGCTGGACAGAGTAGATGGGGAGGAACTGTTCCCCCTCGCCAAAGGATCAAGAACGAGAAGGCACGGATTTAAAGTGATTTGCAAAAGAAGCAAATCTGATGTGAGAATAAACATTTTCACATGGCGAGTGGTTCGGGCCTGGAATGCGCAGCCTGGAAGTGTGGTGGAGGTAGGTTCAAATGAGGCATTCAAGGCGGCATTAGATAATTATTTGAATAGAAACAATGTATGGGGTTACGGGAAAAGACGGGGGAATGGCAAGATGCTTATTTGGGGAGCTGTGCAGACACGATGGGCCGAATGGACTCCTTCAGTGTTGTAATAATTCACAACAATTTATACTACTGGAGAAAAGAGTATTGATTGATAGGTAAGCCAACTCTGATTGGTTGAGGCGTTGTCATGGAGACAGTGCAATAGGCTCTCCAGGCTCCCTGCTAATTCAGAAAAGGCACATGGCAGGAACATATTCCTTTTGTTTGCAGAGAACTTTGATACTAGAAGCGGAATACATTCATATACAGTAACCCATACTCAGGTCTCCTGTTCATCAAAATTGTCTCAATCCCTTACTTTCCTGTAAGAGGTTTGGATGGCAGCTTCCCATCCAGCCCGATGGATGGTTAATAAAGTACTCAGCCAAGTGAACGAATTGCTCCTGCGCTGTAACAGTCAGCTGGAGACCCGCTGTTTGGCCGAGAGAGACCTTTCACTAACATCACTGTATGTTCAAATGTGGATAAGGTGGGTGGGATTCTCTGGCCTCCCTGTGGAGTATTTATCAGCGGCGGGAGGCTGCCCCATGTTGGCTTCTGATCATACTGTTATCAATAAAATCTCCCATGGATCCCACACCACCGGAAAGACCTGGCGGGAGTGTGCATGGGCGGGAACTGAAGATCCCACCAACGTGAAGAGCTGGAAAGTCTCGCTCAAAGTCTTCATGTGGGGAGAACGTGGGCAGCAACCCATGTCCCAAGTCTTGTGAGGCAGTGTGTCATCCAATAGCCAGATTATAATTTTAAATACTAACATTACGAAAGGTGACAATTTAAGTGACGCAAGTATAAAAATGTTTAAAGATGATTAAGTCTACTGGAGCATTTTAATCAGGTGATAACTTCTACAGTGTAAGTCGGACATGTTCTCAAATCATTCACTGGGTGGAAATCCCACAGAAATTTACATTGCATGAATTAGGACAAAACAGCTTCTTGCTCAACCACTCTAGTCTTAACTGAGAAAACGTATGTTAGTGTCTATCACATCCAGTGCACACCCACACAGGTCTGTCTGTTCCTGTTAAAAGTGGAATTGCCCAAGGCCTATACTAAAAACATGAAGTGATATTAAATTTCTTCGGTATAAGCGCCTTTAGGATCAATCGTAACCAAAATTGGCTATTATTTCGAATGGCCTAATTACAAGGATGTTTTGAAGGTTATTGGGAAGTTACATATTTGACCGAATCAACCAGCAATCATGCCACACATTAGTCATGTACATTTGTAGGGAGTTTTCTGTAGCAGGCTCACAGGGAGTTTAAAAAAAAATCTAATCAGCAGATTTTATTATTGATACAATTTGTAGATCGTGTAGCTGCTAAATATTTAACTTTCCGATATTTAACATCAGTTGAGTGGTTTCCACGTTACATTTGTAAAGCTGTCATGAGCTTGTATTCGTCGAGAATTTATAGAGCCAGAAGCTGAGAAATTGGAACCATCTCCTGCGCTCATGCACAACGGTCCAAGGCCTTGCCCACATTTGGCTTATAAACAGCAGCTTGGCATTGAAACTTGGGTCAGTGCTGGTAGTGGCTATCTGGCAGGTCCTGGGACATTGCATTCAGGGTATCAAACGGACATTAGGATCTGTTTTTGCTCATCCAAATGGTATGACGACTGCTTCAGATGTGGCCCTTGACACTTCTTTAATTGCCTATGCCAATCGCTAGTAAGGCAGGTTACTCACCATATTGGAGAACCAGTGGACGTGATTTATTTAGATTTCCAGAAGGTCTTTGACAAGGTGGCGCATAGGAGTGTGTTAAATAAGTTAAGAGCCCATGATGTTAAGGGTAAGATCCTGGCATGGATAGAGGATTGGCTGACTGGCAGAAGACAGCGAGTGGGGATATAGGGGTCTTTTTCAGGATGGCAGCCGGTGACTAGTGGTGTGCCTCAGGGGTCTGTGCTGGGACCACAATTTTTCACAATATACATTAACAATTTGGAAGAAGGAACTGAAGGCATTGTTGCTATGTTTGCAGATGATACAAAGAACTGTAGAGGGACAGGTAGTATTGAGGAAGCAAGGGGCTGCAGAAGGATTTGGACAAGCTAGGAGAGTGGGCAGTGAAGTGGCAAATGAAATACAATTTGGAAAAGTGTGAGGTTATGCACTTTGGAAGGAGGAATCTAGGCATAGACTATTTTCTAAAAGGGGAAATGCTTGGGAAATCAGAAGCACAAAGGGACTTGGGAGTCTTTGTTCATGATTCTCTTCAGGTTAACGTGCAGGTTCAGTCGGCAGTTAAGAAGGCAAAAGCAATGTTAGCATTCATGTCGAGAGGGCTAGAATACAAGACCAGAGATGTACTTCTGAGGCTATATAAGGCTCTGGTCCGACCCCATTTGGAGTCGTGAGCAGTTTTGGGCCCCGTATCTAAGGAAGGATGTGCTGGCCTTGGAAAGGATCTAGAGGAGGTTCACAAGAATGATCCCTGGAATGAAGAACTTGTCGTATGAGGAACGGTTGAGGATTCTGGGTCTGTACTCGTTGGAGTTTAGAAGGATGAGGGGGGATCTTATTGAAACTACAGGATACTGTGAGGCCTGAATAGAGTGGACGTGGAGAGGATGTTTCCACTCGTAGGAAAAACTAGAACCAGAGGACACAATCTCAGACTAAAGGGAGATCCTTTAAAACAGAGATGAGGAGGAATTTCTTCAGCCAGAGGGTGGTGAATCTGTGGAACTCTTTGCCACCGAAGGCTATGGAGGCCAAATCACTAGTGTCTTTAAGACAGAGATAGATAGGTTCTTGATTAATAAGGGGATCAGGGGTTATGGGTAGAAGACAGGAGAATGGGGATGAGAAAATATCAGCCATGATTGAATGGCGGAACAGACTCGAAGGGCCGAGTGGCCTAATTCTGCTCCTATGTCTTATGGTCTTATGGCCACTTTGGTGACTGATTAACATCAAATTTTTAGGCCACCTTTTTGCCCCTTTTAGAAAATAAATTTAGAGTACCCAATTATTTTTTTCCGATTAAGGGGCAATTTAGCGTGGCCGATGCTACCCTGCGTATCTTTGGGTTGTGGGGGTGAGACCCCCACAGACATGGGAAGAATGTGCAAACTCCACACGGACAGTGACCCGGGGGGGGGGGGGGGGGGGGGGGGGGATATAGAAGTGGAATGCAAGAACTTTAAGGTGAAGAAATTGGATATAAAGACCTCACCCTCTCAGTGTAAAACTGTGCAAATTCCAAGAGCTTATACTGCTGGGCATATTATGGGTGGACAAAATCATGAATCCAGCAGTCCTCTCAATGCAAAGCTCCAAAGTATGCTGGCATGCATTAAGCAGAGGCTGGCTCAGCACATTGGCAGGGTGACAGATTGTTTTAAACCTCAGGATCTTCGGTAACGTGAGGTGGCCGTAGCCAGATGGCCAGTTGGGTACCCGAGGCTCCTCTTCAAGGATGTCTGTGGGCGTGCCAGAAGGTCCTAATCGTAGATTCTCACACTTTGGAGACACTAGCTGACAATAGTCAGCTAGTGTCTAATTTTTTTTGTTCCATGGAGTCCTCCAGTGCCCTGTGGGCACCCTCAGGGAGGAGGAAGTGCCGGAGGCCACCAAGGTGGGCCTGCCACCATGGAGACGATGGAGTCTTCAGTTCTTCCAAATCCCCTCCTCCTGACACTGGCGTAACCCAAAGGCAGAGGGCAGAACGGCGACACCTGTGACATTGGTAAGTTGGCCGGGGCTCTCTGACTCCAGGCCCTCCAGAGGAGGTCCGTCAAGCGCATCAAAGGCAGCCTCCCGCTCAGATGTGCATCCGGGGGACACACCTACACCTAACAGTAGACCACGAATGATCAAGAAAGATGAGGAGAACTGAGTGGGCGCTGGGGGTGGGTCACTAACTGTAGCTAGGGGGAATGGAAATGTAAAATGTTCACTATTAAAACATGTAACACCTGGTACATGTGAAGCCTCTGTCACAGCGGGCTTGCCTGCACCCCTACCCCCTGTTGCTCTCCAGTCCCCTCACTACCCCCGGGCACAGTGATCCAAGATGAAAAACCCCTGATGCAGAACCTGGTCAAAGGGTGGGTGTGAGCACGCTATCAGCAGAAAGACGGGAGCCAGACTTTCGCAGAAACTGAGGAGCGCCAGAGTTTACCTCACTGCGAGTTATCACCAATCTCCTGCCTGAGAATGGAGCTGGAGAATGGAGGACAGGCGGCGACAAGGGTCCAGCATGCCAGGGAGGCCCTTATCGTCTTAGATTCTCATTGGATGAGGCCACGCCCATCAGCTTAACGCCCCCCCAATCATTTCCCTCCCTCACCCGTATTCCCCCATTTCTATCCTTCCCCCCACTCCACCCTCCCCCCACTATTTCCTTCCTTCCCCCTCACTCCCACCTCCCCCCCCCCCCCCCCCCCAATTACACCAGCCCCTCCCTGACCACCCTGTTCCGCCAGCCAAGAGTGACCACCTTATAGAGCCAACACAGGTCATCACCTTGGATTGATGTTACACAGACTCTTGGCTGGTGGAACAGGGTGGTCAGGGAGGGGCTGGTGTAATTGGTGGGGGGGAGGTGGGAGTGAGGGGGAAGGAAGGAAATAGTGGGGGGAGGGTGGAGTGGGGGGAAGGATAGAAATGGGGGAATACGGGTGAGGGAGGGAAATGATTGGGGGGGGGCGTTAAGCTGATGGGCGTGGCCTCATCCAATGAGAATCTAAGACGATAAGGGCCTCCCTGGCATGCTGGACCCTTGTCGCCGCCTGTCCTCCATTCTCCGGCTCCTCCTTGGGTTGGTCCTCCAGCCCCTCCTGGTCCACCTCCTGATAGATGGCTGAGTCTTCAGGGTGTGGCATTCTGCACATGGGCTGCCGTCTGCAGCCTGCGTCGCCACCAATGTGAGGGCAGCCGCTGCGGGATCAACACCAGCCAACATTTGTTGATCTGGAAGAGATTGGAGGAGAGAGACCGACAATCAATTACGGTTTCCATCCCGGGCCCCTCAAATCCCCCCAGCCTCCCCCAACCTTATATGACCCGCCTTCTCTCAGAGTGCCATCCAGCGAGCCGGTTGTGCTGGCAAACCTTGTTCTGCTCAGTGACTCAAGGCCATCAGGAGCCCCTAGACCCCAGGCTCCAGACCTCTGCTGGGAACATTAGGGAAGCCGTGCTCAGGTGCCCTCCCTGATTCACACACTCACCTTTTGGTCATGAGAGGATCCACAGTGGTGAAGCCCAGCTCTCGAGTGTTTGATTGTTGGCAGCAACCTCTCTGGTGCTGCGCTCCGAGAGTTCAAACACACTGCTCAGGCATGAAAGTTTGCTTGATATGCAATGCACTGATAATCCTCTGGGACATGGCATGCATGCCTTTGAGGAGGCACTTGAGAGTTGAGGAACAACTAACAAGGCTAGACGCTCATTTGCAATACCTTCAGCTGTGAAGCTAGAGGCTGCTCACAGTCAAATGGAGTGAAATTGCATTCCAGGTTTGAAGCCACAGCAGGGTTCTGTCCTGGAAGAGTTTGGTAGGACAGATGACAAATCAAAAGTTTCTTTACCCGTCAGTCTGGCCTCAATAAAAGCCGAGATGGATTTGCAGGTACAGTATTAGTTATTTTATTTGACTTGCAAGTCTGTCTCAACTCACAGTAGTACAGAACACATCCTGTCTTCTGCACTCCCGGAATCGAGTGAGTCTGTAGAACAAAGAAGTCTCTACTGATACAATCAAATGGCATCAAGTTTCACATACACGATTCCCATAGGTCATCCCATACCCCTCCTGACCTGGCCATACATCCTAATTGGCTCACTTCCAATCCCTTCCTCTGGCCCCCTATTACCCAGCATCCTTTCCCCCTCCGTAGCTGGACACACCTCCTCCTTGCTTTGCCATGCGTTCTGAAATCCTTTGTCTGTGAACTCACCAAAATGAGACTGGCCTATCTCTACATTACAGTAACTAATATCTCTAAAACAATTATTTTATATCACATTCGTCACAGACAACCTTCAGGCCATGCCGGAACATGGAAATAGCTACTCACCTCCTCACTTCCCCTCAGAAGTGATCGCGTCAGCTTCACGTTTTTAAAAAGGAATACTAAACGTGACTAAATGTGACTTCTCGCTGGGGAGTCGGGTCATTTCCAGGAGGCTGTAGCATTCAACTTCAATCTCGCTAATGAGATTGAAATGAATGCAAATGATGGTGAATGACATTCTCCTCATTTTTGGGCGAGATCTGGAACTCACCATCGGGAGTGGGCTGCTTGAATTACAAAATGGTTCGCGCCGGCGCAAGTCTCGATTTTGGCCTTTCCCGTTGTTCACCCGGCTCGCCCCGTTCCGCGCCAGGCACAATGCGGCGCTTAAATTGCGCCCATCCTCGCCACATCCATCCTGTCAAGACACCTCAGGATCTTTCAATCAAGTTGTCTCTTACTCTTCCAAACTCCAGGAGTTACAAGCCGAGCTTGTCCAATCTTTCCTCATAAGGTACCCTGCCCATTCTAGATATTAGTTTAGTAAATCTTTGCTGAATTGCTTCCAACTCATTTATATCCTTCCTTAAACAAAGAGACCAATACCGTACACAGTACTCCAAATGTGCAGTATTCCAGGTGACACAGTGGTTAGCATGTCTGCACTTACAGTGTCAGGGCCCTGGGTTCAATTCTGGCCTTGGGTCACTGTCTGTGCAGAGTTTGTACGTTCTCCTCATGTCAGCGTAGGTTTCCTCTGGGTGCTCCTGTTTCCTCCCTCAGTCCAAAGATATGCAGGTTAGTTGGATTGGCCATGCTAAATTGCCCTTGGTGTCCAGGGGTGTGTAGGTTAGGTTGTGGGGTTATGGAGATAGGACAGGGTGGATGTGGACTGAACAGGGGTAGAGTGTTCTTTCAAAAGGGTTGGCGCAGACTCAATGGGCCAAATGACCTCCTTTTGCAGTGTGATGATTCTATGATCAAACGTGGTCTCATCAACGCCCTGTATAACTGAAGCATAACCGTCCCACTTCTGCATTAAAATTCCTTCTCAATAACAGTGACATTCTATTAACTTTCCGGCTTATTGCATCTGCATAATAACCTTTTGCACCAGGACACCCAGATTCCTCTACATCTCAGAGGTCTGGAATCTTTCACCATTTAGATAATATGCTTCCTTTTTGCTCTATCAAAACAAACTATTTCACATTTTCCCACATTCTACTGCATTTGCTAGAAACTTTGTCCACTCACTACCTATATCCTTCCATAGCCTCATAATGTCCTTTTTACAACTTGCTTTCCTACCTATCTTTGTGTCGTCAATAAATTTAGCAAACTGTCCCTTCATCCAAGTCATGTTTATATATTGTAAAATGTTGAGGCCCCTGCACTGATCTCTCTGGCACTTGTTATATCATGCCAACCTGAAAATGACCCATTGGGGGCGATTCTCCAATATGGAGCCCAAGTGTTCACGCCGTCGTGAACACCGTCACGTTTCATGACGGCGCGAACCGGGCCCGGGTACGACCGATTCTGGCCCCCACGGGGGCCAGCTCGGTGCTGGAATGGTTCACGCCCCTCCAGCCTCCTTTCCGGCGCCAAATGGACACCGCGCCAACCTGCGCATGCGCAGTTGGGGCACGCCGACCTGAGCATGCACGGGGGACTTCTTTAGCGCGCCGGCCCCGACTCAACATGGAGTCGGTGTTCAGGGGCCGGCTGCGCCAGAAGGTAGGCCCAGGGGGGGAGAAGCCGGCCCGCCGATCGGTGGGCCCCGATCGCGGGCCAGACCCCATTGGAGGCCCACCCCCGATGAAGGAGCTCCTCTCCCGCCCCCCCCCCACAGGCCGCCCCCCGACCGTTCACGCAGAGTTCCCGCCGGCAGCGACCAGGGGTGAACGGCGGCGGCGGGACTCTGTCGTATCGGCGCGGCCGCTTGGCCCATCCGCCGCACCAACCGTGCTGGTGCAAACGGCGCCGATTCTCCGCACCTCAGAGAATCGCGCGCCGGCATCGGGGCTTCGTGGCGCGGTTGCGGCGATTCTCCGGCTCGGTGCGGGGCTCGGAGAATCGCCCCCCCCCCATTATGTCTACTCTGTTTCCTGTTAGCTAGCTAATTTCTGTCCATGCCACTATGTTACCCCCTACACCATGAGCTTTTATTTTCCGCATTACCTTTTGATGTGGCGTCTCATCAAATGTCTTCTGGAAATCTAAGTACAGTACATCCTCCGGTTCCCCTTTATCCACATGTTATTTCTTCAAAGAACTTCATTGAATTGGTGAAGCGTGATTTCACCTTCACAAAAACATGTTGAATCTGCCTCATTGCCCTGAATTTATTTCAGTCCTTTTCTATAACATCTTTAATAATAGCTTTTAACATTTTCTATATGATGTTCATTTTCTTTAGGATGTTAAGCTAACTGGTTCTGCTTTCTGTCTCCCTCCCAGGAGTTGTATTTGCTATTTTCCAATCTAATGGAACCTATCCTTGAATCTAGAGAATTTTGGAAAATTAAAACCAAGCACCACTAAATCGCATGCATCTCCACGTAAAACCTGAGGCTGAAGTCCTTTAGGCCCGGGGTCAAATCAGCGCTGTTCCAACAATTTGCTCAATATCACATCTCGGTGGTTGTAATTGTCTTGAGTTTCTCCCTCCTTTCAATCTTCTGATTTAAAGCTGTATCCGGGATGTTACTTGTATCTTCTACAGTGAAGACCGATATGAAAAGCTGTTCAATTCGCCTGCACTCTCCTTATTTTCCATGATTAATTCCCCGGACTCACTTTCTATAGGATCAATGCTCACTTTGTTGACAGTTTTCTTTGTTCAATACTCTCACTATCTGTCTTTATGGGTGGGATTGTTCTGGTCCCGCCCATGATGACTCCCACGGTGGAAATTCCTGCTCAGCCTCAGTTTTTAGGCTGGCGGGCAGTCACAGTTCGGAAGTTGAGGATGAGATTTTCTGTGGCCCCCCTCCCGTGGCATGCTTTGCAGTGGTAGAGGTGGTCCGCTATTGGCCAGCGGGGGGATCTTCCGTCCCTGCCGCTTTCTATGGGGTTTGCTGTTGTATTCATCCCCCACCACCACCAGGAAACCCGCGGCAGGGGTTAGCCGTCAGCGGGATTGGAGGTTCCCGCCGGTGGGAGCGGCCTTGATCTCTGTTGGGAAGGAAGTGGGTGGTGGGGTGGGCTTCCTGATTCGCCCCCTTCTGACTGGAGGACCCTCCCCTTAAGGCCTAGTGACCTCCGGATCTTCCATACCTGCCAGCCTATCCTCTGAGACCCTAATCATCCCCCTCGGAACCCCCCCCCCCCAGATAATTCCTACTTCCTACTCTTCCTGGCCTGAACAGCCCTTCCACCTACCCATCCACTGGAACCCGATCTTAGTGCCAGACAGCTGTAGTGCCTCTTCTGGCTACTGCAGCGCTGTGCCTGGTAGGACTGGAGAACGGCTGGTCGATCTGGCTGGCCGCAGCTCTCCAAGACGGGACTTCCAACCAAGTGGGGGCGGAGGTTCCTCCTTATGCCAACCAATGCTCATTAGAACTTGCTATGGCATTGGAACTGCTGTTTCGGCAAGCATGTGTTACCCACTGGCTCTTCGGATGGTGGGGACCAAGCCACCCCTCCACATTTTCCTGGTTTCCTGACTTCCTAGATGCCATGTATCCTTCAATATACCGGTCTCAATCCATGTCACTCACTCTCGGAGATGGTCAGAAGAAGCTGTGAGATTTATTTTTGGTGCGGCCTTGTCTGAATGTATTTTGGAATCACTGAGATAACAATGATAGCCCGGTACGTGCAGGACGTCATTGCTGATGAGTCATTCTAAAATGAGGGAAGGTTTCCTCATCTATGTTTCTCACCACATTGTAAAAACATTCTTTAGGAATGATACATTGACTTTGCCATAAATAAACAAAGAAAATCTTTCCACTGTGTTTGTTATGTTGTTAACACATAGCAACAACAATCTTCCCACTCCCCTTGTCTATAGATTTTAGGCAGATATTTGAAGTTGGCTCACAGATGGAAATGGTTGACTGAAAATACATGCATTTTGTGAGTGAAGCAAGATGAATTGGTTTTACACGTGGGTCAAACAGCAGAGGCATGGTGACTGCAAGATTATTGTCCTCCAACATCATCAACTTCATGGTGGGAGGGGGGAGGGCAGTAATTCAGAGTAAAAGGAGCAGAGAATAAGGTACATAGAGCTTCATAGAATTTACAGTGCAGGAGGAGCCCATTCAGCCAATCGGGTCTGCACAAGGCCTTGGAAAGGGCACCCGACTTAAACCCACACTTCCACCCTATCCCCGTAACACCACCTAACCTTTTCTTTGGACACTAAGGGCAATTTAGCATGGCCAATCCATCTGACCTGCACATCTTTGTGCTGTGGGAGAAACCGGAACACCTGGAGGAAACCCACGCAGAGACAGGGAGAAACGTGCAGACTCCGCGCAGTCAGTGACCAAGCTGTGAATCGAACCTGGGACCCTGGAGCTGTGAAACAACAGGTGCTAATCACTGTGCTGCCATGCCGCCCTGTGGTGGAGGGGCTGATAAAATAGGGGGGGGGGGGGCGGTGATGGTCGTGGAATGCTGAAGTCAGGAAAGAAATCTGATAATCTGCCGCTGTATTCTCTGTCGGCGGAATCCTCCATTTCTCCGGCAGCGCATTCACGCCCGCGGATTTCCTGAAGGCCTAAGGGTGCCCACAATGGGAAACCCCATTGGCTGGCTGCTGTAACGGTGAATCCCGCTGCCGGCAGGGGGGGGGGGGGGGGGGGGGGGGCGCACCAGAAAACAGGTGCGGCGGGACAGAGAATCCTGCCCCTCATGTCTTCCTGACTCTGAGACATATTACCAGTTGTGAGAAAGCTGGCATCTTGGCCGCCCGTGCCCACAGAACAGGAACATTCAGAACACAGCCAAGCAGGTTAATGGTCAATAATAATTTAAACAGGAAGTACTAATTAAACTCAGCAAGACTGACAGCATCTGTGGAGAGAGAAACCGAGTTAATGTTTCGAGTCCATGCGCCTCTTCTACAGGACTGAAGAGGGATAGAAACATAATAAATTGTATATTTGGGGAAGGGGGTGGAGGAGGTGGGGCAGAATAGAAGGACAGGGATAGGCCGGAGCTGAGGAGAGATTGACAAAGATTCCATAGACACCAGCCAAAGTGGGTGTTAACGGTGACATCGAGGACTGAAGAAGTACTTGAGACAGAGATGTGGCCCTGGTTAATGGTCAATCTACTAATCCTTCCAATACGCCCCTGGCAGACTGGAACAGTGGGAGCGCTTGCTGCTCAGCCATTACTGACACCACGCCTTGGCAGCATGTCAGTATAGGGCAGAAATCCTTGACAAAAAAGGCGTGAGGAGGGCTGCATCCTACACTGGCTGAACACAGCTGATGAAGAACGGGAATATTGTAAAAAGTTGTCTTGCTGAAAATGATATAGGAGTGGAATTTGCCCCATATCTGGGCCCGAAATTGAGTGTCGGAGCTTGTAACTCAAGCAGACCATCCGTCCGGAAGAGCAACAGTTGTTCATTTCAAAGTCTGCGACTTTGGAATTTCCAAGGTGCCCACCAGAAACAGGCATTAGCCCCCGAAGCAGGCAACCGGCATCGATAGAGGTGGTTGCAGCTTCCCAGTTTTAAGACCTGAGGCTAACAGAGTGAAGCACTGGCTGAGCATTCAATGGGTGCATACAAGGCGCATTGTCAACTTCACACCAGAGGCCAGTGTAAAATCTCCTTCTCTGCCGATATGTTTATTCATATGTAGCACTTTCATTAACATATGGCCTGTGCTACTTTAAACCATGAAGGTTTCAGCACTCATTTGTCTGATTCCCTTTGGGAGTTGAGGGGGGAACCCAGTTTGAGAAGGAGTCGAACTCTTGCAGCCGTCTCTGGATAATATAGGGGGCACTTTGTATTGTCTCTGACCCATATCTGACCTGGGAATTATACCCGCTGTCACCTGGTGCAAAAAGCAAAAGCTTTCCATCCTCCGGAATTGTTCTCATCCTTCATCGTGATAGACACAAAAACACAAATCAATACATTCCTCTTTTATTTTGCAAGGACCCTGTAAAATAAATGCTCTAGCGCTTGGGTCATTGTCATGCGCAGGATGTAAAGGATATGCAGGGAGTGGGGGAAGCAACTAAATACCAGAGACATTCAATGAATGACCCAGCTGTATTGCTAATGAGTGACGGTAGAATTTGGTTGTGTTGGTAGCCCAAAGGTTAAATATTTTGGATTTGCAATAGTCCTACCCAGCTCTGTCTGCATATTCTGTTTGAGCTGCACATTTTCTGCCACATACAAGTTTGGGTTGCACACTGGCTGGTGTGTCCCTGTGCTGAGTGGCAGAACATGAATTGATGTGCACAGTTTCCACAGAGAATCTGCTCTGGGTCAAACTTCCCCCAGAGAGTCCATGGGAGTCTTTCTCACAAATGTTTCAAACGGAGACAGGAACTGCATTGGGCTGCATTTTACTGGGGGGTAGGGGGGGTGTCCTGGTGGCGTGGTGGTGGACGGGCGGCTCAACCACCCCGAGAGGAATGTTGGCTGAAACCAATTTGTTCTGTGTCCACCCTCCAGCCATAACCCACTGCGGACAAGTTGAATCGGCCAACGGTGAGACCTCCTCGCTCCACTGGGGAGCGAGACCGTCCTCGGTGATGTGTTGGGTGTTCTGGATCACATACAGGTCACCAAAACTTGAAATAGTGCAACACTATTTTATTGAATCATTAACTGTTTAAAGATACTCAGACTTTGGGCTAATACGATACTAGCTTTAACTAAAGACCTTTGCCGTGTCCTAACCAGTCGATGCATTCAGCACATGGTGAATGTCTGTGTTGCAGGCTGTGAGCTCTGTCCTCCTAGCTAGCTGCAACTCAAATGAGTGGGAACTCTGGTGTCCCCTGTCTTTATAGTGCGTGTGCTCTCACTAGTGATTGGCTGCGGTGTTGTGTGTGTTGATTGGTCCCACTGTGTGTCCATCAGTGTGCACCATGGTATACTGGTGTATATTATGACACTCGGGAGCTGCTGGCCAATCAGACTCAGTTCCAGCAGTCCTGGCAGCACTCGGGGTTTGGTAGTGGACACTGTTGGCACTGCAACTAATCCCAAGAAGAAGATCCCAATGGATGCCGGAGTGAGCTCAGTCCGGGGTATTGGGCAGGGTGGGTTTTGTGAGGGCCACGAAGATACCACACTGGCCAGCCTTATTTATACAGCTACACTGCTAACGATTGCCCCACCTTATTGGGGGAGCTCAAAGAATGGGGTTACCAATTGTCCCCAGCCATTTGGATCCGGGCAGGTTAAAGCAGTGGGTTTGGCCAGCTTCGGGAGTGGGCTGGGAGTGCGGTGGGTTTGGAGGTGTGGGTGGATTTTGGAGAGCAGGTTGGTGGGTAAGAAGGGGGTTTCTATCTATGGAGGAGTGCATGTGCAAAGGAGGTAGCAATTTCCCTCCACCCCCCACCCTTCACAACCTTTAAAAAACCAACAGCCTGCCCGCTCCCGCCCACCTGCCCACACCAACCTGATTATGGATTGGACAGCGTTTTATTACATTAATTGTTTTGGCACCTGGTCAGCTACTGTGTTATGGGAGTGAGCTTGGGGGAGGGCGGAAAGGTGATGGGCTGGAAACCCACCCTATTTTATGTGCCTTCTCGCCGAAAACATCCCCTTGGGGGCATGTGAAATCCACCATAGAATGGTTACAGCACACAAAAAAGCCGTTCAGACCATTGTATGCATGCTAGCTCTCTGTAAGTGCAGTTCACCGAGTCCCAGTGCCCCCAGCTTTTCCCTGTAGCCTTCAAATGTTTAATCCTCAGATAATGATCCAATTTTCTTTCGAAAGCCTCGACTGAACCTTCCTCTGCCACAATCTCGGTCGATGCATTCCAGATCCTAATCACACGCTGCACTTTAAACGTTTTTCCTTATCTTGCCAATGCTTGTTTTGTCATTCACCTGAAATTTGCATCCTCTGGTTGTTGATCATCCACCAATGGGAACAATATTTCCCCCCCCCCGTCTACTCTCTCCTGACCCATCAGGATTTTGAACATTGTCCAGATCTCTCGTGTTTTCGAATATTATTTCTTTTGTATATAAATGTAGAGTGCCCAATTCTTTTTTTTCCCAATTAAGGGGCAATTTAGTGTGGCCAATCCACCTACCCTGCACATCTTTTGCGATTGTGGGGGTGAGACCCACGCAGACACGGGGAGAATGTGCAGACTCCACACGGACAGTGACCCAGAGCCAGGATCGAACCTGGGTCCTCGGCACCGTGATGCAGCAGTGCTAACCGCTGCGCCACTGTGCTGCCCTTCGAACACTTGGATTAGCCTGCAAATAGAGAGGGAAAATGAATATGACACAGGGGGAAATTATATGATTAACTATTGGACATTTGGCCATTTCTACACAGCGTTACTACCTAATGAAATGCTATGTATTATATATAGCTGTGCCTTCGCTATGTCACATTAATTGGCTTCAATCTCACTTCACTAAGTTGTATTTCATGTGCCACACTGCCCAAGCTAGTGCAATATTGTTGGTTCTCCATTTGCAGTAAATAGAATTTGATCAGTTTAGCAGGGTTTTGTTTTATGGTTCCTTCTACTGCGTAGATAATTCTGGCAACAACACACGGTTCTGCAAACAATAATTGACTGTTCTTCACCAACCAATGTTTTAAGTCACGTGACGCAGGTGATGCCACCCCCCAGAAACAAAGCTATGATTTATGAGGCCTACGGAGGATAATTTTAAGGCATAAGCAAATCAAACACCAAATCACAAAACATAGCACAAAATAAAAGGAGCCTGTCGGATCAGAAGATGAATAGCTGTGCCCTTCATGTTGACAGATACGCTTGGCAAGTTGTTGCATGTCAGCAGCAGTCTTGTACTTTTGTGTACCAAAGGTCAGGGGTCACAGCCGTTGTCTTGTGAACATTACTTAAAACGTTTACCTCCGTCGTGGTGGCCAGTTGCTTTTTTAACTAAGAGAAATGAGCAAAGCGTTTGGGTCTTTCAGCAAGGACTTGCTTCTCAGAAATTTTGGCAGGCTGCAAATTGGCAAAAAAAAGATGTGAAACTTAAAATAGTCTTGTGTCCCGTTGGATTGGTTATTTCAGTAAAAATATCTTCAGAGTGTGTTTAAACTCCACTCTGCTCTCTAACCTAAATAGACTTAAGAGTAACATCTACATGTAATCTTTGCTTGTTCTTAGTTAAGCCACGAGATGTAATGATTCGGATTGGAGGAGCTACAGCGGATCGTACTTGTCCCAACAATGAAAGGACAGTAAATTATCGTAATAATAATCTTTTATTACCGTCACAAATAGGCTTGCACTAACACTGCAATGAAATTACTGTGAAAATCCCCTAGTCGCCACACTCTGTTTGGGTACACTGAGGGAGAATTCAGAATGTCCAAATTACCGAACAGCACGTCTTTCAGGACTTGTGGGAGGAAACCGGAGCACCCGGAGGAAACCCACACAGACACGGGGAGAACGTGCAGACTCCGCATAGACAGTGACCCAAGCCTTGAATAGAACCCGAGACCCTGGCGCTGTGAAACAGCAGTGCTAAGCACTGTGCTACCGTGCCGCCTTTAGCTCAATAGCATCTTCCAGAAACAGAGAATTCCCGTAGATGCCTAGGAAGAAATTTCACATGTGTTCTACCAGCTGAGGAATGATGCATAGCGTGGCTTTCTGAGCAGGAGAAGAAGGAATAAATATTGGGCGGAATTCTCCCCCACCCCCACGTCGGGTGGGAGAATCGCCGGGCGGCGTGGCGCCCATTGTTTGTATGTTTTGGTAGGAGAGGATCAAGCGGAATGCTGGAAAGAAGTTCGCCCTTTCACCCCTGCCACTGAGATTTATATCTAGATTGAAAATGCTCCCTTGCTGCTGGATGTCAGGGACGGGCATGACGTGAGTTCTTATTGGAGCAAATTGCTGCCCAGTGTCGTGTTAGGTACACTGGCCTAACACTGGCTGCAACTGGATGCAGCTTAGATCAGAAAGATACTCCAGACCTTGAAGTTAGTTCAATCAGGTTTATTGAACTAATAGCACAGTTCTCTGTGAGTTCAACTCTCTGCTAACTTAAGTGTGGTTACTCTGTCTGACTGAACCAGACTAGCTCTTAGCCACGTGGTGGGGGTGTGAGATTGTAACAACACCCTTGACTGACTCTCTAGATGTTCATCAATGGAAAGAAGTGGAGTGTGAGTGCCTCGTGTCTTTTATAGTCAGATCCCACCCCTGAGTGTCCTGCCTGCTTATTGGTCATGTCCTGTTCTCTGTGTCCATTAGCTGCTTGTCTGTATATCATTATGTGTGTGTCCGCATATCATGACACCCAGGACCTTCCTATCATGCTCTTTCCAGCTAAAGATTCCCCCCTTTTATTGTTCGAAAAACGTAATTTCTTTAAACAAAAATATAGACAAAATCAATAGAGATCAAGGCAAAATATACTGTGAAAATATTTCAACATAGCTCTGATTCTTCGGCGAAGGAAGAATTTGAAGCCAGGGTGCCTCACCCAGTGGCTGGAATTCGGTCAGGCTGACGGGGTCTCGTCTGTCAGTCAAAGAACTGCTGGGCCCTTCTTCTGTTGAATGTAAATGTACCAATCATGCACAAGTGAAGCAATAATGTGGTTTGTTATTTGAAGATAAGACTATGGGGCCTGAACATCTTCGGAGTTGGAATCAAGGTTGGAGTGGGGGGTTAGGGGGGGTGGCGGGTTGGCTTCACCATTCATTATGATCATAGCTGATCATCCGGCTCAGTAATCTGTTCCTACTTTGTCCCCATATCCTTTGATTGCTTTAGCCTGAAGTGCTTTCCTTCTTGAAAACATATATGTTTTGGCCTCAACTGCCCAGGCTCCTGCCTGGTGCTGTTTAGCACACTCGGCTAAATCGCTGGCTTTGAAAGCAGACCAAGGCAGGCCAGCAGCACGGTTCAATTCCCGTACCAGCCTCCCCGAACAGGCGCCGGAATGTGGCGACTCGGGGCTTTTCACAGTAACTTCATTTAAAGCCTACTTGTGACAATAAGCGATTTTCAAAGGGGCTGGTTTAGCACACTGGGCTAAATAGCTGGCTTTGAAAGCAGACCAAGGCAGGCCAGCAGCACGGTTCAATTCCTGTACCAGCCTCTCCGAACAGGCGCCAGAATGTGGCGACTAGGGACTTTTCACAGTAACTTCATTGAAAGCCTACTTGTGACAATAAGTAATTTTCATTTCATTTCATTTCAACTGCGTTCTGTGGTAACACAGGCTCACCACTCCTTGGATGAAGATACTTATCCACATCTCAGTCCTAAATGATTTACTTAGACCCCTGGCTCTGGACTTCCCCGCCATCGTGAACATGTTTCCTGTATCTATCCTGTCTAGTCATGTTAGAATTTTATAGATTTCTACGAGATCCCCCTTCATTCTTCTAAACTCCAGCGAATATAATCCTAACTGACTCACTCTCTCCTCATACATCAATCCCGCCATCCCAGGGATCAGTCTGCTATACCTTTGCTGCACACCCTCTATAACAAGATCATCCTTCGTCAGATAAGGAGACCAAAATAGTACACAATGTTCCAGGTGTGGTCTCACCAAGGCCCTGTATAATGACAGCAAGACATCCCTTTTCCTCGTACTTGAATCGTCCCGCTATGAAGGTCCAACATACAATTTGCCTTCTTTACCACCTGCTGCACCTGCATGCTTACCTTCTGCAACTGGTATATGAGGACACCCAGGTTGCATTGCACAGTTCCCTCTCCCAATCAACAGCCATTCTGAATCTGCTATTCAAAGATTTTTGATACCAAAGTGGATAACTTCATATTGATTCATGTTATACTTCATTTGCCATTTATTTGCTCACTCACTCAACTTGCCCAAATCACACTGAAGCATCTCTGCATCCTCCTCACAGCTCACTCTCCCACCTTGCTGTGTCATCTGCAAATTTGGAGATATTGGGCGGGGTTCCCCGACCACCCCGCCGGGTCGGAGAATTGTCGGGGGCGGCATGAATCCCGCCCCGCCGCTCCAATGCCGGCTGCCGAATTCTTCGGCGCTGGTTTTTGGGCGGGGGCGGGGATCGTGCCGCGCCGATCGGGGGCCGTTGGCAGCACCCCCTCCCTCGGCAATTTTCCGGGCCCCGATGGGCTGAGCGGCCACCCGTTTTCGGCCAGTCCCACCGGCGTGGATTAGACAAGGTCCATACCGGCGGACCTGGCTTTAAGGGCAGCTTGCGGAGTCCTCGGGGGAGCGTGGGGGGATCCGGCTCCGGGGGGAGCCCCCCACGGTGGCCTGGCCCGCGATCGGGGCCCACCGATCTGCGGGCAGGCCGATGCCATGGGGACACTCTTTCCCTCCGCACCGGCCTGTGTAAGGTTCCGTGATGGCCGGCGCGGAGAAAAAACCCTCGGCGCATGCGCAGGAATCACGGCAGCAGTTCTGCGCATGCGCCAGAACATGCTGGCGCTCCTGCGCATGCGCCAATGCGTGCCAGCCGGCGGAGGCCCTTCGGCGCAGGTTGGCGCGGCGCGAACCATTCCAGCGCTGGCCTAGCCCCCGGAAGTGCGGAGGATTCCGCACCTTCCGGGCAGCCCGATGCCGGAGTGGTTCACACCACTCTTTGGCGCCGGTACGGCCCGCCCCGCCGGGTAGGGGAGAATCCCGCCCATTATATTTAATTCCCTCACTAAATCATTAATATACATTGTGAATAGATGAGGTTCTAGTACTGATCTCTGCAGTATCCCACTAGTCATTGCTTGCTATTTGAAGAAATACCCAGTTATTCCTACTCCTTATTTCCTGTCTGCCAACCAGTTTTCTATCCATCTCAGTGCAGTACCCCCAATGCCGCGTGCGTCAATTTTACATGCAAAGCTCTTGGGCGAAATTCTCCGGTATCGGCGCGATGTCCGCCGACTGGCGCCCAAAACGGCGCAAATCAGTCGGGCATCGCGCCGCCCCAAAGTTGCGGAATGCTCCGCAACTTTGGGGGCCGAGCCCCAACCTTAAGGGGCTAGGCCCGCGCCGGACAGAGTTCCACCCCGCCAGCTGGCGGAAAAGGCCTCTGATGCCCCGCCAGCTGGCGCGGAAATGACATCTCCGGGCGGCGCATGCGCGGGAGCGTTAGCGGCCGCTGACGGCATTCCTGCGCATGCGCATTGGAGGGAGTCTCTTCTGCCTCCGCCATGGTGGAGACCGTGGCGGAGGCGGAAGGGAAAGAGTGCCCCCACGGCACAGGGCCGCCCGCGGATCGGTGGGCCTTGATCGCAGGCCAGGTCACCGTGGGGGCACCCCCCGGGGCCAGATCGCACCGCGCCCCCCCCAGGACCCCGGAGCCCGCCCGCGCTGCCTTGTCCCGCCGGTCAGGTAGATGGTTTAATCTACGCTGGCGGGACAGGCATTTTAGCGGCGGGACTTTGGCCCATCCGGGCCGGAGAATCGAGCGGGGGGGGGGGGGCCCGCCAACCGGCGTGGCACGATTCCCGCCCCCGCCGAATAGCCTTTGCCGGAGAATTCGGCAACCGGCGGGGGCGGGATTCACGCCAGCCCCCGGCGATTCTCCGACCCGGCGGGGGGGTCGGAGAATCTCGCCCCTTATGTGGGACTTTGTCGGAAGCCTTCTGAAAGCCCAAATAAAACTCATCCACTGACTCCCCCTCATCAACTCTACTAATTACAGCCTTACACAATTACAGTAGATTTGTAAAATATGATTTCTCTTTTGTAAATCCCTGCTGACTCTGTCCAATCCTGCCTCCGTTTTTTCAAGTGCTCTGCTATTAAATCTTTTGTAATGGATTCTAGCATTTTCCCCACTCCTGACATCAGGCTGACTGGTCTATAAATTCCCTATTTTCTCTCTACCTCCATTTTTAATTGCAGCCTTAGGTGACTGTCTGTGTGGAGTTTGCACATTCTCCCCGTGTCTGCGTGCGTTTCCTCCGGCTGCTCCGATTTCGTTCCACATTCCAAAAATGTGTGGGTTATGTGGATTGGTCATGTTCAATGCGTGGGGCTACGGGGATAGAGTATGGGGGATAGGTGAGCCCAGGTAGAGTGCTCTTTTAGAGGGCTGGTGCAGACTCGATGGGCCAAATGGCCTCCTTAAGTACTCTGGGATGTAGATTATCAGGCCCTGGGGATTTAACGGCCTTCAATCCCATCAATTTTCAACACCATTTCCCTGCTAATACTGATTTCCTTCAGTTCCTCCCTCTCACTAAACCCTGTGTTGGAGCCTAAGGTCAGTGTGAAGTTGGGAGAGTTGGAATTGGGAGTGTCAGAGTTGGAGGGCCAGAGGTTAGGGGTTTAGAGGTCAGTGGTCTGAGGTCTTGGGCGTCTTCGGGCAGCATGGTAGCACAAGTGGATAGCACTGTGGCTTCACAGCGCCAGGGTCCCAGGATCGATTCCCTGCTGGATCTCTATCTGTGCCGAGTCTGCACGTTCTCCCCGTGACTGCGTGGGTTTTCTCCGGGTGCGCCGGTTTCCTCCCACAGTCCAAAAGACGTGCAGGTTAGGTGGATTGGCCATGATAAATTGGCCTTGCAATGCTTTAAAATGTCTGCACCTGTAGCACAGTGATGGACAACATCTGACCCATCAGGGGACTGAGTGCGGCCCAGGAGACAGTTTGTTGCCCATTGTCCAAGTGCAGGGTTGCCAGATTCCATTGGTTTCCGTCCGTGTAGATTTCTGTCCTACCAGTGTGACTAAAGTGATATATGCGTAAAGCAAGGGCAAGTGAAATGTGGTGCATGCTGATTACTCACACCATTGACTGCCAGAGCAGTGCGCTCCCTCTGTGTACAATCAAACATGAATATGTATTTTGCTTTTACCATTTGAAATCGACAGTTTTATTTATATATGAACATTAAAAGCATTTTCTAGAACTCGTCATGAAATATTCGGCATGTTTTAAATGTATTCAATCTTATTCATGGAGTTATGGCCAGTGAACATGTCCAATTTCGGCCCACTGAGATGACAGAGGGCCACTCATGCCGCTCACGCATCCTAGTTCTCATAGCTTCCAGTTCTTTCTGTGGTGTCTGTTTCCTTACCTCTGTTTTATTATTAGCAGGATAATTCAGCTTTTTAATTATTAGCAGGATATTTCAGCTTTACACATGTATCACTTTACCATCTAATGACCTTTGTGCAACTTCAGCTCTGATTCTTGTGCATGTGAAGCAAAATCCTCCCTGAACAGTTTGTAATTCTGAAATAGGAACAATGAGACAATCTTAGTCAGGTGCTGGAAATACCCCTGGATAGTCCACATCTACCCTGTCAATGATTGTGCAGAATTCTATGCAAGCCCGAAAAACCTTTCATGAAATGCATCAGGGTGGACAGTGGCACAGTGGTTAGCACTGTTGCTTCACAGCTCCAGGGTCCCAGGTTCGATTCCCGGCTTGGGTCACTGTGCAAATTCTGCAAGTTCTCCCTGTGTCTGCGTGGATTTCTTCCGGGTGCTCCAGATTCCTCCCACAAGTCCCGAAAGACGTGCTGTTAGGTAATTTGGACATTCTGAATTCTCCCTCTGTGTACCCAAACAGGTGCCGGAATGTGGTGACTAGGGGCTTTTCACAGCAACTTCATTGCAGTGTTAATGTATGCCTACTTGTGACAATAAAGATTATTATTGTGGGCAGCACGGTAGTATTGTGGATAGCACAATTGCTTCACAGCTCCAGGGTCCCAGGTTCGATTCCGGCTTGGGTCACTGTCTGTGCGGAGTCTGCACGTCCTCCCCATGTGTGCGTGGGTTTTCTCCGGGTGCTCCGGTTTCCTCCCACAGTCCAAAGATGTGCAGGCTAGGTGGATTGGCCATGATAAATTGGCCTTAGTGACCAAAACGGTTAGGAGGGGTTATTGGGTTATGGGGACAGGGTGGAAGTGAGGGCTTAAGTGGGTCGGTGCAGACTCGATGGGCCAAATGGCCTCCTTCTGCACTGTTAATTCTATGATCACTTGTTACATATGAGGTTTCTTTTTTGATGTGGACCTCTTCACTGAAGAGCAAACGTAAAGACTAAATTCCTCTAATTGTTTCTCCGTTTTGAGTAACGTCCATAGAATTATATTCCCCAATAACAAATAAACGGCCTCTTCTGGCAAGTAGGACTGTCAGTTAATTGCTGGTAACGTATGCGATTAGTATGTTCTTATTTTGATAATTGATACCGGCATTTTACATTTTTTTAAAGTGCTTATGTTGCAGAAATAGTACCGGGAAATAAAATACAGGATCTCTTGATCATTAATGACAGTAGGAAAGACTGGCAGCATTTACAGAATCGAGAAAGAGAGAAGCAATTTCTGATTGTTGACCTTTCATTAGAACTAGTCATCAACGGGAAATGCTTTCCCCATAGATGCTGCCTGGCCTGCTGTGTGTTTCAGCACTTTCCAGCAATATTTTACTTTGGTTCCAATGCTCTTCTTCCACCTAACCTTCCTCTTGCGTATTCTAATATAATGTAAAATAATTTCAGTTTCCTTCCAGTTGTTCCCAACATCTTTCTCAATTTGCTGCCAGTGCAGCAATTATTACATTGCAATGGATTTTTGTGCCGGTGAATGAGAGAAGCTGTTGGTAGGTCCTTGGACAGCAATATGAGACAGGGGACAGTAAAATACTCATTGAACCATAGAATCACGACAGTGCAGAAGGAGGTCATTTGACCTTCTGAAAGAGCACCCTACCTAGGCCCACTCCTCCGCCCTATCCCTGTAACCCCACCTAACCTTTGGACACTAAAGGGCAAATCAGCATGGCCAATCTACCTCACCTGCACATCTTTGGACTGTGGGAGGAAACCGGAGCACCCGGAGGAAACCCACGCAGATACAGGGAGTAAGTGCAAACTCCATGCAGTCATCCAAAGCCGTGATTGAACCCGGTCCCTGGTGTCGTGAGGGAGCAGTGCTAACCACTGCCAGAACATTTGCAGTACATTTGCAGTGGGGCAGCACGGTAGCATTGTGGATAGCACAATTGCTTCACAGCTCCAGGGTCTCAGGTTCGATTCCGGCTTGGGTCACTGTCTGTGCGGAGTCTGCACATCCTCCCCGTGTGTGCGTGGGTTTCCTCTGGGTGCTCCGGTTTCCTCCCACAGTTCAAAGATGTGCGGGTTAGGTGGATTGGCCATGATAAATTGCCCTTCGTGTTCAAAATTGCCCTTAGTGTTGGGTGGGGTTACTGGGTTGTGGGGATCGGGTGGAGGTGTGGACCTTGGGTAGGGTGCTCTTTCCAAGAGCCGGTGCAGTCTCGATGGGCCGAATGGCCTCCTTCTGCACTGTACATTCTATGATAATGATAAAAATGATTTTCACAGTGTGGAAAACTTGGAATAAAATTAAACCTAATCTCAAATCCCAATCATCTTCCTGCACTTAGTGGTGCACTAAGGCAGACTGTTGTCTGTTTCCAAAGCTAGTAATTCCCAGAACAGGTCGCTAGTCTATCGCCAAGGGCTTATAGCCTGAGGGACACCGCTCCACATCAATTGTAGCTGAGCAGGAGTCTCTGCCACTCTTGCCATTGGTATGTTGGAAGGATTTGCAGGTTGACACACTCAACCCACTCAGCCTCATTATGAACATGGTCATCAAGTCCTGGGGTGGAACTCAAACACGGAACCTTTGGCTCAGAGGCAGAGACCCTACCCACAGCACCACAAAATCTCCTAATATAATAATCAATAATGAATAATCTTTATTATTGTCACAAATAAATAAATAAAAAATCTTTTATTGTCACAAGTAGGCTTACATTAACACTGCAATGAAGTAACTCTGAAAAGCCCCTAGTCACCACCTTCCGGCACCTGTTCGGGTACACGGAGGGAGAATTCAGAATTCTCAGCTGGTACGGGAATTGAACCCACGCTGCTGGCCTTGTTCTGCATCACAAACCAGCTGTCTAGCCCACTGAGCTTACATTAACCTTTTATTGTCACAAGTAGGCTTACATTAACACTGCAAAGAAGTTACTGTGAAAATCCCTAGTCGCCGCACTCAGGCACCTGTTCAGGTACACGAAGGGAGAATTCCGAATGTCCAATTCACCTAACAGAGTACATCTTTCGGGACTTGTGGGAGGTAACCGGAGCACCCGGAAGAAACCCACGGAGACACGGGGAGAACGTGCAGGTCCTGCACAGACAGTGACCCAAGCCGGGATTCGAACCGGGTCCCTGGCGCTGTGAAGCAACCGTGCTAACCACTGTGCTACCATGCCACCCTTATCTCAAATTCTGAGAGCTATTTCCACGTTCTGACCGCTTCAAAGCCTGCCTCCTTGGAGTAGCTCGAAACAATTCATTTTTTTGATATTTATGTATATATATACATTCTAGTCTAGTCCATGTCGCTCTGGTAATAACTGAAATGACGAGAGTGTGTTTGCATGTACAAACATAGAGTGATGCTGAAACAGCAGCTTTCCTTGGGACTGACCTTTTCCCATCACCCAGATGTTAGCCAATTCAAACATGACACAATTAATTATGAAGCTCAGGAGGAGAATATATTTCATGCAGAACCACTCAAGTCATTTATTGCTTTGTTTTTGTAATGTGCAACCAATTACACCACACATTTATAGTACTCCTCAGTAAGCACAATGGTTCCTCGGGGAATTTTGTAAAGGAGCATTTTCTTGATGGAAACGAGTACAGCAATTTTGAGGAGGAAACATTTTCTTAAAGATAGTAATTTAGCAAATTTCCCATTTCTCTCCTTTGTCAATAAAATGCCCTATATTGCAGTGATTTCTGCGGCTCGAGAAAGTTATTGCTCGAGGGAAGGTGAGCGGTGCAGATAACCTTTCCATCAATTTTAGTGGGAAAATATCTCTCTTAATATTAGATTTGTGCTTTTGTTTTGGGAGATTCACGTCTGCTGTAAAGATAGAAAACTCCAGGCATCATTAATGTGCTTGTCAGCCACAGACTCGATTTAACATGATGCTTCAAGTCATGGGGCTAATAATTCCAGCACAGACAGAAGGCATTTGGTCCTCTGTGCTGAGGAGTGCCTTGGAGCCACTGAAAATGTAATTCTCTGCTTTCTTTCATGAATGCTTGAGTATGTTTCTCGTCAATGCTTATCAGATGGAAAATCGAGCTGAATACTTAACCCTGTGTTCACAAACAACATTTTCTTTTTGCGGGAAAGGGAAGGAAGCTGCAAAAAAGTAGTTTTGCCCATTCGAGCAAGCTAATTTTCTTTTCAAATGTTGTGATAGAAATACTTTAGAGATCACTTGCATTCTGACTCGAAAATAATTCTTTTAACCCTCAATACTTCTAGTACTATTTCTAAATTTATGTCCCCTTATTTTATGTTTGCAGATTAATTATATAATCTTTCACTATCCATATGCTCAAATCATTTTAATAGTTAGCGTGTTAGGTAGTTTAAAGGTAGTTTAAAGGGATTTATACTTGTATTGATAAGAATTAGAAATAAGGTATATTTTTGAGTGGGTTTAATTTAATGTTTCTGTGCCTGGAAGGGTAAAATCTGTAGTAAGATTCATGCTGGACAAAGGTGTTTGTATAAGTGCAGGTTGGTTAAGTTCCAACTATATTTCTATTATGCTTAGAGAGGGTTACGGCATGAAGAATAAGTCAATCAGCCATGGCTGTTCAGCAATTGGGGGCTTGTAAGGTCGAGAAACTTTTGCGTTTTAGTTTAGCTCATTTGTGGGAAGTTGGATATAGGTAGTGAGAGAAAAGGCAGCTCTCACAACTCTGCTAAACGCAGCTGGTTTGGAAGGATAGAGAGGAACGTCTCTCTCAGCCTTGCCGGAAGAAAAAACATAATATGGAGGAATGGTTAAACAAATAGATGCTGGAAATCTAAAGTCTAGCTAGTTAAGGAAACTCGAGAAATAAATAGAACTGTCCAAGAAGTCTGAAGTTAAGTGAACAAGACCAAGACATTGGATGGGATTCTCCAACCACGCTCGGCACGCGACCGGAAAATCCCGCCCGAGGTCAATGGACTTCTCCATTGTCCGCATCTGAGCCATGGCGTTCTTGCAGTGAGCTGGGTGTAATAATTCAGCCCACTGTTTGGAAGAATTTAAAGTGTTCTGGATTAAAAAGACAATTACAGTAACCAGATTTAAAGTGGGGCAGCAGCCTTCAAAGGTAAAACAAATGTCTGATGCCATTTTAATGGGAATTGAGAGTTAAAGCAATTGTGAGCAGTCTGTACAGAAGTCAAGGCAAAGTAATCTGAAAGGTGTTGGTGTGAAATCCTGGACTGGGTTTGCTTTTGAAAGTGGAATAGAAGCTGTGTTTAAATGTGTCATTTGGAAAACCTGATCTGGATTTTGGAATGTAAACTGCTAAGGGAAAATATACTTATGAGAGAAGATTTCAAAGTGTGTTTTTGGGAGTGGAGCTTGGAAATTCAGACGTGACAATCATCTGGGTGGATTCTGAGGAGACTTCCACAAATATTCACTTGGGGTTAAGAGTGGAGAGTGTATTTGCCCACAATCATCTTGTGTATTTAAAAAGGTTTATGTGTTAATGATACTGTTGTAGATTAAGATGTACTTTGTAATCTGTGTGAATCCTAAAACCTGTGTGTAATTGTTAAGCGAAGGAAGGAGTAAAGGAGTATTGTATCATAAACCAATTTTTAAAAGTTTAATAAATGTATTTTTTCTTGTTGTTACAACAAATTATCGGTCCTGCGACTCTGTTCCTGCAGATTTTATAAACAAAAAAGTTAGGGTCCTTTAAGCCAGGGTTCCATCTGGGGAACTGCCCGTCTAGTTATAACATCAACTGGGATCATAACAAAAGTGGAGCCTTTTGTGGGATTTCTAAATATGGTGAAAGAGTTACTGGATGCTGATTAGTAATAATTTGTTGCAATATTTTTAAACGTGGAAATCAAGTTACTGGATGCTGAATAGTAAAACTTGGTTCTGGGATTAATTGTTAAAAGGTGGCATTTGTCAATGATTAAAAGGAATAAATAGGGTACTGAGGTACATGAGAAAGGAATCGGAGGTACTGTGGGGTACATTGTAAGGGTAAGAATCCAAAACTGCATCCAAAACTTTCCGAAAAATGGAAGATGTAACTTTGAGTGGTTTACAGAAAGTAATCCAGGGTCAGTGAACTGAATTGGCAGATAACTGGAATTAGAATTACCGACAGAGGGAAGGAAAGCTGGGATTTTGAAAGAATAGCAAAACGTTTAATATTGCAAGAGTTGTCAGACAGACCAAATATTTTGAAAAGTGAGGAAATTGAATTAGCTAAAATTCAATTACGAATGAATCAATTTGAAATACAGTAAAAGGTAAAGAAATAGAAATTAAGAAAATTTTATTGGAGGCAAAGAGAAATGCGAAAGAAGTGAAGAAATTTAGAATACAGGAAAAGCAAAAATAAAGGGAAAGAGACAAAGCGAGAGCTTATCAGAGGGAATTGGAAATGGAGAAGTTGGCAATTACAGAAAGAGAAAAGGAGAGAGAGAATTTCAACTTAAAATGCTGGAAGTAAAGACAGAGACACTAGAGCAGGTTGAGGAAGGAAATAGTTCGAGACAGGAATTCAGTGAGGAAATGTTTAAATTTATACAAGCTCTTCCAAAATTTGAGGTAAAGGATGTGGAAGCATTCTTTATCTCATTTGAAAAGGTAGCTAAACAGATGAAATTATCAAAATAAATTTGTATATTACTTTTGAAATGTAGGCTGGTGGTGAGGTGCATGCTTCATTGTAAAGAAAGCTATCCTTAGTGCATCTGAGTTGGTTCCTGAGTGTCCAGGCAGAAAGTTCGAAACACATGAAAACAGCCTGGGCAAGCTCATATTGAACTTGAGAGAATGAAGCAAAATAATTTTGACCCTTGGATATGAGCACTAAAGTTAGAGAGATATAATGAAGCCCTTAGAGAGGTGATTCTTTTCGAAGAATTTAAAGATTCACTTCCTTATGTGGATGCAGTCGGAGGAACAAAATGTTAAAACTGCTCGACAGGCAGCAGAGTTAGCTGATAATTATGAACTGGTCCATAGGACCAAATCTTTTTTCTGTCATCCTTTTAAACATGAGAAGGATACAAAGTGGAAGGAGAAAAGAAAACAAATAGTCAAGAAAAAAGATGGATCAGTTGGGAACAGGCAGGAAATTTCACCTCAGATCAAAAAGGAAGGTGCTGAGGGTGGGAGTGTCATTCGGAGGCCTAAGTGTTTCCATTGTAACAAAGTGGGACATGTTAGGGCAGATTGTTGGAATTACCGGGCCTAGGTAGAGTGCTCTTTCAGAGAGTTGGTGCAGACTCGATCAGTCCAACGGCCTCCTTCTGAACTGTTGGGATTCTAACTGGGATCGTAACAATGTCAAGTCTCTGGAGTGAGAATTATATCCGAAACCTTCTTATTCAGAGGCAAGGGTGCTGCCACCGATCCATGGCTGGGGCGAGATTCTCCGACTCCCCGCCGGGTCGGAGAATCGCCGGGGGCTGGCGTGAATCCCGCCCCCACCGGTTGCTGAATTCTGTGGCACCGGAGATTCGCAGGGACGGGAATCGCGCTGCACCGGTTGGCGGGCCCCCCCCCCCCCACGATTCTCCGGCCCGAATGGGCCGAAGTCCTACAGCTAAAATGCCTGTCCCGCCGGCGTAGATTAAACCACCTACCTTACCGGCGGGACAAGGCGGCGTGGGCGGGCTCCGGGGTCCTGGGGGGGGGGGGGGCGCGGGGCGATCTGGCCCCGGGGGGTGCCCCCACGGTGGCCTGGCCCGCGATTGGGGCCCACCGATCCGCGGGCAGCCTGTGCCGTGGGGGCATTCTTTTCCTTCCGACTTCGCCACGGTCTCCACCATGGCGGAGGCGGAAGAGACTCCCTCCACAGCGTATGCGCGGGGATGCCGTGAGTGGCCGCTAACGCTCCCGCGCATGCGCCGCCCGGAGATGTCATTTCCGCGCCAGCTGGCGGGGCACCAAAGGCCTTTTCCGCCAGCTGGCGGGGCGGAAATTAGTCCGGCGCGGGCCTAGCCCCTCAAGGTTGGGGCTTGGCCCCCAAAGATGCGGAGGATTCCGCACCTTTGGGGCGGCGCGATGCCCGACTGATTTGCGCCGTTTTTGGCGCTGGTCGGGGGACATCGCGCCGATACCGGAGAATTTCGCCCCTGATATCCATGATGCTGAGTGAGCACATTTGGTTTACTTTTTAGAGACTGCCGCACTGTGATTAAGTTATGGTCAACTGATGTGTTTGGCCAAATTAACATTGGTCATGTGAGCTAGTTTCTGTGTCATGGTTTCCTTCTGCTTGCATCATGCGTCACATTCTAATAAAAAAAGACAGAGACATATAATCATGTTCCTGAGATTATGTTCTCCGTTGGCAGCCGAGCAGTTTTGCTCCAATGTTAATCACCACTATCTCCATAAACATTATGCATTCCTGCTCGGAAAGAACACTTGACAGAGTTGGATTCCGTTTTTGTCCTGATGACGGGACTTTGATTCCATTACCTCACCTGCATTTGGTTACTCAAAGTGTTGACTTAAGACAACCTGTGTTCACTATCAGACTGATAGTTAGCCAGAATGACTCCGGGCTTATGTCAAGGTGTGCCCATACACATTAGCATTCTCTTCTGCCACTGAGATGAAATTTGACTCTCGTCAATCAGAGCTCTTCAGATAGCTGCTTGACAAAAACCTGAAGCACTCTAGCACTCAAACGCAATAGAGAATTGTTGAGCTCTTGAGGCAGGTTGGATGTTGACCAAAGCAAATATTCAAAAACACTTTAAAGGTTGGTTGAAAAAGGAAACTATATGACGGTCCTCCCCAGATTTCGGTTTGTCTTCCAGTGCCTTCCCATCTTCATACCAAAAGCCTTTTTCAAGCAGGTGAATAAGGTTATTTCGGGCTTTGTGTTGGCGGGTAAAACCCCGCGAGTGAAGAAAGTGTTGCTGGAGCGCAGTCGGGGGGGAGGGTGGGTTGGCGCTTCCGAACTGATGTAACATCAATTCACTGAGAGACTGAGAGAGCGAGTGAACATTAGGCTTTATTAATCATGAACTTGCCTGGCCAGAGTCGGTTGTACAGATGAGTGCCACCCACAGGTGGCCGGTCTATATATATGGCCCCCGTGGGGGCAGAGCCAGAGGCGGAGCCCACCGGGGTTACAGTACAGGACCAGGAAGTAGCTCGTATCACCACTTCCAGGTCATAGGTTACATATCATACAGACAGCTCATGCATTAGGTGAATACATTCACCACATGTGGTAGTCACCACTGTTTGTATATATCACACATATGAGATGTAATACGGTAAGACTCCTGTAATACGGTAAGGCTCCGCCCAGTAGGCGGAGTATAAATGTGTGTGCTCACCGAGCTGCAGCCATTTCGGCAGCAGCGGTAGGAGGCAACACATCGCTACATAATAAAGCCTCGATTACTCTCTACTCTAGCCCCAAAGGCCTTTTTCAAGCGGGTGAATAAGGTTATTCCGGGCTTTGTGTGGGCGGGTAAAACCCCGCGAGTGAAGAAAGTGTTGCTGGAGCGCAGTCGGGGGGAGGGTGGGTTGGGGCTGCCAAACATCTGCAATTACTACTGGGCAGCCAATATAGCCATGATCAGGAAGTGGGTAGTGGGGGGGCGGGGGGGTTGGCATGGAGCGGGTGGAGGCAGTGTCATGCAAAGACACCAGTCTGGGAGAACTGATAGCGGCACCTCTGCCGTTCTCGCCGGCCCGATACTCCACAAGTCCGGTGGTGGCGGCGGCTCTGGGAATCTGGGGGCAATGGAGGAGATATAAGAGAGTGGGCGGAGCATCGGTTTGGACCCCGATTTATAATAATCATCGGTTTGTACCGGGTAGGCTGGGTGGTTGGTTCCGGAGTTGGCAAAGGGTAGGAATTAGAAGGATGGGGGATCTATTTATAGATGGGAGCTTTCTTAGCTTGAAAGCTTTGGAGGATAAATTTGAATTGCCAGCAGGAAACGGGTTTAGGTGTTTGCAGGTGTGAGACTTCCTGAGAAAGTAGGTGCCGGCCTTTCCGCTGCTGCCGCCACGGGGGATAGAGTAGTCTCCAGTACCTGAGTGGGAGAGGGGAAGGTTTCATATATTTACCAGGAGCTTTCGGAGGCTGAGGAAACTCCTGTGGAGGAGCTTAAGGGCAAGTGGGAGGACGAGCTAGGAGGAGAGATAGCGGCAGGTCTATGGGCGGATGTCCTAAGCAGAGTTAATTCCTCCTCATCATGTGGCAGGCTCAGCCTGATACAATTTAAGGTAGTCCACCGGGCACACATGACAACGGCTAGGATAAGTAGGTTTTTCGGGGTAGAAGAAAGGTGTGTGAGGTGCGTGGGAAGCCCAGCAAATCATGTCCACAAGTTTTGCGCATGCCCGAAGCTTAGAGGGTTTTGGCAGGGTTTTGCTAAGGCAATGTCCACGGTGCTAAAAACACGGGTGGTGCCGAGTCCGGAGGTGGCGATCATTGGAGTGTCGGAAGAGCCGGGAGTTCAGGGGGCGAAAGAGGCTGACGTCTTGGCCTTTGCCTCCCTGGTAGCCCGGAGACGGATCTTGTTAATGTGGAGGGACTCGTAGCCAAGTGTAGAGACCTGGGTTAGTGACATGGCTGAGTTTCTCAGTCTCGAGGAAATAAAGTTCGCCTTAAGAGGGTCAATGGTCGGGTTCACCCGGAGGTGGCAGCCATTCGTCGACTTTCTCGAGGAAAATTAAAATGTCAGCAGGTGCAGTGTTCCAAGGGTGGGCGGGGGGGGGGGGGGGGGGCCGGATTGTTGTTTTATGGTTGGGGTGTGTGAAGATTGAGATGGGGGGAAATGTTTATTATACCATGTTGATGTCATTTTCTATGTTATTTTTATTAAAATTCTCAAATACCTTAATAAAAATATATATTTTAAAAGAAGCAGGAAGAGATAGATAAACATGTATGGTTATTGACAGGCAATGGATTGGTCAGTATAGAGGAATCACACAAAGGAACATCAGTAATGCCAGTTCTCCTCTTTATTAGTGAGTTGTATTACAATCCCAGACCAGACCCCAATGGTGGCAAAGATGTTGGACAGAAACGGCAAGATTTTATTTTAATTTTGTAAGACTGTGAGGAAGTTGCTCCTGGAGTGGTTGCACAAAGAAATAGGGATATGGTATTTTGAAACAAACTTTATTACTAACACAGTATTAACATATCTTTAATATCACATGAGAAAATAGCTTACAATTACTCGTTAAACAATGCTATTCAGTACAGTGAATACAATACCCTTAACTGCTATCTCTGTTCCCACTTAAATAACAAGAAAAAAAAGTCTCAGCTCTCAATCCATTTTTAGTGCTAATGGCACATCAGAGTACAAACGGCACGGTAACACAATGGTTAGCATTGTTGCTTCACAGTCCCAGGTTCGATTCCTGGCTTGGGTCACTGTTTGTACAGAGTCTGCACGTTCTCCCTGTGTCTGTGTGGGTTTCCTCCGGATGCTCCAGTTTCCTCCCACAAGTCGCGAAAGATGGCTGTTAGGTGAATTGAATACTCTGAATTCTCCCTCTGTGTACCTGTACAGGCGCCAGAATGTGGCGACTAGGGGCTTTTCACAGTAACTTCATTGCAGTGTTAATGTAAGCCTACTAAAAGTTATTATTATTATTACTTGCTTCACAGGGATGTTCTCTTTGAGAAAGAGAGATATTTTGACACTCCTTTAAAGACAAGATCTGCCTCCTATCAGACCCATGCACAAACTCTGGCTGTACCTCTTCACAAGCTGTTTCAGCTGGTTTGTTCATTTTTCCAACTATACTGCTCTTCTTTCTGCAGACATGTCTTTTAACTGAACTGCACTGAGCAAACTGCTTGACTTGTGATCACAACTTCATTCAGCTCACCACCAAACTGCTTTCTGCTTTGGCTCCATCCAGTAAAGACATAATCTTATCAAGCTGAAATCTAATGAACTCCACAGGGAATCCTCTTAATCAAAACAAATTTCTATCAGCCCAATCTTTTTACGATGCTTTAATTGCACCCCTGGGTCCCCAAATATACTTGCCTTTCAAACTAGGATTTTCTTTTAAAACATGATCTCAGCAATCACACACAAGCTAATCCAGGATTTTAACCCTTACTGCACCAAATACCCATAATACAATACATTTGAAATTTCTACATACATCACAGTTGGCACTCATACATGCAGTTGTGCATGTGTAAGCTCTGGTTCAGTGGGTTGCGTGCATGTCTCTTTGCCACAAGGTTCTGTGTTCCTATTCTGCTCCAGGGCTTGAGCACAAGAATCAAGGCTGACTTTCCAGTGCAGTACTGGGCGACATGCACGGTCGGTGGTGCTGTTTTTAGGATGAGATGTTAAACCAATCTGTCTGTTTGGGTGAATCCATGCGGCACTATTTCAAAGAAGAGTAGGGGGGTCATCCCTCGTGTCCTGGCCAATATGTATCCCTCAACCAACATCACAAAAAAACAGATTATCTGGTCATTGTTGTTTGTAGGAGTTTGACGACCACCTTTCCTATATTAGACCATATTTCCTATATGGTAGTCACCACTAGCAGTATTCTATGTATTACGGTAAGACACGTATAATAGAGGTACATGGATAAATCCCTGCCTGCTGGCTCCGCCCAGTGGGCGGCGTATAAATGTGTGTGCTCACCGGTGCTGCAGCCATTCTGGTGGCAGCTACAGGAGGCACAACATCTTTGCTCAATAAAACTTCGATTATTCCACTACTCTCATCTTTGTGGTAATTGATAGTGCATCAATAGTGTCGTACTTCATTAACCATAAAGTGCTTTGAGATGTCTGGTGATTATAGAAAATACTATATAAATGCAAGTCTTTCTTTCTTTTTTACTTAACCAAACCATGCAAATTGGCAAATATTCCATCCCTGGTACACTGTCCCTTGCAAGGTAGAACAGTGGTTAGCACTGTTGCTTCACAGCACGAAGGACCCAGGTTCGATTTCCAGCTTGGGACACTGTCTATGTGGAATCTGCACATTCTCCCCGTGTCTGCGTGGGTTTCCTCCGGGTGCTCCGGTTTCCTCCCACAGGTCCTGAAAGACGTGCTTGTTCGGTGAATTAGACATTCTGAATTCTCCCTCAGTGTGGCGACTAGGGGATTTACAGAGTAACTTCATGACAGTGTTAATGTAAGCCTACTTGTGACACTAATAAAAATTATTATTATGCTTGATGGTGCAGACATGGTGGGCCAAAGGGCCGCTTTTTGTGCTGTAAAACTCTATGACTCTCAATAAAAAGAGTTTCCAATTAGAAACAATCGGATGTTTGAGCAAACTGGAGGCTGAATGATGTTAGCAACATGCCACAGCCGTAGTCGAAAGACATTGCAAACAATGAAATGTTCTGTTGAAGCATCACACCATTCTTAGTCGCTGCGTACTGCATCTTACATGAGCTGTGTTGCCTCTTGGTGTTGTTTTCATTCCCTTAAACCACATTTAGCAGTTTAGATGTCACCTGCATTGTGAATAACTCTGCAAAGACACTTATGCTGGAGAATGGAGCATTTTAAGCTGCACCACTTCTGAAGCATTTATTCGTCACTCCGGACAAAGAAAATGGCAGAATGCTAAATAGTTTTGAATGTGAACAGAAGGGACAAAAAAGTTAAACAACTGGCTTAGCCAATATGGAAATTAAATGATGTGTTGGCTTTATTGTTTTAAAGTAACAGTGGCAAATATTTTGCTGGTTAACATGTTAATTATTTCATAAGTCTTTGGAACTCTTCTGGTGAAAACAGAGTCTTTGAATATTTTCAGAGCAGAGCTGGGTAGGTTTTTGATAATCAAGGGGGTGAAAGGTGATGTGTTGGGTACTCTGGATCTGTGGAGACTGCGTTTACCTTGGCAGTAACATAGACAAGCTACCAACACTTGTAATAGTACAACTCTATTTTATTTAACTAAGAGCTGTTAAACATACTTGCACTGTGGGTCGACACTATGTTAGATTGACTGAAGCCCTATGCGTAACCTGACCTGCCTATACTGCTAGCATATGGTGGAGGTTTGTGCTACTGACTGCGGGCTCTGTCTGTCTCAGAGGCTGCATCCCGAATGAGCGGGAAAACTAGTGCCCTCTGTCTTTATAGTGACCGTGCGCAAAGTGGTGATTGGCTGCTGTGTTGTGTGTGTTGATTGGTCTTGCAGTGTGTCAGTCAGTGTGTGTCTCTGCACCATCATATACTCATGTGTATATTATGACATCCCCCCTTTTCAAAAAAAAAAGTATGTTTGTGGCAATAAATAATGTAGTATGCGAATGTTCCTAACTATGTGTGGCACATGCGAGCATATTTACAGGACTATGTACAGAAACTCTAAGATATTTACATTGGAAGGTGTCTAGTGCAGATGGACAGTATGTAACATAAAATATAACTGGAACAACAGTATGTACAAACCAGTGAGTTAATCAAACAGGGTAACGAAACAATCAGTTCATGAGTTCAAAGAGTCCATGAATTCAGGCAGTTCATAAATTCAGTCTCTGAGGTGGGCGCCAAATTCTGGTTGACCGCCTCAAGGGTGGGTCAGGGGCCGCCTGTTCTGGAATGGGTGGGACTGTGTCAGATTCAGAGGGCGGCAGAGCGAAAGGGAGATCTGCAAAATCTGTGACGGGTTCGTCGTGATGGCGAGGCAGGGCATGATGATCTGGTGGTGAGCGAGGAAGGAGTCGTAGTGCCCGCCTATTTCGGCGAAGAAGAGAGCCGTCTTGTAGACGAACCAAAGTGACCTGGGGGCCACTTGTCTGAGCACCGCAGCGGTGGCGGACCAACAACCATCAGGAAGTTGGAGACGGACCTCGTCATCAGGAGCATAGCAGGGAGATCCGTGGCGTGGGCGTCGTACACAGATTTGTGTTGAGCCCGAGACAACTGCATTCGACGAAGGACCGGAAGGTTGTCCAAATCCGGGACATGAATGGCCGGCACCGTCGTCCGCAGCGTGCGATTCATCAACAATTGAGCCGGTGACAGGCCGGTGGACAATGGAGCTGATCTGTAAGCAAGCAGGGCGAGGTAAAAATCGGATCCTGCTTTGGCCGCCTTGCACAGGAGTCGTTTGACAATGTGCACCCCCTTTTCAGCGTTGCCATTGGATTGGGGGTAATGGGGACTGGACGTGACATGTGTGAAGTTGTATCGTTTGGCAAAATTGGACGCCTGAGTTTAAGGAGAATGCGCTGCAGGCGCGTCGTCATGTCGTTAAGGTCTTTTTGAATGATATTGACCAGTGGCCTGTGGTCTGTCTCGACTGTGAACTTTGGGAGTCCATAGACATAGTCATGGAATTTGACGACTCTGGTAAGAAGGCCCAGGCACTCCTTTTCAATTTGCGCATAGCGCCGTTCGGTGGGCGTCATTGCACGTGACGCGTATGTGACAGGAGCCAATGGCGCCCCGCCCACGAACAAGAATGGCGGGAACTCAGGACGAAGCTGACCAAGGCCCCGGTGTTGGCATTTTTCAATCCGGCCAAAGAAACAAAGATCTCCACGGATGCCAGTCAGTCCGGCATTGGAGCAGTGCTCCAATGCCGGACTGACTGGCATCCGTGGAGATCTTTGTTTCTTTGGCCGGATTGAAAAATGCCAACACCGGGGCCTTGGTCAGCTTCGTCCTGAGTTCCCGCCATTCTTGTTCGTGGGCGGGGCGCCATTGGAACTCGGTCGTCTTCTTAACTACGTACCTGAGAGCCGTGGTGTGGGAGGTGAGGTTAGGGATGAATTTCCCCAGGAAATTAACCATGCCCGGGAAGCGGAGGACCGCCTTCTTGTCCTCCGGTGTCTTCATGGCCTTAATGGCAGATACCTTGTCAGCATCCGGCTGCATGCCAAACTGTGAAATGTGGTCTCTGAGGAATGTAAGTTCTGTTTGACCAAAGGAGCATTTGGCCCCGTTGAGCCGGAGGCTATGCTCATGGATTCGTCGGAAGACGCGTTGGAGGCGATCAATGTGCTCCTGCGGGGTGGTAGACCAGACGATGATGTCGTCCACATATACACGAACCCCTTCGATACCTTCCATCATCTGCTCCATTATTCTGTGGAACACGTCCGATGCAGGGATGATGCCAAATGGCATCCAGTTGGAGCAATACTGGCCAAACGGGGTGTTAAAGGTGCAGAGCTTCTGACTGGATGCGTCGAGTTGGATCTGCCAGAACCCCTTGGATGCGTCTAGCTTGGTGAAATAGTTGGCGCGAGCCATCTCGCAGGTGAGTTCTTCGCGCTTTGGAATGGGATAGTGTTCTCTCATAATATTGCGGTTGAGGTCCTTGGGATCAATACATATGTGCAATTCGCCGGATGTTTTTTTCACGCACACCATAGAGCTGACCCAGTCAGTCGGTTCTGTAACTTTCGAAATTACGCCCTGGTCCTGGAGGTCCTGCAGCTGCAGCTTGAGGCAGTCCTTGAGGGGTGCTGGTACCCTGCGAGGTGCGTGCACCACAGGCGTGGCATTTGGCTTTAACAAGATTTTATAAGTGTATGGGAGTGTGCCCATGCCCTCGAATACACCGTGGTATCGGGTGATGATGGTGTTCAGCTGTGTCCGAAAGTCAGCATCCTGAGATACGGCAGTGTCAGCGGGTGACAAGGAGTGAACCCTTTGGACAAGGTTTAGAAGTTTGCACGCCTGAGCACCAAGCAGGGAGGCTTTAGTGAATACCACTATTTCGAATGGCAGGTTAGCCTTTAATGACCGGTGCGACACTTCAAGCTGGCAAGAGCCACTGGCAGCAATGGCATTACCATTATAGTCTAGAATCTGGCAGGCGGATGGCAGGATGGTAGGCTTGACATGGAGGCTTTCGAGGTCAGACCGCGTAATGAGGTTGGCTGAAGCGCCGGTGTCCAGGCGGAATCGGATGCGGGATCGGTTGACCGTGAGGGTGGCACACCACTCGTCGTCCGGATCAATGCGGAATATTGGGAGAGACTTGGCTTTTGTCTTCTGGAGCATCTTGCGTTTGGTGATGATGCCCACCCAAAATTGTGCTTTAGGGTCCTCGGTGTCAAGGTCCGGAATCAAGTCGGAGTCGGAATCGGTGACCGGTGGCTGGATGGTTCGGACATCCCTGCGTGGCTGGTAGGGACGATGAGAGGTAGTAGGTTGAGCAGACCTGCATAGGGCTGCATAGTGGCCAAGCTTGCCACATTGGAGACAGCGGCGGGATTTTGCAGGACATTGCCGCTTTAAGTGGGCGGAGCCACAGTTGCCACACGTCGTGATGTCAGAACGTTCGGTACGCCACCGCGCATGCGCGGTGCGGTCGTATGTAGTGCGCGCCTGCGCAGTGCGGTCTTCGGCCTCGCCGTCCCCTCAGTCAGTGCGCGCATGCGCGGGAGCCCGCGAAAAGCGCGCAAACTGGCCGCCCTCATCCAGGCTTAGGCCCCGGAGTTGTTTAATGGCTTGCATCCGCTCTGCCTCGTGGGGACCTTGCCGTGCCGTTTCAGCCGCTTGAATGTGCGAGTATCGGTTAGTGGCGTGTTCATGCAGAACGCAGGTCTCGATGGCTATCGCAAGGGTGAGCTGTTTAACCTTGAGGAGCTGCTGGCGTAGGGGGTCCAATTGCACACCGAAAACGATCTGGTCACAGATCATCGAGTCGGAGGTGGAGCCGTAATTACAGGACTGCGCGAGGATGCAAAGGTGGGTGAGGAAAGATTGAAAAGGTTCATCCTTACCCTGCAGACGCTGTTGAAAGACATAGCGCTCAGAACTTTCATTCACCTCAATGTCACAGTGACTGTCGAATCTGAGCAGGACTGTCTTGAACTTGGACTTGTCTTTACCTTCAGCCAAAGTGAGAGAGTTGAAGATATGGATGGCGTGGTCCCCGGCTGTGGCAAGGAAGAAAGCAATCTTCCTGGAGTCTGAGGCAGCTTCCAGATCTGTAGCTTCGAGGTATAGCTGGAATCGTTGTTTAAAGATTTTACAGTTCGCACCGAGGTTGCCGGTGATGCGGAGTGGCGGGGGAGGGCGGACGCTGTCCATACTACCGGATGGCTGATTGCTGGTCGAAGGCAGATCACTTGAAGGTAGGTCTATTAAACTCTAACATCACATACTGTACCATGATGTGTTGGGTACTCTGGATCTGTGGCGACTACGTTTACCTTTGCAGTAGCATAGACAGGCTACCAACTATGACACTATGTTAGATTGACTGAAGACCTATGCCTAACCTGACCAGCCTATACTGCTAGCACATGGTGGATGTTTGTGCTACTGACTGCGGGCTCTGTCTGTCCCAGAGGCTGCATCCCGAATGAACGGGAAAACTAGTGCCCTCTGTCTTTATAGTGACCGTGCCCTAACTGGTGATTGGCTGCTGTGTTGTGTGTGTTGATTGGTCTTGCAGTGTGTCAGTCAGTGTGTGTCTCTGCACCATCATATACTGATGTGTATATTATGACAAAAGGTTATCAGAGAGTAGGTGGGAATGTGGAGTTGAGGTTACAACAAGATCAGCCATGACCTTACTGAATGACGGAGCAGGCTTGATGGGACGAGTGGCCTGCTCCTAATTCGTAGGCTCGCATTGCGGTCTTCACTCTTATCTGGGGTATATTCAATGATAAATGATCCCAAATCCATTCTCATTTTTGGTTCATGACAGCACTGTATATGCCTGATACTATACAGGATAAATACATCCCTTTTGTGACATAGAGGTTGCCAAGGGCACAAATAAAAAGATTTAGCGGCAGCATGGTGGCACACTGGTTAGCCCTGCTGCCTCACGGCGCCGAGGTCCCAGGTTCGATCCGGGCTCTGGGTCACTGTCCGTGTGGAGTTTGCACATTCTCCCCGTGTTTGCCTGGGTTTTGCCCCCACAACACAAAGATGTGCAGGCTAGGTGCCACACTAAATTGCCCCTTAATTGGCAAAAAAAATGAATTGGGTACTCTAAATTTTTTTTCAAGATTTAAATGGTAAATACTCCTCCAGATGTCCAGATGAGACAAAAAAGTAATTTCCAGGCTCTAATTACATGTAGGAATTTAGAGAACAATTATAAACATCTCTGGCTCCACACAAGCTCCTTTCTTGCAGTTTAATTTAAACCCCTCGATCCGATTACTATCTTATAATCATTCCCAGGTGTCCATTATTCATTTTTTTTTGTTTTTATTTAAAAGGAACAAATGTAAAACTTCTTCGTATCAACCAGCACGTCTTTTATAAAATATTTAGGTCAGAGATGGAATTCAACCATGGAAATGCTTCAGTTTGGAATTTCCTGCCATTTTTAAGATAATGTAAACATTAGAATAGAAGGGACACGATCAGTGCCAAAGAACTGCCACAATGATAAGCCACTGAGATCAGGAAAATACTCCAGTTTCCTATATTGTAAATCTGAAAACATATGAACTCATAGCGAAGCTCTTTCACTGGCTCAGAAACTCGAATAGCGGATATACTTGGAGTCAAGGTCAGAACAATGTCTGTCAAATGTTTGACGTTGCCAAATCCAACACCCCATTACAAATATTAAAGAAAGGAACATTTATTTTAACTGTCATCACCATTTAGTGAGATGCATTTGTAAAGAAGCTGTTAAGTAGATACAGCCTGGGCCAAGGATGGAATTTCAGTCCATTAAATCACCGGCACGGTGGCACAGTGGTTAGCACAGCTGCCTCACAGCACCAGGGATCCGGGTTCGATTCTGACTCTCTGTGTGGAGTGTGCACGCTCTCCCCGTGTCTGCGTGGGTTTCCTCCGGGTGCTCTGGTTTCCTCCCACAGTCCAAAGATGTGCAGGTTGGGTGGATTGGTCACACTAAATTGCCCCTTAGGATGGGGTTGCAGGAATAGGGCACGGGTTGGGCATAGGTGGCCTTTCGAAGGGTCGGTGCAGACTCGATGGGCTGAATGGCCTTCTTCTGCACTGTAGGGATTCTATGAGTTGTTGTGCATTCTGTTCAGTGCCAGCATGTCTGAGCCAGAAGGTTACACGCAAAAGCTTAAACCATTCTGGGTAATCAAGGCTAGTGAGCGAGACTGTGAGTGGCCCTAATTCATCTCAGTAGGTCGCAAGATTAAAATCAGACTAGTTCACTAACCATGACCCCGTGAATAAGATTAAATACGTTTAATACATGCTGAATATTTCATAATGAGTTATAGAAAATGCTTGATCATTTATATATTAATAGAACTGTCATCAACTTTGAATGGTAAAAGAAAATAAACATTTACACTTTGGACGCAGAACGCACGGCTCTCACAGTCAATATTGTGAGCAATTAGCAGGCGCCTCACTTCATTTGCCCTCGCTCTGCATGCTTCACTTCAGTCGTAGCAGTCAGAAAAAACCTACGTGGGCAGAAATCAGCAGAATATGGCAGCTCTACGCATGGGCAGCGGTCAATAAAATGTCTTGTGGGTCCCCGGGCAGGTTGCCCAGCACTGACCTAAACTACAATCTAGGCTGTTAATTGAGTGAAATACTCAGTGAACATTGGATTGTCAGATGTGCCATCTTTTGCGTGACATACTGAGGATCCACCTGCCCCTTCAGGTAGACAGAAAAATTCCTCTGCCACTATTTGAAGAACAGAGGCATTCTCCTGATGTGCTGACCAACATTTATCCTTCTGCAAATGTGTGTGTGTGTGTGTACTTGTGTGGGTCGGGGCACTTCATTCAAAGGCACTTAGCGATCAATGGACCAGGCAGCAGTAAAGGGGACTGTTGAGAGCCACCCTTGCTGCTATCTCCCCGCCCCCCCCCCCCCACTTCCTCCTCGCCCCTCCTCGCATCATTAACCTCTGGTCTGGGATCCAGCAACGATACGATGGAAGAAATGAAATGAATGAAAATCGCTTATTGTCACAAGTAGGCTTCAAATGAAGTTACTGTGAAAAGCCCCTAGTCGCCACATTCCGGCGCCTGTTCGATTGCTGATGGCTTATGGGAAAACTTCTCCACTGCAGTTTGATCGCTTGGATTTAGCAAACATCAACAGCGGTAGGTTGGAAAGATCTTATGGCTCAAAGTGTTACTTTTGCAGCCATGGGTAGGGCTGACATCAAGGAAGATCTTGTGTGGAGGTCGGGCTTGAAGAGATCGCGTTATACCTCCCTCATAAAATATAGGCGGTGAAGGCAGGTCTCTGGAAATTTCTCAGTACGTTTGCCTCAGTCTGAAGACTCAGTCGCTGGGCCAAGGCTGAACGGGCACAGATATCTGAAAATACGTGATGCATTTGCCTTTTTCTTTCTGCATGAGCACCTTTTCCAAATCTGTCAGCACCACTGGAAGGGCCAATATTATTTCTATGCTTCGACCTGTAACTGCTGATAATGAAGGAACTGCTGCCAGCCACAGTGCTGGGAGAATAGGGATCGGCAAAAAATGCAGCAACATAAAGCAATGCACTAAAGGATAATGGGAGCAAAATTAGTCTACGAATGAGACATTTGCGAACCATGGGCTGAGCAGGAAGGCAAGATCACTTTGAATTCTACTGTGAAGTCACGTTAAGCAGTTGCCACAGACTGACTGGTGCACAGTGTGCCCAGGTATTCATGTCAAAACATCCCAAGAGTCCAGACTATCCCTATAATTTGACAGATTCTTCCTTAATTGGGAATATTAAAAACTAAATAACCAAAGTTGAATTTCTTCAATGTCTTTCGGGTCCTCGGCCACGCATAGCACTTTAGAAATGTTGTCACTGTTGTAATGTAAATCAGGAAAATAAACATAATAAATAAAGTTCTGCATTGTTTATTAAGTCGAGGCTGAGAAATGAAACTTATCAACTGCGCAATTAAAGAGGTTATTATGTCAATAGCCCGTAACCAATACAAGTTAACAAAAAAAGTAATCCTTTCTGATGCAGAAAGTAGACAAGCTGCAACTGGTTCTAAATTTCTTAAATCCTATAATAGCTGAACACATTCCCACTCATTGTTGCTGCTGTATAGCAGATACCCACTGAAGACTCCAAGAATAATACTTTCTTGAAAGTTAACGGTCTGCACTGGTATCCTTTTCCTCTTAATGTTTGTACGCGGAATGTGCTGTGACTTAATCAGTTGCGGAGATTTAGAGACAAATGAGCATTAAAACGTTCATTTTCCCTGTAGTCATTAGTCCTGGAATAGTTACAGCATGTCTGGTCTGATGTAATAACTTCTCTGTTGCTTTGATTGCACCTTGGAGCATTTAGACATATGGTACATTTTTGTATTCTTGCTCTGAATGCAATCCTGTTGAGATGGATGCTCCCGCCACAGGTTGCTTTCTAGTAAAAGAGATGCATGGGCCTGGATTATCGCAATGGCAGCGAGCTTCTGTGTTGTGACAAAAGTGTCATAGGAGGCCAAAACCTGGAAGTCCTGCTCCCTAAGACCGTGGATAGCGATGAGGACTGTCAGAGGATACAGCAGGATTTAGATTGTTTGGAGACTTGGGCAGCGAGATGGCAGATGGAGTTTAATCCGGACAAATGTGAAGTAATGCATTTTATCTAATACAGGTAGGGAATATACAGTGAATGGTAGAACCCCCAAGAGTATTGACAGTCAGAGAGATCTTTGTGTACAGGTCCACAGGTCACTGAAAGGGGCAACACAGGTGGGGAAGGTAGTCAAGAAGACATACGGCATGCTTGCCTTCATTGGCCGGGGCATTGAGTATAAAAATTGGCAAGTCATGTTGCAGCTGTATAGAACAAAGAACAAAGAACAAAGAAATGTACAGCACAGGACCTCATAGCTTATGCCCTCCATACCAGGCAACATAAGGTTATAGAACCTTAGTTAGGCCACACTTGGAGTATAATGTTCCATTCTGGTCGCCACACTACCAGAAGGATGTAGAGGCTTTAGCGATGGTGCAGAAGAGATTTACCAGAATGTTGCCTGGTATGGAGGGCATTAGCTATGAGGAGCGGTTGAATAAACTTGGTTTGTTCTCACTGGAACGACGGAGGTTGAGGGGCAACCTGATAGAGGTCTACAAAATTATGAGGGGCATAGACAGAGTGGATAGTCAGAGGCTTTTCCCCAGGGCAGAGGGGTCAATTACTAGGGGGCATAGGTTTAAGGTGAGAGGGGCAAGGTTTAGAGTAGATGTACGAGGCAAGTGTTTTACACAGAGGGTAGTGGGTGCCTGGAACCCGCTACCGGAGGAGGTGGTGGAAACAGGGATGATAGTGACATTTAAGGGGCATCTTGACAAATACATGAATGGGATGGGAATAGAGGGATACGGACCCAGGAAATGTAGAAGATTGTAGTATAGTCGGGCAGCATGGTCGGCACGGGCTTGGAGGGCCGAAGGGCCTGTTCCTGTGCTGTACGTTTCTTTGTTCTTTGTTCAAAGATTTCTGATCAGTTATAATATTTAAAGCAAACATTATAACGCAGTACCTGAATTTAGCACTTGCTCTGGATTCAGAATTCAATGTGCAAAGGGGCATAGTGCACCACTAAACCATATCACTCCATTATCTACATTATTTTTCATAAACAATGGTGACTTAAGGTTCGTGAAGTTAGCCCTCTGTGGTCTGTTTTTCTTATCTCAAATACTTTGGAAGGAAAGTGTTGTTGGGGTGCGTGCTAGTCAAGCAGTGCACCATTCCCAGAAGCACAAAAAAACATTGAAACATAAAAAAGCTCTCTAGTCCCCACCCCTCACACCAGCCCCACACACCCCATACCCATCCATGCCACTGCATGCCCTTGACGCACACCCATGGCCCCTCATGCATTCCATGCCAAACGATGTCTGCCTACCACCCTCAATGGCTCTTTATGGTCCCCCATGCCAAGGATGAGCCAACACATGCCCCCCCAACCATTTTCCCTCACCCTTATACGCTCCATGCCAACTCACCAGGTATTCACCAAGTCCTATTCCTATCTATTTGTAGGTGTCCTAAGATAGTGATGAACCTTCTCCTTGGACCATCAAAGTCCTTGTGATGATAATACTCCCACAAAGTAGATGGATCAGGGGCGGGATTTTTCACAATCCCTGCAGCGTGTTTCACAATGGTGGAGGCAGGCCGGCATTGCCCGGTTGAAGGATCAAAGGATCCTGTCACCATTCGCGGGGTTTCCCGTTCTATGCATACCCTGCTGTTGGGAGATCCGAGGCGGAGGTTCACTGTCAGTGGGACCAACAGATCCCAACAGTGAGGACAGCTGGGCAATTCCAATCAGGGGCTCCAAGAAGATTGATTCAATGAACATTGAGGAACAGGATTGTATGTCAGAGTCAGAATGATGTCTGACTTGGAGGAGAATTTGGAAATGATGAGTATTCTTGTAGCATTACTGACATTACGGCTCATGGTAATTGTTGGAGTGAGATGGGGTGTGGTTAAAGTGGTTTAAATTTTAGAGTACCCAATTCATTTTTTCCAATTGATGGGCAATTTAGCGTGGCCAACCCACCTAGCCTGCACATCTTTGGGTTGTGGGGGCAAAACCCACGCAAACACTTGGAGAATGTGCAAACTCCACACGCACAGTGACCGAGGGCAGGGATCGAACCTGGGACCTCGGCACCGTGAGGCAGCAGTGCTAACAATTGCGCCACCGTGCTGCCCCATGGTTAAAGCAATCTTGATAGGTTGCCGCAGTGCATCTATGCTAAATGGTGGCTAACAATGCAGGGGAATAAGTGTACATTAAATCTTAAATGGATCATCCAATATTTCAGCAGCCAACTTGCTGCTGTGCAATGTTTTGTCGCTTCAGCTTTTGTTTAGATCAAATGGTGAATGAATAATTACGGCCTGGGATTTACTAATTGCTATTTCTGTTTGGCGTTTAAAGAAATCTTGATCCAAGGGTATGGTATCTTGGCACAGGAACTGTACATTTTTCTTTGAGATGCTAGTTGTAGGTTTCTTTTCTGTAACGTGGGTGTGACACATCCTTATCTCTGCCAACAAATGTCATGTTGTTAATCTAGATGTTCAGTCTCAGTGAAGTATTTCCATTCAGCATTGTGTTCAATGTTGAGGAGGGCCTTCCTTTGAGCAGTGTCTGGAGTAGCGTTCCACATTGCCTTAGGGTGGCTTTATTAACCCACTTGATTAATTTCAGGAGCCAGATCACTTTACTTTCCTCCTTATTTCATTGTATGATAAACTGGGAGTTTGTTTGCATTACAAGGCCAAATCATCAGGCTCTTGGCTGTAAAACTGGCCTTAAGATGGTGCCAGCTGCAATTTCAGGCACTCGCAGCAGGTTTTTTAAAATTCAGTCATGGTGTCGCTCATTTATCGGTAGGTCAACATTTATTGCCCATCCCTAAATGCCATTGAGAAGGTGGTGGTGAGCTGCCTTCTTGAGCCGCTGCAGTCCATGTGATGTAGGTACATCTACAGCGCGATGAGGGAGGGATTCCCGTATTTTGACCCAGCGACAGTGAAGGAATGGCAGTATAGTTCCAAGTCAAGAGAGTGAGTGGTTTGGAGAGTGTAGAATGTGCATCATGTAGAATGGGCAGCACGATAGCACAAGTGGATACACTGTGGCTTCACAGCGCCAGCGTCCCAGGTTCGATTCCTGCTTGGGTCACTGTCTGTGCGGAGTCTGCACGTTCTCCCCGTGTCTGTGTGGGTTTCCTCCGGGTGCTCCGGTTTCCTCCCACAGTCCAAAGACGTGCAGGTTAGGAGGATTGGTCAGGATAAATTGCCCTTAGTGACCAAAAAGGTTAGGAGGGGTTATTGGGATAGGGTGGAAGTGAGGGCTTAAGTGGGTCGGTGGAGACTCGATGGGCCGAATGGCCTCCTTCTGCACTGTATGTTCTATGTTCATCCATTCACACTTTGCCATACGTCCTGTGCACCAATAGTGATAGGCGATGTCGGAGAGGGCACCAGAGGTTACTCCCACACGGCTAGAGGCATGGCATGTAAGAGCAGTCGAGGACCTGGGTAACAAACTGTTGAAATTATTTCCTGTGTCATCATTCCTGCACAACCACACAACGATACATGATGTCAGGGGCTGAGATGACAGGACTCTGTCGCATCAATTCACTTACTTTTGATGAGCACATTTGTGACAACTGGAAAAGGTTCAGAAGGAATGGAGTGTATACTGCTAAGCCGAGCTGTCGACCAATTCAAAGAATGTCCAAGTCTACATGTTGTTCAATTCAAAGAATTCCGAGAAGCTGTATGATTCTCCACATAGTGAGCGCGTTTAGCCATGTGTTTCCCGGCGTTCGCAGTGCCAAGAAACACATAGCTATTTAATGCGGCTCGTGTTGTATAAGGGGTCTCAACGGGAAATGCACAGCCGAGGCCGCACGTAGCCCCGTTTTGTACCATGGGGAGCTGCTCGCCGGAACTCCCCAGTGTAGCATTTCGATCTCCGCGGCCCCCAAAGCGACCTCCAACCTCCCCAGCCTGAAGGCACTTTCGAAGGGTCCCTGTCCCCACACCCTCTTCAATACCCACGTGGGAAACACAGGCCCAATCCCGTACCAGCCTCCCCAAACAGGCGCCGGAATGTGGTGACATTTTTCACAGTAACTTCATTTGAAGCCTACTTGTGACAATAAGCGATTTTCATTTCATTTCAATCACTCGTGGGCAAAAAATGCCAGATTGGCACCACTAACCTGGCACCCTGCATGCCAGCTGGCAGTTTCACCTTGGCAGTGCCAACCTGGCACCCTGCCAGTTCCCATGCAAGTTGACAGTGCCACCTGGGCACCTTGGCACTGCTAGGGTGCCCATGTGGTATTGCCAGAATGCCCAGGTGGCAGCAGGGCACCACCTTGCCCAAAGGGCATGAAGCTAGGGGCCACCGATCCCTTGGGAGCATGCCATTCCACCTGGTCCCCATTTGTGGGGACCGGTGCTGAACGGCACTTGCCTGAGGTCTCTGAGGCAAAATGGACGAATCCCAAAGCTTCAGGTACCTCGGGAATCTGCACATTAGAGTCAGGCTAACTGTCTCGCTGTATATGCAGATTTGCCAAAAGGTGATCCTGCCCATTATGGGCGGGATTTACCTCACAACGTCTCGCGAGATATTACGAGCCGGGTAGATGTTGGGAGCGCGGTCTCCCAGCTTTTATCGACTACGTTGCGCCGTGGGGAGATACTTTTCAGGCGCAGCGTGGCCATTGGCTCGCGCCTACCCTGTTCAAACTGCAACGGCCAGCACCCACAAAAAAGAGAAGGACATGCTTTGCATTTAGCAAGCGCCGCAACAACTGGGGCAAATGCAATCACTGTGCCAATGTTGCAGATCAAACCTCTGTCAACCTGTTACTATCACAAGACATGTTGCAGCCAGTAACCTCCCCAGAGCCAATGGTGTGAAGCCAGACCCAGATAAGACAAAAGCCATGAGACAGATGTCTACTCCTCAATGTCTACTCCTCATGTCAAAACGTATGCTGCAGTGCTTCCTTAATATGACAAATTATCTATCAACATTCAGTCCATACTACACCTCTGCAACAAGTTCTCCACTAGGATGTGGAAAGGTGCTGGCAGGAGCACAACAGCAGTGCATTCAACAGACTCCAGGACCTACTTTCCGTCCCTCCGGTGTTACAATACTTCAATGTTCAAACATCTGTAGTGTTATCAGCAGATGGCTCTGCACGAGCTTGGAGCAGTGCATCCAGTATGGCAGACCAGTGGCTTTTGCTTCAAGGACCCTCACTGACACCGAAACTTGCTGCGCCTAGATGGAGGAAGAACTCCTCACCCTTGTGGTAATCACCACTGTTGTATATATTAGGAGATGTGTGGTAAAGCCCTGTACTAGAGGGGTAGTCCCTGCCCGCTGGCCCCGCCCAGCAGGCAGAGTATAAATCTGTGTGCTCCCCATACAGCAGCCATTTCGCCAGCTGCTGTAGGAGGTCACACATCTTAGTGTAATAAAGCCTCAGTTATATTCAACTCTCGTCTTTGTGCAATTGATCGTGCATCACCCCTTATCTGTGCCTATCAGTCATTTCATGATTTTGTTCATGGCTGCCCTGCCACCAGACGCTCATCACCATTCTCAAAAAGCCCCTCCATCATCACGTCTGCAGCGAATGATGCTCAAGCTCCAACAATGCAACCTCAGTGTGATCTACAAGTCTGGTCAGGAACTACACTTAGCGGATTCCCTTTCCAGGGCTCACCTACCTCCCACTGAGCATGAGGAGGACACCGACATGACAATTCAAGTGGTGTCCTCGCACAGAACTGATGAACCCAAAGCTGCCCTGCAAACGGACCACACATGCAAGTTTCTTCATGACATCATCACAAATGGACGGTCTGTAACGGCAAAAGACCTTCCCCACGAGTTCCACACTTTTAACGCTATGAGAGAGGAGCTAACTTTGCAAGGTGGACAGATACTGTGTGGCCAGATGTTCGTAACCCCTCACTCTTTGGAGAAATACCACAGCCAGCTTCACCAAGGGCACTCCGGGGTTGAAACGTCAAAAAGTAGGGCAAAAGAAACAAGGTACTGGCAGTCAACGTATGGTGACATAGAGAGGGAGAGGTCCAGGTGTAAACCATTCAATTCAACTCTGGCCTCACCAAACTAAAGAACCGCTCCCACATGAGATCGGAAAACTTCCATGGCCATTCACCCCAGCAGATTTAACTGGACTGGGAAACAGCATCTGGTCCTTGTTGATTCATTCTCAGGGTGATTTGAAGTGAATTACTTACCTGACATGAAGAGCACTACAGTAAAACGGAGGCTGAAGAGTTACTTTGCCAAGCATGGCATGCCACCACATCGAACGACGAACAGTGCCAGGCAGTCTGTGTGCAGAGACTTCAAGGACTTTGCAGACACATGGGTCTTTGAACCTGTTATGGGCAGCCCCCTTTATGAACGATTTGGTGGAGTGTGCAGTACATTCCGCAAAGCACCTCCTTGAAAAATTCCTCTGCAACAACTTAGACTTCTATGCTGAATTGCTTAGTCCATGCAACCTGCCAAGGGAAGGTCTGCCCTCATAAGCTCAGAGAATATTCACCAGATGCACCAGGACCCTGATCCCTGCTGCAGCCTAAAATGCAAACAAATGTAAGTGAAACAGCAGCAAAGAGGGACGAGCTACTGTGACTGCAAGGCCTACAAACTCTGGACTTGAGCCAGAGTAGACAGTTGGAATGCAAACTACTCGCGGTTATGACAAACTGGCTGCTGTGCACAGTCAGCTCCCTGAACCAGCCCCCCTAACTGTCACAGAGGCTGACACACCGAGTCTGCAGTCCGTGCCTCCCACAGCAGCTAAGGCGGAGGTCCTTCCTGCTACCAATGCAACAAGCCCTGCAACCAACGTGCCCCCCCCCCCCCCCCCCCCCCCCAGGCTCGCCTGGTGCTCTCCGCCCTGTGAACAATGGCCTGGCTGTTTCCCATGGACAGGCAACTTGTGTGACTATACGCTCGGTACAGCTGAGCAGACCAAAACCCAAATCTAAGGACTATGTACCAACTTAAATGTGTATGTGTGCTGTTTCTAAAAGGAGTGGAGGGGTACAGCGGGGGAAGAACACGCTTGGGATTTACTCAAGTTTTTTTGAGCTCAAGTTCATGCTCTGTGCATTCAGGTTATCGATTTATTTTACCCAATTTCTGTATGCACCATCTTCACTTAGAACTATATCATTCTTCCTTCACTCACTTGAATAGTAAGTTGGAATTCCCTCCCAAACAACATTGTCTATGCATCTGCATCTCCTAGACTGCAGCAGCTAACCATCACCTTCTCAAGAGGAATTAGGAATGGACAATAAATGCTGGCCGTGCAACCAATGAATGAATTAAAAAACAAACATGTCATGCCCCCATGGAGGCCCGGGAGCAGTGCCCGAGGCATCTCACCTTCACCAAGGAGGTGGTTGCAGAACTGTGCCACACAACCTGGAGATCCACATCAGGGGGAGGACTGCGCCTCCAATGGCAGGAAAGGTCAGTTTTGGTATGAAGCTTCCATGTCACCCCAATCTTTCCCGGCAAGAGGAAACAACATATCCAACAACTTCCAGCTTGCCACCCATCAGTGCATTTGGGAAGTGACAGAGGGCCGTACACCAAGAGAGGTGAGCCCTTGGTCTTATCCATAAGGAGGGAGAAGCAGGATGAATGGGCAGTGGGGTTATGAGGATGACAGGATTCCCAGTGGTGACAGAAGACTTTTTGGCCAGCTTGCCAATGCACCAAACGTCTCAGTGTGCATGTTCATCAGCATTCTCCAGTATGCTGCCTCCTTCATATTAGCGCTGTGTGACCACGCCTTCCGATGAGTTGACACACGATCTATCCTTTCACACTGCAGCCCACTCAGCCTGTCTGTGTGGAGCTAGCGCATTCTCCCCGTGTCTGTGTGGTTTTCCTTCAGATGCTCCGGTTTCTTCCCACAGTCCAAGATGTGCATTAGGTGGATTAGCCATGATAAAGTGCCCCTTACTGTCCAAATATTTTATTTTTAAAGAATCCCGACAGTGCAGAAATAGGCCATTCGGCCCGTCGAGTCTGCACCAGCCTTTGGAAAAGAACACCCTACTTAAGCTTACGCCTCCACCCTCTCCCTGTAACCCAACCTAATCTTTTGGACACTAAGGGGCAATTTAGCGTGGCCAACCGAGCTAACCTGTACATCTTTGGACTGTAGGTGGAAACAGGAGCACCCGGAGGAAACCCACGCAGACACGGGGAGAATGTGCAAATTCCACACAGTCACCCGAGGCGGGAATTGACACAGGGTCCCTGGAGCTGTGAGGCAGCAGTGCTAACCACCGTGCCGCCCCAAATATGTACAGGTTAGGTGGGGTTTGGGGGATACGGCCAGGGAGTGGGCCTAAGTAGGGTGCTCTTTTGGAGGGTCAGTGCAGACTTGATGGGCCAAATGGCCTCTTTCTGCACTGTGGAGATTCTGTGATGCCCCGTAACTTACCATGTGCAGATCTCGACTCTATGTGAGCCTTTCTTGCTCAAGCAGTGCCAACATCTGAGAAAGTGACTACAGTGTCAGATCGGGCGTGGTTGTCTCTCTCTTCCTTCTGTACACTGCAGTGGCTGGTCAGGCAGCAGTTCTTGGGTATCTGAAAGGAGAAGTTGAGGGTTGGAGTGACAGTGGCAGGGTGAGGTTTAAGGCAAGTGGCCCATTGTCACACCATCTGCAGCTGGCACATGATTGCCAAATGGGACTTGAAAAGGATCATAACTCAGAAATATATTATTAAAGCTCTTAGTAATGCCGATTGTTCTGGGCTCTGCTCCAGCCATTCCTGTGAAGTACAGCTCATCCCCACTGTCAGAATCAGGGGGCGAAGGTGTGCCTGTCCCCTGTCATTTTAGCTTCATTCCCTTTTATCTAGTTCTGCACGACAAAGGATAGAACGCCAGAGATTATGTTGCACTGTGTTTGGATAATGTGCCTGCCAGAGCTGAATGAATGTGGAGTCAGCAAGAGGTGAGTGAGGGTTAAGTGGGGTATTTGAGTGGAAAGTGTATCAGGGTAAGGTGGAGTATCTGAATGCAGGAATAAGTTCTGCATGTTAGGGACTGTTGGTTGGTGAGTGATGGGGCTGTGGTGCATTGAGCAGCTTGAGAGGTTAGTGGTGCAGTGGGTATGAGAGATCCTTTGAAGATTCATTCATCATTGACATCAACTACCCACGTTCAGTTGTTACTCCTCTTCTGATACTGCTGCCAGATCCTCCCAGACCCCTTCTCTTCTGCGCAGCTTTCCTTTAAGAGTGACAAGCTGAACTTTAAGAGCTGCAGGCCAGCTGGGACATGTGCGAACATCACACACAGTTCAAACCCCTGTTGAACTTGCAGCCAGCCAGGAGTGTGAGTCATACCGGGCTGCATGTTGAAATCGTGCTAATGAGGAAGCAGCACAAAGTATACTTGCTGCCTGCCCAAATGGGAGCGAGCACTGCTAATTTGTGAAGCAAGGCTCCCGTGTCCGAAAATAAGTGCCAATCAGTTTTCACCCCTTGGAACCCCACTAAATTAGATACAGCCAATGTTGCCCTGGCAAAAGATCTCAGGGCAATTCGTCCAGGCTGTCAAACTTAAATCTTTACACATTTCTTTCTTTTTATTATCCCTTCTGTTGTTTATTGTCCAGACACCAGTTGAGCTGAAAAACTGCCTACTTGCTCTCAGATTTTATTCATGCAAGTTGTTTATTCTACTGCTAAGAGGTGCATAGCAATGGTCAAGGTTGATTTGACCTCTCGTGTTCTTCTGGGGATGAGATAGAATTTTAGTTCGCTTATTGTCACAAGTCGGCTTCAATTAAGTTACTGTGAAAAGCCCCTAGTTGCCACATTCCGGCACCTGTTCGGGGACGCCAGTACGGGAATTGAACCCGCACTGCTGGTCTTGTCCTGCATTACAAGCCAGCTGTTTAGCCCACTGTGCTAAACAGGGTGTAGAGAAAAGATCAACTTAATACGAGTAGCTCCATTTAAATGTCTGACGGCAGCAGGGAAGACGCTGTTCTTTAGTCGGTTGGTAGCTCTCAAAGTCATGACAGTCACAACACTGGGGAGGGAATGGTGCAGAGCAATGAAGTCTACCTGATCAGCACTTCAACTCCTAGTATAGAGTCACTATAGGAACATTTATTAGCAGTGGTTGTCATAATATACACCAGTATATCATGGTGCAGGCACACACACTGATGGATACACAGCAAGACCAATCAACACACACAACACCGCAGCCAATCACCAGTTAGAGCACACTCACTATAAAGACAGGGGGCATCAGAGTTCCCGCTCATTCGGGATGCAGCCTGTCAGAAGGACAGAGCTTACAACTTACAGCACAGATCTTCACCATGTGCTGAGTGCATAGACTGGTTAGGACAGGCATAGATCTTTAGTTTAATCTAACATCGTGTTAACCCACAGTGAAAGTATGTTCAACAGTTTCTAACTTAATAAAATAGTGTTGCACTATTTTAAGTGTTGGTGGCCTGTATGTGTTCCACGGATCCAGAGCACCCAACACATCAGTGATCATGATATGATAAGGATTGGTTAGCTTTGAAAAAGGATAAGGAGCGATCTCGAGAGCAAAAATATTTAATTGAATGGGCCAATCTTGTTGCAATAAGAACAGATCTGTTCCAGGATAAATTGGAATCAAATCTACAGCAAAAGCAATGGGCTGCATTTAAAGGGGAGCTGGAAAATTGCTAATGTTTTAGCTTGTTCGAAAAAGGGTCTTCAGGATAAGCCAACAACCACCGGCCAGTCAGTTTAACCTCGGTAGTGAGGAAGCTGGTTACGGAGATAGCTGAAACTCTGAGTGATATATGACATGGATGGCAGGAGTGGGGCAGAAAATGCGGAAGGCTGTTCAAAGGTTTGGTGCAACAGGAAAATCCCATTGGCGGTAAAATTCTGCCCTATATTTTTGTTTTGCTGCATTTTGAGATCTTCTGAAAAGATACACTGCTTGGGGCGGAATCTTACCAACAAAATGACAAAGTGCCATTCTTGGCAGGAAAACCGGCAACATGTGCCAGGAGATGGTGCAAGGGCACTGCTCGGGCATGTTCCTCTACCCCCTCACCCCATTCCCATCCCCTGGGGGTTATACCTACCTCTGTGCCCCTGGAGCGATCCCCTCAACTGCCTGGCGCCTGACCAGACCCTGGTGTAAATGACACCAACGTGACACCACGCTGGCCTGGGTCACGATTCCATGAGGGGAGGGGGGGGAAGGTCTGGAGAGTGTGCTCGCTAACAACATGCTAATGCATGAAAATGAGGGTCCCGGGCTCGCGCGCCACGATTTGCACTACCCCACCGGACAGGGGGAGTTCCAAAACCTGATCACCCAGAGAGAAACACGGTTTTCACTTCTCTCTGGATTTTGAGCCGGCGCCAAATTTGCCTGGACAGAGGGCTGAAAATTTCCCCCATGTCTCTCTGTGGCGTGCTGTCATCTGGAGCGCATCAACAATACAAAATGAAATTCTCAGTATTAATGAGAATCCGCAAAATTTATTTTGTTTGTGTGGTTTTGGAATTCATCCAAGTTTAGTGACTGATATGTAAATTAGGGAGCCATAATACTCTCTACTGTAAATAAGATGGGGAAGTTTTAAGGCCATTCCTACATTGTGCATTAACCCTCTATCTGTGTATGTGGTTGTTGAGGAGACAGGACAATAGTGACAGTAATAAGAAAATGTTTTCGAAACATGACCAAGAAGCTCTGTGCATTTTCCCCTCAAGCTTATTGAAGCTGAGGAATGGCCTACCTTGAGATTTTTCTGGTGCTGTTGGTAACTTAAAACATTTGGCTCTGTGGTTAGGCAAGCAGGTATATAGATCTCAAAGTTTTATTCAGTTCAATTCACTTGCATCTAACATCAACTTGTCACAAAAAAACCTTTGTCCAAGTGAAGTTGCATTAAAACAATAAAAAGTAAAAACAGAAAATGCTGGGAAAACTCAGCATCTGTGGAGAGCAACTGAATTAATGTTTTGAGTCTAGCCCCACTCCCCCCCCCCCCCCCCCCCCCTCCCCCGGCGCAACCCCACCTGACCTTTGGACACTAAGAGGCAATTTAGCATGGCCAATCCACCTAACGTGCCGCCCTTTTCATTCTCCTTTGACTTGCAACACAATCCCAAAGCTTTTAGTTTCAAACCAAGTCAAAGCAACAGTGAGGATAGGAAAGTAATGCTCCAAAAAGATTTACATTTATTTTTCTGTCAAATTAAATCATGAGAAGATTGGGCGCAGTGATAAATCAGCGACAAGCCCAATTCACAGTGCTGGTGTGAACCTATTTCACCTCCTTAAAAAAATTTATATTCAATGATTACATTGATAATTATAATCCTAACCTGGGTCAGGCCAGGCCTTTAAATATGCAGCCTATACCAGACTCTGTAGCAGTGCCATTGCCTTGAGAACCCAATTTACTGAATTTAAAAGAAAATCAATCATCATATACTTACATAGATATAAGGCAATTAACTGGTCTCTTGTTATTAATGTGTCGAATGTATCCTGTCTTTGGGGTGTGATATTATACAGAGATATAATCACGGGCAGCACGGTAGCATAGTGGATAGCACAATTGCTTCACAGCTCCAGGGTCCCAGGTTCGATTCCCGGCTTGGGTCACTGTCTGTGCGGAGTCTGCACGTCCTCCCCGTGTGTGCGTGCGTTTCCTCCGGGTGCTCCGGTTTCCTCCCACAGTCCAAAGATGTGCAGGTTAGGTGGATTGGCCATGTTAAATTGTCCTTAGTGTCCAAAATTGCCCTTAGTGTTGGGTGGGGTTACTGGGTTATGGGGATAGGGTGGAGGTGTGGGCTTGGGTAGGGTGCTCTTTCCAAGAGCCGGTGCAGACTCGATGGGCCGAATGGCCTCCTTCTGCACTGTAAATTCTATGAAATAATGGACAGAAACAATGGGCTTACTTAGGAAAATTGCAGAGAGCTGTTAGTCTTGACAACTGGCATGCAGTTCATTAAAAGCCATTCTGAAAAACGTGACAATTGAGAGACAATATGGTTTTGAGACAGTCTTTGAACCTTTTCAGGTTTCTGTTATTTCACCCCCCCCCCCCACCCCACCCCGCCCCGAGAAAAGCCTCTCAATGATGGAGACCCATCATTTGCAACCAGCGTGGATTAAACTATAACTCCACATATGAAAGGATTTTAGTTGATTTTTCATGATAAATGGTCGAGTTTATTATATGCCGCTGTCAGAGTGTGTGTATGAAAGTCTGGGGTGTGTTATTTGCACAACTGGACAATATGTATTTTATCAAGTTTGTAGTTGTCTTCATACACCTGGCTTATACATGACGCACCAAGATAAATAACTTTAGTTAGTGATCCTGACACTCCTTCTGACAATCCCCGCCCCCCCCTCCCCCCACCCCCTATTCATCAATCCTGAAGGCATTGAACCTGATGATGTCCTTTTACATGGAGACTCAGATTTTTGCTACCACAGAGTGCCTCCATTTCTTTGGGGGGGTGGGTAGAGGGGCATGGGTTGACATAGGGCGTATGAGGCGCCATGGGTAGTGAGTAGAGATGCATGGGTTGACGTTGGGGTAAGATGAGCCATGAGGGTGGGGCATGAGGTGGCATAGGTTGGCATGGATGGGGCATTGGGTCTGTGTGGGATTGGGGGGAGGGGGGGGTTGAGGGCTGTTTTTTTGGTTTCATTTTTTAAAAACATGTAAAGTGCCAGAGCATGTCGGCAGGCCTTCTTACCCAGCTCACCTCCATACCCAGCAGCCTCCACACATGTTCCAAGGGTGGCAGGCCTGACTCTCAATTGCTCAAGAGCTGGGGATTCCCTCATCTATGCATCCGACACACAGCGCATATGTGGGCCCGGGACCCCACTCCCTGAAGTTTGCTAGGTTAATGGAAAGCTACCTCAGCTGCTTGGAGTTGGTGGACAGAGGTTCCACATGGGGCACTTTGTCAACACTTGTCTTCTCCAAGTGTCAGGAAACAGGACAGAAGTAGGTTTTTTTAAATGTCCTCTTTGTGGGTACAGAACCCTTGTCCGTTCTGGGCCCCACAGGTGGACCCACATGTAACCTTGTAGTGGCCAATCCATCTTGCCTAATCTTGGCATTCAGGCTGTTACTTAAATGGTAGATCACAACTGAAGCTCAGCAGTGGAACTCCAAGGCCCGGAAATTCATTCCCGGGTCGGGAGCACCAAAGTGGATAATGTCCCTGCCATGCAGGCACCACTTGGGGATAAGAGGCCCTTTATAACCCTTATGCCAACTTACTGACAACTTATGCCAACTGATGCCCTAAGCCACCACCCTATTCCCTTACACCATCCATACAAACTCACCTAGGATCCATCATGGGAAAATCTCAGGAGCTGGACTGACGTAAAGTAAAGTTATTTACCTCTTGATGATGTCACAAATAAATAAAATTCGGCTTAAAAAAATTAATATATGGTAATTACTTCAACTAATCACTTCTGAAGACAAACATTTAAATTTTATAAACATTTGGAGCTGTCAATCAAACTATTCACTTAACATGTAGTTTGCAAAATCAGTCATGCAATACAAACCCTATAATGATAACGCACAGACTTTTGTCAACAGAGTGAAATATGAAGCACAAATTTTTAAAATTCCACACTTGAAAGCCCAGGACAGTTAAATTCCTTGACAGCTTTGACAGTAACAGAGTTTTGACAGTTTCAAAGAGTTTATGCATTTTTTTACGCACACTCATGTCTACTTTTAACAATCCAAAGTGCATCTGATCTTTCCTAAAGGGTGCCTCATGTCCAGTGGGAGTACCTTACAATTCCTAAAGGGTACCATGTTGATCCAAACAAATCCGCAAGGTTCAGATGCCTGCTCCTATCAGATCTAACCTACACATTTTGGGTTTCAGACATCTACCTCATCAAAATCACATGAGTGGAGACAGCTTCTGGTTATATAACAACTTCTTCTGCGAACCATAAATGTACTATTTGGAATACCCAACCCTCATTCAAAACTGGTACAGGTTGGGTTCAGGAGTGGGACTTCCATAATTGGGCCTCTGCTGGAGAGCCTCTGCATTTGTGTAAAATTCAAGCCCAAGTTTCGGACATCCTGATGACTTGGCGGGAAAGAAAGGCTGGAACAAGACAGAAAGACAAGAGTGGGATTCAGGCCCACAACCATCTGATCCAGGATGAAGGGTGTTACCAGCTGTGCCACAGTTGAAACCTATACCCAAACAAATGCACAGAAAGCACTGTCCTGTCAACAACAGCCTCCATCACTTTGCTGATGATCAAGAGTAGGCTGATGGAGTGGTAATTGACCAAACTGAATCTGTTTCACTTTCTGTGGACAGCACACACCTGGTCAATTTTCCACCTAGTCGGGTAAATGCCAGCGTTTGGCAAGACGTGCCTTTAGTTGTGGAGTGCAAGTCTTCAGCACTATGACTGGGATGTTGTCAGAGCCATAGCCTTTCTGTATCCACTGTACTCAACCGATTCCTAATATTACGTTGAGTGAATCGAACTCGTTGAAGACTGGCATCTGTCATGTGGGTGACTTCAGGAAGAGGGCAAGATGGATAATGCATTTCGCACTTCAGGCTGAAGATGATTGCGAATGTTACAGCCTTTACAAAATTTTCAACAAATTCTTCTTTGACTTCCTGTTCTTGTTCGACTTGTAGCGGCAGTCTACGTGCTGCTCCTACTTACGATACTGGATGTCATCATTGTGTGCCGACAGAATCAAAGACCATGGGCGGGCTTCTCCGACCCCCCGTCGGGTCGGCGAATCGCCGGGGGCTGGTGTGAATCCCGCCCCCGCCGGTTGCCGAATTCTCCGGCACCGGATATTCGGCGGGGGCGGGAATCGCGCCGCGCTGGTCGGCGAAACCCCCCCCCCCCCCGGCGATTCTCCGGCCCGCGATGGGCCGAAGTCTCGCTGCTGGAATGCCTGTCCCGCCGGCGAGGATCAAACCACCTCTCTTCCCGGCGGGACTAGGCGGCGCGGGCGGGCTCCGGGGTCCTGGGGGGGGGGGGGGCGCGGGGCGATCTGGCCCCGGGGGGTGCCCCAACGGTGGCCTGGCCCGCGATCGGGGCCCACTGATCTGCGGGCGGGCCTGTGCCTTGGGGGCACTCTTTTACTACGCGTCGGCCGTGTAGGTCTCCGCGATGGCCGACGCGTAGGTGACCCCACCCGCACATGCGCGGGGATGACGTCAGCAGCCGCTGACCCTTCCGCGCATGCACGGACTTCCGCCACCCGGCGAAGTCCTTTCGGCCCCGACTGGCGCGGTACCAAAGGCCTTACCCACCGGTCGGCGGCGCGCAAACCACTCTGGCGCGGGGCTAGCCCCTCAAGGTGAGGGCTTGGCCCCTAAAGACGCGGCCCGACGCGGGAGTGGTTGACGCCACTCCATCCCGCCAGGACCCCCCGCTCCGCCGGGGAGGGGAGAATCCCGCCCCATGTTTGCAATTGACTAACTGCTAAGGCCCTAATGATTCTAGTTAAGGGTCGATGGTCAGTCAAGGGTGTAAAATGATGTCCATAAAGGTAATGGTGGAACCTTCTTATGCCGGAACTGGCGCTCAAAGCTTCTTTATCTAGTTGAGCAGTTTGACTCAGCACAAATTAATGTTCTTGAGGCAAATGCTTGGTCATTCATGTCCTGAGGGCAAGACAACTGGACCGACCCTGGAGGGTGATGTGTCACAAGCAAGCTGTAATCTCAGTTCTGGATTATAATGGAACAAGAATTCCCACTTCTTTAAAACTTCTTTGACATTTTGAGAAGTATTTTTACATTCTTTGGCCAAGCTTGTTTGACATGAAACACAAAGTGTGCAATGGCTTCAGTCTTTGTTCTGAGTTAGGAACAGGTTTGATATAATAATTGAACAATCCTAAAAATGACCTCGACTGTGTCACATTTTGTGGACATGGAACCTCGAGGATCTCAGCCATCTGCTTTGGAATTTATGTAAACTGTTTTTGTCAATGATATGACTAAGTTGAAAGAAGGATCAATTCACAGTTTTCTTTCTTGCTGCGAAGATTGTGATTTTGTAAACGTGCAAGAGTAGCTTCTTCATCATTTGACGATAAGGTCAAGTAGGTTTTCCCCTCATGTTAGCTCTCTCACTTCCAGTCTTGCAAAATCTCCTTCAGAACTTGGTCAGATTGATCAGTGCTGGCGCTCCCGAGCTAGTTTTGGTGATGGACATTGGCGTTCCCCACCCAGAGTATATTCTGTTTGCTACCCTCAGTGCTTCTTCCAAGTAGTGTTCAACATCGAGCAGTAACGCTGATGGAAGGCACCATGTAGCAAGGGAAAGGGGGCTTCCAAGCGTATGGTTGACCTGATGCCATGAGACTTCATGGGATCTGCAGTCAATATTGAGGACTCCCAGGCTCATTCTCTCTTGACTGTATACCCCTGTGCCACCATCACCTCTGGTGGGTCTGTCCTGCTGTTGGCCCAGGACATACCCAGGGATGGTGAATGACTCTAGAGTTTCAGCTGACAAGAATGATTCTATGGATATGGCTATGTCAGGTTGTTGTTGTTTAGCCTGGGGGACAGCTGTTCCAATTTTGGTACCAATTCCCAGGTGTTGGTGAGGAAGACTTTTCAGGTTTGACTCGGGGAGGCATGGCGTAGTGGTATTGTCGCTGGACATGTAATCCAGAGACTCAGGATTATGCTCTGGGGACTCAGCTAAGGGTCATTTATATTGCTGTGAGTCCCGAGTCTCATCTATAGACCTTGGGCATGTGAGGATGGCAGATGGGACCAGAACACCAATTTTGGTTAAGATCCCAGACTAGAACCCAACGATTTGCATTTGTCAAAACTGTGAGGAAATGCTACTGCACCACAGGAGTGATAACACTGGTCAGTAGACAGCTTTCATGTTAAAAACAAACTTTAATTTGAACACAGAATTAAGCACATTAGCAACAAAGAAATAGCTTTACGGTAACAGGTACAACATCTTAACTTGCTTCCTGAAACCTGCTTCTACATTTCAAATAAGCAACCCATAAATTTAAATAGCACTTTTGTATTGATGCGCGATCAATAACTCCAGACGCGAGATTGGAAGACAATTGAAGGCTTTATTGGACTAGATGTTTCCCTCAGCAGCGCAGGTACAGAATGCAGCTGCTGGGGAGACACAGGCTCTATTACTCCGCCTTACTGGGCGGAACCAGCAGGCAGGCTTCACCAATGATATTGCTGTCTCAGGTACCTCCCACACCAATGGTCTTATAGCACCAACCTGGGTACCGTAATACCCTTAATACCGACTACCACATTCACCCCCTGTTAAAAAAAAGAGTCTGGCGGGGGTGGTGGTCTTGTGTTATACAATGATAGAGGTTGAGGTTATGGTGGTATCCGGTATACATTAGTACAGTGTTTTGCCTTGTTACATGTCGCAACTATTTACAGTATTTATTTACATTCAGAATGAAGCAATTAGTCGGTCGGGGGCCCTGGTTGTCCTCTGCGATCGTCGCAGTCTCGGCGGTGATGCAGGCGCCAGCTCGGGCATCCGTGGCTCCGGGAGCGTGGCTTCGGCTTCTTCGGCAGCTTCATCACCCCTAGATGGGACCAATGGGAGAACCTATCCACCTGGGAAGGGGGTGGCTGTGGGGTGCGCTGGTGGGAGGGAGGGCGGGGGTCTGGGTGGGGACCCAGCAGGCGCCAGGTCCTGTAGGGAGACCATATCCTGTCGGCCGTCGGGGTACGCCACGTAGGCGTATTGAGGGTTAGCGTGAAGGAGGTGGACCCTCTCGACCAATGGGTCCGACTTGTGCGCCTGCACGTGTTTGCGGAGCAGGATGGGTCCAGAAGCTGCCAGCCAGGTTGGGAGCGAGGTCCCTGAGGAGGACTTCCTAGGGAAGACAAGGAGATGTTCGTGAGGTGTCTGGTTGGTCGTGGTACAAAGCAGTGATCGGATTGAGTGGAGAGCATCCGGGAGGACCTCTTGCCAGCAGGAGACTGGGAGATTCCTGGACCGTAGGGCCAGTAGGACGGTCTTCCAGACCATTCCGTTCTCCCTCTCTACCTGTCCGTTTCCCCGGGGGTTGTAACTGGTCGTCCTGCTCGAGGCAATCCCCTTGCTGAGCAGGAATTGACGCAGCTCGTCGCTCATAAAAGAGGACCCCCTATCGCTGTATATGTAGGCGGGGAAACCGAACAGTGTAAAGATACTGTGGAGGGCTTTTATGACGGTGGCTGCGGTCATGTCGGGGCAGGGGATGGCGAATGGGAACCCGGAGCATTCGTCAATCACGTTCAGGAAGTACGTGTTGCGGTCGGTGGAGGGGAGGAGTCCTTTGAAGTCCATACTGAGGCGTTCAAAGGGGCGGGAAGCCTTTATCAGGTGTGCTTTCGCTGGCCTGTAGAAGTGCGCCTGCACTCCGCGCAGATTTGGCAGTTCCTGGTGGCGGTCCTGGCCACCTCGATGGAGTAGGGAAGGTTGCGGGTCTTAATGAAATGGAATAATCGAGTGACCCCCGGGTGGCAGAGGTCCTCGTGGAGGGCCCGGAGTCGGGCCACTTGTGCGTTGGCACATGTGCCGCGGGATAGGCCATCAGGAGGACCGTTTAGCTTCCTGGGACGATACAAGATCTCATAGTTGTAGGTGAAGAGCTCGATCCTCCACCATAAGATCTTATCGTTCTTTATCTTGCCCCGCTGTGCATTATTGAACATGAAAGCAACCGACCGTTGGTCAGTGAGGAGAGTGAATCTCCTGCCGGCCAGGTAATGCTTCCAGTGCCGCACAGCTTCTACTGTGGCCTGGGTCTCCTTTTCAACTGAGGAATGGCAGATTTCTGAAGCGTGGAGGGTGCGTGCGAAGAAGGCCACGGGTCTGCCCGCTTGGTTGAGGGTGGCCGCCAGAGCTACGTCGGACGCATCACTCTCGACTTGGATGGGAAGGGATTCATCGATTGCGTGCGTCGTGGCCTTTGCAATGTCTGCTTTGATGCGACTGAAGGCCTGGCGGGCCTCTGTCGACAGGGGAAAAACTGTGGATTGAATTAGTGGGCGGGCCTTGTCCGCATAGTTGGGGACCCACTGGGCATAATATGAAAAAAATCCCAGGCAGCGTTTCAGGGCCTTGGAGCAGTGGAGGAGGGGAAACCCCATGAGTGGGCGCATGTGTTTGGGATCTGGGCCTATAACTCCATCATGCACTACGTAGTCGAGGATGGCTAGACGGTCGGTGCTGAACACGCATTTGTCCTTGTTGTAGGTTAGATTAAGGATTTTTGTGGGATGGAGGAATTTTCGGAGGCTGGTGTCATGGTCCTGCTGGTCGTGGCCGCAGATGGTGACGATATCAAGGTATGGAAACGTGGCCCACAAACCGTACCGGTCAACCAATCGGTCCATCTCCCCTTGGAAGACCGAGACTCCATTTGTGACACCAAAGGGAACCCTTAGGAAGTGGTAGAGCTGACCATCTGCTTCGAATGCAATGTATTGTACAATCTGATTGACCAGATCAGATATGCGGGAAGAGGTTACGCGTCGAGCTGCTTATACCTGTTGATGGTCTGACTATAATCGATGACCATCCTATGCTTCTCCCCGGTCTTTACAACCACTACTTGAGCTCTCCAGGGACTGTTGCTAGCCTCAATAATACCTTCCTTCAGTAACCGCTGGACTTCCGACCTAATGAAGGTCCGGTCCTGGGCACTGTCCCGTTTGCTCCGGGTGGCGACGGGTTTGCAATCTGGGGTGATGTTCGCAAAATGTGAAGACGGATCGGCCTTGAGAGTCGCGAGGCTGCAGACAATGAGGGGGAGTATAGGGCCGCCAAATTGAAAAGTTATACTCTGGAGGTTACATTGGAAATCTAACCCTAGGAGCGTGGCAGCGCAGAGGTGAGGGAGGACGCAGAGGCGGAAATTTTTTAATTCCCTTCCCTGGACCGTGAGATTCGCTACGCAGAACGCTTTGATCTCTGCAGAGTGAGACCCAGAGTCCAGGAAGATTTTTTGATTAACTGGGTGGATGGGAAGAGAACAGCGCCTTACCGTGTTGGGGTGTATGAAGCTCTCTGTGCTCCCGGTGTCGATCAGGCAGGATGTTTTGTGCCCATTGATGAGCATGGTCGATGTCGCGGTCGAGAGCGTACGGGGCCGAGACTGGTCCAGGGTCACCGAGGCAAGTCGTGGCAGAAGTTGGAGGTTTTCCTCAGGCGGTGTGTGGTCATCTGAACCGGGGTCCTGAGACTCCAGCCAAGATGGCGGAGCCCACTGGTCGCACATGGCTGGGGGGGTGCAAGATGGCGGTGCCCATCTGTCGCACGTGGTCCTCGGGGAACAAGATGGCGGCACCCGGGGCCCGCACATGGCTCTGGAACAGGAAGATGGTGGCGCCCGCTGGCCGCACGTGGTTCGTGGAGAGGGTTGGGGTGGCGGTCCCAGTTCGCCCCCGGAGACCGCGGTGACCGCCTGGGCCTGGCATACCGCCATGAAATGGCCCTTTTTGGCGCACCCTTTGCAGGTGGAGGGGCAGGCCGGGCAGCACTACCGGGGGTGCTTGGCTTGCCCGCAAAAATAGCAGTGGGGCGCCCTGGGGTTGCCTGGTAGTCACGCAGCACAAGCTTGTGGGGGGATGGGGTTGCATCGGAGTCGGCCGCGGGGGGGTTCCACGCTGCCAAGGGACCACCGTGTGGTCGGGTACGTAAGCGTGGGCGTTTCAGGAGGCCACATCCAGGGAGCTAGCAAGGGCCCGTGCTTCCTTGAGGCCTAGTGTCTCTTTTTCTAGCAGCCGCTGGCGGATTTGGGAGGACAGCATACCTGCAACGCATGCGTCCCAGATCAAAAATTCTGTGCGGTCACTGGCTGAAACTTGCGGGCAGTCACAGTTCCTACCTAACACCAGGAGCGCACAGTAAAATTCCTCCAGCGATTCCCTGGGGATTTGTCGCCTCGTCGCTAGCCGATGTCGGGCGTAGACCTGGTTTACTGGGCGAATATAATGTCCTTTCAGCAGGGTCATTGCACCCTCAAATTCGTCAGCATCCTCGATGAGGGCGTAGATCTCTGGGCTCACCCTCGAGTGGAGAACTTGCAGTTTCTGGTCCTCCATAGGTTCAGTCGTGGCCGTCCTGAGGTACCCTTTGAAGCACGCCAGCCAGTGTTTGAAGGTTGCCGCTGAGTATGCCATGTGGGGGCTGTGTTGCAGACACTCCGGCTTGATTTGGAGCTCCATTCTTTAAAATCTAGTCCAATAAATTGATGCTCAATCAATAACTCCAGACGCGAGATTGGAAGACAATTGAAGGCTTTATTGGACTAGATGTTTCCCCCAGCAGCGCAGGTACAGAATGCAGCTGCTAGGGAGACACAGGCTCTTATACTCCGTCTTACTGGGCGGAACCAGCAGGCAGGCTTCACCAATGATATTGCTGTCTCAGGTACCACCCACACCAATGGTCTTATAGCATCAACCTGGGTACCGACCACCACATGTATAACGTTAACAACCAGGTTTTACTTGCTTAACTTAGTGCAGAATCCTTGGAGAGAGAAATCTTTTTTTTAGGTCAAAGCTGAAAACCTTCTGCTCATCGTGGAACCCTGGAAGCAACTGTGGTGTTCTTTGTGATTCTTGTTCTCAGGATGGGTATTGTAGTGTTCACAAAGACCACAGAAGCGAAGTTCATTAACAAAACTAAAATTTATTTACACCACTTATTAAAACTCTACCACTTACACGTACAGTAAACAATACTCCAGTAATCTACTATCTACACTCAACTAACACTAGACTCTACACTCTATCTATAACTGTACTGTCCTCTCTATCACTGCTCTCTCTAGCTCTCCTCCAGCTCTCTCCAGTCTTCTCCCAGAAGCCTGTGAGTCAGTGCTTTAAATTGTTCTAGCTCCATCCAGTGGTTAACTATGATATGGCATTAACCCTTTGTCTTCTGAACATTCCCATAATGTCACAGCAACTATATTGTCCAAACAGACCTGGCCCTCCCATTAGCTACATCACTCAAAGCACACAGCATTCTTTTGTCTCTTGTTACAAGATATGTCTTGATTTGTTTAGCCAGGCTCAACCTGTTACAGTATTACTCTATCTGCAAACAGGTAAGATGGCTTTTAATATCTATTAACAAAACACTTACCCAGCAAAAATCACTGATTACTTCACTTTTAATCACAGCTCAGTACATATACTGTCTGTAAGCATTTTAATCTAGGCTTTAATAATGTTACTGCAAAAACACAAGCTATAAAGTTTGACAATTTCTTATATTCATCATACAGACTCCTTCCTCAAAGGACATTGGTGAACCTGATGTGTTTTTATGGCAATCCAGGAGTGTTACAGTCACCATTATTGATACTAGGTTTGCATTCTAGATTTATTTATTTACCGGAATTTAAATTCCTGAGTTGCCATAGTGGGATTTCAACTCATTCTTGGTCTAGGCATATGGATTACCAGTACAGTAGTATAACAACTGCGCTATTATAACTGCTCTGAATATATATGGTCGGTAGAAATATCTCACGTTCAAAGAGGTCAGAAAATGGTTTGAAATGTTTGCCTTTGCCCCCTCTCTTACACGGGGTTTCGACTTGGATTGGATTTGATTTGTATTTGATTTATTGTAACGTGTACCGAGGTACAGTGAAAAGTATTGCCAGATACTTTTATCTAGACAGATAAAAGTCTAGACAGATCGTTCCATACATGAAAAACATAGGACATCCATAAATACACAATGTAAATAATACTCGCAGGCATCGGGTGAGCATACGAAGTGGAGTACTACTCAGTAGTGAAGAGATCAGTTCAGTCCATAAGAGGGTCATTCAGGAGTCTGGTAACAGAGGGGGAAGAAACTGTTTTTGAACCTGTTAGTGCTTGTTCTCAGATTTTTGTATTTCCTGCCTGATGGAAATAGTTAGAAAAGAGAATAACCTGGGAGGGAGGGTTTTTTGATTATGCTGCCCACTTTCCCAAGGCAGCGAGAGGTGTAGACAGAGTCAATGGATGGGAGGTGGGTTTGCGTGATGTACTGGGCTGTGTTCAGACTCTCTGTAGTTTCTTCCAGTCTTGGGCTGAGCAGTTGCCATACCAGGCTGCGTTGCAGCCAGGTATGATGCTTTCTATGGTACACCTGTAAAAATTGGGAAGAGTCAATGTGGACATACCAAATTTCCTTAGTTTCCTGAGGATGTATAGGGGCTGGTGTGTTTTCTTGGTTGAAGTGTCGACGTGGGTGGACCAGGACAGATGATTTTTGGTGCTGTGCACACCTGGGAATTTGAAGCTGTCAACTATCGCCACCTCGGCACCATTGATGCAGACAGGGGTGTGTACGATACTTTGCTTCCTGAAGTCAAATACCAGCTCCTTAAGTTTTGCTGACATTGAGGGAGAGATTGTTGTTGTTACACCAGTCCTCTAAGTTCTCGATCTCCCTAAGAATGGAGATAGTAGTAGGTTCAGATAATGTGATTACAAACCGGTCTAATGATATTACAACAATTACCTGTGCTGTGGCGGATCACAATCTATTCTATGGGCTCCTTGCTGGTCAGGTGCAGTCCATCTGACTCCATAAAGACCACTGGCTGGTGATTCCAGCACAGCTACCAGAATTGTACTCCGCTTACTTCCAGGGCCATGTTTCCTACGGGTGTACCATTGGTATGATGGGACAGAATGTGCAATCTGGTATTAGGCAGACTGTTGAATAATCTTCCGTGGACGGGATTCTCCAGTCACGTCTGTGGCGGGACCCGTTGCCAGCGAGAACGGAAAATTTGGCGTTCCAGCCAAAACTCACATTCACCTTCAGCGGCACCTGAAAACCCCGGCCGTGAAAGGAGGCAAGAAGATTACAACCCGCGTCTCCAGTATGAGAGATTCCGCTGACTGACAGGATACCAATCGGATTTTCCTTAACCCCACATTCCTTCTTTGAGAAGGGAATTCAGCCACGAAGGGGCAGAAGGCACTTTGCAATGCTCTGGCTAGATTTGTTTACCTACGAACATTAACTTTAAACTAAATTTTCAGCTGGCATGTCTTCAGATCACTTCAGCATTTAGGAACTGCAGCATGCCTAAAATTAATTGAATCCAGTTACTGAGTCGTGGCCTATTTACTGTTTTTCTGATGCTTCCAGGAAACCATCGTTGACATTTTAAACTCATGTCAGAAACGGCCAATTTCTATTCCCCACGAACGACTTGTTGTTTAGAATGATACTTTTGCTGGATGCAATTAACTATGAAGGTTAGTGACACCCACAAAAGTCTCCTAACTCCCCCCCGCCCCCCCGCTTCCAAAAGAAACAAACAGGAGCCGACCATAGAATCAACAGTGCAGAAGGAGGCCATTCGGCCCATCGAGTCAACACCAGCCCTTGGAAAGAGCACCCTACCTATCCCCATACCTCCACCCTATCCCCGTAACCCCATCTAACCTTTTTTGGACACTAAGGGGAATTTAGCACGGCCAATCCACCTAACCTGCACATCTTTGGACTGTGGGAGGAAACCAGAGCTCTCGGAGGAAACCCACGCAGACACGGGGAGAACATGCAGACTCCACACAGTCAGTGACCCAGTGGGGAATTAAATCTGGGAGTCTGGAGCTGTGAAGCAACTGTGCTACCGTGCTGACCATTCGGCCCCTCGAGCCTGCTTCGCTTTTCGATTAGAGCATGGTTGATTTGTACCTCATATCTAATTACCTGCTTTGGCTCCATAACCCCGTAATACTCTTACCTCAGGGAAGAGTATATCACAGACTGCAGAGTACCAACAGCACCTACTGCCCTTTGGCATGGCACCCAATATTTATACCGGCATTTATGTGGAAAAAGTACCTGCTGATTTCAAATTCTGAGTGGCCTAACTCTAATTCTAAGATTATGGGCACTATCAAATCCTTTTAAACTGTTCCAGTCACTCCATCTGATGGTTCAGCAAACTGCTCTTGTGCGTCTGGCTAATCAGAATGCCATGCAACTTTGAAACATGAGCCCTTGCCCACAGCGATGGGAACCCCTTCTTAGCCACTATGCTTCTCATCGGCACATATGGAGCCTTTCAGGTTATTATTCAATTCAATTAAGGGATGATAGGGACCTTGTGTGATAATTGAAATCAAATATTTATTGGGATTGAGTTGAAGTTGCAGTTTAAAATAGGGGGCTGGATTCTCGGATTCTGAGGCTATATTCCCCAAGCCGGCGTGGGAACGGTGGGGTTTTACGACCGAACATTCAGCGTATAACGGCCACCGATCCTCTGTTTGGCTGGGGGCTAGCAGCACCGGCTCTCCCTGCGGATACGGCCTGGAGAATTGCCAGGTCTGTGGCCGTGCAAGATGACACCGGCCGCTAGCGGACCCGGCATGCAAAATAGTGACCCTCGCCCCCCCTTTAGCCAGCTCGCGCACCCCGGACCGCCCCTCCACAGTGCCCCCAGCCCCTGCCAAAGTTCCCCCTGCCCGCGGATCGGTCCTCCCCCGACTGAGGCAGCGCTGGACAGAGTCCGCAGCTGCCGCGCGGAGTTCCTGACGGATGGTAGCACACGCGACGAACGCCGTCGGGAACCCGGCCTGTCAGGCAACACCCTGAGGCTGTCGGTAAGGTGCGCGGCGTACTCTGTGAGTACGCTTCTTTGGAGGGGGCGGAGCATCGCAAAAACGGCGCCGCGCCTGATTTGGTCGGAAACGGGTATTCTCCGGCCGATCACCGAATGTGATTTCTGGGTCCGCGAATGGACCAATCCCACCCAGGAAATCACAGATTTAGATATCGATGCTGGATAATTAAAATATATATTTTCAAAGAATTTAAATTTATACAGCAATAAATAAAATGCACATGAGCGGTATTGAAGTGAAATATGGCACGACTCACATACAAAGAATGTAAACCAGTCACATGCTAAAAATTAAGCCTTACCAGTAAATCCAAAGCAGTGTTACTGGTAAGGAAAATGGCACCATAGCACCTGTACGTCTGTCAGGTTGTGAGTGAGTCACCACAGTGCCTGTACGTCTGTCAGGTTGTGAGTAAGTCACCACAGCGCCTGTACGTCTGTCAGGTTGTGAGTGAGTCACCACAGCGCCTGTACGTCTGTCAGGTTGTGAGTGAGTCACCACAGCGCCTGTACGTCTGTCAGGTTGTGAGTGAGTCACCACAGCGCCTGTACGTCTGTCAGGTTGTGAGTGAGTCACCACAGCGCCTGTACGTCTGTCAGGTTGTGAGTGAGTCACCACAGCGCCTGTACGTCTGTCAGGTTGTGAGTGAGTCACCACAGCGCCTGTACGTCTGTCAGGTTGTGAGTGAGTTCAGAACAGCACCTTTACGTCTGTCAGGTTGTGAGTGAGTTCAGAGCAGCACCTTTACGTCTGTCAGGTTGTGAGTGAGTCACCACAGCGCCTGTACGTCTGTCAGGTTGTGAGTGAGTTCAGAACAGCACCTTTATGTCTGTCAGGTTGTGAGTGAGTTCAGAGCAGCACCTTTACGTCTGTCAGGTTGTGAGTGAGTTCAGAACAGTGCCTGTATGTCTGTCAGGTTGTGAGTGAGTCACCAAAGTGCCTGTACACCTGTCAGGTTGTGAGTGAATCAGCACAGCACCTGTACATCTGTCAGGTTGTGAGTGAGTCAGCACAGCACCTGTACATCTGTCAGGTTGTGAGTGAGTCAGCACAGTGCCTGTATGTCTGTCAGGTTGTGAGTGAGTCACCACAGCGCCTGTACGTCTGTCAGGTTGGGAGTAAGTCACCACAGCGCCTGTACGTCTGTCAGGTTGAGAGTGAGTCACCACAGCGCCTGTATGTCTGTCAGGTTGTGAGTGAGTCACCACAGCGCCTGTACGTCTGTCAGGTTGTGAGTGAGTCACCACAGCGCCTGTACGTCTGTCAGGTTGTGAGTGAGTCACCACAGCGCCTGTACGTCTGTCAGGTTGTGAGTGAGTCACCACAGCGCCTGCACGACTGTCAGGTTGTGAGTGAGTCACCACAGCGCCTGTACGTCTGTCAGGTTGTGAGTGAGTCACCACAGCGCCTGTACGTCTGTCAGGTTGTGAGTGAGTTCAGAACAGCACCTTTACGTCTGTCAGGTTGTGAGTGAGTTCAGAACAGTGCCTGTATGTCTGTCAGGTTGTGAGTGAGTCACCAAAGTGCCTGTACACCTGTCAGGTTGTGAGTGAGTCAGCACAGCACCTGTATGTCTGTCAGGTTGTGAGTGAGTCAGCACAGCACCTGTACATCTGTCAGGTTGTGAGTGAGTCAGCACAGTGCCTGTATGTCTGTCAGGTTGTGAGTGAGTCACCACAGCGCCTGTACGTCTGTCAGGTTATGAGTAAGTCACCACAGCGCCTGTACGTCTGTCAGGTTGTGAGTGAGTCACCACAGCGCCTGTACGTCTGTCAGGTTGTGAGTGAGTCACCACAGCGCCTGTACGTCTGTCAGGTTGTGAGTGAGTCACCACAGCGCCTGTACGTCTGTCAGGTTGTGAGTGAGTCACCACAGCGCCTGTACGTCTGTCAGGTTGTGAGTGAGTCACCACAGCGCCTGTACGTCTGTCAGGTTGTGAGTGAGTCACCACAGCGCCTGTACGTCTGTCAGGTTGTGAGTGAGTCACCACAGCGCCTGTACGTCTGTCAGGTTGTGAGTGAGTCACCACAGCGCCTGTACGTCTGTCAGGTTGTGAGTGAGTCACCACAGCGCCTGTACGTCTGTCAGGTTGTGAGTGAGTCACCACAGCGCCTGTACGTCTGTCAGGTTGTGAGTGAGTCACCACAGCGCCTGTACGTCTGTCAGGTTGTGAGTGAGTCACCACAGCGCCTGTACGTCTGTCAGGTTGTGAGTGAGTCACCACAGCGCCTGTACGTCTGTCAGGTTGTGAGTGAGTCACCACAGCGCCTGTACGTCTGTCAGGTTGTGAGTGAGTCACCACAGCGCCTGTACGTCTGTCAGGTTGTGAGTGAGTCACCACAGCGCCTGTACGTCTGTCAGGTTGTGAGTGAGTTCAGAACAGCACCTTTACGTCTGTCAGGTTGTGAGTGAGTTCAGAACAGTGCCTGTATGTCTGTCAGGTTGTGAGTGAGTCACCAAAGTGCCTGTACAGCTGTCAGGTTGTGAGTGAGTCAGCACAGCACCTGTATGTCTGTCAGGTTGTGAGTGAGTCACCAAAGTGCCTGTACAGCTGTCAGGTTGTGAGTGAGTCAGCACAGCACCTGTGTGTCTGTCAGGTTGTGAGTGAGTCAGCACAGCACCTGTACATCTGTCAGGTTGTGAGTGAGTCAGCACAGTGCCTGTATGTCTGTCAGGTTGTGAGTGAGTCACCAAAGTGCCTGTGCGTCTGTCAGGGTGTGAGTGAGTCAGCACAGTGCCTGTACGTGCACAATGGCAGCACGGTAGCACACGTGGCTAGCACTGTGGCTTTACAGTGCCAGGGTCCCAGGTTCGATTCCCTGCTGGGTCACGGTCTGTGCGGAGTCTGCACGTTCTCATCATGTCTGCGTGGGTTTCCTCCGGGTGCTCCGGTTTCCCCCCACAGTCCAAAGACGTGCAGGTGAGGTGGATTGGCCATGCTAAATTGCCCTTAGTGTCCAAAAAGATTAGGAGGGGTTATTGGGTTATGGGGATAGGGTGGAAGTGTGGGCTTTAGTGGGTCAGTGCAGACTCGATGGGCCGAATGGCCTCCTTCTGCACTGTATGTTCTATGTTCTATGTATGTCTGTCAGGTTGTGAGAGAGTCACCAGAGCCTCTGACAACCAGCTCCTGCTGTTCATTTGCAGTTTGTCAATCTGTTGCACGGTCACGTCCACACATTACACTCACCAGTGTGCTGAGAAGGTGCCGTTAGTCATCTCTGAACGAAAGGGCCTTTGGTCTGGTCTACATGCAGGCTGGATACTGGAGTGCATGAGCACAAAAAATGCTGGATTAATTCAGCAGGTCTGCCTGCATCTGTGGAGAGAGAATCAGAATTCACATTTCTAGCATCCGCAGTATTTTGCTTTTATTAAAATTCGAGGACTCATGTTTTGTCATCCTTAAACCAGCATTTTGATAAATGATGGCCTACTCCTCTGGTTTTAATTCACTTAAAAAAAACCTAGAGCTACTTTCCATTGGAGATATTATGTTCTGATGGTATTGTCTGTGTGTAATTGTAATTTGGGTGTCAATCTGTTTTAATTGGTTCGAAGGATATCACATGACAATATTAATATCTGTCTGGTAGTATTATCAGCACCAATGTTTTGGCTCAAATTACACCTAAATCAGGACCTTAGGGGCTGGTTTAGCACAATGGGGTAAACAGCTGGCTTGTAATGCAGAACAAGGCAGCAGCGCGGGTTCAATTCCCGTACCGGCCTCCCCGAACAGGCGCCGGGATGTGGCGACTAGGGGCTTTTCACAGTAACTTCATTGAAGCCTACTTGTGACAATAAGCGATTATTATTATTTTTACTTTATATGTTGTTGAATCAAAATTCCTAGATTTGGCCAAAACCTTTCCACAAGCCCACGCATTCCTCCTTTTCATTCCCACTGGTGGATTTAAAAAAAACTTCAGGAGTTCAAGCGTCTGAATCTGCGATGACCCTCATGAAGACCGCGTAGGAATCGTTGATTGATTTCCACATGGACTTCGTAAAATACGAGATCCTGTGGTGAGCGGGCGAAGGCCCACTCAGTTGGGGCTCAGTAGCAGTAGCTCCCAGGTCCGAATCTGCAGTTCCTGGTAGTCCTGTGCCGTGGTAGCGGCTTTATTTTCAGTTTAAAATAAACCAGTTTGGTCTTTCACTCCGTGCCTCCTGGAATTATTACATTGGCGACGAGGATCAAGCACGGAAGTCTCAACCGCCTTTTCGAAACATCCTATCACCAACCCCGATGAGAAACAAAGCAGAAAGATAAACTCGGAAATGCTCTTGATTGGGAAGCTCAAGGGGTGGGGTGTTTTGAAGAGGCTGGAAAAGGGACGATGACACAGAGTGACCTACAGTATATGCATCCAGAAATTTGGCAGAACTGGAAAGATGCTATTCTCAGGCCGACAAAGAAGGATTGGCTGTTATTTCGCCCTGGCTGAACATTTCACAATCGTAACAGAACATAAACCCCAGCTGGGCTTTTTCAAAGAGGATTCCTCCCATTAACCTCGGCTCGGATGCATAGAAGCCAAGAAATCTCTTCAAGGCTATTTGGCCTATCGGGTCTGCCCCAACCCTCTGAAAGAGCACCCTACCTAGGCCACTCCCCTGCCCTATCACCCCGTAAACCTACCTAACCTGCACATCTTTGGACACTAAGAGGCCTCATCCTTGGACTGTGGTAGGAAATCGGAGCACCCAGAGGAAATCCATGCAGACACAGGGAGAACGTATAAACTCCACACAGACAGTAACCCAAGGTCAGAATCAAACCTGGGTACCTGACACTGCGAGGCAGCTGTGCGAACCACTGAACCACTGTGCCGCCCAACATTGGGCATTATTGTTAGCGGCCTATGAATACTCATTCGAGCACCCCAGGAACACGCATTGACAACATGGATGCCCTGGGTCACCTAATGATAACAATCATAATAATAATCTTTTTTAGTGTTACAAGTAGCCTTACATTAACACTGCAATGATGTTACTGTGAAAATTCCCTAGTCGCCACACTACGGCGTCTGTTTGGGTACACAGAGGGAGAATTCAGAATGTCCAATTCACCTAAGAAGCACGTCTTTCGGGACTTGTGGGAGGAAACCGAGGCACCCTGAGGAAGGCCACGCAGACACGGACGCAAACACGGGGGTTGGGGGGGGGGATGTGCAGACTCCGCACAGGCAGTGACCCAAGCCAGGAATCGAACCCCGGTCCCTGGCGCTGTGAAGCAACAGTGCTGACCACTGTGCTACCGTGCCATCCACCTCACCCTGACCACAAGATTGGTGTTTCTGCTGGCATTTGAAGAAGTCATAATGACTTTGAACTTCCTGGATATCTTGCCAGTATCAGCGATGCAGATTCAAGCTGGAAAAACTGCGTAATATTATTCCCTTTGGTGGAATCTGAGGGCCCTCCCCCCTGATGGCATGGAGCCCTTCCGGAAAAAACAACAAGAGCTGAGTGTAGAAGATGGAGCAGTCATCTCCTACCCAGGTCGGTGCCCAATCCTGATGGAATTATACAATGGTCGCCCGGGGTATCCGAGATGAAAATGCTTGGAAGGAGCTACATCTGGTGGCCCCGGCTCGATATGGATATTGAGAATCTGGTGAAGCAGTTTTCCTTATGCCAGGAGATCTAGAAACTTCCAGCTTCGACCTCCCTACATCCATGGAAATGGCCAGGAAGACCATGGGTACGGGTGCATGTGGAATTCGCTTGCCTGTTCTTGTGTTCGATGTTCCTTATTTGGTTGTCACCCACTCGAAATGGTTAGAAATACATTGTATGTCCTCCACGACTTCTCATGCAACAATAGGAAAACTCCGGCAAAGTCTCTGTGCCCACGGCACCCCCTTTACCAGTGGAGAATTACAGGCGTTCATGAAATCGAATGGCATTAAACACATCCGAATGATGCCCTACCGTCCTTCGCCTAATGGCCTTTCAGAAAGGGCAGTTGAAACATTCAAAGCCAGAATGACAAAACCGCCACTGGTTCCCTGGATATGATATTGATCTGGTTCCTCTTTGGCTATAGAACCATCACACACACGACGAGAGCCACGCCAGCGGAATGGTTAATGGGACGATGACTGGGCACCATGCTCAGCTGCTTTTCCCAACTTAGGGGGTGGGGGGAAGGTGGAGTCAAAGCAGAGGATCAAAAAAAAGGAACTACGACACCAGAAGACCCAAAAGGGCCTTGAGATACCAGAACAGGAGATGCCGTCTATGTGCAGAACATTGGAGTTGGCTCCCAATCGATCCCAGGTGTCATGTTGGAAAAGACTGCTCCGGTTTCTTACAAAATCGGAGTACAATGGTAGGGCGTGAAAAAGCTCGTGGAGCACCTTAGAAGCAGGTAACCCACTATAGTGGAGATGGTTTCAGCAGAGACGATTGTTATATTACCTTTGGTGGTAATATGTTGTTATTCTTTGCCTTTTGGTCCGTTGAGTTGATGACAAAGAAACCACCAACCTTTTGATTGAATCAAAACTAATTTATTGGATAACGATTAATTAAATAAAGTTCGCACACACTACTGAGCTATAATTAATAATAAAGTAAGGCTGACTCTGTCTAGCAGTAATCTATAATCTAGTAATTACAAATGATGTCCTCATGTTAACTCTCTCCCTAATCTAAACTATTCCGCGTGCTGTGATCACTCTGTCTCCTCTGCTAACTCTCCACTAACTACCAAGCATTCCCTGAGGTCTGATATTTATACTGGGAGCTGGTGTTGCCTTCTAGTGTTTCAGTTACACTGAGATGTAATAATTAACCCTTCACTGGCGTACCTATATACATATATACATATCATTATAACGATGTCCTTGACCCTGTTGCAACTATCTCTAGCAAGGAGACTCAGCCTATGTGGGAACTTGAGAGACATTCCTCCCCGATGATGAAGATTCAAAGCTTTAAATGGAGACTGAGGAGATTGATCTTCTGCTGGAGGTCAGCAGCGAAGACGAGCCTCCAACTGTAGTCCTATGGTGCTCAACAATGAAGCAGTGTTCCCCAGTCCGCTTTACCCCTCCCGATCCGACTCCACGTGGCGTCAACCTGAAGTCTACCTTGTCTGGCCTCCAGATCAACAAGAATGTGGTTGGCTCTGAAATGCCACTTGGGTCGAGGATGGGCAATAAATGCTGGCCTGGCCAATCATGCCCACATCCCATGAATGAATATATTTTTTTAAATTGCAATGATTTCAAGGGTAGACCTACAGGCGAGTGAGCTCTTAAATTGTTTTAGATTTTCTTCAGCTTTTTGGTGCATAATTTCGATTGGAAACTTCTGCCGTATTTATTGATCTTTCAACCTCAAAAACAGTCTTCAATGAGGTTGAAAGATGAAAGAAATGCAAGGATGATTAACAGGTAGCAGACTGTATCTACAGATCTGGGAAAGATACCTGCTGAAGGCCGAGGATGGCTGTTGCTGTTTGCTTTGCACAACAGAGCTATGCCATCTGCAGAAAAGGCAGCTACAGAATGGATGGCACTGCCAGTGGTTGGCAGCTGCTTTGCTTGTGCCTTATTCATACCGAGCCCTTCAATATCAGTTCATCCGTTCTCCAGGCAGTCAGCATTGATGCATCAGTCAGCACTGTCAACACTTGGATCTCCTTTCCCATTAATTGGCACATCGAAGTGCCCAGTCTCACCACACTAGTGCTTCTTCCAAAGTAGAAGGTGGCACTGATGACTATCATGTACCAAAGCAGAGGTCTGTCCTGGATCACTGCAAACAATCAGGTCTATTATCCAAACCTTTGGTGTGGTGAAGCTCATGCAAGATGTGGCCTCTTGACTGGGTGGCACATTGTTAGCAATGCTGCTTCACAGCGCCAAGGACCCAGGTTCGAATCCAGCCCCAGGTGACTTTCTGTGTGGCGTTTGCTCATTCGCTCTGTGTCTGCGTGGGTTTCCTCCGGGTGCCACAGTTTCCTCCTACAGTCCAAAGATGTGCAGGTTAGGTGGCGCTGCAGGGTTACGGGGATTGGGTGGAGGAACGGATCTGGGTGGGATGCTGTTTCGGAGGGTCGGTGCTGACTCGATGGGCCTGGAATGACCATTTCTGCACTGTAGGAATTCTATGGATGTGGGGCTGTTTTGCAGGTGGGAATAGGGTGGGCAGCAGAGCCTGTTGAGCAAATAGGAGCACTACTGCTCCCCTTCACCCTGCCGAGGAAAGATTTTGGCTTCCCTTGGGGCGCCTCCTCCTCCTCATTATAGGACTCTGCTTAGCATATATTAATGAGGCTTCTGACTCAGTCAAACAGGCACTGCTCAGCTGCTTATATATAAGAAAATGGGGCTGTGAAGTCTTTGCGCAGCTATTTTAATGACGCTTCCTTTCATTCCCATTCGGCACGGTGGATTAGAATTCTCCCCCCGAGGACAGTACTAGTTTGGGGGGGAATCAAATCAGTTGTTAATGTTATTATCCCCAGCTCCAGAACAATTCTGCCAACAACTCTCTGGAGTCACTGAATACCATAAACAAAATGTTGCAGAGCCACGGTGAAACAAATTCCGTAATCTGGCCTTTCAGCATACTTCACATTAAATGCTTGATGTTCAGGAAATGCCTCAGAATCAACAGGGGGATTTGGATCTATTTTTACATTGACTTTTCCACATGTTTCTGAACAATATGTTCTGAGCTGGGATGAGACCGGCTTTTAACTTGAAATGAAGCCAGCATTTAAATCACATAACTGACCACAGATTAATGTGCACCATGGACAAGGACACGGGAAGGATGGTATCTGGTTTATGTGCAGTTATAGCCTGCAGAGTCTTTTGGTGAAATGTTTTGTCCAGCTTTACTGATTTTGTGCATTCCTATCTTTATTGCAATCGCTATCAGCTGCCGCACGGACAAACAACACTATTGAGAACAACGCAACCGGTCCATCTTTCTTTCTGCCACAGCCACATCACCCAGTGTATCATCCTTCAGCTATCTCACGCAGTGGCTAAAATGCATGTTTCCACAGTTTTGGGGGGGGACACACACATCCATTCCAAATCACTGTTCTTGATTTGTTTTTTTTTTCCTCAAGTCTAAGCATTTGAATTGGACAGCTGGTATATAATGTGGGAAAATGTGAACTTGTCTACTTGTGGCAAGAAGAATAGAAGAGCAGCACATTATTTAAATGTGGAGAGATTGCAGAACTCCGAGGTACAGAGGGATCTGGGTGTCCTGGTACATGAACCAGGAAAAGGTGAAGTAAATGTGCTGTAAACACTGACAATAAGCAGTTTATTCACTCGCTCAGCAGCTGCTTGTACTCTGCCCGTGCTCCCGGGGATAAATGCTGCGCTCCCGACCTGTGACGTCCTTCGTAGCCCCATCATCACATGACCACTCCGTCTACATCTTCCCTGTTTATTTTTTTCAATTAAGGGGCAATTTAGCGTGGCCAATCCACCTAACCTGCACATCTTTGGGTTGTGGGGGTGAAACCCACGCAGACACGGGGAGAATGTGTAAACTCCATACGGACAGTGACCCAGGGCCGGGATTCGAACCTGGGTCCTCAGCGCCGCAGTCCCAGTGCTAACCACTGCGCCACATGCCACCCTATCCTCCCTGTTTAGTTGGAACAACCGGTGATATGAGATGTAACTGTGCACAACTGGGAACTATGTAGACCATTTTGTAACACAAAAGTTAAACAGACTTACAATGCATAACTATTTACATATACAGTGAGGCACAGATTAAGCTATTGCCACTGGTGCATAGTTCATTAAGTCTACACCCCCCTGCCCCTCCCCCACCCCACTCATTGTAGAAAAAACTTCACAATCCAGTTCTAGGCAAGGCAATAATATAGTCCTGGAACTTCATGTTTGGTTTGCTCAGGCACCCGAGTGTGTAGTTATGCCGGTTGGTGGTGTTGCAATCTTTCTATGGCCGGTGTACTCACTGTGAATGACCTGGAGCATTCTGTCTGCGTGTCCTGTGGGGCCCCGGCTCACTGCATTGGCCTCTGGGGCAGACAGCATGTCCACTGGTGTAGCGGACAGTGCCATAGGCCGGATGACTGGAACGCTAAGTTATCTGTTGTTGCTGGTTACGATACCTGTAAGGGGTGAGAGTGGTTGCACACATAGTGGGTACCCTCTGAGGTTACCATGTAACTGTTCAGTTAAGGGTGTGTACCACCGCCAACTGGTCACGGCCAGATGTGGTCTGAATCCTGACCATTTGACCAGGTGTTAGAGGGCCGAGTATGTAGGGATCTTGATCGTGGTGCATTTAGTTTCTCAATCTGCGTTGCAGGAGGGCATCATCTACACTGGTATCAGGTTTGGGCTGCTGCAGAGCCCGAGCAGTAGGAATCATGGTCCTGGTACACTTGGAATAGAGTCATCATGCTGATGAGGGCAGGTCATGTCGTGATAGATTCCGCAGGCTGATGCGTGCTGCATAATCGCCTGTGCGACCCCGTGCACATGTTTTGAGAAGATGCTTGGCTGAGCAACCGAGCTGTTCCACTGGACTACTTGACTGTGGATATAGGAGGCTGCTCGTGATATGCTCAAAGTCTCATGTGTTTGCAAACTTATGAAATTCTGTGAAGATGAATTGGTGAGTTTTGTCTGTCGTGGGCCTCTGTTGGATGCCGTGTGTGGCCAAGTGTCCCTTGTGCTTTGCTGACTGTGTTACCCGTCATGTTTGGCAGGTAATCAAGTTCAAACCACCCGGAACACGAATCAACGAAGACTAAATGTTGTTTACTATTCCATTCGAAGATGTCACCTGCTGCGAATGACCATGGGAGATCCAGGACTCCATGTAAGTGCCGTGGTTCATTTATTTGATGCAGGTTGAGAGCATTACATGGTGCACATCTGGAAACTTCCCTTTCCATGCTGTGCACATGGAGAGCCAGCACAGTGATTCCTGGCCCTATTTCTGGTTGCTTTCAACCCGAGTTTCCCCATGTGAAATTATAGAGTGTCGTACCTCTGACGAGAAGTAGGGTTGGCTAATCGCTGGCCATGCAGTATCAGTTTGTCTTGTATGGTTAGTTCAACTCTGATGGCCATTAACCGCAGGAAGACTTCACCGTCAGTGAAAATCCCACAGGGAATACGAAGAAAGCGGTATCCACCTACTGGAGACATGAATGTGGTTGGTTTAGCGGATCCTTCCTCTAATGGGATCTGCCAGAACCCATATTTTGCATTGGGGAAGCTGAACACCTTGGTATTTAGCATGACTGCGATCACCTGTTCCACTGCTTTCATAGAGTGATGTGGTCTGAGCAGGCTTCATTCAAGTGCATTTGGTCAATGCAGATCCTGACCTTGTGTCTTTCTTTGCTGCAGCCACCATTGCTGAAACCTATTCCGTGGCCTTGACTACAGGAGTGATGCCTCCTAATGTCGGCATCCGATGCAGCTCATTAACTCCTTTCCGCTTGATGGCTACTGGTACTCCTCTCACAGTACACACTGCTGGTGATGCCGAATCATCCCATCTCATGTGGTGTACGACTGATTGCTTACCAATGGTGTCACAGTTGAAGAGGTCTACATATGCTATTATTCCTGGGGCCTGGTGTTGTAAAGCCTGCACTTCTGGACCAAGTTGAATAAGCCCCAATGTAATTCTGTCCTGAAGACCTAATGGTGCCCTGACATTCTGGTTAACAACTGAAACTTGAAACTGACCTGTGTGCAGTGGATGGTCTGGGTGGCTTGTCTGCTATAAGCCATGAGGTCCGCCTGGGCGCTGGGATCTGGAGCTGCATCTGGATCTAACTCCTGAAACATTGGGCTGGACAATAAGTTGCACTTTGCCCCAGTGCCCATCTTTGCCTTCAGTCTTACATTACTGCAAATCACGTTGAGGGTGTGAAGATCCCACCCTGTGACGTTGTTGACACTCGCACAATAGAGGGTGTTGTTGGATACTCTGTGGCGCCGCTGCTTTGGCTGAGCTCCAGTTCGTTCGCCTTACTGACGCTCCTACCCCTGGAGGACTGACCAGCTGCCAAGTTGCTGATGGCAGAGGAGGGCAGCCTTGGTTTCGATCTGCAGCATTTAGTGAAGTGGTTCCATTACCCACATTCTTTGCACCTTTTACCATATGCAAAACCAGTAGTTGTGCTCGGAGGGTCCTAGCCACTGCCGTGGGAGCAGGACGTGCCTATACTGCGAATACTTCTGTTTCAAGCTTAAAATCTCTTATTTTTTCTGATTGTTTGTTTAACCTGGAGACACTAATGGCTGTTTGTGACATTAGATCTTTCTCTTGCAGTAGCTGCCTGCAGACTACATCGCTATGAATTCCACAAACTAGTTGATATTTGATTAGTTCATCGTAAGAGTTCCAAGTGCGCATTTCTTTGCCAAGATTTTCAGAGAGATCGTGTAAGATTGTATTGATTCATCTTCTCTTTGGTTTGTTGAATTGAATGCATATCTGTCGAGGTTTATATTTTTTACTGGTAGACAGATATGCTCAAACTTTTTTAGAACGATTTCCTCTTTTTTTTCTCCTGGAAAACAAACTATTCTAATTTCTCGACGGGGCCCACTAAGTTTAATCACCTTTGTACTTATTACGACTTGTCAGACAATGCAGCGCCGCAGTAAATGCACCACTCCATCTCGAACATTTCCCAACAGTTTGCAGTGTTTTCATCAAAGACGAGCGGGTTGGCGCAGCTAAGTCCTTGTGTCACACGGCCAACTGCTGACACCATGTAAATGTGTTGGGTTCCCGAAACGGTGACAACAAGGATTTGTAACAAATAGTAGTTTTAATCACCAGCTTAACAGTTTCATACTTGTGCTTTGCCCACACTCCTGGGGATCACTACACATCTGGCAGATATTGAGATGAACATTTTCAACATCCAAGTAATTCATCATTCACTGTAGAAGATGACATATTTTATGAGACTGAAGGGGAATTTTGATAGTAATAAGATGGTTATAGTTACAGGCTGTCCATGACTGATGAATGTTCTGATTAACTTTGCCACTGAGGCTAATATTCCTTTCTCAGCACCGGCAAAGTATCAGTTCAAGGGAGTTTTGCTTCAGATAAACATTGAGAAGCTGTAGTGGAAAACCAGGGGAAATCTGGGAATTAAGTGCGACTCCCTCAAGAGGCGGTAGCATTGCGGTTTTGTCGCTGGACTAATAATCCAGAGAGTCAGGGTAATGCTCTGCGGACTTAGGTTCAAATCCCACCTCGACTGGTGGTGGAATTTCAATTTAATTAGGAAAAGATATCTGGGGGGGTCATTCTCCGACCCCCCAGCGGGTCGGAGAATGGCCGTTGGCCACCGTGAATCCCGCACCCGCCGAATATCCGGTACCGGAGACTTCGGTAACCGGCGGGGGCGGGATTCACGGCGGCCAACGGCCATTCTCCGACCCGCTGGGGGGGTCGGAGAATGACCCCCCAGATATCTTTTCCTAATTAAATTGAAATTCCACCACCGGTTGGCGGCCCCCCCCCCCCGCTGGATTCTCTGGCCCGGATGGGCCGAAGTCCCGCCGATAAATTGCCTGTCCCGCCGGCGTAAATTAGAGTACCTATTTACCGGCGGGACAAGGCGGCGTGGGCGGACTCCGGGGTCCTGGGGGGGGGCGCGGGGCGATCTGACCCCGGGGGGTGCCCCCACGGTGGCCTGGCCCGCGATCGGGGCCCACTGATCCGTGGGCGGGCCTGTGCTGTGGGGGCACTCTTTCCCTTCCGCCTCCGCAACGGTCTCCACCATGGCGGAGGCGGAAGAGACTCTCCCCACTGCGCATGCGCGGGAAACTGTCAGCGGCCGCTGACGCTCCCGCGCATGCGCCGCCCCGACATGTCATTTCCGCGCCAGCTGGCGGGGCAACAAAGGCCGTTTCCGCCAGCTGGCGGGGCAGAAATTCCTCCGGCGCCGGCCTAGCCCCTCAATGTTGGGGCTCGGCCCCCAAAGATGCGGAGCATTCCGCACCTTTGGGGCGGCGCGATGCCTGTCTGATTGGCGCCGTTTTGGGCGCCAGTCGGCGGACATCGCGCCGTTTGGGGAGAATTTCGCCCCTGGAATTAAAAGTCTAATGATGACCATGATGTCACAAAAGCCCACACGGTTTATTGATGTCCTTTAGGGAAGGAAATCTGGCATCCTTTACCTTATCTGGCCTCCCTGTGACTCCAGTCCCACAGCAATGTGGTTGATCCTTAAACAACCTCTGAAGGGGCCTAGCAAGCCACTCAGTTTTATCAAACCGCGAGCAAGGCTCAAAGGAATGAAACCGGACTGAACACTTGCATCAACCTAGGCACCAGAAACAACAACGGCAAATCCAGCCCTGTCGAACCTGCAAAGCCCTCCTCACTAATATCTCGGGGCTTGTGTCAAAATTGGGAGAGCTGTCTCACAGGCTAGTCACGCAACAACCTGACATCATCATACTCACAGGATTATACCTTGCTGACAATGTCCCAGACACCCACTATCACCATCCCTGGGTATGTCTTGTCCTGGCAGGACAGACGCTGCAGAGGTGGCAGCACAATGACATCCAGTCGGGGAGTGAGTTGACCCAAGAGACCTTACCATCAACTCCGGGCCCCATGAAGTCTTTTGGCATCAGGTTAAGCATGGCAAGGAAATCTCCTGCCGATTTCCACGTACCATCCCCACCCACCCCCCTCTCTCAGTCGATGAAGCCGTACTCCTCTATGTTGAACACCTAAAGGAGGCAGCACTGTGGGTGCAAAGGTGTGGAGTGTACTTTGGGTGAGGGACTTCAAGAGAGACCCGGTAGCACCACTACTGACTGAGTTGGCTAAGTCCTAAAGGACATAGCTACTAGACTGGATCTGTGGCAGTTGGTGAGGGAACCAACAAGCGGAAAAAACATACTTGACATCAACCTCACTAACCTGCCTGCCGCAGATGCATCTGTCCATGATCGCATTGGTAGAAATGACCACCACACAGTCCTTGTGGACAGGAAGGCCTGTCTTCATATTGAGGATACCCTTCATTGTGTTGTGTGGCACTACCACCGTGCTGAATGGGATAGACTTCAAACAGATCTAACAACTCGAAACTGGGAAAACATGAGGCACTGTGGGCAATCAGCAGCAGCGGAATTGTATACAACCACAATCTGCAACCTCAATGCCCGGTAAACCCCCACTCTACCATTACCGCCAAACCACGGGATCAACCTTGGTTCAGGGAAAAGTGCAGGGGGCATGCCAGGAGCAGTACCAGACATCTCAAAAATGATGTGTTAACCTGGTGAAACTACAACACAGGACTACTTACATGCCAAGCAACATAAGCACCAAGTAATAGACAGAGCTAAGCAATTCCACAACCAGCAGATTAGATCTAGGTTCTGCAGTCCTGCCGCATCCAGTCGTGAATGGTGGTGGACAATTAAACAACTCACTGGAGGAGGAAGCCCCACAGATATCCCCATCCTCAAATGATTAGGAAGCCGTGTACAACAGTGCAAAGGATAAGGCTGAAGCATTCGCAATAAACTCTAGTCAGAAGTGTCGAGTGGATGATTCATCTCCAACTTTCTCTGGAGGACCCCAGCAGATGTCAGTCTTCAACCAATTTGATTCAATCCATATAATATCAAGAAATGACTGAAGGAATTGGATACTGCAAAGGCTAGGGACTCTGACAATATTCCCGCAATAGTACTCAAGACTTGTGCTGCAGAAACCAAAAGAGAAAATGCTGGAAAATCGCAGCAGTTCTGGCAGCATCTGTAAGGATGCTAACGTTTCGAGTCCATATGACCCTTTGTCAAAGCTTGTGCTCCAGAACTGTGCTCCTAGCCAAGATATTCCAGTTTAGCTATAGTACTGTCACCTACCTAGCAATGTGGATAATTGCCCAGGTATGCCACACACCATAAGCAGGACAAAGCCAATCCGACTAATTATCGCCCCCATCAGTCTACTCTCGATCATCAGTAAAATGATGGAAGTGCTATCAAGTGACATTTTATTAGCAATAACCTGCTCACAGATGCTCAGTTTGGGTTCTGCCAGGGCAACCCGGTACTGACCTCATTACACCCTTGGTTCAAACATTGACAAAAGAGCTGAACTCTATGTTCTTTATTAAGGCTGCTTACATCTATGAAGAGTGCATCTTGGAAATTCAGCTCTTTGGGCATTCTGTGACAGCTATGTTTGAATGCTGAAAGAATCATCATTTGCAGGATTGGAAGGGTGCCTGCAAACCGGTTTCTCAGGCTGAATGTGCACGACAACTGTAGCAGCATAAAGTGTTTTTTGTTTATTCATTCACGGCATGTGGGCTTCGCTGGTTAGGCCAATATTTATTGCCTGTCCCTAATTGCCCTTGAGAAGGTGGTAGTGAGCTGCTGTCTTAAACTGCTGCAGTCCATGGGTTTAGGTACACCCACAGTGCTGTTGGGGAAGGCCTTCCAGGGTTTTGATACCATACTGTTGACTTGTGCCTTGTCGATGGTGGACAGACATCGGGGAGTCAGCAGGTAAGTTACTCGCCACAGGATTCCCAGCCTCTGAGCTGGTCTTGTAGCCACAGTATTAATATAGCTGGTCCAATTCAGTTTTTGCTGAAAAAGAAAAAAAAAAGAAATAGGTTTACAGGGCTCACTGCAAATGTCCTAGTGTGGTATGGGTTCAGCAACAGTCTGTAAGCTGCATCCAAAATGAAGAGTGTCTTTGGTGAAATACCGCCCTTTGCCAATGTGTTTTGAATTATTTTAAAGTTGTTTATCCAGTTTCCTCAGACTCTCTACAATTCTGTAATAATTTATAACAACAGGCTATTGCTTAGTGTTTGTTTGTGCAATGATTCCAATACAATTGCTTTTCAAAATTGTTACCATTAATCTTGTTGAAATTTGTGTCACATTTAAATTTGCCCATTGTTTTAGAAGGAATAAAATAGCATCAAAATTGCAGAATACGGCATTTAAAATACTGTTCTGAAAGGGCAGACCTCTAGAATGAGAGGTCACAGATATTGGCTGAGAGGTGGTCGATTTAGAACTGAGATGAGGAGGAACTACTTCCCGCAGAGGGTGGTGAACTTGTGGAACTCACTGCCCCATAATGCGGGGAGTCTGAATCATTAAGTAGTTTCAAGAAGGAGATAGATACATTTCTGATTTAAGAAATGGGTTAAAGAGATATGGGGACCAGGCAGGGAGGTGTATTTGAGACCAGGAAGAGAGCAGCCATGATCTGATTGGATGGCGGAGTAGGCCCGAAGGGCTGAATTGCCTACTTCTTCTCCTTTTCCTATGCTCCTATACTTAGAATCTCCTTCCTCTGTTTGACCAGCCTAGTTTTCAGATTACACAATTTCATTTAGTAACCTGTGCAAGTGGCTCAGGTGGTATCACTCCTGCATCTGAGTCAGGAGGCTCCAAGTTCAAGACCTACTCCAGGATTTGTGCAGAAAAATCAAGGCAGTGCAGTACTGAAGGAGTGTTGCACTGTTGGAGGTGCCATTTTTTTGGACGAAATACTAAACCAAGGTCCTGTCTGACCTCTCTAGTGGGCGTAAAAGATCCTATGGCACTATTTTGAAGACGGGAAGGGAACATTTCCCCAATGTTCTGGCCTACATCCTTCAAACAACATCACAAAAACAGATGATCTGGATATTACCACATTGTTGGACGATGGAGTTTGCTGTGTGCAAATTTGCAGCCACGTTTCTTACATAACGGCAGTGAGAATGTTTCAAAAACTCTTCAATAGCTGAAAGTGCTTTGCAATGTTCAGTGGTTGTGGACGGCACGATATAAAAATTGTTCTTCCTTCCTTATCTTAGGCATGAGCTTTAAGGGGTCATATAGTCTTCTCCCATCTTTAGGAGTTATGATGTTTTGGTTATAGTCTTGATGATTCCAAGCACAACCATGAAATACTTTTGTAAAAGTGGTGCACGAACTATCGAGTTACCCTGCCAAGTTTATGTGAACCTGACATGAAACTAGGAAGCACAAACCTCTAGTGGAATACTTTATTGGCATCAGCACTCCTGCTTCACAGAATAGCATCTGAGAAGGCTATGCTCTACAACAGTAAAGGTTAGGCAGATTTGCAGGGCAACTAGTACCCATTATTGCTGTTAAAGTCTAAGGAGTAATGACTGGCTCGCTGTCGACAGTTCTGGGTATACGACCGTGCCAGGGGTGGGCCTGGATGGCAGGTGGGCTCCTCAGACCCTAATGAATGACCTGACCCAACAATTCAGAGTGGGGACAGATTGCATCAGGCACAACACACTTCGGGTGCACCACGCTACCAGTGATAGCGAAGGTGAGAGCCCATGGGATCCAAGGAAGTTTGGCAAATGGGATCCAAAGTTGGCTGACTGATAGGAAGTAGAGTGTGATGGTCGAGTTTTTCTGACTGGAAGCCTGTGCCCAGTGGGGTCCCGCAAGGATCAGTGTTGGGGCCCTTGCTGTTTGTGGTTTATATAAATGATTTAGACATGAATGTAGTAGGTTTGCAGATGATACAAAAATTGGTGGTGTGGTAAATAGTGAGGAGGATAGCCTCTGATTACAGGACAATGTAGATGGATCTAAACAGTGGCAAATGGAACTCAATCCGGATAAGTGTGAGATGATGCATTTGGGCAGGACAAAAAAGGCAAGGGAATACATGATAAACAGCAGGACCCTGGGAAGCACCGAGGATCAGAGGGATCTTGGTGTGCATGTACACCAGTCCATTAAGGTACAGGAGGATACAGTGGTTAAGAAGGCATATGGTATACTTGCCTTTATTAGCTGAGACATAGCGATTAAGAGCAGGGAGGTAGTGCTGCAACTATATGAAGCATTGGTTAAGCCACAGCTAGAGTATACTATGCAGTTCTGGAATCCACACTGATAGCACTGGAAAGGGATGTGATAGCACTGGAAAGGGATGTGATAGCACTGGAAAGGGTGCAGAGGAGATGTATCAGGATGTTGTCTGGGCTGGAGAGTGATGGTTATGAAGAGAGATTGGATAGACGGGTTGTTTTCCTTGGAGCAGAGGAGACTGAGGAGGGACAAGATTGAACTGTATAAAATTATAAGGGACATAGATAGACAGCAACAAACCTTTCCCCTTGGTGGAGGGGTCAATGACCAGGGGGCACAGATTTAAGCTAAGGGGCAGGAGGTTTAGAGGGGTTGTGAGGGAAAAAAATTACCGAGAGGGTGGTGGGAGTTTGGAATTCGCTGCCCGAAAGGGTGGTCGCGTCAGAGACCCTCACAACATCGAAGAAGTATTTAGATGTGCACTTGTGATCCCAGGGCATACAAGGCTATGGGCCAAGTGCTGGAAAATTGGGATTAGAATGATTAGGTGGTTGTTTTTGACTGAAACAGACCCGATGGGCTTTTCTGTGCTGTATGATTCTGTGACTCTATGACAGTTGACTAGGAACCTGGGAGTGTGGGCAAAGAATGATATCGGGCCTACTGATCCCCCTTTAAATTTTCAACCATTCTAAATGAATTGAATAGTCAGCACAGTCACAGTAGAGATAAACTTTTCCTCCTGGGGGAATCTAGGGGTCATGTATTCAGTAGTGAATCAACAAATAAGGAACATGGCATAATACCGTTAATCGCACACGTACGTATAACTACAACAATTGTTATCAATCGATGAAAACACTAATCACCAGAGCCAGTATTCATTAGCAGATACTGATTACCCTATGAATCTATATTACGGAAGCTACAATCACCCAGCAACCAAAGCTTCCTGCCACCACAGGCCATCATTGTTTGACCCCCAATGACCTGCGCTTAGAGATTAGTCTCTTTTGTTTTAGTTAAGTATTGGCATAGCTGTATCCACACCATAATCAGGTTCACTTTATGGGTTAGTGCATGAGTGGTTAATTCCTTGAATTTATCATCCTCCAAAGTATTACGGGTGAAGCATAGGTCAAAGAATATCTCCTGTCTAGTCTGAAATCCTGGAAGTTACATGGAGTGTTTTATTTCCATCAGATATGAGCCATTTGGACAAAAATAAGAAGAGAAAGGATTCATTTAACCCTGCGCAGCTACAAAATACGTAACATTTTTGCTTTCGCAAAGCATCTGCCAAAATGCAGTTCACGGGGATTGTAGTAATGCCAAGCAGATTGAGAACATACATATATATTTTGAAACACAGAATATTTAATTCAGACTTCTTCAGCAAGATGGAATAGAAAGCAGAAAGTCCTCAAAATGCACAGTAGGTTTGTCAATGCCTGAAAGAAAGAAATTATGTAGCTATTTTGGCAGGACCCTCTGATGTGACAGTCAGTGACCTCCCCTTAGGATTTACTATAGCCTATGTTTTGTCCCTTTTTGAAAAATTCAACCTCATAAGGTTTACACATTGTGTGAATTTATGAAGTGGAATATTCATGTAGCTTTAACTTGAATCTTTTTTATTTCTATCTATTGATATATAGATGTGAATTTGTTTGTATGTATCTATACATATAATACGCACACACAAGGTTTAAGATAATATACAAGGGCATTTAATTAAGAAATTGTTTGCAATATTAGCATGTATGAACATTTGACATTTTGTTAAGCAGCTTTGTTCCTGTGTAAAAGTACTACACGCAGCGTGTTAAACAAACACCTTCTGCATTTTCAGGTCACGTTCACACCTGAAGATCGCAGACTTGAATTTTTAAGTTTTGTTTCTCAAGCAAACCTTGCAAATAGTTCCTTTATTACAAAATACAACCACAGGAATTTGATAATAAAAGTTATGTCGCGATAAATTACAAGATCATTATGAGAACATTTTGAAGCAGCATGTTGTAGAATTATAGAGTCCCTACAGTACAGAAGAAGGCCATTCGGCCCATCGCGTCTGCCAACCCTCCAAACGAACACCCCACCCAGGTCCAATCCCCCACCATTAACCACATCTACCTTTTGGACACTAAGGGGCAATTTAGCAAGGTCACTCCATCTAACCTGCACACCTTTGGACTGTATATTATGTACAACACATTTTTAATGCATTCGACCAACTAACCTGTGCTGAAAGAGCTCTTTCTGAAAGAGAAGGACTTACTGCCGAGATCGCTCCCTTGTCCCTCCTGCATATTCATCACTAGAACATAGAACATAGAACATACATACAGTGCAGAAGGAGGCCATTCGGCCCATCGAGTCTGCGCCGACCCACTTAAGCCCTCACTACCCCCCTATCCCCATAACCCAATAACCCCTCCTAACCTTTTTGGTCACTAAGGGCAATTTAGCGTGGCCAATCCACCTAACCTGCACATCTTTGGACTGTGGGAGGAAACCGGAGCACCCGGAGGAAACCCACGCAGACACAGGGAGAACGTGCTGACTCCACACATACAGTCACCCAGCGGGGAATCGAACCTGGGACCCTGGCGCTGTGAAGCCACAGTGCTATCCACTTGTGCTACCGTGCTGCCCAAAAGGGAAACACATTAGTGAACTAGATGGATTTTCAACCATGGTTTCATGATCATCTCAAGCCTTCTAATCCCAGATTTTTATTGATGTCAAATTTCACCAGTTGCCTGGGTGGGATTCGAACTCGGGTCCCCAGAGACTAACAGAGGCTCTCTGAATGACTCGTCCAGCGAAAATACCACTAGGCCACCACCCATACACAAATTTCACCAGCTGCCCTGGTGGGATTCAAATGCATGTCCCCAGGGCATTAACCTGGGCCACTGGATTACTAGCCCAGTAGCATTACCACGACATTACCGTCCCCCCACTAATATAGCTTTAGATGATTAGAGATGCTCTTCCGAAGGTAAAGTCAGAGATTGGCAACAAAAATGCCTTTACTTTTATTTTAAGCACTATTGTTGGATTGGTCTGTATAGGAAGGAAAACAAAACAAATATCATGAACCAATGCGGACCAAACAATAGACCGGAATATTGTTCACAACCTCATTCACACATCATGACAAGTTTTAGTTGTGGCCCTCATCTTGCACATTCAAAATGTATGCAATAATTGCTTGTAATGGCCCACAAATGAGAAGCAGATCTGACACATGAAGGCAGAAAGAAACATGGCTTATTGTTGCACAGGCAAGTCTTACGAAGATTTATGTGAAATTATGGTTTGTGTGGAATGTAAATGCTGAACCGACTTCTCCAACAAAACTCTTACACTGCTCAGCCACGACGCAAACGTGATCAAGGTGCTGTCTTTGATTCAGCGTGATGTCAACAAGTTGGCTAACCCTTGCATACCAAAGCAAAATACAGCAGCCGCAGGAAATCTGAAATAAATACAGAAAATGCTCAAAATACTCATCAGGCCAGGCAGCATCTGTGAAGAGAAGAAAAATGGGGCAGGATTCTCCGACCCCCCTCCGGCCAGGTCGGAGAATCGCCGGGAGTCGGCATGAATCCCGCCCCCGCCGGCCGCCGAATTCTCCGGCCCCCCCAAAATCCCCCCAACGTGAATCGCGGTGCCCGCCTCGGAGAATGGCGAGGACCAGCGCGACGCAATGGGCCCCGGGGCTGCCAGAATTCTCCGGGCCGGATGGGCCGAAGTCCGGCCGACGTGACCACGGGTCAACCAGTGGTGATGGTTGACGCCGGCCAGCGCGGAGGTAGGGGTCGGCGTTGGGCGGCCGCAGCAGAAATGACGGCACGGCCGCAGTTGGTGGGGGGGGGGGGGGCGCGCAGGACCCGTTGGAGTGTGCGTGCCGGGGAGCGCGGGGCGAGTGCCGGGGAGGGAGGAGGGGCGAGTGCCGGGGAGGGGGGGGGGGCAAGTGCCGGGGAGGGGAGGGCGAGTGCCGGGAGGAGAGGGCGAGTGCCGGGGAGGGGGGCGGGGCAAGTGCCGGGGAGGGGGGGTGGGGGGGGGGGGGGGAGTGCCAGGGAGGGAGGGGGGGGCGGGCGAGTGCCGGGGAGGGTGGTGGGGGCGAGTGCCAGGGAGGGGGGGGCGAGTGCCAGGAGGAGAGGGCGAGTGCCGGGGAGGGGGGGGGGGGGGCGAGTGCCGGGGAGGGGGGTGGGGGGGGGGGCGAGTGCCAGGGAGGGAGGGGGGGGAGGGGGGGGGAGTGCCGGGGAGGGAGGGGGGGTTTGGAGTGGTTGTCCGCCTGGCCAGGTGCCAGCTTCCAACAGTCGCGACCATGCAGCCCATGGCACCTGGCTGCGATGTGGGGTATGGGCAATGATGACATGTCGTCTATCCCCCCCAGCCCCACCCCGCCCCCTGCAGGCCGTTATGTTTGGTCATCACCCAGCATTGTTGGCCGCCGTGGCGGGAGCCACTTCTATATGTTGCCCTGGGGGAGCAAGAGCGTGCCAGGGAGGTGGCGGAGGCTGCCGCAGAGGAGCGTGCTGCAGTGAGGCAGGTGCCCAGGTTGGAGGGCAGCCCGCCTGACAGGACAAGGAGGAGGTGGTGGTGGTGCCACGGCGACGGAGACACCCGATGAGGCCCCGCGTGTACCGGCCCCGCTCGTCGTTCCAGGACCTCACGGACCAGGCATGCAGGAGGAGACTCCGGATGAGCCAGGAAACTGTCGCCCATATCTGCCACCTGATGACACACCTGGCACCGCGTCGCACTGGGGGAGGACACCCTCTCCCCGTGGCCGTCAAGGTTATGGTGGCCCTGAACTTTTATACCACGGGGTCATTCCATGCGCCAACTGGGGACCTGTCCGGCATCTCTTCGGCATTGGTGCACCGGTGTATCCGGGCAGTGACAGACGCCCAATATGCCATTGCGGACCGCTACATCCAGTTCTCTGTGGACCGGGCCAGCCAGGATGCCCGGGCAGCGGGCTTCGCTGCAGCGGCCAGGATGCCCATGGTCCAGGGGGCGATCGATGGGATGCACGTTGCCGTGCGGCCACCGGCGGATAACAGGGTCGTGTTCACGAATAGGAAGGGGACCTGTTCCATGAACATTCAGGTGGTCTGCGACCACCGCATGATGATCCTGCACGTCTGCGCCCGGTACCCGGGCAGTGTACATGACTCATTCGTATTGGCGCAATCTTTCATCCCCACCATGTTCGAGGGACACCCACCCCGGCTGAGGGGCTGGTTGCTGGGCGACAGGGGTTACCCGTTGCGGTCGTGGCTGATGACGCCTGTATGGAGGCCGCAGACTGATGCGGAGAACCGCTACAACGATGCCCATGCAGTGACCAGGAGTGTGATAGAGAGGTGCTTTGGGCTGCTAAAGATGCACTTCAGGTGCCTGGATCGCTCTGGAGGGGCCCTCCAGTATCGGTCAGATAGGGTCGGCCGCATCGTTGTGGTCTGCTGCGTCCTGCACAACATAGCCCAGGAGACGGGCGATGTGCTGCAGGCAGAGGAGGGGGGAGGGGAGGAGCAGCAGGACGAGGCGCAGACCTCCCCAGATGAGGAGGATGGGGGCAATGGTCAGGACAGACGGGCTGGTCATGGACGGGAGGCTGCCCACTGTTACTGGCTGGACCAGCGGGCACGGGACAGGCTGATAGCCGCCCGGTTCACAGACTAGGGGGGCGTGGGAATCGCCAAGTATGGGCACAGACTGCACACTACGGCACCAGCCTACCACCCTCACCCCACCCACCCACCACCAACCACCCTCACCCCACCCACCCACCACCAACCGCCCTCATCCCACCCATCCATCAGCCGACCACCCTCACCCCACCCACCCACCCACCAGCCTACCACCCTCATCCCACCCATCACCAACCACCCGCCACCCACCCACCAGCCTACCACCCTCACCCCACCCGCATGCACACCACCCCTCCATTGCACATCCACCTGCAGCACAACGGGCCGGGCTCACACGGTCGCCGGTGGAAGTGTGTCTATTGCAGGCCATGGAGGATGATGACAACCTGCCCTGTGATGAGCTCTGGGCTCTACATCGTTGGACAATGTCTGACCCATGGCCACAGTACCATCCTCCACCCGGACCGTCCCTGCATGCGGCCGTGACACTGCAGCGCATGGTCCTGTCGTCTGTCCGGAGGTGGCGAGGGCAACCCGGGAAGGGGGGGGGGGCACACTCACCTGAGGTCGACATTCTATCACCCCTCACACACCCACTGGCGTTCACTTCACACCACACCCCCACACGCATCGGACAGAGCACAAAGGCAGCTTCTGTAGGTGTGAAAGTGATTTTAATAACAAACAGTTCATACACGTGCCCTCGCCCCTCTAACTAATCTGTGCCCTGCACCCGTGCCAACTTACTCAGTGTCTAATTGTTTGGCCTTACGGGCACTTTGACTACGTCTAGGTAGTTCGCCAGATGGTACAGCAGAACTGGAGGTGGACTCCTGTGATTCCTGCCCTGTGACTAGGGACCCCTTTGGCGGCCGTTTCCTGGGCGGCCCAGTCTCGATGGGCCAGGCTGCGGCTCGGGCGACTGGGCAAGCTGCCAGTCTGTCCTGCCTGTTGCCCACCAGGTGCACCTGGGACGGAAGGGGGGGTGGTGTTGTGGTGTTCCGGGGCCTCCCCTACAGGGGAACCCGGGACGGGCCCCAGCACCTCCTCCTCCCTCGGGGTGCCCGATGGCCCCCAGGCCCCGACATGGGTCGGGGATGCGAACGGACCGAGCATCCAACGCCCCATAGCGCTGTGAAGCGCTGCCAGTCCTGGAGGCCCGCCCTGGTATCAACAAGGGTTTGCAAGTTTGCAGCCATGGAGCTCAGAGAGTTGGCCATCCCTGTCTGTGTCTGGGTGACGCCGGTCAGCACCTGGGCAATGGCGCCTAAGCCCTCAGCGATGGCCTGCTGAGACTGGGCCACGTCCTGCAGAGACTATCCCATGGCCTGGTGGGACTGGGCCACGGCATTGAGCGCCTCTGCGATCTGCTGCTGGCTCTGGCTCATGGCTTCCTGTGAGAGGGCAGCCATGTCCTGGGCCACGGACGCCGCCTGCACGGAATGCCCTAGGCCTTGAATACTGCGACCCATGTCTGACACCGTTGCACCCATTGCCTCCACCGCGGACGCCACCCGTACGGTTTTGGCCTGGGTGGCACGTATGACCGGCGCCACTCCCTGCTCCTGCACACGGGTGGACTCCCCCACCTGCGTCATCAGCTGCCGCAAGCCGGCCGTCACCCCCTTCGATTGTCCCTTGGTCCGTGACTGCATCGAGTTTATGGGTGGGTGTGGTAACTCCAGGAACCCGGGACCTGCCTGGGCAGCAGATGGTTGCTTGCCCCGGGTTGCCCGCCAACCGCCCAGCCCCCCAGCATTCCTCCCCTGCTCTACTGCGTCCAGGAGCGCCTCGATATCCCGCTCATGGAACCTCAGCCCTGCGCGTTGGGCGGCCATTTTGACGGGTCTCCGGGGGGGGGGGGGGGGGCATCTTTTGTGCTGCGATGTGGGGGGGGCGGGTCGTCTTTTGTGCTGCGACGCGGGGGGGCACCTTTCGTGCTGCGACGCGGGGGGGGTCGCCTTTTGTGCTGCGACGCGGCACGGCGTCACAGACGGCGTGCGCGTCCGTGACAGGTGATGCCATCGCGAATGGCGTCACGCCGCTGCTAGCCCATTCCGGGCCGGAGAATTCGTGACGTTTCGGGAGGCCCGATGCCGGAGTGATTCGTGCCGATTTTGGCGCCGGGTTCAGGCCATCGCGCCGATTCACGGAGAATTCATGGCCGAGATTTTCATGCTCAAGGCATGTAGAGGGGAGTATGGAAAATTCCAGGCTTGAGTCTGCTTGCCTCAGGCGATAGTGTCCATCAAGGAATGATCTTCATTGCCGAGGGTCCGGGTGTGGGTTGGCATTGGGCCAGCCGACACGGGAAGAAGTGCGGGGGCAGGACGGGGCTGCCGGGTGCCAAGGCAGATCTTTAACAGGCCTGTCCCCGTGCCATGGGACTTTGTCCCGATGAAGCAGGACACAAAGGCTCCATTTATGCCACTCAAGACCCCAACCAAATTCTATGCCCCCTCATGACACTATGCCAGGTTACTGTGCGAGGCAAGAGATTGCAGCGGCACTGACAAAAATGTTTGTACCTTCTCTGGCCACGGGAGGGGTGCTAGAGGACAGGAGGACAGCTAGTGTGGTGCCATTATTCAAAAGGTGAAGTAGGGACGAACCAGGAAATGACAGGCCAGTGAATCTAACTTTGGTGGTAGGTAAACTACGGAATAAATTCTGAGGGACAGAATTAATCTCCACTTGGAGTGACAAGGATTGATCAAGGATACTCAGCACAGTTTTGTCAGGTGGAGATCATGGGCGTCATTCTCCGACCCCCCGCCGGGTCGGAGAATGGCCGTAGGCCGCCGTGAATCCCGCCCCCGCCCCCGCCGAAGTCTCCGGTACCGGAGATTGGGCGGGGGCGGGAATCCGGCCGCGCCGGTTGGCGCGACCCCCCCGCTGGATTCTCCGGCCCGCATGGGCCGAAGTCCCGCCCAGAAATTGCCTGTCCCGCCGGCGTAAATCAAACCTGGTATTTACCGGCGGGACCAGGCGGCGTGGGCGGGCTCCGGGGTCCTGGGGGGGGGGGGGGCGCAGGGTGATCTGACCCCGGGGGGTGCCCCCACGGTGGCCTGGCCCGCGATCGGGGCCCACCGATCCGCGGGCGGGCCTGTGCCGTGGGGGCGCTCTTTCCCTTCCGCCTCCGCTACGGCCTCCACCATGGCGGAGGCGGAAGAGACTCTCCCCCACTGCGCATGCGCGGGAAACTGACAGCGGCCGCTGACGCTCCCGCGCATGCGCCGGGAAACTGCCAGCGGCCGCTGACGCTCCCGCGCATGCGCCGCATTTCCGCGCCAGCTGGCGGGGCAACAAACGCCATTTCCGCCAGCTGGCGGGGCGGAAATCCCTCCGCCGTCGGCCTAGCCCCTCAATGTTGGGGCTAGGTCGCCAAAGATGCGGAGCATTCCGCACCTTTGGGCCGGCGCGATGCCCGTCTGATTGGTGCCGTGTTTGGCGCCAGTCGGCGGACATCGCGCCGTTGGGGGAGAATTTCGCCCAAGGTCTTACAAATTTGGTTGAATTTTTTGAGGAAGTGACTTGGTGTGTAGATGAGGGTAGTGGGGTTGATGTAGTTTACATGGACTTTATTTAGTAAGACTTTTGACAAGGTCCCACATGGGAGGCTGATGAAGAAGGTAAGAGCCCATGGGATTCAGGGCAATATGGCAAACTGGATCCAAAACTAGCTTAGTGGTAGGAGTCAGGGCTATGGACCAAATGTCAAAAATGGGATGAGAATAGTTAGGCACTTGATGGCCGGCATGGACGTTGAAACGCCTCTTTCCGCACTGTAAAACTTTATGATTCTGCCCTCCTACCCACCCTCTTTTTTTAAATTCATACACGGAATTTGGGCATCACTGGCCAGGTCAGGGTTCGTAGCTCATCCCTAATTGCGCTTGACAAGGTAGTGGTGAGATGCCTACTTGAACAGCTGCAGTCCATGTGGTGTAGGTACACCCACAGTGCTGTGGGGGAGGGAGTTTCAGTATTTTGACCCAGTGACAGTGAAGTAACGGTGATATATTTCCAAGTCAGGATGATGCTTGGCTTCATGGTGTGAGATTATGCACTTTGGAAGGAGGAATTTAGGCATAGACTATTTTCGAAATGGGGAAATGCTTAGGAAATCAGAAGCACAAAGGGACTTGGGAGTCCTTGTTCACGATACTCTTAAGATTAACGTGCAGGTTCAGTCGGCAGTTAGGAAGGCAAATGCAATGTTAGCATTCATGTTAAGAGGGCTAGAATATGAGACCAGGGATGTACTTATTTTTAAAATTTAGAGTACCCAATTATTTTTATTCCAATTAAGGGGCAATTTAGCGTGGCCAATCCACCTAACCTGCACATCTTTGGGTTGTGGGGGTGAAACCCACGCAGACATGGGGAGAATGTACAAACTCCACACGGACAGTGACCCAGGGCCGGGATTCGAACCCGGGTCCTCAGCGCCGCAGTCCCAGTGCTATCCACTGCGCCATATGCCGCCCCAGGGATGTACTTCTGAGGCTCTGGTCAGACCCCATTTGGAGGATTGTGAGCAGTTTTGGTCGTCGTATCTAAGGAAAGATGTGCTGGCCTTGGAAAGGGTCCAGAGGAGGTTCACAAGAATGATCCCTGGAATGAAGAGCTTGTCGTATGAGCAACAGTTGAGGACTCTGGGTCTGTACTCGTTGGAGTTTAGAAGGCTGAGGGGGGATCTTATTAAAACTTACAGGATACTGCGAGGCCTCAATAGAGTGGACGTGGAGAGGATGTTTCCACTTTTAGGAAAAACTAGAACCCGAGGCCACAGCCTCAGACTGAAGGGACAATCCTTTAAAATTAAGTTGAGGAGGAATTTCTTCAGCCAGAGGGTGGTGAATCTGTGGAACTCATTGCCGCAGAAGGCTGTGGAGGCCAAATCACTGAGTGTCTTCAAGACAGAGATAGATAGTTTCTTGATTAATAAGGGAATCAGGGGTTATGGGGAGAAGGCGGGAGAATGGGGATGAGAAAAATATCAGCCATGATTGAATGGCGGAGCAGACTCGATGGGCCGAGTGGCCTAATTCTGCTCCTATGTCTTATGGTCTTACAGCTTGGAGGGAAACTTACAGGTGGGGGTATTTCCCTGTGTCTGCCACCCTTGTCCTTCTAGATGGTAGCGGTTGTGGGTTTGCAAGGTGCTTTTGAAGGAGTCTTGATGCATTCCTGAAGTGCACCTTGTCGATGGTAAAAACTGCTGCCACTGTGTGCTGGTGGTGGAGAGAGTGAAGATTTGTGGATCGATGACCAATCAAACCACTTTTTTCTCCTCTGCCAGGCTCTGGCATTTCCACACCCTTTGACCCACTAAACTTTCGAGAACCACAGTGTAAAGTGGGATGTGTAAAAAAAAAGCCTTAAAAAAATGTAATCACCTTCTCCTATGAAAAGAAAGTCTAGAACGGCAAGCTAATAAAAGTGTCAATCATCCAGGTTCTTTGAAGTTTCAAAAACCACAAACACTTGGAGTTATGTCAATGATCATAGAGAATTCACTGCAGAGATTAAAGAGCCTGAGCTGCCAAACAAAAATTGTTTCCTTTGATGTGCAGGTGTTCCATTACTCTAATAGATGTCTGAATCCTCTCCTTGTGAAGGAGATATCTTTCGTCGCATTGAAACCTGCCAGGTTGGGAGTGCCAAATGTAGGCTTCTGACGGGAAGTAGCCTGCGCCCTTTAAAGGTACTTCCAAAAGGTCTGTGACCTTTTATTAGAACTGGGAGATGTTAGAAATTTAATAGGTTTTAAACAAACCTATTGTTTCTAAGTTCTGATGGAAGGCCATGGACCTTAAACATTACTTCTGTTTCTCTCTCCACAGATGCTGCTTGGCCTGCTTAACATTCCTGTCACTTTCTGTTTTTTATGTTGGAAGCGTTTCATCTTGTTGCTATTTTACTTCTTCGTCATTCAATGTGGTAACTTTTCCAGGCCTAAAGGCATAGCCTGATTTATTGACTGCCCTATGGTGTGTGGTTTGCTGCTTTAGATTAGAATGACTGCAAACATCCACATGTATTTGCAGCCATCTGTTCTACCAGGAGCAAGACAATCTTTCAGCATTGCGAGGCATACCGCATCCTGTAATTCTCAGGATGTGCATGGCATTATCCAATTTGAACAACCAGATTTGTACAGTAAACACAATGGGTTTATTTGGGCTTTAATATGAGATAGGTGAAACCAATTCATACATCCGCCTGATATACATCTCTCCTGATTGTCATTTCACAGCAGCTGAATCTACAACGCTTGTTTTACAATATGGTGTAGGAGGATGATGCTCTCGATGGTACCCTTTGTGTACACAAGCCGAACTGGCAAGTTTCACACCAACTGTTGCTCACAAGCTCCAATAGTTGGCAACAGGAGAAAATTAAGCTCGACAAATCTGTCATTTCATAAGTGTGACAACACCTCCAACAGAATCACTTAGCTGAGAACTTTAGGAATTGCTAACGGGCTGTGTCTTCCATGCTGCAAAAAGAAGCAACTTCTTCAAGTGTCCAAAACTTTTATTGCAAGTTTTAAAACAATGTGCAAGCTCAAGAACACCTTCATGTAGGTTCTAAGCGCTGAATCAGAATGGATCTATTTTCTCGACTATGTAAACTGGTGATCAGGAGCTTCCATTTGTCAGGAGATGGAGAGAGAGAGAGAGAGAGAGAGACAGGTGAGGAAAATGAGAAAGAAAATTAAAGAGGGAGAGAGAGTAACCAGGGTTACTCTTTCATGTCTCCTCCGACTTGGTAGTTTCAGACTGATATGAGTGAACGCTTTGAAGCATATCACCCGATTGCCCTCTTGATTGGAGGAAAATGTTCATCATGGGCAAAATCAAAGAAGTAAATGGGAACAAGAGTAGGTCATTGAGATTCTCAAGTCTGTTTCACCAATCAATGAAGTCTTAGCTTGATAGGGTCTAGTTTTATCCATATAGAGGCTAGTTGAATGCATGTAACCAATAAGCAAAATAATAAAAGTGTCTACTGTGGGAACCCAGTCATTTTCTCATATAATGAATGAACCATTGTATTCAATACTGTGTAATCAACTAATCAATTTTTAGTTAGATCTCCGCCAAGCTATGAAACATGGCAAAGCGTGAGAAGCACATCCATTACTTTTCCTAAGACTGAGCATGCAAATGTTAAGCTAGTTTTGATAGCCACCAGTCAATCTCAAGTTATGTCCAATGTTTGAAGGCCAAGTTCTCCTCTAAGAAACAGAAATTCATTCGAATAAACCGGGAGGTCACAACTAAAGATTAGAAGCCAATGAACGCAAATGAGGGGTTAAACCAGAGATAAAAATTCCCTTAAAAATAGAACCTTGTGGTCGAAGTCCTTTGATCCCGGATTATTGAATCATCTATCTGTTTGTTTGTGTTCATGATTATTTTTGTGCGTATGCTTTTGTCATGTGCTTGACATTTTAATGTATTGTTTGATATTTCATTTCTAAGTTTCATTCAGTTCTGCGGTTCTTATTCAAGTGTATACCAGTGAGTGACTAACAATAAAGTCGTATTTTTGAACCTCCACCGACCAGACCTCCGATTCTTATTAGAAGAGAAAAATAAGAGTCCCCACATAGCTGAATTGATAGAAAATTCCTAAAGTCTTCCCCTCCCAAAAATAGGGATAAATGTTCTTCTTCACCACCTGGATGGTGATCAGGTGGAGCACATCAAAAGTAATCAAAGGTAAAGTGGGTTGGTTCGTTAATAGTGGGTTGGTTCTTTAATAGGGTGCCCTTCCATGAGCTGGTGCAGACCTCGATGGGCCGAATAGCCTCCTTCTGCACTGTGAATTCTATGAATATTCTCTGACTAACTATAAGCAGAAAAGAGAAAAATGACAGAATTTTTTAATTTTAAGGTTATCTTAAACTATTCGCTTTGCTTATTTTAATATTTTTGGGATGATTTCTGTTTTAAATTGCATCTTGAGGCACAAAGTTTCAGCAAGATCTTGTAAAAATGCCACAGAGGGTCACATTTTAATCAGCACATCACTAACAAAAACAACAGCACCAAGTGAAATACAGGTTCAGATTTATCCTATCCTGGAGACATTTCATTATCTGTACCGTTGAAAGGATTAAATTGTAACCAATAAGTTAAGGGAGACCTGGAAACTAGAAGTGGAGCAGTACAAAGTGGATTATTATCGCTTGAAACCAACTATATCAAATATTGTTTCCCTGACAAGGCACAACTTACCCTCCAGTGTCTGACAAAGGTCCCATCTGGTGAAATAAATTCCAGCTCACAAGTGCATGTCCTGAGGAAATCCTTGTTATTCAATCTTGCTTTAACCTCACTGTTAATTGTATATCAATCGGAGGTTAATTCTATTCAGGTGGTAAAGGCTAATTAGGGACTCACTGATGTTCATCTACATAGCAGTAAGTTGATTGGTTCAACTCAAAAGAGTATATAGGAGTAAGGCCCTTTAAAGGGCTGCTCTTTAAATTTGACCCTTAGTTGTTTAATTTAGTTAAATTAGTTTTTCTCCAAAATAGTATCTAGTAGTGAGGCAGCGGCGATCGAGGGGATTGTTTGGCCCAACTGCCCGCCCCCATACTGCAGCTGTATTCATGGCTCGGTGCCCCTGGAAATAGGGCACGCAGTGTCCGCTGGCACTCTTGAGACCTCCCATGCGCCATGGGGATTGGGGTGCTTTATCGATCCCTTTAATAACATTTTACTTTGATGTTTTAAGTTTCCTTTGCGATTTGTTTTTTTTGTTCGATGTTGTATCCCTTTAAGAGGCTGCTCTTTAGATTTGTCCCTGTTTGCTTGATTTAGTTTAATTGGTTTCAAAGCGTTCATAGGAGTAACTCAGCGGGCAGTTGAGGAGGTCGTCCTGCCCAACTATCTGCCCCTCTTCAGTGGTTTTGTTCGCAGATCGTCTTCAGCTGGCATGATTGAGGCTTTCCGTGCCTGGTGTGCTCCACAGGGACTGGGGCCCTTTGATCATGTTTTGATTTAATGTTTTAAGTTTCCTTTGCGATCCTGGGCGGGATTCTCCGACCCCCCGCCGGGTCGGAGAATCCCCGGGGGGGGCGGTGCAAACCCGCCCTGACGCCGGCTGCCGTATTGTCCGGCGCCGGTTTTCGGGCGGGGGCAAGATTCACGCCACGCCAGTCGGGGGTCGTTGGCAGCGGCACCCCCGGCAATTCTCTGGGCCCCGATGGGCTGAGCGGCCGCCCGTTTTCGGCCAGTCCCACCGGCATGGATTAGACATGGTCCCACATGGCGGGACCTGGCTAGTAGGCCGGTTGATGCGGTCCTCGGGGGGGGGGGGGGGAGGGGGGGGGGGGCGCAGGGGGATCCAACCCTGCTGGCGGGCCTGTACCGTGGGGGCACTTCTTCCTTGCAGGCCGGCCCCTACAGGGCTCTGTCATGGCCTGCGCGGAGAAGACACCCCACTGCGCATGCGCTAGAATACGCTGGCGGTTCCGCGTATGCGCAGGATCATGCCGGCCCTTTGGTGCATGTGCGGACTTGCGCAGTTCCTTCGGCACCGGCAGGCGCGGCACCAACGCTTCCGGCGCTGGCCAAGCCCCCGGAAGTGCGGAGAATTCCGCTACTTCCGGTCTGCATAACGCCGGAGTTGTTCGCTCCGTTTCTGCCGCCTGTGACGGGCCAACGCACCTATTGCGGAGAATCCTGCCCCCAGCTTCTTTGCTGCAACATCCCTTGAAGGAGCTGCTCTTTTAATTTGACCCTCAGTTTGTTTGATTTAGTTTAATAATAATCTTTATTAATATCACAAGTAGGGATACATTAACACTGCAATGAAGTTACTGGGAAAAGCCCCTAGTCGCCACACTCCGGCGCCTGTTCGGTACACAGAGGGAGAATTCAGAATGTCCAATTCACCTAACAGCATGTCTTTCGGGACTTGTGGGAGGAAGCGGGAGCACCTGGAGGAAACCCACGCAGACACAGGGAGAACGTGCTAAATCCGCACAGACAATGGCCCCAGTGGAAATCGAACCTGGGACCCTGGCGCTGTGAAGCTACAGTGCTAACCACTGTGTTACCGTGCCGCCCATTTAATTGGTTATCTGGTTAGCTCAAAGGAGAATATAGGAGTAAGGCCATGGGCAATCAAATGGTGTCATCCAGTCCAACTGTCTGCCTCTCTTTCATGGCTATATTCGTGGACCGGTTTCCTGGAGTGTCTGCAGGCACATTGCGGGCACGGTGGGGATTGGGGTACTTTATTGACCCCTTTGATCACATTTTGTTTTGATGTTTTAAGCTTCCTTCACGATTCTGTTTAATTTGAAGCAGTGTACCTTATCTTATTAATTTAGTTTAACTGGTTAACTCAAGAGAGTATCCAGGAGAAAGCTGAAGGTGTAGAAAGTAGAGGCACATGATGTATAAGATATGTCTCTGCACATATAAGCTTATGACTTGGTGTCAGCTTTTTCTCTCACCGCCTGGCTATCTGAGTACCACCGTGCCTGAAGATAGCTAACACTTATTTATCCTTCCTTGGAGTCTCTGGGTTAGCATTTGGCAAATGATTTACACTTTTCTGGGCCTGAAAATGTCACCACAAAGTAGGATTTCCCAGCATGGTGGAATGGTCCCAAAAATGCAACTGGCGTTGCACTGGTTTAAGTGTTCAACTTCCCATTTTGGTGGCAGCCTGCAACGGTCCCTTCAATAAATCTAATTATGCCCCCTGTCAACCTGCTTATTCCAAATGCAGCCTCTCTGGCATTAGTTGCGCGTGGGGTAGTATATTTTACAAAGATGGGCTTAAAATAGCCAATTTGTCACAGGCTTTCATACACAAAATCCCAATGTATATTTCAGATATGGCGGATGACATCCTGTTCAAATGCTACAAAGTAAGTAAATTCACCATAGTCCCAGATGACCATAGACTGCTTTCCCCTTTTGAGGGGGGGGAGCTGACTGGTGGTGATTTAACCTGAGGGTCACCACACCTCAGGCAGGGTTGAGAAGGCAGGGTCTTGAATAACCTCCACCTGTGCAAGAATTGAACCTGTGCTGTTGGCCTTGCTCCGCATCACAAACCAGCCAGCCAGCCAACTGAGCTAAACCACAAGTAATTGAGTGAAAACGATCCTTCCACTATCTCAACCGACTGATCCTCTTTTCTTTTGCACTTGTGTCTACTAATGCTCTGAAGGCCACGCTCTGCAAAACTCACCATAAAACATAACTGTTGAGGAAAAACAATAAGATAATAATGTAACGAAGTTCGTAGTTGGCTGCATAGCACAAAACAATTTTTGTTTAAAGTCTTTCAGAGCCTTCAATCCTACAGATTGAGCCTGGCGTTAAATTCTAGCAAGGAATTAGTTAAACAAGAGTTGATTCCAACAATCAAAGGAAATGAAATTCTAAACTAAACCATTGCCCAAGCCATGCAGAGCAAGGAAGTTAACTCCAAGCTATTTGGTTTGTTTTATTTGATAAGCATTCAGTATCCCCATATCTATATATCATTATGAGTCAACATGGATTTATGAAAGCAAAATCACTGTTTTTAAAAATATTTTTATTACAAGAATGTTTGCATTATTACAAAATAAATCCACACTAATAATAATAATCTTTATTGTCACAAGTAGGCTTACATTAACACTGCAATGAAGTTACTGTGAAAAGTCCCTAGTCGCCACATTCCAGCGCCTGTCCGGGTACACAGAGGGAGAATTCAGAATGGCCAAATTTACTTAACAGCACGTCTTTCGGGACTTGTGGGAGGAAACCGGAGCACCCGCAGGAAACCAACGCAGACACGGGGAGAACATGCAGACTCCGCACAGGCAGTGACCCAAGCCGGGAATCGAATGTGACCCTGGTGCTTTGAAGGAACAGTGCTAACCACTGTGTTATTGTGCCGGCCACTAAACAACAACTCCATAAACTTTCAATACGTGAATAACACAATCAAGATTATTAACTCCACTAACCCTAACTCTTCAACATATAACTAAAAGAAAAACTAGTAAACCCCCCCCTAACAACTGAGGTGACTAACTCTCCGAAAAAGGAAATGAATTGCTCCCACCTTGAGTTGTATCCTTCTACCGACCCTCTAATGGTATACTTGATCTTCTCCAGATATAAGAGCTCCAGTGGATGTACAGAATCATGTTTGACAAACCTGGTAGAGATTTGTGAGGATGTAACTGGCAGAATAGGTAAGGGGGAATCCATATTTGGATGTATTTGGATTTTCAGAACACATTCATTAAGGTCCTACAGATGAGGTTGGTAAGCAAAATTGGAGTGATTGGGAGTAATATACTGGCATGGATTGAGAATTCGTTAATGGACAGAAAACAGAGTTGGAATAGATGGGTCATTCTAAGCTTGGCCGGCTGTGATAGTGGGTAACACAAGGGTAAGTTTTGGATTTCAGTTGCTCATAATCTATGGGCGGGATTCTCCGACCCCCCGCTGGGTCGGAGAATCGCCGGGGAGCGGCGTGAATCCCGCCCCCGCCGGCTGCCGAATTCTCTGGCGCCGGGGGTTTGGCGGAGGCGGGAAATGCGCCGTGCCGGTCGGCGGCCCGCGATGGGCCGAGTGGCCGGCCGTTTTCTGCGGTTCCCGCCGGCGTATGTTACGACAGGTACTTACCGGCGGGACCTGGCTCCGCGGACGGCCTCCGGGGTCTTCGGGGGGGGGGGGCGCGGGGTACCCCCACAGGTGTCCTGGCCCGCGATCGGAGCCCACCGATTCGCGGGCGGGCCTGTGCTGTGGGGGCACTCTATTCCTCCGCGCCGGCTGGTGTACCGGTCCGCGATGGCCGGCGTGGAGATGAACCCCCCTTGCGCATGCGCTGGGATGATGCCAGCACATGCTGGCGCTCCCGCGCACGCGCCAACTCGCGGCGGCTGGCGGAGGCCCGTTGGTGCCGGTTGGCGTGGTGCCAAGCCCCTTCCGCGCTGGTCGGCGCGCCGCAAACCACTCCGGTGCCGGCCTAGCCCCTGAAGGTGCGGAGGATTCCGCACCTTCGGGCGGCCTGACGCTGGAGTGGTTCACGCCACTCCTTCGCGCCGTTTTCCGAAGAATCCTGCCCTATATCAGTGATTTGGATATGGGGACCAAATGTAATGGATGAGATTCTCTGCCCTCTCTGCAGCATGTTTCGCCCACAGCTGAGAAACACGCTACAGAGAGGGCAGAGAATCTCACCCATTACATTTGGTCCCCATATCCAAATCACCGGTGCTGCGGTGAAATCTTCTGATCCCGCCGCTGTCAATGGGATAACCCATTGAATCCACCCCATGCCGCCGAGGAACCTGCGGTGGCACCGGAAGATTCTGTCAGTGTGAACAGCAGGAACAGGGCGCCCAGTATTCCCAAAGCTAGGTGGGGCTGTGAGGAGGATGCAAGGAGGTTTCACAGGGAATTAGGCTAAATGAATGGGCAAGAACATGGCAGATTGAATATAATGTGGAGAAATGTGAAGTTGTCCATTTTTCTGGAAAAGCAGAAATGCAGAATGTGAGAGACTGGAAACTGTTGGGGTAAAAAGAGACCTGGCCGTCCTTGTTCATGAATCAGTGAAAGCGAACATAGAGGTGCAGCTAGTAATTATTGAAAAATTGAAAATTGAAAATCGCTTATTGTCACAAGCGGGCTTCAAATTAAGTTACTGTGAAAAGCCCCTAGTCGCCACATTCCGGCGCTGCTGACCTGCCATGGTCTGCTGTAAAAGCCAGCTATTTAGCCCTGTGCTAAACCAGGAAGACAAATGGTGTGTTGGTCTTTTATGCAAGAAAACCTGAGTGCAGAAGTAAAGAGGTCTTACTGCAATTGTATGTGGCCTTGGTGAGACCTGGTGTATTGTGCAATTTTGATCTCCTTACCAAAGGAAGGACATACTTTCCATGGAGGGAGTGCAATGAAGGCTCACCAGACTGATCTCTGGAAAGGTGGGATTGTCCTTTGAGGAGAGATTGAAGGAAGTGGGCCCATATTCTCTGCTGATAAGGGACGGGATCTAACAGCCACGGTGCACCCAAAAAGCAGCATGACTGTTGAAAGCCACATCCGGGGTCTACCTGGCTCGCAACGCTTCGAGATTCAACACAATCTCGCGAGATGTTGCAATGTGAATCACGCCCACAATGGGCAGGATCACTTTTTGACAAATATGCATATCAGAGAAAAACAGTTAGTCTCACTCTAATGTGCAGATTCCCGAGATACCTGAGGTTTTGGGATTCTATCTCGTTGTCTCAGAGACCTTGAGCGGGTCCTGTTTGGTACTGGTGACCACAATGGGGACCAGAAAGAATGTGGGGGGGGGTCCGGGGACCCCCCTGTACTGCGTTTGGGCTGGAGGGAGATTGGGGACATTTTGGGGGCCTCGGAGATTGGGATTCTATTCAAAAATGGCACCCCGATCTCTTGCTACAATGGGAGTTCTGACAAGCGGAGCTCCTTACTGTACAAAAGGGCTATATGTGGCCTCGGCTGCGCATTCTACGTTCAGGCCCCTTATTCATCTCGAGTTGTGTTGAATAGCCATGTGTTTCTTGGCACTGTGAGGGCCGGGATACACTGGCTAAACCTGCTCACTAGGGAACATGGAGCGAAATTCTCCATCCCGCCCCGCCACATTTCTGCCCCGACCCGCCGGCGGGAGTCTCCGTAACACCGGCCGGTCAATGGGGTTTCCCATCATGGGGCAGCCCCACGCCGTCGGGAAACCCCCGGGCGCCGGCAAAACGGAGACTCCCGCCGGCGGAGAATGACGCCCCTGGTTCCCTTGTGGGAGAATCACGCCCAAGAAGAATTAGAGATTGGGCAACCTCTACTGGCTGCGTTGTGCCCCCGTTCAGGCAGATTAAAAATGATGCCCGATCTCCCGCTGCACTGAGAAGTTCTGCCGAGCAGATCTCCACAGAAACGGGACTAAGTGTGGTCTTGGCGGGGAGGCCCCGGATGGCAACAAAGTCCCATTCGATCGTGCCCATTATCTGATTGAAGCATACAAAATTTTTTCAGGGCTCAATAGGGTAGATGCAAGAATATGTTTCCCATGGCTTGGGGGAGAGAACCAGTAGACACAGTCTCAGAATAACAGGTAGGCCATTTAGGACTAAGATGAGGAGGAATTTCTTCACTCAGTGAGTAGTGAACCTTTGGAATTCTCTATCCCAGAGGATTGTGGAGTCTCAGGCATTGACTGTATTCAAGATAGAGATTGATGGATTTCTGGATAGGAAGGATATCAAAGGGATATGGGGATCGTGCAAGGAAAATGAGATCTCCCATGGTCTGGCTGGATGGTGGGAGCAGGTTTGAAGAGCTGAATGGCCTATGTTCCTGTGTTATTAAAAAGGACAATACGAAGTCTTATAACACCAGGTTAAAGTCCAACAGGTTTGTTTCGATGTCACTAGCTTTCGGAGCGCTGCTCCTTCCTCAGGTGAATGAAGAGGTATGTTCCAGAAACATATATATAGACAGATTCAAAGATGCCAGACAATGCTTGGAATGCGAGCATTAGCAGGTGATTAAATCTTTACAGATCCAGAGATGGGGTAACCCCAGGTTAAAGAGGTGTGAATTGTGTCAAGCCAAGACAGTTGTTAGGATTTCGCAGGCCAGATGGTGGGGGATAAATGTAATGCGACATGAATCCTAGGTCCCGGTTGAGGCCGCACTCATGTGTGCGGAACTTGGCTATAAGCTTCTGCTCGGCGATTCTGCATTGTTGCGCATCCTGAAGGCCGCCTTGGAGAACGCTTACCCGGAGATCAGAGGCTGAATGCCCTTGACTGCTGAAGTGTTCCCCGACTGGAAGGAAACATTCCTGCCTGGTGATTGTCGCGCGATTTCCGTTCATTCGTTGTCGCAGCGTCTGCATGGTCTCACCAATGTACCGCGCTTCGGGACATCCTTTCCTGCAGCGTATGAGGTAGACAACGTTGGCCGAGTCGCACGAGTATGTACCGCGTACCTGGTGGGTGGTGTTCTCACGTGTAATGGTGGTATCCATGTCGATGATCGGGCACGTCTTGCAGAGATTACCATGGCAGGGTTGTGTGGTGTCGTGCTCACTGTTCTGAAGGCTGGGTAGTTTGCTGTAAACAATGGTTTGTTTGAGGTTGCGCGGTTGTTTGAAGGCAAGTAGTGGGGGTGTGGGTATGACCTTGGCAAGATGTTCATCGTCATCAATGACGTGTTGAAGGCTGTGAAGATGACGTAGTTTCTCCGCTCCGGGGAAGTACTGGACGACGAAGGGTATTCTGTCGGTTGTGTCCTGTGTTTGTCTTCTGAGGAGGTCAGTGCGGTTTTTTGCTGTGGCGCGTTGGAACTGTCGATCGATGAGTCGAGCGCCACATCCCGTTCGTACAAGGGCATCTTTCAACGTCTGTAGATGTCTGTTACGCTCCTCCTCGTCTGAGCAGAAGGAGACCATTACATTTTGGTCACTGATGATTTTCTCCAGAGTTCCAGTACAGCTATAGGGACATATTAATTTGCTGTGTGAGTTAAAGGTTTTAATTAGTCAAAGTTTGCTAAAGCTGACGATAAATCATGTGCATGTGATTAAATAATTTATATATCAGTAATTAATTCTGGAAGTACTTAATTGCTTGCATCTCATTAATGCTGTGAGCTGCTTATATACAAGTATCGAAAATGATGGGCGCAATTTAACGGGAAACAAATAGTCCTGTTTTGGGCCTGTTGAGCAGGGTGTTTCTCGGTGCGTGAATTTTTTTGTCCAAAGATGTGCAGGTTAAGCGGGGTTACAGGGATAGGGCAGGGGAGTGGGCCTAGATAGTCTTTCGGAGGGTAGACTCAATGGGCCGAATGGCCTCCTTTTGCACTGTAGGGATTATATGATCAAATGCATTTCACAAGTGACCCAAATAAAGATCACTTGATTAGGTCAAAGCTGGGGCTTCATTATCCACAAGAATATAAGTTGCAGCGTTAGCAGAGGGTGCTTGATATTGAATTCACCAGCAATATAGGGGTAGTAGATCATTCAGTCTTCCAGCCTGTTCTGTCAGTTTGTTCATGGCAGGGTCCCATAGGCAGCTGTGACTAATCTCTTTTCCTTGTGATGTTGGTTGTGGGCTCGGAATATGTGCTGGAACTAGATAACATAGGTTGGAATTTTCCAGTTCCAGATTCCTGCCAAAAGTCTATGGAGTTTTAGCTGCCTCACCAGATTTCCTGTCCCACTCGTGGCGATTCCCACTGCAGGGACCGTAAAATCCTGGCCACAGTTTCCGTCTCTTCACACTCTCCATTGTTGAAGAGTGTGAAGTAGTGAAAGGATTTGTAGGCTGTTGAACTGTTTGATCGGCCATGATGTGAACACTCATTTCATTATTGTAACCATTGTTACATCAGCTGTGGGGTTGACTCGATCTGGATGGCCCTCAGCACCTGGCAATGTGGGAAGGGAACCATCCATATCCACCAGATGTGACATATCACTGGATGCCAACCCAGAATTCAGAGTTACAGCTCCAGCTTGGGACAAACTCAAAGGTGGAAGTGCTACCACTGCACCAAAATGGGTGAATTTTATGAAATGGGTGAAGTTATCCTTTCTGCTTTGGAGTTCCAGCTACTCAGTAGTTCAGGATCAAGCACTGCCATCATTCCTATTGGAATTTTGTTGATAATGGATATTAAGAAATGGCACAATCATGAAACTAATATCCCATTAATATACCTATGTGTGAACATGTGATTATCGGAGTTCACTAATCAATGAACAGTGACGACATGAGAGATTACGCTCCATTATAATTGTACAACGTGACTTCCAGGATGGGAGAAGCTGTTGGTCTTTTTTCATTTGTTCCTGAATGATAGACCTGGGGCTGGATTCTCCGTTTTTGGGACTATGTCCCCCACGCCGTCTTACAAACTGTGGACTTTCACGCCAGAAAATCTGGTGTAAAATGAGCACATATTCCGAGCCTGGCAGGGGACGAGCAGGGACCCGGCGTGGATCTAGCAGCTTTTGCTGCAGATAGGGGCCCCTGCACTTCCGGGTCAGAGGCCGCACTGCACATGGCGTCGGTCTCCAGCGGCTGCGCCATGCTCCATGGCGGACTCAGACTGCAGAGCATGACTCTAAAAATAGACCCCCCGATTGGCCGCGCGCCCGACCCTGACCACCCGGCCATATATAAGGCCCTCCAAACAGCCAGCCCCCGACCAGGGCGGCCGTGGACTGAGTCCGCAGCCGCCACGCTAGTATCCCGACCGGCAGGACCATATTAGATCCACGTCGTCGGGACTTCGGCCGGTCGTGGGTAGAGAATGGTGGAGCGGGCCTACATCAATGGCCTCAGGTAAGGTGATGTGCGGGCCCCGCTGAATCGGGGAGTAGGAGCCGGTCCCGATTCCATGCGGGGAACTGGATTCTCCGCCCTGGTGCTGCAGCGATTTTGGTGTCAGGGCTTGGAGAATCCAGCCCAAGGTTTTATTTTTGGCTCCGTTGCAATTGCAACACTTTCACTGGCCATTCTATGATTAGGTCAGTACTAACAAAGCTACTTGAAGATGCCTTCCAGCAGTCGAGATAGTGTTCTCAGACAGAGCACTCAAGTGCCATCACATGGTAGGAATTCTGGTATCCATTGAGAACATAAACACAGAATTTATACTTGTATTTCTCAGCAAGTATTTGATTATGTACAGATCATGAATTCTTTTACATTGAAGGACTTTCCAAATATGGATTTTTGTGGATTCACGAGCATGCATTCTACAATTAAATTGGGAGCTTTGCATTGGTTTATTTCTGAAAGAGATATTCATCAGCCCTTTGCATCCTCTAATGTCACATCCTGATGCTAAGGGAAATCAAAATAAAGGGACAACAGATTTAAGGTGTCCTGGTGACTCAGGTGAAACAATGCAAAGGGTTGATGTCAGATTCCCAGCACCAAATATGTTTTTGTCATTCCATTCCCTGTGCAGGAAAAACAAGTTTCAAATGATCTGTTCTGCACCCAGAAATAAGTCTCTCCATACCTTTTACTTTCAGTTATCACTGAAACTTTCTGCTCCAACATTAGAATTAGTCTCCTATTAATCCTGTTAGATTTCATTTTAGGAACGAGTGTTCAGTGTCCTCGTGAAGCTAAATCACAACTTTTTAATAATCTTTATTAATGTCACAAGTAGGCACACATTAACACTGCAATGAAGTTACTGTGAAAATCCCCTACTCACTGTGGCGCACAAAGACTCCGTGAGACGAATAGAGTGAAGTCGATTCTGTTCCCCAGCAGCCCGATAGTAAACTGGCCTGCGGGGGAAGGCACCGGCTTCTTATACTTCGCCTTCAGGGCGGAGTATGAGGTCAACGGCCAACCAGGACCCGGGATCTGTCAGCCAATGACATTAGGGCTTCCAGTCCCACATGACCCCCAATACATACTACCACATTCACCCCTTGTCAAAATGAACCCGGCGGGGTGATGCCTCGTATGGTGGTAAGGGTTTACAGGGCTGGTCCTGGGAGGATAGAACAGTTACATGGTAGTACAGTATTGGACAGTATCGTACTGTTACAACTATTTACAGAGGATAAAGGAAAAACAAAATGTTCATTGGACAGTCCATCTTTGTTTTACATCGACGCCACTAGTCGGTCGGGCGGTCTGGTCGTCCGTGTCGATCGCCTCGGCCCCGGCGGTGGTGGTGGTGCTTGTACCAGCGTTGTCGCCTCCGGGAGCCGCACGGTTTCAGCTGTCGGTGCAAAGGGGAGGGGGACTGATCCTCCTGGGAAGGGGGCGGTCGCGGGGTGCGGCGGTGGCAGGAAGGGGGGCGGTTGGGTTGATGGTGTCGGGGGGGTGTGCGTGGTGCCGGCGGGCGCCAGATCCCGCAGGGAGACCGTGTCCTGTCGGCCGTCGGGGTACTCCACGTAGGCGTACTGGGGGTTTGCGTGGAGGAGGTGAACCCTTTCGACCAACGGGTCCGCCTTATGTGCCCGCACGTGCTTTCGGAGCAGGATGGGTCCTGGGGCCGCCAGCCAGGTCGGCAGCGACGTTCCAGAGGAGGACCTCCTAGGGAAGACAAGGAGACGCTCGTGAGGCGTTTGATTAGTGCTCGTACATAATAACGACCGGATGGAATGGAGAGCGTCCGGGAGGACCTCCTGCCACCGTGAAACTGGGAGATCCCTGGATCGTAGGGCCAGTAGGACGGCCTTCCAGACCGTGCCGTTCTCCCTTTCTACTTGCCCGTTCCCCCGGGGGTTGTAACTGGTCGTCCTGCTTGAAGCTATGCCCTTGCTGAGCAGGAACTGGCGCAGCTCGTCACTCATGAAAGAGGACCCCCTGTCGCTGTGGACGTATGCGGGGTAACCGAACAGCGTGAAGATGCTGTTCAGGGCTTTAATGACTGTGGCCGCGGTCATGTCGGAGCAGGGAATGGCAAAAGGGAAGCGGGAGTATTCGTCCACTACATTAAGGAAATACGCGTTGCGGTCGGTGGAGGGGAGGGGCCCTTTGAAATCGAGACTGAGGCGTTCAAAGGGGCGGGAAGCCTTAATCAGGTGCGCTCCATCTGGCCTGAAAAAATGCGGTTTGCATTCTGCGCAGATGTGGCAGTCCCTTGTGACTGTACGGACCTCCTCTAAGGAGTATGGGAGATTGCGGGACTTGATGAAGTGGTAAAACCGAGTGACCCCCGGGTGGCAGAGGTCCTCGTGGAGGGCTTGGAGGCGGTCAATTTGTGCGTTGGCACATGTCCCGCGGGATAGGGCATCGGACGGCTCGTTCAGCTTTCCGGGCCGGTACAAGATCTCATAGTTGAAGGTGGAGAGTTCGATCCTCCACCGCAAGATCTTGTCGTTCTTGATCTTGCCCCGCTGTGCATTATCGAACATGAAGGCTACCGACCGTTGGTCAGTGAGGAGGGTGAATCTCCTGCCGGCTAGGTAATGCCTCCAATGTTGCACAGCTTCCACTATGGCTTGGGCTTCCTTTTCCACTGAGGAGTGGCGGATTTCTGAGGCGTGGAGGGTTCGGGAGAAGAAGGCCACGGTTCTGCCCGCTTGGTTAAGGGTAGCCGCTAGAGCTACGTCAGAGGCGTCGCTCTCGACCTGGAAGGGGAGGGACTCGTCGATGGCGCGCATCGTGGCCTTTGCGATGTCCGCTTTGATGCGGCTGAAAGCCTGGCAAGCCTCTGTCGACAGCGGGAAAGTCGTGGTCTGTATTAGGGGGCAGGCCTTGTCTGCGTACTGGGGGACCCACTGGGCGTAGTATGAAAAGAACCCCAGGCAGCGTTTCAGGGCTTTTGGGCAGTGCGGGAGGGGAAATTCCATGAGTGCGCGCATACATTCGGGGTCGGGGCCTATTATCCCATTGCGCACTATGTAGCCCAGAATGGCTAGCCGATCGGTGCTAAAAACGCACTTGTCCTCGTTGTACGTGAGGTTCAAGGCTTTGGCAGTCTGGAGGAATTTTTGGAGGTTGGCGTCGTGGTCCTGCTGATCGTGGCCGCAGATGGTTACATTGTCGAGGTACGGGAACGTGGCCCGTAACCCATGTTGATCAACCATTCGGTCCATTTCCCGTTGGAAGACCGAGACGCCGTTTGTGACGCCAAAAGGGACCCGTAGGAAATGGTATAACCGCCCGTCTGCCTCGAAGGCTGTGTACTTGCGGTCACTTGGGCGGATGGGGAGCTGATGGTAGGCGGACTTGAGGTCTACGGTGGAGAAGACTTTATACTGGGCAATCCGATTGACCATGTCGGATATGCGGGGGAGAGGGTACGCGTCTAGTTGTGTGTACCTGTTGATGGTCTGGCTATAGTCAATGACCATCCTTTGTTTCTCCCCTGTCTTCACTACTACCACCTGCGCTCTCCAGGGACTATTGCTGGCCTGGATTATGCCCTCCTTTAGTAGCCGCTGGACTTCGGAGCGAATGAAGGTCCGGTCCTGGGCGCTGTACCGTCTGCTCCTAGTGGCGATGGGTTTGCAATCCGGGGTGAGGTTCGCAAACAAGGACGGGGGTTGCACCTTGAGGGTGGCGAGGCCGCAGATAGTGAGTGGGGGTATGGGGCCGCCGAATTTAAACGTAAGGCTCTGTAGGTTACATTGAAAATCTAAGCCCAGCAAGGTGGGGGCACAGAGTTGGGGAAGGACGTTAAGTTTGTAGTTTTTGAATTCCCTCCCCTGTACCGTTAGGGTAACTATGCAGAATCCCTGGATCTGTACGGAGTGGGATCCTGCAGCTAGGCAAATCTTTTGTGCGCTGGGGAAGGTAGTTAAGGAACAGCGTCTTACCGTGTCGGGATGTATAAAACTTTCCGTGCTCCCGGAGTCGACTAGGCATGGCGTCTCGTGGCCGTTAATTAGGACCGTTGTCGTCGTCGTCTGGAGAGTCCGGGGCCGAGCCTGATCGAGTGTAACCGAAGCGAGCCGTGGTTGTAGTAGTGGGGTGGGGTCCGTTGTTGCCGTCCAAGATGGCGTCGGGGATGGACAAAATGGCCACCCCCATACATCGCCCGTGGCTGAGAGGTCACAAGATGGCGTCGGGGGTGGACAAAATGGCCGCCCCCATGCGTCGTACAGGTCGGGGGCGGTCCAAGATGGCGGGGCCCCTCCTCCCCTCATGGTGGTTGGGACCCAAAATGGCGGCGTCTGCGGGTCGTACATGTTGTGCTGGGGGGTCTGGGGGGCGCTAGGACCGCGCGGAGTTCCTGCATTGCGAGCGCCAGGGCCGCGGGCGCTAGGACCGCGCGGAGCTCCCTCGCCGGGGACAGCGGTGGTCGGGGCCCAGGCCGGCGGGTCAGTACTGCGAGCGCTGGGACCGTGAGGAGCTCCCTCGCCGGGGACGGCGGTGATCGGGGTCCAGGTAAGTTGCGCCGGCGGGTCAGGCGTGGGGCGCGGGACGGGGGTGAGGGCCCTGGTCGGCGGGTCAGTCGTGGGGCCGCGAGCGCTGGCACCGCGCGGAGCTTCCTCGCCGGGGACAGCGGTGGTCGGGGTCAAGGTAGGTGGCGCCGGTGGGTCAGGCGTGGGGCGTGGGACGGGGGTGAGGGTGGCGTTCGGGATGCGAAAAACCCCCTCCTCTCCGTGGAGAGTGTTGGCCGGCACCCAAATCGGGAGCGCCGGCGGCGGGTCGTACATGGGCTGCGGGGAGGGGGGTTGGGGAGCGTAGGCGGCGTGCAGGGCTCCCAGTTCTCCCGGGACCGCGGTGGTCGGGACCCAGAGCGGCTGCGTCTGCGGGTCGCACATGGCGTGCTGGGGGGGTTGGGACGCATAGGCTGCCTGTAGGGCTCCCTGTTCTCCCGGGACGGCGGCGACCACGCAGGATCGGCACACCACCGCATAATGGCCCTTTTTCCCGCAGCTTTTGCAGATGGCTGCGCGGGCCGGACAGCGTTGTCGGGGGTGCTTCGCCTGGCCGCAGAAATAACAGCGGGCGCCCCCGGTGCGACTCGGCGTTTGGACTGCGCAAGCCTGTGGGGTGTCCGGGGGGGGGTTAGGGGGTTTGCCGCGACGGGTACGTACGGGGCCCAATGGGTTGCCGCGCGGTCGGGGCCGTAGGCGCGGGTATTACGCGCGGCTACGTCCAGCGAGGCTGCCAGGGCCCGTGCCTCTGAGAGTCCTAGCGACTCTTTTTCTCGAAGTCTTTGGCGGATTTGGGAGGATTGCATACCTGCAACAAAAGCATCGCGCATTAACATGTCCGTATGTTCGTTTGCATTCACCGACGGGCAGCTGCAGGCTCTTCCCAAAATCAGCAGCGCGGCGTAGAACTCGTCCATCGATTCTCCGGGAGCTTGCCGTCTTGTCGCGAGCTGGTAGCGAGCGTAGATTTGGTTAACTGGGCGAACGTAGAGACTTCTCAGTGCTGTGAACGCCGTCTGGAAATCGCGGGTGTCTTCAATGAGGGTGAAAATCTCCGTGCTCACCCTCGAGTGCAGGACCTGCAGTTTTTGTTCGTCTGAGACTCGGCCTGTGGTCGATGTGATGTAGGCCTCAAAGCAAGTCTGCCAGTGTTTGAAGGCTGCTGCCGCATTCACTGCGTGGGGGCTGGTCCTCAGGCATTCTGGAATGATCCTGAGCTCCATAGTCCTTTTTAGGCACGCTTAATAAATTGTGGCGCACAAAGACTCCGTGAGACGAATAGAGTGAAGTCGATGAGGCTTTATTAAGCGTGTCTGTTCCCCAGCAGCCCGATAGTAAACTGGCCTGCGGGGGAAGGCACCGGCTTCTTATACTTCGCCTTCAGGGCGGAGTATGAGGTCAACGGCCAACTAGGACCCGGGATCTGTCAGCCAATGACATTAGGGCTTCCAGTCCCACATGACCCCCAATACATACTACCACACTCACCACACCTGTTCGGGTACACAGAGGGAGAATTCAGAATGTCCAATTCACCTAACAAGCACATCTTTCGGGACTTGTGGGAAGAAACCGGAGCACCCGGAGGAAACCCACGCAGACATGGGGAGAATGTGCAGACTCCGCACAGACAGTGACCCAAGCAGGAATCGAACCAGGGACTCTGGTGCTGTGAAGCACCAATGCTAACCATTTAGCTACCTTTTGCCTGAGTGCAATAAGTTTTAAACTGGCATAAATATTCTTTAAGACAGCTGCCTGGTGACAGGACTTATTAGATTTTCATTCAGTAAATGGCTGCAAAGAGCAAAGACATTTCAAAAATAAACATTCCAGGAAATAAAAGGTTGGAGAGAAACCTCCCAATAGGTACATTGCTGGGATGCTTGTGGTCACCGCTGTTTCACTCTTCTTGGTCCAATGATTTCACTCCAATACGCTGTCACATTTTTGTGAGGTTTCTCACCACCAATCATCATTTTTAAAAATCAACAAAGCTATTACTGCTACAAAACAATTCTCTGCAAGTCAGAACTTTTTTAAAGATCGGGTACTTCCAAAGCTGTCTGTTGAACAGCAGAATTGAAGTGAAACTGTACTTAATAATTGCTACATACCTGCATATCCCACCACTGCACATAAGATTAGCTCATGATCAATGTCGTCCTTTGTTCTACTCTTATTCATTTGAATAGGAGTCAGTTTCACTCCAGTACAGTTAATTGCTTCTATGAGGAACTTGTATAAAGTTACAGGCTTTTGCTAATGATATTCTTTCAGCTAGTGATTGGATGAAATTGATGGTGGCACAGTGGTTAGCACACCCCCAGGGACCCGGGTCCAATTCCAGCTTTGCGTGACTGTCTGTGTGCAGTTTGCACAGTCTCCCCGTGTCTGCGGGGCTTTCGTCCGGGTGTTCCGGTTTCCTCCCACAGTCCAAAGATGGGTAGGTTAGGTGGATTGGCCACGCTAGATTGCCCCTCAGTGTCCAAAGATTAAATGGGGTTACGGGGATAGGGTGGGTGCTGTTTCGGAGGATCAGGGCAGACTCGATGGGCCAAACGGTCTCCTTCTGCCTGTAGGGATTCTATGATGAGAGGCACAAGGAAATTATGTTTTCTCTCTCTGTTTGGAACATTACTTCTATAAGGCATCAATACGTACCGTGTGAGGAATTACATGGAACATATTATTACCCAATCTAATTCTGTCTCACAGTGACTCCAGCACCTATGGTATTCCCCTTTCATTCCAATAATTAATTGACGAGTGGTAATTGGTTTCCATAACTTTGGTATTTTCACTTTCCAAATTAACCATCGACTTTCACAGGCATCTTTCCTTCTGCTCTTGGTTCAACCCTGCATAATAACCGCGGCCGCAATATAAGAAGGAAGCTGTCCCAGGCCAGCGTGCCATCCCTCGGCACTTGTGAAACAAGAATGCAAGTCAGCGGGCAATTAAGTGACTTCATTAACAGTTCGCCCCATTTTCAGTGGCAGATTGGAGGATTGCCCTAGAGGCTTCCATTTAGAAATGCAGTGTGGCAAAACTTGACGTTGGCCGAGACTTTCACCTCCAGTTCTTCTCTGATGGGTTTTGTGACAGGAGGGGGAAATCCGGCGAGAGGCCCAAACCACGTTTTACGTCGGCGGGAAGTCTTGCCACGATCCCCCACACCACCCCCCCACCCCCGCCCCCAGCTGCCAGTGAAGTAACAGGAATCATGACGTTCAGCATCAGGGGGCATCATTGTAATATATTTACAAATCATTATCAGACCTCTACGTCTGGATCACTCTACCCATTCCCGTAGAAAAATCCATTCACATCGGCGTGTGGACAGACCGGTGGGAATTGCAACTAGTCTGCCTCGGTGTGCACCTGGTTGGCAGAATGCCCAGAGAAGCTCACACGTGTGCATCACTCTGGGGCGAGAGGGTCATGCCTGGGCATGACCCGGACAGTGTCCTGGCACTGATTGGGTACTGCCCCCATGTCGGGGCAGTGCCAAGGAGTAGTGGCAGGAGGGCAGTGCTGGGGAGGGGTCCGTGGCAGTATTGTTTGGGTGAGGGGGTTCCATATGAACGTTTGTGCACTAGGATGGCTTTTAAAAGTGGTGCGTGCCCCTACCTTTAACAAGCTAAGCTGCTGTTGGGTGTTTCGCTGTGCGAGCAGCCCCTTGGCTTTTTTTTTCTTCTAAGTTCCCAGTGAGATGATGGAGAAAGCTGGTGCTGGCGTCTTCGATGCCCCTTTTCCTGCCCACTGCCACACTGCCAAATACAAGTAAAATTCGGCCCATGGAACCTCTGGTACTCTCCCTGGCTACATCTTGTCAGTTCTAATAGAATAAGTCAGTAACGATGTGCTTTGGTAATGATTGTGTAGAAAAGATTGCGTAGATTTTCTGCCCCCCCCCCCCCCCTCCCCCTCCTCGCCCCACCCCGCACTGTGTTTTCTGGTGGAGAAGCTGGCACGTCATTGGCCGCTGGGCGGGATTTTCAGGTACCACCGATGTCGAAGCCGTTTTGCGTGGTTCGCCCCCTCTGCCACTGGGGGTGGGGGTGGGGGGGGTGGGGGGGGCGGCATTGGCAGGACCGGAAGATTCCGTCGGTGGAAAGGGCCAGAAAGTTTAATGCGTAAATTCTAAAAAGATCGTGACAGGAAAGAGGAAAATGAAAAATAATTTTTAAAATTGAAAAGAAGCAATCTGGTTTTGAAGAAATTGATGAATGTGCGCATGAAAATGGAGGGCTTGTGGCGCAGTTGGTAAGGTCCCTGCCTCTGAGTCAGAATCTCCAGGTTTGAATCCTCCCCCGCAGAGCTTGATGGTCAAGGAAGGGACATTGATAACATGACCAAACAGGTTGAATATCAGCCTGTAAATCTGAGCAGAATATGGCAGGCTGTAAGAGTGGCAGAGGTTCCTGTTCAGCTCTGTGATGGGAAGAAAATTGGTCTCATCCACTGCTCTCGATTACAATGTGCAGGTAAAAACGTGTGCGTCCCCAGCAACTTGGACTGGGTGACCTGTAACATATCACCTCCACGCCTGAAAATCAGAGTCCCAAATTGAAATATATCTTAACATCAGCGTGAGCAATACCTGCAAATATGTGTTGCCATAGGAAAACACAAACATACACAAAGCACCACCAGAAACTGCTCATCTCCCGAAGGGAACGTGGCGATGTTTCTGGTTTCAACCAGTAAAATCTGATTGTATCTCTTTATGTGGGTTTCTAACTGGACAATGCGAATTTGCAATCTTGCTGGGGAGAGACACAAATGCTTCAGCTTCGAAGCAATAGGAGAGAGGTTATAGGAATCATTTTCTGGCTCTTTGCAAGTGGTTCAAATAAATCTGTACTTTAACTCTTGGAATGCAGTTTTACCTGGGTCTAAACAGTCTGTCCATGGAGGTGGAATTTGACTTGGGCTATAATGCAAAATGAGAAATAGTGACCTGGAAGACTGATTTAAAAAAATTTTTTTTTAGAGTACCCAATTACTTTTGTTTTCCAATTAAGGGGCAATTTAGCATGGCCAATCCACCTAACCTGCACATCTTTTTAAAAAATAAACTTAGAATGCCCAATTCAATTTTTCCAATTAAGGGGTAATTTAGCGTGGCCAATCCACCTACCCTGCACATCTTTCGGGTTGTGGGGACGAAACCCACATAAACACGGGGAGAATGTGCAAACTCCACACGGGCACTGACCCAGAGTCGGGATCGAACCTGGGACCTCGGTGCCGTGAGGCAGCGGTGCTAACCACTGTGCCACCTGTAACCTGCACATCTTTGGGTTGTGGGGGTGAAACCCACGCAGACATGGGGAGAATGTGCAAACTCCACCTGGACGGTGACCCAGGGCCGGGATTCGAACCTGGGTCCTCAGCGCCGCAGTCCCAGTGCTAACCACTGCGCCACATGCCACCCGAGAAGACTGATTTACAGTCTGCCTGACTTTCTTCTTTTTAAATATATATTTTGACTAGATTTTTCAATTTTTTTTTACAAATATCGCGACAAAGAATAAAAAGAAAGTAATAATGCAAAACAGGTACAGTGCAGAACAAGAATTCCTGTAAATATAGGAACAAAGATGACAGGATAAATTTAGAACAGTATGCTTGAGGAACTAGTGTCTCCAGTTTTGATATCGGATCAATCTAGTAACAAGTTAAGGTTAAGGGGGAAAAGAGGATAGGGCCATATAAGTACAAAAGGATACCACTTCAGGTCACACGCCTTCATGTACTGTGAGATCAAGACTTACAATATGGCTCATGGAAAGCCCAACAGGAGCAAGTCAGACAAAGTGGAGCTTATAAATTTAAGATAGTGGTCCCGTACTCTACAGAATGCATCAGGCATAGATCACAGATGTTATTAATTCCATAGGAATACATTCCATAACTAATTTGCGTCAGTTTTGAATTGGAGGATATTTGTCACTAATCCAGGAACGTAGGATATTCCTAAGAGCTGCAAAGTCGGGATATTGTACAGCCTTTTTTCATTGGCATCAGTAATTCTCCCATCTGGAAGATCCGGGATTAGGGACACAGGATTAAATTCTAAGGCTCTGTCAAAGATCTTCTCCAGCTCTCTGACCAAACCAATAGTATTGAATGTTAATACGGGCCCATACGCTGTGTATATAATCACCCTCAGCTACCAGGCACTTTAGGCACATCAAGGATATAGCAGGATCAAACCTGTGCTAAGACTAGGCATGATATGCAAGCAGTGCAGTACCTTATCTCCTTCATTTTATTACAAACAGATATCTTACTGGCATGATCCCATTTACTACTCCATGTCTCCTCAGCAATGTTAGTTGCCAAGTCTTTTTCCCAAGGCTACAAGGTATCCGATGTACTAACGTAAGGTATCATAAGGTAACATAAGGTATCCTAAAATTTGCTGATTATCTGTTTAGGCTCCACAGAATTTAGGATTTTCTCCACCTGGGAAATAGAGGAGTCAAGACATAAGATTGTCTTATTAAGGATAAAGTCTCTAAGTTGTAAATACTTAAGAAAAGTGACTTGGGATGTCAAATTGTTGGCACAGCTGCTCAAAGGAAGACAAGGAAACTTCTCTGAACATGTCTACCAGCCTATAAATGCCTCTATCCCTCCATGTATTGAATCCATGGTCCAGACGACCTGGCGGGAAGTCATGGCTGCCCTGGATGGGAGAGAGAGCAGAAGTCAGTTTCTAACTGGCAGACCAATCTCCACACCCTAAGAGTATTAATAACAAGATGGTCACATTTAGCAGAGCCTGCCCTAATGACTCCACAAAATAACAAGTCCTGCAGAGGGTAAACCTCCTGCTTCAATGTCGAGCCAAATGGAGGTAGGGTCCTTCTTAGCCCAGTCACTTATGAATCTGGGGCGAGAAGCCAGTTGATGCAGCCTAATATTCTGGATGCCCAGATCCCCCCTTGGCCCCCGAGAGCTGGGGGCATCTTTTAATTCCAAATACCAAGGGGCTGGTTTAGCACAGTGGGCTAAACAGCTGGCTTGTAATGCAGAACAATGCCAGCAGCGCGGGTTCAATTCCCGTACTGGCCTCCCCGAACAGGCGCCAGAATGTGGTGACTAGGGGCTTTTCACAGTAACTTCATTGAAGCCTACTTGTGACAGTAAGTGATTATTATTATCAAATAAATAGACAGATCATTATGCTGATCTCCTTTAAAGCTTTAGCTGACAGCAAGATTGGCAACATCTGCAGGGGGTATAACAATCTAGGCAATACATTCATTTTAATCAAAGCAATCCTGCCCAGCCATGAATCCAACAGGGATGAACAACAAGCCAAGTCCCACATAATAGAAGCAATCAACTGAGGGAAATTAGCTCCATACACTGCCTAAAAATTGGAGTAATTGTGACACCCATGTATCTAAACCCCAATGGGGACCAGCTAAAGGGGAAACTAGCAAGGGGGAGGTCCACCCCTCAACTGTCTCACTGGCATAGCCTCTGACTTTTGTAAAATTGATCTCGTAACCAGAGCAGGCACTAAATCCATCCACCATGTTAATGATACAGGGACTGAGACATCTGGCTTGCACACAAACAGCAGCACATCGTCCTCATGAAGTGTGTTGCTTGTCCCCACACCCCAACCCTAATATCAGGGGGTCCCGCTCAATAGGCTCCGCCAATGGCTCTATGGCCAGCGCAAATAACAAGGAGGATTGGGGGCAGCCCTGCCTCGTCCCTCTCTGAAGTCCAAGTTTTCAGACCTAAAGCCATTTGTGAGCACCACATGGTGCAACACCAGAATCCATTTAATATAGTCCTCACCCAGCCCGAATCTCCGCAATGTGTACACCAGATTATTCTACTCAACACAATCAAAGGCTTACTCCGCATCCAAAGAGATCACCAATCCATCCAGAGCTTGTTTCTGGGAAGCCTGAATCATTTAGCACAGTAGGCTAAACAGCAGGCTTGTAATGCAGAAAAAGATCAGCAGCGCGGGTTCAATTCCTGTACCGGCCTCCTCGAACAGGTGCTGGAATGTGGCGACTAGGGGCTTTTCACAGTAACTTCATTGAAGCCTACTTGTGATCATTATGTTCAGCGATCTCCTAACATTGTTGCTGAAGAATCTTGCCTTAATAAACTCAGTCTGATCCTCCTAAATAATTATCGGAAGGATACCCTCCAACCATCTCGACAGTACCTTAGACAACAATTTCAAATCAACATTCAACAGAGAGATTGGCCTATAAGAGGCACATTCCTCCAGATTTTTACTTGTCTTCCAAAACAGGGAGGTGTTGTTCTCCCGAAATGTCTGTGGCAACAGCCCTGCCTCAAAGGAGTGACAGTACATAACCCCAGTGGTTCCATCAACAGATCCTTAAACACCTCACACCCAAAACCATCTGACGCTGAGATTTTGCCGGGTTGAAGCTCCGTAATAATGGCAGCCACCTCGTCTTTAGAGATAGGAGCACTAAGAGCCAAGTACTGAACCTCCAACCCCGCAGGAAGTTCAAGGGAAGAGAAAACAACGTTCCATACCTGCCATCACCTCAGCAGACTAATCTGACTTGTATAACTCAGCTTAAAGATCCATGAAAGCCCCATTAATTCCCTCTGTCTTCATTAAAACCACACCCTCCCTGTCCCAGAACAACACACAGAACAAAAACTGTGCCACTGTCAAAAGTCCTGGAAAAATGAAGCTTGGTCTCACCATGCCGCACCAGACACTCAGGCAATCTTTAAAATTGTGGAAGCAAATGATTATAGGCCTGGGACATTGATTGTGCCTTGGCCTCAAAGACAGGGGGCTTCAGTCCCCGACCCCCTGCCGGGTTGGAGAATCGCCGGGGGCTGCCGTGAATCCCGCCACCGCCGGTTGCCGAAGTCTCCGGTACCGGATATTCGGCCGGGGCGGCAATCGGGCCGCGCCGGTTGGCGGGCCCCCCTGCTCGATTCTCCGGCCATGAGGCTAATGTACAACTCTTATTACTAAATATCATTTGTTTTCACTGATGAAATTTGTCAAAGTGCAGCTTTACAATTCCCAATTCAAATTTTCAGTTATTATAGAACTTATCTGATTTGTACACAGCATAACAAAGTCTGCTGTTTGTAACCTTACTTCTTAATAAACTTTATTCATAGTTTTTAGCCTGTATTCGAGGTACTGTCTCAGTATTCCCTGCCAGCTGGAAAGATCAAGAGTGTATGTTGTGTGTCCATTCAGTGGAATGGCAAATAAGCCTCTTCGTCACCCTGCGGCCTGATTTCCCAGATTAGTTTGCGTGTTCCAGAGGGAAAAATCATTTAAAACTTGGAAATGACTGGTACTGGCCAAATTGGTCTTGTACACCTGAACATGGAATTCCAGTATTACTGTTTATTACAATCACAGGAGTCCCGAGAAGGATTCAAATGGAAAGGTTTATTCAGCAAGCCAAAGCGAAGCCCCAAAGCAGCAAGGGGTACATCTACTCCCAGCCGGGACCAACCGCAGATGTTGGTTCCCTTCCCTGGCTGGCTTTTTGTTTTTTTACAGATTTTTTTTTTTTACTTTATCAGAGTTACAAAGCCAGAGCTCAGAGTGTGGACAGAGGCAAAGCCCTAATCCAGCTCCTTGCCTGCTCTAAAAAACAATTCAAATTGAATCCAATTCATGGTCCCCACAAGAGAGACATGCCAGATCCAGGCACTACACCTGACCTCACGCTCATCTTAGCTATTGGTAGGTTTTGAGGAGCCCCGCTGTTAGACGTCCGCCCCTCAGAGGGGGAGCTCGTATTCCACGAGCCCCAGGGGGAGATCAATCAGGGCGTCCCATGGGTCTCGTGGGGGCTATTAGGCCATTTTCTTTGACAATTTTGAATGGCTAAGGTCATGAGTCAGTTCATATGGTGGGCAGCACGGTGGCGCAGTGGTAGCACTGCAGTCTCGCGGCGCCGAGGTCCCAGGTTCGATCCCGGCTCTGGGTCACTGTCTGTGTGGAGTTTGCACATTCTCCCCGTGTTTGCGTGGGTTTCGCCCCCACAACCCAAAGATGTGCAAGGTAGGTGGATTGAATATGCTAAATTGCTCCTTAATTGGAAAAAATTAATTGGGCACTCTAAATTTATTTTTTTAAATAATTCAGTTCATATGGAATGAAGGTTATTCAGAGAGACATAATTTTGCATTGGAGCATGAGAGTAACATCCGATCAATTCAACTGAAGACCTACTCACGCTGCGATTATTTTCCATTAGCTGATTTGTTATCACCTACTTTGCATTTTCAGCTACGGTAAATTTCACCCTCAATAATGCAAAGCCTCCTGAGGTGAGAATGATCAAAATGTTATCCTGCTGAGAGGAGAGATTGTCTCAAGATTTGAAAGCAAGTAAATGGCCCTGGAAATGTTTTACTGACTTTGAGGAAGAAATAACATTGTGATGTAAGCACAACTCCAAGGTCCCAGGTTCAATTCCCGGCTTGGGTCACTGTCTCTGCGGAGCCTACACGTTCTCCTCATGCCTACGTGGGTTTCCTCCGGGTGCTCCGGCTTCCTCCCACAGTCCAAAGATGTGCAGGTTAGGTGGATTGGCCACGTTAAATTGCCCATAGTGTTCAAAAAGATTAGGTGGGGTTACGGGGTTGGAGGGATAGGGTGGAGGGTTGGTCTTTCCTGTGCGGACTCAATGGGCCAAATGGCCTCCTTCAGCACTGTAAATTCTATGTCTAACCCAAATTCATAAAGGTTTCTCCAGCGCGGGATTTATTTTTGAGGACAGTTGCAATGTTGGTTGCAGCATCCACCAGAGGAATGTTTCACAAATACAGCACACTGCATCTGCAAAACAACCAAGGTGACCCTCAGATGAATAAAGTGGAATAGTCCATCGCTAAAATCCTGGGGTACAGTCGCTGTTTCAAGTGCAGAATCTCAGTAATTCTATTTATTCCTAACTTACTGCATGCTCACGTTCTCACGCGCCTCTCAAAACATAAATGTGGCAATTCGAATTAACCTCTCCAATTAGTCTAGTCGTAACTCAGTGGTGTTAATGCAAACATTTTAATAACAGATGTCTGATTTAAAAGTGCACCTTGTTAACAGACCTTTAAAATGCCATAGCGATTAAGATCTGAATGTGCATGCAAAATACAAATGAGGTTAATTAAATGCAACAGGAAATTGAATTTACATTTTACTACACGCACAGCGAGGGCTGTGGTTTTGCAGTTTCTTTGCCAGCAATCATAATTTTTTCCATTGTCGTGGTCTCTCTACATTCCAGATAGCTAATGGTAGCCTCTAGTTATTAGTAGACCTGTAACATTTCACAACTTTTCTTTTCCCCGGTTAGGATTATTACACAGGCTTCGCCAACATTGTGGCAGCCACTGTTAGTTACATTGACACTGTTGTTGCCGGTCTATGTTCAATGTCAGCCATACTGACTTTCAACCTGTAACAGCTTATTTAAATTGTGTACTGATCCCCGTGGAGGAACTGTAGACCAAAAAACACCCAAATGATCCTCACCAAGGAGAAACAAGATCCCACTGTCTGTAGCTTTAATTTCAACAAAAATCAGAGCCAATGCAAATTCCACATGGATTAACAGGCAACAATACTTCAAATAAAAAGGTAAATTTTAGTTTAAATATTAGATGCAACAAAGATATATCTTTGTGATGAACCTAAGAAATTGTCATCTTTTATCGTTAGTATTTTTGCAGTAATATTAAAATGGGTTAAAATGCATGCAGACAGTATGTCTGGCAGAACTGTGATTAAAAGTGAGGTAATAGGTGATTTTTACAAGGACGTGTTTTGCTAATAGGTATTAAAAGCCATTTTACTTATTCGCAGATAGGGAACTACTGTAATGGTATAACAGCTTGAGCCTGGATAAACAAATCAGGACACATCTTGCAACAAGAGACAAAAGAATGCTGTGTGCTTTGTGTACAGTTGATGAGAAGCCAGGTCTGTCTGGAAAAAGTCCGTTTTTTTCCATGACTCTAAGCTGAGCAGAGGGTTTTGAGCTTGGTCGTAAAAAAGGGGTTCTCTCTCCAAGGTCTCTGCACCAAGATACACAAGTAAAACATGGTTGTTAACTTTATTCATAAACGGTATTTGAAATATCTGGGTTGCCAAATTGGAATGTAGAGACAGGTTTCAGGAAGCAAGTTAAGGTGCTGTTCCTGTACATGTAAAGATATTGCTTTGTTGCTAATGTGCTTAATTCTGTTTTCAAATTAAAGTCTGTGTTGATATAAAAGCTGTCTACTGGTCAGTATTATCATTCCTGTGATGCAGTAATATTTATTCATTGTTTTACCAAATGAAAATAGTTGGGTTCTTAGTCCAGGGTCTTAATCAAAATTGGGGTTCTGGTCCGGACCTGTAACATCTTACACAATGACAAGCAACTGCAACACTTCCCGCACAACTGTGTCACTGTGTAGCTAGACAATATGCTGTTATTCATTCATACAGTATAGGTCAGGAGTCCTTTCCGACAACAGCTTTCACCGTTGTGTTTCTCAGGCACGATTATCATCAGCAAGGCGCACTACAAGAAACCCTTGCTCCGTCAGGTCACAAAAAGCCCTGGTGTTGTAGCTTTCCAGAGTTCCTTTTCAACCAACTGACCAATAACACCCCAGTTCATTGATTGGCCATTTCTGGTACACATCCAACTCTTTAGTTTCTCTGAGCTATTGACAAAGCTTTCCAGATTTCAGCCATTTATAGCCAGCTCACATGGTACTACCAAGAGCTCTTGTCTCAATTTCAGCCAAACAGAAAATCTGAGAGTTGCTCACTGAGATAATGGGCACGGACTACCGGCCACGTTCCGTTGGAACTAGGGCAGGACGTGGCCAGTAGGTCTCGGTGGAGGCTTCCCCAGGATTCCCGATGGCTGTTATGCCTCATGTGAACTAACCAGTCTCGCACGATTAAGTGAATTTAAGAGCCCATTTAGCTGTGCTCACTCTAGATCTAATGGCCACCTGGTATCCATCAGCTCCGCTGGGGAGACCCCAGCCAGGCGGCATTCAGTACTAGTCCCCACGAACGGGGACCAGGCGCAACAGTACCAAGAGGGCCAGGCAATCAGAGGCCCCCGAGTGGTCGGCCTCTGGGGAGGGTGGCATCCTGGCACTGCTGGTGCCACCCAGGCACCTTGATACTGCCTGGCTGGCACCCTGGCAATGCCACCCATGTGCCAGCATGGTGCTGTCAAGGTCCCCAGGTGGCACTGCCCAGGTGTCAGGCTGGCATTTTTCCCAAGCTGGGACTGGGAATGGGGATGCCCTGTCCATATGAGGTAGGGTGGGCCCAATGGCCCCTTATAGGTGGGTTGGGGCATTGGGGGGATCCGGTGTTGAGAGACCGAGACGCCATTTAAAATGACATCCTGATCTCGCCCTGCACGCAAGAGCTCTGCGCACCGGAGTTCCTCCGTTTAGGAATTGATGCTGAGTGCAGCCTCGGGATGAGGGGTGGGGTACCGGTGTTCCCCACCGGGACTCTAAAGATAAACAGAGTGCTGTTAGATAGCAGGATTGATCTAGGCGCTACTTTCGTTTTTAAAGCTATCAACCACTATGGAAATTGTGCTTTTATGAACCATGCTCCATATCTTCTTTAAGACACTGCTCAAAAAAATTTACGAAGCATTTGGTTGCTTGTCCTAATGTCTCCAACTTTGGCTCGGGTATCAATTTCTAGCTAATTACACTCCTGTGAATTAAGGACATTTTACTACATTCAGTGCATTATATCAGTAATAGGCAACTTAGGCTAGTGAGTGGGTGGCAGGAGTACCCTCCCCCTACCCCTCAGTTAGCTGCACGATTGAAATCGAGATTGTTCACGAACTATGACTCCCATGAATAAGATTAAATACATTTAATACATGCGAATACCTCATAACAAGTTATAGAAAATGCTTTATCATTCATGTATTGATAAAACTGTCATCAACTTTAAGTGGTAAAAACAAAAGAAATATTTACCCTGCAGAGGGAGGGTATTGCAATCACAGTCAACGTTGTGCGCAGTCAGCCATGCACCTCACTACATGTGCCCTTGCATTAAGTGCGTATCAGTTATACTGGTGGGAACCAGCAGAATGTGGCAACTCTACGGTGGACAACAATCAACAAAATGTCTCGTGGGCCACACTCAGAACCCCGATGGGCCACATGTGGCCCCTAGGCCGCAGGTTTCCCACCATTGCGTTATATGAATGCAGGTTGTTGTCCGGAATCCCTTTCTGCATCTTATTAGAGATGGATGGTATTCTTCTACAGTCATATCGTATGAATAGAACTGTTAATAACGTCCTCCTTGCACAGAAGGGGCAGCACGGTAGCATTGTGGATAGCACAATTGCTTCACAGCTCCAGGATCCCAGGTTCGATTCCCGGCTTGGGTCACTGTCTGTGCGGAGTCTGCACATCCTCCCCGTGTCTGCGTGGGTTTCCTCCGGGGGCTCCGGTTTCCCTCCACAGTCCAAAGATGTGCAGGTTAGGTGGATTGGCCATGATAAATTGCCCTTAGTGTCCAAAATTGCCCTTAGTGTTGGGTGGGGTTACTGGGTTATGGGGATAGGGTGGAGGTGTTGACCTTGGGTAAGGTGCTCTTTCCAAGAGCCGGTGCACACTCGATGGGCCGAATGGCCTCCTTCTGCACTGTAAATTCTATGAAATCTATGAAAAATAACAACATTTAACATTTGAATGCATATTCTCTTCCCCTACTCTACCCTTTTCCCTCACTTCTTCAATTGTTAAAGTGAACGCATCTCCTAAGTCCTTCAATAAACCTTCTCTTCAGGGAGAACAGCAAGCTGCAAAGTTACTACAAGTTAACGTTGTTTTCGCAAAAGTAACACCCCTTCAAATATGAGGTTTGTTTAGGATAGACACCATACTGTCATCTTATCGTGATGTTCAATGTCAAGGACTTCCCACTTGACATTGGAGGATCAAACACAATTAAATGATAGTGATGACCTTAGAAACAACTTGTTTATGGATGACGCAAAATTGCTTGTAATAATATGTTATTGAGAAAAATAAAAGCAGCAGAGATCAAAAGTGACACATCAAAGAATGTACCCCATAAATATTCAATCAAATAGAAGTGTTTCACTCCTTTGGGAGCTCCCTGAATTAGAAGCTTTTCTGTGCACCTGCTTGCATTAGGAATCTGAGTTCTGTAATAATATGAATAGAGTGAAGCACAGGCAAGAATAAAGTGAGGTGAGGCAAAGTGAAGCTAATTGATCCACCCACTGTGCTATGGCATTAAACCTTTGGTCTGCTCATTTGCTGAATGACTGAACAATGAGCCCAAGCGAAAAGAGAATAGCAGTGACGGGGAGAACTGGAAGATAGAGTCATAGAGGTTTACAGCATGAAAACAGGCCTTCGGCTCAACTTGTCCATGCGCCCAGCTTTTACCACTAAGCTAGTCTCAATTGCCCGCATTTGGCCCATAACCCTCTATATCCAGCTTTCCCATATAACTGTCTAAATGCTTTTTAAAAGACAAAATTGTACCCACCTCTACTACTGCCTCTGGCAGCTCGTTCCAGACACTCACCACCCTCTGTGTGAAACAATTGCCCCTCTGGACCCTGTTGTATCTCTCCCCTCTTACCTTAAAACTATGCCCTCTAGTTTTAGACTCCCCTACCTTTGGAAAAGGATGTTGACTATCTACCTCATTATTTTGTAGACCTCTATTAGTTCACCTCTAAGCCTCCTACGCTCCAGGGAAAAAATGTCCCAGTCTATCCAGCCTCTCCTTATAATTCACACCATCAAGTCCCGGTAGTATCCGAGTAAATCTTTTCTGCACTCTTTCTAGTTTAATAATATCCTTTCCATAATCGGGTATTCCAAGAGTGGCCTTACTCATGTCTTGTACAACTTCAGCAAGATGTCCCAACTCCTGTATGCAATGTCCTGGCCAATGAAACCAAGCATGCTGAATGCCTTCTTCACCACCCTGCCCACCCGTGACTCCACTTTCAAGGAGCTATGAACCTGTAGTCTTAGATCGCTTTGTTTTATAACTCCCCCCAACTCCCTACCATTAACTGAGTAGGTCCTGCCCTGATTTGATCTAACAAAATGCATCACCTCACATTTATCTAAATTAAACACCACCCACCATTCATCAACCCATTGGCCCAATTGACCAAGATCCCGTTGCGATCCTAAATAACCTTCTTCACTATCCACCATGCCACCAATCTTGGTGTCATCTGCAAATTTACTAACCATGCCTCTTAAATTCTCATCCAAATCATTAATATAAACAACAAATAACAGTGGACCCAGCCCTGATCCCTGAGGCACACTGCTGGTCACAGGCCTCCAGTTTGAAAAACAACCCTCCACAACCACCCTTTGTCTTCGGTCGTCAAGCCAATTTTGTATCCAATTGGTGACCTCACCCTGGATCCTGTGGTATTTAACCTGATGCAACAACCTACCAAGCATTACCTTGTCTAAGGCCTTGCTAAAGTCCATGTAGACAATGTTGACTGCACTGCCCTCATCGACCTTCTTGGTCAAAAAAACTCAATCAAATTCTTGAGACATGATTTTCCACTCACAAAGTCATGCTGACTGTCCCTAATCAGTCCTTGTCTCTCTACTTGCCTGTCTCTCAGAATATCTTCGAACAACTTACCCACCACAGACGTTAGGCTCAGTGCTCTGTAGTTCCCAGGCTTCTCCCTGTAGCCCTTCTTAAACAAAGGCACAACATTTGCTACCCTCCAATCTTTAGGCACCTTACCTGTGGCTGTCGACGATTCAAATATCTCTGCGAGGGGACCTTTAATTTCCTCCCTGGCATCCCACAGCGTCCTGGCATAGATTTAGAATCATACGATTTACAGTGCAGAAGGAGGCCATTCGGTCCATCAATCCTGCACCAGCCCTTGGAAGGAGCACCCTACTTAAGCCCACACCTACATCCTATCACAGTAACCCCACCTAACCTTTTTGGACGTTGAAAGAGGCCCCCACGGTGATTCTCCACGGTCGACCGGCCCAGTTCCTCCGAGTTCCGCCGGCGTGGTTCCCATATGGTTCCACCCGGCGGGAGCTCGGACCCGCGGTCGCGGTGGTCATCCTGGTGAGGGGGGGCGGTGGGAGCAGACTTCGGGGGGGGGCAGACCAGTGGTTCCCAATCGCTAAGTGTGCAACGATAAAAGACTCAAAGTGATTAAAAATTCATGTAATTAAACTAAAACTAACCGGCTTCAGCTGTGTGGTCAGCATCTCCAAAACCTGGGCCTCCCGCGCATGCGTGGCTGGGAACGAGCCGCACAAGCGTGGTTTAGATTTTTTTATGTCGCTCAGGCCCATGCTCATGACCAACAGGACTAGGAGCTGAAGTTAAAGGTCCCCCTGCGCCTCAAAAGGGGCTCAGAAACCCCAGGAGAAGCGAGAAAGACAGGAAGAGGTCAAAGAAAAACACAGGACAGAGGACAGGGAGGAGTTACAACAAAGCTCCCGGTAAGGGAAGAAGATAGAGGTGTGCCCCAAAATATTTTTATCGTTTCAAGGCAGGATTCTCAGGTCCGCCGGCCGTGTGTCTCTCAGCAGCGCGCCGCTCGCTGCTGACGGGATTCTCTACTCCCGCCACTTGTCAATGGGATTTCCCAACTCTGCTTGGAAAACCCCCGGTCGGGGTGTACTGCCAGCGGGAAAAGAGGATTCCAACGGCCGGAGAATTCCAACCTAGAGGTGTGCCATTAAATACAGAAGGTTGGGAACCACTGCTGTAGCCTATAACTAGCCTAGGCTGCGGCCATTGTAAAGTGACCATCAGAACAGTGACCACGACACCACACAACCCTGCCTTGGCAATCTCTGCAAGACGTGCCAGATCATCGGCATGGATACCACCATTACACGTGAGAACACCACCCACCAGGTACGCGGTACATACTCGTGCGATTCGGCCAACGTTGTGTACCTCATACGCTGCAGGAAAGGATGTCCCGAAGCGTGGTACATTGGCGAGACCATGCAGACGCTGCGACAACGAATGAACGGACATTGTGCGACAACCAGCAGGCAGGAATGTCCCCTTCCAGTCGGGGAACACTTCAGCAGTCAAGGGCATTCAGCCTCTGATCTCCGGGTAAGCGTTCTCCAAGGCGGCCTTCAGGACGCGCGACAACGCAGAATCGCCGAGCAGAAGCTTATAGCCAAGCTCCGCACACATGAGTGCGGCCTCAACCGGGACCTGGGATTCATGTCGCATTACATTCACCCCCCACCATCTGGCCTGCGAAATCCTAACAACTGTCCTGGCTTGACACAATTCACACCTCTTTAACCTGGGGTTACCCATCTCTGGATCGGTAAAGATTTAATCACCTGCTAATGGTCGCATTCCAAGCATTGTCTGGCGTCTTTGAATCTGTCTATATATATGTTTCTGGAACATACCTCTTCATTCACCTGAGGAAGGAGCAGCGCTCCGAAAGCTAGTGACATCGAAACAAACCTGTTGGACTTTAACCTGGTGTTGTAAGACTTCGTACTGTGCTCACCCCAGTCCAACGCCGGCATTTCCACATCATTGTAAAGTGAGTTAGCCTTCCATATTCAGTATCCAAAAAACAAAACTATCTGAAATCCGAAAGGCAATAGGCCTCGAGGGTTTCAGATAGCGGATACGTGACTTGTGTTGTCCCTCTCATAGTGTCCCGCTAAATGCTATCTTAAATAATCTATCCATATTGCTTCAATATTGGTAAAGCTACGGAATGATAGAAAGGAAATTCCTAACAAATGCAATAAAGTGTAGCATAGTAGCAGTGAACTCCATCCACCTTTAAGTCAAGGGCAAAATACACAAAATAGAGAGTCTTCTGCTAATTACTACAGAATAGTCATCTATCTTAAAATAGTCCCCTGCAACTTGAGGGAAAAATAAATGTTTCAAAGTAAGGCAGATGCTGTTAAGTGGCAATCCTGGTGCTCAAATGCTTGCAATCACCGCCAATATGTAAATGGGTTTTTGAATAAAATAATCAGCAGATTCTTCAATAAATCTCAAGAAAGAGAGAGGATTAATTCAAGTCCTTGTTCGCAGGCCGCATTCCTTCCTTTTCTCACTTGTTGCTCTGGTAATTTTCACGTGGCGATAGGATGGTTCTGTATAACTGCGGAACAATTCAACAGTCAGCAGCCGCCTGCCAGATAGTTATTTTTCTTCAGCAAAATTAAATTGGCCAACATTTCTATCATATTTCTTGAAGGGACGAAAGGGTCTACAGTTCTCAGCAACAAAGGTTTGAAAAGCCTAAACAAGAGTACATTTGTATCAAGCCCTTAAATCAAGATAAATATGAAAAGTCTGCTTTTGTACTGAGTGCATCCACTCATCCTCGAGACTTTACTCTAGGAGTTGGCACAGAAAATTTTCCTTCCCACCAAAATTCTCCTCTTCCCCAGAATTAAGATATGGTAAATTTATGTGTAAATCCTAAAAAAGAGCAATTGGGGATTTCCAATGGGCACGGGATCTTAGAAAATGAAAGAAGGTGATTGTGGTGTTGGGTGCTCTGAGGTACAGATGAACCAACACGGTTGCGATTGGTACGACGCAGTTTTATTCCAACTTGTTATTTACAGATCTGTCTTGGTACTCAGCACGTGGTGACTGTTTGAGTGTCTTGTTAATCAGGTCCAGTCCTTGTCCTTGTCTTTAGATGGACTGTCCACCAGGTGTCGTGTTTCTTGTCTTATACTGTGTCTGCTCTTGTCTGTGATTGGCAGTCGTGTTATGTGTGCTAATTGGTCTGTTGGTCTATCTATCATGATGTGTGTGTTTGAATATCATGACAGTGATCAAGTAACATAAGGTTTTTTTAAAGATGTCAAATCATTTTGGTAGTCAGAGGGTGGTGAAGATTAAGGAGAAATGGGAAGGGGGGTTGGGAGGGGAGATCAACTGGGGAGTATGGACTGTGTAGGGTAAACAGGACCTCATCCTGTGCAAGGATGAGCCTGATACACTTTAAGGTGCTGCACAGGGTGCATATGACTCGGGCGAGAATGAGTGGGTTCTTCCAGGGGGTAGCAGATGAGTTTGAGAGGTGTGGGCGGGGGCCAGCGAATCATGTGCACATGTTTTGGGGTTGCGAAAAATTGGGAAGATTCTGGGCGGGAGTGTACGCCATCTTAGCCAGGACAGTGGAGGAGGAGGTGGACCGGGACCCTTTGGTGGTGATATTTGGGGTTTCTGAGAAGCCGGAGCTCATGGAGAGGAGGAAGGCCAATGTCATGGCCTTCGCCTCTCTGATTGCACGGCGACGAATTTTGCTGGAGTGACGGTCAGCATCGCCACTGGGGGTAGCGGCTTGGTTAGTTGACCTGTACCACTTCCTGCGGTTGAAGATAAAGTATGAGTTAAGGGGCTCTGCAGAGGGGTTTGAGAAAAGATGGGGGGTGTTTGTGACCGTGTTCGAGGAGCTGTTCGCCGCAGGAGGGGGAGGGGAGGGTGAAAAAGGGGGAAAACTTTGTACATAGTGGACAGTTGATTGCTGGAAAGTATGTTTCCCGGGGTGTTTGTTTGCTGTAACCTGTTTTGGTACATGTTTGTAATAAAATACATTAAAAATTTGGTAATCAAAACATGACTAGATGACTGCGCAACAAGTTAGGTTTCAACACTTGTGATGCCCTATTGTTTCTTCACTGACCAGACAGTAAGAGAGTGCTGTTAGTCGATAGCTCTGCCAGACGACTAGCAATTCTATCAGTTGTCTTTTTGTTTGATTTGATTTATTATTGTTACATGTATTGTTTCTTGCATGCTGTACAAACAATGCATAGCGTACATAGGGAAGGAAGGAGAGACTGCAGAATATAATGTTACAGTTATAGCAAGGTGGAGAGGAAGATCAACTTAATACGAGGTAGGTCCATTCAAAAGTCTGATGGCAGTAGGGAAGAAGCTGTTCTTGAGTCGGTTGGTACGTGACCTCAAACTTTGGTATCTTTTTCCTGACGGAAGAAGGTGGAAGAGAGTATGTCCGGGGTGAGTGGGGTCCTTAATTATGTTGGCTGCCTTTCCGAGGCAGCGGGAATTGTAGACAGAGACGATGGATGGGAGGCTGGTTTGCGTGACGGATTGGGCTACATTTAGACCTCTTGTCATTTCCTGCGTTCTTGGGCAGAGCAGGCTCCATACCAAGCTGTGATACAACCAGAAAGAATGCTTTCTATGGTGCATCTGTAGAAGTTGGTGAGAGTCATAGGTGACATGCCAAATTTCCTTAGTCTTCTGAGAAAGTTGAGTCATTGGTGGGCTTTCTTAACTAGAGTGTCGGCATGGGGGGACCAGGACAGGTTGTTGGTGATCTGGACACCTAAAAACTTGAAGCTCTCGACCCTTTCTACTTCGTTCCCATTGATGTAGACAGGGGCATGTTCTCCACTACGCTTCCTGAAGTCGATTACAATCTCCTTCGTTTTGTTAACATTGAGGGTGAGATTATTGTTGTTGCACCAGTTCACCAGATTCTCTATCTCATTCCTGTACTCCGTCTCGTCATTGTTTGAAATCCGACGCACCACTGTGGTGTCATCAGCAAATTTGAAAATCGAGTTGGAGGGGAATTTGGCCACACAGTCATAGGTGTATAAGGAGTATAGTAGGGGGCTGAGGACACAGCCTTGTGGGGCACCGGTGTTGAGGATGATCGTAGAGGAGGTGTTGTTGCCTATCCTTACTGATTGTGGTCTGTGGGTTTGAAAGTTCAGGATCCAGTCACTGAGGGAGGAGCCGAGGCCAAGGCCACGGAGTTTGGAGATGAGTTTCGTAGGAATGATGGTGTTGAGGGCTGAGCTGTAGTCGATAAATAGGAGTCTAACATAGGTGTCTTTGTTATCTCGGTGTTCCAGGGTAGAGCGCAGGGCCATGGAGATGGCGTCTGCTGTGGACCTGTTGCAGCGGTAGCAAACTAGTGGATCAAGGCAATCTGGAAGGCTGGAGTTGATTCGTGCCATGACTAACCTTTCAAAACACTTCAAAATTATGGATGTCAGAGCCACTGGACGATAGTCATTAAGGCACGCTGCCTGGCTTTTTTCTGGTAGCGGGATGATGGCCGTCTTCTTGAAGCAGATAGGGACCTCAGATTGTTGTAAAGAGAGGTTGAAGATGTCTGTGAATACCCCCGCCAGCTGATCCGCGCAAGACCTGGGTGCTCGTCCGGGTACCCCATCCGGGCCAGTGGCTTTCCGAGGGTTGACCTTCGAGAAGGCTGCTCTGAAATCTGCAGTGGTGATCTCAGATACAAGTTCATCCGAGGCTTCTGGGATGGAGGGCTCGCTCTCGCTGACCTCTTGTTCAAAGCGTGCATAGAATGGGTTGAGCTCATCAGGGAGGGGTGCGTTGGAGCCGATGATTTTACATGCCTTCATCTTGTAGCCCGTGATGTCTTGCAGATCTTGCCATAGTCGGCGGGGGCCCGTGTGGGACTCGAGCTTGGTCCGGTACTGTCTTTTGGCATCTTTGATGGATCTCCTTAGATCATATCTGGCTTTCTTGTAGAGGTCAGGGTCGCCTGACTTGAACGCCTCAGACCTAGACTTCAGCAAGCAGTGGATATCCCTGTTCATCCAGGGTTTCCGGTTGGGAAACACGCGGATTTGCTTCTTTGGCACACAGTCTTCTACACACTTACTAATGAAGTCAGTTACTGTAGCGGCGTACTCGTTCAGGCTGGTCGCAGAGTTTTGAAATACTGACCAGTCCACTGACTCTAAGCAGTCCCGTCGGAGATCATCCGATTCTTCAGACCAACAATGCACAACTTTCTTTGACGGATTCTCCCGCTTCAGTTTTTGCTTATAAGCCGGGAGCAGGAGTACAGCCTTGTGGTCAGATTTGCCAAAGTGTGGCCGGGCGATAGAGCAGTAGGCATGTTTGATATTTGTGTAGCAGTGGTCCAGGATGTTTGGGCCTCTGGTGGAACAGGTGATGTGTTGGTGGTAACTTGGTAGTACGCTCTTGAGCTTGGTCTGATTGAAGTCCCCAGCTACAATGAACAAGGCCTCGGGATGTTTTGTTTCAAGGCTATTTGTGGTGGTGAATATTTTGTCCTGTGCGATTTTCACATTCGCATGGTGTGGGATGTAAACTGCCTTCAGGATAACGGAGCAGAACTCCCACGAAAGGTAGTAGGGGCGGCTTTTAGCGTCAGGTATTGTAGGTCTGGGGAGCAAAAACTCGCCAGTGTTGCTACATCTAGGCACTAGGAGCGTTGTTTAGGAGGCAGACCCCACCTCCACTAGCATTGCCTGAGACCGCCGTACAGTCCATTCGGTGGATTGAGAAGCCCTCTGGTTGTGGGGCACAGTCCAGTGAAGCAGGAGTGAGCCATGGCTCCGTGAAACAGAGCACACAGCAGTCTCTCAGTTCTCTTTGAAATGTGAGTCTGACTTTAAGTTCGTCGAGTTTGCTTTCTAGAGATTGGACATTAGCTCGGAGTAAGCTAGGCAGAGGGGCTTTGGGGCCATGTTGACTCACTCTCGCCTGCAGGCCTGCACGTTTTCCACGCTTCCTGGAGTGACGGCGTCTTTTCGAGCCTGGGAGACGGTGAGAGTATGCAGTGTTAAGGGTATAGTTGTGTCCAATGAGGTTCTTCACTCTGGTCGGTGCGTGGGTGGAGGATTTGTTGCGTTGCTTGCGGTTCCTGCCTCGGAAGATGGGTCTGCGTGGTCGAGCGTTCCGGGTCGCTGCCGGGCTGCGGTTTGTCTTCACAGGTCAGTGGATGTCCAGACCATGCTTCTGCGTGGATGGGGTGAAGGCCGGTAAGTGGATGACGTCTCTGGGGTCGCGGTTGGGGATGAGGCGATGGCTGGGTCCGTGTGTTGGGGTCCGCAGGGTCCTTTCCAGATCGCGATCTTTCTTCAGAGGATGGAGGATCTCTAGACCTGTAAGTAAATTTAAAAGAGCAGTATTAGTAATTGGATAACTGGATAAGAAATGGTTGTCAAACATGGATAACTGCATCTACCAATTTATTGAGGTATTCTAGTTAATCGAAAGTTAATGAAGAGAAAAAAAGACTAACAATTTTAAAATTGCTTGTGCAATACTTCCATTTTCAATTTAACCAATCATTCTGAGGTGATGCATAGGGGGGGGATGAATAGGTAAGACAGTGGGTGGAATTTAATGCCATCCCACAGGACGGGTAGGGGCCCTGTCATCTTCCTGCCTCTGCCCAATTACATGTGTGGCACATGGACAATCTTCTCGCCCCAACATCTATTTAAGCCCTTAAGTGGACATTGCCCACTTAAGGGTCACATTCTGCCACCGTTGGTATTGGCCTAGCCGTGTGCAGGTGACTTGCCATGCAGGAAGCCCGAAAGGTTGTTGTCTTTCATTGTGGACGTCCAGGGATGGGGGGGAGGGGGGGGGGGGCTCATTCAAAGGACTCAGTGCCTGGTCAAGGGTCTTGGCATCAGGAAAGGGGGGGGAGATGCTGAGAGGGGGGGGGGCTCATTCAAAGGACTCAGTGCCTGGTCAAGGGACTTGGCATCAGGAAAGGAGGGAGATGCTGAGATGCTAAGAGCCACACTCCCTCTTGCTGCCAACTCCCTTCCCCACTCCACCTCCGTGACCGGCTCCCACCATCATTAACCTGTGCCCTGGCTTCATGACGATACTGGGCCTCAGGTAAGTGTAGGATCGTCAGGGCCAGCTCCTCCTCAGTGCCACTGGCAAACAATGAAGAGCTACCAGTCTCTGATTGGCCAGCAGCTCTCGGCAGGCAGAACATCCGCCCTCAGGTCCTTGATCCAGGAGAAGGCCTGCCACGGCTCCCCAGTTAAGTACTTGATTGGCATTCGGCAGGCCTTCCTGGAAAGAGATGAGACTGTGCTCTTGCTGGTTCTGTAGCTGGTGTGCAAGACCCTCTCTACCTTGTCTCCATTAAATATGCCCAATGAGCGGGAATGACGGAGAAGAATTAGAGGATGTGGCCAAAGGTTTACAGGAGCCCTTAAAAATGAAGAGCAATTCATGAAGAGATCATTATTAACAAGGGTGTGATGGGTGATGATGCAGAAAAGATAACAGGGGATTCACAGCAGGCCAGAGTCAGAAGAGCAGAGAATACGAGGTAGATGTAGAGTAGGTTACAGATGTAGTGTGAACTAAGACTGTGGAAGGAACTTAGGGATTAGGAGCAGAAGTAGGCAATTCAGCCCCTTCGTGCCTGGTCCACTATTTAATTAGATCATGGCTGATCTCTTCCTGATCTCAAAGCCACGTCTCTACCTCTTCCCCATATTCCTTTCATCTGTTTTCAAAATCAGAACTATACTATTTTCCCCTTGAAACCATTTAATGATTCTGACTCCACCGTATGGGCAGCACAGTAGCACAATGGTTAGCACTGTTGCAGTGCTTCACACTGCCAGGGACCTGGGTCCGATTCCCGATTTGGGTCACTGTCTGGGCGGAGTCTGCACGTTCTCCCCGTGTCTGCGTGGGTTTCCTCCGGGCGCTCCGGTTTCCTCCCACAAGTCCCGAAAGACGTGCTTGTTAGGTGAATTGGACATTCTGAATTCTCCCTCAGTGTACCCGAACAGGCGCCATAGCGTTCGACGAGGGGTTTTCACAGTAACTTCATTGCAGTGTTGAAGTAAGCATAATTGTGACACTAATAAAGATTATTAGTATTACTATGGGGCAACAAGTTCCACAAATTCACCACCCTCCTCATCTCAGTTTAAAATCTACCGCCTCTCAACCAATGTCTGTAACCTCTTGTTCTAGGTTGCCCCGCAATGGGGAACATTTGGTCTAAGTTTACTTTATCAATCACTTTTAGTATTTTATACACCTCAATCAGATCCCCTCTTATCCTTCTAAACTCCAGCAAGTATAAGCCCAAACTGTTTAATCTCTCCTCATACGTCAACCGTTCGTCCCTGGAATCAATCTGGTGAACCTCCTCTGAACTGCCTCCAATGGCAACACATCTGCCTCAAATAAGGAGACCAAAACTGGACACAATACCCCAAATGTGGTCACGCCAACACCCTATACAATTGCAACAATACTTCTCTACTTTTGAACTCCAGTCCTTTTGCAAAAAATGCTCACATTGCATTTGCCTTTCTCACTACGTTTGTACCTGCACACAGACTTTCGGCGATTCATGAACAACCACATCCAGGTCCTTCTGCCCAGGCGCATTTTAAATCTTCTTTCCATTTAGGTAATAATTTGCCTGACTACTTTTTCAGCCAAAATGGATAACCTCACAGTTGTCTACATTAAACTCCATCTGGGAGTGGTAAACATATACGAGAACTTTGAAGGCCATATTCTGAGGCATAAGAAACTAGCAGAGGTTGGGAAGAGGGAGGAGGGTGGGGTAAGTGGCCTTACACTCAATGCCAGTAGTGGAGTTCTGGAGATTCTGTAGGCTGTAGCTCAAAAGTCTGATGAAGAGCATGTAGTGTTCAATTGTTCTGTGTTTGATTATGTGAGTCCGTTTACTATTAGTGCTCACTGTGCTTGATGGGTTAAGCCTGGGTGTGCACTCAGCGAAAAGTAAACAAAGCTGTAGAAAGAGCAGGAAGCTAGAGGTGAAGCATGGAGTAGACATTTTAAAGCACTGCAGTTTAATATTGGCTACACACTGGTGTCATCTCTGCAGTGCTCTGACAGAGATAAAATATACAACTAAAGGAGGGGGAGAAGTCAAGCCTGATGATAATTTTAATCACAGAATTAGAGACTGCAGTGCTATTCAAGTGAATTTAAATTGTGTTGCAACATAAGCAGATGTGAAATTTGACATCCAGAAGATTCAACCTCTAAACAACCAAAGTTGACAGGAAGGAAAAGACCAGCCAAGCCATCAGATCTGCACTGTTGAAGCATCATGATCAGACACTTTCTACCACTCCTCTCTGCAGGTAAACTCCTCGGGAAAGCAACAAAAAAAACAGGCACAAAAAGCCAGGGGCAATAAGGGAATTTGGAGAGGAAATAAGGGAATTTCCTCCCCAAACAAAACCAATGATCAAAACCAATCCAAGAGATCACATGGACCAAGCATTACTTCAAAGACACCCCATTCTACACGGTGCAATCTCTGCCCCAATCACAAACTAGTCTAGCTCTCTCTTGAAGGCAAACAGAGATTCAGCGCCCACCATACCAGCAAGCAATGTATCCCATTGGATCATTACACTCGGAAAAGATATACATCCAACCTATACATCCAGCGTGGATGCATAATGGGAGATTCAGATTGAGCAAGCAGCCAGGAAAAGGGAACAATTGTAACGGGATAAGTTTGCAACTAAGTGCGAATGGAGTTCTGGAGACCTTAGTGAAATCGCTCTGCTTTTCTGAATTCCAGATTAAATTTAGCTCGATCGACCTTTGGATGCCTGTCTAGTTTCTGCTTGGAAGAAAGAAGAAACTCTAAAAGCCCAGAGCATTACAATTATGATCAGTCTGAACTATAACAGCTGAGGATTAGGCATGGGTTTAGCATTAAAATGTTTCTATCCTTGTCTGTTAAAAAATCTCATTCTGCATTGCTGGAAAATTTAAGCTCGAACTTCTCAGTTCAGTCCCGTGCCAAGCTTAGAAAGAAATTGTCACATTTGCTGCATGTGGCATTACGGTGTGAAAGCGTCCCCTGTATTACTGCCAATTCATTTTAATTTCTGACATTCTGCCTGTGATTGCGGTTTCATTAAGCTGTCAGAATGTTGTGCATTGAATCTTTTAATGTGCAAGATTCTGAAGAGATCTTGCTTTACATTACTCTGTGGGTAAGTCAGATCTGTCAATTTAATTCTCAATGGAATTTGCAATTAATTGACAATTAAATTTTGATGCTATGTTACTCGGGATTGAATAATCCCCCCCACTCCACACATCCCAACCCCACAGTGAGTCACTTCCGCTATGTATTTAAATGCACACTATTAAACCCCACAGAGGCAACCTGCCCTCACCTTCCTGCTCTATGTAGTTTGTAAAGATATTATTCTGAGAAAAACCACAGGATGCTGAAGGTAGTATAATGGATTTACTAGATTCCACCATTGCCCCAGTAAAGGTCACTATTTCTTGACAAACTGAATCTTTCACCCCGACGTTCTGGTTTTCGGAACGTTCACCCAGATACATTCAAAATCAACGGCAAAGCATAATAATGATACTTCAAACCATCAAGTATTTATTAAAGGGACAAAATTGGCAGTTCCTCAGTCATCGTTGCTGCACTTGATACTCAAAACAGGCAGCCGGCTGTCAAAAAAGCATACTAAATGAGCGACTATGTGGCTTAATGGTACTTGAAGAATGAATCTGAAGCATCCATTCATCATCTGAGAGGCATAGGCGTGGGCAAAGGGTTGGAAGACAACTTAAGTGGCTGCAGAGATTAGACTAATGGGAGCTGAAGGCTCCTTTATTCAGGTTTACGCTCTGAATTAGTGAAAGAGGCATGAAAATACAATGGGTGCGGTTTTGAAAAGGGGACCCCACATGAAGCGATGATGTAAGACTAAAGCCCCTGCTTAAACTGCAGGCTTGCAAACACTAGCAGAAAAAAACAGATGACAGCGGAGATGTGTAAACTCTCACGTCCCTCCGAATGTTGTGCTTCCTTCACTCTACAACTGGGCGAGTATGGCAGATCAGGCCACAGACTCTCCCATTTTGCAATCAACTGATTTGACAAGGGCTGGTAGCCTTCTGAGGAACAAATAGCTTTTCTTAAATTTTGTGGCTGAAACGTCCTCTTTAATGAGTTTAGATTTCCCCTCTCTTTCCATCCGATTCAGCCTTGCGCAGCAGGTGGAAGACCCGCCAGATCCTCTAAAAACGTTTGAAACTGGGCACATGGAAGTGGGAAAAAGAGTGGCCTGAGGTAATTCTGACTTTGGCTCCTTAACCTCCCTATCAAAAGGAACCTGACTCATGTCTCTTTAAGTTAGGGTTAGCCCAAAACATGGAGGACTTGTAATCAAACGCATTCTGGTGTGATCCTATTAATGCATCATGTAAACAGCTAGCTAAAACCTGACCAAGACTGCAAGAAAAGGTGTAGACATCAGTATAGATGGCCCTCTTCAGGGCCTGTGATTTTGAAACAAAAGCCTCCACGGTAATGTTTTAACTATCACAGAAGTAGCAACTTGCATTTATATAGCACCTTTAATGTAGTTAAATGTCCCAAGGTGCTTCACATGAATGTCATCAAGTAAGGTTTGACGCTGAGACAAATAAGGACAGTTAAGAGGTAAGTTTTAGGAACATTGCAAAGAAGGAAAGAGAGGGAAAGTTTAAGGACGGAATTCCAGAGCTTAGGACCTTGTCAGTTTAAGGTACGGCAATCTGGGTTGGAGCAATTAAAATCAGGGATGCTCAAGTTTTGGAAAAATGCCAGCAGCTCAGAGGATTGTAGGTCTGGAGGAGTTTACAGAGATGGGGAATGGTGAGATTTGAGAACAAGGGTGAGAACTTTAAAATAGAGGCATTGCTTAACCGGAAGCCAATGTAGGGCAGTGCGCACACGGGGAATAGGTGAGGGGGACTTGGGGCAAGTGTGGGCATCTTTCAGAAAGAAGTTCCATCAGCCAGCCTCCCTTGTAAGAGTTCTCACCATCACCTGCTGATCACTATGGCCGGAATTCTCAATGAGTTGTGATCCTCTAGTTCCGCCAGCAGTTCCCCCCCCCCCCCCCCCACCTGCATTCGGTAGCATTGTGGATAGCACAATTGCTTCACAGCTCCAGGGTCCCAGGTTCGATTCCCGGCTTGGGTCACTGTCTGTGCGGAGTCTGCACATCCTCCCCGTGTGTGCGTGGGTTTCCTCCGGGTGCTCCGGTTTCCTCCCACAGTCCAAAGATGTGCAGGTTAGGTGGATTGGCCATGATAAATTGCCCTTAGTGTCCAAAATTGCCCTTTGTGTTGGGTGGGGTTACTGGGTTATGGGGATAGGGTGGAGGCGTTGACTTTAGGTAGGGTGCTCTGTCCAAGAGCCGGTGCAGACTCGATGGGCTGAATGGCCTCCTTCTGCACTGTAAATTCTATGATAATCTATGATGATGATTCCAGGCAGCATGGGGTGGCTTCAATGGAAAATGCCATCGACAAGTGGCGGGGGTAGAGAACCACCGCCAGCGAACGGCGCACCACCGTGAAACACGCAGCTGGCGGACCGGAGAATCCAGCCCAGTGTTTCTTCTGAGTGCGATAGTCTTGAGCCAAGAATCTCTCAACAGCTCGTACCAAAGTTATTTTTTTGACTGATGAACACAGGAGGGAGGAGAAGGGGGTGAAAAACAAAGTGAGGAAACTGCATTTATACATCAGCACTCCAAGTAACAAATGGTATGGTAGTCTAGTGGTTATGTTACTGGATTGGTAATCTGGACTAAATACTGAAATGTGAGGTCAAATTCCCCACAGCAGTTGGGGAATTTAAATTTCATTTTGAGTAGAAAATCCTTTAGGATTAACCCACCCGGGGGACTTCGCTGTCAATGAAGAGGGAGGAGAAAGGCTAAAGTACCATTTGTTCCTCTCGGTGTATATTATTGAGGCCGGAAGGAGAAAGTGGGGTTGGAGCATTGGGCCTGTCAGTATTTCTCCATTCACCTCTCCCTTTGACACTCACTGCTTCGCCTGGAAGACCAGCTGACAGCTGTTGGGACTTACTGAGTGAGAAAGGCAAGTGAATTTGAGTGAAAGTCAGAACAATGGCTCTGTGCTCCGGTCGGGACGAAGCACAATTTAAGCAAAGTTTTCAGGGATCGCTTATTGCTGGAGAATCGTTAGCGTAAGAAAGGGAAACACAAACTTTAAAACAAGTAAAAACAGGATGTAAAAGGAGTCCTTCCGCTCTCAAGGGGGAGAACTCTGAGGTGGCAAAGCCCACCAAGAATGCATGTAACTGGAGCGGGACAGTCAGCAAAAAGAGGAGGAGGGGCTCACTGATTCCTTTTCCTTCTCACTCTATAAATCTTCTTCTCAAACACACTGACAGCTTGGCAGACAGAGTCGCCCCACAAACTCCTCTTTATCTGACTTCACAAACAGCAGTAACAGTGTATTTAGCTACAGATGGATTAACCTTTGCATCCAGGTGACAGATGGGCAGTTGCTAGTAGTTTTGAGTGACCCGAACCAAAGGATTTTTTGAAATCTAAAGGTCAAATCGGCACAACGCAGTACAGCTGCCGGTTCATGATAATTTCATTAGTGGAGATGTCCACTTTAACTGGATGATGCTTGTGGTCAAGGACACTGCCTGAAGTAGGCTAACTCCGTATTCTTTGGCAACATGAAAAACGCAATGGAAACATTTTCAATTATCTGTTTTAGTTTTGTTGCTCAGGCAACTCCAGCTCCCAATGGCCTCACGATAAAATGGTCCTTAGTCCTTGAGCAAATACAGCAGAATATCTGCCAAAAGCACAAGCATTTAGTTCACTTCAAAAGATGCCTTGGGTCTGATTTTCCTGGAATTTGTACTACGGGGTACACTTATATCTTGGGCACAAAGTTCAGGAGCGATGGACGGTGACCCCTGGCACTGCGCCTACACTCCCTTTATGTTGCCTTGGGACATCTAGGGATACTCGTCTGTGGGTGCAGATCATCAGTGAAGTTCCTGCACCGGCAACAGGTGAAATGTGGCCTTATAAAGATGCAGGAGTGAGCGCTAACTGTGTTCCTGTTACATTTCCCTGAAGGTTCACCAGTGGAATGTACAGATGCAGGGCTAAAGGGAAAAACTTACGTGTATATGGGGCTGGATTCACCATTCTTGAGTGTTGGCGCCAGCGGAGGAACTGTGGTGTTTTACGACAGAAAACTTGGCGCCAAACCCTCACCCATCCTGCGACCGGTGAGGGGCTAGCAGCCGCATTGAATAAAACCCCCGGCTCCCAAGACAAAAGTTGCTGGTGAAAATGGCCGGGTCCGTGGCTGCGCATTCGCACGGCGACGTCTTCCAGCGGTCACGCCATGAAACATGATGCCGGCCGTGCGCGGACCCGACCTGTCAAATACTGCCCCCCACCGAGTCACCCCCCACCAGTACCTCCAGCCCTCGCGGATGCCCCCCCTTCCCCGGCCAGCACAGCTCCCGGACGACTGTGGCGGCGCTGGATACAGTCCGCAGCTGCCACGCCGGGTTCCCAACCGCTGAGATCACAAGTGAACCGTGCCGTCGGGAACTCGGCCCATCGGCGGCGGTGAATGGCGGAGGCCCCGGAGAATAGAGGGTCAGGCCCACTAATGATATGCCAACGGTGCTTAAATGGCGTGTGACGAGCGATGCATTTACGCCGGAGGATTCCGATTTGGCATCAAACCGGCACTTACCGCGATCTTGGCGTCGAAGGCACTACTCCGCCCAATTGCTTTTTTGTGATTTTGCCGTCAGCCAGGGGATAATCGTATCTTTCACAACCTTACGATATCCCAAAGTACTTCGCAGCTAATGAAGTACTTTTGTGATGTAGTGTCACGAGACACGAGGCTCGCACACGGTCAATTCCAGCCCCACCTGACCTGGAGCCACAACACAGGTGAAATTAGATTTTCTTCAAATATCCAAGGTCCTTGATTGAGTCCAATAAAATACAGTCACCAGGATTGTAACTTTAAAAACATAAATAACCTTTTATTATAATTAAATGGACGGAAAATGTAACTGACTATCTACTACCCCTTTCCTAACGCCCCCACTTTCTTACTCGCCCACTCTCTACACACACATACCCAGACAAACACCAGAGAGAGGAATGGGTGGTGGAAATGAAAAAAAAAATGAATAAAAATAAAAGGATCTCTGATGCACCACGATGACTTCCAGTCAATATCTATCTGAAATTCAGGCTTTCGTTTGGTACTGCCTTCCTTCTAGGATTGACATGATTTTCTCTGGCGAAGCTGCCTACTTTCTCTGCAGACTCAGCATCATTTCAGGTTCACAGCAAAGGATGTGCCAGGACACTCACTGCTTTCAGAACAATAAAGTAGTTCTTTCACTTCAGTAAACAGGAGAGAAAGAGAAACCGTTCATTTTACTTCCAAGATCTAAGCAGCTCTGCCCAGTTCTCTCAGAAGACTTCACGCAGGAAACAATCACTGACCGTTGTCAGGCAGAACACTGTCCCATGACAACCCACCAGTTCCCAGTTAATCAATTGATCTGACTCCCTCCAAACATGGGGCTGGATTCTCCGCTCCCCAAATCGCGCTCGACGATGGGGCGGAGAATCTGTTTTGGCGCCAAAATCGGGTGCGGCGCCGTGTTTTGAGTTCTCCGCCCCCTGAAAAATGGCGTACTCTTGGAGTACGCCTCGCCGATAATCCACGATCTCAGGCCATTGCCTGAGGCCCACCTGGCGATGCTCTGTCCCCCACAGGCCGAGTTCCTGACGACGTGGGTTACGTGTGCTCACACCGTTCGTGAACTCAGCAAGGTGGCTGCGGACACAGTGCGGGGCCGGCACAGTCAGGGGAGGGCCAATCCGCGGCCAGGTGGGACTTCATTCAGGGCTGGGGCACTGTGGGCGGGCGGTCCAGGGCGCGCGAGTGGTCGGAGGGGGGGCACTTCTTTGGCGGTCTAGGTCCACGGGCTGAGTCCACCATGGAGCACAACACAGCCAGTGCAGGCCGCCGCTGTGCACATGCGCAGCCTCGGAGCCGGAAGCGCTGAGGGCTGCATCGGCAGCTACAGCTGCGAGCTCTACGCTGCCTCCCTGATAGCCACCAGCAAAACGGGGAATCGGTGATCGTTATGCGCCAGTTCTCCAGGCGTAAAAGACCACAGTTTTCACGCCGGCAAGGGGACTTAGTCTCCAAAACGGAGAATCCAGCCCATGGTTCCTAAGATCCATGGCAGCATGGTAACATAGTGGGAGCAGCACGGTAGCATAGTGGGGGCAGCATGGTAACATAGTGGGGGCAGCACGGTAGCATAGTGGGGGCAGCATGGTAACATAGTGGGGGCAGCACGGTAGCATAGTGGGGGCAGCACGGTAGCATAGTGGGGGCAGCATGGTAGCATAGTGGGGGCAGCACGGTAGCATAGTGGGGGCAGCACGGTAGCATAGTGGGGGCAGCACGGTAGCATAGTGGGGGCAGCACGGTAGCATAGTGGGGGCAGCACGGTAGCATAGTGGGGGCAGCACGGTAGCATAGTGGGGGCAGCACGGTAGCAAAGTGAGGGCACCACGGTAGCATAGTGGGGACAGCACGGTAGCATAGTGGGGGCAGCACGGTAGCATAATGGGGGCAGCATGGTAGCATAGTGGGGGCAGCACGGTAGCATAGTGGTTAGCACAATTGCTTCACAGCTCCAGGGTCCCAGGTTCGATTCCTGGCTTAGGTCACTGCCTGTGCAGAGTCTGCACGTTCTCCCCGTGTGCGCGTGGGTTTCCTCCGGGTGCTCCGGTTTCCTCCCACAGTCCAAAGATGTGCAGGTTAGGTTGATTGGCCATGCTAAATTGCCCTTAGTGTCCAAAATTGCCCTTAGTGTTGGCCGGTGGGGGGGGGGGGGGTTACTGGGTTATGGGGATAGGGTGGAGGTGTGGGCTTGCGTAGGGTGCTCTTTCCTAGAGCCGGTGCAGACTCGATGGGCCGAATGGCCTTCTTCTGCTCTGTAAATTCTATGATTCTATGACCATGGCTCACTCAATCTATGACCATGGCTCATCCTCTCGGTGTCCAGTAGTCTGCTTCTCCTCTCCAAAAATAAAACCTGGAAACACAACGTTCTGACAAGCAGGCTGTTTCAACGTTGAGTCTTCTGCTTAAAAGCACATCTCGATTATGGGTCCACGGACCTTAATAATAAACTAACATAAAAGAAATAGGAACAAAGGAAGTAAACAGGAAGTACTCTTACTGTTGTAGGAAGCATAGCAGCTAATTTACACACTGCAAACTCCCACAACCAGTCACGTGCTAATGACCTGATAATCTATTTTAGTGATGTTGATTGAGGAATAAATAATGACTAGAAAGGTGTCGACAACTTCTCTGCTCTCCTACGAAATCTTTCCTTTGAAGTCCGTCTGTCAGGTCAGACAAAGTATAGCTCCTTCAAACTTGGAAAATGCTGCAATAAAAAAAATCCAGCCGATTACCAGGGGAACAAATAAACAAATTGGCATTGAAAAACCACGTCAAACAAAGAAAATCTTGTTCCAACCTCATAAGACAGTCAAACAAACAAAGCAGGCATTCCCCTTCAAGCTATGTGAACAGACCACTTCTGAGCTAAATCCATCAGCGAAACATTCATAATGAGGTCATCTGGCAACTGTATTAACAGAAGCAGTTTGGTCAGATGGCCAGGCATCTGCTTTTCCAGATGACATGGAGGCAGCGTGGAGGATATGAGGAACATGAAGGGACATGCAAAATATAGTAGACCTGGGGGTGAAAGCTGAGGGCTAGGGTGCCTAACAATGATGTAGAACATAAGGTTGATGTCCCAGAGACCCGTGACGGGTCTTCTAACCTGCTGACCTTGGCACCCATGCACCTTTGACGCTGCCTATGGTCAGCCTAGGGAGGCGGCAGAGCCAAACCTTGCCATCCACATATCATGGAGACGAAAATACTGTGGGAGTGGAAGGACAAGACAGGGTTGGGTTTGCAAAGATGGGAAATGGTATGACTTGTCATTCCTGTTGCTGAGCGGAAGATCTGGCCCCTGGTCTCTCAGGGATTCAGGGATTTGGGGACTAAGTAGGCAAACAGAGATGACGTAGTAGATCAGTCACGATTGTATTGAATGGCTGGTCAGATTCGAGGGACAAAATTATCTACTCCTGCTCCTATTTCTTACATTCGTACATGTTTAATGTGCCATTTGAGAGCTAAGGGTACTGGCATGCATTCCACTGCCAATCACTACCTGTGTCACCTTGTAACTTGTCTCCTGGCAGTATGTTGGAGTGAGTTGGAACAACTCTTTCTGATTTTCATTCGTTTCCTGGGAAACAAATTTGACCCCTACATATTCTTGTCCTGATAACAAATGTACGAGTCTGGGACAATGAATCATAGTTACAAAAATAAACATGCGATTTAGAGCAAATATGTACATTTTACAGTGGAGTTTGCTTTTAGAGTTCACAGTTGCGGTATAAATATGTCAAGATTCATGCTTAGATTACATGTATATGGATCAAGGAAAAGGGGTTGGAAAGATATGGGAATTTAGGCTGTGGATGTTTTGCTCACATGGAGATTAAATGTTCCCCATGCCAGTATCCTTTTTGCAACTTCCATCTATTTCTAAGCACATAGATTTAAGGTCAGGGGCAGGGGATTTAGAGGGGATTTGAGGATTTGTTTTCACCCAGAGGGTAGTGGGAATCTGGAACTCACTGCCTGAAAGAGTGGTAGAGGCGGGAACCCTCTCAACAGTTAAGAAGCATTTAGATGAACACTTAAAATGTTGTAGCATACAAGTCAACGGACCAAATGGGATTAGAATAGGTAGGTACCTGACGGCCGGTGCAGACGCGATGGCCCAAAGAACCTGTTTCTGTGCTGTAAAACGCGACTCTATGGAATCCAGCCCCATGACTCTAAAGGGTAATAAGGGGATTGATTCAATTGTCTTGTGCTCTGCAATAGCAGCTTTGCAACGACTGCAGGGGGAACACAGAATTGGGGCTACATGCCCCGTACCAATTTCTTCCTGGGTTTGTGAGCCAAGGCAATCCAAGTCGTTTCAAAACATGGTGCGGGTGAAAAGTTGCCTTGCTCTGTCTGTGACACAGTCCCACGAAAGGCTGCCTGAATTGAGTCCTTTCAAATTTTTTTTTTCCAATTTTGCAAGAACGAAACAAAATCAATAAATGGCCTTGTAACAACTCACTGAGGCACTTTTTAATCAGAATTTCTATTGAGCATTAATGTAGTATTTACAGCGTGTACACTCAAACAATATTGATAATGTAACAATATTTACATTCCTATATGGAATGCATGACACCAGCTGCCATTCAAACCCTGCCTTTCCCTTTAGAACATATCATAACACTTTTGGAAACAAGCGGAGAGGAGAGCTGTCCTTGTAGGATTCAGCTGAAGCCAAGGAATCATCTGCAGTTTGTTTGATATTGACAAGGCCATCTGAACCCTTTATTTGCAGAATTGGCAAAATAGCAAAAAAAGCAGTGAAAGGCCAGAAGTGATTAATTTCCACATGTTTGAGCCAATAAAAGTACTCATTCGGGTTGTTTCTAGGGTCTACCCTCAAAAAACTGAGGGCGGGGTGTCCCATCTCGCCCAAGGCAGGTTCAGTGGCAGACAGGAGCAGAGAATCTAGCGGGAGTCAAAAAGTCGTAAACCCACCCGCTTAAAATCATGTTGCAATTCTCCCACTGGTGGGTTTGTAGCAGGAGAGTCTTTTCGCTGACTGGTGGCATGAACACCACTTGCATCTCATGAATGCTCATTAAAAAAACTGTCGCCACCAACCTTTCAGGCCTTCTAATCTTGCTGTAAATCACATCAGTCTAAAACCCAATTGTCATTTAGGGTGAGTGCAACAACTTTCTGCTATAGTCCCGTGCTGCTCCTGATGTGTTATACACAGACTGGTTCCTGCCCTCCATCTCCATGCTGAGCTGGTCTTCATGGACAGCACAAAGCTGGACAATGGACCCCCCTTTGTCACTTTCTCGGATCAGTACTGCGCCTGAGGTTGGGGAGTACGGGAGCCTCCTTCTTCCTGGTGCCACACACCAGTGTCTATCTGGTCAGGACTGTTCTGCAGGACGCATGCAGCCACCGCAACAAAGGCCCAAAGTTCAACCGGGGGTGGAGTGCCAGATGATGGTTGGGCAAGGGGGAGGGGGTAGGGATTGGGTTGGCCTGACAAAGTCAAAGGGGGAAATGTGGAAAGAGGGTTGTACAAGGAGAGGAGGGAGGGGGAGGGCTTTTGATGCCAACTAGAGGTTCAAGGCGGTGGATGAAGAAGATGAACAATGGAAGGCAGAGAGAAGATTGAGGGGAGGGAAGTTGGATCCCAACAAGGCCACATGAAAAGCTCACAAACAACGGGGTCAAAGGGATACCATGTCATTTAATGGCGGGTTTTGCTGGAAGATTCCAGTTGCAGTGCGTAGAGGTCCAGGTGGGGCATGGGTGCCTCACAGGCAATGGGCTTGGGTGGGAGGGTGTTTGAATCGAGGAAGAGACTTCCTCTTGAGGCTGCTAGCCTTTTCCCTCTGGGTTGCTGACATCATGCACTGTCTGGTGAAGACTGGTGGACGGGAGAGAGCGATATGAATGGGCTGGGTGGGTGTTTAAATATTGTGCCGAGACCTTTGAACCCGTCAGCTGATGACGGGCAGATGAATCAGCTAGTGGCCTTCCAGGTGACTCAGCCTGTGCATAATTAATGAGATTCCAAACGCAGAATCTGGCGGGGGATCCCATCATTCTGGCCAGCAGGCAAGGTGCTGCCGGAGCCGTCCACCATCGCACTTAGCCTTAAAATGAGAGAATGCCATCCTTAGTTACAGGACTGGCTAATCATAGAGTCATTATGGCACAGAGTGAGGCCATTCAGCCCATTGAATCTATGCTGCCTCTCTGTAGAGACCCATTATTCCTTGTAGATTTGCAAAACTAATCCAGTAAAATGTCTGGGGCCAAGCAAAATGTCCAGTGGTACCCACTGCCTTTTCCTCATCTTTATGCGGACAAAGAGAACTGTATATTGAATGATGCACAGAGCCAAAAGAACTCTGAAAGGGTCAACGTCCATTAGACTTATCTGATACCAAGTGAACATAAGTAGTGAATTCTATTTACTCTATAATGAGGTAAACTGAGTCCACAGTTCACATTCTAAGTTCAGCCTATCTCTTGACGTGGCTATCAGATCCTTCGGGGGAACTTCCAAAAGACGTAAGGTTAAACATTTCTACTTGCTTTTGCAAGATGGTTTTCCATGCTGAAAGATTCCCAATTAACCATAGATGGACTTTAACTGCTACCATCTTGAAATTGCAATGCTGAATACCTCAACTGCTGCCAATCTGATGGTTTTCATTATGATTATGAACAGAAGTTCTTGCCTCTGGGAAGTTTCATAACATATGTATTACATTTCTTTTGTCTCCATTATATCCATGCCCCAGTTCAATTCAAAGAACCCAGGCAAAACATTTTGATTGTAATGCTTTGCACGTGACTTAAAATTCTGACTGGAATTAATTTGATGCCAGTTGCAGATTTATATCCCTACCGATAGATTTACAATTTCTATTAAGCTAAATATATTTACTAATCCCTGAATCGTATATGAAATTATCAATGAACAAGGAGCTTACAAATTTCTGAGCTTGTGCATTTTTGTTCATGACATGCCAAATATTTCCTCATAAACATGGGGAAGAATTTAACGTAGGTGACAAGGGTCTCTCTGACCAGCTGATGAACAGGTGAGAGCCCCACATTTCCAATTTCCAGGAGGTCGGCCTGAAGTATGGCATGTAACTGGGCAACGGTGAGCCTTTTCCAGGATTGAGGACAACAGGGGCAGGAATCTCACCAACCCCCACCCTACCACCCCCCCCTCAAGAGCTGCTGGTCAATTTGAGGCGGGCAGCTAGCATTGCTAGACAGCGCCACCAGGGAGGAGATGGCTTCTGCCGGTAATGCATCCATCCGAGGCCCAGGATTGCGGAGGGACCCTGGCCACAGGCTAGGGATGATGAGGATGGGGGTTGCGGAGGAGAGTCAGCAGCATAGAAAGAGGTGTGGCTCCTCAGCTAGCCCTCCCTTCTTGATGCTGTGTCCCTCAATCAGGCACTGAATATCTGACAATGAGCGATTTCTGCCACCCCTCCCCAGGAAGACTGAAAGCAACCCTGGGAGGGTTTGCAGCAAAGGTGGAATTGGCAGCGGGAAGGCCAACCATGCACCTCATGTCCCCAAATTAATAATAATCTTTATTGTCACAAGTAGGCTTACATTAACACTGCAATGAAGTTACTATGAAAAGCCCCTAGTCGCCACTTTCTGGCGCATGTTCGGGTACACCGAGGGTGAATTCAGAATGTCCAATTCAACTAACAGCACGTCTTTCGGGACTTGTGGGGGGAAACCGGAGCACCCGGAGGAAGCCCACGCAGACACGGGGAGAACGTGCACACTCCGCACAGACAGTGACCCAAGTCGGGAATTGAACCTGGGACCCTGGTGCTGTGAAGCCATAGTGCTAACCACTGTGCTACCGTGTTGTTCACTGCTACCGCGCTGCCCATGGAAATCAGGATAGGGGTGAGAAGGTGGTGTGTCCCCATGTGCCGTACTTGTGAGCAAGAGGAAAAAAGTCGTTTCACGCAGCGAGTGGGAAGGCTGTGGAATTTGTGGCTGGAGAGTGTGGTGGAGGCTGGTTCAATCGAGGCATTCAAAATTAGACTGTTATCTGAAAAGGAAGTGTGCAGCGTTACAGGAGGATGGCACTAACTGAATTGCTCAGAGTGCCGGTGCAGACACAATGGGGCTGAATGGCCTCCAGTCCTGTGACAACTATGTGATTTTGTGATTCTGTTTACTTCTGCATTTTCCCCCCAGATTTGCCAGAAATTCTGTTTCACTTTAATTTCAAAGACAGATATTTCACAAGGCAGTGAATGCACATGGGATCATATTTGAGAAGGCGACACATTTATTTAAAAGAACAGCTCGCTGAAGACACTTTCTCATTGTAAAGTACACAAAGGCATTGGAAAGTTATCTTTGCCTCTCCTTTATGTTAATTGTGGAGTAAAGATTTGGAACATTGCATGACTCTGTTGAATTTTTCCCATCTCCCGATGCCCCCAACGCAGACGGGTTTGGTGCTGGGCGCAACATGGTGGGAAAATCACGCCCATAGTGTCCCTTGGTTTGCGACTGTGTGGTAGAATCTGATACCAGAACGGGCTAATAGTCAGTCTACACTAGCAGCCTGTGTGACAACACCTTCCCAATAAAGCTCTTGTTTGTTTTGTACCTTGCAAGCTTCTCTTTTGAAATACCACAGAGACCACTCTTGCCTGTGCCAGTTCTGTGAAAGAACGATCCAGTTACTATCCCAAAGTTCAGTGATGAGGGTGAGAGGGTAAGTCAACTGACATTAAATCAGCTCAAGAAAATAAATGTAAAATTAATGCCGAATGCCGAATTCTACGGATGAAATATTCAGATTTATAGCTGGCAGAAAACATGTAATCGCATGTAATCACAAGAAAGCATTTGCAAGAGTAACAGCTCTTGAATCTGGATGAAATAATTCCCATCATTAACTGCGATTAATGAAACGCTTGTCTGCCAATGAAATAACTGTCTCAGCCTAAATGTAAACACGCATCGTGGTTCTCATTTCAACTTTACAAATCAATTTGTCTTATTTCTAGCGGGCTGTTAATTGAATACAAAATGGCCTCAAAGCCAAATGCTAAGTCAGTTCATTGCTAACGTTTCATGTGTATTTCAGAGAGGGCGAAAGGGAAAATGCCAAAAGGAAAATAACCGCTCAATTCATGTTTCTCCTCCTGTTTTGGCTACTGTCTACATTTCAGCACTTGTCCCACATCCAGGTGTTTTCAATTTGAACACTGCATTTCTCAAAGATAAAGTGGATACAATAAGTGATCTATTTTCATCCGCCATATTAATCAAATTGACCATTCCAAATGACACATTGTTTTCTACGTTCTCGCTGTGTGATGCATCGACAGAGCTTTCACTGGCCATTTACAGATGTAACATAATGCTTTGCATTTTAATTTGATAGTCAGAGATTTATTACTTCCTGTCTCGGGTTGTCACTTTATTCTACTAATCCTTGGAAAAATGCACAAAAAATGACTTGTTCATGAGAGAATGTTCCAAACTGCAAAAACCAGAGAAGCCTTTACAAGGTAGAGTTTTGACATTTTCTGAAGATTACAGCGCAATTCTTAGAAGTGAACATATCCATTCTGGAAAATAAGGTGAGAGGCTCCCTGTTGGGTGTAATCCATTCTTCCCCTTATTCCTACACCCGTTACAACCTCTTGAGTCACATGCCCTGGAGTCCAGTGGAGAGGATAGAACGATTTCCCCCTGTCACGTTCCACAGTGAGTTGGTAGAGAATGCCCATGTAGACGTGGTTTGATACTCCCACTCATTATTATTGGCTGCCATCTTGACTCTGCCAATTCTGTTGTTAAGATCTTGCCTTGTTGAGGAGACACACCCGAGTGTATATCAGCCAAAGCTGAAACTTGATCACTGTGAAGGAAATTTTATTTTTAAAACATATTTCTGGCGTCCACTGTGGTACTTTGTAAAACAAGGTTGTACAAGATGTGTGCTTATGACTAATTTAATTAACCTGGGGACTGAGTGTCTACAAAGTTGAGGACATCAAAGGGGCGAGGTGTGAAAGACGGGCATTTGAAGTGAATAGGGCCGAGTTGGATGTTCCACAGGTAAATAAGACATAGGTAAAAGTTTGTACCATGATGGTTTGTAAGCGTTCAGTTGTTAAGTTTCAAAGGGTAGTAAAACAATTACAGCTGGAACATGGTCATCAATTAATAAGGCTTAGTTATTCAATTTTATTTTACCCGTAAGTGGTGGCCATAAGTAGAACATGTGGTAAACCACTGTGTTCCTATATTAAGGGTTGTACGGTAGAACCCGCGCTACAGGTTCACCTGGGCCCCTGCATGCTAGCTCCGCCCAGGAGCCGGGTTATAAATATGCGTGGCCTTCAGCTCACAGCCATTTCGTCAGCTGCTGTGGGAGGCCACACTTCAGATACTAATAAAGCCTCAGTTTGAATTCAACTTCGTCTCCAGCCAAATTGATCATGCCTCAGAACATAAAAAGATTTTGTATTCTGGGAAAGGTAAATTTCAAAGAAGGATAAGGACAATGGGAAAAGACCAAAGGCACAAACATATTTAAAGAGAGGTCGGGACCTGCGCTGGGTGTGGCCACGTAAGATTTCCTGAAGAGAGTGCACTGTGTTGGGACAGAATTGTGAAGAAGTGAAGTGAGCAGCCTTCAGCCACCCTAGAAGTTTCTAGTTTTTAGAGAAAGTAGGGTTTTGGCTTAAAGTCTTGAACCAAGTAGGAGAGAGAGCGAGAAGTTCTGTGAAATACTTTCTTGTGATAATATTATTGGGTATTTTATAGATTAAATAGCTATAAGGACTGCTGACCAAAGGGGTATTTATTTGTGAGTCTAACCAAGTAGGAGACTTTTTGGGGGAAATGTCCTGTAGGGCTACTGTTAACCGTGAAAGTGTAATCTCATGTGTTTAAGGTTTCTTTTGTTGATAAATGTTTTGAATTAATGTTCAAAATATCCAAAAGTGGTACTGGAATTTGTGGCTCCTGACTTCCGTACATGTTTTTTCTTGTGGTAAAATACAAATAGAAAATAGTTGTGATTTCTTATCAAATTTCTGTTTGTGGGGTTTTGATTGCATGACGTTTGCGACCTGCCCGATCATAATAATCACCCAGTCTGTACACCGGTATACTGTGCTACTGTCCCCTTTGACCAAACTCAGTGCTCCCATGCCATGATTAGAATGTTTTCAGCTTGCCACTATAAGCCTTCAAAGCAGAAAACCTTCCAAGTGGCTTCATGGAGGAGTAAAGGACGAGGCAGTCAGTCTTTCTGGGTGGTTTCGGAGAGAGATTGTTTGGTCAAAGAGATGCCTTCAGAGAAGGTTTTTTAAACGTACAGGTATGGGGTCAGGAGGCTTGTGATCTGGCAAGGAGCTCCACAGTGAAAGACTGAGTCAGCTAGTCTGTGAATGAAAGTGGGATGGAGGGAGGGGGTGAAGCACAGGAGGACTTGAGGATGGAGGAGGGGACGTAGGGCTGGCCATAGTTAAATGCCGATGTATCAGTCATGGCTGTGGAGGGATTTTCAGATCAGGATGAATATTTCAACTGTATAGCATACCGCATGACAGCTCATCTGATACTTTTCTGATTCCTCCATTCACAAAGCTACAATGTCTCCATTCATTGGGTAGTCAGGATCTAAATATGCAGAGATTGTGGGCACGACAACACTGGTCCAGCACACATCCAGACACATGTATTGTTTATCTGCATTTTATACATATATATGTACTATATGAATTAAAATTCTAAATGCAGTGTAGATTGTATTTCCCTCCAGTCTGTCTGTGCTTTGGATGAGGTTAACACATCACCTGACAGGACGTGGTGTTGAAGTGAAGAGCAGGAGATGTAATTCCAGCAAATCCTCAGGCCAGCAATCCTGTGTCATAAGGAGGGAAAGAAGAGACTCCCATTTATAAAGTGCCTTTCCTGGCCACAGCATGTCCCAAAGTACATCACCACAGCCAAGTAAATATTTTTGATGTGGAGACAACGTTGCAGCGAGTTTTGCTGGCATTGAGGGAGAGAGTGTTGTCGCTACACCACTCCACTAGGTTCTCTATCTCCCTCCTGCATTCGGACTCATCGTTATTCGAGGTCCGGCCCACTATGGCCGTATCGTCAGCAAACTTGTAGATGGAGTTGGAACCAAATTTTGCCCTGCAGTCGTGTGTGTACAGGGAGTAGAGTAGGGGGCTAAGTACGCAGCCTTGCAGGGCGCCGGTGTTGAGGACTATTGTGAATGAGGTGTTGTTGTTCATTCTTACTGATTGTGGTCTGTTGGTCAGAAAATCAAGGATCCAGTTGCAGAGTGGGGAGCCAAGTCCTAGGTTTTGGAGCTTTGATATGAGCTTGGCTGGGATTATGGTGTTGAAGGCAGAGCTGTAGTCAAGAAATAGGAGTCTAATGTAGGAGTCCTTATTTTCGAGATGCTCTAGGGATGAGTGTAGGGCCAGGGAAATGGTGTCTGATGTGAACCGGTTGCAGCCACTGGTCGGTAGTCATTGAGGCACGTTGCCTGGTTCTTCTTTGGTACCGGTATGATGGTGGTCTTCTTGAAGCAGGTGGGGACCTCGGAGTGGAGTAGGGACAGGTTAAAGATGTCCGTGAATACCTCTGCCAGCTGGTCCGCGCAGGCTCGGAGTGCACGACCAGGGACCGGTCTGGGCCCGTCGCCTTCCGAGGGTTCACTTTCAGGAAGGCCAATCTGACTTTGGAAGCTGTGATGGTGGGTATGGGTGAATTATGGGCTGCTGGGGCACTCGCCAGCGGATTGTTAGTTACCTGCTCGAACCGAGCATAGGATACATTGAGTTCATCGGGGAGGGGTGCGCTGCTGCCAGAGATACTGTTCGGCTTCGGTGCAGTCATTATCTGAGTCATGGCATTTGTACCCACGAGAATCCACTTGAGAATATTTTGTTTATTGAACAGTCAACAGTATCAAAGATTTGAAAATCAACAATGTAACATTGCACATATCACACTAATCATTAAACAACATGGAAATGTCACCATTCCATTTTGGTACCAAGACAAAGCCAGATCAGCTCAATTTCGCAAAGAAAAAACAAACACACAATATCATCCCGCAAAGTTCCTCAACAGAAATGGAGGATACGCCTGAGAATGTGTTATCATGTCCAGAGCTTTGTCGTAGGGATGACTTGTCCATCAATGTGTGACTTGTTCCACGTATCAGTGCCAATCTCCATCCAGGAGCCACAGCTGTGCAGACCCTCCCACATGGCCCAATCTCACCGGCACCAAATCCTGGTATTCACACATTCCCCTTGCACTCAAGGTGCAGTTGAACATCCTTGACTTCCAGCTTGTTTAACCCGTGGTGACATGCCAGTTACATGCAGCACTCACCACACCAACAACAAAAGCATCAGCAAACTGCAAAAGCATTTCTTCAACGGCGTCATCAGGTGGTCCATTTGGATCAATGTTGCATACCAGGTCCTGCAGTGTCTTCTTGCTTCAAATCAGTTTGTCTGCTGAACTCATACAGCCCCCTGAGTCCCATGTTCCAGGACCCGGGTACCTTAGAAAAAATTGTCCTCAATTCTGGCTACAGAAAAAGGAAGGGAACAGCAAAGCAGCAATAGCAGCCTCCAGGCATTTGCAGCCACCAGCAGGAGCAAGTAGCAAACACAACCTGCAGCTGTAAAGGACCCCTGGAATAGTGAAATAGAGTCTGTGTGAACTCAGCAATAATTTTAAATGGCCTGTTGAGTTTAGATTTCCCGTCGGTGTGATTCACACCCTCCTCCTTCTCCTGTAACAGAAAATGGAATCTGATAGAAATGAGCCTGATGCCTCAAAAATAGGGTCCCATCCCCCAATTTTAAATGCCTCCAGAGTCTTACTGTATGAAAATCCAGCCCTCAACCTTTCACACCTTAAGTGTATAGAACAGTAATATAGCAACATCACAATCCCAAACATTAGATCCAGCTAGCAATAGTATCCAGTTGATACACACAAAGAATACTCAGGAAATTCAAGAATAACACATCATAGAAGCAAGCCATTCAACCCATTGTGTCAATGCCAGCTCTTTGATAGAGCTCTTCAATTAGTTCTGCTCCCCTGCTCCTTCCCCATTGCTCTGTGGATTTATTTTTTCCAAGCATGGCGGCACAGTGGTTAGCACTGCTGCCTCACAGCACCAGGAACCCAGGTTCAATTCCGACCTTGGATGACTGTGTGGAGTTTTCACTTCTCCCGTGTCAGCGTGGGTTTCCTCCGGGTGCTCTGGTTTCCTCCCGCAGTCCAAAGATGTGCAGGTTAGGTGGGTCAGCCATGATAAATTGCCCCCTAATGTCCAAAGGTGAGGTGGCATTAAGGGGATAGGGTGGGGAAGTGGGCCTATTTAGCGAGCTCTTTCCGAGGGTTGGCGCAGACTCGATGGGCTGAATGGCCTCCTTCTGCATTGCTGCAATTCTATGTTTCCAAGCGGATGCATCCTTTCATACCATCTCAGAGAGTAATAAATTAGAAAAAATATACATGGATAAATGTAAAATATTATTATACTCCAGCAGTTGACATCTTGCCAAAGACCTTGCATGTCCTAATTATTGCCTTCTGTCAGGTAGGACGGCCTCAAGAATCCTTCTCGACTGAATTTCTGCTCTCAAATGTTTAAGTTGAGATGTAAATACCTAACATTTTCTAGCTGTTGGGGATGTAGTGAGAGCTCTTGTCTCAGCAGGGGGGGGTTTGAGATTTTTATACTGATTACATTTGAATAAAAGGGGCACAGCAGGAAGTGGTGACCCCAGGAAGAATAGCAACAGCATGGGCACAAGACTGGATTTTAAGAAATGTGTTTTAAAAATATCGCAATATTATCTTTTGGTCCGATTAAGCTCAGTTGCTGTTCCTCTTACATATCAATAAGAAACAAGCTTTATTCTGAATTTTTGGGGAAGAATTGTTGCTACGTTATGTGTGGCATATACTTAACCTGAGCAAGTCTGCACAGAAGCCCAGTCCTAAACCTCAGAGAAATGTACTAGGGAGTGAACTCAAGGCGCTCATCAGGGGTCAACGCTTAGACCTTTAACCTTTTTCTCAAGAGATGAGAGCCACTGCCAACCGTCGGGTCAGGTCAGGTCATTTTCTTGAGTCACATTAACATTGTCATTATCAGTTTTTTCAATCTGTCCAAGCCTCTTATTTTTCCCCCAGTTTAATCCTTCGGACAATCCCTCTTTGAGAATAACTAACCAGGAAGGGATCAAAGAATCGGGTTTTCTGTCTAGGACCCATCTGATTTGAAGTCATATTTCTCAAAATTTGTTTGCAAGTGATTGAGTGCTGGCCTAGGTACAATGAAGTGGAAGGACCCAAAGCAATACCAGGCACCGATCAGGATCATTGTATTAAGGCTTCAGCGCAACAAGAGGTTTGGGTCTCAGATCAGATGCCACATTTGGAATACTAAGGTTCAGAAGTTACTGTGAGCAACGTAACTATATAAATACTTAGCATATTTAGATCAGATTCCTTCCTTCTGTTAAGGGCCAGGGTTTAGAGAACCCCAAAGTGTAACGTGGAGTTCACCTGACCCACAACTTTGACTAGATTGTGGTATGGGGAGCACACGGCCCACTCTACAGGTGTGGTACAGCAGAAATGGAAAAGTATTTTTAAAGCCAAACAATGTTTATTCTATGAACTCAAGTTAACCTTTTTAAAACATACAGTGAACATCTTAGCAACCATCAATTCAAACACAACACTAAGTAATCCTTAATAACTTCCCAAACAACATCCAGAAGACAAAAGAAACGCCTTTTAACAGAAGCACATCAGGTTTACATTCACTACTGAGAACATTCATAATTCTGAATTCATTAAGTGATCAAGAGATAGTCTTTGCATGGCAGGGAGAACAACAGTACACCTCCTTTGTCTGGCTTCAGCTCCAACACTGAAAACGAAACTAAAACACACCCTGCAGCAAACAGCCTAAAACGAAAGTAAAAAGCTGACAGACAGCCCAGCTCCGCCCACACTCTGACATCATTGATAAACACTCATTTCTAAAAGGTACATTTCTTAAACACCCATTTCTTAAAGGTACTCTCACATGACACCTCCCCCCAAGAAACAAAACCCCATCAACTTCAAGATGGTTTCATTTTTCACCTTTTCACTATTCTTTAAGAAATGCACACAGTAAATATAGTTTTTTGTTTCAAAAAACAACACACGCAAACAGGTATAATAATATAGTCCATTTTTTTGTTGTTGTCCTTCTTCCCCCAACTGAAATCCTTCGCGATTGACAGTCTCTTTGAAAAAGAAAGTCTCTGCACAATCCATCCATTTCTCTACATCTTGGTATGTCTATTTAAAGTCAGATACTTTAGTTCAATCTGATCACAGAGACCCTTGTAAATATCCAACACAGGAGCATTGGTTATCACAGCTTTCTGGCAGTCAAATGCATGTTGAAACTCCGCTGTCCACTGAAATTTTCGACGTTTCTTCAGCAAGTCCATCAGTGGTGCAACCACACTACAAAGCTTTTGAACAAACGTTTCATCAAATCCACTCATGCTAAGAAATCGCATTATTTCCCTTCGTCTTGAGGATATCGGGAACTCCTCAAGGAAAGTGACTTGGGCTTTTCCAAATTCACTTTTGGATAGGTTTACCACCAAACCCGCCTCCTGAAGTTGATCGAATAACTCCATGTTTTAAATGTTCTTTCCATGTCTGGCTGAAAATCACCAGATCGTCGATGTATACCGCACAATTGGGAAATCCTGAAACGACTTTGTTAGTTAACCGTGGAAATGTGGCTGGGGCGTTTTTCATGCCAAATGGCATAACTTTGAATTGGTATATACCATCTGGAGTTACAAAAGCTGAAATCTCCTTCCCCCTTTCGGAAAAAGAGTAACCTTTAAGTAAATCCAGTTTGGAAATAAAAGCCAATTGTCCCACTTTCTCAATGCAATCCTCCAAACGTGGGATAGGATAAGAGACCGTTCTTGTAACTGCATTAACCTTTCTATAGTCCACACCCATCCGTTGGGTACCGTCTGGTTTAGATACCATCACTATGGGTGAGCTCCATTGGCTGCAACCCACTTCAATTATGCCATTTTTAAGCATACTCTCAATCTCTTTGTTAACCTGTGCCAATTTTAAAGGGTTAAGTCTGTATGGATGTTGTTTGATTGGAACAGCGTTTCCCACATCTACATCATGTATAGCCATTTTAGTACTTCCCAATTTATCTCTACAAATTTGCCCACATGATAACAATAACTCTTTCAGGTCAGTCCGTATTTCCTCTGGAAGGTAACTCAACAATTTATCCCAATTTTTAAGACCATCCTTGTTTTCCAATTTAATTTGAGGTAATGTCAAATTCCAAGTCATCTGGATTTGATTCGTCACTTTGACTTAGAATCATTAAAACCGCCTCGTTTTTCTCTCCTTCCCTTTCAAAGTACCTTTTAAGCATATTCACATGACACACTCAGTGAGTCTTCCTTCTATCTGTTGTTTTTACCACATAATTCACCTCACTTAATTTCCTTTCAATCTGATAAGGTGCACAAAACGTTGCTTTTAAAGCTTCACCTACCATTGGTAACAACACTAAAACTCTATCTCCACTGGCAAAACTATGAACTCTGAATTTCTTGTCCGCTACCCGTTTCATCACATTTTGTGCAACTTTTAAATGTTGTCTAGCCAATTCACCTGTTCTATTTAATCGTTCCCTAAAATTTGACACGTAATCCAATAATGTAATTTCCAATTTCTCAGTCACCAATTTTTCCTTAATCAATTTAAGGATTGAATTTGGTTGACTCATTAAAGTGTATCACTAATTGCAAACAGTACAAATGGAGTTCTTTTATCCCAATCCTCTGTATAATCTTGACAATAAGCCCTCAACACAATGTCTGATGTCACCTTTCTAACACTCCCTGCGATTCTGGATGGTACGCAGTTGATTTAAATTGTTTTATTCCTAAGCTATCCATAACTTCTTTGAATAACCTTGAGGTAAAATTTGATCCTTGATCCGATTTGTATTTCTTGGGTAATCCATATCTTGTAAAGAATTTAAGTAACTCCTCCACAATCTTTTTAGCTGTAATATTACGTACTGGAATGGCCTCTGGAAATCCAGTAGACACATCCGTTATCGTCAAAAGATAATGATTCCCACTTTTCTTTTTAGGAAGCGGTCCTAAGCAATCAATTAGGACCCTTGTAAAAGGTTCCTCAAATGCTGGAATGGGTATTAAGGGCACTGGTTTTATCACTGCTTGATGTTTCCCTATCACTTGACATGTGTGACATGATTGACAAAATTTAACTACATGTTTATGTAGTCCAGGCCAATAAAGGTGTTTCTGGATTTTAGCTTGAGTTTTCCTTATTCCCGAATGATCTCCCACTGGTACCTCATGTGCAACTCGCAACACCTCCTTTCTATACCCTACCGGCAATACTACTTGATGAACTTCCGCCCACTTTACATCCGTCTGCATATGTAAAGGTCTCCATTTTCTCATCAAGACATTACTTTTACGGTAATAACACTCTGGTGTACACTCAGATTCCTCTTCCGTGTATGCTTTCTGATACACCTGTTATATTTCTACATCTTTCTGTTGTAACTCCGCCAATTTGCCTGAACTAAAAATATCCGCCTCATCCTCCATCTGTTCTTTTCCAACCATCTGATCAAAAATCTTTTCTGATAATTGCACTTCAACTTCACTCTTTGATTTCTTCTCTTGTCTTAACCTGTGACTTTGCGACCTTGTTTCGACACAATCCGGAAAAATCCCAGGATATTCGTCCTTCAACACTTCAGTTGTCTGATTTTCCACTGGCTTATCAGCCACAGTAGGCATCACTCCTACCTGTGATCCAGCTATATCATTACCCAAGATAAACTGTATTCCTGGACAAGATAATTTCTCTATTACTCCTACTACCACTTCACTGGACTTTCCACTCTTACCTTATATAATGGAACACTACTCCTCTCACCCTGAATTCCACATATTACCACCTTTTCTGGCAATATTGTTCCCAAACTACATAACTCCTCATCTCTTACCATTAAAGATGGGCTAGCTCCCGTATCTCTTAAAATTGTGACTTCTTTACCTGCTCCTCCTGATACACATGAGTAAACTTTACCCACACAAGTAAATTCTTTAAAGAGATCTGGCACCTTCTTATCAATCACCTCTTAGATCATAGAATTTACAGTGCAGAAGGAGGCCATTCGGCCCATCGAGTCTGCACCGGCTCTTGGAAAGAGCACCCTACCCAAGGACAACACTTACACCCTATCCCCATAACCCAGTAACCCCACCCAACACTAAGGGCAATTTTGGACACTAAGGGCAATTTATCATGGCCAATCCACCTAACCTGCACATCTTTGGACTGTGGGAGGAAACCGGAGCACCTGGAGGAAACCCACGCACACACGGGGAGGATGTGCAGACTCCGCACAGACAGTGACCCAAGCCGGAATCGAACCTGGGATCCTGGAGCTGTGAAGCAATTGTGCTATCCACAATGCTACCGTGCTGCCCCTCTTGATCAAGCTGTACAATCTTTTTCCCCTCCTTCGCTTCACTTGGGCTTTCCTTTGCCACTTTAACAAACCCCACTGTCATATCCTGTTTTACCACATCAGCCTTCCCAGTGCTTTTTTTCAACCACCAACACTATGACTTTACATGGCCTAGTTTATTACAGTGAAAACATTTGAAACTTCTCATTTCTTTTCCACCCTCCTGGATTTCTTTTTTAGTCTGAGGTACACTCTCCTTATTATCTCCCATCAGATCATCTTTGCCTCTACCACTCGAGTATTTCTCATGTCCCCAGTTTCTATCCTTCACAGGCTGAAACGGATGTCAGAAAACAAGCTTTGATTTATGAACTAATTCATAATCATCTGCCATTCCTGCTGCCAATCTCACAGTTTTAACCCTCTGTTCTTCCACGCGAGTTCTCACGACATCAGGAATTGAATTTTTAAAATCCTCCAAAAGTATAATTTCCCTGAGAGCTTCATACGCTTGGTCTATTTTCAAAGCTCTTATCGTCCTATCAAAATTACTCTGTTTGAGCCTTTCAAACTCCATGTATGTTTGATCAAATTCTTTCCTTACATTTCTAAACCTTTGTCTGTAGGCTTCAGGCACTAGTTCACCTATGATGGATTTTTTTCACCTCTTCATACGACCCAGATACCTCCTCCGGTAGTGATGCAAACACATCACTCGCCCTACCTACCAGCTTTGTTTGAATCAGTTAAACCCACATATCCTGTGGCCATTTCATTTGTTTAGCTACCTTCTCAAATGAAACGAAAAAGGCTTCCACCTCCTTCTCATGGTAGCATTGTGGATAGCACAATTGCTTCACAGCTCCAGGGTCCCAGATTCAATTCCCGGCTTGGGTCACTGTCTGTGCGGAGTCTGCACATTCTCCCCGTGTCTGCGTGGGTTTCCTCCGGGTGCTCCAGTTTCCTCCCACAGTCCAAAGATGTGCAGGTTAGGTGGATTGGCCATGCTAAATTGCCCTTAGTGTCCAAAATTGCTCTTAATGTTGGGTGGGGTTACTGGGTTATGGGGATAGGGTGGAGGTGTGGACCTTCAGTAGAGTGCTCTTTCCAAGAGCCGGTGCAGACTCAATGGGCAGAATGGCCTCCTTCTGCACTGTAAATTCTATGATAATTCAACAAACCTTGGCAATGCTTGGACATATTTAAATAGTTCCCCACCAAGCCTTCGACTATGATGCTCTTTCTCACTATCCTCATCACTATCATCCAGCTGTACGTTTCCCTTTTCGTCTGCCAATTTTAACTGACTGTCATGTTTCATGGCCATTTTCTGAAGTTCAAACTCTCTCTCTTTATCTTTTTCCCTGATCTATATCTCCCTTTTTCTTTCTTTTTGTTCAGCTAGGGCTATTCTTTCTTTCCTTCTTTCTTTCTTTTTCCTCTCTCTCTCTTTTGTATTTAAGCTGCTTTAATTCTTCTCATGTTCCATTTGTTTAAGTTGTAACTGAATTTTTGCCATTTCCAATGAGTCAAACTGTATCTCAGGCAACTTTAAATGCTCAGCCACCGCCATAATTACCTCATCTTTTCGCGTTTTGACAGGTAATGTTAACTGCAATATTTTTGCCAACTCTAACAGTCTGCTTTTAGTCTCTGTCCGTAAGGTACTGCTTGTGACCGTCTTCACCCCCAAAAATGTCTGAGCACCTGGAGGAAATCGGAGCACCTGGAGGAAACCCACGCAGACACGGGGAGAAAGTGCAAATTCCACACAGACTGTCACCCGAGGCCGGATTTGAACCCGCGACCCTGGAACTGTGGGGCAGCAGTGCTAACCACTGTGCCACAATGCTCATTAAAATATTCAATCTTGTATCTTTTAGATGGACAAATCTAAAATTTGGGGGTAGATTTCCAGTCTCCTGTACAGATGAACACATGCATACACACACTTAGCTATAGGCTGTTTGCAGGCACAGCTTTAAATTGCATTTTTCTCCTGTTTGTTCAGCTATGTCACACATCAATTTCACCAAGGCCTTCTCCTGCTTTATAACCAACATAAGGAAATGCAGAGTAACAACCCAGATGGATTTGTGCTCTGTTTTCCCTCATTTCCATTGGGATTTTGCTTCTTCCAGCGAGGAGCATTCGGCACTGCCCTAGATTTCCACACAGTGATCGGATATGGCGGGGGAAGTGGGGTGGGGAATAGTTGATTAAAAAGACATTTCTCTAAATCTTCAACATGTTGATAATTCCGTTGTCTCCCTTTAATCCTAAATCAACAATGGCATTACTATAATCATAGATACATTACAGCACGAAAAAGAGCTCACCACACGAGGCTGGATGACCCCCTTCTGTGTCACTTCTATGATTCTGCAATAATAGTGTTAACTCAAGGTGCAATGGTGGAACAAAGGAATTAGCAACTTTATTAGGGGGCGGGATTCTCCAATGGGGCTATGGCCCCACTCAGCGTCAAAACACGGGCGAATCACTCTGTCCTCGGAGCTCCGGCTGCCGATGCGGGGCCCTGCACCTCCGGTCGGGGGGGCCGCACATGTGCACGGCGACGGCCTGCGTCGGCTGCCCCGCGCGTCATGGCGGATCCACACCACGGACCAGCAACGCCACACCGAGTTCACGACGGGTGGGACCATGAGAGACCCACGCCGTCAGGAACTCGGCCAGGATTCCAAAGGAGAGCGCTGGATCATTTAACCTTCTGAACCCAGGGCTGCGAAGGCCAACAGTAACGTTCTTGTAGCCATGTTGCCTGGATTCAGCACAGACCAGACAACACACATAGCAAATTCTTACACCTGTTTTGGGGCCTCAATGAGCCTCGTTTCTAACTTACTCAATGACCGGCGATTTTCTAACATCTGCACCTGTCCCATCACCATAGCTGAGCTGGAAGTAGGGCAGACATCACATCGACAACATAAATGGGATTTCCACCACACCTCTGGCACATGTGAGGATCAGAGCAGGGGCAGTTCAAAGAAAATTCTTGACCAATATTTTCATCAGCGAATTCTGGCACATGTTGGCCTGTCCTGAGCTCATTTCTGATTTCTGTGTAAAATGAGGTTCTCCTAGCAATCAGTGTAAAGAGAAACCAAGGATCCCCTCGAACAGAGCCTGGAACACCAGCAGTTTGGGCAGTGGACTCCCATGTTCAGCATCCGACTTCCAATCACAACCTACAGTGTCATTAGAACACAATAGCTTGCTAATTCTCACCAAACTCTTGCGGTTTGCCACTTCACGGAGGAAGTTTTGGCAAGTCCAGTTCCCACAGAACTATATTTCAAGTCAACCAATTGCAAGCCATATCGAGAACAACTATGCAGAAGTGCACACCCATGTCCTTCCAACCCACCCATCTGGAGGAAGTAAGAAAACGTTAAAAGGGGTTATAACTTGTAAAATAATCCTTTATTAAACGTGTTTGCCTGCTCAGAATTGGTGGTCGTTGACTTGGACTTAACTGAGCACCAAATTGTGCTTGTCCTCTGTGGTGTTTTGAAGTAGGTATCAACATTACCCAAATTTTTAAAAATGTTTTCCTGATCATTTTGGTGCACAATTTGTTGTTGTGTAATGTTGCCATTACAAATAAAATGAATTATGAGAAAGTGTGTTATTGTTTCACAGAGGCACAATTATATGATCGGAGGGCTGATCATTTGAACAAGTAAAGATTTTTCAAGCGATTTCCGATGAAGTTGTTCATTGTTTAACTATCTCCCCCAACCCACCACTACCTCCCAATCAACCCAGGCCAGTGACGTGCACTGTGATATGAAGCTGTTTGCTTGTGACAGGAAAGCCCATAGTGCTAGTCAGGTCGTGACCTTCACTGAATGTTGCACCCTCTGTGATTAGCGGTATAATCAAGTGTTGTAAAATCAGTGTAAATTCTGGACCACCTCTCGCGCTTATGCTGTGTAGACAAGTGATTCTTTTACATGTAGACGTCAAAAGCTCTGCTTTCTTGGTAAAATTAGACGAGATCCATTGTCAATGTCTACAGCGATACAGAGGGAAAAGTGGAATGGGAAAACTTCAGTTGTAAACTGAATAATTTATTGTGCTGTTAAAAGCTTATTTAACATTGTTTCCAGTAGGACTTCTGGTGGCGGCATGTCGGAGGAAGTTGCACATTGGAGGGCTCCTGCCTCGAGGCTTGATTTGTTACAATTCAAAGCCCGGTCCCAGGGACAATATTTGGTTAAATAAGTGCAGGAAGACAGACGGAAGAAGGTTGTCCAAAACCCAAAGGAATGCCGCCGTGAAGAAGGGGGCGAGTGAATGTTCGCCATCGAGTGGAAGTGTCGGCTCGGCAACTGGGAAAGATGGTGGAGGCTGGGTCGCTGGGTGGGGCCGCATTGTTCACGGCAGAAAAGATGACCGAGTTGATGGTTGTGGAACTTGAAAAACAGTTTGCAAAGCACATGGAGGTGATGAGGAAGGAGATGATGGCGGCATTGAATGTGGTGGTGGAAGAGGCGGTTGCCCCGGTTTTGAGGACATGCCGAGGTGCGGCAGCAGGGGGAGAAATTGAAGAGTGGAAGAGGCCTTGTCACAACACAATGATCAGCTCACCTTGATGGCCCATCGAGTCTGCACCAACCCACTTAAGCCCTCACTTCTACCCTATCTCCGTAACCCAATAACCCCTCCTAACCTTTTGATCACTAAGGGCAATTTATCATGGCCAATCCACCTAACCTGCACATCTTTGGACTGTGGGAGGAAACCAGAGCACCCGGAGGAAACCCACGCAGACACGGGGAGAACGTGCAGACCTCCGCACGGACAGTGACCCAGCGGAGAATCGAACCTGCTGTCATAATATACACCAGTATATCATGGTGCAGACACACACTGATGGACACACAGTGGGACCAATCAACACACACAACACCGCAGCCAATCACCAGTTAGAGCAAACGCACTATAAAGACAGGGGGCATCAGAATTCCCGCTCATTCGAGTTGCAGCTAGCTAGGAGGACAGAGCTCACAGCCTGTAACACAGACATTCACCATGTGCTGAGTGCATCGACTGGTTAGGACAAGGCAAAGGTCTTTAGTTAAAGCTAGTATCGTGTTAACCCACAGTCTGAGTATGTTAAACAGTTAATGATTCAATAAAATAGTGTTGCACTATTTCAAGTGTTGGTGACCTGTATGTGTTCCACGGATCCAGAACACCCAACACATCACCTGCGACCCTGGCACTGTAAAACCAGAGTGGTATCCACTTGTGCTACCGTGCTGCCCCATGTGCTATCGTGCTGCCCTGGGCATAATTGTCATGACTTTGCAAACAAAGCTTTTTACACAGACTCCTCCTCCTGCAGGTACTATGCTCCTAAGAGGACATTGATAACCATGGGTTTCCATTGGATTGGTCCACAAGTATGCTTGGCAAAGTACTTCAGTGGCTAGCCTTTGTCATGTGGCTGCACAAGAAACACTCCCACCCTTACCACCGGTCATATTGGAAGAATTTACAGGCTTTAAATCAACATGTTTGCCCATGTTACGAATGCGCCTTCAGTACCATCAAACCCTGAAGTGGGACTTGAAACCAGATCGTCTAGCCCAGAGGCACATATACTACCACAGCACCACAAGATCCCCATACTGACCACTGAACCAATTCATTTGTCAGTTGCAGGAGAATCTCGTCAATCATACTTATTGCTATTCATCCTCGCGTATTGTTTTACCTTTCAATCAGTTCTTGTATCAAATGTTTAAATGTTTAAAGCACCTCTGAAAAAAACATGAAAAATAAAACCTCTATTGAATATATTGTTGAAGCATTTTCAAAGGACATTGTTCCGTAAAACATGGAGTATCTGTAACCTTAAAAATGCTGTTGATTTCAGTGTCTTTGTAAAAAAGGCGAGCTGAAGCAGTTGCTTGTAAATACCATGTGAGTGTCCGAAGGAGATTGTGGTATTTGAAAAGAAATTGTTTGGTAGCTTTGAAGTACAGTTAAGTCCAACCAATAGTCTCAGCAGGGCATCAGCGGTGATGTTGTTCAAAGCGAACTATCATGGGGCAGAGTATCCGCTTGTTTACTCCCGCAACTGCAGAGCGATCTGGTCGGTACGGGCCAAGCCTTTCTTTGCAATAGATCGGGGAATTTTAAAAGCGAATTGAATCCAACCCCACTGAGGTTTTCGGCGCTTTTCCTGATTCTTCACTCTGGTTTAAGATTCAATTTGCCAGATAAAGCCACGCCCACAAAATTGGCCACACTTTCTGGGCAAAATTGTGATATCCCGTTGGCCAGGCATTTCCTTGGAACTGAAACACTTGTTCACATTGTGCTTTTTGTTTTTCTTATGCGCACCGCCATTAGTCAGCAAGTTTTAAAAGTTTTTTTTAAATGTCAAAGAATATTTATTTTTCTTGCTCTACTTAGATCTTCCTGAACCGTGCACCATTTCGGAACTGCAAGGACCAATGGCTGATCTAATGCTCCACTGAATCCAACTTGAAGGAATTGCAAAATTGTACTTTGGGATCACATGGCCTTCATTTCCCTCCCCCACTCAGAGAAGTACTTTGTTTAAAACCTGCTCGACCCTCTTGAGATCACAAAGCAGCATTGTGAGAGGAAATGGACATTCCGATTGGAAGTGCCTGCTAGGTTGCTGGATTCTATCCTTCTGGAAATCCTATTCCCTTGTACATCAATTCCCTCTATATTGGAGTGCCCATTACCTTGAAGCTGCATTGTTCTTGCGCTGACTAACATTTGTGCTGCTGTTCATTCTTACTTGCCTCCTTTTTTAAATTATCTTTCTGTCTATTCCTCCCTTGGTTGTTCATCTACTTTCTTTGGTTGTTTTTCTTTCTTTATCGTCCAGTGGCTCTGACATCCATCATCATGAAGTGCTTCGAAAGGTTAGCCATGGCACGAACCAACTCCAGCCTCCCGGATTGCCTTGATCCACGACAGTTCGCCTACCGCTGCAACAGGTCCACAGCAGACACCATCTCCATGGCCCTGCACTCTACCCTGGAACACCGAGATAACAAAGACACCTATGTCAGACTCTATTTATCGACTACAGCTGAGCCTTCAACACCATCATTCCTACGAAACTCATCTCCAAACTCCATGGCCTTGGCCTGTGCTCTTCCCTCTGCGACTGGATCCTGAACTTTCTAACCCACAGACCACAACCAGTAAGGATAGGCAACAACACCTCCTCCACGATCATCCTCAACACCGGTGCCCTACAAGGCTGTGTCCTCAGCCCCCTACTATACTCCTTGTACACCTATGACTGTGTGGCCAAATTCCCCTCCAACTCGATTTTCAAATTTGCTGATGACACCACAGTAGTGGGTCGGATTTCAAACAATGACGAGACAGAGTACAGGAATGAGATAGAGAATCTGGTGAACTGGTGCAACGACAATAATCTCTCCCTCAATGTTAACAAAACGAAGGAGATTGTCATCGACTTCAGGAAGCGTAATGGAGAACATTCCCCTGTCTACATCAATGGGAACGAAGTAGAAAGGGTCGAGAGCTTCAAGTTTAGGTGTCCAGATCACCAACAACCTGTCCCTGGTCCCCCCATGCCGACACTATAGTTAAGAAAGCCCACCAACGACTCTACTTTCTCAGAAGATTAAGGAAATTTGGCATGTCAGCTACGACTCTCACCAACTTCTACAGATGCACCATAGAAAGCATTCTTTCTGGTTGTATCACAGCTTGGTATGGAGCCTGCTCTGCCCAAGACCGCAGGAAATTACAAAAGGTCGTAAATGTAGCCCAATCCATTACGCAAACCAGCCTCCCATCCATTGACTCTGTCTACAACTCCCGCTGCCTCAGAAAGGCAGCCAGCATAATTAAGGACCCCACGCACCCCGGACATACTCTCTTCCACCTTCTTCCATCAGGAAAAGGATACCAAAGTTTGAGGTCACGTACCAAACGACTCAAGAATAGCTTCTTCCCTACTGCCATCAGACTTTTGAATGGATCTACCTGGTATTAAGTTGATCTTTTCTCTCCACCTTGCTGTAACTGTAACATTATATTCTGCAGTCTCTCCTTCCTTCCCTATGTACGATATGCATTGTTTGTACAGCATGCAATAAATAATACTTTTCACTGTCTACCAATACATGTGACAATAATAAATCAAATCAAATTCTCTTCTTTCCTCCATTTTCGTAATGGATCTCATGGAGCAATCTGCAACTGTTTCAGGATTTGGGTGTATGGTGGTGAATGATATATCACAATTGATAACCCGAATTTAAAGTGGAGGACTATTTTACGAGTCCTCTGGGGAATTTGAGTGATACAGAAAGAAAATAGAGGCAGATACAATGCGGTGAAGACAGCAAATGTCCAAGACTCTCAGTGTCAGCCTCTTCATGTGGTCTTCTGTTTCAGAGGTGCCATAGTTTCCAGACGAGCTTCAGCTGTACAAATTGAATTTGGGTTAACTCCTAGCCATGCCCATGAATGTGGATGAACTGAGAATCGTGCTCATAAGCAGAAAGCTTTGTCTCTATAATTCAGAAACTTAATATCATAGCATTTACAGTGCAGAAGGAGGCCATTCGGCCCATCGAGTCTGCACCGGCTCTTGGAAAGAGCACCCTACCCAAGCCCACACCTCCACCCTATCCCCATAACCCAGTAACCCCATCCAACACTAAGGGCGATTTTGGACACTAAGGGCAATTTATCATGGCCAATCCACCTAACCTGCACATCTTTGGACTGTGGGAGGAAGCCGGAGCACCCGGAGGAAACCCACGCACACACGGAGAGGACGTGCAGACTCCGCACAGACAGTGACCCAAGCCGGAATCGAACCTGGGACCCTGGAGCTGTGAAGCAATTGTGCTATCCACTATGCTACCGTGCTGCCCTTAATTGACCTTCGTATAAATGTTCCACCAACAAAAACGACTTGCATTTGTGTAGCACCTTTACTGTAGTAAAAATATGCCAAAGCACATCACAAAAATGTTATCGAACAAAATGTGACATCGAGACACATAAAAAGTTATTTGGACAGGGAGGTTTAAGTAGCGGCAGGAAGATTTAGGGAGGGATTTCCCGAACTCGGAGCCTGCACAGCTGAAGACCAACCATCAGTGAAGAACATGGGAATGTGGAAAATGTCAGAATTGGAGGCGTGCAGAGATCTCAGAGGACTGTGGGTTGGAGGAGGTTAAAGAGGTAGGGACTGACAAGGCCATGGAGGGATTAGAACACAAGAGAGGGAATTTTAACACCAGGGCATTGCCTGATCAGGGTGTGACGTAGATCAGTGATCACAGGGTGATGGTGAGTGAGACTTAGTGAAAGTTAGGTTATGGACAGTAGAAATTTAGGAAATTACAAAAGATGATAGGTGAGAGAACATTGGAATCATCTTAAGTATTGTTAACAAATTCTAACAACTGCTATGCACTGTAATGTCCCTATAAAACCTGTCCAAAGTGCAACAATAATCTTTGGGACAGTTTTCTAACATCCATTGTCAGCATTTCTCATACTCCCACACAGGGTACTGTTTGAATCAGTTAAGTTTCAAACTGATGCATACTTCATTATCACTTGAGATCTGATGATAAACTAATGCATTGACTGCTTTTGTAGTATTGTTACAAATCAGTTCATTATGACCTTTCCCAACAAAGGAAAAAGTAATCAGTTCAGGTTTGAATATTACATGCTAAGCTGCACTGAAAGAATTTTTCAAGTTTAGCATCCAGATCTGGGGAGGGATTCTCTGTTCCTGAGACTAGTTGTTGACGCTGGTGCAGGATTCGTGGAGTTCCACGACTGAAAAACTGGCGCCGAGCCTGGAGCAATTCAGCAACTGTGGAGGGGCTAGAACCAGCGCCACGAGGAACACATTCCATTCTAATGAGAAACGATGCGGGATACGCCGGGTCCGTGATTGACTCGCGGGAGGCTGACAAGCTGCAGCTGCATATACACATTATAATCATCACAGCCAACAAAACGGCACTGCTTGTGGTGGTGTGTGCCCATCCCGCTGATGGGTCAGCTGAGGCCAGATGGCAACTCGGGGGGTGCCCTAGGGGGGATGACCATATGGCCCATGGCCCTAAGTTCACAGTGGGCAGTCAGTGGCGTGCGCAGCGGATTGGCTGCCTTGCAGGCAGCGGCAATGGTGTTTCGTGCCCATTCACCCCACCCCCACAGCCCACCTCCTGTGAGAAGCCCACTGCTGTTGTGTTGGGTGCTCTGGATCCGTGGAACACATACAGGTCACCAACACTTGAAATAGTGCAACACTATTTTATTGAATCATTAACTGTTGTAACATACTCTGACTGTGGGTTAACACGATACTAGCTTTAACTAAAGACCGTTGCCTTGTCCTAACCAGTCGATGCACTCGGCACATGGTGAATGTCTGTGCTGCAGGCTGTGAGCTCTGTCCTCCTAGCTAGCTGCAGCTCGAATGAGCGGGAACTCTGATGCTCCCTGTCTTTATAGTGCGTGTGCTCTAACTGGTGATTGGCTGCGGTGTTGTGTGTGTTGATTGGTCCCACTGTGTGTCCATCAGTGTGTGTCTGCACCATGATATACTGGTGCATATTATGACATCCCCCCTTTTATAAAGAACGTACCTGTGTGGCAATAAATAGTGTATGGTGAGAATGTCCCTGACTACGTGTGTGTGAAATATTTACAGGACTATGTACATGAGAACTAAGCTATTTACATGGGAAGGTGCCTGGTGCAGAAAAACAGTATGTCACAAGAATAATAAGATGAACACTATATACAAACCACGTAAACGATCAAACGGAAGAACAGAACAAATCAGAAAGTCCATAAGTCCACAAAGTTCACAAATTAAGTCTCTGAGGTGGGCGATGAATTCTGGTTGACCGCCTCAAGGGTGGGTCGGGAGCCGCTGGCTGAAGAGCGGGCTGGACTGCATCAGAGTGAGGAGGATGCAGAGTGACCGGGATCTCTGCATAGTCCATGGCAGGGTCAGCAGGAGGGCGAGGCGACAGTGGAGGATCACGTAGCGAGCGCAGAACGAGACGAAGGGCGCGCCGATTGCGGCGTAGAATGGAGCCATTCAGTAGACGAACCAGGAAATAGCGGGGGGGCCACCTGCCGAAGAACCACAGCGGTTGCAGACCAGCCACAAGGTGGATGCGGACATTGTCATCTGGAGCCAGAGCAGGGAGATCAGCTGCACGGGAGTCATGAGCCGCCTTGTGCTGTGCACGAGACAGCTGCATCTGTCGAAGGATTGGAACGTGGTCGAGGTCTGGGACATGAATGGATGGCACCTTCGTCCTCAGGGTGTAATCCATGAGCAACTGGGCTGGTGACAGGCCAGTGGACAGTGGGGCGGAGCGATAGGCCAGCAAAGCGAGGTAAAAATCGGACCCAGCATCGGCAGCCTTGCAGAGGAGCCGTTTGACTATGTGGACGCCCTTCTCCGCTTTGCCATTGGATTGGGGGTACAGGATGTCACATGGGCAAAATTGTACCACCTGGCAAAGTTGGACCATTCCTGGCACGGATGACTGCAGACGATGTGATGTCGTGCAACCGTATCACCTCTGGGTAATTTGAAAAGTAGTCCACAATCAGGACATAGTCTCTACCCAGCGGGTGGAACAGGTCGATGCCCACCTTGGTCCAAGGTGACGTGACCAACTCATGGGGCTGCAGGGTCTCACGTGGTTGGGCCAGCTGGATGCACTGGCAAGTGGGGCAGTTGAGCACTGTGTTGGCTATGTCGTCATTAATACCGGGCCAGTACACTGCCTCTCTGGCCCGTCGGCGGCACCTTTCCACACCAAGATGGCCCTTGTGTAGCTGTTCCAGGACGAGCTGGCGCATGCTATGCGGGATGACAATGCTGTCCAGTTTCAGAAGAACCCAGTCTACTACCGCCAGATCATCTCTGACGTTATAGAACTGAGGGCATTGACCCTTGAGCCAACCGTCTGTTAGGTCGCGCATGACACGCTGTACCAAAGGGTCAGCCGCCGTCTCGTGGCGAATTTGGACGAGGCGTTCATCCGTGGCAGGTAGATTGGAGGCCACGAAGGCCACATGGGCGGCAACCTGGCAGATGAATCCCGCTAGATCACACGGAGTGTTGACTGCCCTGGAGAGAGCGTCGGCAACGATGAGGTCTTTGCCTGGGGTGTATTCCAGCTGGAATTCGTATCGCCGGAGCTTGAGAAGAATACGCTGGAGGCGAGGCGAGGCGTCATGTCGTTCAAGTCATTCTGTATTATATTGACCAGTGGGCGATGGTCGGTCTCGACGGTGAATTGAGGAAGTCTGCACACATAATCGTGAAACTTAACCACACCGGTCAGAAGGCGCAGGCACTCCTTTTCTATCTGCGCGTAGCGCTGTTCCGTGGAGGTCATGGCGCGTGACGCATATGCAACGGGGGCCCATGATGAGGCCTCTTCGCGTTGCAGGATCACTGCCCCAATGCCGAATTGGCTGGCATCGGTCGAAATTTTGGTCTCTTTTGCTGGATCAAAGAAAGCTAAGACCAGGGCCGTGGTCAGTTTGGTTTTGAGTTCTCTCCATTCGCGCTCGTGGGCAGGGTCTTTGTGTGAACTGGTGATTGGCTGCGGTGTTGTGTGTGTTGATTGGTCCCACTGTGTGTCCATCAGTGTGTGTCTGCACCATGATATACTGGTGTATATTATGACAACTGCTACACCCCCAGGCCCTGGCAGACGCCCTTGCCCATCGGCACAACTGTCAGCAAGTTATGGCGATGTTGGACACTTTCCTTACCCCCTCTCCCTCCCTCGTCAGCCAGGGTGTCTGTTTTATGATTGTTAAAAGCACAAGTGAACCTTGCTACTGGGAATTCGGCCCATTGGAGGCAGAGAATTGCGGAGGCCCCGGTGAATGCCTGGTTGGGCCCGCTAATGATATGCCAAGGGGGTCAGGCCTTCTGGAATGCATTGACGCTGCTGTCGAGGCAACAGAAAATTGCGATTTGGCATGAAATCTGCACCCTCCACGATTTTGGCATTAGAACCAATTCTCTGCACAATCGTGTTTCGCGATTGCAGCGTCGGCCGACGGAGCGTCCCACATCAGCCTCTTACACAAGTCAAAACTGTAACCCATAGATTCTGCAAATTAGTAGTGATCCACAACCAACAGGATTGGTTAAAGAAACTACAAGATCTGGGGTGGAATTTTCCCAAAAAATGAGTAAGGGCAGGATTCTTTGTTTGAGAGATTTGTTCTCCCATGGGAGTAGAATCGGTCCTGGTTTGCGCTGGTGCCAGGAGTGGCACCCAGGAGGGATTCACTTTCCCTTGCCAGCCTAATTTATGCATAGCGAGGAGCTCCCGGAATCCCGTTCTGAATCCCACTATCAAGCTGCCATTTTGAGCGAGCAGCAAGGTCCCCCGCAATACAAACCCTGCCTCTACCCACCCCCACTGATAAGTAGGGACATTCTCCACCCCCGATTACCACAGCAACTACTGGGTCACCCCCCCCCCCCGACCCCCCTCCACACATACACACGCAGGAGGGTGGTCCGGCTGCACCACAACCCCCACCAGCCCCATATCAGACTCAAAATCAGATCCCCTGCTCCCCCTCCCCCTGCCATCAGTCACTCAGGCTGGAAGCTAAAGAGCAGTCCAGGCGGAAACAGTGAAAAATCACGGCTTTTTCACTAATCTGTCCTTACAGCTTCCATTTGCTTCAGACAGAAGTGTCGGAAGCAGCAACGGTTACTTCGTAGAAAGCTAAAGCATGTCACAAGGCTTTAAATCCCCTCGGGTCCTTTGATCTGCGAAGCTTCTATTCACTTTCAAAGAGAAATCGCTTTTAGTGGGCTGTAATTGATAGAGTAATAGCTTCCAGACAGTTAGATGTTTGGATTGTGTATTATCATTTCCCTTCACGCTTGAATGCATCTGAAGTACTCTGCTGTGACCCTAACCACAATGTTTATAAACATCTAGCTATGATTTACAGGTTGTCACCACATCAAAAGCAATTAAGTGCTTTCTGCTGAGAAAAAGTGGAAATGAAAGCACTTATCCGCTCCTCCATCTCCCTAGAGTTTCGCTGCTTCTTCTGTAGATGCCCATTTTCATTCTAGTCTGAAGTGCAGCCGCCCCCATCGTCTGTATCGGATGAGAATGGTCCCTTGCTACTGACTTTGGGGTGGGGGTTGGCTTTGTCCTATTCCCTCTTCTTCCTGCCCTTCCTCACCAGCTGCCAAGCCCCCACTGACTGGTCCTCTGATAGTTTCTCCTCCATTGGTTCGCTGAGAGGTGGAGGGTGCCGGGAGCGATGATGTTGTTTGGCCATCTGCTGCCTCCCTCTTTCCAGGTCTTCCGCTTTGTCCTCCTTTGTCCCATTCTGCTGGCTGGAGGTTTGCACTTCTCCTTGTCGGTAGTCAGGCTGGCTGTTCTGTCGCCCTCCTTGGCTTTTGCTGCCTGTCCGCAAGTAGGGTCCCATTTAGGGCAGGTCGTGTAGAGATGATTTGCTCCACCACACAGGTTGAAGCAATTTGTCTGCTTGCAGTCCTTTGTCTAATGTCTATCCTGCTTGCAATTCTTGCAGATGAGGCCATTGCAGTTGGCCGCCACATGGTCAGGTTTTCTGCAGGAGCGACAATGTTTGGTTTGGCGAGCAATTATGAGATGGCCACGGCTTCCCCCGATCATGAAGCTCGAGGGAGGGTGGAGGATTACTCCTTTACCATCAGTCTTGAGTGTCAGCTTGACCTGGTGTCTGCTTGTCCAGATTGCGAAGACGTCCTTCACCACAGAGCAGTTGCCAACCTTGTCGACATACCAGGCGAGGAAGGTGAGCAGATTTGCCACCGGAACATGGGGGTTGTAGAGGTGCACAGTCACCACCCCCATCCTGTTGAGCGGGCAGAGTAAAGAGGGGCTCCGCTTTGTGGATTCTCAGATGTGGCAAATCTCTCTTCTCCTCGAACACTTTCAGGAATTTGATGCAGCCAGCAGCATTCTTCAAAGTCACATCAAAGTATCCAGCGCTAGGAAAGTCCTGCAGGCAGTAAACATCAGCAGCTCCAAATCCACAGGAATTGAGAAGGATTCTCTATGAAGAAGGCACGGCCAGTGGGTGTATCTCCTTCGCTGTCGGTCACCGCCACCTTAACAGTGTTAGATACCCCCTGGTTTGGGACTCGACTGGTTGCAGCCATCACCTCGTTAAGTTCTCAGTGAAGTCCCTTCAAGGAGAACAAACAACCACCAAAGAATTTCCAACACCAAAGGGCAAGAGGCCAAAAAACTTTGTTGAAACGTCCCAATAAAAAAAATGAAACCCACAGAAATAAACACTTACACAAACGCAGAGAGAAGCATGATCGGACTTCTGAGAGATCAACCTGCCTGATGATTGACTCTCTCCAGCGATGCCATCGTGAGGAGATGATCAGTAGATTTAATCAATTGCTCAATCAATGAGTGAGTCACTCAGCACCATGCGAAAGCACTTCCCTAGTAAGTTGGTTTCTCAGTTACGCTGGCAGAAACCTCAGAACAACTAACTTCTCTGTCCTCTATCGAACCACAGGTAGTGTATGAAACAGGAAAGCCGAGAGAAAAGGGAAGGGTAGAAAACCATATTGTTTAAAAAGTGACCCTCATTTTCAACTGAATAAATTATTGGCAAAGCCTACCAGTATTCTCAAACAGTAACATTTAGGTATTCCTTAAATTGCAGAAAATCAGGGGCAGCACGGTGGTGCAGTGGGTTAGCCCTGGTGTCTCATGGTGCTGAGGTCCCAGGTTCAATCCCAGCTCTGGGTCATTGTCCGTGTGGAGTTTGCACATTCTCCCGTGTTTGCGTGGGTTTCGCCCCCACAACCCAAAGACGAGCAAGCTAGGTGGATTGAACACGCTAAATTGCCCCTTAATTGGAAAAAAATGAATTGGGTACACTAAATTTTTTTTTTTTAAAGATATAAAGAAAGGAAATAGCAGAAAATCTCATTATTGGGAAATTAATTGGTTCTGGCATCAGGAAAAAGAAAATCATGAAGTTAAGTGCTTCGTAAGTACCTGATCTAGGACTCTAAAGATCTAAGTCAAACTACCCTATTAAATAAACAGTGGATACCTACGAAATATCTGTATGACAAACTCCAAGAATGAAGATTAATCTGCCTGCTATTTGTGGCTTACTGGTAAATTGCTTGTGGCATTTGCCCCCAGTCAGTTGATGAATCTAAGTTTTTGGTAACAACAATGATGTTGGATAACACTGTAGGGTCTTGTTTCAGGGTGGCTAGACCTTGCAACTACATTGTGACAGTTAACATGATATAATTAAATGGTGAACGTAACAAATTACAATGCTGAATGTTGGCAAAAAAACCTGACCAAAGATGGTGACAAGAGGAAGTGAGGTTTGTAGACGTGAAATGTATTCTCCAGGAAAAAGCCTTAATAATATGTAGATTTTCTTTGCAACATTTTGAAATCTCCAACATCAACAAAACCATGTCCACCTGTGCCCTTGCTACAAGATGGTATCACAAAGGGATGTGAGTTGTCTGGGAGTCAAGACAAAAGCACTGTAAAAAGGTACATTGTGCAGCAACATCCTGGAAATTGGTTAACTATATTAATCACCAGTAGTGTAACCAAAAGCAAAAATTGTTAACGACAAAATAACTGTTCTTACGGAGATATCCAGTTGATCAGAAGAGTAATCAATTGGGCCAGCCCATACATTGCACAATACAACTTGGCCAGCAATGAAAGTTTATGGTTTTAGCAGATATAGTCTTTTTTTAAAATAAATTTAGTGTACCCAATTAATTTTTTCCAATTAAGGGGCAATTTAGCGTGACCAATCCACCTACCCTGCACATCTTTTTGGATTGTGGGGGCAAAACCCACGTAAACACGGGGAGAATGTGCAAACTCCACATGGACAGTGACCCAGAGCCAGGATCGAACCTGGGACCTCAGCGCCGTGAGGCAGCAATGCTAACCACTGTGCCACCGTGCTGCCCAGTAGATGAATTCTTGATGTGTGCAACCGTTAGGCACAACCCACGGTTAGCTCCAGAAAATTACATGGCTCAGGCCATTTCCTCACCCTCCAAAAACATTTGTGCAGTGTTAAACCCTCTCCTCAATCGGTGGACAACCTCTGATCCACTTGGGTTGCAGCAAGTCTAGGAGAAATAAGAACTGAACAATCGTCTCTGGATAAAGCTCGACACTGGGGAGCTGTGCTCTCACGTCACTGAATATGTGACAAGCCCCGTTAAGGACATCATTTTGACTGAAGTCAGCTGCCACGTAGCGAATTCATTTTTAATTGCCCTTGAAAAGGCTCTTTTGAGTTTACCAGTGTTGAAATACCAAATGATCTGAGCATTGGCTGTGCTATAATCAAATATTATATAATATACAGTATCCCAAGTTCATCAAAGGCAATTAGTTTTGCTGGCTGCCAGTTTTTAATGTCTAAAACAACTTGCATTTATATAGCACCTTTAACAGTGTAAAAGTACCCACGGTGCTTCACAGGACAAAAAAAGGCACAGAACTAAGAAAAGGACATTCAGACAGATGGTCAAAGAGATATATTGAAGGAATATAAATGGTCCTACTTTCAGTGCGTGAAAGGGCAGAGGGACCTTAAGAGTGCAAATTCACAAATCCTTGAATGAGGCAGAAAATGCTGACGTGACAATTAAGAAAGGGTGCAAGATATTTGTCTGTTTGGTAAGGGCACTGACTTCAAAAACAAGGACGTTGTGTTACACCTTCGCAAGTCACTGGTAATAATAATCTTTATTAGTGTCACAAGCAGGCTTACATTAACACTGCAATGAAGTTACTGTGAAAATCCCCCAGTCGCTTCATTCCAGCGCTTGTTCGCGTATACAGAGGAAGAATGTCCAATTCACCTAACAGCACGTCTTTCGAGACTTGTGGGAGGAAACCGGAGCACCGGGAGGGAACCAATGCAGACACGGGGAGAACGTGCAGACTCCGCACAGACAGTGACCCAAACTGGGAATCGAACTCGGGTTCTAGACGCTGTGAAGCAACAATGCTAGACACTGTGCTACCTTGTCAGACCTCAGTTGGAGTATTGTGTGCAATTCTACTTTCTGTGCTTTCGGAAGAATAGTTTTGGAGATGGTACAGAGGAGGATTCTGAAGATGATGCCAAGAATGAAGGGACCCTGTTATGTGGAGAGATTGGACAAGCTGAGATTGTTGTCCTTAAAGCAAAGAATAAGGGGTAACCTAATAAGCGTATTGAAAATTAGGAAGTGTTTTGACAGGGTAAGGAGGTCAATAATCGCATGTCACAGATTTAACATAAGAGACAAATTAACTCAAGGGAAAATGTGGGGAAATTCCTTCACATACACTGTGGTTGAGAACTAGAACGCAGACAATACATGAAAATGGTGGAATTAGATTCAGGGGCTGGTTTAGCACAATGCTAAATCGCTGGCTTTGCAAGCAGGCCAGCAGCATGGTTCAATTCCTGTACCAGCCTCCCCAAACAGGTGCCGGAATGTGGCTTTTCACAGTAACTTCATTTGAAGCCTACTTGTGACAATAAGCAATTTACCTTCATTTCATTTCATTCTATAGGAAGGTTCAAAAGGCAATGGGATTTGTGCTAATTTGTATGGTGTGGGAGGAAATTGGAATTGACCTGCACTAGGACTCTAAAGATCCAAGTCAAACTACCCTATTAAATAAACAGTGGACACCTGAGAAATATCTGTGTGACAAACTCCAAGAATGAAGTCTAAGCTGTTTTTTTTAACCCTACATTAGATTACACTGCCTGTTATTTGTAGTTTACTAGTTGTGTCACTAGCGTGAGGAGTCTCATTCACCACAGACGTGCAGAGGAAAATCATGGATAGTGGATTTATCATTTGATGCTGGTAGTGGATCAGGTACCTCTCTGTCAGCACAGCACAGGCCTAATTTTAACCAATCCCGCCTGGGGGTCTGGCTTGATTGGGTGAAACAACTGTTTTACACACTGACTGATCTAACTCCTAGGGTGGGATTTTCCAGACCCCTCACGGCAGGTTTAATGATGGGTGGGGGTGGGACAATGCGGTGGGAGCCAAAAGGTTGCTTTCTCGCTGGTGTAAAATGATGGCTAGAATGCGCGCTTCTGCCTGTCACGGTCAGTTACAATTCCCGCAAGAGGCTGGCATGAAAACAATTTTGCAAACTGTTAATGGGATGCAGGTGATGGCCCAACCTTCTGCACTGTGGGGATTCTATGATCGGATGGCAAGGCCCGAGCGAGCCATCCAACCGTCCCCGCCACACACAACGTTGTGAAACACCCAACTGCATAATTAATTAAGCCAGTGTCATTCTCTATGGTGCAAATGCCCACTGGTCTCTGCGGTGTTTAACTCTTCCTGTTCCCACCCCCCACCATGGGACATAGTCCCAGAATGGAAAATTCCACCCCTTATTGATTCCAATGGAAAAAGAAATTGTGCAGTGGGGATTGGGGGTGGGGTGGGATTAGCCAAGTTGGACTTTTCCATCTCAGCAGCTCATGTTAAAATTGATCCTCATAACATTCAGTTACCATTGCCCGGAGGGGTAGTTCCGGAAGCAGGAAGGAAATCCTGCCACGCCAGCTGCACAACATCTTCCTGCCTCCACAGTATTCTTAGGGTGGTGAAGGATGTCGGTAACCAGCCCTGGCACAGCGGGCTGCTGAATAGGCCCCTTGAGGGCCACCATGGAGTCAGGGCACTTCCGTCAAAACGGTCACAGCCTCAGACTGGGTCACCTTCAGAACCAGGGGCTCCATTCAATGGAGCCTCTCCTGACTGAAAACCCTCATCCCTTTGGCTCTCATTTCTCCATATTTGTTGCTGATGATGGTGATTGAAGAAAGCAGCCAGCCCCTCTGATGGTGGGTGGGGATGCAGGATGGGGTGGGGGGAGGCTGAGGGGTGTCTCAGAATGGCCATCCAGGCCCGGGTACCCTCCTGCCAGCCTCAATTGGACAGGCTTCCAGAAATGGCACCCTGGAAAATCCCACCAAGGGTTCCTCCGCCGACATTCCCAGCTTTATAATCCAGGTTTCAGCCCTGCTTCAGGCTCCAGACACCTGATTAAAAATGCAGCTAATGTATCATTCTGCTCCCTCCCGCCACCCCACAAAGTTTTCGGCAGCATGGTAGCACAAGTGGATAGCACTGTGGCTTCACAGCACCAGGGTCCCAGGTTCAATTCCCTGCTGGGGCACTGTCTGCACATTCTCCGTGTCTGCGTGGGTTTTCCCCCGGGTGCTCCGGTTTCCTCCCACAGTCCAAAGACATGGGGCGCGATTCTCCGCTCCCGCGCCGGTTGGGAGAATCGCCTGGCGCGCCATTTTTCCCCGCGACGCCGGTCTGACACCCTCCCGCGATTCACCCAAGCGGCGAAAATGGCCCCGTCGAGTTCTGCGCGGCGCAGGCCGGAGAATCACCCGGGACACCCAAAATGGTCTCCTTCTGCACTGTATGTTTTCAATTCACTTTTAGCTGATGGAAAGAGAAGTCCTTCAAGCCTCGATCCCACTGTGTGTTTGGCAATGTTTAAAACAGGGTAACTTCATTGTTGGAGCTTTGAGATGCCAGGTTTGTGCAGGAGTGGAGCTTGCGTGATGCAGTTTGAAATTGAGACACAAGAGCTGAAGGTGTCGCTTCATTTCACCCAGTTTTTAAGCTGCTTCCGTATTGGCTGCGATTGGCTCTGCCGCACATGATGATGTCGTTTGGACCTCAGCTCCTCGGAGTGTTTTGATGTCTGCCCACGACTTGTGCGCTCTTAGAGATCCCAGCTCCTGCCTGCTCGCAGGCTCCCCTATCCCTTTGCAGCCTTTCCCCATCGCCTGAACTTTACAACAACAACAAAAAATCAGCTCATCATTAAGCAGAAGACAGACGAGAGAGAATTGTCAGCACCACTTACTGCACAAGTTGGAAGATTGCTGGAATCTACTGCTACACACACAGCGGAAAGCTGAACTTCCCACCTTGCTTCCCCGAGACACTAAAGTGTGCAACAAGCTGGACTCTCTTGTTACTGCTCTGCCCGTGTGATCAGCCAGAGTTTCTTTGTGTCTCTCTCCGAGTGCCCGCGACTGGCGCGAATGCCCGAAACTGCAGGCATGAATCGCAAAGGGATGGTGGCCAAGATTTTGTCCCGAATACGGAGCGACTCCTTCAGCAGCAATTACTCTCTCCTGGGAAAGGAGTTAGGAAGGTAAGTGTCTGTTAACAGGGATCCGTCCAGCGGGACGCACTGGCACTTAGTCCAACCAGCCCATTTAAGTAATATTCCCATGGGGTCGGGAATTCCGCCTCATCGATCGGGGATGTCAATAAACAGCTTCATCGGGGATTACATGGTGCATTGATAATCATATTGGGGAGGGGGCGAATGCAGAAAGTTTGTATCTAGGAGTTTGGTGCATCAATGTCATTCAATATTTAACGAGGGCATGGAGGAGAGGCAGAAAGTTTCTCAATTAAAGATGTGACTAGGGCAAATTGGAGTTTTTGTTTTGGTGTTCAAAGGGTTAAAGGGATTGCCTTATGCCGAGTCTGGAGACGTTTGCACGGGTTTGCTTTTGTTCAATGTATAGCATATATAATTACCAGTTCAGTGTCTTAATTGCTGTTTAACGTTTAGCACAGCCGTAGGTAATGAACACTTTTTTAAAAAAAAAGTAAAGTGCTACAGATACATTTCATCATAGTTTGACATTACCTGACTGGTGCTTCAGAAGAAAGAGAGAGACTGGTCACTTTATGCCAGAATTAATTATTTATTAATTCACTATTTGCAGATAACTTTTTATATAACAGTCCCTGGAATCGTTAGGCTTCAGGTTTTTTTATTGAAAGTGTAACATATTTTGCCCTTTGCACTGGCCATTCCAGCCAGGAAAGGACACATATTCAGAAGGATGCCAGTGACAATTTAAAACTGGCGCTGTTTGTCAGTACAATATTCTTTTCATTAGGTTTGCTTATTTAAGAGCTCATGTACGGGGGAAATTGATGGTCTTTTGACTCACTGGAGTAAATTTTCCTCAGACATTTTGAGGGAATGAACCTTATGGATTCAGACGCAATTCCTGTTTCCTGCAGATATTTGCTCAGGTGTTGTTTTGTGCACATCTAATTGCACTAGGTGACTGCCAAAGTCATTCCTGAGTTCCAACTGATTGAAGTTCTCTGTGGGATATTTCTGAATTCACTCAGCACAGATAGATTTATTTGCAGACAGTCTGAGGCGGCTTCAAGTGCCTTGATTGATTGCTAGGTTTCCCCCCCCAGTAGATCAGGCAACCTGAGGCATGATTTCGGAACGTCAAAGGATAATTTGAAAATATAGGCATTTGTGGATCCCATATTTGGATGTGACTCCAAAACATGGCTTTATTGCAGAGTATCATAAATAATTGGGAGCCTTTCTTGAAGAAGCACTGTGGCCTGAGAGAACCTCTTTCTGTCCAATGGGTCTCCCTTGCCAGTCCCCAGGTCCCTGTAAATTAACAAAGCAACGTTAACCAGTGTGTACCATCAATCAATTGCCTTTGTGGAAGTTTCCTAACTTTTATAGTTATCGATAAAGGGGATTATATATAGATTAAGAAGTGTCTTGTGGTTAACTCTGTTAAGAGTCAGGGTGGTTGGGAAGATGGTGTATAGATTTCTCTTTCTCTCAACAATTTGTTAATGAATTAGCAATGATTTTGACTTTTTTCATAAAATCACTATAGTGCAGAAGGAGGCCATTCAGCCCATCAAGTCTGCACCAAACCTTCGAAAGAGCACCCAACCTAGGCCCCATCCTGTCCCTGTAACCCCCCCCCCCCAACCTTTTGGTCACCTAAGGGGCAATTTAGCATGGCTAATCCAACTAACCTGCACATCTTTGGACCGTGGGAGGAAACTGGAGCATCCGGAGGAAACCCACGCAGACCAGGGGAGAACGGGCAAACTCCAGCACCCAAGGTTGGAATCGAGCCCGGATCCTTGCCACTGTGAGGCAGCAGTGTTAACCACTGTGCAACTGTGCCGCCCATTATTATGTGTATACATTGTGGGGATGCAGTTCAATAAGAAATAACCAACACGTTCTGAAGATTCAACTGGATACGTTATTTCTATAATACGTTATTTCTATAGGGCAGCACGGTGGCACAATGGTTAGCACCTCTGCCTCTGTGCCTGGGTCCCGGGTTCAATTCTGGCTTTGGGTGACTGCATGGAGTTTACATGTTCTCCCCATGTCTGCGTGGGTTTCCTCCGGGTGCTCCGGTTTTCTCCCACAGTCCAAAGATGTGCAGGTTGGGTGGGGTTTGGGCCTAGGCAGAGGGCTGAACCAGAGGGTCGGTGCTCACTCAATGGACTAAAAGCCCCCCCCCCCCCATACTGTAGACACTCTATGATTTATTGATCACACCAGGAATTGTGTAAATTAGATAAGGTAAATGATGTGTTATTGTGCAGCCCTATTCTGAGGATTAGTGTCAGTTGCCCATTTATACACCTGAAACTTGGATGCCAGTGCAGATTCGATGGGCTGAATGGCCTCCTCCTGCACTGTAGAGACTCTGGTTCTATGGCAGCACGGTAGCACTACTGTCTCACAGCGCTAAGGACCCGGGCTTGGGTGACTGTATAGAGTTTGCACTTTCTCTTTTGAGTGGTGTCTGCGTGGGTTTCCTCCCACAGTCCAAAGATGTGCAGATAAGATGGGTTGAACAAATTAAATTGTCTTTTAGTGTCCAAAGATTGTATAGGTTAGGGCAAGGGACTACTGGGATAGAGCGGGGTAGTGAGCTTGGGTGGCATGTTCTTTCAGAGGGTCGATATAGGCTCAATGGGCTGAATGGCCTCCTTAAGCACTGTAAGGATTCTATGAGCTATTTGTATCTGAACCTATCACAATATATTATTCATGCTGCTCCGAACTAAACATATCTACTCTCTACTGGAGCTTATGTTCCCTTCCTCCCGGCTATACACTCTTCTTCTCTCTCTTCCCCCCCCCCCCCCCCCGCCACCGCCGCCTCCATCTCTGTTTTCTCTTCACATTCCCTGAAGGTCCCGAATCTTGCTGGGAGATGGTTCCATGTATGATGCTCAAGCAGCTACCCAGTACCTCAATAACATGGCTGTTCTTCACCTCTTAGCCTAAGCAGTGAATGTTGGTGAACTAGTTTACTGTGAAAGGCAATAGCCGATGAGATCATTCCCGTCCTCACTGTCACCAAATATCCACACTGGTGTGTTCTCATCTCATAACTCCCAATCAGTTTAGTTGAGTATCAGAAATTTTTATAAATACCCTGGACCCGTCTTGGACTGCCTTGTGATGAACCCAGTGGAAATATCTCTACAGTTGACAAGAACAATAATTGCCACAACAAGAGATGGTCTGTCTGCACATCTCTCAAAAATTGTAATATCTTACCAATGTTGTTGTCTAGTAGGATTCACCAATTTAGAAGTATCTTCAGCAAAAGTGTGACAATGGTAACTTCCTGAGCTACAGTGCTTTGGAGGTAGCAAAGGCAATGTATGGATTCTGAATTTTTAAAAGGGGATTGTATTATCTTACAAAGGACTCTCACAGGAATGGAATTGCATAGCTGGGGTTATCCAGCATGCCACGTTTCAGAAGCATCAGTAATAATGTTTTTGGGAAGTTTCAGAAATGCTGACATTATTGTTCACTTTTGCATCCTTTAAAACGATGGGCATATGAAAAGGCTAAAAGCCCCGCCCCCACTCCTCCCCATTACCTGTCCAAACTTTCAAAAAAAAATCCATCTCCAGTTCACTGGCGATCCACTTTACTTGTGATCCGACTGATTTGATAGAACATCTGCGGAGGTTGTCTACATCTAAAGTGTAAATCGGGATTATAATCAATACACTTTTTTTTACTGGTTTTCATTAGCTCGCTGAATAAACCCAAGAGAATCTTTCAGAACACCTTTATTGTAATTCAAATTGTTATGGACAATCTTCCACAAAACTAACTCGAGCTTTGCGCCTAACCCCACGAGCGGAAAGCGCCAGTTATTTGCAAAATTCGGACCAAATGTCTGGTGAGGATGATTAATCTGCTGAAGAGGGAAAGCCAGTTCTATTTCTGGGAGCATAGCCTCTTCATGGTAGCAGGCCTTGAGCAATCTAACATTGTATAACTCCAAGATTCCTTCCCATCCCATGATCTGTATTATCCTGTACACAAGTTCTCTCTGTTGGAGCATTCCCCAGACTGGAATCTGTGGTGACACTGCCAGCTGTCGGCTTAAGATCAGCCACAGATTTCCTAGTCTGACCTGGGCACTATGCCAGAACAGCTCCTGTATCTTCCTTCCTCTGAGTGCAAAGGCAGATCCCTGCGGGTGAAGATGTAAATCTAATTAATCTAATTAAAATAGAATTGGTAGCCCTTTATTCCAACTTTGTAGAGATTAAAACAAGTAGCTTATAAAGTTAAGTAGAAAGCTGTAATATTATCACCCATCCAGTGGTTGATGATTGCTTGCTCCAACATGCATTTTTATTAGCTCTCTATAGCAGGAAATTTGATTTTCTGCTGCTATTAGTTGATTAATTTTCCAAAGAACTTGACGTTTGTGTTTTTTTTAAACTTGGCCTCTGTCTAGGAACTAAGGAATGCTTTCAAGAAAATGTGAACTGGATTGGATTGTACTGAATATGCACAGTCTCTTGCCTTTTATTCAAACAATAATGTTTTAATCGGGCTCCCTGCCACACTCTGGCTAGTCCTGTTTGGGGCATAACAGGAGGTCGGCCCCTGGAAGTTTGCAGGGGGGGGGGGGAAAAATTGAAAGGGCTCCCACTGTTGCAAATTTGCATCAGTCTTGAACTTTGCTGCTGCTGCCACACACCCAAATGTTAGACAGAAACTGATTCTGAATGTTCTGCCCCATTGTCGCTTCATATAGGGACGTGCAGTAGAGACTAATTTGCATTGAAGTCTAGTGCCGTGCTTGGTATTGTAAAAGGACGTAGGATTGCTTGGGAAATCCACCATCCTTTTTGGAATGCTGAATGATGCAGCACAGCTTTGAACCCTGAATGGCTCAAGATCCGAAGGATCACGCTCGCCGAGATGTAATGATGGGAAGGAGCAGGGTGCAAAGGCGCATGAAGCCATTAGTGAATCCCATGCATCAAAAAATGCAGATGCCGTCTGCATAGGCTGTCCATTTTATTTTTACATCCGCCCGTCTACGCTAGTGAGTCAAATTTCCTCTCTGACTTGGCCGAGGAAACCACTTAAAGGTTTGAAAAGGCACTTTAAAGTAAAACAAAAACATTGTGCATAATGCATTGCATCACTCATGCACAATGACCTTGTGAAAAAAAACTTTCAAATGCCCCCCCCCCCCCCCCACTCCATCCCCTACCTAAAGCTAATGTCTTGAGCAGATTCCTGTGCAGGCCTCAGCCACTGTTGGGGGGGAAAAATTGGAAAATAACAGCAAACTCTGCATAGGCTCAATGGAATGGAAGGAGGAAGTCATGCCAACATCAAATACACCTGCAAAGTCTCAAAACCACCCACAGTAGAATAGGGGCTTGCAACAACCAGGTACAAGGACGGCAAATTCAACAGGAAACCTGTTAGCCGTTTTATGACTCAATGAACAGAAATTTAATTAAGATCTTAAAAACGCAGGATTTATTGCAAAATTCCAATTGAGATGGATTTAGGGAGAGTTGGTGCAAAGAGATGTGCCCAAGATGCACAATTAGTCAGGTTAAAGTTTCTTCTATAAATGGTGTTCACTTTAGTGTGTGAGTTCAGACTAGAATTTATTAACCACCGTCTGCGGGCTTTGAAGGGAGAAATTGATATGCTGACACCAGACCGATGCACAGGCCAGATACAAATCGTCAGCTAAGTTCTGCTCTGCTCAACACACTAGCAGGCAGATCATTCAACACTTCCTTGTTGCACAAACAGAATCCGAGGAGATCTATGTCTGTACCCTGGGAGATCTCATTCATTGTAGCATGTTGACGTTTCGAATTGAGTGCACTCTTCACTGGAGCTGCAGCTAATGTGGGAGTTGGGTCAGGTTAGCTGAATATTTACCTTGGGCAAGACGATTGAAATCTTCTGTCAAAAACATTCTTCAGAGCTATGCAGCACAAACTTATAGGGACATTAACAAAACGCCCCAGAGAAGTGGTTTGAGAGATGTTGGAACTTAAAGAGCATTGTAGTTCGGCTGGGCCTTTTGCAGATAGGCTTACTTCCTGGGGCAGCTCGTGTCCCAGAACTTCTGCACTGCAAATTTTCTGATTCTAACTGATGGTAGGAAGCAGTGTGCCTGGCCTCTGATAACTTCTGTCTACTGTCATATCAGTACTTTCCCAACGTGCTTTCATTTAAACCCCACCTTTTCACTCCTCAGATGCTAACAGCTCCTTTGAATTGCATTTCAGCGTATCAACTCTCGACATCTCTTCCAAAGCATTCATTCTTCACGTGTCACTGTAGAGAATGAATGATGGCAGGCTGCTGCATGAGGCACATCACCAATCATTTGATATCCACTCACACACAATTGAATAATGGTTAGGAACTGGAAGCCTGACCATTTCTCACTTCCCCTGTAGGGTGCCACCGAGACTGATGGGGGAGCTCCTCTGCTAACCTGGCTAGTTAACCCATCGGAGACAAAGGGAGTAAAATTAAACTTCAGGATTCAATCACATCTTGAGCAGCCCGGTAGGCTGTGGGGAAGCTAGTGAATTGTCTAGTGCACCTGCATTTTTATTGCTGTATTTAATTCTAATGGCAATACCATGTGATTACCAAAGACACTGTGCATTGAGTGTTACCATCATGCACTTGATATGATCAAACCTGCATAGAATTTTACAAGTCTTCACTTTTTTTACAATTCAGGTTATATGGATTGTAAAACTGATTTCCTTCCGCATACTCCTTTGTGCCACATGCAGCATCATTTGCTCATTCACTCTGATAGCGTGAGGTCTGCCCCTGGCACATTTCAGGTTGAAAATGAAATACCAAGTGCTTTAGCAATGCATAGCTCATACTCATTGCAAAACTGCAGTTGCTGAGCCTTGCACACATAATTGAGTCAGTCACTTAGCCAGTTTCCTGTTCAGGGAAATTAAACTGTAAACAGCCTGTTCCAGGCTAATCTGCACATTCGAGTCTTTAAAGCATTACCGCCCCTGCTCATTGTCCCTCTCCCAGCCACCTGCATTGAGAATATCTTGAAGGCACTCGACGGTCAGTGTTTGTTTGCTTTCCTGGTTTGCTGTGGAGGTGTGCAGAGCATTTGAGGAAATGCTTACCCTGAATTAAGTCTCACCCGATGCTCAGGCTAGCCTGGGGAGAGTACGTGACCTGAAGAAAAGGATTAGACTGTTACATTAATTGTTTTTGGTGTCTTATTTCTTTTCTGAGGCCCATAAAGTAAAGTCCCAGATGACCATAGGCTGCTTTCACCTTTGAGAGAGCGAGAGAGCTGATTTAGCCTGAGGGACACCACACCTCAGGTGAAGGGCAAGGTTGAGAAGGCGGGGCTTTCATGAATAACCTCAGCCAGTACGGGAATTGAACCCGCGCTGCTGGCCTCGCTCTGCATCACAAACCAGCTGTCCAGCCAACTGAGCTAAACTGACCTGAAACCATCTGAGGCCCAGAACCAATAATTAATCCTTCACTCAAAATAAATTATTTGCAGAATGTGTCAATGATAATGCCATGGTTCTGTGGTTAATCAGTTGACAGATATGGCCACAGATTGGTTGCCATTGAAAGATTTCAATTTTAGTCCTTTTAGATCTACATAGCATGGCATTCCCATTGTTTTAGCTCAATTCTAATTTCTATGGGCCGGTTGATGATGACAATGTTAAATAGTGCACACATTACGAATGACACCGCTCTTCATCAGGATTAATCCCCCTTTGTTTGCACCATTCCCTCAAGGTTTCCAGCGATAATTCCTGTTAGAATTATAGATGAAGATCAGGAGAATCCCTGTGGAAAGCCTGTCTGTAGAAAACATAATGGAGCTCAATTTAAGTGAGAATTGAAATTCTATCAAAAGGGCATAATATTCTGGAGTTATGGAAAGTTGACTGTCTTATTTACTATTTATTACACATGGTTCAATTCCTTTATTGTTTAGATCAGTCCACATCCAAGCGATTGTCAGACTTGCTGCCTACAGCTCTCAAAAGGGCCTTTTATCCTGACGGTACATCAAAGGGAAAGTGGCCGAAGAATGCAGCTGTTCTGAGTCTTCCCTTTTCAAATGCATTGTCAGTGCCCCAGTGTGCCAGCAGCAGAGGAGAAGCACGTGTGCAGCATGGCCGCGACCAATTGATTGCTGTGCCTGTTCAACATAACATTGTCAGCCAGTGGCATCACCGTGCACAAGTCAAATATGGAACTGGGGCACATCGATGAGTGGTGTAACGTTAGGCACTCAATGTGTCTAATAATATCACCAGTGCAGTGATTTTATAAGGCACATCAGGGTGCTGGCAGGCACTAGGACCCCAGCGTTTTTTTTTAAGTGGATATTCTTGGCCACCTGCTGTCCGAGGCTTAGGCTATCTGAGCCAGCGGCTAAAGGACAATATGAAAGCAGCTAAAGTTACACTAAGTACCGCCGACCAGTTTCCCTCATTAACCTCCTGACCTTCCTTCAGCAAGTGCAAGATGAACTGGACCTTGTGCTTTCCCCATCCAGCTTTCTGGCTCGTACTTGCCTTGCATACTTAGTTCCAAGCAATCACCACGGATCAGTTGTGGAAGAGAGAGTTGCAGTCATTTTAACAGCAATCATCTCCTTATAATGTGTAACTTGGAATGGTACTTAATTTAGTAGGTTCAGTAAAACAGTTTGTCAGTCTGAAAATGCAAGTTATGTTTTCACTAGACTGGGATATTTTCCAATGGATTAAGTCCATGGTACAACCTTGAACAAGCCAACCTCATGACCTCAGTTCAAAGTCCACCATTTGATGCAGTCGTTTCTTGTACTTCAGCGGAAACTTTTACAATACCTATCAGTAAAAATATTTTTTTATAGGTTCCAAAGACAAAATCCATTAACCTTTGCAGCACCACAAGGAAAAGGCAGGAGAATAGGTGTGGTTTAGATGGGTCTTTCGAAGAGCTTGCGCAGGTATGATGGGCGAATGGCCTTCTTTTGTGCTGCCATGATTCTAACCATGCTTCCGGATGGAAGTTATATGGTCTCATTATTGGCATTGAGTGAGGTAGAGAGCCTCCTTCAGTCAGTGGCCCCGTATTATATCAATTCTTGATGATTGTATTTTAACTTGTCCCAGTGGTGCAATGTTTCCCAAATTTCACACCAGTTGAATCCTGACTGGCGACTAGCTATATAACAAGTGTAAGGCCCATCTCCGTTCATTGGGGAAGGTAGTGGCCTCCTGGAGAAATAGTCAAAGGCAGCGCCTTGAAACAACTGTTCACGTGAGGAACTGCAATGTAATCAGAAAAGAAGCAATTCCGCACTGCAAATGTGGAAAGGTTCAATCTTTCTTGTTCTCGTTAGTAAAGATTTTTGATCTGTGTCTAAGAGCCGCCTACACAAGAAGCGTTGAGGAACCACTTGTCAATTAGTTGAGTAGTTGCAGTGTGCAGGCTGTCAAAATACTGCTGGGGGAAGAGTTGAGTAGCTCACCATATCTCTCAGCAGTATTTTTATGTTTTATTGGTTGCTGTGTATGTGTGTGAACGTGGGATCAAGGATTCCTGTCCCTGTAAAATTATCTTAACTATTTTGGTCATTAAAAAGTATTTTAATGCTGAAAGGCCTAAAGCTAGGCTCTGTTCTCCATTTTCTCGATACAACTGACGATCACAAAGCATCAATAATTGTTTACTGTTGGGTAACCGGTTTCTACCAATCGTTTTTCAAAGAAATATTAAGAAATGTGGATACATTGAGTAACTTTATACATGTTGTATGGGCTTCCTCTCAAAGCTTGCTGTACAAAATGTGATGATCTGATAAATAACGCAAGCCTTTTCCTTTTGGGATGAATACGCTCACTATAATTACTTTTACATGGTGGTGCTTTTGATGGCAGTCTGTTGTTCCCACAATCAATGAATGTGCCACACTACCTGGTGGTACTCCTTATTGTAGAGTCCAAGACCTTGGGAGTCCTGGTGGCCCTGAGGTGCATATTTCGATGGATCCTACTTTGGCTGTTCTGTTAAATACACAGCTAATTTCCATTTCCTTTTCCCAATTGCATGTCTTTGGCCTCTGATAAGCTTTGCATCAGAATACATGTAAATGCATAAAAGCAAGACCTTGAGATCATGGGCTTCTGTTTGACCTGTGCCATGTGGGATTGGCTTCTAGACACAAGCATGTCTTATGTTGAGGTCTGATCTTCGTTTAAGTAAGTGTCTCTATCCTTGTTCCTGATTGTCAACCGCATCTCCCTCCCTACTTCCAATGGCTGTTGCATATATTGCATAAATCCTGTTTATATCTGTGATATAAATGACACAAGGTACTAAAAAATTTAAAACTAAAAAAAGCAGGGTTAAGTGAAATTACTTTAATTTCAGCCGCAGAAGTCCATTTACAAACGAGGAATGTCTGGATTAATCAGAAACAAAGTATTTTACTGTACATTACATCATTCCAGCTAATGTTGACATAGGGTACACACTTTAGATAAAATGGAAATATTAAATCATTTTTCTTAGCGCATGAGTGACTAACTTTCAAAAGCTAATGCAAACCTGTTATCCAAAGGTGTTGGTCAAAGGGGAACTTGTACAATCACGTCATCTTAAATAGCTGTTCATTCTGAATGGACGTCAAGGGAAATGGAATGATATGGCCAACACGAGCTGTACAAATTCCCTGTGCCAATGTGGCTGCCGCGCCTCATTCTCTCTTGTGCTTTTAGCATTGCTAGATATGGCAAAAAGGAATCCAAATCCTATTTTCCCATTGTCACCTTCAGAGTGGAAAGCCAAATCGAGCGCTGATAATCCCAACAGCCCTGGCTGGAGAAGAGGATCCTGAGGCCCTGCTCTCTGATTATAGAGAATGTGACAAAGATGCTCCAAACCCTGCTTGTGAGTGTAGCATTGGGGTCTTCGCCTCATTTGAGGACGTTGTGTACATGCTGCAGGCAAAGATTATCTTTTAAACTATTATGGACTACGCACATCAAATCCGTGGTATTGGACATTATTTTAATTTCTAATTTTCAGCCTGTTAACCTTTCGAATGGTTCTATGATCAAGCTCCATCTGCTATTCCACCATTTGTGCAAACATGCGATGAATCATTATTTCCCAAACAAGGTAAAGACACACTGCCATCAGGAAAACACTCATTTCTGCATGTAGATGGTCCAGAGGTTGGTGTTGCCGTCAAAATTAAAAAGTAACAAAAAAATCTCATTGGCACTCTTATCTGCCAACACATGTGCATGTGACAGTAAATTGCACAGTCATTGCTCAAACGTTACAAGAGGCTGAATTGAGCAATGATCCTTGAAATGCTCTAAAACTCTAAAATACCTCAGGCTGTGTATTTCCTTTTATTTTCTGTTTTATTCCCTGAATTTTGTCATAGTTCTACAGTGGAACTCTTCATTATGTCATCAAGTCTTCAGGTATATATGTTGGGACGGTAAGTACCAGCTGTCCGAGCCAAGGCATGCGCACTCTATCCTTTTTCCTGTTCTCACCTGATGTTCGCACATGCACTTTTCAATAGGGATCACTAAAATTACAGACAGGCTGAGGAATACATTTTTTCTCCCTTTGCCCTCATTTTATCACGCAGGGACAATAAGGGGAGTTTGATTTCCTCAGCCAACTCCATACAAGGGCGCTTAAAAAAACCTGCTCACTCCTTCAACCTCCTCGGTTTTTCCATGAAGGTAATTTTACCAGGCCGGCGCAGTGTTGACGCTAATGTTTATAAAAACATTGTTTGTGGCTGTTTCCCTGTGTTTCCATCGAGGCCTCTCTTCATTCCATGTCAGCATTTCCATTCTGACCAGCCATCTCTATGTCATTAATTTAAATACTGTAAGATATTTAATGGCACTGCTACTGCAATGAAGACTGATGATATGCTTAATTTATTAAGCAGATGTACAGGAGACATCGATTCTCTTTTCAATGAAGCACTGCATGAATAGTCCAGTTATAATTCCAAACTTCAATATGCATTAAAGTTAATTATCTAAAACATTTTGCTTGGGGAAAGAAAACAATTTCACAAGTTTGTAAGGACTAAGTCGGATTTCTGAGAAGTCATGATCATCACCCTTTTCGCCCCAAGTGTTGTATCATCAGAGATGCTGTCCTTTGGATGGCTAACCAGGCAGACATTCTGATGAACTGGCAATTCTTTGTGGCTGACTTTCCTCATTGTTTTGTTCACAGGTGATTAAATATGCATAGTACCTGCTGGCACAGAAAAACCTGACCTCTTGGTCTATTGTTAAATCCCCCCAAAATGTCCATGCTTTTTTTATATTTTAAGGAGGTAAAATTGGTCTACACCACCTGAGCAAAACCACATCGCATGCACCTAATCTTCTTTCCATTAAAGTTCACCTTGCTGTACTGTTCTATGTTCTAAATGATAGTTCATACTTTCTTGAGTGGCTCATTACCTGGTTACTTTTAGTTAGTAATTGGTGAGAGGAAAAATCAGTTCCTGATTTTCAACTGGGCCACTTCGCTTCTGGCAAATTTCAGCCTCTAAATCTTTCCTCAAATGTGGAAACACGATGCAAATGAGAGAGTATGGATGAAGGGGATGATTCCATATAGTAGAATTGGAAAAGGTAGGTAGATGGAGTTGAGGCACCAGATCATCCACAATCTAATAGAACTGGTTTGATGGACAGAATGGCCTGCTCCTGTTCCTACATTTGTGATATGTTAGCTCATCAAAGGGTTCAGGTTCACAATGAGGCCAAAGATCAACCAATTTCCAAAGTGCCATTTGAATACTGGGCTTAATTTTCCATTGTCTGTTATCGTTTTACATTTAGATAACATAACATTAACCTTTGATTGTTACAACAGTGTAATGCTATAAGAATGTTTTAACATGAACTGGCCAGTAATCTGTTGAAGGTAAATTCCCATTTTCAGACTTTTAAAGAACTCCCAAAGATTGGACCTGCGGCACCGACGTAGAGGGAAACAAATTGTTTACGGAATCTTCCTCTTAAACCTCCTCTTGAGTGGAGGTGTGTCGCTATTGGTCATAGGGTCCCAGGTGGTGCAGACCAACTTTACCTTCAACAGTGTCATCTAATGATGGGTTCTAGAGAATTCAGGATGACATTAGTATCGCACTCTTTAGACTGGTTTAACGCACAGTTGCAACTTGGGTAGGTGTAGCTTAATTCAAAGTTGGCTTTCATTGATTGGTCAATTCAGTACACAAATATAAAAGCAAAATTCTGTGGATGTTGGAAGTCTAAAATAAAAACAGAAAAATCTGGAAATACTCCGGTCTCGCCTCAGCTGTCATGAGCGAAACTAAGTATGGTTTTGAAGAAAAGTCATATTGGGGACTCAAAACAACACTGTTTCTTTCTCCACAGATGCTGCCAGACCTACTGAGTACTTCCAGTGCTTTTTGTTTTTACACCACTCACTACACACATTATTATAAAGGATGCTGTTTTGTCATGCCATTGCCAGAAAGTATTTTGTATTCGATTAGATTTAAGCGATATCCCACCATACACATAGGATTTTTCAGCTAAATTGGCTGGGATGGAGAATGATGAGCCAGCAACCTGATGGATGGAACATTCCTTAAATGGCTCCAAAGGCCACTTCAGAAAGTAAAGTGTCACCTAAAGGAATATTATGGTCCCACAAAATAGAATATTCTGTGACTCAGTAACCTGAGCTTCTGTCAAATGAAAAAAAACATTTAGTGGGTGTCCCTTTAGTCTACCACCTGGATCTTGTAGATATATCTTATCCTTTTCATGTTACCTGTGGTTCAGCTGGTAGCATGCGTGTCAGGAGGAAAGTGTCTTGCCTTCTTACCAAGAGTGCCGCGTCAGAGCTCTCGGATGAATGCTGTGCTCCACATTTCTGGAAAAGCCAGCAAGGAGTTCTGAGCCCCATCCAGGTGTTGAAAAATTTGACCGCGCGGCAATCTGACGATGACTGCTCTTCGTTGAAGATCCGGGCCATTGTCACATTGCTATTAGTGGGAGCTTGCTGTGGGCAAACTGTAGCAATTCCCGCAATGCCACAGGGATGGCCCTTCAAAAGTTGTTAATTGGCAGTAAAGTGCTTTGGGACATTTCTGTATTCATGAAAGGCACCATTATAAATACAAATCGTTTTCTTCTGATTGAGTGGCAGCTCCAGTAGAAGGTTTGTTGATTGCAGCTGAACTGATAACTGAAGACATTTGAGTAGCATCTGGGGCAAGAAATGTAATTCAGTGCAAAAAAAGCCACACATATCAGCATTTTTCTCATTGAGCACCATTTGCAGTTTGAGCAGCAGAATGGAGTTCCAAAGGCACTGAAAATGCCGCTATTTCTCAATGATAATAAAATATACAAACTGTAACGGGAAAGCTTGGGAAGAGGCGGGAGGAACATGAAACCAGTTTCAACGTACACCACTTAAGATAAAAGCTAATTACTGCGGATGCTTGAATCTGAAACGAAACCAGAAAATACTGGAAAATCTCAGCAGGTCTGACAGCACCTGTGCAGAGAGAAGCAAGCTAACGTTTCGAGTCTGGATAACTCTTTGTCAGCTTTGATAAAGCGTCATCCAGACTTGAAACCTTCGCTCTCTTCTCTCTCCTCAAACGCTGCCAGACCTGCTGAGATTTTCCAGAGTTTTCTGTTTTTGTGTCAAATGTGCAAAGCAGTTCCTCTAGTTCAGACTGAACAAAACAATAACATTCTCCGCATGAATAGCATTATTCATGAGGTGATGGGTATGGTGAGCCAATTGAAATGTTTCTGTTTTTCGTTTTCATCTGTCCATAGCTCTGATGTTGTTAGCATGTGCTGAGCCATGTAAAACTACATGAAACATCTATTGAGAGACAGTTGACTCATACAGCGACTTCACAGTAACCCGAAATCCATGAGGACACGAGCCCTTCACCATGCAACAGTTATATGATTCAGGATGATCGATTCCTAAGGAACTTAATCGACTCCTAAAGAACTTAATTTTGATGTTACAATCCACTCAAAAAATGAATTATGTCAAGAGGCGTGCCACATAGATGATTTCAATATTAGTAAGCAACTCCACTTATTTCAGAAGGTTGAATGCAACAAGGTATGTTTGAAGAGATAATACTGAGATTGGAAGGGCCTAACATAGACCACCTTACCCATTGAGGTCTGAACCAAGTACCTTGTGGATCATATTAATTCTCCTTTAGACCTTCAGGACACGTTTTAGTTTTGTTCAGTAGGAAACACTTCTCCACCTTGCTGCATTTTAAATAGGTAAACGCCATGTGAGCCTTAAACACACGCTAACTGAGCTCTGCAAACATTCAGCAAATATCAAACATTAACCACAGCAGCAAACCTGAGTTTCTGTTAAAGAGGGTTAACTGAGAATGAATCTAAATGCTTGCTGGGAATAATGTTAGCAAGGCAATGACCTGTTATAAAGTAATCCCAGCATGTGTTTGCTGCAAATTAATATTCCCCATGTCCTTCATATGCCATCTTATGGGGGCCCATAAAGCACTAGATGTACTTTAGTCTTTTATTGCGTGAAGCTAGAGCTAGGCTGTGGCTCGTCCTGTTTCTGTTGGGCTTCATTGGAATTGCTAAGAAGGGTACAACACTTCTGGGAGTGAGCACCCAAAAACCTGTTTTGGGTCAAAGTATCGAATCGGTCATGGTCAGCTATTAAAACCTGCTTTACAACTGTCTGTCTTTTCCTTCTATGAAGTGAGGAGGGAGGGATTTGACATATTACCCTGCACAGCCCCTGGTGTATTCCTGTCCATCAGAGATACAGGTGGCATCCTATTCAAGGATCTGGACCAGATCTTGTGCATGGTTTACACTATTGAGGGCGTAGGAGGTTGGTTTATTTTTCAGTAAAATACATCTAAATTAAGGAAACATTATATTCGGCCAGTTCGCAAGTACTGCGGTCCCCATTGTGATCTGAATTGCGATTTTCCTTGATTGTGTGAGAACTGTCCTTCCTCAGTGGAACCTTCTTCCTTTCTATTGATGTGTTGGGTGTTCTGGATCACGTACAGGTCACCAACACTTGAAGTAGTGCAACACTATTTTATTAAAAGTTTAACTATTTAAACATACTTGAACTGTGGGTTAATACAATACCAGCTTTAACTAAAGACCTTTGCCTTGTCCTAACCAGTTGATGCACCCAGCACATGGTGAATGTCTGTGTTGCAGGCTGTGAGCTCTGTCCTCCTAGCTAGCTGCTACTCGAATGAGCGGGAACTCTGATGTCCCCTGTCTTTATAGTGTGTGTGCTCTCACTGGTGATTGGCTGTGGTATTGTGTATGTTGATTGGTCCCACTGTGTGTCCATCAGTGTGTGTCTGCACCATGATATACTGGTGTATATTATGACATCTATAACTAACTTTAAAGAAATGTTACAAGACTTGCTGAATTTCTCTTTGTACTCCAGTCCTGCCCTATCATGCAGAGTTTGCTTTAATATTTTGTATTTCTCATAACACAGTGTGATTGTGTGTGTGAAACAAACAGTGACAGCGAGTGCCTGCCCAAGCCTGTGTTCATGAATAGAGGGAGAGTGCAGGTTCTAGGTGGCAGTCGCAACAAACAAATGTCATCATTGGTCATCAGTGGAATTTTACTGCCAAAAGGTGGAGAAATTTTGGCTTGCCGCCAGGAATCCCACATGAATTCTGCTGTGTGCAAAGCTTTATTCATTTTGTCAGCGCTTCAGAATAAGTAATACTGTCAGATGAAATATAGTGCTTGCGTTGAGCCGACAGACATGGAGTTTAACTAGAAATGCCATTAAGGTGCAACTAAAGGGATATCAGACAGGGGGCTGGTGCTGTCAAAAGGCCCCTTGGAATAACCTTGGGATAGACCTGACCGTTTTGGTAGCGAAATTCAATCCTGTCTCTCGGTCACTTTAGACAAAAGAAATTGAGGTCGGGAGGGATTGTTTCGGGGTGTGATCTCACTGGGCCCAATTTCCCCTCGGGGTGTGTCAGCTCCCAAATTGGATGTTAGATGCCCAGCATATGCAAATTTAGAGTCGGAGCCTCGCTGATAGGGCCCCATCCGGAATTGGTCATCAGCTAGGCAGAGCTGGTGATCCATACGGTCGGTCCATTTGTTCTTTAAAGGAACAGCTGGAAACCGTCAAGAAAAAGACAAGAATGGCCTTTGTTTCATTTTTGTGGAGCAGGGAGGTCATCCTCTAGGCCTGACACTTTTGGATTTTTTTCTTCCGCTACCTGGCCTTCCAGGACGTGCTTGAGGGGCTGGCTTGGCATCTGACACAATCAAAATTCCCAGGACCCTGCCCAGCGAGCTACATTGGAACATCCACCTGACATCTACAGTTGGCACCTTTGTGCAGATGAGGCCTGAGACTCCATTACAAACAGGCCTGGGGCACACATTGCGAGTGCACTGCACGTTTCGTAAGGCAAAAAGCAGCTCCACCTGGTTCTTCCCCTGTAACAGTCTACAATTTCATACTGCCCTTATTTATTAACACTTTTTGATTCATTTAATCTATTTTGGGTAAGAACAGCACAGATTATCCTTCTGGAAATTGGGAATAAAGGTGTTGGATAATGGCAGTGTCTGCCACTTGTCCTTAGATGGGCACTCGAGTGGTGTCAGCAAGGCTACCTACACGGAGTGTCCGTGAATAACGTACTTGTGCAACTCGACACCTGCTCCACTGCTAGATATGAAATATAATTGTTTTAGAATATTTTTTGAAATTTGAAGTTAGCAAAGGATGGCACCACCACATAATTGTCCCATTATTGTGCATCGTCATGTCTTCCTCCTGTTTACAAACCTTGAGTACTGCCAAATCACTTGTATGGTTAGAGTATCAATTTAAAGGGTGTGTCCACTTGAGTTAATTGCTCATCCTTAGTTTCCGGGACGTTAACAGGAAGTCTCCAAAGTAACTATTGCTAATTTGTATTCCCATATTGCTGGTTTAACCATCAACTACTAGGTTTGGCTGGATTAACTCAAAAGTATAAGAGCTCATTGATTCTTTGTCACTAATTTGAAGACCATCTATTCAGCTGCCACTAACGAAAATTAAATTTAACTGAAGACTGTTGCACTTTTATGTGTGCAATTGCCTTCGTGAACCATAGATGTGTAAAGTGCAACCTGTCCTCATTCACCTGGACAGCCCCCCCCCCCCCCCCCCCCAAGGAAATGGTAGGTGCCTAGTTTAGAGGAGGGACTTTGAGATTTAGGTCTTGGGCATTTTGGCTAAGCTGGGGATCCTTCCTATCAGTGCAATAATTCAGGTCTTGTTCACCTCTCCCTTTGGCTCGTTTTTCTGTGAGCTGCTGTGAAGTGTCTGGGGATGTTTTCCCTATGTTATAGGTCCTAAGTAAATGAAAATTGTTGGATTTGTCAAATGCTTAATTTGAAAGGAATCTGTCACCCATGCTGACAATTCTGGTGTAGAAGCGGCAACAGGCAGATGTGACACAGACCAAGAGTACTGTCAATTAGCTGTTGGTCCAATTTTCACTCATTTTCCTTTAACTTTTTATGGTTAGCCGCGAAGTTGACAATAAACAAACTTTCAATGGGTTTTGAACAAATAGTTTAAATATAGAACTCGAGTTGGCCGTGGGCCCTTCTTCCCTTGGGCACTTTTAGCTCAAGCGGTGAGGTTTCCAAAAATCCAGATAACATCAAATCAATGATTCAGGTTCCAGGTCCTTTCATGTTCAGAGAAACCAATCATCAGAAATTCAAAGACATCCAACGCAGCTTACACGCAACAGCTCGCCTCCATTTTATCAGCCTTGTAAAATAAAATGGTTCATGTATACATAACCTCAGGGACAGATGGACACAGTAGCATTGTAGGGCAGCACGGTAGCATTGTGGTTAGCACAATTGCTTCACAGCTCCAGGGTCCCGGGTTCGATTCCGGCTTGGGTCACTGTCTGTGCGGAGTCTGCACATCCTCCCCGTGTGTGCGTGGGTTTCCTCCGGGTGCTCCAGTTTCCTCCCACAGTCCAAAGATGTGCAGGTTAGGTGGATTGGCCATGATAAATTGCCCTTAGTGTCCAAAATTGCCTTTAGTGTTGGGTGGGGTTACTGGGTTATGGGGATAGGGTGGAGGTGTTGACCTTGGGTAGGGTGCACTTTCCAAGAACTGGTGCAGACTCGATGGGCCGAATGGCCTCCTTCTGCACTGTAAATTCTATGAATTCTATGATATGTAGACAAATCTCTGAGAAATGTAAGAATAATACAGTAACAATATAGGGGATTTCAACTTCCCCAGCACTAGCAGGGATAGTCAAAGTGTAAAAGGCTTAGAGCAGGTCAGAATTCTTAAAATGTATCCAGGTGAACCTTTTATGCCAGCACGTAGAAAGTCCTATGAGAGAGAGGGCGGTGCTGAATGTAGTCTTGGGGAATGAAGCCAGGCAAGTTGTAGAAGTTTCAGTGAGGGAGCATTTTGGTGATAGTGGCCATAACTCAGTAGGATTTAATGAAGTTATGGAAAGGGCCAAAGATGGGCAGGAAATAAAGCTTCTGAATTGTGGAAGTGCCATTTTTAATAGGATGATACAGGATCTGGCAAGAGTTGACTGGGAGCAGCTGCTTGCAGGAAAATCTACATCAGAGCGTGAGGTTAATGCAAAAAGGAAACAGAGAGAGCACATGAGGGCCAACATTTTCCCATAGTGGAAATTTACCCGGCCCGCAACACCTTGCGAGACAGCTAGTCTCACTCTAATGTGCAGATTCCTTGGGTACCTGAGGGGTGGGATCAATCTCCTTTGCCTGGGAGAACTCAGGCAAGCACTGTTCAGTGCTGGTTTCCACAAACTCTGACCAGATGCAACAGCATTCGTGGGGATCTCCAGGGGAGTGGAGGCCCCCAGGTGCATGCCCTTTGGACAGGGTGATACCCTGGCATGGCTGGTGCCAGACTGACACCCTGGCACTGCCACCTGGGTGCCAGCATGCCACTGCCAGCTGAAGGGACATTGCCATGGTGCCAAGCTGGTATTTTTTGCTGGTGGCGATCCGGCCAGGGGTGCCCTGCTTGATTGTATTGGGGGGGAGGGTTGGGAAGGCTGGTGGACCCTTCCATAGTATGTTGGGGCTTTGGGGGGGGGGGGGAGGGGATTGGGGCTGCTTCGGGAGCGCCACAGATTGGGATGCCATTTATAAATCGCGTCCAGATCTTTCGCTGCACTGAGGAATTCCAGTAAGTGACTGGCTATGCTAACTTACCCCTTGGTGTCCAAAAGTTTAGGTGGGGTTACTGGATTACGGGGATGAGGTGGAAGTGTAGGCTTAAGTAGGGTGCTCTTTTCTAAGAGCCGGTGCAGACACGATGGGCCGAATGGCCTCCTTATGCACTGTAAATTCTAAATTCTATGATTAAAATTAAAAAAGTAGGCTTACATTAACACTGCAATGAAGTTACTGTGAAAATCCCCTAGTCGCCACAAAAGAATAGATTATTTATAACGAGCAACGTGGAACTGATGTTTCATGGGGTCTAGTCTGTGGACCAAATCATCCTGGAGCTAAGCCCGAGTTTGCCAAGAGCTCCGTAACCAAATAGTGCTCCTTAGCTTGGACCTAGCTACAAGCGCTCAGCATATCAACCAGCACTGAGAGTCTTTTGATCAATCTTTCTGGGAAAGAAAGGAACTATAATGAGCTGACTCAATCCATTTATAATACAATCAGGTGTTTTAATATGATTGTAGATACAAAACGTAATTCAGAATGCACAGTATTTAAAGATCAATGTTTACATTTTTAGGAAGGTTATTCTGCAGACAAAACTATAAAATTGGATGCACTGTGGGTGTTTTCTTAATCACGTGGAAATGTAGCCGTATTTCTACAGAGTGGGCATTACGCCCAGGTAAAAACAGGTTGTGACAGCTAAAACTGATTCAAGAATGGAATATCTGCATCTGTCTATTGTAATATATATCTAATTATTCAAGCAACCTTTTTAAAAACAAAAATCCCTGTACCTATGTGCCCCTCAGAGATTCTATCCATGTGTATTAATTTATTATATTTGAATAATTATCGTTGCATCCAGTTTATGAAGTGAATACATTGTTTGATGCAGTGAAGACTCCGTTTTCTTTAACCATGCGGCATCTTGTATGGAACCAAGCGTTTTGAATTTAGTGGAATCAAATTGCCCAAATGAGGAGTAATTTGTTGTGTGTAGTTCTGGTCACACAATGCACACCGCATTGCTGAGGATTGCTCCCCTGTAGCTGAATAAATTGGTGCACACGCTTCTCACCTGATCAGAACATAATGTGCTCGCAAAAGAATGGTAATGCTTTTTTCGGGACTTGTTGACATTTCATGACATTTATTTCCGTCGACTAAAAACTGCCCAGCACTGCTGTGCTTTACAAAGTGCGAGTAAACCTGTTAAATCTCACCAAGGAAAATTTAGCTGTACATTAATAATACTTCAGGTGCAGATTCGCAATGTCACAACTGGGAAGTTCCTTTGAAAACCTGCCATTGAGGTGTTCAGAACGTCCAAATTGCACTTCTGACTATGAAAGATGGGTTCTAGTTTTGGCAAGGAGATTTTAATTGTCTTAAATGCTTGATCATTACAGGCAGTGACCAATATAGAATGTGTGAATATATCCAGTCCTTTTGTACCATTTTAAGTAGGATTACTACAGGCAGACACGCAAATAGGTTTCTGATTGCACAGCACTGTGAATAGCTCTCATTTTGTCCATGTCTCCTGTATGTCTACTTGGGAGCACTTTTGTAATCCTGTGTTTCACTTTCTCATCACCTCTGCCCATCCTTTGACTCTTTTCTCTTTTCCTTCTCTATTGTCAAGCATATTCCTTTCTGTTCCATTCAAGATACTGGGGCTGGTTTAGCACAGTGGGTTAAACAGCTGGCTTGTAATGCAGAACAAGGCCAGCAGCGCGGGTTCAGGCGCCGTAATGTGGCGACTAGGGGCTTTTCACAGTAACATCATTGAAGCCTACTTGTGACAATAAGCTATTATTATTAACCAACTCTTTTGGTTCATCCTGTCAACAACAGCCATTAGCTAAGCTGGGCACACCACTTGTGTCAAAAACCATCCATTTAAAATGAAGGAAACCAAAGTATGAAATTCAAACTCTCAGCAGCAGCAACCCTGACTATAAGTGGATCCCCACATCCTGTTGCTTGTCTAGTCTGATATTTTATGCGGCTAGCATTCACTTCAAGGCAGCAACCTTCGAGACCAATATATACCTTGATTCAAACTAAGCTCTTTAGCCCTGATAAGTGTTGAAACCCGCATATCTCTACAGGTTAGAATGACTGTATAAAACTGGAAGATTTAAAATTTTTAACAAAGTGAAATAATTAAACCCATGGGATGAAGGATTAGACTGTTTGGTATGCGCTGAGTGGCAAGTAATTAATTATAACATTTTAACTGAGTCAAAATAGTTCATTGCTGAAGATATTGACTTAGCAACCATTTATCTTCAGTAAAAGTATTAAGTACATTGGGCATTCTTGCCACCATGGTCAGTGCTGCCACTTCTCATTTCTAGAGTTGTTATTGCCTGCTAGATACTTTCTTTGGTTGGTGTCTATGTGGAGTACCAAATGGAGGAAGTGATTACTATCTGGCACTAGCTTTGCGTGTTCCATCTTGTCTGATCAGCTGGCCACACTTGACTGACTCATATTGAACCGTTAGATTGAAGACTGGTTACGTGAAAGGTTGAACTCCTGGCTGTACTTTTAGCCTTGTGGTTGACATTGCCTGTTCGAAAATGCAGCAGCATTTACACCATTAGAATGGAAAAGGTTATGCTGGATCTCAGTGGAGAAATACACTCCTTCAACACTTAGCAAAGCCCAATAACCTTCTGCTAGCCAATTATATCATTTGGCTACCAAAATGTTTCCAAAGTTGTAAATCTCGAGGGAAAAAAGCCTCCCTCCCAGGCCCCAGCGGATTGAAACATGATGGATGGTTGGAACGGTTTGGGAGAAAATTTGGGAGTGAGGGGTGGGAGATATCAGTAAACATTAAATCTGATGTCTGAACTGTATGCAACATAATCGCCTCTGTCTTCAGAATAGCAATGTTTTGTTACTCCCTCTCCTTCCGTGCTGCAAGATCCAAGATATTTGGAAAGGTTCCAAACCACCACATTTTATTGACTTTTAAAAAATAAAAAAAATTCTAAATGATTCGAGGGAAAAGATGTGGGGACTCCAGGGAGTTTCTTGCATTCCACTGTAGCTCATATGCAAAAGAGACGTGAAAAACAGGACCAAGTATTTGAGGTGGAAATACTTTAATTGTGAAAACTATTGCATTCATTGCAATATTATTGCTGCGGTGAATTACACCGTTCACGTTCTGTGTACATCCTTAAAGTGCCGTTTGCTTTTTTGTTTTCAAATTTAAAGCAACATATAAAATCAGAAACTAATGACCATCAAATAACCACAAGCATCCCAAACTTCTTGGTTATGACCAAGATTGAGGTCTCCATGCATGGTTGTTGGGAGTTTCCAGGTCGTTAAAATAGCCATTAATGTAAATGTGAAAAGATTCTGTCTAACTGTTCAGTGATTTCTGACCTCTTTACAAAATGAAAACAAATCTGCTTCTCTGCTCTCCATTCCTGAGGTTTTGGTCTGAAGGCAGAGCCGCTGACTTGGGTTGGATGCACGCAAGGAAAGTCCACAATTAGGAGCCACAAATCATGGGCTATATTTAAAAAGAGGAACAGGAGCAATTCTTTACCTTTCCCAGTGGTTGGATATATCTTTTGCCTCTATTTTGATTCAATCTCCAGCCAAATTGTGTGCTGTCCTGACTTTGTGGCCAGATTGGATCTCATTCACCCAATCTTCAACATGGGGGACGTGAGCTGTCCCGATTTATATGGTGTAGACATACAATAGTTCTGCAATCATGATTCATATCCTTGGCATGGCAGTGTCAGAGACAATGTCATATGCTTTCACTTTAGAACTTCAGTATTCACTAGTAAGTTTAAAAAGTAAAGTCGCCATAGTCCCAGATGACCATAGGCTGTTTTCCCCTTTGAGGGAAGAGCTAACTAACTGGTGGTGATTTAACCTGAGGATCACCGCACCTCAGGTGAGGGGCAAGATTGGCAAGGCGGGGCCTCCATGAATAACCTCTGCTGGTACAGGTAGTGTTCACTACTGTGATCATGAAGGCTGGCACTTTGGAATGATGTTCAGCCATTCATACTACCATTAATCCCAAGTTAGAGTAAGTTAGAACGAGCAGTTGAGATTTTAGACTAGCTTGGTAATTGTAAAACCTGGAGCAATACAAGACTGACTATTTCCCACAATACACATTGAATAAGTATGATCTTTAAGTCTGCAGCCTTCCTGCCCAGTTGCATAGTGTTGATATCGGCTGGAGCAGCTGAATGTTCAGAAAACATTATCCAACTTGAGAGTGAAGACCTATCGTTCTAAGTCTGAATGTCTTCTTCCTATGTTGAACACTATTCTTTACCTAAAAGCACCATCTAATGATGTGGATATTTTCTTTTGCTGACAGGGGAAAGTTTGCTGTTGTCAAGAAATGCATGGAAAATGCCTCTGGAAAGGAGTATGCTGCCAAGTTCTTACGGAAACGAAGGAAGGGACAGGATTGCCGCATGGATATTATTAATGAGATTGCAATCCTTGAGATAGCAAAAAGCAACTCTCATGTGGTGGACTTGCACGAAGTGTACGAGACGACTTCAGAAATCATCCTAGTGCTGGAATAGTAAGTAGGATGTTGATATATTCTCCTTGTCTGCCAGTATAGAATGTTTGAGTCTTTTCAATGATATGCTCAACCTGAACGCAGAAGAAGTTAAATCTTGACATTTGATGTGTTGTGTGGAACTCCTGTTTGAATGGAAATCCTTGGACCGACCAAAGGGCATAATCTCAGAGTATAGGGTCGCCCATTTAAGATGTAGTTGAGGAGGAACTATGCTACCTTCTCCAAGGGTAGTGTATCTGTGGTTATTATATCAGAGGGCGGTTGGGGCTGGGTCATTAAGTATGTTCAAGGCTGAGATAGACAATTTTTTAATCAGTAAGGGAATCGAGGGTTATGGGGATAAGGCAGGGAATTAGAGTTGACGATTATCGTATCTGATCGGTCATGATCTCATTGAATGACAGAGCAGACCTGATGGGCTGAATGGCCTACTTTTGCTCCTGTGTCTTATGGTAAGTATTCAAGGTTTTGTTGATAACCGTATAAGGCAGTCTCCACAAGAACACAAATGTAAAATCTTTTTGTCAGGGCAGTGAGTAGCTGACTGACCCATTTCAGTGTCACCAGTAACTTGGGGACATTTTGTCAGTGAATACATGACGCACATTTCTGAAAAAGGTGATCAGTTGATGAATATGGGAGGGAAATACCCTTTGCACTTTTCTTCGAAGAATCTATTAGCTCAGCAATTCCACAATGCTGAGGGTAGCAAAATCTGATGGGTGGCTTGAAGTGACAAAGCAACCAGAACCACACGAGTTGTTAATCAGCCGTCTTGCATACACATTGGAAACTCCATATCCTCTTGAGAATCATATGGGTTGTGGGTTTATGTTCTTACTCCAGGGCTTGACCACTTAATCGAAGCTGAGAGTTCAGTTGAGTGATAACGGTAATGAAACATTGTCAGGAGTGCTGCCATTTGGATGAGCTGTTAAACCAAGGCCCATTCCCCCTATTAAATAGCAGCAAGGAATTCTCCCATTGTCCAGATCATATTGATTCTTCACCCTAAACAAATTAGCTGATCATTTACCTCATTATTTGCCACTGTTACCAATGTAACAACAGTGCCTGAACTTCAAAAGTAATTCATTAGATGCTAAATGTGCCAAACCCCCTTTGACAGCACCTTCCAGTTCCACAAATGCTACCAGTTGAAGGACCAGGGAATCGGACACTTGGGAACATCACCACCTTGAAAGTTCCCCTCCAAGTCACGCATCATCTTGACTTGGAAATCTGGTGCTGTTGCTGGGTCGGAAACCTGGAACTCCCTTCCTGACAGCACTGTGGGTGTACCTACACCACATGGACTGCAGTGGTTCAAGAAAATGGATCACCAACAACGTCTGAAGGGCAATTGGGGATGGGTGACAAATGCTGGCTATGCCAGCAATGGGGACTGTTAGAAATGCAGCTCCCTCTAAGAGTAGACCAGGTCTTCCTTCTGAGTGCATTGAGAGCAAGTGGTGCTCATTGAAGCTTGTACTTGAACGTTGGGTTTTTGTCCTAGTTGGGGTAAGGCTTCTAGACCGGGGTTGAATTTTCCAATTTCTTTTCAAAGTGTCAACTTGGGCGGAAAAAGCGGTGTGCAGCTCACGGACTGCGCTGCCTGCTTTTCCTGCCGATGTTTAAACACTTTGGGAGGGAACAAAATGCAGGAGGTGGGTTCCACGACATTATGCTAGCAGGGTGAGGCCTGAATGAGCCAGCAACTTGGACAGTGCCAGGGTACTACCCAGGTCTGACCCCCCCCCCCCCCCAGGGGCTTTGCTTGCCTCTGCGCCCCCGGCAGGTTCTGTTTGCTGGTTCTCCGTTTTCCAAAACCTGTCCTGAACTAGGTTGGCGTGACATCACGCTGCCGGGGATTGGGGAAGAGACTTTCCATCGGGGAGGGGCGGGCGAGGGGAGGGGGGGATGTTACAGCGGGGAGACCCAGTAATTCTATTTAAATGTATTAAAATGGGGTTCCCGTCATTGCATGGTCCATTATGTGACTGGCAGGGGATGGGGACAATCGAGCAGGGCAATCCTGCTGGCGGAATTGCAGTTTTGGGGCTCCGGCTCGATACTCCAGCCCCTCCACCGTTCCTACCTGCTAAGAAACGGAGGCAGGAAAAGGACCTCAGGGACAGGAACCAGAACGGAAGAGCGGAAACCAGTGTTTGTACTGAACTATAGGATCACAATAGAACAATTGTGTATTTTCGGGATGTCCTTTTTTGCCGAATTTGGTTAATGGATATCCACCTGTAAAACAAGCGACACCCATTCGCCATGAAAGAAGAAAGAAAAACACTTTGAGATAGCATGAGGATGTATAGATGAGCTCTTTAATTCTTTAACTATAAAATGATTCTCGCCTAATTTGCTTATACGCTAGAGTTTTTCACATGAACAGCGAAATCTATGCAAATCGATCATATTCCGGACTGAACAAGTTGTTTGAGGTGGAGGAAGAATAACATATCGAAAGTCTGGTGGCCAGTATGACATCTCCTAGCGACATGTTTGACAGTATTTAAGGAATGGCTACTTTGTCAGTGCATGTTATAGTCACAGAGGTCTATAGCACAGGAAAGGCCTTTGGGCCATCACATCTGCACCGGTCATAATCAACCACCTGATTCTAATCAACCACCTGATTCTAATCCTATTTTCCAACACTTGACCCATAGCCTATCTAAATACTTTTTAAATGTTATGAGGGTCTCTGCTTCCACCACTCTTTCAGGGAGCGAGTTCAAGACTCCCACCACCCTCTGGGTAAAAAGGTTTTTCCTCGCATCCCCTCTAAGCCTCCTGCCCCTTACTTTAAATCTACACCCCCTGATCATTGATCCCTCGAAAAATGGGAAAGGTTTCTATTGTCTAATCTATCTGTGCCCCTCAGAATTTTATACATCTCAGTCATTTCCCTCCTCCGTCTCCTCTGCTCCAAGGAAAACAACCCCAATCTCTCTTCATAACCAAAACTCTCCAGCCTAGGTAACATCTCCTCTGCATCCTTTTCAGTGCTATCATGTCCCTCCTATAATGTGGATTCCAGAACTGCACACCAATTCGCCTTCTAAACCAAAGACTATACAACAGGTTTAGAGACATTTTACATTGGCAGGCACCATCGCCACTAAATTATTTTACATTAATTCAAAATAAATGACATTGCAAAAGGTTTTGAGAAAAATAGTGACGTTAACAGTGGCGTGGGCAACATTTGAATTCCTATTGCCTATTTTGTTGTATTTGCAATTGGTGCTTCCCACCAACCCAGGTTAATCCAGCCCAATTGCTTTGTACCAATCAGGAGCTGCAAGGGAATAGCCTGGGACACACCACAGAGACGTTCTGGATTGGTAAATTGGATAGCAAAGCTACGTCTCCTCAACGGCAAATGGCCGTATCTAGTATGTGGCATAGATTTTTGTCTTTGCCTCCTGGGGAGTACTGTAATATAACGAGCAAAATCACCAGCATTTTATAGAATCCATCATCAAAACCAATGGAATGAGAATCTGACAAGGACAGGTGATTTAAGTGAAGACTAACATCGACTCCAGTGGGATTAAGGTGCTGCATTTTGTAGAGAGACAGAAAAAAGATCACTCGTTCCCTGTGTTAGGTTTAGGTTAAGTTGGTATTAACAAAAATCCGCAGTTTGTTTGGAAACAATTTTGAAAGACTTTGGGGGCGATTCTCCAAAATGGAGACAGAGTGTTCGCGCCGTCGTGAACGCCATCGCGTTTCACGATGGCGCGAATCGGGCACGGGGACGACCGAGTCTGTCCCCCACAGGGGGCCAGCATGGCGCTGGAGCGGTTCTTGCCATTTCAGCCTCCCTTCCCGACGCCAAATGGGCGCCGCGCCAACCCGCGCATGCGTGGGGGACTTCTTCAGCGGGCCGGTCACGACGCAACATGGTGTGGGGATTCAGGGGTCGGCCGTGCAACAAAGTAGGCCCGTGGGGGGGGGGGGGGGGGAAGAGGGAGAGAGCGAGAGGCCGGCCTGCCAATCGGTGGGCCCCGACGCGGGCCAGCCCCCATCGGAGGGCCCCCTGGGTGGGGAAAAGAGCGCTTTTCCCCGCCCCACAGGCCGCCCCCCCCCCTACCCTTCGCGCAGAGTTCCCGCCGGCAGTGACCAGGGGTGAACAGCGCTGGCGGGACTCTGTCGTAGCCACGCGACCGCTCGGCCCATTCGGGCCGGAGAATTGGCGGCCCCATGCCGCGTCAAACGCGCCGGCGCAGATGGCACCGAATCTCCGCACCTCGGAGAATCACGCGCGGTGCCGGGGCGTCGTGGCACGGTTGCGGCGATTCTCCGGCCAGGCGCGGGGCTCGGAGAATCGCCCCCTTTAGGTGCAATCGAACGGCCACACTGCACCCAAAAAGCAGCTCGCCACGGCGCAGCGTGGCCAATAGAAGCTGGGAGCCCCTGCTCCCGAGATCTGCCCCGCTCACAATGCCTCATGAGATCTAATTGATCTCGCGAGACATTACGGTGTAAATCCTGCCCGGTGTGGGCGGGATCCCTTTGAGGCAAATCTGCATATTAATGCGAGACAGCCAGTCTCACTTTAATGTGCAGTCACCTGAGGCATTCGGATCTATCCCCTTCGCCTCGGAGACCTCGGACGAGCGCCGTTCAGTACTGGTCTCCACAGACTGGGACCAGATGGAACGGCACTCTTAGGGGTCTCCCAGGTGCATACTCTTTGGGCAGGATGGTACCCTGGCACTGCTGGTGCCAGTTGGGCACCCTGGCACTCCCAATGTGTTTGGGGGGGGTCGGGGGGGGGGGGGCTGCTGGGGACTCACCCATAATGCTTGGGGTCTTGGCGGGGGTGAGGGGGTTCAGGGAGTGCTTTGGGGCTCAAGAGATCGGGACGCCAGTTAAAAATGGCTTCCCAATCTCCCGCTACACTGAGGCGTCCCGGCGAGCGGAGCTCCTCGGTGTACAAAACTGCGCTCGCTTGGGACTTTGTTCCCATTTAGTTAAATCCCAGCCTAAGTAATTCCAGTGTAGTAAGAGATTAGAAAAGTGGTTAGCACTGATGCCTCACAGCGCCAGGGACCCGGATTCAATTCCTGCCTTGGCTGACTGTCTGAGTGGAGTTTGCACATTCTCCCCGTGTCTGCGTGGGTTTCCTCTAGGTGCTCCAGTTTCCTCCCACGGTCCAAAGATGTGCACCTTTAGGTGGATTGGCTATGATAAACTTGCCCCTTAGTGTCCAGGGATGTGTAGGATAGGTAGGGCTACGGGGATAAGATGGGGGATTAGTCCTGGATAGGGTGCCCTTTCCGAGGGTGGGTGCAGGCGTGATGGGCCGAATGGCCTCTTTCTACACTTTAGGGATTCTATGGTTCGAAGAGGTACATTTTTCTACGTCACCGAGACTTGAATTTGTTAAATACTGAAATGTACAATTGAGACTTATGAGAACTTGCATATTAATTATGTGAAACATCTGCAACTCGCACGCACTTCCTGTTACAAAAGCAGACAAACTTGTAAAGCCACATCCTCAACACAACCAAATTCAGACTATCTCCCGTAACTGTCAGAAGATAGGCTGCAAATGATATAGAATGTTGTCCATATATGGTTATGTAAAGTGATCATAAATCATAATTCTATGTTGGTCCATAAACCAGGACTTTACACTTTAGGTTCCTCCAGTATGTCTGAAAGAACAATTCTACGCATTTGTGGGCTACGACTGAGCTGGGCAATGTTAAAAGCAACCAGCTGATATTTGGGAAGCCCACTTCACCATTGTGCATAGATTAAAACGTGAAACCAAACCACGTGGAAATCAAGCACCACTCTTCACCGGCAGTTTGACAGTGTAAATGGAACGTGTACTATTTGCCACCGAATTAGGAAGGAAGCTCAATCATCCCTATGTCGTCGTGCCAATGTTGAAGATTGGCAGCCCTGAAACATGAACACACCAATGTCTGGTTGAGACTTTATGCCACTCACAAGACTTAGTGAGCACTTTATGTCTTGAGGAATATTTTCATCGCAACATCTTTCCTGTTACAAGGGAAAGGCAGGGACATCAAGGGGAAATAAAGCAATGGGTGAAGACGAAAGCAAGCTTCAGAAAGGCTGTGTCAAAGAGATTTTTAAAAAAGTGATGGATGTTATGTTTATGATCCTGGAACTTTTCGAGATCAATCAGAACACCTTTATTGCTGTTGCAGTTGAACTAATATGAAAACTTGCACCCTGTGTTCACACCATGCATTTGCTTGCAACATAAAGCAAGCCAGACAAAACATGCAACACATAACAATAGAGAAAGTTGGCAAAGTGAGGGAGTTTTCAAACGTATATTCAGCACCAGGGACCTGAATTTTGGCCTTGGGTGACTGTGTGGAGTTTGCACGGTCTCCCTGTGTCTGTGTGGATTTCCTCTGGGTGCTCCAGTTTCCACCCACAGTCCAATGATGTGCAGGTTAGATGGATTGGCCAAGATCAATGCGTGGGGTCACGGGATAGGGCAAAGGAGTGAGGCTAAGTAGTGCTCTTTCGGAGGGTTGGTGCAGACTTGATGGGCCAAATGGCTTCCTCCTGCACTGTAGTGATCCTTTGGAGGGCACGATGGAGGTAATATTGGTGCCTGATAGCAGAATGAGGATGGGTGGAGGTTGAGCAGCAATTCGGAGAGGAGCAGAAGGTGTGGGCCAGAGTTAGATGGTATGAGACCAGGGTGACGATTTGAAGTTGGTCCTCTGGGACACAGAGCCAGGGCAATACAGGTGCGGATGGGAAAGTGAAATTCTGTATGTGAAATAACTCTAATCACACAGTAATCTGGAACTGAATGTATTTCATCCTGAAATGTATGAGGTAGATTTACCGATAAGTTCATAAGATATAGGAGCAGAATTAGGCCATTTGGCACATTGAGTCTGCTCCACCATTCGATCATGTCTAATCTCATCCTAGCCTTAGCTCCACCATCCTGCCTGTTCGCCATAACCCTTCAACCCATTACCAATTAAAAACGTGCCTAACTTCTCCTTAAATTTACTAACTATCCCAGTATCCACAGCATCTCTCTCAATATAGAGTTCAGTATAATTTAAATATAGGAATGAAAATGGCTGCTTTATTATAATCCTATAGCTGTTTATGTAAAAATTAGGTGTGGTTTTCTCATGTTCAGTTGCTGTATTGAAGTATTTTTTTTCATTTATGCTCTTAATTGTCACCCATCTCCCCTGAAGGCACATTCATAGAACATAGAAAAATACAGCACAGAACAGACCCTTCGGCCCATGATGTTGTGCCGAACCTTTGTCCCAGATTAATCATAGATTATCATAGAATTTACAGTGCAGAAGGAGGCCATTTGGCCCATCGAGTCTGCACCGGCTCTTGGAAAGAGCACCCTATCCAAGGTCAAACACCTCCACCCTATCCCCACAACCCAGCAACCCCACCCAACACTAAGGGCAATTTTGGACACTAAGGGCAATTTATCACGGCCAATCCACCTAACCTGCACATCTTTGGACTGTGGGAGGAAACTGGAGCACCCGGAGGAAACCCACACACACACTGGGAGGACGTGCAGACTCCGCACAGACAGTGACCCAAGCCGGAATCGAACCTGGGACCCTGGAGCTGTGAAGCAATTGTGCTATCCACAATGCTACCGTGCTAGATACTGACTTCTTTGCACTTCCTCAGTCAAGTGCATGATCTTAGTGGGAGAGTGATAGACAATTTGACTGGGCTTGAGAGATTATAGCTAAACCTAACCCTACCCTCTCCCAGTCTAAGCATATACACAGCTTCCTACAGGAATCCCATGATAGCTGCCCAAGATTGGCACATTGGCCCACTATAGGACCCTTACTACCTGAAGTTATTTTGATACTATGCAGATCAAGAATTCACCCCAGAACATTCCTGGTTTATACTGCTTTGCCCACATTAGGAAGCACACTTGTGAACTGATGCCTCAGGGGAGTTGAAGGATTTTCCTTTTCAGGATCGTTTGTTAACATGGCTTCTAGCCTTATTTTAAGTTTTATATTCTCCAAATTACTGAAACTTTTCTGTTGTGTAGGATTTATTCTACAGTTCGTAGCTGCAGCATCCAGATTGCACACTCCCCACATAGAGTTCCCGCAGAAGGAGGCCACTCGAACCCATCGAGTCCACACCGACCTCTCGAGAGGGCACCCCACGCATGTCCACGCCCCTGCCCTATCCCCGTAACCCCACAACCTAACCACATGAAGTGAGGCCCCTCAACATTGTGTGTCTCCGATGTAATATTGTTAAACCCTTCTGTCTACCTGTGCTGTACAAACCAAGCTGAGCCAAAGCTAGAAAGAATAGGTTGGTGTGATCTAACTAGACTGATGTGCTTCAATTGGAAGTGTTACACTTGATTAGGATTGCCTTCCGAAGGTGATTTCCTCTTATTAGCTTGAGAAATAAATTAAAGGCTTACATCTCCCATTGAAAATGTTGATATTGTCCTAGTGATCCATCACTTATCTTTTGCATTGGTAGGTAGAACATTAAAATTAAAATTGCATCTTTCAACTTTGCTTTTAAGATTTGAGAATGTTAACTAAGAATTTGAGAATAACTTAAGTTAGCACTTGTCACGATGCCTTGTATAAAAGAGAGACGCAAGCAGTGGACGAGGAGGTGACCGGTGATGTGGTCTGCCAGACATTCATTCTGATCGAACACAAGTTCTACCTTCACACGTAACTTATCGGCTGGTGGTTTCACTTGCTACCACAGCAAGTATCATTCTAGAAAATGTGCTCCAATAATGAGAATTGACATACATCCTTCACCACTTCCTCAGAATGCAACATTTCCGCTAAAATGTTCTCAATTTTACAAAAGTTCAGTTGCCTGCCAAACAGTGAAGTGATCTGAATTTAAATGGAAAAGAAATTAAAAGGTTATGAGCAGACCCCTTTAACAAAACAAGTTTTTGTAAGAGCCATTGTGGACTGTTTTTCTTTGTATTCTTGGAGGAATTGTACTAAAATGGGCGAATGTAGGATTCCAGATTCACCTGATCCAAACCTCACTATCCTATCTCTGCCTCTTTTAATAACCAGGCAGTCGCCCACTCTCTGCCAATAAACCTTCATGCTCCAGCCTCCTTCCGTCCCCTAACTATTGTCAGCTTTGCCTTCAATCGAGGCCTCACACTTATTATACAAGGAGTGTCATCAAGGAGGTTAGAGAGTTAGACGGGCAGAGATGTTAAGGCGGGGGGGGGGGGGAGATTCCAGAGTTTACATGATTAGGTAAAGGCTCAGCCACCAATGGTGGAGGGATCAAAGTCCGGAATGTGCAGAAGGTGAAAATTGGAGAAGCACAGATGTCTCCAAGGATGGTAGGGCTGGAGGCCATGACAGGGATCAGGAGAGGCGAGGTCCTGGAGGAATTTGAAAATGGGAGGATGAGAATTTTTAAAATTGTGTTGCCAGACCCAGAGGTCAATGTAAATCAGCGAGTGGGGGTAATATAAATAAGGATGAACAGGACTTGGTCGCAGATTAGCATAATGGCTACAGAAATTTGGGTGAATGCATGTTTGCGGAGGGTTATCATAGAATTTACAGTGCAGAAGGAGGCCATTCGGCCCATCGATTCTGCACCGGCTCTTGAAAAGAGCACCATACCCAAGGTCAACACCTCCATCTTATCCCCATAACCCAGTAACCCCACTAAGGGCAATTTTGGACACTAAGGGCAATTTATCATGGCCAATCCACCTAACCCGCACATCTTTGGACTGTGGGAGGAAACCGGAGCACCCGGAGGAAACCCACGCAGACACGGGGAGGATGTGCAAACTCCGCACAAACAGCGAGCCAAGCCAGGAATCGAACCTGGGACCCTGGAGCTGTGAAGCAATTGTGCTATCCACAATGCTACCGTGCTGCCCTTCTGCCAAGTAGGAGGTCAATGGGAGAGCATTGGAATATTTAAGTCTAGAGGTAAAAAAGGCATGATTGAGGATTTCCAACAGCAGCTGAAGTGAGGCAGAAGTGGAGATGTCCAGGAGAACGGAGATATCATCTGGCAGTCATGGTAATGGAGAGGATTTGGGGTTGGAAGCGGTTAAGGGTCAGATAGGATGTTAAGATCGCTACTAAAGTGCTGTTAAACAAACTCAAGTCAGCCTGGCAGCATATGTGGAGAGAGAAACAGAGTTAATGTTTCGAGTCCGATCTGACTCTTTGGTTCTGAAACGTTAACTCAGTTTCTCTCTCCACACCTTTGTTTTTATTTCATATCTCCAGCATCCGCAATCTTTTACTTTCATGCAAAGGTTGCTAATTCTTAAGAGTTTCTTTTAAAAAGAAAAAAGTCCGTCATACATAAATGATATATATTTTACCATTTGAGGCTTTTTTGTCCATTCATGAATAATCCTGTATTTTTACTGTCCTGCCTATTGGAGCGTATCCACATGACTGGGAGATGGTGATCCACTGCGAATTTCACTGGACTAGTAACCCAGGTGCCCAGGCTAATGCTATGGGAATCATAGAATCCCTACAGTGCAGAAGGAGGCCATTCGACCCATATGGGAATATGGGTTCAAATCCCGCAAATCACTTCAAGGACCATCAAGAAAGAACATCAAACCCTGATCCTGTCAGTGCTGCCCACGTCTTCTTTATTCAAAGAAGAAGATGAAGAATAAAAAATTACATCCAGAAATGACTGTGGTTCAGCTCGCATACCACCACCGCCACCATATCATGCATAAACCTATTCTCATCAGCAAATTGCTTAATTCACCCTTGAAGTCCATAAACCAAGGGTAGCACACCCCAGTCTGTGCATTATCCGCTGATCAGGGAAAACGTCTTTGGCAGCAGGTAGATACCATTTCTTTCACTGCCATTTCAGCACAGTAATTACCTGTTAGCCAAGTGTCAAGAGCACACAAGTTGCTACATTCACAGTGATACCTGATACACTCTTGCTGGCTGATAACCATGAAGGAACTGATTGCCTGTGACGGACTGAAAATAGCCTTTTTGATTGAAGGGTGAAAGCTAACACCTGCAAGATTCAGGAAACGCATTTCACTTGGGCGACTGGTAATTGTCTCTACGGCTTCAAACGTTGAGTTAAAATCTCTAGTTTTTTTTTTGGCCTGTTGTCGCAAGTAAAAAAAGAAAGAAAATATTTGCATTTATATTACATTTTTCACAAGCACGGGATTTTCCCAGCCCGGCGCCGTGCCGGAGAATCCCCGTGAACGGGCCTTGTGGAGAATTGGCGCCGGCGTCGTTGGCGCGGCGCCGGTCGCGGGCTGCTCTACGCGGCCGGCCCGCTGATTCTCCGCCCCGGATGGGCCGAGCGGCCGTAAGAAAAGAGCCGAGTCCCGCCGGCGCCGTTCTAACCTGCTCTGGGCCGGCGGGACCTCGGTCTGTAAGGGTCGGGTGGCGGCCTGTGGGGGGGGGGGGGGGGGGGGGGGGGGGGGGGGGGCTCCGATGTGGCCTGGCCTGCGATCGGGACCCACCAATCGGCGGGCCGGCCTCTGTGGCTGGGGGCCTCCTTTCCTACGCGCCGGCCCCTGTAGCCCTGCGCCATGTTGTGTCAGGGCCGGCGCGTTGAAGGAGGCCACTGCGCATGTGTGCATTGGCGCCGGTGCCACTGCGCATGCGCGGATCCCGCGGCGCACAGTTCGCGCCAGGATCTGCAGCTGGAGCGGCGCGAACCGCTCCAGCGCCGTGTTGGCCCCCTGCAGGGACGTTTACAATGGCGTGGACACTCTGCTGCAGGATTGGAGAATCTCGCCCTGGATTTCTCAAAACTCTTTATAGCCAATTAAGTACTTTTTGAATTGTAGCCACAGCTGCAATGTAGGAATGGAGAAGAAGTGTAGTATTGTTAGTCTGACTATTTTATAAAAGGTGTACCTTTCTTCTAAAGCTCCATTTAAGGATATTTATACCAATTGTTACTATCTATCCTGATTTTTGCCTTTGCCTCAGAGTTGGAAAAAGGTACAGAAAAGTCTGGCTGTTTAATTTTTTGCCCCAGTTCTGATCGAAGGTAAACAACCTGAATCATGAATACTTGTTTCTCTCTCGAGTGATATTGACTGAACTGTTGAGCATTTCTGTTTTTGCTTCAAAAGTACTTAATTGGCTAAAATTGCTATGGGCCACCTGAATATCCGCAGGCTATCAACAGTGAGTGCTGCTCCTGCTGGTGTTTTACCTCGCAAAGTCCAGGAGGTTGGAGGTATGGCCCTTTTGGTTAATGGTTTTACCCTGCCTTTAGCATAAGGCCGCAATCCAACGGCCACGCTGCGCCCAAAAAGCAGCTTACCGCGACACAGCATGGCAGCACGGTAGCATGGTGGTTAGCACAATTGCTTCACAACTCCAGGGTCCCAGGTTCGTTTCCGGCTTGGGTCACTGTCTGTGCGGAGTCTGCACATCCTCCCCGTGTGTGCGTGGGTTTCCTCCGGGTGCTCCGGTTTCCTCCCACAGTCCAAAGATGTGCCGGTTAGGTGGATTGGCCATGATAAATTGCCCTTAGTGTCCAAAATTGCCCTTAGTGTTGGGTGGGGTTACTGGGTTATGGGGATAGGGTGGAGGTGTTGACCTTGGGTAGGGTGCTCTTTCCAAGAGCCGGTGCAGACTTGATGGGCCGAATGGCCTCCTTCTGCACTGTAAATTCTATGATAATTTCTATGATAAAAGCCAGGAAACCCCGCTCCCAGGATCTACCCGGCTCGCAACGCTTTGTGAGGTCCAACGCGATCTCGCGAGACGTTGCGATGTAAATTACACCAATTATGGCCGGGATCACTTTTTACCAAATCTGCACATTAGAGCAAGACAGTTAGTCTCATTTTAATGTGCAGATACCCGAGGCATGGGACCTATCCCCTTCGCCTCGGGAGGCCTTGGGGAAGTGCTGTTCAGCACTGGTCCACTAACGGGGACCACACTGCCAGCTTGCAGGCACTGACAGGGTACCAGGTTGGCACTGCCAAGGTGCCAAGCAGGCATTTTTTGTATGCTGGCAATCGTGTTCGGGGTGCCCTGCACAGATGGCGGGGTGGGGTGGGGGGGAGCGGAGAGAAACGGGGACCCTCCCATAGTGTGTTGGGGTCTGGGGGGAGTCGTGAGTTGCGTCCAGAGCTTTGGTGATCGAGACGCCATTTAAAAATGGTGTCCCGATCTCTCGCTACATTGAGGAGTTCTGGTGAACGGAGCTTCTCGGTGTAGAAAACGGGGCTTTATGCAGCCTCGACTGTGCGTTCTCTGCTGAGGCCCCTTACTTAATGCGAGTGGCGTTGTATAGCCATGTGTTTCTCGGCGCTGCGAGAACTGGCTAAATGCGCTCGCTATGGGTCTGTTCTCATTTAGTTGAATCGCGCACCAAATATTAAGCCGGTGGCATGTCTAGAGTTAATTCACACTAATCTAAGTGTACTTGCTATACTGAACCATTGCTACAAACTCAAGGACATGCTCACTGCATTAATGCAGCTCCACAATTGAAGGATCTCTACAATGTTTGGCAACATTTATACTTCCAAAAAAGAGGTATCAGATATCCCAGAACAGGTTTTACAATATCTGACAAAATACAATAGCTGCCATTTAAAACAAAACACAATGAAAACTTCTAAAACCGGATTGTTGAGCCTGCAACTAAACGTGTCAGGTATCCTGCAAGAACAGGTATAATTACAAAGCACTTGAAAGATAATGTTGACTGTTTTTAACACAGAACAAAATGTCATGACGGTTTCTCACCATATAAAAGGCATTTTGTTTAGACCTGACGTGTGATTGATCAAAATGGGCCCATTATTAAACACCTAAACTCCAGTGGCCTGTAGTAATGAGGTTTGTATGCTGACTGCATCTTGCGAACATGCAGCCTGCTCCACCATTCAATAACGGCAGATAAGGTGCAATGCCAACTACCATGGGACAGTGGATCTCCTTGATTTAGCATTTAGTGGAGCATTACGTTCGCATTATGCTGTACCCTGATTTCCTGGTATTAAAATCTCAAGTGGGCAGGAGAGTCGCCCTCTGATTATTTAGTGCTTTGTGTGCTTTCTCGGTAATTAGATGAAGTCATGTAATCTGATGAAATATGCTTTGCTTGATGAGTATGGGACCTATAACACCGAAGAAGCTCAACACTAACCAAGACAATGCAGCCTGCTTGATTAACATTCACTGCCCTTGCCACTGGCACAAAGTGCCATCAGTTTGTGCCATATGCAAGACACACTGCAGCAACTCATCAAAGTTCTTTCAACGCCAGCTCCCAAACCAGCAACCTGTACCATCTTGCAAGGCAAGAACATCAGATGACTGGCAACACCACCACCTACAAATTCCGTTCTTTGAGTTACTCACCATCCTGACTTACAATTATGTTGCCGTTCCTTCACTGCTGCTGGTTCAAAATCTTGGAAGTCCCTTCCTGGTAGCACTGCGGGTGTACACTACATGGACTTAACACTGGTTCAAGGAGGCTGCCTGCTCACCACAATCTTCTGAAGGGCAATTAGGGATGGAAATAAATTTGTCAACAATGGGCACATCTCAAAATTGAATTTTTAAGTAATAGGAAAATCACTTTGAAGCATAATCATTATTAATGTTGGAAGAGTGACAGCCAATTTTCACATAACAGGGTCTCAAATAGCAATGAGTTAAATTACAAAATTAAGCGCTCTCTTGGTGTTGGTTGAGGGATAAATGTTGGTCAAGACATTGGGCCAACTCCTTTGCTCTACTTTAGTCATGCAACTTTTATTACCTTCACCTGAGCAAGCAGGTGAGACCTTGGGTTAACGTGTCACCTGAAAAACGGCTCCTCTGACAATGCAGCACATCCATAGCACTGCATAGTATCAGCCCAGTTTATGCACTGCATCTTGGAGTGGAGCTTGAAGACTTACCTTTCTGAATGAGTGATAAAATTGATACTACTGAACCAAGAGTCCAATTTTACTTGCTTGGGGTATAAAGATCACAACCTCCTTTTCTACTAGTGGGAGCGTTTCAATAAAATAAAACTTCTTAAATAGATAGCTTGCCTTTCAAAGGACCATTACTGAGAAACTTTGTTTCCCCTTTGATTACAAAGGAAGAAGTGTCTGTAATTAGAGATACATTAGTGTATATGAGGAAGTGAACTAGACTAAATTCAGCAGGCTGTAGCATGTGACTATTTGATTTCTATTTGCAGATTCTCCCTCACTGGTCTTATCTTGGTAATTACTCGAAGTGATCACGTGTTAAGATCATTTGTTTTGCAAACTCAGTCAGCATTCACTTAAGGGAAAACAGTGAATATGTCCATGTTCAGAAGTCTTTAGTGTAGTGATATCTCAATCATTAACATTGTCCCAAGAAATGCAATTCCGAGAGAGGGAGAGCACTTGGGGCTAATGATTTTTAATTGAACAGGTAGCATTTGCCAGACCTATGTGACATTTCCCATTGTCTACAACATGGTTAAAAACGACCGCAATTTGGCCCAGAAGGCATCTGTTTTGACTTTCAACGATTGCATAGGTTTTATTTTCTAACCCCTGTTCTTTTGTAGCCTTGTGCTTGGATAGTTGTTCCATGATGGAATTACAAGACTGACTGGGGTCCGATTGTAAATTTTGGCAAAGGGAGCCTCTTCAGAAAACTTGCTTGGTCAGAATGGAGTTCAGGTAGTGGATTCGGTGAAAGTTCCCCAAACATTGATATTTTGGCATGAAGGTTAAAAAAAATTGTCAGATTGTGTCTTGATGGAGAACCTGGGTGATAAGGGCCTCATGATGTCTCCTTTTTTTTGTTTCAGACTTGTATTTATAAATCTTTGCCTACAGAAGCCACAGTGCATTGCAGTACCTGTATTATCAGACCGTTTGGAGCTCCTTCAATGCGGAGTCCTTACTTTTTATAGTTACCAGTCACTGAAAGCATTGTACTTCTAGTGGCTAACCTTTTCCTGAAATGTTGACTGGTTGTCACTGGCTTTACTACTTGCAGAGTAAACCTGTGTTGAGTAGCATATAGGGCAGATGCCAAGGGAAACCACTTTCTGCAAAGAGCAATCGAGATTCAGAAACTTCCTCCAGATTGGGTAACAAAGACAAAAACCTTCTTTCCAATTTGATTAAATAATCCAATGAGAGGGAAGAGGCCAATTAATTAATCAATTTTCTGGATGGATAGGCTAACATGGGCCGAAAGGCCTGCATTTATCTTTGCGACATTCTAGTCTTCGAAGCTGTTTTGCTCATGCCTTTATTGGCCTTGAATTTGCTCCATGTACAAATTGCATAACATGTTCGCCGGAAGATCAAGTCTCCCTCTGCCATTTGGTGAAGGTGTTAATCTATTTAAAATGAATGACTGAGTGCCTCCACTAAAGAGCAGAAAGAAGAACTTTGCATTAATGCCCATTATTGGTAATCGCACAGTATGATTTCTGTTGCCTTTTGGAACCAAGATTTGTTTCCTGCGGAGTAGGTAAAAGAGAAATCTCCAGTCTGTTTTCTCTTGACACGAACTGCATTCCAACAGCTCACAGCTTCCTTGCAGCCTTTTGAAAGTTGCACCAGTGTGTCTCTCCCTAGGAGAAAGACTTCTGGAAAAGCAAAGTTGCAGTAGAGTTACAGGCCCCCGTGAAACCTTTGTCAGTGGCCGCCAAGACATCGAGAGGCCTTCTGAACACAAAAGTGGTTGAAAACTGAAGTTAAAAGCCGAGAATGGATGCCTGTGATGCCACAGAAGACACATTCCTGAATCAGCAAATATGGCAACATGTCAACCAACGAAATGTTCAAGGAATTCTGCCTTGGGTAAACATTGTACTTAAATCAGCTTGATGGCAGAGTAATAATCTTTAATACCCTGTGTAGACAAGAGCCTGTATTTCAGGATAAGCTATATCTGAGCAGAAAGCACAACCAAGAACAATAAGAACTAAAGAAGTGCGGTGCTTTAGATTTTTCAGTGGCAGGCAATCTAGTTTTAGATTGCTTGCAACTTTATCCTGCTAAAATATTTTATGCAAGTTGTTTTCTTGAACTATAGTCAACACTTTTTTTTTTCCCCCTTTATGTTTGTTAGCGTTCCTCAATACAACCACTTTGTGGTATTTTTCTTCAATTTAGACATTTTCCCAAGGGAGTAGCTCCCTTTTACCTGAAGAATTTGGAACTGAAAAGTAGATGGGAGTTGGTCTGGTCGAATTCCAAGTTGGGTTACGTGCACTGCACCATGCAATGCTAAGATACAGCTCTTAGCCAATGGTCAGGAAATGTCTCACTACATTTAACCCCCCTGACCTGGGCTTGCAAAATCCTACCAACTGTTCTGGCTTGAGACAATTCACCCCTCTTTAATAGGTGGTTACCCCTCTTCAGTCGCACCATTTGGATCTGTAAAGACTTAATTACCTGCAAAGACTCTCATTCAAAGTAATATCTTGCATCATTGGCTTTGTCGAAATATGCTGTGTTTGTGTAAGCTACCTTTTCACTCACCTGAGGAAGGAGCTGTGCTCCGAAAGCTCACGTTTCCAAATAAACCGGTTGGACTTTATAACCTAGAGTTGTAAGACCACTTACTGTGCCCACCCCAGTCCAACGCCGGCATCTCCACATCAGACAAAGAGATACCTCTCCTGCCTTCAAGGGAATGGACCGATAACAAATCAATGTTTTTACACATTAGGCAACCAAGTTCAAATGGCAAGGATCATAGAGTAAGGGCATCACCAAACTAGAAATAGTCAAAGTCGAGGTAAATTAGACAGTAGTGATCAGTGAATGTTGGGTTTAAGTTCGAAAGAACTCAATATTGTAGGAGAAAGGGGGGGGGGTGCATTTTGAGTATGGAACTAGAGGAACTTTCAGAGGAACGTTGAGTTGAGTTATGCCAGCTGTGATTCAATAGGTAGCACACTCACCTCTGAGTCAGAGTTGTGAGTTCAAGGATCTGAGCTCAAAAATCAGAGCTGACACTCTAGTACAGCACTGAGAGAGTGCTGTGCTGTTGGAAGTGCCATTTTACCTCTTAGGTGAATGTAAAAAAAATCCCTTGGCACCATTTTGAAGAAAATAAGTTACCTTTGGCTTCCTGGCCAATACTTACCCCTTGGTGGGCCAGTTATGTGAACTGGCTAAGAAAGTTGAATACGCCAGCAGCACGGGTTCAATTCCTGTACTGGCTAAGTAGTTATTGGAGCTTATACCTACTCCCCTTGCTTCATAGTGATATCATAGCAGAAGCCACCCTTCGCAACCCTGAACTGTGGTAAAGGGCAAACGCAAAGAAGCACCTTGTGCTGGCTATCCAATGCAGCGGCCATAATATCCTGATGTCTTGGGTCCAACTTGTCACTGGGATCATGAAAAGCAGTCGAGAGAGCAGCGGCAGCAGGAGGCACCCTTCATAATTAAATGCCTCATCAAAAGTTTAGCTGTATGAAATGTGACCTTGTGAACAACAAGGAATCCACCATTATTTATCCCTCTATCAATTCCACAAAAACAAATTGGTCACTGCTATTCAAGGGAGATTTCTGTGCATAAATTGGCTGCTGCTTTTCTTGCACTGCAACAGAGGTTACATTTTAAAAGTACTTCTTCTTTAGCCCTGTGGTCGTGAAAGGGTGCTATATGAATGCAGGTTTGCCTGCCTGACCGTGGGCTTTTCTTGCATCCTGTTTGTGGTAGTTTATTTTGTAGACCGAAATGAGATAAGTAAATCGCTACAATGCACAGAGGGCAAATCAGAGCAAATAAATGGGGACATTGTTAAAATGCAAGCGCGACCGACATCAAACACTTCTTTTTGTTTTTTGCTGTAAAGTTTTCTAATTACTCTTTCAAACCGTTGACGTACCTTCGATTTGCAGCAGCATTTGTTGCTTCAATACTCTTTTCCCCCTTCCCCCTGCTGCTACTTTTCTCGTGTACTGACCCATGGGCAGCTACATCAAGTTTACCATTTTTCACTAATTGTCAAGAAAATAATCAACCACCAAGGTCAGAACAGCTGAGTCACGTTAGTTGGCAATTCACACTGGATAAGGCGTGAGTGCCCAGTTCCTGGGATGCCAATTGGCCAGCCTGAGCCACTTGAATGTTGTGAGTTGAACGAAGGATAGGCTTCCATTTATTTGGTGCCTTTTATGAACACAGAATGTCCCAAAGCACTTTAAAGCCAATTAAGTGCTTTTGTAATGTTGGCAGTTTGCACATGTCAGCAAGCTCCCATAAACAGTAATGTAATAATGGCCATATAATATGTTTTTGTGCTGTTGATTGCAGGATAGAAATTGGCCTGGATACCAGGGATAACTCCCCTGATCCTCATTGAATATAGTGCCAAGGGTCCTTTTACCGGGGGAAGAAGGGACAAACATAGCCTCGAATCCTAAAGAAGGCAACTCCAATGGTGCAGCTCTCTCTCTCAGTACTGCACTTGCTTTTTGTTCTTATGTTGTAGCGTGGAGACGTAACCCAGAAGCTTCTGACTCCAAAGTGAGAGTGGTACTGACAGAGAAAAGGCTGACACAATGGATGTGGTCTGAATCCTGTTTGGGTGTGTATACCTGTTTGCAAGGTGAAGATGCCAGACCGCATTTCTGTGGAAGGTGTCTGTCTCTTGTTGGGGCTTATCTGATCAAATCCGAACCCACCCAGTACACTTCCTGTTGATGTCTAAATGAGCTTTTCCAGCTAATTGGGTTGACTTCATTGACTGCGGTCAATCTCAAAGAAATTGTTAAAACTCAATTGGATAGACAATATATAAGCACCAGTTAAATAAGCTTGTCTATTTTTGCAGGATTGGACTGATCCTGTTTAATGCACAACATAACAAATAAACCTTCATTATTGGGGGTGAGGGGGGAGGAGAAGTTCTGCACTTTCACCTGTGAGGTGATCTGATATTCTGTATTCGCTTAGCTTGCAAGCTATTGAATATCCAAAGAACTGACTGAAATTTGAAATGTGCCCCACCACCAACACAGTGTATTGTTCAGCTGTCTATCACTGTTATTAACCTTCAGCATGTCTAAACTGCTGTAAGACTCCCAGGTCCTGCTGTTGGACTTGTATCTGAGAGGACGGTTTAAAGATGGAAACTATATTTCCCCACTAGAAAAATATAATGGGTTATACTTTACTAATAAAGTGGAACATTGCCTTTTTTGACCATGGCATGCATATAATTACCGATTATTACACTAATCTTGGAGAACTTTTTAAATTTCTCTGGTGTTTGCCAAGCAATTCCTTTAGGTCGTAATCGACACTGTAATCAAAACAAAAACAACTCTTTTCTTTTTCCTATTTGATGTTTCCATGAAAATTTCTTCTTAAGTTTTCTGGAAATATTTTTTAATGCTTAGCTGCTGTCCATTTGGCCTTCGGCAACATAGTTTTCATCTTAACCTGTTGGCCAAGGAGTGATCAAAATCCCTTAAAATCTCCTTCGTTCATTGTGTTAGGGGCAGGTTCTGTCGAGCGAAAGCAAAGGGAGCTCGTAAGAGAAAGCAACAAATCTACAAATATTTTTTTCACAATAGTTGGTAAGTTAAGCAAAGCAGCATATTGGACAGCAGCTCAAGACACTACTACAGGACAGCACCAATAAACTGAATATCAGTTACTAATAGTAGTGAATGAAACTTGCTCTTCAGCCATATTGTTTGTACATTCTTACCAGTGAGTCAATCAGATCCTGGCTTTCAGAAAATAAAGTACTTCAGTTTTTTTCCAAAGTTGGTCAATTGTTCTTCGGGAGGGGTACTAGCTACAATCGTGGACTGGAAAAGTATATTTCACCATTCCACCTGTTTAATACTTTGATAGAAAGTAATTCTACGCCAAGGCACTTTTATGCAATGGCCCTAATGGAGAAACAACTTTCAATATTTTATAAATCTAATTTTGCCTGATCCGGTATCATCGGGTGGTTGATGAATGACGCATCTTTTCCTTAAATGGAAGGGCTAACCACCATGGAGAATGCAATCTGTGACAGTAGTTTTTTTCCATATCAACAGTTGTTTAAAAATGCAGGGTGTGGCTTGTTTTCCATTGGTGAAGTGTCACTCACCTTGATGACCCACCTGACTGTTTCATGCACTGAAGCATCTAACCCCAGCATTTGCAGTTTGTAACACTAGCTTCCAGTCATTTTAGTGTGTTGGCATGTCACTACTGCTTCAATGCTCATCTCACAGTCTGTCTTTTATTTAAGTTACAACTGATTGTGCAAGTCAGCCCAAAGGTCAAGTTCCTGCCCAAACCGAGGAGGAGTTAAAAACACTCCTTTGCCAAGTTTACCATGACGTTTTGCTCATTAAGCAAGTATCCAGACAAATGATAAACATAAGTTGACATCAAAGCATTTCAGTATCTGTTACATGGGAATTTTGAATCCCTTATGAGGTGGAGGAAACGGTTACAAAAATATTCCTGACATTTTCAAAACTTTCGATCTTGCTTTGTTCATCCAGTAAGTTTGATGTTCATTACTTTTTCACACATAGTGCTGCAGGTGGCGAAATCTTTAACCAGTGTGTTGCTGACAAGGACGAGGCCTTCAAAGAGAAAGATGTCATCCGCCTTATGTGTCAGATCCTGGATGGAGTTTCCTATTTGCATGGGAAGAATATAGTGCATCTAGACCTAAAGGTAAGGTTATTCTTTAGCACATTAAACTCGGAATAGTTTGATGTTTTGGGTTCGTTCCTGCCAATCCTGCATAACCAGAAAACACAAGCACAAAGTCTGTGGTTTGAATAAAAGTATTGCCCCTGCATCATGGATTGCTCGGATTAAGGCAGTGTTGAGGAAGTCTCTTACTGGCTTATTGATGTGCACCCAAAACTTGGTTTGAGGGCTTGTATTGCTCTCTGGACATGGTGATACTGCATACTGATGAATTCATCAAACAGGAAGACAACTTGCTCTCATCCAGTTAGTCAAGGGTTTAAACTCCAGTGCGATACTTGTCATTGGGTGACAAAGGCACCAAAATGCCCCAGCAGGAAGCTTCATCTTCACACAGAAGGAGTAGAGGGTTTGATATACATTAAGCCACATTGCAATAGCCTTGTTTTTCAAACTAAAGGTGTACATGTGCATAATCTTTCCCACTGGATTTTCCTATATACTCTCTGTTTTGTTATGCGCTTGACGTAGCATAAGCTGCTTCCTTGATGTGCACTTTGACAAAGGAAGGTTCAGACTTGGAGATAGCTTTAACACATTTATTACTGTTACCGATTCTCCTATTTGGATTCGACTCTCCTGTTAATCCTGCTATAGCTACTCAGACAAACTAACCAGTCTGCTACAATCCACGTGGTGGGTGTGATGTGTTGAATCAACCCTATGTACTCACTAAATGTCTCCACTGGGAAGAGACTGAGCATGTGTGATGTGTCCTTTTATATGGGTTGATGTAATGCCCTCCTGTGGTAGTGTCACCTCTGTGTGTGTCTTGAATGCCCATTGGTTGTGTCCTATCTTGCTGACCTATAGGTTGAATGTCTGTGTGTCATGTCTCTGGTGCTCCCTCTATTATCTATCTAGTCTACGTTTATTTACATTAACCCCTTGTCTATTTACAGTGATTCATATCACCACACTCTCCACTAGTGGGAATGATACTTTACACTCAAAATGAGTAGATCTGTCACAAGGTGACATTGGTGGCTTTTCCTTATATTCCTAATATCACCATTTGGATGTCAGCTTTGAACTTCACACCATGTGTTGGATTCCTTCTGTGTCTTAATTGACAAGTCAAAGTATACTTGTTTGCACATGTTCTTAATAGACTTAAACTACCCAGTGATACAGTATGAAAGATCTGTGGAACCGATACAACATCAGCTCTGATTTGACAGGATTGCTGTCGACTTGTATCATTACGTCTGTGGCTAAGTGGATGGTGGTTTTCGCGGAGTTTCCTCGGTACACTTGCCAGATATTAATTATCTGCTGATTCCTTGGTTTTTGGTGGTAATTGTTTAGCAACGGATGGGAAAGGTGCAAGTCTTGACTGGTAAAGAGTATGGAAGCAACACTTGTAGGAGTCAATAATAGACCATTGTCTTTTTTTGTCTCACAGTTCACTACAGAAATTCCATGCTATTTGTAACACTGCAATTAATAATTGCTTTTTATTAATTTGGGGGGAAAAATGACTATGCCTTAATTTAAATTAAGAAACTCACTATGCGAGAGTAATTTTTATAATGCTGATCTAACCAATAATGTGATGAGAACAGAAATAAATTTATCTTTAGAACAAATAGTAGAGGACTAGAATGGGTGAAAGTTCAAGCCTGTATGTCTCTGCTTCACTTGTGTTGAAGGAACGAGGGTCAAATTCAGCTCCATGTTCAGAAATGGACTGTTTCCTGAAAATGAACTAGAAGGAGCACATCTTTTTTTGTTGTTGAAAAAACAAACCAAACGTCTCGCTTGCTGCTGACCGTGACAGCTAACAAGCAGCGTGCCTGATGTAAATGGACAGGCATGTTGTAATGGCATTTAAATGCTTGGAAGTGAATGTAGCCCAGAGGCGCTAAGATCAATCACTGCTCTACCTTCAATCACCTTAACTTAGCATAGATTAGAGATCAAACATGAGACTTTCCTGGCTGTCTGGCCCAGTTACTCATTGGATAACTATGCTTGGGCCATTGGAAAATTGTTTGGGAAATATTACAATGCCAGATCAGACACCAACAGTGGCTATTATACTGGACCAAAACCCCAATATTTTATTTCATTTTGTAAGACTGTGTGGAAAGAATGCTTCACTCCAGGAATGATTGCACAAGGAGATAGGGATTTGGTATTGTAAAAGAAAACTTTATCATTTGGATGTCAGCTTAAAACTTCACACCATGTGTCTTAATCAAGAATTCATAGTATACAGTATTAAAATCTTAAACCTCACACCTGAAAATAGCTTACAATTATCCCTGAAACAATACTACTCCATTCCCAATTAAATAAGAAAGAAAACATACAGCTCTCAATCCATCCTACATATCAATGGCACAGAATAATACTTATCCTGTTGGAACCCTGCAGACTCTTCCTGGATGTCTTCAAAAAGCTGTTTCAATTAGTTTGTTTCAGCTTTCCCCTTGTCCTCTGACAAGTCTACACTGCTTTAAATACTATTAAAGTTTTTAACTATCCTACTGTGAGAGCAAATGGCTTTACTTGTGGACTCAAGGCGTTTAACCCCTTAAATTTCCAAATATTTACAGTCCAATATATCTAAAATCCTGCATTCATCGCAGATGTTACGTCCTCACCATATCAAAGAGGGAAATTATAAAAGGCAGCAGTTACATCCAAGTGATCTAATTATAACATCCGTACATCGCAGAAGGAGGCCATTTGGCCCATCGAGTCTGCACAGACCCTCTGAAAGAGGACCCTACCTAGTCCCAATCTCCCCCCCCCCCCCCCCCCCCCAATCCGTAAAACCACCACCTAACCTTTGGACATTGAGGGACAATTTAGCATGGCCAATCCACATAACCTGCACATCTTTGGACTGTGGGAGGAAACTGGCACTGTGATGCAGCAGTGTTAACCACTGTGCCACTCTTATACGTATTGTGAAACATTAATTAAATCTTAATTGAAATAATGAATTATTTTAACCCGTTAAACTCAAGATGGTCTCGGAGCATTTTTGATGCGTCCTAATATTGATGTATGCTGAGTATTGCATAATAACATAAGTTATTATGGAGATACCACTGCGTGACATGTGAGAATTGTATTTGGAGGATACAACTGGTGTAATGCCTGTGGCGATATACATCACTAAGTACAGAAAGGGTTAATGTACATACACTACACCTAGCTAGACACTAGAGGTAGCACCAGAGACATGACACACAGACAGTCAACCAATAGGTCAGTAAGATAGGACACGACCAATGGGCATTCACGATACACATAGAGGTGACACTACCACAGGAGGGCATTACACCAACCCATATAAAAGGACACATCACACATCTCTTTCCAGTGGAGACACTCAGTGAGTACAGACACAGGGTTGATTGAACATCACATCCACCATGTGGATTGTAGCAGACTGGTTCGTCAGTCTGAGTAGCTATAGCAGGATTAACAGTAGAGTCGAATCCAGGAGAATTGTTAATAGTTTAATAAACGTGTTAAAGCTATCTCCAAGCCTGAACCTTCCTTTGTCAGAGTGTACACCAAGGAAGCAGCTTATGCTATGTCAAGAGCATAACAAAACAACGCCCATTGTTTTTGACATAAAAATAGATATGGAAGTGCCAAAATAAAAAAGAAGTTCGCAATTTAGTAAGAAAGCCAAATGCAATCCTATCTAATGTTCTATGGATTCTCTGTTTTATGATCTCGATGTTCAGAAGCTCGCTACAGTGAAGCAGGCAATGGTCCCTGTGGAAATAAAACTACACAGTTAATTTATTGGACATTTACAAAATTAATAGGCAAATGACAGTAACTGTCAGCTCTGACTGGTTCTGATTAATCCACTTTGAACTAGTACCACATATTTTGTCTGCAGCACCATTGCCTCAGATGAGAAGAGAGAATCCAATCAACACAGATGAGACAAACATTTGCCTCTGGTAGAACTGCACGTGTGCAGAGCAGGAAGATGCAAGAAGTTGTCAGTGACTTTGGGGAGCTGATCTCATAACTTGCGTGCATTCCTCCATTTGTGAAGCTACCTTGCTGGGTATTCGAGCGATTTATTCTCATCACAGCCTATTGAATTAAATTTGCCCCAAATATTGAGTTTGTTTATTACAGGAGGGAAAAAAATCCAGAAGTGTGAGGGTGTGATTGGAGTGGCGCTGTGCTTAGCACTTCTGCTTCACAGCTCCAAACATCTGGGTTCAATTCAGGCCTTGGGTGAATGTCTGTGTGGAGTTTGTACGTTCACCCCGTGTCTCCGTGGGTTTCCTCCGGGTGCTCCGGTTTCCTCCCACAGTCCAAGGATGTGCAGGTTCGCTGGGGTTATGGGATTAGGGTGGGGGAAGTGGATGTGAGTGGGGTGCTTTTCAGAGGGTCGGTGCAAACTCGACAGGCCAAAAGGCCTCCTTCTGCACTGTAGGGTTTCTATGAATAAGCGTAACATAATTGGCACAATCTTTCATTTGCGGCAAAGCTTGCATCATATTGTTAACAAAAAATAATTTTCAAACGTTTTGTTTGTGAAGAACGTGCCCCTTTTAAACATAATAAATTGTCCGTGCACATCAAGTTTCTAGTCCACAATGCCCTTGTCATAATTGCTCTCATGCAATCCAGTTCAGTCAGCGTCTAACTTCTTTCATTGTCCTATTTGCAGTGATAAAATCACTTTGAACTGAAGCTCTTTTGTTAAGATGCCCTTGATGCTGTAAGGGTTATAATACTGGACCAACAACCGAGATCTACATGCAACTCCAGCCCATAGTTTCTGATTGACTCTGGATGCCCTCTGAAATTGTCTGAAAAGTTATGTAGTTGCTTCAACAACTCCAGAGTAACTAGGGATGGGCAATAAATGCGACTTTACTCATGTTACCTACGTCCTGAGAGCAAATACAGAAGAGACTGATTTTTCATAAATGCAGTCAGGTGTATTTCTAATAAATGCAGTCTGGTATATAAGTTATGCAGATTTTTAATTACTTGCAAGCTATCTTTTTAAACTCAAAATGTAAAGTCTGGATTGATGCACTATCAGTTATGACGAGACAAGAGTAGAATGTAATCGAGGCTTTATTACACAGATGTGTGGCCTCCTACAGCAGCTTACGAAATGGCTGCTGTTCGGAGAGCGCACACATTTATACTCCACCTCCTGGGCGGAGCCAGCAGGCAGGGATCTACCCCCGTACCTGTAGTACAGGGGCCTTACCGTAATACCCATATATACAATATAATACAACAGTGGTGACTACCACATTGATTATGGTATTCCATATCAGCTTGCACTGTGTTTTACACGGTGCAATATTCTGGCAAAACATTAGGGCATTTAGGAAGCCTGCATTCTGTGTTCTTGACAGTATTTGGGCTCTGAGCCTGAAAAACAGTGAACATGTACTTAAACTCTATTTACGTTCCCTTCTCTCAGCCACAGAACATTTTGCTGACCAGCTGCAATCCATTGGGCAATATCCGGATTGTTGACTTCGGGCTGTCGAGAAGAGTGGACAGCATCGAAGAGATCAGGGAAATTATGGGCACTCCAGAGTACGTAGGTAAGTGTCAGCTTTCATCAGCATCATCTTCCTAAGACTGTTCCAGTTAGGAACCAATATTACAATGACACATGACTGCTAAAAAGTGTGATAAACCTGAACTCACGGTGACTTAAATGCTAAAATATGAGAATGAAATTGCTTCTAGCAAAATCATGTTGTGCAGAGAGTGAAGCCACGTAGTGTTGTCAATTAGTTAGTAGTCTGTGCACAAGCAACAATACTCAAATGTCAAGGTATCTAATTATATATTTTTTAAATTCCCTTAGCTCCTGAAATATTAAATTATGAGGCAATCACAACAGCGACAGATATGTGGTAAGTGCGCATTTTTGGAGTATCGGTGAGTGTAGGTTTTAGGACTAATTTTCTGATCAACATGCATATTGAACCTAGTCCCTGATATGAATTACTAATGGATGCGACTTCTCCCGAAAAATGCAAAGTTATAACGTTTTTATTTAAATATTCCCTGGACTTGGTGTCAATGGTAATCTTTGCTTATCTCTAATTGCCCCTCAAAAGTGGTGGTGAGCTGCCGCCTTGAATGCAACCCTTTCCAAGGCCAGCACATTCTTCCTTAGATACGGTGCCCAAAACTGCTCACAATACTCCAAATGGGGTCTGCCTAGAGCCTTATATAGCCTCAGAAGTACTACCTGGTCTTGTATTCTAGCCCTCTCGACATGAATGCTAACATTGCATTTGCCTTCCTAACTGCCGACTGAATCTGCATGTTAAACTTAAGAGAATCGTGAACAAGGACTCCCAAGTCCCTTTGTGTTTCTGGTTTCCTAAGCATTTCCCCATTTAGAAAATAGTCTATGCCTCCATTTCTCCTTCCAAAGTGCATAATAATAATAATAATCGCTTATTGTCACAAGTAGGCTTCAATGAAGTTACTGTGAAAAGCCCCTAGTCGCCATATTCCAGCGCCTGTTCAGGGAGGCCGGTATGGGAATTGAACCTGCCCTGCTGGCCTTGTTCTGCATTACAAGCCAGCTGTTTAGCCCTTTGTGCTAAACTCGCCCCCCACCCTTTCCCACATTGTATTCCATCTGCCACTTCTTTGCCCACTCTCCTAACCTTTCCAAATCCTTCTGCAGCCTGCCTGCTTCCTCAGTACTGCCTGTCCCCCTAAGATCTTTGTATCATCTGCAAACTTAGCAACAGTGCCTTCAGTTCCTTCTTCCAGATCATTAATGTATATTGTGAAAAGTTGTGGTCCCAGCACCGACCCCTGAGGCACACCACTAGTCACCGGCTGCCATCCTGAAAAAGACCCCTTTATTCCCACTCTCTGCCAGTCAGCCAATCCTCTATCCATGCCAGGATCTTACCCTTAATACCATGGGCTCTTAACTTATTTAACATTGGAGTCAATTGGAAATCACTTCAAACCAAAACCTGTAGTGTGAATGCATCCTTTAGAACTGTCAACAATTATGCTGATTTATTTATTCACCCTGTTCCTGGATTGGAAACAAGTGGATTAATGTGGTTCTTGGCATTATCATTGAGGCTTGGCTCACATTCAAATGAAGAATAACAATGCCACAATGCTGTTTTCTTTTGATTTTTTATTCAGGAGTATCGGGGTATTGGTTTACGTCATGTTGACGGGAATTTCGCCTTTCCTTGGGGATGATAAGCAAACCACGTATCTCAATATTTCCAAAGTGGACATTGACTACTCAGAAGACATCTTTGAAGACATCTCTAATTTGGCTATAGATTTCATTCAGACTCTGCTTATTAAAGACCCCAGGTATGATTTTAGTACACCCGTGACTAACCATTTGAATTACTAACTGCTATTATTGGTGAAAAAGACACAGAAGCAAAAGATCCCAATCAGCAAAGTATCAGATTCTCTGGGGATTCTATCACTATCAGTGCTTGGGATTTGTTACAAATCACACTTTTTAGATACCGAGACCAAAGAAGGGAAGAAAGTAGGACCTGTAGTGAAACAAAAAAAGAAATACATATGAAAGATACATTCCTCCTTTCATCATTATTAACAAACTGAGAATTTACTTTAGTGTCACCAGGCAACATGTCTGGATAGAGACTTTGCACCCACTACTGTTGGAAACAACATGTACAATTTCTTAGACAGCACTTCCCAAATCCCTGACCTTCACCACCTAGGCGGCTGCAGGTAACGGATGGATGGGAACACCGCCACCTGCAAATTTCCCTCCAACACGCACACCGTCCTGATTTGGGAACGTAAGCAATTTGGGGGTGTTATTACTTTTTGGTGTCTCATTGGAAGAAATTTCTTCCACTGCTATTTCTCCAGGCAAAGATCAAAACAATGCAATAAAAATCTGCTTCACATTTTAACAGGAGTCTACTTAACTTAGTTAAAAAAGGAAATAACTCTTTCAAATAAACACTATGCTGTCAGTGTTAAAATTCCTTCATCACTTCTTATTCAGAGGAATGCCTCCTTTCAAATAGCACACAAAGAGAAGTCATACACATGAGGTATTCATGTTGTGTCATAGATTTTACAGTGCAGAAGGAGGCAATTCGGCCCATCGAGTCTGAACTGGCCCTTGGAAAGAGCACCCTACTTAAGCCCACGCCTCCACCCTATCCCTGTAATACCGTAACCCCAACTAACCTTTTAGACACTTAGGGTAGGGGGCAATTTAGCGTGGCCAATCCACCTGACCTGCACATCTTTGGACAGTGGGAGAAAACTGGAGCACCCGGAAGAAACCCATGCAGACACGGCGAGAAAGTGCAAACTCCACACAGGCAGTCACCCAAGGCCGGAATTGAACCTGGGAACCTGGAGCTGTGAGGCAGCAGTGATAACCACTGTGCCACCATGTAATCAACTTGCATCAACTTTTTGGGATTTACATTTGCAAAGTGTCTGCCATGTATGGGTTAACACCATGAGACGTAGGAGCAGAAGTAGGCCATTCGGCCCATCGAGTCTGCGCCACCATTCAGTGACATCATGTCTGATCTGAAATTATAATCCTCAACTCCACTTTTCACCTTATCCCCATAACCCTTGATTCCTTTACCAATTAAAAATCTATCTAGCTCCAAATTCATTTTGCAAAACGTTTATATTTCTGGTGAACATCATGGCTACAGATTAAAGAGCATAGTTGTAAATAATTAAATATTCGGAGTGTACCAGTATTGGTAATAATTCTCTGCTTTGTTATTGAAGGAAACGGGCAAAAGCAGAACAGTGCCTACACCACCCGTGGCTTTCTTCCAAGCTAGAGGTACCAAAACCCATAACCGAGTCAGAGGAGGAGCAGTCCGAACAGAACAGCCCCGATTCCGAGGAGCTGGTGCTAATGGCCTCCTACACACTGTGTCGACAGTTGGACAAGAAGATTGAAATTGAGCGAGCGACAGTGCACAAACAGTTCAAATTTGAGGAGCCTTTCACAACGTTGCGGGATTTTCTGAGTGCTTAACGTATACGGGACTGCAAGTACACTGGCTTCAACTAGCTACACCGAGCACTGCATTTGTTCGCTGCTCAGAGTGCCACATGGCTGAATGCTCTGCAGGCTTTCATTACTTAGGGCAATTAACTTTTTGGGGGGCATCAGCCTGGTGTAAAATAGAGTGGGTGGCCTGGAATAGAGCACATGGTCTAAGGAGAAAAGTCCAGTACTTTTCTGGGGAAATAGTGCCCTCTTAAGCTTGGTGATAGAGCTCAGAGATTGGTATGAAAAGACCTGGTTAAAACCACTGCAGTTTTGCTAATCAAACCTCTGAATTCTGCATCTCATTATTTACTAATGAAAGGTAAGTTTTGTGATGGTTGATCTGGGCAACATGGAAAGATTTGTATCTGAAAGCAAGCTGTAGACTGTTTTTCTGCTTTTGAAGCGACAATCTTGCATTCAACCAATACTGTTGGGTTTTCTCGGGTTTGTTGGCAGCTAGGAATCGTTCCTCAGTGGTTTAAAAAAAACTTTTCTTCGGCACTGCTCCTTTAAGTAAATAAAAAGCTTGCATTACTTGAGTCTAACTCAGCTATTTAGTGAAAGGAGCCTCTCTGACAGTGCAACTGGAGAAAATTATTTTGTTCCAGCATGTCTCCAACTATCTTGACTCCACCACAACCCTTTAGAAGAACATTTTATACTTGGGCTTTTTTCTCGTCGGAAATGGAAATTAAATGCTGCCTTTAACAGCAGTTTTTTAAAAATTAATTAATTAATTATTTCCATGGGGGGGGGGGAAATCAATGTGCAAAATTGCCAGTAAACTTGCCAAATTGTTAATAGGTACGCTTTCTTCATTTCCTTTGAAGGTATACAATAATAGTGTTCCATGTTTTGTACAGTAGACAGTTCCCCTTTGGTTCTCATCATTATAGTTCAATTAAAGAGTCTGACTTTTTTTCAGCTTGTAATTGTACAATGCTGAGCTTGCGACTCTTGATTGAATTGGAGGAAAATGCCAATATTAAGGGCCGGTGGAGACTAAAATTCAAGCAATGAAGATCAGTAACGTTCTGTGGGCTACAGGACACCTTATGCAAATCCCCTGGTAAATCTGTACATTTGAATGTTTTGCGCAGCAGTGAAATAATAGCACGTAGAGCATTAGCGCTCAAATTTGTTGTCTTTGGGTTTAGGGGAAAAAAAAAATGTTTTTCCTTATTTATTGTATTTTTGAAAGGTTTTTGTCAGGGACTAGAATGTAATCATTTCCTGAAGAATAGTCCAGAAACATATCAGCATTGTTATTAAAGCAATTTGACATTCATCGTGATTATCCACTCATGACTCCCTTCCCCCAATCGTGTGCGCACACATTGCAAAGCTCTTGAGACTGCAAGACACACAGTCTCAAGACACATTTTTATTTTTAAAATTTGACATTGCCTTGATACTCAGCTGGGCGTTGTGGGACCAGGCACATTCAGATGTTTGGAATCTGAATGGATGCGTGAATTTTGAGTTCATTCAGTATCACCAGACATGAGGAGCAAAGGAATCCCTCGCAGGGTGGGGCGAAGGGGGTGGGTGGGGGTAAAGAGCACCTTTGTGGCACATGTAGCCAGCACACAAACTGTCACTTTATTTTTTTTATCACTGATGTAATAATGTAAGGAAATCCCAGAAGCAAGTCGGTATAGGCTAGTCTCTACTATAAACTGTGAATGTTCAAACCAAGAATTGAACAAGTCAGGAATGTAGCATTGTGCTAGCAATGTGCTGTATTTCACTTTTGAGGCCTGATGTATGAGGTCTCATTAGCAAAAGCCACTGCCTCTGCTTCCGGGTATGGTCTAATCCTGACCTTTTTGTGTTTGCACGTTCAACATGAACTTAATTAGAGGAGGGATGAATAGATAGAGTAGCTCTGCATAATAAAACAAACATTTTCTTTCCAAAAAAATTACGACAGCCAGTGTTATTGGTACAAGAATGTACAATCTGCCCTCCTTCTGTTCCCTTCCCTTAAAATCCTGACTAATTTAGACCAGAAAGAAAACTGTGGACTGCAAGATGTATTGAGATTGCAAAACTGAATCTATCCACACAGCAATCTTTGCTCCGTGACCTTCAGGAAGTCTATCGCTCAACTTAAGTGAAAAGTTGTTTCTCGCGACGTTTCCTGTTGTACGTCAAAGAGCTCATTGCCTCTGGGTCACTGTCCGTGTGGAGTTTGCACATTCTCCCCGTGTTTGCGTGGGTTTCACCCCCACAACCCAAAGATGTGCAGGTTAGGTGGATTGACCACGCTAAATTGCCCCTTAATTGGAAAAAATGAATTGGGTACTCTAAATTTATTTTTAAAAAGAGTTCAATGCCTTTTGAGATGTGGAATTTTGTGTGGTATTTTCTTCTCCACGGTATGAAAGAGTTATTCAGACATGTTCTTCATGCAGAGTATGTTGGCCAAATGTAAAGACGATGCTTAATCTACAAGGGGAGAGTTTGTTTTATGTTTCAATGGGCACCTCCTGCATAAAGTAGCGTTGGGGTTATTCGGTACCAGTGCTGTAGGTCAGTACTGATGGGAGGCATTTTCCAACAGGTCACATCTTGTTCAGTAAGGTGCTAAATTTTACAGAGCACAGAATTAGGTTCCAAACCATACAGAGTTACTTTAATGTATTTGTGTGGCAATGAGGGAGAGAAGCAAAGACCATAATGCCAGAATGTCAGAGATAGGAATAGAATTGCTCAATAGTGGTCTGGTGAAAATGTGATTATTTTTCTTTATTATTGATAAATGTTAAATCTGCCTTGTGACCAGAAGTGACTGTCAGGCTAACTTGAGGGAGAGACCCATGTTTCTTAATTTTCAAAAAGAAAACTGACATAGTCAAGGTAAAACGTTTGTTGTTTAGTGATGCCACTTGTTTTGTGTACGTTGGGGACAACCACTCACTATTCCAGTAATCATTAACCAGTTTATGTTAAATGGACTAATGATTAAATAATAGCCAAAGGTGGGCTGAATGTTAAAGCAGCTTATATTCCTGTCTTCCTTTCCCGGTGGGTTTCGGAACAAGTGATGTTCTGATATGGACATTTAACCCAGACAAATTGCTCTCTGCTCCGTTTTTCTGCCGACGTTAACCCATCTGGGAATTCGAACATGCTTAACCTTCAAATAAGAAAATAAATCTGCGTTTCGACACTTGCGATCCCGAAAGGAGATCATTCTACCAGTGGTCTTTCAAAAGGAGCACGCCTGAAGGTTGGGAGAATAGACGGTGCTAATTACAGATGGGGACATATGTTGCAGAATGATAAATGAAAGGAGAACAATATCTTAGAATGAACAAGCCGTACATATATACTTTCTCACACCAATACATGCAGGAGAAGGTTTGAGCCCAAAGACCAAATGGTACATGCGGGAGGAAACTGAGTTTTCCACCCTTTGTTTGAATGGTTTGGAATTAGCAGAAAATATGCCTTTCACATCACACAAGAAACATGCTTCAATAGTAATGTAAAAGTGTCACATCTTGGAGTACAAAACAATGACATGAGCACAGGCTTTACACCGAACATAATCAATATATTGGGAATCGGGTGGATAAATATTCAAACTTCATCATTAACTATTGTAATTCCACTGGATGTGTATGTATGTCTGATGATAAATCCTTAAAATAGGGCATGCTCGTTGCAACAAATTTTTGAAATGTTGTAGTAATTATTTTTCCTTTAAAATGCTGCTTTAATCGGCACCTCCACGAACAAGAACATAATGTACAAATTCTTTGCAATATTCTTGACAGCCAAACTGATGACAAAGGTACTGTTTAACATTGTCCTTGTAATATGCTGTTTCTTTTTTTTACAACAATAAAACATTATTTAATTCAACAGCTTCCGTTCGTTAATTGAAAATCAAATGTTATCCAACCATTTGGAAAGAGACTGGGGCTGAAAGAGTGAAATTATTAGAATGGGTTCCATAGACTACCTTGGTTTCCCTGGAAGCTAGGAGATTAAGAGGTGACCAATATGAGGTGTTTTTAAAAAGTGCAAAGGATTTGATAGGATCGATGGAGCCAAATTATTTCCTCTTGTTGGGAGAAATTAGGGCAGCACGGTGGTGCAGTGGTTAGCACTGTAGTCTCACGGCGCCAAGGTCCCAGGTTCGATCCCGGCTCTGGGTCACTGTCCGTATGGAGTTTGCACATTCTCCCCGTGTTTGCGTGGGTTTCGCCTTCACAATCCCAAGATGTGCAGGGTAGGTGGATTGAACATGCTAAATTGCCAGAATTTAGGGAGCTTTACCTTAAAATTAGAGCGAGGACATTTAGGGTGATGTTGGAAGGGTAGTGGAAGTCTGGAATACCTCTACAAAGCTTTCTATTTGAAGATGCCAAAGCGGAGGTTGATGAGTTTGTTAGGGTTATAAAACCAAGATGAGTATCTGGGGCTAAATTCTCCCCCAACGGCGCGATGTCCGCCGACTGGCGCCAAAGACGGCGCCAATCAGACGGGCATCGCGCCGGCCCAAAGGTGCGGAATGCTCCGCATCTTTGTCGGCCTAGCCCCAACATTGAGGGGCTAGGCTGACGCCGGAGGGATTTCCGCCGCGCCAGCTGGCGGAAATGGCGTTTGTTGCCCCGCCAGCTGGCGCGGAAATGCGGCGCATGCGCGGGAGCGTCAGCGGCCACTTTCAGTTTCCCGGCGCATGCGCGGGAGAGTCAGCGGCCGCTGTCAGTTTCCCGCGCATGCGCAGTGGGGAGAGTCTCTTCCGCCTCCGCCATGGTGGAGGCTGTGGCGGAAGGGAAAGAGTGCCCCTACGGCACAGGCCCGCCCGCGGATTGGTGGGCCCCGATCGCGGGCCAGGCCACCGTGGGGGCACCCCCCGGGGTCAGATCGCCCTGCGCCCCCCCCCCCAGGACCCCGGAGCCCGCCCACGCCACCTGGTCCCGCCGGTAAATACCAGGTTTGATTTACGCCGGCGGGACAGGCAATTTCTGGGCGGGACTTCGGCCCATCCGGGCCGGAGAATCCAGCGGGGGGTCCCGCCAACCAGCGCAGCCCGATTCCCGCCCCCGCCCAATCTCCGGTACCGGAGACTTCGGCGGGGGCGGGGGCGGGATTCACGGCGGCCAACGGCCATTCTCCGACCCGGCGGGGGGTCAGAGAATGACGCCCCTGGAGTGAAACCAGAAGATCAGACCGAGGAGGGATTCTCCGGCCTCCCAGCCACGTGTTTCTCAGCGGCGGCAGGCGGTGCGTTATTCGCTGGCGGCGGGATTCCATTGAAGCCACCCCACGCCGCCGGGAGCTCCGTTGGAGGGGGTGCGCTGCCGGTGGGAACAGAGAATCCCAATGGCTGGAGAATTCTGGCCATGATCTAAATGAATGGCAGAAGAGGCTTGAGGGTCTCAATAACCTGCTTATTGTACCACCTCTTTCCAGCATACCCGCTGGCAGGGCTAATTTTCACCATCCCTATCTCTAATCGTGGCCCTGGCAAGGCCAAGATGTCCAGCAGTTTGTATATCTCCAGTTCAAAAAACAAGAATTGGCTGGGGGGTGGATGGGGTGGCAAATAGTGGTCAGGACTGTGGGTAGGAAAGGATATGAGACAAATGAAATTCTAAGATTTTGAATATTAAAGGTAAGAAAGTAAATTTGAATCAGTTCCGCCATGTTTGGAATGTTATGTTCAGTTATGACCAACCCATTAGAAGAAAGATATTGGGTGCATGGAAGAGATGCAGCGAATCCATATAGTGCAGAAGGAGGCCATTCGACCTAAAAGAGCACTGTACCCAGAATCACTCCCCCACCCTATCTCCATAACCCCATGCATTGATCGTGGTCAATCCACCTAACCTTCAAATATTTGTGCTTTGGGAGCAAACCGGAACACACACGGGAAACCCACGCAGACACTGGGCGAACGTGCAAACTCCACACATGCAGCCACCCAAAGCTGGATTTGAACGCAGGTCCCTGGAGCTGTGAGGCTGCCATGCTAGCCGCTGTGCCACCGTGCCATTAGAGTTTGTTTTCTGAATTCCGATGTAATTCAGGCATTTTATAGAATTTATTTTTCCTTAGTGGGATTGGGTGTCACTGCAGGGCCAGTCCTTGCCAATTGCTAATTGCCCTTGAGCTGAGTGACTTGCTGGGCCATTTCAGAGGGCAGTTAAGAGCCAACCGCATTGCTTTGGATCTGGAGTCACATGTAGGCCAGAGCAGGTAAGGATGGCAGATTTCCTTCTCAAGGGCATTACTGAACATAGAACATAGAACATAGAGCAATACAGCGCAGTACAGGCCCTTCGGCCCACGATGTTGCACCGAAACAAAAGCCATCTAACCTACACTATGCCATTATCATCCATATGTTTATCCAATAAACTTTTAAATGCCCTCAATGTTGGCGAGTTCACTACTGTAGCAGGTAGGGCATTCCACGGCCTCACTACTCTTTGCGTAAAGAACCTACCTCTGACCTCTGTCCTATATCTATTACCCCTCAGTTTAAAGTTATGTCCCCTCGTGCCAGCCATATCCATCCGCGGGAGAAGGCTCTCACTGTCCACCCTATCCAACCCCCTGATCATTTTGTATGCCTCTATTAAGTCTCCTCTTAACCTTCTTCTCTCCAACGAAAACAACCTCAAGTCCGTCAGCCTTTCCTCATAAGATTTTCCCTCCATACCAGGCAACATCCTGGTAAATCTCCTCTGCACCCGCTCCAAAGCCTCCACGTCCTTCCTATAATGCAGTGACCAGAACTGTACGCAATACTCCAAATGCGGCCGGACCAGAGTTCTGTACAGCTGCAACATGACCTCCCGACTCCGGAACTCAATCCCTCTACCAATAAAGGCCAATACTCCATAGGCCTTCTTCACAACCCTATCAACCTGGGTGGCAACTTTCAGGGATCTATGTACATGGACACCTAGATCCCTCTGCTCAGCCACACTTTCAAGAACTTTACCATTAGCCAAATATTCCGCATTCCTGTTATTCCTTCCAAAGTGAATCACCTCACACTTCTCTACATTAAACTCCATTTGCCACCTCTCAGCCCAGCTCTGCAGCTTATCTATATCCCTCTGTAACCTGCTACATCCTTCCACACTATCGACAACACCACCGACTTTAGTATCATCTGCAAATTTACTCACCCACCCTTCTGTGCCTTCCTCTAGGTCATTGATAAAAATGACAAACAGCAACGGCCCCAGAACAGATCCTTGTGGTACTCCACTTGTGACTGTACTCCATTCTGAACATTTCCCATCAACCACCACCCTCTGTCTTCTTTCAGCTAGCCAATTTCTGATCCACATCTCTAAATCACCCTTAATCCCCAGCCTCCGTATTTTTTGCAATAGCCTACCGTGGGGAACCTTATCAAACGCTTTGCTGAAATCCATATACACCACATCAACTGCTCTACCCTCGTCTACCTGTTCAGTCACCTTCTCAAAGAACTCAATAAGGTTTGTGAGGCATGACCTACCCTTCACAAAGCCATGCTGACTATCCCTGATCATATCATTCCTATCTAGATGATTATAAATCTTGTCCCTTATAATCCCCTCCAAGACTTTACCCACTACAGACGTGAGGCTCACCGGTCTATAGTTGCCGGGGTTGTCTCTGCTCCCCTTTTTGAACAAAGGGACCACATTTGCTGTCCTCCAGTCCTCTGGCACTATTCCTGTAGCCAATGATGATATAAAAATCAAAGCCAAAGGTCCAGCAATCTCTTCCCTGGCCTCCCATAGAATCCTAGGATAAATCCCATCAGGTCCCGGGGACTTATCTATTTTCAGCCTGTCCAGAATTGCCAACACCTCTTCCCTACGTACCTCAATGCCATCTATTCTATTAGCCTGGGGCTCAGCATTCTCCTCCACAACATTATCTTTTTCCTGAGTGAATACTGACGAAAAATATTCATTTAGTATCTCGCCTATCTCTTCAGACTCCACACACAATTTCCCATCCCTGTCCTTGACTGGTCCTACTCTTTCCCTAGTCATTCGCTTATTCCTGACATACCTATAGAAAGCTTTTGGGTTTTCCTTGATCCTTCCTGCCAAATACTTCTCATGTCCCCTCCTTGCTCGTCTTAGCTCTCTCTTTAGATCCTTCCTCGCTACCTTGTAACTATCCATCGCCCCAACCGAAACTTCACACTTCATCTTCACATAGGCCTCCTTCTTCCTCTTAACAAGAGATTCCACTTCCCTGGTAAACCACGGTTCCCTCGCTCGACGCCTTCCTCCCTGTCTGACCGGTACATACTTATCAAGAACACGCAGTAGCTGATCCTTGAACAAGCCCCACTTATCCAGTGTGCCCAACACTTGCAGCCTACTTCTCCACCTTATCCCCCCCAAGTCACGTCTAATGGCATCATAATTGCCCTTCCCCCAGCTATAACTCTTGCCCTGCGGTGTATACTTATCCCTTTCCATCATTAACGTAAACGTCACCGAATTGTGGTCACTGTCCCCAAAGTGCTCTCCTACCTCCAAATCCAACACCTGGCCTGGTTCATTACCCAAAACCAAATCCAACGTGGCCTCGCCTCTTGTTGGCCTGTCAACATATTGTTTCAGGAAACCCTCCTGCACACACTGTACAAAAAACGACCCATCTATTGTACTCGAACTATATCTTTTCCAGTCAATATTTGGAAAGTTAAAGTCTCCCATAATAACTACCCTGTTACTTTCGCTCATATCCAGAATCATCTTCGCCATCCTTTCCTCTACATCCCTAGAACTATTAGGAGGCCTATAAAAAACTCCCAACAGGGTGACCTCTCCTTTCCTGTTTCTAACTTCAGCCAATACTACCTCGGAAGAAGAGTCCCCATCTAGCATCCTCTCCGCCACCGTAATACTGCTCTTGACTAGCAGCGCCACACCTCCCCCTCTTTTGCCTCCTTCTCTGAGCTTACTAAAACACCTAAACCCCGGAACCTGCAACATCCATTCCTGTCCCTGCTCTATCCATGTCTCCGAAATGGCCACAACATCGAAGTCCCAGGTACCAACCCACGCTGCCAGTTCCCCTACCTTGTTTCGTATACTCCTGGCATTGAAGTAGACACACTTCAAACCACCTACCTGAACGCTGGCCCCCTCCTGCGACGTCAAATCTGTGCTCCTGACCTCTATACTCTCATTCTCCCTTACCCTAAAACTACAATCCAGGTTCCCATGCCCCTGCTGCATTAGTTTAAACCCCCCCAAAGAGCACTAACAAATCTCCCCCCCCAGGATATTTGTGCCCCTCAGGTTCAGATGTAGACCATCCTGTCTGTAGAGGTCCCACCTTCCCCAGAAAGAGCCCCAGTTATCCAAAAATCTGAAACCCTCCCGCCTGCACCATCCCTGTAGCCACGTGTTTAAATGCTCTCTCTTGAACCAAGTGGGTTTTTACAGCAATCAGGTTCCACAGTTGCCATTGCTGGATTGGCTTTGCATTTCAAATTTGTGATTGACTAAATTTAAATTCCACCAGCTGCCGTGTTGGGATTTGTCCCCACATCCACTATTAACCTCAGCCTCTGTGTTATTAGTCCAGTGATGTTACCACTATGCAACCATCTCCTTTTATGGTCACCAGAAACAAAGCGTTTGTCACTGAACATGATTCAATAACATGGGCATTATATCTTTCTCACAAAAACACAGTAGCGATTCGAAGCACTGTCCCTGGCCAATTCAAAGGCATTTGAGAAAAAAACAACTCTGTATAGCCTGTAGATTCTTGCTTGACAAACAGGGATAAACAGGCTTAATAAGGGATTAAGTACCTGAAAGGATTTAAATGTATTGAAAGGGCTTTTATCAATTTTTTATTTTTTTTAAATAGTGAAGTCTATAATAGGTACTGAGAACTTTATTTTATTTCAGCTCAACATGACTCCTGATGTCTGCCTGTGCTGGATACTGGGTGTTTTCACAGAGAGGGTGCAAGGGCAAAGGATGGGAGGGGGAATGGTTGGCATTAAGTTGGAATAGTAGTTTTAAAGGACTATGAGGATGAGTGGGGTGTCATTGACATAACTTGGTCCTAAGGTGGCATAGAAGCAATAAGGGTCAATGGAGTTGGGTAGAGGAGGTCCATGGAGTTTGGTAGAGGAGCATATGTTGGCATGAAACATATGGGGGTAGTTTGAGCCATGAGGTGGCATAAGTTGGCATGGATGGGGCATGGGGATTCCTATCTCTGTGTACTCAACTTGAGAGCGCAAGTTCCTACGACTCAAAGGTGTGGGCTATCATTGAAGCAATGTTCTCTCATTTTATCTCCAAAGTCGTTTTTTGCTGATGAACAGCAGTTATATTTCTCTGGAAGACATTAATTTATGGATTATTTTACCAAATGAGTCCCAGCTGTAAATTGAAGCACAAAGACGCACAGTACTATTTATTAAAGGCACCAGTCAATGTTTGAGGTATTTACAAAAATACATGGAAATTGGTGATTACAGCTCAGCCATCCATGATACATCCAATTTTTATTGGCCTCTATTTTTATTCCGTTATTGTTAGGTTCTTTATTCAACATTGAGATAGATTTTGTAGGCAGCAGTAAAGCAGCGGTGTATACCTGACATTGAAGAAAAGTGCCCACAAAGATCTATCTCTGTGGCACAAATGTTTCCTTTCTCGATGGCAGTTTAAAATCTGGCACCAAGTCAAGGTGATCGCCAGGTGTGCAACAACATTGAGACCTTTCATTTTTCACTTAAATATTCAGATAGTAAAATTAATGATTCTCATTGGATTGACAGAAGCTAAAACAAATGTAAACAAACTTTAAAAAACTGTTAATCATAGAATCCCTCCAGTGCAGAAGGAAGCCATTCGGCACATCGGGTATGCACTGCCCCTACGAAGGAACACCCCACCCAGGCCCACACCTCCACCCAGGCCCACACCCCCACCGTATCCCCGTAACCCATCTAAAGGGAGTTTTAGCATGGTCAATCCACCTAGTCTGCACAGCTTTGGACTGTGGGAGGAAACCGGAGCACCTGGACGAAACCCACGCAGACATTGGGAGAACGTACAAACTCCACGCAGACAGTCACCCAAGGCCAGAATTGAACCCAAGTCCCTGGTTCTTTGCGGCAGCAGTGCCACCCACTGTGGCACCTTGAAATAAATGATAATGATTGGATTGACCAAATGCAACCAAACTTTTAAAAAATGTTTGAAAGTTTTTTAAAATTAGAACAGATATTTGACATTCCACAAATATGAAGTTAACTTTACAGTGTCAGTAAGAGTGTTTAACAATAATTATGATATTAGGATGCCATTAAAAGCCCAATTGCTTTCAACAAGATGTAACTTTTCAAGTGTTTTTACAAGAAAAACAATATATATAAATTATTTCCTCAATTCAGTGATTGCTTAGAGATTGCAGTCTGGGAGGTCACAGTCAGGCACCCTCTGAAGTAGCGTGGAATCACTGACAACAACTTCTGCATCTCTGTGACATTCTATGAATGTCCAAGCTCCCAATGTTGTTGTCAGTTTCAGTGGAAGAATGACTGTTTCACTGATATAATCACCACCACACAATCTGAGCCATTGAGGTTCATGCTGTGACACCACTTTGTCCAATGGCTCTGCATTCTGGGTGGAATGTTGGCCGCTGATGAGCTTGATGGTAAATGTTCCTTCTAAAAGTTTAGAAAATCACCACATTTTTGAAAAGTTCAGTGAAAGGGTCATGCAGGAAAAAATAAAAGCAAGGCCAACATAAACCTAGCAACTTACAAACAGCAACACTAGGACCAAACAATGAATTAACATTCCCAGGAGAACTCTGTTCTCAGCTGCATCATGATTTACTAATGTGTTTGTTAATGAAGGGCCAGAGAGTCGGAATGCGTGACAAGCTGACAAACCAGTTAGATAGTTACCTCTCCATCAACTGATAACAAGGATCAGTAAGTAATTTAAGATCTCCCCTTCACCAGTGTATTACCATAAAGTGACAGGGTAATGGGGGTAAAGAAAAGTAGTTCTGGATTCTGACAATATCCAACCTCAAGTATGCAAACAAGCAAGTTCCTGTCTCCTTCCATCTATGAAAGATGCTGGACATCCAGCAAACTAATCCATTTCAGGTGACGTATGTGATGGCAGAAGAGGCCAATCCTCAGGAGGTAGGTTCTGGGTGTCTTTGCGGGTTGCGGTTTTCAGCACTCACATCTTTTGCCAAGCCACTGTAGCCACTGGACATTATGGTGGCAGATGCCATCCCAAAGAAGGGGTCACCATCAGACAGTGTCTCCCAGATGTGATAATCAATACCTAGGACCTTCCTGTCACACTCGCAGGCATTGTTGAAGAGGAAGTTTGGGTGTCCTACTGGTCACCTGGTTCCGACTACCTCACCATACAGAAAACATGTTGTGTCCTGATTATAGAGGTCCTCTGTGCTGGTGATGCTACGTTAATCACCTACACAGAAGCACAGCTACATAGACTCATAAAATATCTCTCCCATACCTGTAACTTATTCTCTCTGATGATGAATATCAAGAACACCATGGTCATGGGACAAGGTGTCGCTTCTCCGCCAGGATCACATTGAATAACGCCCCACTTGAAGTGGTTAGTAAAATCTGCTTCCTCAGGTTCTTGTTGACAGACACTCTGACCTTTGAAGCAGAACTTGATTCATGCAGAAGGAAAGTAACTATCACCTTTGGCCAACTCACAAATCACACATGGAATGTTATGAACCCCGCTGATGTTCAATGTGAGGACATTCCAAATCCCAGAAGGTTAGAACATTGATTATTAACTATTTATTTTTGAAATTTTGGAGAGAAATGTGAGAAAAGCGATGAAACCCGGTGAGGAAAAGAGTCAGTCTTGTTGTGAATTATTCAAATCACAAAATGTATATTAAAATATAAAACACACAAGAGAAAGGCAACAGTACAGAAGATTTACAATTAAGTACAATAATGGTTACCCAGACAGTATGCTTAAATTACCCCCAATCTACTTTCCTAAATTCCGTGAATACACCTTCCCCAAAACAACATCCCATAGGTTTTAACACTATGAGTCAAATCCAGCAATAATTATGACACAGTGCCTACAGCTTTCTTTTGGAAACCTTTCTTCGAGTTTAGAGCAGTGCTTATGGGTCTGACATGGACAGACGTCTGCTGTTTTCTTTTCGGCACAACACCTTGATCCTCTGAGAGCTCTGCTTTGCATCTGGGCATGGCTATGACTTAGGTCCCTCGACTGCTAGTCTCCACTTTGCTCAACAAAACATCTGTTTCACCCTGCTACTAGGCTAATATGCATCTCATAACTCATCAGTGCAGCTAAATCCATTCCAGTTTCTTTTTTATCCAATTCTTCACTTATCATTTCATTCCAACTTCAACATGAATAACATCAAGCTGACCCTTAGAACCAAGATGATGGTTTACAAGGCCTATGTCCTCAGCACCTTCCTGTATGGCTGTGAATCATGGACGACTTACAACTATCGAGAAAGGACTTAGTCATTCCCCACAGGGGCAGCACGGTAGCCTTGTGGATAGCACTATTGCTTCACAGCTCCAGGGTCCCGGTTCAATTCTGGCTTGGGTCACTGTCTGTGCGGAGTCTGCACGTTCTCCCCGTGTGTGCGTGGGTTTCCTCCGGGTGCTCCGGTTTCCTCCCACAGTCCAAAGATGTGCGGGTTAGGTGGATTGGCCATGATAAATTGCCCTTAGTGTCCAAAAATTCCCCTTAGTATTGGGTGGGGTTACTGGGTTATGGGGATAGGGTGGAGGTGTTGACCTTGGGTAGGGTGCTCTTTCCAAGAACCGGTGCAGACTCGATGGGCCGAATGGCCTCCTTCTGCACTGTAAATTCTATGACACAATACAGCAAGAGTCACCCTCGGTTCCATTTGCACACCTAGCTACAAAGTAGAACTGAGATAGGCTGAGGGCTAGTCCCCAGAGTGTTCTCTCAGCAAACTACTGAGAGAACAAGTCAGAAGAAAACAAGAGTCCCAGAAACAAAATTGTCGAAAATTTACTGGATATAAACCTCGGACTGTCATATATGTGAAATTAGACAGCAACTCCTCTGCCCTGGGATTGTTGCCAGTTTGAAGGTATGTGTTCCAGACACATAAGCAGACTGGCAGATTATTAAAATAGCTGGAAAATTGGCAGGAATGGACTGGATGAATATATGCATGGAAGACACACATGTAAAGATGGATATTGTAAGTCTGGTTTATGTATTATATTCCTATATTTGTGCATTAATACTATTGAAATAAAAGCTATTGGACCATTCACATAAATACTCTGGCTACAAGAATAGGACAGTAGTTGAGTATTAAGTCTGTGAGTGACTTGCCCTTTGATTTCCAAAAGCCTTTTTAACGTCTACAAGACACAAATCAGGAATATTAGCAATCGGAACATCCCGTGAATGAATAACAAAAACCTGTTACAGTTGTACTTTCTTCAAAGGCATAAGCGATCAAAATTTTAACTGACTACTGTCATGATATTCAAACATACATCATAACACATACATAATGATAGACAGACCAACAGACCAATTAGCACACATAACACGACAGCCAATCACAGACAAGAGCAGACACAGCATAAGACAAGAAACACGACACCTCCTGGCCAGTCCATCTGGAGACAGCACAGGGCCAGGACCTCATTAGCAAGACACTCACACAGTCACAACGTGCTGAGTACCAAGTCAGATGTGTAAATAGTTAGTTGGAATAAAACTGCGTTGTATCAATCGCAACCGTGTTGGTTCGTCTGTACCTCAGAGCACTCAACACCTCATGGTACCAGGAAGTGTTGAGTTTCTTGTCTTATACTGTGTCTGCTCTTGTCTGTGATTGGCTGTCGTGTTATGTGTGCTAATTGATCTGTTGGTCTGTCTATCATTATGTATGTGTTATGATGTATGTTTGAATATCATGACAACTACCACCCTCCTTTCCTTAAATATTAAATTGAAATCATCTTTCGGGAAACCAACCGATGCTCAAGAAGTTTTGCTTTGGCTTGAAAGATATTTATCAATCCTGACATAGTTGTGGCCAGCATAATCATCACCGCACAAGGTTGCCGGGAAGATGGCGGGTACCAGCCTGGATGATTTCCTCAAGCGGAACCGGGAGATGGCCGATCTGAGCCTGGAGGAGCTCCGGGGCCTGTCCGAGAGCGACAAACACTGGACGGCGCGCCGGAGTTTCCTGGCGTGGAACCTCTCCCACTACCCGCGGGAGCGCATGGATTACTTGGTCGCTCTTTCCATGGTCTGGGCCAACCATATCTTCATGAGCTGCTGTTATAGTGAGCAACTTATGGAGAAGGTTTTGGAAATGGCAGATGGAGTTAATGTTGAAGATGCACCAACTTTCACTACAAGAGATGAGATAATGAATAAACAGAAATGGTAAAAGAGTTTCCAGGACAGAGGTCTTTTGATGGAACTGCTGTGTTGACTGCAAGTTTTCTGGGAGTTGCAAAGAAGACAGACTCTGAGTGCACAGTCTTATTCCCGGATGCAACCCATCAATCAAATTTATTGCAGATGCCTAATCTGAATCTTATGACTAGATTTTATTTATCTGGTCACATTGTTAACCATAAAGATTACAGGGGAATTTTGTAGTTCTCATATACAGTTGTAAATGGGAATTGGGGATGGAACTGGTTAGGGAGTGGCAGGAACATTGCAGAATATCTTCAGTCAAGGTTCAACATTTTAAATGATTTCAGAATTGGCATCAAATGTTTGCTTTTCAAATGCATCACTTATATCGGTGACCAAGCTAGTCCTGTACTAAAATTAAATGGCTTGTTATTAGACGATGCTGCTTTTTGCAGATTTGCAGGAGGAGAAAGGAATTTTTTTTTAAACTGCCTGAAACAAACACTTATTGCATTTGGAAAAGGTGTATTTTAATGGAATTAATTTCCACTGCATTTCACATGATCTCGCTGTCCCACATTATAGGGAAATTATTGTCTTAATAAGGGGCAAACGGATATCATTATTTCATGAGCCAATATGGATTCAATGTCCTCATTGTGTTGTGGCCAAAGTACATATTTGGATATATATATTTTTAGGGGTAGTTTGATAGTGAAAACACTCGGTTAAAGATGCACAAGTTGGATTCCTTCAATGTGTTAAACGTATGATTGAAATCCGTTTTTGATCAGAATAAGAGTATTTGTTGTCCTGTGTCATGTTATTTTTACGTGATAAAGCCTAAGATTTCAAATGTTGAGGTTTGGATGCAGAATTAAACACTCTTGATCTATTACATGGTACTGATTCGATTGTATTTATAGAATGCAACAGAAATTAAATTAACGGTGTTCTGTGTGATTTAAGAATGATCATATTAGATCTTTGATTTTTTTTTAACCAACATGAGTGAAAATGCACACTTTACTGTGTCATAATTATATTTTTGATCTTCTACCACCTGACGTACATTGTTTTTTGATGTGAATAATATTTACTTCTGTCTGTTTATTAACATTGTCACATTGTTTTTGTTATCAGTTTGAACAGGATCTTAACATTTTATAATTTCTGAATGCAATAAATTGACCTCTTGAACAAAAAAAAAAATCATCACCACACAAATCTTAGCAGCCTGTGTTATGAAGGTGGTACTGGCACAGTTAGCATGGCATGGGTGAGAGGACATGCTGTTCTTGTCTTGAGGACCCAGGCTGAGAAGGAATTCACAAGGTCATTCAGAGGAACAGAAAGAATTGAACCATGTTGCGTGCTCAATTCTTCTGACGTTTCAACACTCATATGGGTGGCACAGTGGCTAGCACTGCTGCCTCACAACGCCAGGGGCCTGGGTTCAATTCCAACCTTCGTTGATTGTGTGACGTTTGCACATTCTCCTATGATTGTGTGGGTTTCATAAGAATCATTGAATAGAATCACTACAGTGCAGAAGAAGTCCATTCGGCCCATCGAGTGCACCAACTCTCTCAAAAAACACTCTACCTAGGCCCATGACCCACCCTATCCCCGTAACTCAATAACTCCACCTAACCTTTTGGACACTAAGGGGCAATTTAACATGGACAATCCACCTAACCGGCACATCTTTGCACCTTGGGAGGAAGCCAGGGCACCCGGAAGAAACCCACGCAGACACAGGGAATAGTACAAACTCCACACAGACAGTGACCCAAGGCGGGACTTGAACCCGGACCCCTGGATCTGTGAGGCAGCGGTGCTAACCATTATGCCACCATGCCATTTCCTCAGGAGCTTCCGTTTCCTCCCACAGTCCAAAGATTAGGTGATTGGCCATGCTAAATTGCTCCCTGGTGTCCAAACGTTAGGTGAGGTTATGAGGATAGGGCAGGGAAGTGGGCCGAGTTAGTTTGGTCTTTTGAAGGGTGGATATAGATTTGATGGGCCTCCTTCTTCACTGCAGGGATTCTATGCTCTCCTATGCATCAGGCAGCAATGTTAAAGACAAACCAAGTGAGATTGAGCAAGTATTGCAGATAGTGATGATTTGCTCTCCCACTTCTAAGTGAGGGAGCTGGTAATTCATCCAATGCAGCAGCATATATAATAACATGATCAGATAGTCTTCAATCAATGTTAAAACTCAGAGATGAATAATTGCCATGCAGAAAAGGTAACAGGGCAATTGGCACTGTGAAGCAAATTCCAATATAAATTGAGAATACCCACTTATTAGACAGAGACAGAGAGCCTTGCAACCCTTTTTTGGTTAAGGCACTCTATAATATATGGTGAAATTCTGTGGCATCCCAGCCCTCTCTCCCTCCCCCTTCTAATCTATGTGTATATTATAAACCAAAGTAAAACACTATTGAATTAATGAATTATGACTTCTAATTAAATGATATATCTTGAAAAATTGAACATTTTGGCACAATTTTCAAATGATCTTAAATAGAGCGGAGCCCTTCAGGGATGTTCGGGGACTCCTTGGATTTTGGGGAGCCCCGTTTGAAAAAAAGTGCAATGGCCCAAAATTTGAAGTTTTAATGTCAGCATTCTCTATTTTGAACAGTGACCAGCACATTCCGGAAATGGATTCAAAGAGCAAACAGACCTTTAGGGTGTCAAACCTCCAGGATTAGCCTGGATTTTCCAGGAATTGAGATCCATCCCCAGGACTCTACTGTGTACAACCCCTGGAGAAGATCATCGGTGATGTGTTGGGTGTTCTGGATCCGTGGAACACATACAGGCCACCAACACTTAAAATAGTGCAACACTATTTTAATAAGTTAGCAACTGTTGAACATACTTTCACTGTGGGTTAACACAATGTTAGATTGAACTAAAGACCAATGCCTTGTCCTAACCAGTCTATACACTCAGCACATGGTGAAGATCTGTGCTGTAAGCTGTAAGCTCTGTCGTACTAGGAGGCTGCAGCTCGAATGAGCGGGAACTCTGATGCCCCCTGCCTATATAGTGCGTGTGCTGTAACTGGTGATTGGCTGCGGTGTTGTGTGTGTTGATTGGTCCCGCTGTGTGTCCATTAGTGTTTGTGTATCTGCACCATGATATACTGGTGTATATTATGACATCCCCCCTTTTATAAAAGAATGTATGTGTGTGGCAATAAATAGTGTATGGTGAGAATGTTCCTAACTACGTGTGGGGTGCGAGAGACATATTTACAGGACTATGTACATGAGAACTAAGCTATTTACATGGGAAGGTGCCTGGTGCAGAGAAGCAGTATGCAACAAGAATAACGAAATTAACACTGTATACAAACCAGGGAAACGATCAAACAAAGCAACAAAACAATTCAGAGAGTCTGTAAGTCCACAAAGTTCATAAATTAAGTCTCTGAGGTGGGCGCCGAATTCTGGTTGACCGCCTCAAGGGTGGGTCGAGAGCCGCCGGTTCAGGAGCGGGCTGGACTGTGTCAGAGTCAAGGGGAGGCAGAGTGACTGGGAGCTCTGCATTGTCCGTGGCAGGGTCAGCAGGAGGGCGAGGAGACACTGGAGGGTCATGTGGCGAGCGTGGAACGAGACGAAGGGCGCGTCGATTGCGGCGCAGAATAGAGCCATCTGGTAGACGAACCAGGAACGAGTGGGGGGCCACCTGCCGAAGGACAACAGCGGTTACAGACCAGCCCCCCTCCAGAAGACGGACACAGACGTTGTCATCTGGAACCAGAGCAGGGAGATCAGCTGCACGGGAGTCATGAGCCGCCTTGTGCTGTGCACGAGACAGCTGCATCCGTCGAAGGACCGGAACGTGGTTGAGGTCTGGGACATGGATGGACGGCACCGTCGTCCTTAGGGTACGACCCATGAGTAACTGGGCTGGCGACAGGCCAGTGGACAGCGGGGCGGAGCGATAGGCCAACGAGGCAAGGTGGAAATTGGGCAAGCATCGGCAGCCTTGCAGAGGAGCCGTTTGACTATATGTACTCCCTTCTCCGCTTTGCTGCTGGATTGGGGGTACGGGGACTGGATGTCACATGGGCAAAATTGTACCACTGGCAAAGTTGGACCATTCCTGGCTGGCGAAGCAGGGGCCATTGTCCGACATAACCGTGAGCGGGATGCCGTGTCGAGCAAATGTTTCTTTACATGCACGAATGACGGCAGACGAGGTGATGTCGTGCAACCGTATCACCTCCAGGTAATTCGAAAAGTATTCCACGATCAGGACATAGTCTCTACCCAGCGCGTGGAACAGGTCGATGCCCACCTTGGTCCATGGTAACGTGACCAACTCATGGGGCTGCAGGGTCTCACGTGGTTGGGCCGGCTGGAAGCGCTGACAAGTGGGGCAGTTGAGCACTGTGTTGGCTATGTCCTCATTAATGCCAGGCCAGTGCACTGCCTCTCGGGCCCATCGGCAGCACTTTTCCACGCCACGGTGGCCCTCGTGTAGTTGTTCCAGGACAAGTTGGCGCATGCTATGCGGGATGACAATGCGGTCCAGTTTTAGAAGAACCCCGTCTACTACCGCCAGATCATCTCTGATATTATAGAACTGAGGGCATTGGCCCTTGAGACACCCGTCCATTAGGTGGCGCATGACACGCTGTAGCAAGGGGTCAGCCGCCGTCTCGCGGCGAATTTGGACAAGGCAGGTAGACTGGAGGCCGCGAATGCCACATGGGCGTCAACCTGGCAGACAAATCCCGCTGGGTCACATGGAGTGTTGACTGCCCTGGAGAGAGCATCAGCAATGATGAGGTCCTTGCCTGGGGTGTATACCAGCTGGAAGTCATATCGCCGGAGCTTGAGAAGAATACGCTGGAGGCGAGGCGTCATATCATTCAAGTCTTTCTGTATTATATTGACCAACGGGTGATGGTCAGTTTCGACGGTGAATTGAGGAAGTCCGTAGACATAATCGGGAAACTTGACCACACCGGTCAGAAGGCCCAGACACTCCTTTTCTACCTGCGCGTAACGCTGTTCCGTGGGGGTCATCGCACGTGACGCATGTGCAACTGGGGCCCATGATGAGGCCTCATCACGTTCAAGGAGCACTGCCCCAAATTTTGGTCTCCTTTGCTGGATCAAAGAAAGCTAAGACCGGGGCCGTGGTCAGTTTTGCTTTGAGTTCTCTCCATTCGCGTTCGTGGCCAGGGAGCCATTGGAAGTCTGTCACCTTCCTGACCAGGTTCCTGAGAGCCGTGGTATGAGAGGCGAGGTAGGGATAAATTTCCCTAAAAAATTGGCCATGTCCAGAAATCTGGAGGACCGCCTTCTTGTCCTCTGGTGTTTTCATAGCTGTGATGGCAGCTACCTTGTCCGCATCCGGCTGCACACCCAATTGGGAGATGTTGTCCCCGAGGAACTTGAGTTCCGTCTGACCAAAAGAGCATTTGGACCTGTTGAGGCGGAGGCCATGCTCATGTATACGTCTGAATACGCGCTGGAGGCGACTAACATGCTCCTGTGGGATGGTGGACAAATGATTATGTCATCGACATAGACGCGAACACCTTCAATGCCTTCCATCATTTGTTCCATAATCCTATGGAACACTTCTGATGCAGATATGAACCCGAATGGCATCTTGTTGTAACAATATCTGCCAAAGGGGGTGTTAAATGTGCAAAGTTTCCTGCTGGATTTATCGAACTGGATTTGCCAGAATCCTTTTGAGGCGTTGAGTTTGGTTAAGAGCTTGGCGCGAGCCATCTCACATGTGAGCTCTTCGCGCTTGGGAATTGGATAATGCTCTCTCATAATATTTCGATTTAGATCCTTGGGATCAATGCAAATTCTCAATTTGCCGGAAGGCTTTTTTACACATACCATGGAACTGATCCAGTCGGTCGGTTCCATGAATTTGGAAATCGTTCCTTGGTTCTGGAGGTCCTGCAGCTGCTGCATGAGGCGGTCCTTAAGCGGTGCTGGGACTATGCGAGGTGCGTGCACCACGGGCGTGGCATTCGGTTTTAATAAAATCTTGTAGGTGTACGGGAGCATGCCCATGCCCTCAAAGACTTTGTGGTACTGGTTGATAATGGCGTTGAGCTGCACCCTGAATTCGGTGTCCTGAAAGGCAGACGCGTCAGCAGGAGAGAGAGAGTGAACTCTCTGAACTAGGTTCAACAGCTTGCATGCCTGCGCGCTAAGCAGGGAGGCTTTTGAAGAGCCCATGATTTCAATGGGAAGGATGGATTTGCGTGACTTGTGCGTCACTTCAAGCTGACACGAGCCGCTGGCAGCAATGGCATTGCCATTATAATCTAATAGCTGGCAGGCTGATGGGAGGATGGCTGGTTTCACACGAAGGCTTTGGAGGTCAGACCGCACAATGAGATTGGCGGAGGCACCGGTGTCCAGGCGGAATTGTATTTGGGACCAGTTGACCGTCAGGGTGGGACACCACTCATGATCTGGATCGATGTGTCTACCGATAGAGGCTGGATTCTTTGCTTCGGGGATACTCTGTTTTCTGTAACGATACCGATTCGAAAAGGTGCCTTCAGGTCCTCGGTGTCAATATCTGGTAGTGGGCCCGCATCGGACTCGGTGACCGTGGGTTCAATGGCCCAGACATTCCTGTGAGGCTGGCCGTAGCGATACGAATTGGCAGGCCGAGCTGAACTGCATAAAGCAGCATAGTGGCCAGGTTTGCCACATCTCAGGCATTGTCGGGATTTGACAGGGCATTGATGCTTTAAATGGGCGGAGCCACAGTTGCCGCATGTTGTAGCGTCAGTACGTTCGCTGCGCCACCGCGCATGCGCGGTGCGGCCGTACGTGGTGCGCGCCTGCGCAGTACAGTCGCCGTCCCCTCGTTCGGTGCGCACAAGCGCGGGAGTCCGTGACAAGCGCCAAAATGGCCACCCTCATCCAGGCTGAGGCCCTGGAGTTGCTCGGTTGATTGGACGCTTTCTGCCTCGTGGGGACCTTGCCGCGCCGTTTCAGCCGCTTGGATGTGGGAAAAGCGACTAGTGGCGTGTTCGTGTAGCACGCAGGTCTCGATGGCGGTTGCTAGGGTGAGCTGCTTTACCTTGAGGAGCTGCTGGCGTAGGTGGTCTGACTGAACACCGAAAACGATCTGGTCGCGTATCATGGAGTCGGAGGTGGGCCCGTAATTACAGGACTGCGCAAAGATGCGGAGGTGGGTGAGAAAGGACTGGAAAGGTTCATCCTTACCCTGCAAACGCTGTTGGAATACATAGCGCTCGAAACTTTCATTCACCTCTATGTTGCAGTGAGTGTCAAACTTGAGGAGGACCGTCTTGAATTTTGATTTATCTTCATCATCAGCAAAGGTGAGAGAATTGAAAATGTGGATGGCATGTTCCCCGGCCGTGGCTAGGAAGAGAGCGATCTTCCTGGTGTCCGAGGCATCTTCCCGGTCTGTGGCTTCAAGGTAGAGCTGGAAGCGTTGTTTGAATATCTTCCAGTTGGCCCCTAGGTTACCGGTAATGCGGAGCGGCGGCGGCGGGCGGACGCTGTCCATTTTGCAGGATGGCTGTATGCTGGTGGAAGGCAGATCACTTGCAGGTAGGTCTAAGAAGTTCTAATATCTCTCAACTCCTGGTATCATGATGTGTTGGGTGCTCTGGATCCGTGGAACACATACAGGCCACCAACACTTAAAACAGTGCAACACAATTTTATTAAGTTAGAAACTGTTGAACATACTTTCACTGTGGGTTAACACGATGTTAGATTAAACTAAAGACCTATGCCTGTCCGAACCAGTCTATGCACTCACCACATGGTGAGGATCTGTGCTGTAAGCTCTGTCCTTGTAGGAGGCTGCATCCCGAATGAGCGGGAACTCTGATGCCCCCTGTCTTTATAGTGAGTGTGCTCTAACTGGTAATTGGCTGCGGTGTTGTGTGTGTTGATTGGACCCACTGTGTGTCCATCAGTGTGTGTCTGCACCATGATATACTGGTGTATATTATGACAGTAACCGTCATCACAATTAGCAACCCTACCCTGCGTTCTGCCGGACTATGAAGAAATGTTTGTTATATTCGACTTACCATAGCAGGAAGGGCCTGCAAAGGTCAAAATTGAAGGAATGTTAAAAGTGTCAGAAACATTGTCAGATGTCTCATTCTGTTGACACCACCCTGATCATTCCTTTCCTGTCACCCCCCCCTCCCCCACCCCCATAAAGCTTGGTGTTAATGTGTGAACAGACTGAATGAACAACATCTGAAAACTAGATCTATTGTGAGCTGTGGGAGCTCAGGTTAATTCAAGTATTCATCCACCGTGTTATTCTTTGAGCAAATGTCTGTCCACATTCCAGTGTGTGCTAATACAAGAGCCATATTAATGTGCTCACGCTGCAGAGATCATTCTTCGTGTTATTTTAAGGTGTTGGACACTCGCTAATCATGTTCGTGAGCTCGAAAGTATTCTTCGCTTCTGTGCGCCAATATGTTCCAAAACAAATTTCATTTTGTTGCATAATCGAAGCTTAATGGATGTTTTGCATGCTGCCCTGTTAACCTTCCTGTTTTCGGACCAAATCTAATTGAACTTCCTGAAAATTGCTTATGTTTATATTGGACAAATGAGCGAGCATGCAGAAATAATCAAGTCACAAGAACATCTCTCAATGTTTTATTTCACTCTGGTACATAATAGATTTGACCTTAAGTAATGTTTTCAACTTTCAGTAACTGTTAATTGAGATTGATGAGGAAGTGACAGTGCTGGATACCCAGCAGGGCACATTCTGTGGAGAAATAGAGCACGAACAGACATGAAGCCTCTCACTCTTCTGGATAAAACAGCTCATCAGGCAGGGTGAGCAGTCCAAAGTTGTGAGATTGTTTTGAGGTGAAAAGGGTTCGTATGATGGCACCTGAAATACATCAAGTGACTCTATCGGTGAAACCTTACCAACTTCAGTGTGGAGGGAAATGGAGATGTAAATAAATGAAAAGCATTTCAACCCTCAGGTTGTCTAGTGCGTTGTGGGGATGTGACAACTCTTTAACAGAAATTCTCCGAGACATGCTGTCGTGGAGTGCTCGATCTGTGAATTTACCCGTAATCCTCCAATATTACTAACCCTCGCCCCCAGGTTATGTAATGGGAGATAGCCCCTTCCTCCACATACTGGCTGTACAGCAAAATGCCATTCCATAATTCTCTGGGGCACAATAAGAAAACAGAATGCTTTGCATGTTAATATTATTCAATCTCATTCATGGTGGATTCTAATATTACACCTGCCCGAGGTGCTACATGGAAAAATGATCCTATAAACTTTGTTCCAATACAAAACAAAACATTTGGCTAACTCCTGATTTGTTTTCACTGACAGGTAACTGCCCCCCCCCACCCCTCCCCCTCCCCTCACCCTGCAACCTCCCTCCCACCCTACAAAGTATCAGACAATAGCAGACCATGCTGAAAAATGCACAGGAAATGAAATACTTGGAGCTCCATGGAAGGCCCAAAATAGTGATTGGAGTAATCCAATTTAATTTCAGAGTCTGTCTGTTTTGTGTTATTATTTGGGCAAATGCCAGCATCAACTTCCACAACTTGATTTCTGTCGGTATTATATACGCTCGTGACCAGGAATCTGCAAAGTTTGTCCAACGTTTTCTTCAGGAACCCAAATGAGGAAAGATCAAGGCCAACAATAAACAAAAATCCCAAATATGTCAGACAAACTGCACCGTAATGTAGTATTAGGGTGTTTGGGACTGTAAGGGTTAATGTGGGACTGGGAAAACAATACCACTCACAGTATGATATAGAATTACATGGGAGTAGTAGAATGTTGTGGTGAGTCTGGTAGAGGTCAGCATGAAGATGGCACCTAGCCAGGACTGTATCCAGTGCATATGGACATTGTTAAGTGTTATTAACAAACAGTTTGTGTTCAATTATACATCTGCTCCTCTTCTTAAGACAACATACAATCATAGTGTACATCGTGGATGATTATTGGTAGCATGGTGGTTAGCACTATGGCTTCACAGCGTCAGGGTCCCAGGTTCAATTCCTGGCTTGGGTCACTATCTGTGCGGAGTCTACACCTTCTCCCCGTGTCTGTGTGGGTTTCCTCCGGGTGCTCCGGTTTCCTCCCACAAGTCCCGAAAGACGTGCTGTTAGGTCATTTGAACATTCTGAATTCTCCCTCTATAACCGAACAGGTGCCGAAATGTGGCGAATAGGGGCTTTTCACAGTAACCTTGTTGCAGTGTTAATGTAAGCCTACTTGTGATAATAAAGACTATTATTATTACAACATGGTAGCAGCAGGTGGAGGACCCCAAAAATCCCGAAAGGAACTGCAACCTTACCTGAGAAAAGTGTACCTGACTTGAAGATCTCGAGTACACGGCTGGAGATCACCTAAGAAGCTGAAGGGCAGAAAAAAGATCCACTGTCCAGTGCAAAAGGATTCAAACAGAGCATGTCGAAGTCTGTTGTGAGACCCGATTGAAAGCAGAGTCAAAGAACCCAGCCAGATTGCCAAAGTGTGGAAAAAGGTTGAAACAAGCTTTTAAATCATCATAGAATTTACAGTGCAGAAGGAGGCCATTCAGCCCATTGAGTCTGACCGGCCCTTCGAAAGAGCACCCCATTTAAACTCACACTTCCAAGCTATCCCAATAACCCCACCTAACCTTTTGGACACTATGGGGCAATTTAGCACAGCCAATCCATCTAACCTGCACATCTTTGGACTGTGGGAGGAAACCGGAGCACCCGGAGGAAACCCACGCGGACACGGGGAGAACATACAGACTCCGCACAGACAGTGACCCAAGCCGGGAATCGAACCTGGGACCCTAGCGCTGTGAAGCCATAGTGCTAACCACTATGCTACCGCGCTGCCGCGCATTGCAATAGTCAGCCAGCTCTGGTATATCGATTGTTTAATGAACACAGCTTGAAGAATGCTGCCTCCTGGATCCAGGGTTGACACCAGAACAATAACAAACAAAATTAAAAGTCAGGGCAAAAAATAAGCTTCATTCAATTCTCCAAATTCAGGAAAGCAATTAGCTGGCCAAAATGAATTGTTTAATAGGTTTTCCGCAATGTCGCTGAAGTTTACAATGGTTTCATAACATCAATGCGGGCCTGCCAAATGCAGACAGCAATGGGAAGAAAGAGAAGCAATTCAGAGTTTCACCCTCCTCTGCTGAAAACAGCTGTGGATTGTAAATCAAGACTGCCGACCCATAAAGACAGATGGAAGGGCCAGACGAGGTGCAAAATCTGATGTTATGGAAAAGAAGGTTTTTAAGGTATGTCCCATAAATTCCCTACAGTGCAGTAGGAAGTCATTCAGTCCATTAAGTCTGCACTAACCCTCTGAAAGAATACGCTACGTAGACCCACTCCCCACCCTATCCCCATAATCACACCTAACCTACACATCATTGGGCACTGAGGGGCAATTTAGCATGACCAATCCACCTAACCTGCACATCTTTGGACTATGGGAGGAAATCGGAGCACCCGGAGGAAACCCACGCAGACATGGGGAGAAGGTACAAATTCTACAGTCACCCAAGGCCAGAATTGAACCCGGGTCCCTGGCGCTGAGAAGGACAACACTGTGCCACCGTGCTGCTCTATGATTACAGAGGCTGAACAAACGGCTGCACTATTATATTCAGTAGGTCCAGTAGCCAAACATATAATTGCCGGACAAGGAATAAGTGAATCTTCCAATAACTTCGAAGAGGGCATAAATTTCTTTGACACCTACTTTAACCTAAGAAGTAATAAAATTGTGGTGCAACCAAATTTTAACAATGGAGTCTAAAAGCCTGGGGTACCTGAATGCTCTTTCATAAATGAGTTACGCAGATTGGATGACGATTGCAATATGCTGATCTTATCTCAGAGCTCGTAAGAGATGGAATAGTAGAAGGAGTGGCTGATGATGCTCTTTCAGATATACTCCAATCCAAAGAAGATCTCACATTAGAAAAAGCCATCCAGATCATCAGATAATTGGAGGTCTGTAGGCAAAACTGATCCATTTTGTGTTGCAAAGTTAAACCATGGTACAGAGCAGCCTCAATAGTCCAGCTCAGAACACAGTAAAAGGGCAAGGAGACTCCAGGGCAAGGAAAGCAATACCCAGGCAAAGTACAAATGGTGGCAGACCAGGTTCACGCTATGGCGCTAAAGTACCTCACAGGCACAAGCAGTGCTTTCCCAGTGCCTGGGACACTTTGGAAAAATGTGTAAGTCCGAAACCTCAAATGTGAAAACGATCCTAAACGAGTCCATGATATCGATGAGCCATAACAAGAAGAAGTCCTACAATGCTTCTTGGGAGAAATTAAGAATCCCTGATTCACTAGTCGGAATGCTGACATATCTGTAAATGGTCACCTGACGAATTTCAAGTTAGACACAGGAGCTAGTGTGACAGTCCTGTCCGATCAGGAACTGGGGCTAAAAGACCCTCTGCCTACAGGCAATAGACACCACTGTATGGTCCCAGAGGAATCCAACTACTGGTTTCTGGGCATGATTTAGGAGCTGCTCCGATATGGCAACAACCAAACAATCAAAATTCTGTATGTCATCCGTAATCAACCCCTTTCTCTTCCTGAGCAAAGATGCCTTTATTTCCCCCAACCTCCTCAAAACAGCTGAAGATGTCAAAATAATCACTGTAGTCAACTGCACTGTACTGAAGACTCCCAAGATGTCCACCTGTGCTGATAAACTCAATTGGAACTTGGATATCACCCAGTGCTGGATCTCTGTGTTTATTCGGAACCCTGGATATGCGTTACCCCTTCTTAGTTCCCAAATAACAGAAATTCAGGCTGTGTTTTTAGGCAAAGTTTTGTTGAACTTTATTGTCAGCTTTAGTGTCTACTGCTAAACTCCTGGTTATAATACAAACTTAGGTCAGATTGATTGTCTTTAGCAAATCCAGTTGTTGAGTTTAAAATACAACTCGTGGTAATTCTTCAAATCATAATACACAGTACAAAATTACTGATTGATTTAAACAAAAGAAAAATGGCGATAGCAAAGGCGGCAGCAAAGACATAGGTTTCAGAAAGTGATAGATTGATTCCGGAATGGATTTTCCCCTCCCGACAAGTGATTTTTAAACAGATCATTATCTTAAAGTTTCGCCTTCTTTACAGCTGTGATTGGCTTCAACTAATTTATAATTCACTCAATTCGCCCAAACTGTCTGTCAATTTAAGAGATAAATGTCTTGGTGTAATTTTTCATACCGTGGCTTGCCAATTATGTCTCATTAATTAGGTTAACACAGTTTTCGAAAAGTCATTATGACCCTGACTGACTATTACCATGGAAACAGAACTGTCCAGGCTTGGGAAGGTAGCTGCATACAATGAAGTCTTTTGTCACTGGCCTTGGTCTCTGGCAAGTCTCGAACAACTTGCAAAATGTGAAAATTTAGAGTCTTATCTGATTAGTTCCCAGCTAGTCTGCTTTCCTCACTCTCATGGTGAATATGATTTCGTCAATTACTCTTAATGATTTCTCAATTAAACCTTTTATCTATCTCATCTACAGCTAACCAGAAAAGCTGGTTTCTATCACCCAGTAATGTCAAAATTACGTTTGTTACCCAATGAAATAACTTGGCAGGAATTTGGGCATATCATGGTAATGTTGCATCTCCAACCTGGGGAGACATCTGTGGAGATTTTCCCTGAGGACAGGAGTGGATGGATTTGCGTCTAACCATTTTCAGCCCGATCAGATGTAACAAATGGTGGCACAGCTGCTGGGCTGTGTCATGTACCAGAAATCACAATGTTCCTTGCTCCTGTGCTCCAAGCATAGTTATACCAGGAAGATACTGGCATTTAGTACACTGGACTGACAGAGGTAGGTCCCACAGAGGCATTCCAGATCGGAAACATTTCATTAAATTTATGACCTCTTCGAAGTTATCGGAAGATTCACTTATTCCTTGTCCGGCAATTATGTTTTTGGCTACTGGACCTACTGAATTTAATAGTGAAGCCGTTTGTTCAGTCTCTGTAACCATAGTGCAGCATGGTGGCCAATAACAGCCACTATTAAATTAACCTTTACATCAAAGAAATCAACGCCAACATTTTTTCCTTCCGTACTACCAGGCTTACCACCTCCACCACCTCACCGAGCGGGCACCCAAATCAGTTTTGTCACAGGTATCCACCTGCTAACATACAAATTGCAAATCACCAACAGGACACAATTGAAGTGAATTTTTGATCTTAGATTATCTGGGATCCAAGCAACTGCAGTAAGTCTGAACATATATCAATCCAATTTATATTTGGCACAAATCATACTTATTTTACATTGAAGTCAACAAGCCATTTTCTCACACCTGAGCATTGCTGATGGTAAAGGGTTAATTCTAACGCAACTCTAATGATAGCTACTGAGCATGTGCATAAGGAACTATCGTCATGATTGAACGGCCACATGGCGCCTGACAGAAGCAAGCCAGGAGGCCCCGCTCCTGGAACTACCCCACTCGCAATGCCTCACGAGATCTAACGTGATATCGCGAGCTGTTGCAATGTAAATCCTGCCCATATTAAAACAAGACAACTAGGCTTATTCTAGCCTTATTCTAATGTACAGTTTCCCGAGGTACCCGAGGCATTGGGATCTATCTCCTTCGCCTCAGAGACCTCGGGCGAGTGCCATTTAGTACTGTTCTCCACAAACGGGGCCCAGATGGAACGGCATTCGTGGGGGTATCCCAGGGGTTTGGAAGGCCCCAGATGCTTGCCCTCTGAGGAGGTTGGCACCTTGGCACTGCCAGACTAGCACCCTGCCACTGCCAGTCTGGCAGTGTCAGTCTGGCACTCCCAAGGTGCGTAGGTGGCACTGCCAGCTGGCAGGGGCACTGCCAGAGTGGCAGGTCGGCAGTGCCAAGCTAGCATTTTTTGCACGGCGGCGATTGGGCCGGGAGTGCCCTGCGCGGGCGTTTGAGGGGCCTAGGGGGTCCTGGGGACCCCTCATAGTGAGTTGGGGCATGGGGGGGTGCGGGCCAGGGGTTGCGTTGAGGGCTCCAAAGATCAGGACACCATTTTTAAATTGCGTCCCGATCTCTCCCTGCACTGATGAGTTCCAGTGAGTGGAGCTCCTCAGTTCAGAAAACGGGTCTATGTGCTGTGAGCGCCGGGAAACATGACGCTAAACGTGCTCGCTATGGGACTTTGTTCCGATTTGATTAAATCACGACCTCTGTCATACTAATCTCGCTCAGAGAGAGAAGAGTGGGAAGAACCTAAGAGCGGGGCTGTACGCTCCCTCTTGATGTTCTGTGATCTTATATATAGTTGATCATGTAAATGAAAGTACTTTCAAGGAACATTCTTTGCCTCTAGCCAAATCTCTTACTAGAGTGAGACCCCCAAAATCTTCTGAGACAACTCAACAATAACAGGCTGGTCATCCATTTTGAAACAGCTGTTTTGAAAGCTTATGTGGATACACACAAGTCTACTAAAAGGAGAAAATCTTACTGTCACAGTACACCAGGCCTGATCGCTGATTTGGAGATGTGTACAGTTTGGGACGATAATGTCATGAGATTGCAGCACTGTATTGTTAGGTATATGTGACAACCCTGAACAATGGTAACAGTCTTGCTTCTGAATCTGAAGGTTAAGGATTCAAATCCTGAACTATAATTCCGAGCACATTAATCTAGAATACCAGTTGAGTGTAGTATTGAGGGAACATTGCTGTGGTGGCCCAAGACAACATTACCGAGACTTCAAGAGTAAAAAAGGGGTTTATTAACCAAAGTCAAAGGCTGGCAAATAAACAGGCACAGAACACCAAGGAATGGGTCTCAGCTCTCTGACCCCGGGGTCCACACTGCCCGAGCCCCTTCTTCAGCTCTCTGACCCCGGGGTCCACACTGCCCGAGCCCCTTCTTCAGCTCTCTGAACCCGGGGTCCACACTGCCCGAGCCCTAATCTTCAGCTCTCTGACCCCGGGGTCCACACTGCCCGAGCCCCTTCTTCAGCTCTCTGACCCCAGGGTCCACACTGCCTGAGCCCCTTCTCCCAGGGCCCCGAATTACTCGCTATTGGCCGGGGTTTGTACACTCCCATGCGATTGACCCCAAGCCAGTCACATGAGCCGCAGGCCCGCCACCTTAAAGGGGCCAGGCTACTGATGTGTTGAGTGTTCTGGATCACATACAGGTCACCAACACTTGAAATAGTGCAACACTATTTAATTGAATCATTAACTGTTTAAACATACTCAGACTGTGGGTGAATACGATACTAGCTTTAACTAAAGACCTTTGCCTTGTCCTAACCAGTCAATGCACTCAGCACATGGTGAATGTCTGTGTTGCAGGCTGTGAGCTCTGTCCTCCTAGCTAGCTGCAACTCGAATGAGCGGGAACTCTGATGCCCCCTCTCTTTATACTGCGTGTGCTCTCACTGGTGATTGGCTGCGATGTGTGTGTTGATTGATCCCACTGTGTGTCCATCAGTGTGTGTCTGCACCATGGTATACTGGTGTATATTATGACAGCTACCATAACTGCATTGTTGAATATGCTATTTTTCCGATGAAACATGGCTGGATTCTCCGGTCCCTCGGCTGCATGTTTCTCGGTGGCGCGCAGTTCGCAGGCAGCGGAATTCTATCCCTCACCGCTTGTCAATGGGATTTTACCATTGTACCCGCCCCACGCCACCGAGAAACCCATGGGCGGAGATGCGCTGCCAGAGGAAAAAGTGAATCGCAACAACCAGAGAATTTCGCCCATTAAACCAAGGCCCTGACTACCCTTTCAGGTAGACATAAAACATACATTTTAAAAGAGTGGGACAGTTCCTCCAATACTCTGACTAACATTTATCCTTGAACCAACATCATTAAGATATATAATTTTTTTTAAATATTCAAGGAGCATGGATGTCGTTGGAAAGGAAAGCATTTGTTGCCCATTCCTAATTGCCCTTGAACTGAGTGGCTTGCTAGGCCACTTCAGAGGACAGTTAAGAGTCAACCGCATTACAGTCGATCTGGAGTCACATGTAGGCCAGACCAGGTAAGGATAGCGGATTTCCTTCCCTGGAGGACATTAACGAACCAGATGAATTTTTACTTCAATTGGCAATAGTTTCATGGGGCGAAATTCTCCCGAAATGGCGCGATGTCCGCCGACTGGCACCCAAAACGGCGCCAATCAGACGGGCATCGTGCCGCCCCAAAGGTGTGGAATGCTCTGCATCTTTGGGGGCCGAGCCCCAACATTGAGGGGCTAGGCCGACGCCGGAGGAATTTCCACCCCGCCAGCTGGCGGAAACGGCCTTTGTTGCCCCGCCAGCTGGCGCGGAAATGACATGTCGGGGCGGCGCATGCGCGGGAGCGTCAGCGGCCGCTGACAGTTTCCCGCGCGTGCGCAGTGGAGGGAGTCTCTTCCGCCTCTGCCATGGTGGAGACCGTGGCGGAGGCGGAAGGGAAAGAGTGCCCCCACGGCACAGGCCCACCCGCGGATCGGTGGGCCCCGATCGCGGGTCAGGCCACCGTGGGGGCACCCCCCGGGGCCAGATCGCCCCGCGCCCCCCCCCCCAGGACCCTGGAGCCCGCCCGCGCCGCCTTGTCCCGCCGGTAAATAGGTGCTTTAATTTACGCCGGCGGGACAGGCAATTTATTGGCGGGACTTCGGCCCATCCGGGCCGGAGAATCGAGCGGGGGGGCCCGCCAACCGGCGCGGCGCATTTCCCGCCCCCGCCGAATCTCCGGTGCCGGAGACTTCAGCAACCGCCGGGGGCGGGATTCACGGCAGCCCCCGGCGATTCTCCGACCCGGCGGGGGGTCGGAGAATGACGCCCATGGTCACTATTACTGAGACAAGCTTTTAATTCCAGATTTTATTAAATTAATTTAAATTCCGCCAGCCGCAGTGGAGTTTGAACCTCCGATCTCAGAGCGTTAGCCTGGGCCTCTAGGCTACTTGTCCAGTGATAGCGCCATTACACACCATCCCCTCCTAGCTGAGCTTGTTTATCCCATTGCTGTGGGAACTTGCTGGGAACAAATTGACTGCTGTGTTTCTCTCCCTTACAAGGACTACATTTCAAAAGTGTTCCAGTTGGTTGTGAAGCATTTTTGGATAGCTTGCGGTCATGAATATTGTTCAATCTCATAAGTGAGAATATTGTTAATTCAAAGAAACAGTGAACCAATTTGGGTTGCTAGGTTTTGCTCAGTTAAATGCGACAAGTTGGCATAGCTGGCTATGATTCTGACTTTCCAATCAAACCCAGTGCAGCTGGTCTTGAACATCCCAGTACAAGGCGTTCACACTGTCTCTCCCATCAAACGTTCAGCTGACACAGCTGCTGGTGTTTTTTTTTGAGTTATTACTTTAATAGTTGCGATTACTGTAACAACCCCATCATTTATACCAAGAAAATTACACAAGAATACTGATTTAATGCAACCTTATTATTAACCACACTTAGACTAACTGCACAAGGCAGCTGCCTGTGCTTTCTTAAACGGAGTTGCCACAATCATCACTAAGGCAACCGATTATTTGTGAGGATAAACTGTGACTCAATGTGTTCTACAGGCAGGAGCCTGGTTGCTTTCCTTCCAATTTCACCTGCCTATAGCTTTTCCTCTTGTGATGACATGCAGCAACAGAACTTGCCACATCTCCACTCGCTCTTCTGAGCGTGAAGCTCAACTGTTGGCTCCTCTTATTGATGTAGGTAATAAGACCCTGCGACGCTGAGAGATGATGTCACCGTCTCGTGAGGTAAATCTAGAACTAGATGGCGCAGTTTCAAGATACGGGGTCTCCCAGTGAAGACGGAAATGAGGAGGAATTTCTTCTGTCAGGGGGCCTTTGGAATTCCCGTCCACAGGTAGCAGTGAGTGCTGTGTCAATGAATATATTCAAGGCTGGGTTAGACAGATTTTTGATTGACAAGTCAAGAGTTATGGCGGACAGGCAAGATTGTGACGGTGAGGCCACAATCAGGCCAGTAGGACTTATTGGATTTAGGGCTGAATGGCCTACTTCTGCTGCTAATGATCTTATGAACTGTGAGCTGTTCAGCCTTTGATAACATCATAACTGAGCCCAACCTGCCTTCATCTCAATTCAAGATTTTGAGTCGGGTCATGTAATGGAACAGGAGCAGGAACTCCTGCTCATTTATTCCCCTTATCTGACCATGTAGCACCCCAGCTATTATCATTGGAAGCACCTGGATAAGAGGGCAAAAGAAGTGATGGGAATATTCCTGCCATTTTCTCTGCATTCAGGGAGCTTCTTTAAAATATTATCTATGTTCATTTTTGTCATTGTGCTGTCTGTAGGTTCACATGTGATTTGTTTAGTGTTTCCATTGCAAAAAACATGATTTGTCCCACCCTTATCTGCAAATGAGGTTGTGCAGTGGAAAACCCCTTCAGTGATACACACAAGGTGGAGAAGAAAAAAGGTGAGGCATGATCAATTTGGCTGGAGACGAAGGTGAATTCAAACTGAGGCTTTATTAGTATCTGAAGTGTGGCCTCCTACAGCAGCTGATGAAATGGCTGCGAGCTGAAGGCCACGCATATTTATAACCCGGCTCCTGGGCGGAGCTAGCATGCAGGGGCCCAGGTGAACCTGTGGTGCAGGTTCTACCGTACAACCCTTAATATAGGAACACAGTGGTTTACCACAAAAGGATAATCAAAATGTAAATTATTCACTCAGAGAGAAATCATTAACTTATTCATTAGTTATATTTTCTGCCACACGGCTCCTTGCGAGCTTGAATTTGTAGATTTGAAGCGCAATTCAACGGACATAACAAGGAGTCTGTTTCCGTGCATCTATGCAGGGTGTTTCTTGGTGGCTGTAGTGCAGTGATTCACCCCAATATTCACCGGCACCTTCCTGGTTTTTTGGGCCTTGGGCCGTTTTTGCTGCTGAGGTCACACTTTAGTGATTTTATTCAGCAGGACCAACTCCTCGCATATCAGGGTGCCATTTTGAATGGCAGCACCGATCTCTACAACACCCCTTTCATGCCCCCCCCCCCCCCCAATCTTTTGGACACCCACTTCACCCCGCAACCTTCATATGGCCCCTGAAACCTCACCTCTAATTAGCCAGCCTCCCCCTTCCAGGCCTGACACCTGGCCATGAGTGACAATCAGGGGGACCTTGGCACTGCCAGTCTGGAACTCATGCAGTCCCCATGGCACCCTGGAAATGCCACCCCGGCACCATGGCAGTTCTATGGCACTGCCAGGGTACCACAAGTGCCAATGTGCCCAGGTGCCAAGGGGAGTGCCAGGGTACCACGCTTCCCTGTTCTCAGCCACCAGGATGTCTCTAATGGTCCTGCGAGACCCCCCCTCCCCCCCCGCCGGTGTGCCATCATGTCTGGTCCATGTTTGTGGAAACCAGTGCTAAACGGCGGCCAGTTTATTTTAATGGCTCATTAAAATGTGCTAATCTGTTTGTCAGCTAGCGAAGGCGAGATCCAGATTGCACCAGGGAGAGCGTGTCGGGTGACTCGCGATTGGCCTGGCGCCCGGCACGGAGACTGATTTGGGGTGCTCACAGGATTCACTCATTGCGCCTGACTGCCCCGGGTGCAACACGGTGGCTGAATCTTTGTTTTAGAAATTCTAGCCATTTTGTACAATTATCATTCATTTTCTACAGCTCACCAGATCAATGGGCTTACTACATTCCACACAGTGCACAGATCTTTGACACTGCAATTTTAGACTTAATTTTGTGCAATTCTAGCTATTTCCTGTTGTGTTCATTTCACATGATAAATTATGTGAAATGAGCCAGTGAAGATAACCACACTTGATGGGTAATGTCGGAAAATGGGCTTGGATAAATTTAATTCCTATAAATCAATGATGAGATAGATGTATGTTTAAAGAAAAAGGAAGGAGTATGTTTTTTTGTTCAAAATATTGCCCTAATGGCTGTATATGAAAACTCTCTAATGTGCTCCCTAAGGCAGCTACTTGGTTCGTTGTTTACTGACGCTTCATCTCGAGCTGTTTTCTTGTCAGTTTTATTGTCAGTGGTGGTTTGTCATCTTCCACTGAGAAAAACATACTTCTGTAAAAACATTTGTGAAACTTACAGCACCAAAGGAGGTCATTTGGCCTGTTGTGACTCTTTGATAGAGCTACGCAGTTAGTCTTACTCTTCCCCACAGCCACGTCCATGTTTCCTTTTCCAGTGTATATCCTATTCCCCAGAGAAAGTTAATATGGAATTACCCTCCTCCACCCCGTCAGGTGTAATGGAGACCCGGAGCGCAGTCTGGTAAACTTTCACCCCACTAACTACAGCAAGAACAACCTTCCTCAGAATAGGAGACGAAAACTGTGCACAATATTCCAGGTGTGGTCTCACCAAGGCCCTGTATAATTACAGCTCCTGCTCCTGTACGCGAATCCTCTCCCTATGAAGGCCAACGTACAATTTGCCTTCTTTACCGCCTGCTGCACCTGCATGCTTACCTGCAGCTAAACGTGCACTACAGGGGCGGCACGGTGGCACAGTGGTTAGCACTGCTGCCTCACGGAGCCGAGGACCCGGGTTCGATCCCGGCCCCGGGTCACTGTCCGTGTGGAGTTTGCACATTCTCCCCGTGTCTGAGTGGGTTTCACTCCCACAACCCAAAGATGTGCAGGAGGATAGGTGGATTGGCCACTCTAAATTGCCGCTTGATTGGAAAAATAAAAGGAAAGTGTACTGCAAGCTGAAAAAGAATAGTTATACCCATTAATTCCAAAAGTAAACATTGTTATTGTTTTAAGAACATAAAAAGCAGGTATATGAAGCATATTCTTGCTCTGTTAGAATAAAAATAATACATTGTTACAAGTGAAGGTTGCCAGTCTCCCCCCCACGTGCCAAACCCCTGCTCAGCAGCTGAAGGTGTTCCTCCCCACCAACCCCAGCTCAAAAACCCTTGTACCCCTTAAATTATCTCTCTGGGATCATACAAAGTCTGGGGCATTAAAATAGAGTCACACCAAGAATTGGGAAGGATTGCAGAACACCTTGTTTTACTGATCATTATGTGACATTGCATACATGAAATTTCAATTTTTAATTATCACCTCCGTGCGATACAACAATGGGCGTTGGGATTGCGAACCACAATTAACTGTGGCTTTAAAGAAATGCAGGCAACACACCCTCTTAATGCTGCCTGCTCATTTGTACGATCTCTATGTGCAATTGTGCTATTCACTGGCTGCACACATCAGCAGGGGCTCCAAAATCATAACATCCTAACACTTTTTAAAGCTAACCTGCGCTCTAAAAGGGAGCTGAATCCTGGCAGGTGCTCAGAGCTGTGTAGGAAGTGAATCTGATCTGGGCAATAGTGTGGAGGAATGCCACAACCAAGAAGAGAGAGGGCTCCAAAATTTCCTGACGCTGCATAGTGTTGGTGGAGGATGTGAAAAGGAGGGGAGAGGTTCTGTATCTACTGCTGGCCAGGAGGCCCTCCAGAGAAATGCTAGAAGAGCAGTGGGAGCAGATAGCCGTGGAGGTCAATGCCAGGAACGCAGGCCCCACAAAACCTGGATACGGTGGCGCAAGAAGTTCAAGGATATAACTCGAGTAATCAAGGACAGTGGATACATCTTCAAATGCCCTATTTCACCAATTTCCTCACTAACCTCAGCCACTCCTTAATTCGCCGCACCCTTTTTAATCATTCCCCAATAATCTCTAACAATCAGGACTCATGCGTAACATTCATATTGTTCCACCTCATCTCACAGATTACAAACACTGCAAACTATTCAAATATAACAACCGCATTACTCAGATTCCATGACACTCACTAACATATTTCCCACTCCCTCGCAGTGAAAGGTGCCTCACAACTGAAGACAGCATGAACTAACTGGGAAGGGTGCACATGACTGAATGTCCTAAACCCCTGGAGGAGATGGTGCTGGTTATTATTAGAATAGCCAGTTTCAAGGACTTGCCAGTGATGAGGCGTAATCATTGAAGATGACAAGTATCCTCAGATCTAACCTCTTTCTCACACCCCACTTCCTCCTCATTGCACAATCTCTTCTGATTTCCAAGCTGCAAATGGTGTAAGTTTGCACCTATTACTTTCTCTCTCCCCTTAGCACAACTTTACTCTTGTGTCTTTTACCTTTTAGATAACCCAAGGACCTCAGTCTGGCCAGAAGACGGTGACAAAGACACACCATCATTTAATTTCACACTTCACGACGCCAGTTCTGATACTGCCATTTCATGTACCTTAGGAAGTTGCATAGAGGAGGGGTCAGCACGTAATAAAACATCAGCTACAAGTGTACTGATGCCAGAATGGGGGTGTGGGGGCAAGCAAAGGTAGAGGTTGGATCAGTTCACTGGAGGACAAGATTACACATGTGTTCTGCTACGAAGGTTTCCCTGAGCAACACAGCACTCCTAAAATCTGTTCCTGATGGATCTACTTCTTAAAGGCCCTCTGCAGATAAGGCCTCCTACTGAGAGCCCTTCTCCTCTTATTCCTTTTCACTCTTCTGGAAGCTTGTCCTGCTCTGTTCCTTCTCTTTGTCATGTTCAATGCCAAGAGCAAGCCCCACCAGGCCATCATGTCTGAAAGCAACTACATTGTTCAGAAGACCTACAAAATGCCCGTTGGTATTTCCCTGTAAATCTTTGCTACTTGTAAGTACTTTGGAAAGCACCAAACTCTTGTAAAATTATGCCAACAGCTACAAAGAAAACATCAACCAGCAACCTATCTGTAACTAGTTGCTAATATCTTTAAGTAGTGCTGGTGGCATGGTCCTTCATGTTGTTTAAATTCTGTTAAACTTTGAGATTAAGAGCAGGTGCTGACTGGAGAATGCAGCTTCAAAATGGCAGTGTTGGCATCAATTTAGTATTTCACGCTGATTAGTGTGATTGCTACCATCTCTGCATAAGTCTGGAAGCTGTTAGCTATGTAAGTGCTAATGTTTTTATCAGTATGGCATCTGGAGCAATTCATGGTAGAAGTGTTCTTGGTGAGGTGTCATTTTGGTCACTGAACAGCACCCACATTACCCAAACAAGGGGCACCACTGAGTCAAATTTCATGCTCAAAGAGTCTAAAATAATGCTCAGTTATTTATATTATGATTGAAAATTTAAGGAATTCGACATATGAATGGACTTTAATACAACACGCAGAATGACCTTTCATTTGTATTCTGTAAGTTAAGGAGATCTGCAATGTATTGTAATTATGTTGCAATGATTATAATGGTGCAATCTTTTTATTATTTTATATGTTATTTTTATGATTGTTTAGAGCTATGCTCCGAATTATAATTCCTTGCTGTATTTGTATCGTCATCACAATTCTGTCACCTTGATTATTTTTCAATAAACCAATTATCTATCTGTTAAAGAAACTATATTGGCAGAATAAAACCCTATCGTGAATGTCAAGAGATTGTGTCAGTGATCTAACGTACATGAAAATCGACAATGGGGTTGAGCATGTGGAAGTTATGGTCGTGACTTGCCGCTTTAACTGTCAGTGTGATGTGTCCCACAGGACCACCTGTGTTTGATCCTCTCTCTCATTTAGATCAGGCCAAATAATCCATCACACAATCCTCAACTGTGGCTGCAGACAGCTTCCAGTGGCCTCATTGTTTCCTCTACAATCCATGCCACTCACTCTGTTAATGGGATTGCTTATTTTCAATGGGAACCTTTGCTAGGAGATCAATCTATTTCACCAGAGGAAAAGGAACACTACAGATTTTGTAGAAAGCATCCATAACGGCTGCTGCAACTAATCTGCTGTAGCGCTGTTGTACTAAATGCTACACAGTCCCAGGCACTCACAAGTGAGGGAAATGCATGCCTCTTTATTTTTTTCTTTTCTAGGTAGGTACTCAAAACCCCCCCACTAAAATAACCTTTTTTCAGAGGAGCACAAGATGACTTGCACCAAAAACTTAGGCAATGCCGAGGTGTAACCGGTCACCAGGACATCTGTGAAGGTGGCTTGTGGTGACACAAGTTGTTTTACCTGGGCAGTTACCATAGGATTCACTGTCCTCTGGTGACACATTGACCAGAGTGCTTGTGTTCAATTTCTGAATGCTAGTCTTTGAGGCAGTCAACCTTGATCATTTTTAATGAGTTGATAATGTCATTGCTGAAGGAATTTGAAGTGAATATGTTAACCAGGTCACCAACTCAAAAGAGAAACATGAGCATGCATCTTAATGACCCATAGCTCAGCACATTGTGGGTGCACCACACATCAGTGTAGAAATACACGCTGGTCAGTACCGCAAAATGGGCAAAATGGAACTGGCTACCCATTATAATCCCATTACACTCCCACTTAGGGTTCCTCCTAGGCCCAATCAGCCTCAGCTACTTCATCAAAATCTTTCTCTCCACTATAAGGTCAAAAGTGGAGATGTTTTCATGTGATTGCACAATGTTCAGCACCATTCGCAACTCTTCAGATACTGAAGGGGTCAATGTCCATACGCAATAAAACCTACTCAACATGCAGGCTTGGACTGATAAGTAACATTTGTGCTACACAAGCACCAGGTAATGACCATCTTCAACAAGAGTGAATCTCACCCCTAGCTTCCCTAGTGATTCAACAGCATTATCATTGCTGAATTTCCAACCATCAACATCCTCAGGTCATCACCATTGATCAGAACCTTAACTGGACCATTCATATAAACGCAGTGTCTAGAAGAGCAGGTTAGAGGCTGGGAATCCTGCAATGTGTAATTCATCTCCTGACTCACCAAAGCCTTCCCACCATCTACAAGGCACAAATCAGGAGTGTGATGGAATACTCTCCACTTGACTGGAAAAGTGCAGCTGCAACAACATTTCACGAGCTCAATTCTACCCAGGAAAAAGCAACCCGCTTGACTGGCACCCCACCCACCAATTTAAACATTCACTCCCTCCACCAGTGTTGCAACGAGTACCATCGAAAAGATATAGTAACACACCAAGGCTTCTTCACAAGCACATTCAAAAACTGATACAAAAACAGAAAATGCTGGACAATCTCAGCACGCCTGACAGCATCTGTGGAGAGAGAACGGAGCTAACGTTTCGAGTCTGGATGACTTTTTGTCAAAGATAGAGAGAACTGGGAATAGGATGAGATTTATACTGTTCTTTGGGGGGGGGTGGGGGGGGGGGGGGGGGTGGGGGGGGGGGGGTGGAGTGGCGGGGCTGGTTGGAGGGCCAGTGATAGGTGGAGATGGAGAAAGATGTCGTGGACAAAAAGACAAAGGAAATGGTGGCAATAACGACTAAGAAGGGTGATTACAGTGGCATGTTAAGAGATGGGAATGTGTTAATGGCAGAACAAGGATAAGCAGTATGTCAAAGGACAACATGGAACAGGGAACAATTGGCCCAAGTGGGGTGGGGCAGGGGGAGGGGAGACAATGGTAGGGGGAAACGGATCGGTGGAAGAAAGCATTTTCTGTTTTTGTTTCAGTTTCCAGCAACCGCAGTAATTTGCTTTTATTCAAAAACTGCCCGCTGTATTGCCTAGGACAAGGACAGCACACACGCACCACTGCCTGAAAATTTCCCTCTGTCCCACACATCACCGTTGGAATTTGATTAACATTTCTTCACTGTTATTGAGTCAAAATTTTGGGCTCCCTCCCTAACCGCGCTGTGGGTGTAGCTACACCACATGGACAGCAGCGGTCCAAGAAAGTGGCTCACCACCACTTGCTAAAGGGCTCTTCGGGCTAGATTATAAATGCTGGCCTTGCTGGTGACAGCATATCCCATGAATGAATAAATCATTCTTTTTTCACATTTCCATCTGTTTTAATTTGACACAATCAAAAAATTCTTGTGTTATTCCACCAAACCCCATCCCTCGACCAATATCCCAAAACCAGATTAAAGGATTTTTCATCTCAGCCCTCTTTCTGACATCTCACTCTCTGCAAATTGGTTGCTATGTCTGTCTTCCACCAAGGGCTCATGTATTTGAAAAATTAATTCAATGTATGTGCTGTGATAATTCAGAAATTATAAAATGTTACGTTATTTCTGCATGATTGAAACCTTTTGGCTTCACCTCCATTTCAGGCGAAATTTCCAATTCCCTGGATTATAAACAGAGTCCGTCAGTGATTAAAGTTAAAAAAAAGTGACGTTGTTGTACCCATAAATAGGGAGTAACTTTGCACTGCCAGTACTAGTCCCCATTGTAGCTACCTGCTTTCCCAGCTCAGTCTAAAGGCTAAACACGGGACCGATCGTAGAACGCATTGAATATCTCTTTGCTAATAAAATCTTCAGACAAAATGGGAAAATATATTTTATTCTGGTTTAAAATTCAAGACGTTTTTGAGGAACTGTGTGGTGACTCAAACAGAAAAGCCCATCACTCTGTTTGCGCGAGTCCAAAGCAGTTTGACTTTGACAAATTTCACGCATTTTCTTCTCTTTTCTAAATGCAAAGTTTTCCATTTTGAATTTTGGTCCAAGCTGAGTCAGGTTTGATGAGTCCACGCAGTTCTTCCCTGTGTCTTAGATCACAAATCTCATTTAGTTTTACCAGGTTAGTAGGCAGCTAGAACCCGAAAGAGACAATTGTGTTTAAAAAGAAAAGCTGAGCTGTCACAAAATCCAAGTTGCATTCCACAAAGTTGGAATGAAGACAGATAATTAACCTCCCACCCGAACCAGAAGCCTGAAAGGCCCCATCTCCTGATTATTCACGGCACAGTTGCACAAGGTTAGTAGCACTGGTCCCAGGTTTGATTCCGGCTTGGATCACTGTCTGTGTGGAGTCGGCATGTTCTCTTTGTGTCTGCGTGGGTTTCCACTGGGTGCTCTGGTTTCCTCCCACAAGTCCCGAAAGACGTGCCATTAGGTAATGTGGACATTCTGAATTCTCCCTCCCTGTACCCGGACAGGCGCCGGAATGTGGCGACTAGGGGCTTTTCACAGAAACTTAATTGCCATGTTAATGCAAGCCTACTTGGGACAATAAGGATTAGTGTTATTATTATTCACAGCTCACTGAGACCTTGAAGATATTTCTGAGATGAGACATCAAAATTCAATTACCTGTCCTGAAACAATAACTGCAGCAGATATGAACAATCAATCCCCTCCAGAATATACAACCAGCAAGGTATTTCCAGAGAACTCCTCTCAGGCACGAGAGAGGAAGTAGTGAAAAAGACAACGCTATATATATATCCCATGTGCCATCTCTCCCCCTCTCGCTCTTTCTCTCCCTTTATCTGGAAGTACTGTGCCTGGTTTTTAAGTAAACACCTTGGAAAGAGAACAATTGCTAACCAACATCTTTTAAAATGTGGAAATCTGCTCTGTGTGAACAGCAGCACAACTAACCAACACAGTCACAATATTGAACAACTGCATTGAGACCAATCACGGAATAGCTAACTGAGTGCTCCATATATTCTTTCATGAACAGTAAAATCCTCATCAGCCTATCCTCTTACTTTGTCATCTGTACTTGTGTGTGGGTGGGCCCAGACAAATGTGTGACCGTATAAATGGCGTCGCATTTTTCTTATTTCTTTGAAACTCAGGAATAGTTTCAATAAACTTAACTTATTCCTTGTTCAACCGAGAAACCTGCCTGAGTGTGCAATTCCTTGTTCAACTGAGAAACCTCCCTATGACCGTGAGACATAAATAGTGGGACAATTGCAGAATTGTCAAAGCACATCCTCTTTTAAGTAAGAAATTAAAGTTGGTTTCCAAGTTAAGATTTGTTTTCACGAATTGACTATATTGGAATTAGCTCACTTTTGACAATGTTCCAACAATGTATCGGATTCTTGATGTTCCAGCTGATTTGTTTTCCTTCTCTCCTCCTTTTCTCATATAATAAGCGGATGCTTCACAGCCCTTTGCCTTGGGGGATTTCATTGCTCTTTATGATATTGAGTTATCTACATTAACATTGTCAGACCATTCTTCAAATATATCACTTGAATAAGATTCCAAACATTTCACGTGCTTCTTTCTTTGTATAATAATGCTGAATGCAATATTACCCAGGTGTTGAAACTTATTTGTGGACTATTGGGTTGGATTCTCCGCCGCCTCGTCGCCAGTCGTGGAGTTTCTGAAGAGGTGGAGAATCCCGCATCGACCAAAGAATGGAATCGGCGCCGTTCCGATGATCCCCCGTCAACAGCGGCACCGAGCTACACACCCTGAGCCGGCAGTAGGATGCAAATGGATTGTTTAAACCCACTTGCATCCAGTTAACAGGCTGGACACCAGATTCTCCATACCTCCATGATGATTCAGCCCTCTCGACAGTGGCTGTGGATTGGTGTGAGTATCTTCCAGCATGGCCCTGATGTGGTGAACCTCATGGTGGGCCAAGGGGGTAAGTATTTTTATTCTCCTCCTTTTTCATATTTTCATCCAAATTTACACCCACCAACAAACAATCAACGGTAACAAATGCAATGTCAATCACTTGGCCAATAATTCCTCCCTCCCACCAACCACCAAACAACCCTCAACATTTTAATACAAACATCAAGGAAAAGGATTCAGGAATCCACCATCCACCCATACATCACCAACAACATACACAGTCCAACCCCCCCCCCCCACCCCCCCCACCCACCCCAACCATCCCCCCACCACCACCATAACTCCCCGAATGTTCAATGTCATCCAATTCTTGAAAGTGCATAATAAACAAGGCACATGAATTGTAGGACACTTCCATCCTTCCCCTCAACTCAAACTTCACCTTCTCCAACAGATCCCCCCTCCACGTCGAGGTACAGGGTGGAGAAGCTGACCTCCACCCCAACAGGAACTGCCTTCGGGCGATCAGCGAGGCGATGGCTAAAACATCTGCTTCCGCACCTGCTTCCAACCCTGGCCGATCGGATACCCTGAACATGGCCTCCAGAGGACCCGGCAGAAGCATCATATGAACTACCTTTGAAATTACCCTGAAAACCTCCGTCTAATACCCCTCCAGCTTTGCACAGGACCAAAACATATAAACATTTTGCGGGGCCCCCCCCTGCAATGTTCACAAACATCCTCTACCCCTCAAAGAGTTGGCTCATCCTCGCCTTTGTGAGGTGTGTCCTATGCACCACCTCCAGCTGTATCAGCCCCAACCTCGCGCACGAAGTTGAGGCATTTACCCTCTGGCGCACCTCACACCACAACCCCTCCTCCATGCTCTCTCCCAACTCTTCCTCCCACTTTGCCTTAATCCCATCCAGCGGTGCCATCTCTTCTCCCAGAATCGCCCCATAAATCGCCGACACCAACCTCTTCTCCATTCTTCCTGTCGCCAGCACCTCCTCCAACAGTGTGGAGGCTGGCGCCACCCAAAAGCTCTGTACCTCCTTCTTAGCGAAATCTTGGACCTGCATATACCTAAACATTTCCCTCTGTCCCAAACCATATATAAGGGGGGGTAAGTATTTAATGTAGGTGCCCCCAAAGTCCATCAGAGGGTCCCCTCCCCCTGTCATGATATGCAAACATACAACCAATGAACACTCAGAATAGGACACAATCAATGGGCAGTCAGGACACTCAGAGGTGGCATCACCACAAGGGGGCATGACATAAACACTATAAAAGGGATGAGGCCCTCACACCCTGCCTCTTTCCACAGACAGACTTCTAGAGAGTTAGACAGGGTTGAGCAGCAGCATCACACCCCAGCACGTGGCTTAGAGCAAGCTGGTACAGTTAGACTGAGTTACTACAGTTAGATTAGCAGAGAGTCGAACTCATTTGAGAACTGTGTTAATAGTTCAATAAACACGTTGAACTCATTTCAGAGTCTGGAGCATCCTTTAGTTAAGACTGCATCAAGTAGCAGCCTGTGTTATCCGAAGCAGCATAACACAACACCCCCCACAACACAATTCTGCCCACCTCACCCCTAGTATCCCCATCAAAATCCCCCATCAGACCACCCAACAGACACCCCCATCAGACCCCCAATCAGGCTTTGATTGGGGGGTCTGTGGCGTGCTGTGTGGGGGAGGTTTACACAGCTTACTTGTATGTAGGTGGGGTGGGGGGGGGGGGGTGGAAGGGTGCCCTACTTGTCAGGGGGGGCATTGGGACAGGATTTGTGGGGCATCTGGGGGAGGCCAGCTGGGGACCTTAGTATCGGGCCGCCTGCTCAAAGTGCCAGCGGGGTTCGCAACGGAATCCTGGGAGCACCTTACCACGCATAAATTAGCATGGCAAGGGAGAGTGAGTTACTCTTGGGCACTGCTCCTAGCACCAGCTCAGTCCAGGAGTGATTCTACTCGAGTGGGAGAACATGGGGATGGTTTCTCCGGTCCCCCAGCTGCTTGTTTCCTTGCATCGTGCCGTTCGCTGGCAGCGGGAATCTATACTCCCTCCACTTGTCAATGGGATTTCCCATTGGAACCACTCCACGCTGACAGGAAACCCGGGGACGGGGTGTGCTAACAGCGGAAACAGAGAATCTTAATGGCCATAAGGCAGAATTCTCCATTTGGCAGCCAAGCCGGGACTGAATTGCGTGTGGTTTGGATTCCCATTGGGAGTGCTATTTGGGGAGCAATTCAAGACATGCGAATGGACCATCTTTTTGCCCAAGTAGATCTAGAACAATTCTCATTCCCGCCGGGGCCAGAATTGGTGCTGAGGAATTAAAAGAGAAATGCAGCAATCTGCAGGCAGCGGTAAAGGTCCTGCACCAGGCAGTGAAAGAGAATAGAGCCCATGTGGCAGACTATTCAAAGTGCCTGTGCGAGATTGAGAAATTAAAGGCCCAGTTGTTAATACAAAAGGGGTAGCGTGAGCCATCACAGCAGAACCTGGGGATGGTGACCTCGAGGCAGAGTGGGAAAAGAAAGAGGAGGAAGCCCGCGGATATGCCGACTCTGACAATGGGTGCGGTCCCCCGACTCCATTCCAGACGGTAGAACCGTCGGCATCCCCAGAAAACTCCCCCGCCCCTACGAATCCGCTCAACACTAGCCAATGAGACGGCCAGAATGCTATCATTACATACGTCGCTCCGAATGGACCAACGTCGCCCAAGACAGAACAAAACGCATTCTTCAAGAATACAAACCAGCAGAGGGTTAGGTGATATAGAAGAAGTAAAATACTAATGTGCTTGAGCCCAGTGTTACACTCCACCTTGCCCAATCCCCAAAAATATAGGCAAGGGGACAGCAGAGGAAATGAGGGCAGTAATTTTCGATGCCATAAGATATGATAGAGGGGACCTAGTGGACGGTCTGAATAAGTGCAGACAAAAGGGGAACACTCAACGGCAAACGCCAGTCATCTGTGGATTCAATTTACAGGGGTTTTTGCACGGTAACACTGAGCTCAGTTACACGAGCAAAACCAATCCAATTGGATCCAAACGCTAATCTCACATGTCACCAAACGGAGTCAGTAGGCATGTGGGAATTTTGACCCAGCCGATAGCACACACCAAGGCATGAGCAATCCGGAGAATGACCCGAGCCTGGGAGAAGGAGGTAAAGGATTTGGATAAGCCCAAAACCAAGCGGGAAAGACGAACCTGAACGCCAGCCTGGTGTGGCACAACGAGGGGGGAGACAGGAATAGGAGAGGTAACTGCAGAGGGATACCGCCCCCATATGCTCCTCCTACCCCTAAAAGCAGAGATCAGTCCAAAGGGGACCCCAGGTATTCACCTCCACACTGACGATGTTACAATTGCGGCCAGATATGCCTCTACGTTAGAGGATGTAGGGCACCCCCGCCAACAGCCACAGACACACCAATGATTCCCCAACCAAATACCCCAACCCAAACCACGGGAGGGGCCTGCCCGACAGGCCACAGTAAACCCAGTGGAAGAAACCTACAATCCATACAGCCTGTACCCACAGCTAGACATAGAACTGAGGGCATGGTGGTGCCAGTTTTCACTGACTTGGGTGTGTGGCGCCAAGTGGGATAGTATAGGGAGGCCCCTGGCAGAAGGCGAGGTAGGAGGCCGCACCATAGAGTTCCTAAGGAACACAGGAGGATCCCACATTACCCTTAATACATCACAGGACTTGGATAACACGTGGTGCATCCGTAGGAAGATCACATTAAGTGGCTTTACAGGAAGGGTCCAAGACAGACCCATTAGATTTCAGACGTGGTGTGCTATCACCCAGCCACATGAGTCGACCTCCACCCCAAAGCGGAACGTATCCTGGGTTCCGATTTCATGCAAAAATGTAACCTCTCCTTTGACACGGTGAATTGTTGTATATGGCTGATGGCCCAGTCAAGTGAGGCACCAACAGAAGTAGCCACGGGGAGCTATTTAGGTAGGAGTTCCACCATCGGGGAATTATGAATAAAACCCATGGACATGACGGATGACCCGGGGGCACAGGGAATCATGGCAAAGCACCCACAAGCAAACCATAAACATGACTGTAGCCGGACGACAGGGGGAGTAATTAGAGAAGGCCCCGGTTCAAAACCCTGAAGACAGTACGGCTTCCCCAAGCAAGCTGAGGGGGAAGTGGCCAAAGTAAGCACCAGTTTGTTACAGTGGGGAGACCTATTGCCTCCACCAATAATTCCCCAATTTGGCCAGTAAGAAAGCCGGATGAGTCCTGGAGGCTGACAATCGATTACCAGAAACTAAACAGAACTCCCCTGATTGGATTGGATTGGATTGGATTTGTTTATTGTCACGTGTACCGAGGTACAGTGAAAAGTATTTTTCTGCGAGCAGCTCAACAGATCATTAAGTACATGGGAAGAAAAGGGAATAAAAGAAAATACATAATAGGGCAACACAACATATACAATGTAACAACATAAGCACTGGCATTGGATGAAGCATACAGGGGTGCAGTGTTAATGAGGTCAGTCCATAAGAGGGTCATTTAGGAGTCTGGTGACAGTGGGGAAGAAGCTGTTTTTGAGTCTGTTCGTGCGTGTTCTCAGACTTCTGTATCTCCTGCACGATGGAAGAAGTTGGAAGAGTGAGTAAGCCGGGTGGGAGGAATCTTTGATTATACTGCCCGCTTTCCCCAGGCAGCGGGAGGTGTAGATGGAGTCAATGGATGGGAGGCAGGTGATCACGACTCTCTGAAGCTTCTTGCGGTCCTGGGCCGAGCAGTTGCCATACCAGGCTGTGATGCAGCCCGATAGGATGCTTTCTATGGTGCATCTGTAAAAGTTGGTAAGGGTTAATGTGGACATGCCGAATTCCCCCATGGCAATGACGAGCCCCAAAGCCATGATGTGGCAGGCCCCACACGCCAAGTATTTCATGGTGCTGGATATCAGCAATGGTTTCTAGTCAATTGCCCTAGGCCGGCAATGCCAGTCTAAGTTTGCCTTCACCTTTCAGCGGCAGCAATATATTTGGACATGCCTGCCACAGGACTTCCACAACTCACCGTCCATACTTCACCAGAGAGTCGCAAAGAGCCTGGAAGGGTTTTAATACCCCCGAATATTTGGAGCAGTATGTGGATGATTTCCTCCTCTAGACTGAAACCAGGGGGTACATCTTAAACTGTTGCAGGAATTGCTGAACCTCCTCACTGCGCTTGGCATACAAATCAACCCCAAGAAAGCCCACATTATGAGATTGCAGGTCTCATACTTGTGGACAGTAGTGATTGAGGGGAAGCACAAAAGAGAAATGAACAGAATCGAGTCAGTAATACACCTTCCCCTGCCAAAGAACGTGAGCTCATTATTCTTCTTTCTAGGCTTGGTGGGGTACTGCCAAAACCACATTGATGGTTTTGTCACCAAAGCTGTCCCCGATCAGACCTCTTAAAGAAAAATGCGCCGTGGGAGTGGATCGAGCGCCAAACACAGGCTGTCTCAGCGTTAGAAAAGGTCCGAGCACAGGACCCAGCCCTGCAAGTACCTAACCCAGACCTCCCTTTTGCGCTCGAGGTGGTGGCCATGGACAGCACACTTGCAGCCATAATTCTACAGGGACGGAAAGGGGGGAGGCCGAGTGAACCGGGATGTCCCTTGGTGGAGCTACCGGGACGGGCCCCAGAACCTCCTCCTCCCTCGGGGAGCCCGGTGGCCCCCGGGCCTCACTGTGGGACGGAGATGCGCTCGGAGTCATGCCCCGTCGCACCCCCGACATCTGGCGCTGCCAGTCCTGGAGGCCTGCAGCGGTATCGACCACGGTCCGAATGTTCGCCGAGATGGGGCCCAGGGAGTGCCACATTCCTGCCAAGGTCTGTGCGATCTCGACCTGTGAGGGCGCGACGCCATCCACCACGTGCGCCAGGCGGTCAATGCTCTCCGCGACCGACTGCTGGGACAGTGCCATCGCTTGCTGGGACCGGGCCATGGCATGGTGAGACTCAGCCAGGGCCCGGAGAGCGGCGGCAATGTCGTGTTGGCTCAGGCGCATGGCTACCTGTGAGAGGGCAGCCCGCTCCTGGGCCATGGATGACGCGTGCACGTTAAGCCCAACGCCTTGCAGAACCTGACCCATGGCCGAAACCCCTTCACCCATTGCCTCCACCGCGGACGCCACCCGTGCGGTGTCGGCCTGGGTGGCTGCGATGAGCGGCACCACTCCCTGCTCCTGGACGCGGATAGACTCCTCCAGCTGCGTGTGCAGGTCCTGGAAGACGGCCCTCATCCCGTTACTCAGTCCCTGGGTGTCCACATGCATTGGTTGTCCGGGTGGGTCAATTACATCCAGGAACCCGGGAACCGTCTGGGTGGCAGCTGGTTGCTCGGCCTGGGCTGCCCTCCGACCGTCCAGCCCCTCAGCTGCTCCAAACTCCACCTGCTGTACCGGCTCGGCTGTGGAGTGCGCACCAGACAGTGACCTGGGAGCCTCATCACTTATCTGCCCAACTGAGGTGAGTGTCTCTGCGATGGTGAACGGTGTGGGAGACAGCAGTGCCGCAAGCTCGAGGTCATCATCCGTCCAGAGGTCTGGTGTGTACTGGTCCCCCTCATGGCCCGGCGCAAGCTCCATGCGGGCCATGTCGTCTTGAGTTTGATCCAGCGGGTGTGTGGCCGTGATGTGGGTTTTGGCATTACTGTCCACCCTGTGCCCCTGACTAATGTCTGTCCCGGTGGTCTCAGCATCCCGGTCCTGTGTCCCAGACTGTGAGGTCTGCCCTCCAGTCCGACCAACTGCCAACCACTGGCGTGTGTCCCTGGGTGCAGTTGCGGTGGGCGGCGTTGCGCTGCTTCCTGGGCGAGACGTCCCTGAAGGTTCGGCGGATGGCCCTGGGGAACATAAAAGATTCGGGGTTCGTTAGACACGGTGGCCCGGGTGTATGGTGGTGGTGGGTGCACAGTGTGAGGGGGGAGGGGATCGGGGGTGCAGTGGCCAGAGTGTGAGGGGGGATGGGATCGGGGGTGCAGTGGCCAGAGTGTGAGGGGGGCGATGACGGGTTGGGGGTGGAGAGGACATGCAGGGTTCTCTCACTTGCTTCTGCGCCTCCGACCTGGCATGGCGAGACCTCCCGGGTGGCGGATCCCCCAGCGAGGTCCAGGGCCCTCTGCTCGTGAACAGTTAGGGGGTGCAGGACCGGAGAACCCCCTCCGGTTCTCATGCGCTCCCGCTGGTTGTGCGCTGTCTTGTCCTGGGGGGGGGGGGGGGGGTTGGATAAAGCATCACCATTAGGCGGGTATCATCAGGGCATGCAGATATAGACAATATTGTTGCTGGTCCAGGAGACAGCACGCCATGGCTTCGCTCCAGGGGGGTCCCAGGGCTCATGTGGGTCGAGTAGATAGTTGGGCACCGTGACCCCCCCCCAAAACCTCCCTGACCCCCCCAACATCGCCCCTGATGCCCCAGTCCCCCCAACACTCCCAACCCCCCCCCCCCACCCCACTTCCCCCCCCCCCCCCGTGCTGGGGGGGGGGGGGGGAGCCTGGGGGCACCCTCATGGCACCCTCATGCAGCTTCTTGTGGCACTGCTCCCCGTCCGTGGGGGGTCTGCCCCACAGCACTGACTGCGGTGCCCACCTCCCGCCAGCCACGCCTCACCGCGCTGGATGGCTGGCGATGCCCACGTCTTGGGCAGAGGGTGACCCTTCTCCGCTCCACCTCATCCACCAGGGTGTCCAGGGCCCTGTCCCGAAACCTCGGTGCGGCTCTTCGGGGCTCAGCCATCTCTTCAGTTCTCCTCCGGGTCCTCTGTGCGCGGATCGCGCAATTTATGACGCAGCGCTGCGTCATTCGTGCGTCGCGCGGTGACGACGCGGCCTTCGCGGCACCCCCCCCCCCCCCCGAGGCTCTCGCGGCCCTGATCCTAGCCCATTTTCGGGCCCTGAATCGGTCGGGATCGGGGCCGTTTCGCGCCGTCGTGAACCTCGACGGCGTTCACGACGGCGCGGCCACTTCGGCGTGGGAGTGGAGGATCGCGCCCCCTGTGTTTGGGTTTAGTCTAAACCTACTCTTCCCTCTTCCATTGTGTGGTTCTGCCTTGTGGAAAAAGCCACAACTCATCATTCAAAGAAAGTAACCAAATTAAACACAGATGTCTGGCCACCCCAGAATCTGGGATAAAGTAACAAATCCATGGCATAACCTAAAATGGGAATCAATTGATATGTATTACGCACTTGTGGTATGATACCTCGGACCCTCCGCCTTGGACAGACACAAGGATACAGACCCACAGAAGGAAGCACCAGCAACAGGAAGATTGAATTAACATATCCTGGAATCATGTGGTTCACCCCACCGGACACTGACGATTGCGAGGATGGCAACCTCTATGTGCAACCCAATAAAACCAGCACATACTAACGGGTGGTATACAGAAAGGTGAATGGGAATTCTGATTACTGCTCCCTGAGAGTGACCCTCACAAGTGATTGTTGGGGTTCACAAACCATGGGTGTATAGAGCTAGCATGTTTAGCTTCTGGCCTGGAGAAGGGGCTGAGGTTACTGGGAAGATCATACAAAAGGAACATATATTTTACAAATTCAGGAGTAGGCTGGGGCCCACTGTCGGTGCACCCCTCCCCATTTGTCCTGTAACCACCCCAGGGCCCCAAAATGGGTTGGTATTAAAACAGACAGGGAAGGTGGTATTTAACAATTCCCACTGGGAATTGGTGCCAGTAGTGGTGGATCTAGCCGGGACGCAGCTACCAGACTGGTATCCCTCTCCACTCAGGAAATGATATCTTCACTTGACCCATAGGCTACTGGGCAGAAAGAGGAGGAGACAAGGGCAAGGATAGACCCAAACTAAAGGAGCCCAAGAGGAGGGAAACCCTGACTGACTTACCAACTACGTACGGAGCGGGCGTATCCACAATTAACACACTCGATTTGGCTGATCTGGACAACAAGCTCAGAGTTTTAACCCGACAAGTTAAATAGACCTTGGAAAGTTTAAATGAGGACACTCGGCAGGACGCCAAGGGAGATTTGGTTGGGAATAAGGCCAGCGGCCTTATGGTTGCTGTCTTAGAAGGGCACGCCCAAACCCTTAACCAAATCATCCAAGGGAAGGTGAAGGATGATTCGAGGTGACAGACATGAACCCTGTGTAGTATGTACGGAGAGTGGATTGTCGAGAAACTGAGGGAAAGCCTCAACCAGGTCAGAAGGGGGAGGTTCCAACCTGGATCAACAACGGACAAATAGAGCATCTGTCCTGCGGGATAGACGCCACAATATCACTAATTGCCAATTGCAAAGACTAACCAAGGTCTGTTCGCTGTAGAGGAACTCTGGGGACAGCACTGGGGATGGTGCTTGAGATTCCCATAATCCTGGATATTAAAGTCGGGTTGAGAGTCTTTGAAGCTGAAAATATAGGAATCATACAAGAGGGGATGTGGATGGGATATGATGGAATCCTGCCGTACGCGGTTGAGAAAGGGGAAAGCTCATAAGCATCAGTGTGGGCAAATGTGAGCACATGGACAGAGCACTTGTGTGTCCACACCTGGTCTATTTGAATGAACTTGCCCTGCGCGGGTTCAGGGCGAGCACTGATTTAAATTGCACCATAGAAGTTCAAGAAGCTTGAAATTGATGTCACCTGCATAGCATATAGGGACGAGGGAGAATGCTGTGTCATGACCTTGCTAAAACAATGTCAATATGGGGCATCAGCGTGCAACGTCGCCAACGCCACTTTCTGTATCAGGTCACACATACCCACTAAAGTTTCATAAAGAGCCACAAAGAATGTTTCGCCTTCAATTGAACCATCATCCAATGTATGCCTTAATGTTCATAAGCTGTATCTCTTGCGTGGTTATGAAACGACTGCCAAAACTTACTATCAGCACAACAAATGCTTTATATTCCTCTAAATATGCACTGAATTATTCCTCAATATAATTCCTCACCAGGCGTAAGATTTCTTGAATTATTCACGGTTTTAATACCCAGGACACACATTAAAATTTGAGCTTGTGCAGAGGCCCCACATATACTGTGTTAAGTCCTGGGCAAGAAACCCAAGTTTCAAGCTTAAATTACCTAGTTTTCCAGAATTAGCTGGGTACTCAGAGGCCAGACAGGAAGCACATTGGAATGGTCAAGTCTAGAGGTATCAGGTATGGATCAGGGAGTACGCAATTTTGCAATGGAAACTAAGGTGATGCTGGATGTAAGCCGTACTCTATACAGCAAACCTACAAAGATTTCTAGAATTTACAGAAAACTATAAATTCTTTTACAAAATCCATTTTGACATCATCTTGACAGCAGGGGGGGGGGGGAACTACTATGGATATTCCAGTGTTCGCACTCTGTAATACCAATAATACTGCTTTCAGGTTGTTGGGGGATGTAAATGGATTCTTTTTTTGTTTTCTGAGATTGGGGAAAAGCAGCAGTGGCAATTGCGTGCAAATTTAAATTGCAAATTAAATTCCAGCCTGCGGAGGGAAAAAAGAATGCTATTTGTAAAGTTGACAATGGTGTTCCCCTTACAATTTGGTGTTCTGGTTAATTATCCTGATGAGTGCAAGATGAAAAGCTTCAACAACATGTGCCTTTTGAAAGCAATTTTAAGTTAAAAAAGAATGGAAGTTTTAAACGTTTATTGAAATGAGGCTGGGGTATGAATGGCAAAGGTTATCCCATCATTCAAATCTATCATTCCGACTGTGAGGAGAAATTTCCATATGCAGAAGGTAGTTGGAGAATGAGGGGCGGAATTCTCTGATAATGGGGCCATATCCCCACGTGCGTGGGAAAACGGGCACAAATCACTCTGGACATAGCTGGAGAAAGTCCAGGGTGATTCTCCATTTTGAAGGGGGCTGGCAGGGCTCCAGAGTAGTCCTTGCAGCTCCGGCTGCCGATACGGGGCCCTACACTTCCGTCCACGGGTCCGCGCATGCGCAGATCGGTGGGCCCCGATTGTGAGCCTGGCCGACCTGGAGACCCCCCCCCCCCCCGGTAACAGATCCCCCCGCCCCCCACTAGGGCAGCTGTGGACTGAGACCACAGCCACCACTCCATGCTCCCGCCGGGTGGAACCACGAGTCAACCAGGTCGGCGGAAACCCGGCCAGTTGTTGGCGGAGAATCACCGCGGGGGCCTCTTTCAATGGCCCCTGACCGGCGCCGTGTCGACCGCGCAATACCCGGAGAAGCGCGGGAAGGTGTCGGACCTGATCGCGGGTCTGACGCCCCATTCTCCGCCCCCGCGCCGAGCGCGATTGCGGCTCGGAGGTTCGGAGAATCCCGGCCGGAGTGCTTTGCCACAGGGAATGGTGGAGGCAGAGACAATTATTTATTATAAGTGATTACGGGGGTTTTGTTTCTGTTTTTTGTTGGATTTTGTTGTTTTATGGGATGGAACGTTGTGGGGATTGTATGGGGTTGGTGTTTGGCTAAAGGCATTTGTTTGTATGCTTTGTAATTTTGTATAATATGTTAAAAATGTTAATAAAAACATTTGCAAACAAAAAATAATATATTAGGAGGAATAATTAAATAACAAATATTTGGAGAAGGAATTATTTGGCTGTGGGGACGGAGAACGACATTGGAATTCATTTGACCATTTACCTAGAAACAGCTAGCACAGAAATTGATTGGTTGAATGGCTTCTTTCTGTGTATAAGGTCCCTTCCTGTTGATTCCCTTATTTTCCATTTATTTTACTTTGTCGTTATCATTTTTGGTCCATGGATATTTAATGGACATATGCCTTTAAGTCGACCAGAGGAAGTGAGCAACTCAAAAATAGTACACTGTGCTGTGAAGATTTTGTTTTTGGACAGAAGAACTCAGACTTTCTGACACCCGAGAGTAGATTGATTCGGTTCGATTGGTTGGCTGGTAGTCAATGGATTGGCTAAGGACTGTATCCTGCCTGACGACAGACAGTGATTGGGTTCAGCCCGGTTGGGGGTTTACAGAGGACCCAGGAGGAGAAAGGTCCTGGACACTGAGAGAACAAGCTGGAGTTGCTCGCTCTCTCTCTCTCCAAAAAATGCTCCCTACCTGCTGTTTCTGTACCTGCAGAGAAATCTTGAGATCCTGATGTATCTATAGTGAAAACCATAACAGACTGAAAGCAAGAACACCCAAGCGAAGGCCTAGACTAAAAAGAATCTAACTGGAAGATGTCCATCTGAAACAGAGACTTTTATCCTTTTACTTTTCGTATTATTCTTTTTTACACCCCACTTTCCCCTTTGTGTTTGGCTGTCTTGTGTGTGTGCGTAGAGAGGGTATGGCAAAGAATGGGGGTAAGGAATTAGATAATAGTCAGTTGTATTTGCTGCCTATTTAATTATAGTTATTGTTATTAATAAATATTAATTGTCTTTAAATTTACAAACCTGGTGACTGTAGTTTTTGGGCAGCCAAAGACCAAAGACTTCAAGTATTTTCTAAAAATTAATAGTTAATTTCAATTGTGTTGCAACTCCGGCTCAAGTGGGGCTAGAATTGACTGTACACTAGCCCAGGGTGTCGTAACTTGTAGCAATAACAACTTTCATTTATGCGGTGCCTTTAACACAATATAATGCCCCGGGGCACGTTACAGGTAATATAGGCCAGAGTTAGGTTTTAAGGAGCATCCTAATGGAGAGAAAAGAGGTGGAAGGATGTAGGGTAAGTTCGATCCGAATGGGAACAGAGTCCCGTAGCGAGCACGTTTAGCCGGTATTTCCCACTGCTCAGAGTGCCGGGAAACACCACGCTATTTAACTCCCATTCGGGTAGGTACGGGCCTCATTGGGGATCACCCCCACGAGCCTAAATTAATTATGTTTTTTGCACTGAGGAGCTCCGCTCGCCTGGATATCTGGAATACCTGACGCTAAAATGCTGCCCCTTCTACCTTCCGCGGGAGTTCAGCTCCATTATCCTGACGGCAGTTTAAATCCCACCCCATGCGAATGTGAAAATCGCACTGGACAAAATATTCACCACCACAAATAGCCTTGAAACGAAACATCCCGAGGCCTTGTTCATTGTAGCTGGGGACTTCAATCAGGCCAAGCTCAAGAGCGTACTACCAAATTACCACCAACACATCACCTGTTCCACCAGAGGCCCAAACATCCTGGACCACTGCTACACAAATATCAAACATGCCTACCGCTCTATCGCCCGGTCACACTTTGGCAAATCTGACCACAAGGCTGTACTCCTGCTCCTGGCCTATAAGCAAAAACTGAAGCGGGAGAATCCGTCAAAGAAAGTTGTGCATTGTTGGTCTGAAGAATCGGATAATCTACTGCGGGGCTGCTTAGAGTCAGTGGACTGGTCAGTATTTAAAAACTCTGCGACCAGCCTGAACGAGTAGGCCACTACAGTAACTGACTTCATTAGTAAGTGTGTAGAAGACTGTGTGCCAAAGAAGCAAATCCGCATATTTCCCAACCGGAAACCCTGGATGAACAGGGATATCCACTGCTTGCTGAAGTCTAGGTCTGAGGCGTTCACAAGCTTGAGTCCCAGGCTAGCCACACTGATCCCCGTCGTCTATGGCAAGGTCTGCAAGACATAACAGGCTACAAGATGAAGGCATGTAAAATCATCGGCTCCAACGCACCCTTCCCTGATGAGCTCAACCCATTCTATGCACGCTTTGAGCAAGAGGTCAGCGAGAGCGAGCCCTCCACCCCAGAAGCCTCGGATGAACTTGTATTTGAGATCACCACTGCAGACGTCAGAGCAGCCTTCTCGAAGGTCAACCCACGGAAAGTTACTGGCCCGGATGGGGTACCCGGACGAGCATCCAGGTCTTGCACGGATCAGCTGGCGGGGGTATTCGCAGACATCTTCAACCTCTCTTTACAGCAATCTGAGGTCCCTATCTGCTTCAAGAAGACGACCATCATCCCTGTACCAAAGAAAAGCCAGGCAGCGTGCCTTAATGACTATCGTTCAGTGGCTCTGACATCCATCATCATGAAGTGCTTCGACAGGTTAGTCATGGCCCGAATCAACTCCAGCTTCCCGGATTGCCTTGATCCACTACAGTTTGCTACCGCTGCAACAGGTCCACAGCAGACACCATCTCCATGGCCCTGCACTCTACCCTGGAACACCGAGATAACAAAGACACCTATGTCAGACTCCTATTTATCGACTGCAGCTCAGCCTTCAACACCATCATTCCTACCAAACTCATCTCCAAACTTCGTGGCCTTGGCCTCGACTCCTCCCTCTGTGACTGGATCCTGAACTTTCAAACCCACAGACCACAATCAGTAAGGATAGGCAACACCTCCTCCACGATCATCCTCAACACTGGTGCCCCACAAGGCTGTGTCCTCAGCCCCCTACTATACTCCTTATACACCTATGACTGTGTGGCCAAATTCCCCTCCAACTCGATTTTCAAATTTGCTGATGACACCACCGTAGTGGGTCGGATTTCAAACAATGACGAGACAGAGTACAGGAATGAGAGATAATCTGGTGAACTGGTGCGACGACAATAATCTCTCCCTCAATGTCAATAAAATGAAGGAGATTGTCATCGACTTCAGGAAGCGTAGTGGAGAACATGCCCCTGTCTACATCAATGGGAACAAAGTAGAAAGGGTCGAGAGCTTCAAGTTTTTAGGTGTACAGATCAGCAACAGCCTGTCCTGGTCCCCCCATGCCGACACTATAGTTAAGAAAGCCCACCAACGACTCTACTTTCTCAGAAGACTGAGGAAATTTGGCATGTCAGCCACGACCCTCACCAACTTCTACAGATGCACCACAGAAAGCATTCTTTCTGGTTGTATCACAGCTTGGTATGGAGCCTGCTCTGCCCAAGACCGCAGGAAACTACAAAAGGTCGTGAATGTAGCCCAGTCCATCAACACCACCCCTGATCCCTCCCAAAGTCCCACCTCATCTATAAGGGGGCTCTCAGGCCCTTCCCACACCCACGCAGGGTACCCCCAGGCCCGATCCACAACATGGGGAAAATGCCAGCTTGGCACTGCCAGACCCTGCTAGCAGGTAGTGCCACCTGGGCAGTGCCAGGGTGCAAGGGTCCCATAGATGCAAACGTCTAGAATAATTCCTGCAATTCAGCTGGAAAAAGAATGAATAGATTGGGGTTCAAACAGAGCTTTGTCACCGAGAAAGCTTCATATAAACATAACCTGTATCTACATTTTGAGGCAAATTAGACATGTGATCATAAACTGGGTATCAAATTTGTTAGACTGTTTTTAAGTTCTTCTGGACTGGAACGGCAGTATGTACCTGTCATAATTCTCTATTTAGCCTCTATTATTTTTAACCTTTACTCCAAAAAGGGAGAGAAACTGGATTGTGTTGCATGGACAGGAATAAATATTGTTACCTGATGGTCTCTGGATTTCATTTGCTTGTGACAAAGCCCTGGAGGATGCAATCACACCTGCATCTCTGTTGAGATATACATTTCATAGCACTCTGATAACAAACTGTGGGCCAAGATTAGCTCTCCATATGAAACTTTGGAGGCATAATAAATTGTGCCACCTCCTTGAATCCAGGAAACCCCAGTGCGCCCCAGCATCACGAATTTGTTAAGGTTGGAAGAGGTGAAGAATTCTTTGACATTTAATCCCACTTAGCCAGATCACTTCTAATCCATCACAGCGCACCGAGGGGGAATTGAGGAATTTTGAGATCTCAACAGGAATAATCTGTTCAAGATGCTTTAGCTTCCTCAAGTCAGAAGGGCGTTGTCATGGTGAAGCAGGAGGACCACTCCCCTCATATGTCTGTGATCTTTCAGGCTACCATTAAACTTTCCATTCACGGGTTTCATTCTGGTCAATGAAGCCATTGGCACCCCAAAACAGAAGAGAATCTTTTACTTTCACTCTTTAATAGACAAAATAAAAGAAATAGGAACTAAGGGAATCAACAGGAAACGCTCTTACCATTAGCAAATGGACAAATTCCAATCTCATTGTTAGGGATTGGGTTTCTCTGTGGGGGATTCTCTCAAAATGCCCGACGGGAGGACAAGCTGCAAGTAGTGACCCCTACCCAACGCCCATCTGCGAAGAGTGACATATTCCCAGGGTCCACGCCTTATGGGGAAACATGTTTCATCTATTACTAGGTACTCATGATAGCTCCACAGTCAATGGGGGCGAATTTGAGCCTGCATTAGAGGTACGAAAATCCAGCGGAAACCAGGAAACACAATTCGCTCCAGAGAAATTGCATTTCCTGATTTTCCATGCCCCTCGCTGGTGACATCGTGAGGTTCACACCCACAAAGGGTGAGCATCTCATTTTAATGTTTCCGAATACATTTGAATGTGCTTACCTGGGCTCCCCTGCCACATTAGGCCCCCTCACTGAATACTCAAACCGCATTGACGTTACAACAGCTATCTGAAGACATGAATCAGTCGCGGGACTGTATAGCCCCTGGGGGGAGAGGGGCATGCACGAGAAGTGTCCTGGCACTGCCATTTGGCACAGGTTGGCACTGTGCCCACCTGGCAGTGCCAATCCGAGCCAAGGGGCAAAGCCAGGCGTGATACTTCTGGGGAGCCACATGGGTGGGGGGGTTCCCGCTAATTGGGTTGGGGAGGCAGGAGACAGCTGAGGCAATAGAGGGGAGAAATTGAAAGCACAGGGGGCAGGGGGGGGGGGAGGCACTGAGGTGGGGGGAATACCAGTGATACTTCTGCAGTTGGGGGTTGGCAGTGATGCATCAGAGCTTGGATGGGGGGCCAGTGGGGAGGATGGGAGCCCCCGATGATTGTGCAAGGGATGGGTGGGGTGAACGCCGGTGATACCTTGGGGTTGTGGGGTGGGGGGGGAGTTGATCTTCAGTTCTGATTGGAGCACCCTATAAAGATGGCGCCTTGATCATCAGGCGGCGCCCTGCCAGAGTGACGGTGTAAACTCGGCCCACTCATTTCTTTAACCCAGAGAGATTCAAGAGTGAACAACGATCTGTGCAGTTGGAGTACTCAGGCTGGTTTTCACTCCGAACCTGATACTTTGAAAAATGGGTAAGAGTCCACCCAATGTCAGCTGTTCATGGATAGGTGGGTGGGGGAAATCGCTGTGCGAATCGCGCCACACTTCCTCGACCCCCGCACATGATTCTCCCACCCCTCTGAAACCAGCGGCGTGCGATTTGCGCCGGGCCGCTTGTAGAATCGCCGCAAACGGCGAGCGGCTATTCTCCGGCCCGCATGTGCCGAGTGGCCGCTACAACACGACAGGTTCCCGCCTGCGCCGTCCACCCCTGGTCGCTGCCGGCGGGAACTCTGCAGGAACGCTGGGGAGGCGGCCTGTGGGGAGGGGGAGGGGGGCTCCTTCACCGGGGGGTGTCTCCGATGGGGTCTGGCCCGCGATCGGGGCCCACCTCCCCCCGGGGCCTACCTCCTTCTGCGCGCGGCCCCAGAACACCAGAGCCATGTTGGTGAGGGGCCGACGCGCGTAAGAAGTTCCCCACGCATGCGCAGGTTGGCGTGGCGACAATTTGGTGCCCCATAAGGAGGCTGGAGCGGCGTGAACAGGTCGTGCCAGAATAGGTTGTGCCCGGGCCCTGTTCGCGCCGTCGTGAAACGCAACGGTGTTCACGATGGTGGGGGCACTTAGTCCTGGGAGTGGAGAATCCCGCCCGTAGTTTATCGTCTAAAAAACTTTATTAATGCCAAGCATCAGGCAAAAATACAGAAATTAGAAGATAGATGACCCAATTCTGATGGGACGCAAAAAGGGAATAAAGTTCCATAGCGAGCGTGTTTACCCGCATGTTTCCCGGCACTCGCAGTGTTCGCAGGATCCAGCTGCAGGAGCAGGAGGTGGTGCCGACAATGCGTGCCACCCAGGCCAACACCACACAGGGTTGCATCCGCAGTGCAGGCATTGGGGATGACGGTTTTGGCTATGGAACAGCATGCCCAAGGCCTGGGGAATTCTGTACAGGCACTGGCCGAGGACCACAACAGGGTTGCCGCCTCACTGGCAACCATCTGCCAGAGCCACCTGGAAATCACAGCGGTGCTCCTGAGATTGGCACAGTCACAGCAGGCCATGGCTGGGAACGTCGGAGGCATTGCCCAGGTGCGGGCTGACCTGGCGCAGACACAGAGGGAGGTGGCTCAGTCCCGGAGGGAGATGGCGCAGTCACTTGCTGATGTGACACAGTCCCAGAAGGTGGTGGCACAGGCAATGGGTGATGTGGTGCAGTCCCAGATGGAGATGGTCCACTCCCTGTGTTCCATGGCCGCCAGCATGCAGACCCTGGTCGAGACCAGAGTGGGCCTCCAATACAGGCAGCACCAGGTGGCGGGGGAGCCTCCAGTGATAGCTTGCTCACACACCCATCCCATGGAGTAGCCCAGGGGCCACCAGACATACTGAGAGAGGAGAAGGTGATGGGCCCATGGCGTTAATTCCTGCGTGGGAGATGCCGGAATGCCGCAGCACCTCTGACTCCCCTCCTCCTGTCCCTGGCGCATCTAAGGTCAGCGGGCAAAACAGGGCGGCACTACGCCACATGGAACACCCGAGCAGCAGCTGGGCCCATCCAGGCCAAGTCACCCCAGAAGATAGCCTCCAACAGGGACCCTTGTTGCAGGGCGGGTATCATAGCAGGCCGAGTCCACTCCTGCTGTATCATCTGAAGAACCACCTAGGTGTAGTGTTTGATGTGTTGGGTGCTCTGGATCCATGGAACACATACAGGCCACCAACACTTAAAATAGTGCAACACTATTTTATTAAGTCAGAAACCGTTGAACATACTTTCACTGTGGGTTAACACGATATTAGATTGAACTAAAGACCTATGCCTTGTCCTAACCAGTCTATGCACTCAGCACATGGTGAAGATCTGTGCTGCAAGCTGTAAGCTCTGTCCTACTAGGAGGCTGTAGCTCGAATGAGCGGGAACTCTGATGCCCTCTGTCTTTATAGTGTGTGTGCTCTAACTGGTGATTGGCTGCGGTGTTGTGTGTGTTGATTGGTCCTGCTGTGTGTCCATCTGTGTGTATCTGCACCATGATATACTGGTGTATATTATGACATCCCCCCCTTTTATAAAAGAATGTACATGTGTGGCAATAAATAATGTATGGTGAGATTGTTCCTAACTCCGTGTGGGATGCGAAGACATATTTACAGGACTACGCACATGAGAACTAAGCTATTTACATGGGAAGGTGCCTGGTGCAGAGAAGCAGTATGCAACAAGAATAACGAGATGAATACTATATACAACCCAGGGAAACGATCAAACAAAGCAACGAAACAATTCAGAAAGTCTATAAGTCAGCAAAGTTCATACATTAAATCTCTGAGGTGGCCGACGAATTCTGGTTGACCGCCTCAAGGGTGGGTCGAGAGCCGCTGGTTCAGGAGCGGGCTGCACTGCGTCAGAGTCAGGGGGATGCAGAGTGACAGGGATTTCTGCATAATCCATGGCAGGGTCGGCAGGAGGGCGAGGCGACAGTGGAGGATCACGTAGCGAGCATGGAACGAGACGAAGGGTGCGTCGATTGCGGTGCAGAATGGAGCCATTCAGTAGATGAACCAGGAACGAGCGGGGGGCAGCCTGATACAATTCAAGGTTCTACACAGGGCGCATATGACGGGAGCTAGGCTGAGTAGGTTTTTTGGAGTGGAAGATAGGTGCGGGAGATGCGCGGGACGCCCGGCGAACCACACCCACATGTTTTGGTCATGTCCGGTATTGCATGGGTTCTGGGTGGGTGTGGCAAAAGTGATCTCGAAGGTTGTGGGGGTCCGGGTCAAACCAAGCTTGGGGTTGGCTATATTTGGGGTTGCAGATGAGCCGGGAGTACAGGAGGCGAGAGAGGCCGACGTGTTGGCCTTTGCGTCCCTCGTAGCCCGGCGAAGGATTCTACTTATGTGGAAAGAAGCTAAGCCCCCAGGTGTGGAGGCCTGGATCAACGACATGGCAGGGTTTATAAAACTGGAACGGATAAAATATGCATTAAGAGGTTTGGCTCAGGGGTTCACCGGGCGGTGGCAACCGTTCCTCGACTATCTCGCAGAGCGATAAGGGAAAATAGGAAAGGCAGCAGCAGCAGCCCAGGGGGGGGGGGCCTCATTTGGGTCCTCAGGGGTTTTATGTGTGTGTTTATATATTAGTTATTTATATTAGATTTTACGAAGTTACTATCTTAGTTATTATTTCTGTTGTTTCTTATTTTGTTGTTGGCAGTTGCCGTTAGTTCGCATATTATTCATTTAAAAAACGATCAATGTATATATTATTACAAAGTTGTAAAATGGGAAATTTTTGTTTGATCGAAAAACTTTAATAAAATATTAATGCCGGGCCAGAACACTGCCTTTCGGGCCCACCGGCGGCACTTTTCCACGCCAAGGTGGCCCTCGTGGAGTTGCTCCAGGGCAAGCTGGCGCATGCTATGCGGGATGACGATGCAGTACAGTTTTAAAAGAACCCTGTCTACTACCGCCAGATCTTCTCTGACATTATAGAACTGAGGGCATTGGCCCTTGAGCCACCCGTCCATTAGGTGGCGCATGACACGCTGTAGCAAGGGGTCAGCCGCCATCTCGTGGCGAATTTGGGCGAGGCGTTCATCCGAGGCAGGTAGATTGGAGGCCGCGAATGCCACATGGGCATCAACCTGGCAGACAAATCCCGCTGGGTCACATGGAATGTCGACTGCCCTGGAGAGAGCGTCAGCAATGATGAGGCCTGGGCTGTATACCAGCTGGAAGTCATATTGCCGGAGTTTAAGAAGAATACTGACCACACTGGTCAGAAGGCCCAGGCACTCCTTTTCTATCTGCGCATAGCGCTGCTCCGTGGTGGTCATCGCGCGTGACGAATATGCAACGGGGGCCCATGATGAGGCCTCATCACGTTGAAGGAGCACTGCCCCAATGCCGGATTGGCTGCCATCGGTCGAAATTTTGGTCTCCTTTGCTGGATCAATGAAAGCTAAGACAGGGGCCGTGGTCAGTTTTGCTTTGAGTTCTCTCCATTCACGCTCGTGGGCAGGGAGCCATTGGAAGTCTGTCGTCTTCCTGACCAGGTTCCTGAAAGCTGTGGTATGAGAGGCGAGGTTAGGGATAAATTTCCCTAAAAAATTGACCATGCCCAGAAATCGGAGGACCGCCTTCTTGTCCTCTGGTGCTTTCATAGCTGTGATGGCAGCTACCTTGTCCGCATCCGGCTGCACACCCAATTGGGAGATGTGGTCCCCGAGGAACTTGAGTTCCGTCTGACCAAAAGAGCATTTGGCCCTGTTGAGGCGGAGGCCATGCTCATGTATACGTTTGAATACGCGCTGGAGGCGACTAACATGCTCCTGTGGGGTGGTGGACCAAATGATTATGTCGTCGACATAGACGCGCCCACCTTCAATGCCTTCCATCATTTGTTACATAATCCTATGGAACATTTCTGAAGCAGATATGATCCTAAACGGCATCCTGCTGTAACAATATCTGCCAAAGGGGGTATTAAATGTGCAAAGTTTCCTGCTGGATTTGTCGAGCTGAATTTGCCAGAATCCTTTTGAGGCATCGTGTTTGGTGAAGAGCTTGGCGCGAGCCATCTCACATGTGAGCTCTTCACGCTTGGGTATTGAATAATGCTCCCTCATAATATTGCGATTTAGATCCTTGGGATCAATGCAAATTCTCAATTCGCCGGAAGGCTTTTTTTACACATACCATGGAACTGACCCAGTCGGTCGGTTCCGTGACTTTGGAAATCACTCCTTGGTTCTGGAGGTCCTGCAGCTGCTGCTTGAGGCAGTCCTTAAGGGGTGCTGGGACCCTGCGAGGTGCGTGCACCACAGGCGTGGCATTCGGTTTTAATAAAATCTTGTAGGTGTATGGGAGCGTACCCATGTCCTCGAAAACGTTGTGGTGCTGGTTGATAATGGCGTTGACTTGCGCCCTGATGTCGGTGTCCTGAAAGGCAGACGTGTCAGCAGGAGAGAGAGAGTGAACTCTCTGAACTAGGTTCAACAGCTTGCATGCCTGCGCGGCAAGCAGGGAGGCTTTCGAGGAGCCACGACTTCAAAGGGAAGGATGGCTTTGCGTGACCTGTGCGTCTCTTCAAGTTGGCACGAGCCGCTGGCAGCAATGGCATTGCCATTGTAATTTAATAGCTGGCAGGCTGATGGAAGGATGGCTGGTTTGACACGAAGGCATTGGAGGTCAGACCGCACAATGAGATTGGCGGAGGCACCAGTGTCCAGGCGGAATCGTATTTGGGTCCGGTTGACTGTCAGGGTGGCACACCACTCATCGTCTGGATCGATGCTGTATACCGATAGAGGCTGGATTTTTAGCTTCGGGGACACCCTGTTTTTTGTAACGATACCGACTCGAAAAGGCGCCTTCGGGACCTCGGTGTCAATGTTGGGTAGTAGGTCCGCATCGGACTCGGTAACCGTGGATTGAATGGCCCGGACATTCCTGCGAGACTGGCTGAAGCGATATGAGTTGGCAGGCCGAGCTGATCTGCATAAAGCAGCATAGTGGCCAAGTTTGCCACATCTCAGGCATTGTCGGGATCTGGCAGGGCATTGCCGCTTTAATCATGTCTGAGGCCCTGGAGCTGCACGATTGCTTGGACCCGTTCCGCCTCGTGGGGACCTTGCCGCGCCGTTTCAGCTGCTTGGATGTGGGAATACCGACTGGTGGCGTTTTCGTGTAGCACACAGGTCTCGATGGCAATCGCTAGGGTGAGCTGCTTCACCTTGAGGAGCTGCTGGCGTAGGGGGTCCGACTGAACACCAAAAATGATCTGGTCGCGTATCATGGAGTCGGAGGTGGGCCCGTAGCTACAGGACTGCGAAAGGATGCGGAGGTGGGTGAGAAAGGACTGGAAAGGTTCATCCTTACCCTGCAAACGCTGTTGGAATACATAGCGCTCGGAAACTTTCATTCACCTCTACGCTGCAGTGAGTGTCAAACTTGAGGAGGACCGTCTTGAACTTTGTTTTATCTTCATCATCCGCAAAGGTGAGAGAATTGAAAATGTGGATGGCATGTTCCCCGGCCGTGGATAGGAAGAGAGCGATCTTCCTGGTGTCCGAGGCATCCTCCCGGTCTGTGGCTTCCAGGTAGTGCTGGAAGCGTTGTTTGAATATCTTCCACTTGGCCCCCAGGTTACCGGTGATGCAGAGCGGCGGCGGCGGGCAGACGCTGTCCATTTTGCAGGATGACTGTATGCTGGTGGAAGGTAGATCACTTGCAGGTAGGTCTAAGAAGTTCTAATATTCCTCAACTCCTGGTATCATGATGTGTTGGGTGCTCTGGATCCGTGGAACACATACAGGCCACCAACACTTAAAATAGTGCAACGCTATTTTAGTAAGTCAGAAACTGTTGAACATACTTTCACTGTGGGTTAACACGATATTAGATTGAACTAAAGACCTATGCCTTGTCCTAACCAGTCTATGCACTCACCACATGGTGAGGATCTGTGCTGTAAGCTGTGAGCTCTGTCCTACTAGGAGGCTGCAGCTCGAATGAGCGGGAACTCTGATGCCCCCTGTCTTTATAGTGAGTGTGTTCTAACTGGTGATTGGCTGCGGTGTAGTGTATGTTGATTGGTCTTGCTGTGTGTCCATCAGTGTGTGTGTATCTGCACCATGATATACTGGTGTATATTATGACAGTGTTAGGGCCTGTAAGGCCAGAAAGTTAGACACTAGCTAAGTTGGCACAGGTGCGGGGCACAGTTTAGTGATAGGGGCTAGGGTACAAGTCTGTATATGTGTTGTCACATTGAACGCCTGTTCACACTATTACAACCTGTCAGATGGGTGTAGGGGGTGGGCAGGTCTGGGCTGGCAAGAGAGGGGAGGGGGGATGGGCAGATATTGTGGGTGGGCTCCGTTCTCCACTGTCACCTCCTCTCCCCCCAACCCCCCAACCCCCCCCGACCGTCCCCACCCCCCCCCCCCCCCCCCCCCCCCCCCCCACCCCCACGTCAGAGAATCCCCCTCCATGTCCTGCGTATCCTTCGAACTCGGCCCATCGGAGGCAAAGAATCACCGAGGCCCCAGACAATATCGGGTCGGGCCCGTCAATGATATGCAAACGGTGTTTACATAACGTGCGTTCCGGACGTCGCTGTTGAGGTGGTGGAGAATTGCGATTTGGAGTCAAATCGACGACCGCCGCGATTTTGGCCTCGGAACCTATCCTCCGTCCAATCGTCTTTCGCGATTTTGGCGTCGGCCAACGGAGAATCCCACCCTTGAGCTTTGTCAAAATGGGAATCAGTTAAATGTTGCATGGGACCAAACTTGGAGACATGAGACTAGACTATCCAGGTGGGCTGAACAGCATTCTTCTGCTTCCCACCTAATGATGTTATTATCTGACAGCAATAGAATGTGAGATCACTGTGAGCAGCAACTAATCTATCCAAATACCATGTCATTATTAAATACCAGGAATTAAAAGTACATCACAATTCTTTCTGTGCACAAACTATATAATTTGCAGTTCTAATATTATGTTACTAAGTTCTAATGCAACTTTCTTGACATCAGTGGACAGGGCACAGAAAGAGGAATTCTGGTTGACTTTCCTCCCTCCCAATTCCTTGGATGCAGCATCCTAACTAGTGAGCCGGTCAGCGCAAACAGGGCTCCGAACTGAGTCCCTCCTGGTCAATATTGTTAAACGCCTCAGCGGCAGGCAGTGCATTCAAACATCAGGGGCGGGATTCTCCGCAATCGGCGTGATGTCCGCCGACCGGCGCCAAAAACGGTGCGAATCAGTCGGGCATCGCGCCGCCCCAAAGGTGCGGAATGCTCCGCATCTTGAGGGGCCGAGCCCTCACCTTGAGGGGCTAGGCCCGCGCCGGACTGATTTCCGCCCGCCAGCTGGCGGGAAAAGCCTTTGGTGCCCCTCCGGCTGGTGCGGAAATGACTTTGCCGTGCGGCGCATGCGCGGGAGCGTCAGCGGCCGCGCACGGCATCCCTGCGCATGCGCAGTTGAGGGGGGTCTCTTCCACCTCCGCCATAGTGGAGACCATGGTGAAGGCGGAAGGAAAAGAGTGCCCCCACGGCACAGGCCCGCCCACGGATCGGTAGGCCCCGATCGTGGGCCAGGCCACCGTGGGGGCACCACCCCGGGGCCAGATCGCCCCCCCCCCCCAGGACCCCTGAGCCCGCCCGCGCCGCCGTTCGAAAGGTGGTTCAATCCACGCCGGCTGGCGTGGGTTGACAGCGGCGGGACTTCGGCCCATCGCGGACCAGAGAATCGCCGGGGGATTTCCGCCGACCGGCGCGGCACGATTCCCGCCCTCGCCGAATCTCCAGTGGCGGAGAATTCGGGACATGGTGGGGGCGGGATTCACGCCAGCCCCCGGCGATTTTTCGACCCGGTGGGGAGTTGGAGAATCGCGCCCCAGGAGTGCCGTCTGAACCCACTTTGTACAACAAGAGATAATGGGCAATGATTTGTGTGAATTCCCCTGTCAAATGCACAATTCACATGCCGTGGGAGTAGATACAATGATTAATTCTCTCTCCTTGTTTCACCACAAAATAAGAGGATTATGAAATTATGTCTTTATTCGCGCTGCCAGGCAATTAAATTAGGAACACAAGATGCTCTTTAGAACAATAGAGCATGTACTACGATCTCCTCCTGCATTGTTGGCCTCTATAACTGACTAGGTCCATTCCCCCGACTTCACACTCAGATTCCTTTTCAAACTGCACGCTCCCCACATTCATTTGTTCTAGGCCACATGTAGCCAACTCAATCATCTAAAATGGGGATCGCCAGTATCACTTTTGTTTTTATCTGGAAGCAATTTGCACAAAGCCACAGAGCCCCAGCTCAAATGGGAGCATGCAAGTTGTAGGCTCATAAATTGATTTTTATTTTGAAAGCCATATAACAGCGCGGCATATATCAGACAGACAATTGTTGAGTGGGGAGGAATAAATCCGTCATGTGGCGTCTGGACTTTATAAACCCCTTGCCTTTTAAAGGGCTCAGAGTTTATGTGAGTTCAAATCCACAAGTAAATCCCCGCAGAATGACATTTCTCTGCAGTGCACCTCTGTCACATTTATGAATGATTTGCAATATATATTCGGGGTGAACTGTTAAACCAAATTGATTGAACAAGAACAATTTGCCCAGAAAGATTGGAAGGGTCAGTTTGCTTTTATTTGGTCCAATTATAGACTGCTTCTATTGGCTTTGCCTTGTCTGATCCAGGTAAGCCTGGGCTGGAGCCGCGATGACATAAATATATGACAGCACCTTTATAGCTGAGACTATGTGCAAACATGAAATGGTTGACGTAAAATGAAATACTTTGTTATGTTCCATCCCAATTATCTTTTTTTTTTAATTTAGAGTACCCAATTATTTTTTTCCAAATAAGGGGCAACTTAGCATGGTTAATCCACCTACCCTGCACCTCTTTGGGTTTGTGGGATGAGACCCACGCAGACACGGGGAGAATGTGCAAACTCCATGCAGAGAGTGACCGGGGGCTGGGATCGACCCCGGGTCCGCAGCGCCATGAGGCAGCAGTGCTAACCACTGAGCCACCGTGCCGCCCAACCATCCCAATTATCAATGCAGGTCCTCGTGCTTCTAGTCTTTTATCCCTGAATTTGAACTCAAGATAGCACAGATTAAAGATTGTATCTTTGTTCTGTAATGTTAGTTGAGATGTACAATGGATTTAATATTCTCCAACACAGTTACTTAGTGACATGTCTACACACCCACGTAACAAAATTGCCAATGCTAACAGTAAACAGGTGATGATTTTTCTCAAAGAGTACAGAGATATGCGACGGAAATGGGCCATGACACCTAATGTTATGTAAAGATCCAGTGACATTTCCTTATTCCTGTTTGTTGAAGTGAGGAGCAGTATCCATTCAACCTACAATATTTGGATACAATGGACTGCGTCGATTTTGTCCTTTGTCTTAGAGCTGCGTTTTGAAAAAGAATTAAATCATGGGTGAGATTCTCCGACCCCCCGCCGGGTCGTAGAATCGCCGGGGGCTGGCGTGAATCCCGCCCCCGCCGGTTGCCGAAGTCTACACCACCGGATAGTCGGCGGGGGCGGAAATCGCGCCGCGCCGGTTGGCGGGCCCCTCCCCGCGATTCTCCGGCCCAGATGGGCCGAAGTCCCGCCGCTAAAATGCCTGTCCCGCCGGCGTAGATTAAACCACCTACCTTACCGGCGGGACAAGGCAGTGCGAGCGGGCTCCGGGGTCCTGGGGGAGGGCACCGGACGATCTGGCCCCGGGGGGTGCCCCCACGGTGGCCTGGCCCGCGGTCGGGGCCCACCGATCCGCGGGCGGGCCTGTGCCGTGGGGGAACTCTTTCCCTTCCGCCTTTGCCACGGTCTCCATCATGGCGGAGGCGGAAGAGACTCCCTCCACTGCGCATGCGTGGGAATGCCGTCAGCGGCAGCTGACGCTCCCGCGCATGCGCTGCCCGGAGATGTAATTTCCGCGCCAGCTGGCGGGGCACCAACTACCTTTTCCGCCAGATGGCGGGACGGAAATTCGTCTGGCGCGGGCCTAGCCCCTTAAGGTTGGGGCTCGGCCCCCAAAGATGCGGAGCATTCCGCACCTTTGGGGCGGCGGATGTCCGACTGATTTGCGCCATTTTGGGCGCCAGTCGGCGGACATCGCGCCGATACCGGAGAATTTCGCCCCTGAACTCTTTGATTAAGGAAAAGGGTTTTCCCTCCAAAACCCGCAAAGTTTCTTCTTATGACACTGTGTTCTCAGCTAAAGATGGACAACTCCAGGTACGTCACAGCAAGTTAAGTACTTTTGAAGTTGTAACGGAGGAAAACGCAAGGAGACAGGAACAGATCATTTAGATCCATGAACCGGTACCACCAGTCACTGAGATAATGGCTGATCTATGATCCAACTTCATATGCCCACTATTTTCCCCATATCTGACGGCATTCCCGCGCATGCGCAATGGAGGGATTCTCTTCCGCCTCCGCCATGGTGGAGACCGCGGCGAAGGCGGAAGGGAAAAAGTGCCCCCACGGCACAGGCCCGCCCGCGGATCGGTGGGCCCCGATCGCGGGCCAGGCCACCGTGGGGGCACCCCCCCAGGGCCAGATCGCCTCGCGCCCCCCCAGGACCCCGGAGTCCACCCGCGCTGCCTTGTCCCGCCGGTAAGGTAGGTGGTTTATTTTACGCTGGCGGGACAGGCATTTTAGCGGCGGGACTTCGGCCCATCCGGGCCGGAGAATCGCGGGGGGTGGCCCGCCAACCGGCGCGGCGCGATTCCCGCCCCCGCCGACTATCCGGTGGTTGAGAATTCGGCAACCGGCGGGGGCGGGATTCACGCCAGCCCCCGGCAATTCTCCAACCCGGCGGGGGGTCGGAGAATCTCGCCCCTGATCTTTAGAGATCTTCAGCAATGTATTATGATAGCAAAGGAAATAAAATCCTCGTACTATTTCTTGGAAAGCAGGCACTTTGGATGGAACAAGAGTCTCCAATTGAGGGACTGCTGCCATTTCAGAGGGACAGGCACATTTGGAAGAGACGTTGAACATAGGCTCTGTTTGCTCTCTCAGGTGCATGTGAAATGTCCGATGACATTACTTTAAAGACGGGTAGACAAATCATGCCCAATGTCCAGGCCCTCAATCTGCATTGTAAAAATAAAAGTATTTAGTCATTATCACATTATCCGAATTGGGAGCTTGATGTCCGCAAATCAGCGGCCAAGTTTCCTTTCAACCGTGGCAATGCTACAAACGTACTTCAGTGTTTTCGGATATCACGAGGACATGGAAGGTGCAAAATAAATGCAAGTCTTTCTGTTTTCTTTTCGACCAGGTCATATCAGAAATTTATAAAATAAGTGTGAAAATGATGTTGGATTTAACTGTAGCCTCCATATTGCATAATCCATGTTGTCTTCAGGCATGATCTAACGGAAAGCTTTCTAAGTGTCATTTCAGGCGGGTTTGGCTGGGGATTTCTCCCTGGTACTGTCGATGAGTTCCCCACTGCTATCTAACCACATTTTTCCGGGCCCTGGGGAGTTTCACTCCAGGCTAGCCCACACTAGATTTTTTTCCATCACTGCGGAGCTGAACGGGCTGGCCAGACCGGTTCCTCAGAGATCGGGTCACCATTTTGAAAGGTACCCCAATGTCGAAATGAGCCTGAGGGTCCCCCATCCCCCATTCCCCCCCCCCCCCCCCCCACAGGCAATGTCAGCCACAAACACATGGGCATTACCCCACACACTCCCTCAAGTGAGGACACCCCACTATGGGGTCGCTAAGGGCCTTCCCATTTCAGGCCTTCCCAAGCTCACTTTTCACCCCCCCTCTCCCTCTAGGACCCTCATCTTCACCCCCCCCCCCAACCTTCTGGAGGTCCCTTCATACCTGCCCTCAACCCCCAACCCATCATCTCTCCTTTCGTGGGCATGGCCACCCTCAGGTCCTGACCCTTGGTAGTGCCACTCCTGTCCCCTGGGTAAAAAGCAAATTACTGCGGATGCTGGAATCTGAAACGGACTCGGAACGTCAGCTCTTCTCTCTCCCTACCGATGTTGCCGGTCTTGCTGAGATTTTCCAGCATTTTCTCTTTCTGTCCCCTGGGCACCCTGGCAAATTACACCATGTCAGTGTTCCTGCCAGCCTGGCATTGCCAAGGTGCCGGGGGAGAGCTGGGTAGATCGCGTTCTTCAATTAAAGTAGTTACCATAGTCCCAGGTGAACATAGGCTGCTTTCCCCTTTGCTGACTGGTGGTGGTTTAACCTGAGGATCACCACACCTCAGGCGAGGGGCAAGGTTGAGAAGGTGGGTTCTTTATGAATAACCTCAGCTGGCACAAGAATTGAATCGGTGCTGCTAGCCTCATTCTGCATCATGGACCAGTTGTCCAGGCAACTGAGCTAAACCGGTCCCCTGTCAGCAATTATCAGTGTAATGTCGAAGGTTTGAAAGGTAAATTAAGAGGGACAAGGTTGACATTGCAAACATTAGGGTTTGCCAACTACATAGGAGCTGTGGAGAGAAACTGTCCAAATTCAGCCCACTGCACAAAATCACAAATGTTAAAAATCTTTAATCAAATTGGAAATGCACAGCTTGTCAGTTAACATTAGAAAAAATACACTCGGGCACTCTGTGCACTTAAAAGACATTTTGGGCGCGATCTACTGGCCGCGCTGTGCCCGAACGGCAGCACGACATAGCCGGTAGATGGTAGGAGATCCCTCTTCCTGGATCTCCCCAGCTCTCCATGCCTCACCAGATCTAATGCGATCTGGCGAGCTGAATCTGGCCCATCGTGGGCAGGATTACTATCTGGAAAATCTGCTCTTAAAGTGAGACAGCTAGTCTCACTCTAATATGTACCCGCCTGATCTACCGAGACCCTGCGATCTAATCCCTTCTCCTTGGAGACCACGGGCGAGGACCTAACGGAATGGTATTTGGGGGGTCTACCAGGGGATCGGAGGCCCTCAGCTGGCTGCCCTCTGGGCAGGATGGCACTCTGACACTGCTGGTGCCATCTGGGTGCCAGTCTGGCACTGCTCAGTTGGCAGGGGCACTGCCAGGATGCCAGGTTTGCATTTTGCCTGCACCGGAGATCGGGCCTGGGGGTGAATTGCCCATGTGAGGTAAGGTGGGGATGGGGGGGGGGGGGGGGGGAACGAGGATCCTATTATAGGTGATTTGGGGCTCTGGCGGGGGGGGGGGGGGGCGCGAGGATCCCCATATAGGTGATTTGGGGCTTTGGCAGAGTTCAGGGGTCACACGGGGGGGGGGGGGTCCCGACCTCTTCCTGCACTGAGGAATTCCAGCGAGCGGAGTTCCCCAGTTCAGGAATCGGGACTAAGTGTGGCTCCGGTGAGGCATTCCCCCGCTGAGGCCCGGGATTGCAATAAAGTCCCGATAGATAGTGTGATGTTTCTTGGCGCTGTGAGCGTCAGGAAACACCTGGCTAAACGCACTCGTCATGGGACTTTGTTGAAATTTGGTTAGATCCGTCCTTGCTTTTATTTCAGGTGTGAGTTTTTATGACTTTGGTTTGGGAAGCCACTCACAGTCCTGAGGGCTGGCCAGACATCCATTGTGTAAAAGTAGGAAGGAGACAATAAAACATGTTTTATCTTTTATGTAGAGACTGCTAATTATGTCTGCTTAATCACTTTTAATCTGCCAGTAGGACAGTTATAGACTAGAACTAACCCCAAATGATCTCCCAGTATCAGCTGGTGTTCAGCTAAGAGTTCGAGCATATTCCTTAGCCAAAAGTTAAAAATGGTTGCTAGAAATTGAACTCAATAAATGCCAAATTCTCATCCATCCAAACTTTCTTGTTTAGTTCTGTCGAAGAGTCGTAAGGACTTGAAACTTGGGCGTGGTCCAAAAGCCACAAAGTGCCCAAAAAGCCTCTCGCTGTGATATACCGTGGCTGGTAAAAGCCATGAGGCGTCGCTCCCGGGATCTACCCGGCTCACAGCGCCTCGCGCGATCCAACCTGATCATGCGAGATGTTGCGATGTAAATCCCGCCCATTGTGGACGGGATGGCTTTTTGGCAAATCTCCATATCAGAGCGAGACAGTTAGTTTCACCCTAATGTCCAGGTTCCTGAGGTACCGGAGTTTTTTGCATTCATCCCCTTCGCCTTGAAGACCTCGGGCGAGCGCCGTTCAGCATTGGTCCCCACAAACATGGACCAAACGAAACGACACTCCTGGGGGTCTCCCAGGGGATTGGAGGCTCCCAGCTTCATGCCCTTTGGGCAGGGTGGTGCCCTGGCACTGCTGGTGCCACCTGGGTACCCTGGCAAGGCCAGTATGGCACCCTGGAAGTGCCACCTGGGTGCCAGCCTTGCCCTTCCAGGGTGCCAAGCTGGAATACCATGGCTCTATAATCCCAACCAGCCCAAAATCCGCCCAGATATCTGTGCTCATCTAATTCCGGCCAGTGGAGCACTCACCCCTGATATTAATCAGTCCATCATTGGTGGTTATTCTTCCAGTTGTCTAGGTCCCAAACTTTGGACTTCCTAGCCTTCACCTCTGTACTACTTCACTTCCTCACTTCCAGACGCTCCTTAAAACCTTACCTCTTTGATCAAACGTTTTGGTCATTTGACCTGATGTGGCTCGATGTCACGTTAGGTTTACACAGGCTCCTGTGAAGCACCTTGGATGTTCCATGATGTAAACGGCGCTTTACAGGAAGATGTTGCTGTTGGTATCTAACCAACCTTCTTAACAAGTTAACTGATGGAAATAATCTGAAACCCCATTGTATAATCCCATTAGTTACGTCGTGGGGACTTTGATTTCTTTGAGTTATTTCTAGTAGATGTATATATAATTTTCTGTGCTTTGCATTGGAACATTGTCATGTTGTGTCTAAAAGCACAAGCTTTATAAAATGACAGATATAATAATGGCTTATGGTGCCATTTGATGCAAGAGAATTTGTTTATTAAATGGAAGCACTCCAGTTTGATATTTTGCAATAAAAACAGTAACTGAACTTATGACACTGCACAATTTCTCCATTCCTACTAGCAGTTATAGTTTGAGAAATTCATCCACCTTTTCCAATTCTGCTGTGATTGTCCTAAAACCTAAGTGAAAAATAGAAGGCGTAATTCTCCATTGGCCAACGCCGGAATCACAAAACGCGATTGGGCAGAGAATCGATTCCGATGCTGAAATTGCAGCGGACAGCGATTTCACGCCAAATCGCAATTCTCCGTCACCTCGACAGCGGTATAAATGCGTTCCAGTGGCCGTCAAGGCGGCGATCGCCTTGACACTTTATGCCGTGGGGTCCTTCCAAGCGCCGAGTGGGGACCTGTCCGGGGTCGCACAGAGCACGATGCAGAGGTGCATCCGTGCCGTCACAGAGGCCTTGTGTGCCCGGTCGGCACAATACATCCACTTCAATGTGGACCCACCAGAATTCCCGGGCAGCACTGCCATTGCCGACATTTCCCAAGTCCAGGGGATGATTGACGGGATGCACGTCCCCCTAAGAGCACCTGCAGGTGACAGGTCGCTCTACACAAACCAAAAGCACAGCTGATATGTGACCTTCAGATGCGCATCATGCACGTCTGCGCCCGATACCTGGGCAGTGTGCATATTACCGACATCCTGGCACACGCGACGATTCCTGACATGTTCGAGTCCACCTCCACCCCACCCCCTGGCTGGGGGTTTGGCTCCTGGATGACAGGGGTCGTGGCTGATGACGCCTATCCAGAGACCCACAGACCGAGGCCAAGACCAGTTACAACGATGCCCAGAGGCATTATCGAGTGGTGCTTCGGAATCCTGAAGATGCGGTTCAGGTGCCTGGACCGCTCTGGAGGGGCCCTCCAGTATGAGGTTGAGAGGGTTGCCCACATCGTGGTGGCCTGCTGCATCCTCCACAACATCGCGCAGCTGAGGGGCGCCGCGCTGGAGGAGGAGGATGAACACCAGCCTTTGTTCAGTGAGGAGGATGCGGAGGAGGGCGAGAATGGGCAGGGCACGGGGCCGAGGAGGCCACACAACGTGCGCGTCAGGTCAAGGCCAACGTGCAAGGATGCTGTGATCACCTCCAGGGTCACCGACTGGGGGGAAGGGGACTGGCCAGGGGCACGGACACCGCATTCCCCTCCACCTGCAACCCCTTCCATGATACATACCTGCCGCGCTACGGGGTGTGGCCCTTGGCTTGGCAGTGACAGCGAGTCTGGTCCATGGGATGGAGGATGATGACAACCCGCTCTGCGATGGGCTCCGATGCTCTACATCATTTGACAACTTCAGACTCCTGCCCACAGTAGCACTTTCCCCCGTCCACCTGGGTGATCCCTGCATGCGAACTGGCCAATCCATCACACAGTCCTATTGATTCTCTGCGGTGGAGGGGACGGTTAAGATGGGGGCTGATGGTGGAGTGCCCAGCCCACTCACAATGTCAGCCCATTCTGCTGCTTGGGTGTCCCAAGTGGTGTGATGCCGCCCTATTCTACTCGCTGCCCATCAGATGCGCCAGGGACAGGAGAAGAGAGGTCAAAAGTGCTGCGGTGTTCCGGCACCTCCCCTGGGGGTGTCACCGGCACAGGTACCATCACCTCCTCCTCCGCTGGGATGCCCCGGGGATACTCCATGGGACGGGAGTGTGAGCGGTGTTATCCCCTGAGGCTCCCCCGCCACCTGGCACTGCCAGTCCTGGAGGCCTGCTCTGGCCTCGATCGGGGTCTGCATGCTCGCGGCCATGGAGCACCATCGCCATCTGGGACTGCGCCACATCACCCATTGGCTACCACCACCTTCTGGGACTGTATCACATCGGCCAGTGAGAGTGCCATCTCCCTCTGGGACTGGGCCACCTCCCTCTATGTCTGCGCCACCTCAGCCAGCGCCTGGGCAAGGCTACCGACATTCCCAGCCATGGCCTGCTGTGACTGGGCCATGCTCATGAACGCCGCTGCAATGTCCAAGTGGCTCTGGCACAGGGCTGCCTGTGAGATGGTAGCCCTGTTGCAGTGCCTGCACAGGATGCCCCCGGCCTTGGACATGCTGATTCATAGCTGGAACCCCTACCTCCAATGCCTCCACCGTGGACGCCACTCATGCGGTGTTGGCCTGGGTGGCACGCATGGGCGGCACCACCTCTTCCAACTGCACTTGCAGGTGCTGGATGACAACCCCTCATGTAGTCCCTGGCTCAGCGACTACATCTCCACTATAGATGGGACTGTCCTTTCCAGAAGCCCGAAACTCATCTGGATGGCAGCTAGTCCCTGGGTCGACCCCTCTCCCACCGTCCGCCTCCTCTGCTGTTCCTACCTCCACCTGATGTACAGGAGCATGTTTGTGGTGCACACCAGAGGGTGTCCCAGGAGCCTCTTCACTAAAGTGCCCAACCGAGGTGAGTGTCTCTGGGATGGTGCAGGATGTTGGAGACAGCTGTGACGGGAAATCAGACTCGAGCTCTGGGATGTCTAGGGTCTCGCGTCGGAGGGCTGCAGTCCATGCTGCTCTCCTCATTGCTGCTCGGCACATGGGGGGCTCAGGCAGTGGCACTGGCTGGGGTTGGGGACACCAGATGGACCCGTATCATCACCAGCAGATCCTACAAGAAACAAGACAAGAAGCATGAATAGATCACGAGCCGGGGGGCCGTGACATTATCATAAATGCAAGGGTTAATGAAATGTCTAGATCAACCAGTAGAGGGAGCTAGAATTATAAGTATATAAGACATTGATTCTAAGCCTTTGGGGGGGTGGGGAGAAGTGAAGGAGATAGCTACAGTACAGACTGAAGGAAAGATAGTGCGAGTGAGAGCAGATCATAGTTAACATTATAGTGTAGAGATCAGCAGTAGATGAGTGTAGATTATATGTTAATTATCAACTCTGTATTATTTCGGAGTAAGTATCAAATCCAATTAAGTAGTGTTAGTAAATGTACAGCATTGTTCAAGTTAAAGCTATTTTGTGGTCTTTGCGAAAACTACCCCAACCATCCTAAATTTAGCAACACATAGAACACCACGGGGAGGAGGGGGAGGGTGGAGTGGGAGTGAGGGGGGGGATGAGAGTGAGGCTGGTGTGGGGGTGAGGGTGGTGGTGAGGGTGAGGGTGGTTTTGGGGGTCAAGTTGGGGGGGCGAGGGCGAGGGTGGTTTGGGGATGAGGTTGGGGGTGAGGCTGAGGGTTCTGTGGGAGTGAGGGTGGGAGTGGTGTGGGGGTGAGGATGAGGTTAAGGTGAGGGTGGTGTGGGGGTGGTGTTGGGGGGAGGTGTTGACACACGCGGCATGGGAAACCACAACTCGGCAGGGTGTCACTTCCTCGCCTGGGTCCGACCTCCACCCCGGCGACTTCCCTGTGTAGCCATCTGGGATGACCACTTCCAGAATACAAATACGGACAATGCTAAGAAAGCGGGCAGGCAAGGAGCCTGTCTGCATATTGGAGCCGCAGCTCCCAGACGAGACCGAAACTGTAGGCCCATTAGCATGTGGATGGCCCATCTCCGGGAACAAAGGAAGATACTTAAGTAACCGACCTGGCCCCAGACCTCGCGGCGCCAGTTCCCCAAACCGAAAACAGAAAACAAAGCCAGGCCAACAGCCACCTAGGACACGCCCAGCCATCAGGGCACCCACCCCTTTATTGGTCAGGATCAATGCGAATGATCAAGAAATAGCCCAATTGATTGGGGCCAAGTTCAAGGCCCGCCCAAAAGCGCGCGAAGCCCCTTCGGGTATAAGAAGAAGGCCCCAAGAGAGAATCGCTCTCTTGGACTCGGCTCTCACAGCGGAGACACCCGTCCACCAGCTACACCAGAAGCAAGCAAGTCCAAGGTCAACGCTCGCTACCAGACGGACGACCTTAGCTGTTCCCCTTCACCACTTTGACCCCAGCAGCCTCAGAACCGAACAACGGCCATTGTTCCTCTGACTGAGTGGGCGCCCGAAGCTAAGGTTAGGCTTTAGCAGTAGTGATAGTTTAGTCTGTCGTATTTCGTGCATGAAATGAAAAATGAAAATCGCTTATTGTCACAATTAGGCTTCAATGAAGTTACTGTGAAAAGCCCCTAGTCGCCACATTCCAGCGCCTGTTCGGGGAGGCTTGTACGGGAAGATACGAGTAGATATTGCTGTGTGTGTAAATAAATAGTATTGACTTTGAACTAACTAACTGGTGTACCGACTCTTTGATCAGTATTCAGGTTTGAACCTTGTGGCGGTATCGAAAGATACCTGGCGACTCTAAAGCAAACGTAATTAGAATTAAGGAAGGCGACCATATTGACCGCCATATTTAGAAACAACCAAAGAGAGCAACACCTGTCTTCTGGGCCGGTGACCATGTCCAGGCCCCTCTGCTCTGCCGTGGGCAGGGGCCGCAGGTCCAGCGACCCCCTCAAGTTTTCTCCCACTCCTGGTGGTTATGGGCGGCCTTCTCCTGGGGGGGGGGGGGGGCGGGCGGGGGGGGGGGGGGGGGATGGGACAGAAAACAACAGTATTAGACAGTCCGATGTATGCAGCCCAGGGGGTGGGTAGCTGGTGGCCTCAGTGGCCAGGGCACCCTGCGTTTACGGCCGATATGGGTTTCGGCATGTGATGCAGGATGGGGGTTCAGACCACCCTGGTGTGTGTGGTGTGGGTGGGGGGGGGGGGTGGAGTTAGGGTTAGGGTGTGTGGGACAGGGGTTGCTGCTCGGGACACAATGCTGCCTACCCATCCATGGCCGCCCTGAGGAGGTCACATAGTTTTTTTAGGGCACTGCAGGCTGATCTGGATGGTGTTCCAGGTGCTGCTGACTGCCTCTGCCACCTGCGCCCAGGCATGGCGAACGGCGGCAGCAGGCAGCCCCCTTCCCGGGCCGGGGTACAGGGTCGCCCGCCTCTCCTCCACCGCGCCCTAGAGGGTCACCAGTTTGGCATCAGTGAATATTGGTGTTCCTCTCCTCGCTGCCACCTTGTTGGCTGGGTTGGTGTGTGCGGGGAGTGAAGTGTGTATCTGCGGCTGCAGCTTGCCAGCCTCCTGAGTGTCAATCGCGAAACCGGCGAATCCCGCACTCGTTCTCATTGGAATCGATTGTGTTCCACGTGGCACCGGTAGCCCCTTAACAGTCGCTGAATCAGTCCAGGTTCGGCGCCAACTCTGCTGTCATGGAAGTTCATGAATCCTGCCCGGCGCCAACACTTCGTCTCAGGAACAGAGAACCCGGACAAAGATTTTTTTCAGCTCAATAAGCAGTTGGTTGGTGTTTTTTGAATGAACTTGTTTATTGGGAAAACTAAAATATTGGAGCACATAACTGCGGGATTTTTAATCTAACCCAGGTTTACGGATCTTTTTAAATTCTTGTAAACACCACATGGCTTACACACATGATTGTTGGTAAGTGCATATTTCGAAAAGGAACAGGATAGTTCCTCGCACACTCAGGCCAGTTGGCAGAGACTGCATGAAAACATGAACCGCAGAACCTGACACCATGCCACACCCTTGGCACAAGCAAGTGAATGCTTAGAGTGAAGATTGTTGAGAAAGGTTTCAAATATCCAATTAATAGGTGAGACTTTGTGATATTGTATTTATGAGCTCTGTGAAGAACCACAAAGCTCATGAATAAAATTCAACACTGCACATGATTCATCGATCTCGTTTTCCTCGGCTAAATAATATAATTACTCCTACAATTATTTTCCCATCGTGTTTGTCTACATGGACCAATATGTTCTTCTCGGTTTCTATCCTTCTTCAATGGCCTGGCTCAGGCCCACTGGACCTTGCCAGTCAGGCAGTGCATTGCCGCAAACCTTTTCCAGACAGTAAGAATTTGGTGGTTGAATAAGGCGCTGGCACTCCAGTGTCCTTGCCTTACACATAACAAGCTTCCAATCTCAGCCTTGCCGTCAGGAGGAAGAACACAATTAAATGCCAGACCAGAGACTTCTTCCTCAATTAGAAAAGAAAAGACAAGAGGAGAAACCGTTCGATCGATCCCAAGCTCGTTGGCGAAGGATGAAATGTGACACTAATACTTTTCCTGATAATAGGCTTCTTTCGATAACAGGCAGTGTTGAGTATTACCTGTCTGCTTTCTACAAACCACCCCCGTGTCCCAGCAACCTCCCTTCATCTCTTTTGACAAATTAACCAATTTAAATAAGCCAATAGCCCTTCAGAGGCCATTGTTGCAAAAAACAAATTTTAAAGGAGCCTTTCATAATTAAATGAAAATGTCATTTTGGAGGCTTATGCTGCACTCCAGGTACCGCGATGCCCACTAACCTTAGAGAGGCTCAAGCATACCAGTGGACACCACATTCTCCCTCTCCGAGGACACCTGGCAGACTCTCTTTATAAATGCTCTGAGTACTTAATTAAGCAATCCCCTTCACCTGTGTCTCTTAACAACATAATGAACATGTATTCGACAGAAACCACCTTGAACCATCTAGCATCCGACTCATAAATACAATAAACACGGAGTCACCAGAGAAGGATGCTAACACACTTCCTTCGCCTCAGAGGAGAGTGTACATCATGAAGATAATGAAAGAGGAAGATATAAGTGTAAAGCTAAGAAAAATTGTGGAGAGAAAATAAAAATTGCTTTCCTCCAACAGTGGAACAAGACAGCCTTCAATAAAGCACAAAAAGGTTCCAATTGCAGTTAGTGACTTGGCTATGCAAATTATAGCATTTAATATCAATTTATACAGTACACATGAGATTGGCTCCTTGCCCATAAAACAATTGTGTGAAAGCCAAGAGTAATCTGAGTATTTAAAACCCAACTGCTACTGTTTTCATTTTTGGAAAAATGTAATTACATCGATGACCTGAAATCACTGGAACATTGTTACATGCAAGCGTATTTTCTGATTAAAGTCAGGTTTTTGTTGGTTAATCTTCAGCCATAATTTTGTAGTGGCGAAAGTACAGAATGGAAGAAAGTCCATGTTTACATCTCATAAACTGGATACTTTTCAAATGGCCATTGAAGTAAATTTAATTGCAATAAACACTGAAGGCCTGTTTTTAAAATGAGAATCTAAATTAGAAACAAAAATCTGTCACATGAGGCATGTATCAATTTTGGATGACATGTCCGAACAGGTAAAAAAGGTAAAGTTGCGATAGTCCCTGATGACCATAGGCTGCTTTCCCCTTTGAGGGGGGAGAGCTGACTGGTGGTGGTTTAACCTGAGGTTCACCCCACTTCAGGCGAGGGGCAAGGTTGAGAAGTCGGGGTCTTCATGGATAACTTCCGCCAGTACAAAGATTGAACACGTGCTGCTGGCCTTGATCTGCATCACGAACCAGCTGTCTAGCCAACTGAGCTAAACCAGAACAGGCCAGATGTAGGGACCTGTTCTTTTTCCATCATAAAATTTCCAAATGACATTTTAGCTAAGTCCATGCCCTTGCATTTTTAAAATGGGCACCCTGTACGAATTCCAGGGAGAGTAGCAGTTTGAAATGTAGAGTCCAATGTCCAGGTTGTCCTTTAAACCAGCAGAGATGTCAATGTCCTCCAGAAAACCAAATGCTTTGGATAAAGAACTCCTGAGATCCCAAGCCATTTTCAAGGCTGACCAATTTGTATCATAGATCACAGCACAGAAAGAGGCCCTTCAGCCCATCGTGTCTGTGACGGCCATCAAGCATCTATCTATTCTAATCCCATTTTCCAGCACTTGGTGTTTTGCCGTGTATGCTCTGTAGTTTCAAGTGCTCGTCTAAATGTTGTGAGGGTTCCTGCCTCTACCACCCAAAGAAGAACAAAGAACAAAGAAAAGTACAGCACAGGAACAGGCCCTTCGGCCCTCCAAGTCTGTGCCGACCATGCTGCCCGTCTAAACTAAAATCTTCTACACTTCCAGGATCCGTATCCCTCTATTCACATTCTATTCATGTATTTGTCAATTTAAACATCACTATCGCCCCTGTTTCCACCACCTCCTCCGGCAGCGAGTTCCAGGCAGTGTAAAACATTTACCTCGCACATCTCCTCTAAACCTTGCCCCTCGCACCTTAAACCTATGCCCCCTAGTAATTGACCCCTCTACCCTGGGAAAAAATCTCTGACTATCCACTCTGTCTATGCCCCTCAGAATTTTGTAGACCTCTATCAGGTCGCCCCTCAACCTCCTTCAGGTTTATTCAGCCTCTCCTCATTGCTAATGCCCTCCATACCAGGCAACATCCTGGTAAATCTCTTCTGCACCCTCTCTAAAGCCTCCCCATCCTTCTGGTAGTGTGGTGACCAGAATTGAACACCTTTTCAGACAGTGAGTTCCAGATTCCCACCGTCCTCTGGGTGAACAGGTTTTTCCTCAAATCACCTCTAAATCCTGGCCCGTACCTTCAATCTATGCCCGTGTTATTTTTTAAAATAAATTTAGAGTGCCCAATTCATTTTTCCAATTAAGGGGCAATTTAGCCTGGCCAATCCATCTACCCTGCACATCTTTGGGTTGTGGGGGCGAAACTCACGCAAATACGGGGAGAATGTGCAAACTCCACACGGACAGTGACCCAGAGCCGGGATCGAACCTGGGACCTCGGCGCTTTGAGGCAGCAGTGCAAATCCCTGCACCACTGTGCTGCCTGCCCCTGTGTTATTGACCCATCTATTAAGGAGAATAGTTTATTTCCATTTACCCTATCTATGTTCCTCATAATTTTATACACTCGAACAGCTTCTCCCCTCAGCCTTTCCTGCTCTAAGGAAAACAATACTGGCTTAACAAGCCTCTCTTCATAGCTGGAATGCTCCAGCCCAGGCAACATCCTGGTGAATCTCCTTGGCACCCTTTCTAATGCAATCACATTGTTTTTCATAGCAAAGTCATCATCTAACAAGTGCTGGAAGATGCAAAGCCACATCGCCGAAACGATCAATGAATATCATTCCTGAGCTGTCAAATTTCTCAATCTTGCAGAGCATTGCTTAGATTGATTGACAGTTTTGATTAATTTAAGATACTTTTAACTTTCCTTTTCACCAGCTTATCCACCAATGGCATTAGTTGGCCAAGTTAGCACACTGCATGAAATGAAAATCGCTTATTGTCACAAGTAGGCTTCCAATGAAATTACCGTGAAAAGCCCCTAGTCGCCACATTCCGGCGGCCTTTTCGGGGAGGCTGTTACGGGAATTCTTCACATTCCATTCTTACTCTGGCGCCACACAAGCCAGAGGTTTTAGGGGTTCCGAGAGTTCATGTCCATGTAAAGATTCACATCAGGGAATCATAATCAAACATTGTTGAAAGGACTTCAATCTCCAATTATGTTGGGATAGATAGTGTAAAAAAAAATTTATCTGCCAAGTCACCCTTGCTTCTGAATGATCTTATTTTTAAATAAATATGGATCGGTAGTTGTTTCCTGAGTATCTTGGGGTCAGCGTGTTGGTTTACAATTGTGTGGAGATATCTGAAACATACTGAATGAGGATGATTTAATTCCGGTACATATCTATGCAAATGGAAGTTAATTGTTCACCCTCTAATATGGCAGACAACTAGTGCATAAATTCAGTATTCCGTTAATAGAAAGCACAAGAGTATCTGTGAAAAGTAGCTCATGAACAGAGCGTGAGTAAAGAATAGAAGCAACCCACATATATCTGAACTATTAAGATATGAATTCTGATTGTGTCTGTCTGTTTTGGCACTGCGATTACACTGTTTAAATTCTAGGTTTTATTGCTTACAAGAAGGCTTTATTTCCCCACTCGTGATTCCACGCTGCCATCCCACATCAAAACGTACCCTCAGATAGGTTGGAGCCCAACAGATCCAGATGACTTTTGGGGTTAACGGGGATTTGGGGCGAAGGCAGGATCAGGGGATTGAACTTGATGATCAGCTATGATCATAATGGCTGGTGGAGAAAGCTCGAAGTTCCGAATGGCTTTATTCTGCTTCTATTTTTCTATGTTTCTTAACACACCTTTGTGATTTAATCTCCCCTTAAAGGGAGACCACTAGTCTCTTCATTCCCAAGGTGACCACATAATGTCGTCAAGCACAGGCTTATGCTTTCCTCATGGTTTAAACCATAACGATAAAGGTTTCGATGAACTAGTGGAACTTAATTATTTTTGCAAATTTCCTTAAAACGACATTATCACATATATTTGATTCTCTTTTTTATTCATTTACGGGTTGTGGGCATCATTGACTTGGCCAGCATTTATTGCCCAAACCAAATTGCCCTTGAGAAGGTGGTGGTGGGCTGCCTTCTTCGACCGCAGCAGTCTATGTGGTGTAGGTACACCCGCAATGCTGTTAGGGAGGGAGTGCCAGGATTTTGAACCAGCAGCAGTGAAGGAATGGCAAAATATTTCCAAGAGAGGATGGTGAGCGGCTTGGATGGCAACGTCCACCTGGTTGCGTTCCCATGTACCTGCTGCCCCATGATAGCACAGTGGTAAGGTATGGTGGCACAGTAGTTAGCATTGCTGCCTCACAGCGCCAGGGACCTGGGTTTGATTCCCGGCTTGGGTCACTGTCTGTGCACAGCCTGCACGTTCTCCCCATGTCTGTGTGGGTTTCATCCGGTGCTCCGATTTCCTCCCACAAGTCCCGAAAGATGCGCTTGTTAGGTGAATTAGACATTCCCTTAGTGTACCCGAATTTTCCCTTAGTGTACCCGAACTGGTGCCGGAATGTGGCAACTAGGGTTTTTGTCACAGTAACTTCACTGTAGTGTTAATGTAAGTCTACTTGTGACATTAATAAAGATTATTATTATGATTATAAACCCATTGTAAATTATTAGCTTTTGAATTGTGAAGTATATTCATTATTGGCGTGGACGTTAACAGAGTGGGTTATGTGGGTGGAGTGACTAAACATTTGGACAGAAAACCCAGAGGTCCATGTTTCACCACATGCTGTGGAGTTTGTGGGTAGGATTCCCCAATCCGGCAGCCGCGTTTTTCGTTGCAGTGAGCCCTCGCTGGCACCGGGATCCTCCTTTCCGGCAGCCGGCCAATGTGATTTCTCGGGAAACCCGCGGGTGCGCTGCCGACAGAGCGGACGATCCCACCGACAGATAATTCCGCACGTGCTTTGTCTCGGGTGGGAGTCTTGCTTGGAAGTCAGCCAAATTGGCAGTATTGGCTTCTAATTGGGCAGAACGTTAGGGCCTCTATGTCCAAATCCTCTCTTAATTGGGCAGCACGGTAGCATTGTGGATAGCACAATTGCTTCACAGCTCCAGGGTCGCAGGTTCGATTCCGGCTTGAGTCATTGTCTGTGCGGAGTCTGCACGTCCTCCCCGTGTGTGCGTGGGTTTCCTCCGGGTGCTCCAGTTTCCTCCCACAGTCCAAAGATGTGCAGGTTAGGTGGATTGGCCGTGATAAATTGCCCTTAGTGTCCAAAATTGCCCTTAGTGTTGGGTGGGGTTGCTGGGTTGTGGGGATAGGGTGGAGGTGTTGACCTCGGGTAGGGTGCTCTCTCCAGGAGCCGGTGCGGACTCGATGGGCCGAATGGCCTCCTTCTGCACTGTAAATTCTATGATTAATCTGTGGAACTGGAGCCAGATATCCAGCCTATGAAATGGGAATGTCTTTTATTAGCTGAAGAGTATAGTTTGGCTGTTGGGAAGGCACATTGTCTTAACCACATAAATCACTATCCTATAATGTATTGTGCAAATGCAATAACACACATCATGCACTTTAAGGAACCTGAATGTCACATTATGTGACGGTTTTTATTTTACTTATTCAGAGGATGTGGACATCGCCGTCTGGGTGATACAGACACATTTAGAAATATGAGGCAATTTCAGGAATAACGCCAGATGAAGCTGAGAATGTTGCTTGTTGTCTTTTTGTTTCCTGTATACATTTGCTATATCAGATTGGAAAATCCAGTTTTATGATATAATGGAAGAAAAGGTGCTGGGGACTCCAGAAAAGGAATATCTATGCACAGAATGTTCAGCGCTATAGCTGAGAGAGGAAGGAAAGGAAAAGTGGATGAAGGGTTGTGCAACAAGGTGGCTAAATGAGGTTGCAGGTATTTGCTGGTACAGAGAGCAATTATAATCAACACAAAACATATTGGACTAAATTATCTCTCTCTCAGCTGCCACATTCCAGTATATTATGAACCGTCAGTCAGTACTTTATATATTTTTTTAAACTGGAATAGGTAGCTGCACAAGGATCACCTGCCATTTTTGTGAATTGACACGACTCCTTTTACTCAAGAGCGAACAAAATAAACTTTCCAGACTGATGTTTTATCAACGCCTTTTCTGAATCTACTTAAAATGTTATGGGTAATTCAAGCACCAAGACCCTGGTTGTCTCAAACTCTCAAGGTGTCAAATGGCAACCTTCTTCTGAGTCTAACTCTTCCAATTCCAGCTCAGAAAGCACTTTGTTTCGGATTTTACTGCCATATGGTAGAGAAAGAGCCAATGCCATACCTTGTTTTCTCTTTCCCCAAGCAAGTTACCTTAGTCCACATAACTACTGCACTTCTCCCTTGGTCGTATGATTCCCTTTCAGAAAATAAGGGAGGATAGTCATATCCAGCCATCTTTATCCTCGGTTCAGCCATATATCCCCTTTTTTTTCTCACTCACTCCTTGGTTTGATCTGGAAAGGTTGTATCTTCAACCCTTCGCATTTACACAGCAACCATCCCCTGCTACGAATTGTTAGACATTTTAGTTGCTGTGATATGAAGAGCCTAAAGTTCTGTCCCTTTTTCACAAACACACATTTATTTCATTCCAACAGCCTTTGCACAAAACTCTAACCATCCATCACCTGACAGAGGCCACCTGAAGCCCCTTTACATATCAGTGTCAATTAATGGATACTTAACATAAATGAGACAACTAATTGCAATGTCTCTTAACCCATTACTTAACATGAGTATACTATTGCCCACACAGTGATTAAGGGAACACATGGCCAGCAGTTAGCCATCTGTTTGGTGTTGGACAGAGCTGTGTGCAGAAGCAAACATAAAAACACCCACTAACTTGAAATCCTTACTGTATATATTTACATAGTTCTTGTAACTCGTAATTACATACAGTTAACTGATTTAAGACTATGAAGATTTCATTAAGACCTACTAACATATGCAACATATGCAAATCAACCCCAACCCCACACTCCAGGTAACCAATCAATAAGCGGACAAGGCACACAGCAAATTTTGCCTCTCAACATGACTTGAGCACGCAAATTGAGGCTGACACTTCGGTGCTGTACTGAGGGAGAGTTACACTGTCAGCAGCGCCAACTTTCAGATAGATATTAAACCCAGGCCCTGTCTGCCGTTAGATGGGTGTAGAGTGCCCTTTGGCACTCTTTTCCGAAGCAAGGAATTTATACCCAGTGTCCTGGCCACTGCGAATCCCTCAATCATCACAAACTGATAGATTATCCAGGCATTGACACATTGCTGCTTGTGAGCTTGCCGTGTAAACATTGACTGCTGCATTCCCTACTTTCATACTTCAAAGTTGGATTGGATTTCATTTGTTTATGTCATGTGTACCGAGGTGCAGTGAAAGTATTTTTTGGCGAGCAGCTCAAACAGATCATTTAGTACGTGAAAAGAAAATACATAATAGGGCAACACAAGGTACACAATGTAAATACATAGACACCGGCATCGGGTGAAGCATACAGGAGTGTAGTATTAATCAGGTCAGTTCATATGAGGTGTCATGATATTCAGATAAACATCATGGTGCAAACACACATACACACTGATGGACAGATCAACGGACCAATCAATATACACACAACATCACAGCCAATAACAAGCAAGAGCAGACACACTATAAAATGGGGAACACAACACTTCCGATTCATTCCAGCAGGAAACAGCTCAGGGCACAGAGCTCACAGCAAGCCACTCAGACATTCACCATGTGCTGACTACCTGTCCAAGATAGTGTTCGGGCTGGGTCCACAGGTTAGAGGGTAATGAACGAACCGCAGCAACCAGTTTACAAATGTTAACAATTGTTAGTAATAAAACTGAGTTGTACCTTCCGCAATCGTGTTGTTTCGTCTGTGTAGCAGAGCACCCAACACGACATAGTACCAGGATTGGAACCCAGTACCTGTGAGACCCACCTACGCATCCTCAGGAATCCGCCATCCTGCGGCATGGACACCATCAGCTCGCCGCAGCCGCTGCAAATCGCTGGAAAACTCAGGGTTAACTGGAAGTTGTTCAGACAGCGCTTCCAGTTCTTCCTAGAAGCCACAGAAAGGGAGAATGCTTCGGACACCAGGAAAATCGCCCTCCTCCTCTCCACGGCAGGGCAACACGCCATCAACATCTACAACTCCCTGGTGTTCGCGGAAGGTGAGGACAAGACGAAGTACAAGACGGTGCTTCTCAAACTCAAGCAACACTTCAGCGTCGAGGTAAATGAGAGTTTCGAGAGGTACCTCTTCCAGCAGCACCTGCAGGGTAAGGATGAGCCTTTTCAATCTTTCCTTACACACCTCCGTATCCTTGCGCAGTCCTGCGGTTACGAGGCCACCTCCGATTCCATGATTCGGGACCAGATAGTTTTTGGGGTCACCTCGGGCACCCTATGCCAGCAGCTCCTCAAGATAAAAAGCCTCACCCTAGCCACTGCCATCAAAGCCTGCGTCCTCCATGAAAATGCGACCAGCCGCTACTCCCAATTCCAAGCGGCCGAATCGGCACGGCAGGGGTCCTACGAAGCCGAGCGGGTCCAATCCATCGAGTTCCTCCCGGCCCGCGGCCCAGACGAGGGCAGCCATTTCGCGCGCTTTTCGCGGCCTCCCGTGCTTGTACGCGCCAAAAGAGATGTCAACGCAGAGGGACGTGACGCGCAGGCACGATCTACGCAGGACCGAACAGCGCATGCGTGATGGCGCTACGAACGCCATGACGTCACAACGTGCGGCAACTGTGGATCCGCACATTTAAAGCGGCAATGTCCAGCGAAGAACCGACAATGCCTCCACTGTGGCATGATGGGCCACTACGCTGTCTGCTGTCGAGCAGCTCAACCTGCCAACGCTCCCCAATTCCGCCAGCCTCGCAGAGACGTGCGGACAATTCACCCTCCGTACTCCGAGTCATACCTGGACGACACACAGACCGGTGAGACAGACGACCGGGAAGCCTTCCGCGTTGCGGTCATCGACAGGAACCGGATGTCTCCAAGCAGGACCCACCAGCCGATGCCAGTGAACAGTGTCAATCCGGGTGATGAATGGTGTGCCACCCTAATGGTCAACTGATCACCAATCACCAATCACATTCCGTCTGGACACTGGTGCCTCCGCCAACCTGATAGCATGGTCAGCCTTCTACGCCTTGAAGGTCAGACCACCAATTCGGCCATCCCGTTGTAAGATGGTCGACTATAACGGAAACGTTATCCCGGCCATGAGATCCTGCCAGCTCCAGGTGATTCACAATGTGTATAAGGCCACACTGTCCTTTGAGATTGTTGGTTCATCAAAGGACTCCCTGCTAGGCGCACAGGCGTGCAAGGTTCTCCACCTCGTTCAGCGGGTACACACTCTGTCTCCAGAAGGCACATCAGACTTCCCGGATGCTGAAGTTAGGGCACAGCTCCACTCAGTCCTCGCCCACAACCAGGAGGCATTCGAGGGCATGGGCACACTGCCCTATACCTACAGAATACGGCTCAAACCAGATGCCACCCCGGTCATTCACGCACCTCGTAGAGTCCCAGCACCACTCAAAGACCACCTCAAGCAGCAGCTGCAGGATCTCCAGGACCAAGGAGTGCTATCCCTGGTCAAGGAGCCCACGCCATGGGTCAGCTCCATGGTGTGCGTTAAAAAACCCTCTGTCGAACTCCGGATCTGCATCGACCCGAAAGACCTGAACAACAACATCATGAGGGAACACTACCCCATATCCAAACGGGAGGAGATCATGAGCGAAATGGACCGGGCTAAAATTTTCACAAAGCTTGATGCCTCGAAGGGTTTTTGGCAGATCCAACTGGATCAGTCCAGCCGAAAGCTGTGCACCTTCAACACTCCTTTCGGCAGGTTCTGCTATAACAGAATGCCGTTTGGCATCATCTCGGCATCCGAGGTATTCCACAGAATCATGGAACAGATGATGGAGGGCATCGAAGGGCTGCGCGTCTATGTTGACGACGTCATCATCTGGTACTCCACACCACAGGAGCACATCAGTCGTCTCCAGCATGTCTTCGCGTGGATACGGGAACACGGCCTGCGCCTCAACCGAGCAAAGTGCTCCTTTGGCCAAACTGAGCTAAAGTTTCTGGGGGACCATATATCCCTGTCGGGAGTGCGTCCGGATGCAGACAAAGTGAGCGCCATTACTGCCATGCCGCAGCCGGCAGACAAGAAAGCGGTGCTACGCTTTCTCGGGATGGTCAACTTCCTGGGGAAGTTCATTCCCAACCTTGCCTCCCACACAACGGCTCATTGCCACCTAGTTAAGAAGTCCACGGAGTTCCAGTGGCTGCCCGCACACCAGAAGGAATGGGAGGAGCTCAGAATTAAGCTCATCACAGCCCCGGTATTGGCGTTCTTCGACACCTCTCGGGATACGAAGATCTCGACTGATGCCAGCCAGTCCGGCATTGGGGCGGTACTCCTGCAACGGGACGACACTGCATCATGGGCCCCGGTCGCCTAGGCCATGACCCCCACAGAACAGCGCTATACGCAGATCGAGAAGGAGTGCCTGGGTTTGTGGACCGGCATAGATAAGTTCCACGATTACGTATATGGTCTCCCCCAGTTTACCGTGGAAACCGACCATCGTCCCCAGGTCAGCATCATGCATAAAGACCTGAACGAGATGCCCCCTTGCCTCCAGTGCATCCTGTTCAAGCTCCGGAGGTACGACGTCCAACTGGTCTACACCCTGGGTAAGGACCTCATCATTGCAGAGCAGGAAGCACACCACCCGATTCGGAGGGGTTCGTCTGTCAAGTCGAAGCGCATGTGGCCTTCACATCGGCCAATCTGCCAGCTGACGATTCAAGTCTGGCCCGTATTCGCCGGGAGACTGCGGCTGACCCCCTTCAACAATGTGTGATGCGCCACATGACGGGAGGGTGGCTCAAAGGACAGTGCCCACAGTTCTACAATGTCCGGGACGACTTGGCCGTCATTGACGGTGTCTTCCTAAAGCTGGACCGGATTGTGATTCCACACAGCATGCACAAGCTGGTCCTCGACCAACTGCACGAAGGCCATCTCAGGGTTGAGAAGTGCATACGGAGGGCCCGAGAAACTGTATACTGGCCGGGCATCAGTGATGACATTGCCAACATGGTGCTCAACTGTCCCACCTGCCAAGGGTTTCAGCCGGCGCAACCCCCTGAGACGCTTCAGTCCCATGAGTTGGTGACGTCCCCCTGGGCGAAGGTGGGTGTGGACCGCTTTCATGCGCTTGGCATGGACTACGTAATCATCATAGATTACTTTTCAAATTATCCAGAGGTCATACGCCTGCACGATCTAACATCGTCGGCTCTCATAAGGGCATGCAAAGACACCTTCGCTCGACATGGCATTCCGATTACTGTCATGTTGGACAATGGGCCCTGTTTTGCAAGCCAAGAATGGTCTTCTTTTGCTGCTTCGTATGGCTTCACACACGTGACGTCGAACCCTCTGCATCCCCAGTCAAATGGAGAGGCGAAAAAGGGCGTTCATATCGTCAAGCGGCTCCTCTGCAAGGCTGCTGATGCCGGATCGGATTTCTGCTTAGCCCTGCTGGCCTATCGCTTGGCCCCACTAGCCACTGGCCTCTCACCAGCCCAGCTGTTGATGGGTCGCGCCCTCAGGACCACTGTGCCATCCATTCTGGTCCCTACACTCGACCACATTCCAGTACGGCAAAGGATGCGTCAGCAGCGTGCTCAGCAGAAGGTGGCACACGACACTTGGGCAACTGATCTTCCTGCCTTGGCGCCTGGAGACAACGTCCGCATCCACCTACCGGACGGTGGCTGGTCGGCAACTGCCGAAGTTCTCCGATGCGTGGCTCCCTGATCGTTCCTGGTTCGCATGCCTGATGGCTCCATTCGGCGGCGCAATCGCCGGGCTCTTCGCCTGCTTCCGCGCTCGCTACTTGATCATCCGCCAGTGCCACGCCCTCCTGTTGTTCCTGATGTCGAATTCATGGAGCTTCCTGCCACCATGCCCATTCCTCTGCTGCCTGTGGCCAGGCCCATTCCTCAGCCGGTGGTTCCTGACCCACCCTTGAGGCGGTCAACCCGAATTCGTCACCCACCTACTCGGCTGGACTTATGAGCCTGTTTGAACATTGGACTCACTAAAAATTTTATGCCACCATGTTAATAAGTTTCTCTTTTGGCGTTACAGGAGTTCGTTTTGATGCTTGATGTTTACACTTGTTTTGTTGATGGTACAACCTCGTTGCTATGTTGCACCTGACACCTTCCTATGTATATAGTTTAGCCTCATGTACATGTTGTAGATATTGCACACACACACATTCAGCTGCACTCAGTACACATCTATATTTATTACCACATAGGCACATATTCTTGTAAAAAAAGGGGGATGTCATGATATTCAGATAAACATCATGGTGCAAACACACATACACACTGATGGACAGATCAATGGACCAATCAATACACACGCAACATCACAGCCAATCACAAGCAAGAGCAGACACACTATAAAACGGGGAACACGACACTTCCGATTCATTCCAGCAGGAGACAGCTCAGGGCACAGGGCTCACAGCAAGCCACTCAGACATTCACCATGTGCTGAGTGCCTCTCCAAGATAGTGTTAGGGCTGGGTCCACAGGTTAGAGGGTAATGAACGAACCACAGCAACCAGCTTACAAATGTTAATAATTGTGAGTAATAAAACTGAGTTGTACCTTCCGCAACCGTGTTGGTTCGCCTGTGTAGCAGAGCACCCAACACGACAAGAGGGTCGTTTACGAGTCTGGTAACAGTGGGGAAGAAGCTGTTTTTCAATCTGTTTGTTCGTGCGTGTTCTCAGACTTTTGCATCTCCTGCCCGATGGAAGAAGTTGGAAGAGTGAGTAAACCAGTTGGGAGAGGTCTTTGATTATGCTGCTCGCTTTCCCCAAGCAGCGGGAGGTGTAGATAGAATCAATGGATAACTGGGACGTCCTGTGGTTGTGAAAGTTGCTATATCAATGCGCATCTTTCTTTTTCCTCTCAATGGAAATGAAGAAACTAAGATTTGGGCTATAAACGAGGTGAAGGAGAGACAGTGACATCTTAACAAAGGGTTTAAAATGTCTCTTTTTACAGTAGTTAATGTGTCTTCAACTTCACGAGTTACAGATTCATTGGGAGAGATTTCCAGCTCTCCAGCTGCCCAGTCTATTTTCCTCTTTTCCTGTTATTGAAGGAATTTATTTGGCAACTTGATAAAAACATTTAAATAACCATAAATTATTTTGAAGTTTTTACTGTTTGAATTAAATGAACATTTATGATTCAGTGGTTCGTGGAACAAACACATTACTGGATATACAGACACTACTGCCATCATTTGTTCAACATATGTATTGCACAATTAGGAATAAGCTCCACTTTTGAACCCATATTGGTCAAATCTTATCTTTTTACATTTGGGTAAATGTCAGATACCACATGCAATGTAACTTCAAACCCAGAAATCGATGCTGTTTTGACTGTCAGACCACAGATTGGAGTTAGCACACCCACCTATCAGACTCAAACTTAATAATGATTAAACAGACATTTGTAGCTCACACTGTTTTCACTTGACAAACAGACCCATAGCTTCCCTCCGCTTCAATGAAGAGTGCAGGAGGGCAGGTCAGGAGCAGCACAAGGCATTCCTAAAAGTGAGGCGTCGATCTGGTGAAACTACACCACTTTGACATTTACGTGGCAAACAGCAAAAGCAGTGTGTGATACATCGCTAACTGATCCCACAAACAATACGGATGAAGGAGCTGCGATCCAAAAGCTAGTGATTCGAAACAAACCTGTTGGACTTTAACCTGGTGTTGTAAGACTTCTTACTGTGCCCACCCCAGTGCAATGGCGGCATCATGCATGCATACTGTATTTGAAGATTCTTACACAAATCACTTGAGACACAAATATCTGGATCAATATCACTTTTAGTTGAAGATGTTGCTGCATCACACAGCACATCATTCATCATTGCTGTGTTCTTGTTCTCTTCCTCCATCTAGTGGGAATCCTAAAAATGCAAGGCACCTGTCATTCCACTGATCATTGCAACTTATAGACTTCAATCATAGTTGCATTCTTTGCAACAGAATGAGCCGTCTATTCATTTACGTACTGAATGCAATTGTTTTGCCATTCTGTCCCATTTCTTCAGTACTCTGTGGGCAGTCACTACCTCTCAAATACAGACAATAGATTGTGCAATTAGGTTTTGCTCAATTCATTGAAAGGGAAGCAAAGTGTCATAACTTTCGAGTTAATGATGGTGTTTTGGCACACTATAGGTATAATCCCCACAGCAACACGATCTTCATTTCCAGAATATGCCTCAACGCTGCACGCGTTGCATCTGAAATGTCAATAACAGGCAAATGTTGACAGGAGGTGTCACAAAAGTGCACAATGCAAGGACTGCAAGAAGTAATCCATCACTGGGTGTAAAAGCTGTCACTGTCTTCACTTCAATCACATGGAAAAAGCCAGAGTAATAGCTTCAACTAAACAGCTGCAGACTCGGATTCCCATTCAGACGACTCGTATTGAAATCTTGGTCCTAGCCATCACTTGATTATCACAAACTAACTTCTCAAGTTAATCCAGATGCATAATTTATACTAGGGATGTTTTCCATTCCAAAGAGCACAAAAAGTTATCAGAGCCCACCAAAACAGCAGCCCCCACCCCCATCTCCAGGACCCCACTCATCCCTGCCCCCAACCCCACCCATAAAAGAAACATCCCCAATTAGCTCATCCTGAATGGGAGATGTATTTTAACATGGATCATGTTGGTTTCCCAGATAAAGAGTTACCATTTTCAGAACTACTGGAGGTTTTTTGTTGTTGCAGAGAGCAAGTTTCAAAGAGTACTTTACCTGTCAATACGTTACCCAACGGTTCAGCTGATGAAGCACTGTACACTCAAATCACATGGGATAGGAGACCGCATTTTTAATTCCTGGTTTGTGCAAAGGTGGGATGGGGTAATTAGGGGTCACCATATTTCATCACAACATCGCAGGGATTCCACCCGATTGCTGTCTCATGATCCCTTGCTGAAAGTGTGAGGACATTGATTGAGGCTTTTCAACTGTGTCTTCCCTTCGCTGGCTAATTACCAGTGGGACTAATTGTGGTAAACCACTGAACATACACTACATGTATTACGGTACACTGCCAGTGTATTCCAGTCATTACAGTAAATCCCGGCCTGCTGGCTGCACCCAGCAGGCTCTGTATAAAAGTGTACGCTCTCCTGCACTGCCCCCATTCTTGGGTCCAGCTGCCGGAGGCTTCACATCTAGCACAATAGTTCACCATTCGTCTCGTGGTCATTGATGGTACATCACTAATGGCACTCAGTTAAGATTGACAATCATCGCCATTCGAGTAGAGTTCAATTAGCATCTGTAGAAAATGCCCCAGCCGGAAAGCGTGCAATGAAGCGAAGTAGGGAAAGAGGAAGAAAAAGGAAACACAGCAAAAATGGGTACGCACATTTGTACATAACGGAGAATCGCGAACCAAGCCCCCCCTCCCCCATTGGAGCTTCTTGTACAACATATGCGGTCAACGATGAAGGCAAAGAGAAGCCTCATAAAGATATCCAACCTCTGACAAAGGTTACTGCCATACTCCTGCCGGAGAATATGTGCATGAGACCAGACTACACTGATGTAGGCTACCCCCACAGCTCATTGGCAAATGCACTCCTCCTGATGTAGGCTGGACTATTAAATATAATGTTCATTTTCCAGTTTTCTTTCATTTCCTCCATGGGAGTTTGCAGTCCTCCATTACATTGTAAGAAGTCTTACAAACCAGGTTAAAGTCCAACAGGTTTGTTTCAAATCACTAGCTTTCGGAGCACTGCTCCTTCCTCAGGTGAATGAAGAGGTATGTTCCAGAAACATACATATAAACAAAGTCAAAGATGCAAGACAATGCTTTGAATGCGAGCATTTGCAGGTAATTAAGTCCCCATTACATTGACCATTTTTCATAGGCAAGCTTGGGTTATATGTTGTGACAGATTGCTCAAATGTAATAATAATAATCGCTTATTGTCACGAGTAGGCTTCAATGAAGTTACTGTGAAAAGCCCCTAGTCGCCACATTCCGGCGCCTGTTCGGGGAGGCCGGTACGGGAATTGAACCCGCGCTGCTGGCATCGTTCCGTATTACAAGCCAGCAATTTAGCCTCCTGAGCTAAACCAGCCCCGTGGAGAGTACCACAGTGATTGTTTAGTCAAAAATGAAGAGTGGAAAATGGAACAAGCATCAAAGAGCAGATTTTCATCTTCAGTGCATATGGCATGCAGTTTACAAACACTTTCTAGGAGCCTCCCGAATTTCCTTCCATTCATTTCAAAGAATGAAATGAAGATCAGACGGGATCTGTGAAAAGGGAACAATTTATCTGGCAGACCAAGGCCTAAGCAAGTACAAAAATCTACCTAATTTGGTTGAGAAACAGAAAATCATTGCTGCAATCAGCTGCTTTACTCCCCTGTCATTCCAGCGCATTTGTGCATTTTTTAATTAATTCACTAATGTTTAGGTTGCTGTTAATTTAGGTAAAATATCTTAAACCTTAACTCATTCAAAGATATGGCACAGTTTCACACATTATCATTACTCATGGCTTCAGAACAACCTTGAAGCTGTAAATGTGGGATAACAAGTAGTAGTGTACCAGTTAAAGAGAAGCACACAGTAGGACTATGAATATTCCCTAATTCCACCTGTGAAAATACTAACCTGTCAATTATTCATGTAAAAAGATTAATCCAGCAACCTGGCCAGTGTACATCTAACATTGAGTTCTTTATTATTTTAAACATTCCGTCAGCAGATGTTTGTGGTGATGTGCATCAATGTAAATACATGTAGGTTAGCTAGACACTAGAGGGAGCACCAGAGACATCACACACACTCAACCAATAGATCAGTTAGATATGACACGACCAATGGACATTCATGATACACACAGAGGTGACACGACCACAGGAGGGCATTATACCAACCCATATATAAAGGACACCACACACATGATATGCCTCTTTCCAGTGGAGACAGTCAGTGAGTAGAGACACAGGGTTGATTCAATATTACACCCACCACGTGGATTGCAGCAACTGGTTAGTCAATCTGGGTAGCTATAGTAGGATTAGCAGTAGTGTCGAACCCGAGTAATAGAAGTGTAAATAGCGGGCAGCACGGTAGCATTGTGGATAGCACAATTGCTTTACAGCTCCAGAGTCCCAGGTTCGATTCCGGCTTGGGTCACTGTCTGTGCGGAGTCTGCACATCCTCCCCGTGTGTGTGTGGGTTTCCTCCGGGTGCTCCAGTTTCCTCCCACAGTCCAAAGATGTGCAGGTTAGGTGGATTGGCCATGATAAATTGCCCTTAGTGTCCAAAATTGCCCTTAGTGTTGGGTGGGGTTACTGGGTTATGGCGATAGGGTGGAGGTGTTTGACCTTGGGTAGGGTGCTCTTTCCAAGAGCCGGTGCAGACTCGATGGGCCGAATGGCCTCCTTCTGCACTGTAAATTCTATGATTAGTACCAGTCGTAGTTCCATTGGTGTTTTTGTCGTGCTTGTTGTCGACGTTGTTACCTTTGGTATGCTTCTTGCTATTGGCTTTGGTGTTGTTGTTGTGGTTGGTTTTGTTGCAATGTTTGCTGCGCTCAAGGACCACACTCTGAGGATAATACGAGTCCTTCACACAGTTACTCGTGTTAGCGTGCTTTGTGGCATCTGCTGTCTCCTTGAGCGTGCCGTCACTGAGTTTGCGGCGCTTCCCGTCTGGAGTCATGTCCGGCTTACTTGAATCAGCTTTGGCTTGTCTATGCTCCACGTCTGGAGCCCTTTCTGGTTCACCTGAATCAGCTTTGATTTCTGGATGTTCCCCATCCGGAGTCATTTCAGGTTCACTTGCATCTTCTGAGGTTTCTTGATGCTCCACACTCAAAACATTCAGGAATGCATTTGCTTGTGGAGAGGCTCGAGTGAATGAGGTTTGAAGTAACATGGTGTCACCGGAGTCACCAGTAGTCTCGCTGCGATTGCCGAGTGTCTCTGTACATTCTAGCTGAGGTCTGTCACGTTGCACATCTGGTATGGGAAGTGGGTAGAGCCACGTGTGTTCTTGTCGTTCACTTGAGCTGGGTAGACTGTCAGAGTCTTTTTCTGGTGGCTCAAATAATCTGGGGGGACTGTCATAGTCTGCTTGCTGTACACTTGAGCGTGGCAGACTGTCATAGTCTTTCTGTTGTTCACTTGAGCGTGGCAGACTTGCATCGTCTGCTGCTGGTTGCTCAGAGGAGGTTGCTAGACCCTCATGGTCTTGTTCATGCAAGGACTGCGCTCTGGAGTCTTGCGTTGCTTCTATCGTGGAGGCTGTCCACGAGTTCGCTGTGGAGGCTTGTGACACTGGAGTCACTTCTTGTGTGGAGACATGCAGTTGTCTCGCTGTGGAGTCTTTCATCGCTTTCTGTATGGAGGCTGGGACCTGTTGTGGTGCGTGGACCACTGTCTGTGTGGAATCGGGGACCCTTCGTGGTGCGTGGACCACTCTCGGTGTGGCAGCAGGCCGCTCTCTGTGGGCTTGTACCGCTCTCGGTCTCGTGGTGTCAGGCCACAGCATCATCCTGCACTCACGAGTCGGGATGTCATATCTGCTGGGCTGAAGATCCTCAAATCCGAAGAACTTGTCGTTGGGGTCGTCAATGTGCAACATGTCTAGTTGCGGTTCGGATTTGGTACTGGGGTACCTCCCAAGGTGAAAGCTTCTTCTGAGTCGTTGTCTTCCAAGACCATATCATCACGTTTTGTGTCGGAGCTGGCATTGGGCTCGCGATGTCCAAAGAAGAATTCAAGGTCTGAGTCATGGTCTTCAAGGACTGGATCATCTCTTTGGGCAGTGCTAACTGCTTGTTGCAGGGTTCTGTGGAGGTTACTTTCAGCTACTGATTGACATTCAGGCATTGTGCTGTCGTTCCAGGTGAAAGAATCTGGTTTTGAGGCTTTACATTTTTGTGTGTGTGTTGTGGGACATTTCCCCTTTAGGTGGGCGTGGTCCGGGGCCTCTGACGTCATGAAGCGTGAGACGTAGTGCGTAGGAAGCGATTGCGCATGCGCAGATCGCTGTTCCTTTATTTGGGGCCTTGTTCTCAATTGCGCATGTGCGGTATCTCGCGCATGCACAAACGGACCTTCCCGTTCTGTGCGCTCTTCGCGCAACTGCGCATGTGCAGCACCTTTTCCAAGATGGCTGCAATTCAATACTGCCGTTCGTTGCTGCAAGCCTACCTCACGGTGCGTTTTGGCACCTGTTACCTTTTCTTCGTGTATGTTCCTCACAGAATTCTTGGAATTTGTCCAGGACTGCCTGGAAATCGCTCATTTTGCGCTTTGAGTATTTGAAGGTCTGGAAGATTTCAGCTGCTTCTGGACCCGCGATGCTAAGTAGAAGCTTTATTTTCTCTGCATCCGCCACACCATCTAGGTCGGACGCTACCAGGTAGATTTCGAATCTCTGCCTGAACCAACGCCAGTTTTCACTGAGATTGCCTTGGTACCTGAGCTGCTGTGGAACCGGAATCTCGAACATCATCTTGCCTGGCTGCTGTTGCTGCTGGTCACTATTTGCTGAGTTTTAACTATATGGATTGAAACAGTTCACTCCAGGAACCATGTTTTGTTGTGCTCTTGACATAGCATAAGCTGCTTCCTTGGTGTGCACTCTGACAAAGGAAGGTTCAGGCTTGGAGATAGCTTTAACACGTTTATTAAACTATTAACAATTCTCCTACTTGGATTCAACGCTACTGTTAATCCTGCTACAGCTACTCAGACTGACAAACCAGTCTGCTACAATCTACGTGGTGGGAGTGATGTTCAATCAACCCTGTGTCTGTACTCACTGAGTGTCTCCACTGGAAAGAGGCAGAGCATGTGTGATGTGTCGTTTTATATGGGTTTGTGATAATGCCCTCCTGTGGCAGTGTCACCTCTGTGTATATCGTGAATGCCCACATGCCTATTTTACTGACCTGTTGGTTGACTGTCTGTGTGTCATGTCTCTGGTGCTCCATCTAGTGTTTAGCTAGGTGTAGTGTAGGTACATTAACCCTTTGTGTACTTAGTGATGTATATCACCACAGTCCCCACCCTCCATCAATGGAGATACACATACCTCGGTGGGACATGTTAGTGGTCAGGCTTCTGGGGCACAATCTGGTGAGCACCTCCTTGGCTACCCGCAGAAGCTCTTCTCCCAGGTTCACGTTTGACAAAAGGAGTACACAATGGTGCGGACCATGGGGAACCGCTGGGACTGGCAAAGCCAGATGATGCAAGGGCAGCCTGGGCTCGAACCAGCTGCCGCTCCATCCCAGGGCCACATGGGCACCGAACGGGAGGAGGGGGTGGAGTGCCAACCCAAACCCATCCCATGGAGTGGGGATGGTGGCCACCAGCTCGCCAGAGATCCACCCCTCTGATGAGGCCGCATCTCGAAATCAGCACACGGGTCAGGGCGGCACTGATGTGCATGTGCCACTGATAAGTAAGCCAGGGCCCCCCGGCCACAGAGTTGTCAGACGATGCCCGCCAGGGGCATCGCAAAACACGGGTTGAGGTAAGCAGCTGGTTGCCTCCACCACAGATGTGCATCCTGGGGACACATCTAGACGTAGCGGTAGAGCTAGTAGGACAAAGCACGTTGAGATTCACTGAGTGTACAAGGGGAAGGGGGTAGAGGGTGGGGGGGGGGGTAGGTAAGGGGTGGGTGGTATGGGGGGAGCGGCACCATGGGGAGAGTGAGGACTTGTATAACACATTAAACACCCTTGTGCACAACCAGTATGATGCCTCTGTCACTTTCTTCCGTAATGCGGGCCGACCTCCGAATCCTTGGCCCATCTCTTCAGGCATCTCCCCTCCCCATGGCACCCACCCACCCTCCAGCCGTGGACATGATCCCAGAGCTGTATCCCATCCCCTGGGTGTTCGGATTTTGGCTGCTGCGTGTGTGGTGTTTCCTCCTGCAGTGTTCAGGCACAGTGTCCAGGCAACAAGGCGTGATTGGGATGCTAGGCAATGACTCCCACATGCTACATGCCCATCCAGGGGAATCCACTTGGTTTATGCGAAGTGCTCAGTTAATCATGATTGCCAATTCCCTATGAGCGATAGCGTTCAGCTGCACGGCCAGTGGCCTCGACAGTCGGTGGGGGTTATGGATGGTCCGTGGGGCAAATGGGCAGGGACAAGGGTTGCCCCCAGAACGGGTAAACACTATCCAGGAGTTGGCATAGTGGTGCGGCAAGTGGTTGCCCCCCAGTTGCCACCCCACAGCACCTCCCCCCCCCCCCCCACCTTCCTATGGTGGCTCACCCGTGCAAAGGGTCCTCAACTCCGCCGAGCAGTGACAGCAATCCCACCAAACCCAGTCACTTTGTCTGTGAGCAAAAATGGCTACTTACCTCCTCGGCTCCCCACAGAAGCCCTCCTGCCAGGTTCACGTTTTTCAAAGTACTAATCAGCACCAGCATGACCACTTGCTGGGAAGGCCGCTGAATGACAGGAGGCCGTTGGATGTGGGGTCGCTCTCGGTAATTGTATGGAAATAAGCCTTAAGTGGCCATAATTGGTTTTCGCCACGCTACAGTGGGATCCCGATTTCACCGACGGGTGCAGGCTGGTGGCATCCAGCAAAGGGCAACAGAGCGGAGCCGCTGATTGGCTGTTGTGGGGAAAATTTGCATCAGTGCATTGCGGTCACTGTATCCAGAAGGTGTACCTGAGCAAGACACCCTCCGTGTTCAAGTGAAGGCAAGCATCCAGCAGAGGGCAGAAGTGCGGAGCCACTGATTGGTTGTTGCGGGGACAATTTGCATCAGTGCATTGCGGTCACTGTATCCAGAAGGTGGTTTGTGGAGGAGCTGTTGTCAAGTGACAGTTAAACCCCAAACACTTTTTCAGTGTTTCCCTCCCTAGCTCCTCCTCCAACCCAAAAACACCAATCACTGTAAGGATCCCAGCCGAGTAAAGATCAAGAGGGAGACTCAAGGGCAGGTAGAAGCAGAAGTTGAACCGTGACGTCACAACCAGCAGGTAAGTGATTGGCTGGTGACTGGTAAGTAGTTTTTCTTTTCCCTGAGGTGCGTTGATAAGGCACGGTTTTTCTATTTTTATTTTATCGTGTGATTGGTAACAATTATTTTTTTTTTCCTTTTTCATTTATCTATTATTTGCTATTACAGTTGGACGAAGTTAATCTTAAGATTAAAAATGGCAGGAGATCTCAGACCAGTGTTATGCTCCTCTTGCTCAATGTGGGAGTTCAGGGACGTGGCTGATGTCCGTGGCTCTTTCACGTGCGGGAAGTGTGTCCAGCTGCAGCTCTTGTTAAACCGCATGATGGCCCTGGAGCTGCGGATGGACTCACTTTGGAGCATCCGCGATGCACGTTTAGCAAATTGGTCACACCACAGATTAGGATTGCTGAGGGAGAAAGGGAATGGGTGACCAAAAGGCAGAGAAAAAGCAGGAAGGCAGTGCAGGTGTCCCCTGCGGTCATCTCCCTCCAAAACAGGTATACCGTTTTGGATACTGTTGGGTGAGATGGCTCACCAGGGGAAGCCAGCAGTAGCCAGGTTCATGGCACCGGTGCTGGCTCTGCTGTACAGAAGGGTGGGAAAAAAACGTGGAAGGGCTATATTCATAGGAGATTCAATTGTAAGGGGAGTAGATAGGCGGTTCTGTGGTCGAAAACGAGACTCGCGAATAGTATGTTGCCTCTCAGGTGCACAGTTCAGGGATGTCTTAGATCGGCTGCAGAACATTCTGAAGAGGGAGGGTGAACAGCCAGTTGCCGTGGTGCATATAGGCACCAATTATATAGATAAAAAACGGGATGAGGTCCTACAAGCAGAATTTAGGGAGTTAGGAGCCAAGTTAAAAATCAGACCTCAGAGGTAGTAATCTCAGGATTGCTACCAGTGCCACGTGGTAGTCAGAGTAGAAATGAAAGAATAGGCAGGATGAATGCATGGCTTGAGAGATGGTGCAGGAGGGAGGGGTTCAGATTTTTGGGACATTGGGACCGGTTTTGGGGGAGGTGGGACTACTACAAATTGGACGGTCTACACCTGGGCCGGACTGGAACCAATGTCCTTGGGGGTGCTTTTGCTAACGCTGTTGGGGAGGGTTTAAAGTAATGTGGCAGGGGGATGGGAACCAAATGAGGAGGTTAGTGGACAGTAAGGAGGTAGTAACTAAAGCCTGTAAGGAACTAGATCATGAAGTCAGCGTGACTAAGGGGAAGAGTAGGCAGGGAGCAGATGATGAACGCAAAGGGACTGGTGGTCTGAGGTGCATTTGTTTTAATGCAAGAAGTGTAGTAGGTAAGGCAGATGAACTTAGGGCTTGGGTTAGTACCTAGGAGTATGATGTTATTGCTATTACTGAGACTTGGTTGAGGGAAGGGCATGATTGGCAACTAAATATCCCAGGATATCGATGCTTCAGGCGGGATAGAGAGGGAGGTAAAAGGGGTGGAGGAGTTGCATTACTGGTCAGAGAGGATATCACAGCTGTGCTGAAGGAGGGCACTTTGGAGGACTCGAGCAGTGAGGCGATATGGGCAGAGCTCAGAAATAGGAAGGGTGCGGTAACAATGTTGGGGCTGTACTACAGACCTCCCAACAGCGAGCATGAGATAGAGGTACAAATATGTAAGCAGATTATGGAAAGATGCAGGAGCAACAGGGTGGTGGTGATGAGATTTTAATTTTCCCAACATTGACTTGGATACACTTAGTGTCAGAGGTCTAGATGGAGCATAATTTGTAAGGAGCATCCAGGAGAGTTTTCTAGAGCAGTATGTAAATAGTCCAACTCGGGAAGGCGCCATACTGGACTTGGTGTTGGGGAATGAGCCCGGCCAGGTGGTTGAAGTTTCAGTCGGGGATTACTTTGGGAATAGCGATCACAATTCCGTAAGTTTTAGAATACTCATGGACAAAGGCGAGAGTGGTCCTAAAGGAAGAGTGCTAAATTTGGGGAAGGCCAACTATACCAAAATTCGGTAGGAGCTGGGAAATGTGGATTGGGCGCAGCTGTTTGAAGGTAAATCCACATTTGATATGTGGGAGGCTTTTAAAGAGAGGTTGATTAGAGTGCAGGACAGACATGTCCCTGTGAAAATGAGGGATAGAAATGGCAAGATTAGGGAACCATGATGACAGGTGAAATTGAGAGGCTAGCTATGAGGAAAAAGGAAGCATACACAAGGTCTAGGCGACTGAAGACAGACAAAGCTTTGGAAGAATATCAGGAATGTAGGACCAATCTGAAACGAGGAATCAAGAGGGCTAAAAGAGGTCATAAAATATCTTTTTCAAACAGGCTTAAGGAAAATCCCAAAGCGTTTTATTCATATATAAGGAGCAAGAGGGTACCTAGAGAAAGGGTTGGTCCACTCAAGGTCAAAGGAGGAAAGTTATGCGTGGAGTCAGAGAAAATGAGTGAGATTCTTAACGAGTACTTTGCATCGGTATTCCCAGAGAGTGCCATGACGGATGTTGAGGTTAGGGATAGATATTTGATTACTCTAGGTCAAGTCGGCATAAGGAGGGAGGATGTGTTGGGTATTCTAAAAGGCATTAAGGTGGACAAGTCCCCAGGTCTGGATGGGATCTATCCCAGGTTACTGAGGGACGTGAGAGAGGAAATAGCTGGGGCCTTAACAGATATCTTTGCAGCATCCTTGAACACAGGTGAGGTACCGGAGGACTGGAGAATTGCTAATGTTGTCCCCTTGTTTTAAGAAGGGTAGCAGGGATAATCCAGCTAATTATAGATCGGTGAGCCTGACGTCAGTGGTAGGGAAGCTGCTGGTGAAGAAACTGAGGGATAGGATCTATTCCCATTTGGAAGAAAATGGGCTTATCAGTGATAGGCAACATGATTTTGTGCAGGGAAGGCCATGTCTCACCAACTTAATGGAATTCTTTGAGGAAGTGACAAAGTTGAATGATGAGGGAAGGGCTGTAGATGTCATATACATGGACTTCAGTAAGGCATTTGATAAGGTTCTCCATGGTAGGCTGATGGAGAAAGTGAAGTCTCATGGGGTCCAGGGTGTACTAGCTAGATGGATAAAGGACTGGCTGGGCAACAGGAGACAGAGAGTAGTGGTGGAAGGGAGTTTCTCAAAATGGAGAACTGTGACTAGTGGTGTTCCACAGGGATCTGTGCTGGGACCACTGTTGTTTGTGATGTACATAAAGGATCTGGAGGATGGTATAGGTGGTCTGATTAGCAAGTTTGCAGATGACACTAAGATTGGTGGAGTAGCAGATAGTGAAGGGGACTGTCAGAGAATAGAGCAGAATATAGATAGATTGGAGAGTTGGGCGGAGAAATGGCAGATGAAGTTCAATCCGGGCAAATGCGAGGTGATGCATTTTGGAAGATCCAATTCAAGAGCCAACTATACGGTAAATGAAAAAGCCCTGGGGAAAATTGATGTACAGAGAGATCTGGGTGTTTAGGTCCATTGTACCCTGAAGGTGGCTGCGCAGGTCGATAGAGTGGTCAAGAAGGCATAAGGCATGCTTTCCTTCATCGGAAGGGGTATTACGTACAAGAGTTGGCAGGTCATGTTACAGTTGTATAAGACTTTGGTTCGGCCACATTTGGAATACTGCGTAGTTCTGGTCGCCACATTACCAAAAGGATGTGGATGCTTTGGAGAAGGTGCAGAGGAGGTTCACCAGGATGTTGCCTGGTATGGAGGGTGCTAGCTATGAAGAGAGGTTGAGTAGATTAGGATTATTTTCATTAGAAAGACAGAGATTGAGGGGGGACCTCATTGAGGTCTACAAAATCATGAGAGGTATAGACAGGGTGGATAGCAAGAAGCTTTTTCCCCCGAGTGGGGGACTTAATTACTAGGGGTCACGCGTTCAAGGGGAGAGGGGAAAAGTTTACGGGAGATATGCGTGGAAAGCCCGGTTTGACCCTGGATCCTACCGCCCTCAACACCGTCCTCGCTACCCCCTTCCAAAATTCCTCCAGCGCTAGGCATGCCCAGAACATATGGGTGTGATTTGCTGGGCTCCCTGAGCACCTAACACACCTGTCCTCACCCCCAAAGAACCTGCTCATCCTTGTCCCGGTCATGTGTGCCCTGTGCAGCACCTTAAACTGTATGAGGCTGAGCCTCGCGCATGAAGAGGAAGAGTTCACCCTTCCTAGGGCATCTGCCCACGTCCCCTCTTCGATCTCCTCTCCCAACTCCTCCTCCCACTTACCTTTCAACTCCACCACCGAGGCCTCCTCCTCCTGCATCACCTGGTAAGTTTCCGAGATCTTCCCCACTCCCCCCCCCGCCCCCCGAGAGCACCCTGTCCTGTGTGTGGCAGTAGCCGTGGGAATTCCACCACCTGCCGTCTGGCAAACGCCCTTACCTGTAAGTACCTGAAGGTGTTCCCCGGGGGGAGCCCATACTTCTCCTCCAGCTCACCCAAGCTCGCGAACTTCCCGTCCACAAACAGGTCCCCCAACTTTCGTATGCCTGCCCTGTGCCACCCTGAAAACCCTCCACCTGTTCTTCCTGGGGCGAACCGGTGGTTCCCCCGTAATGGGGTCCACGCCGAGGCCCTAACTTCCCCCCTATGCCGCCTCCACTGCCCCCAAATTTCGAGGGCCGCCACCACCACTGGGCTCATGGTATACCTCCTTGGAGGGAGCGGCAGCGGCGCCGTTGCCAGCACCCCCAGACTCATACCCACACAGGACGCCGTCTCCAGCCTCTTCCATGCAGCCCCCTCCCCCTCCATCACCCACTTGCGCACCATCGTCGCATTGGCGGCCCTGTAGTACCCACAGAGGTTGGGCAGCGCCAGCCCCCCCCTATCTCTACTCCGCTCCAGGAACACCCTTCTCACCCTCGGAGTCCCTCGCGCCTCCTGTTAACCCGCCTGAAAAAAGCCTTCGGGATAAACACGGGGAGGCACTGGAACAGGAACAAAAACCTTGGGAGCACCGTCATTTTGATTGACTGCACCCTACCCGCCAGGGACAGCGGCAACGCGTCCCACCTCTTGAACTCCTCCTCCATTTGCTCCACCAGCCTTGTAAAGTTAAGCCTATGCAGGGCCCCCCAGCTCCTGGCCACCTGGACCCCCAAATATCTGAAACTCCTCTCCGCCCTTTTTAGTGGGAGCTCGCCAATCCCCCTCTCCTGGTCCCCTAGCTGAACTACGAACAGCTAGCTCTTCCCCATATTGAGTTTGTACCCCGAAAAGTCCCCGAATTCCCTAAGGATCCTCATTACCTCTGGCATTCCTCCCACCGGGTCCGCCACATACAGCAGCAGGTCGTCCGCATAAAGCGACACCCTATGCTCCTCCCCACCCCGCACCAACCCCCTCCAGTTCCTCAACTCTCTGTGCCATAGCCAGGGGTTCAATCGCCAGTGCAAAGAGTAGGGGGGACAGGGGTCACCCGTCTCGTCCCTCGGTGCAACCGAAAGTACTCGGACCTCCTCCTATTTGTGGCCAGACTCGCCATCGTGACCTCATACAACAGCCTAACCCACCAGACAAACCCCTCCCCAAACCCGAACCTCTTCAGCGCCTCCCACAGGTACCCCCACTCTACCCTATCGAAGGCTTTCTCAGCGTCCATCGCCACCACTATCTCCGCCTCCCCCTCCCTCGCCGGCATCATGATAACGTTCAAAAGCCTCCGCACATTCGCGTTCAACTGTCTCCCCTTCACAAACCCCGTCTGGTCTTCATGGATGATCTGCAGCACACAATCCTCAATCCTCGTGGCTAAGACCTTCGCCAGCACCTTGGCATCTACATTTAGCAAGGAAATCAGTCTGTAAGACCCACATTGCAGGGGATCCTTGTCCCGCTTCAGGATCAAGGAGATCAATGCCCGGGACATGTTCAGGGGTAAAGCCCCCCCTTCCCTTGCCTCATTGAAGGTCCTAACTAACAGTGGGCCCAACAGGTCCATATATTTTTTATAGAACTCGACCGGGAAACCATCCGGCCCCGGTGCCTTCCCCGCCTGCATGCTTCCTATCCCTTTGATCAGCTCCTCCAGCCCAATCTGGGCCCCCAGTCCCGCTTCCACCTTTGGAAACCTCAATTGGTCCAGGAAACGGCCCATCCCTCCCTCCTCCCGTGGGGGCTCGGATCGGTACAATTCCTCGTAGAAGTCCCTGAAGACCCCATTGATGCCAACCCCACTCCGCACCACGCTCCCTCCCCTGTCCTTAACTCCCCCGATCTCCCTAGCTGCGTCCCGCTTCCGAAGCTGATGCGCCAGCATCCGGCTTGCCTTTTCCCCATACTCGTCATACCCATACTCCCATACTCATACTCCCATACCCTGGGCCTTCCTCCACTGCACCTCCGCCTTCCTGGTGGTCACCAGGTCAAATTCGGCCTGGAGGCTGCGCCTCTTCCTCAACAATCCTTCCTCAGGTTCTTCCGCATACCTCCTGTCTACCCTCACCATCTCCCCCACCAGCCTCTCCCTCTCCCCCCACTCCCTCCGCTCCTTGTGGGCCCTGATGGAGATCAGCTCTCCCCTCACCACCCCCTTCAGTGCCTCCCATACCATCCCCACTCGGACCTCCCCGTTGTCGTTGGTCTCCAAGTACCTCTCTATACTTCCTCGGACCCGCTCGCTCATCTCCTCGTCCGCCAACAGCCCCACCTCCAAGCGCTACAGCGGGCGCTGGTCCCTCTCCTCCCCCATCTCCAAGTCCACCCAATGTGGGGCGTGGTCCGAAATGGCTATTGCCGAATACTCGGTATCCTCTACTCTCGCTATCAGCGCCCTACTCAAAATGAAAAAGTCGATTTGAGAATAAGCCTTATGGACATGAGAAGAATTAAAATTCCCCGGCCTTGCAAATCTCCAAGGGTCCACCCCTCCCATTTGGTCCATAAATCCCCTCAACACTCTAGCCGCCGCCGGCTTCCTACCCGTCCTAGACCTGGAGCTATCCAGTGCAGGATCCAACACCGTGTTAAAGTCTCCCCCCATTATCAGGCCCCCCACTTCCAAGTCTGGGATCCGACCCAACATACGCCGCATAAAACCCGCATCGTCCCAGTTCGGAGCATACACATTGACCAGTACCACCCTCTCTCCCTGCAACTTACCACTTACCATTATGTACCAACCGCCATTATCTGCCACAATGCTCGACGCCTCGAATAACACCTTCTTTCCCACCAAGATCACCACCTCTCGATTTTTGGCATCTAGCCCCGAGTGAAACACCTGACCTACCCACCCTTTCCTCAGTCTTACCTGGTCTGCCACCTTCAGGTGTGTCTCCTGGAGCATAACCACATCCACCTTGAGCCTTCAGGTGCGCGAACACGCGGGCCCGCTTAACCGGCCCATTCAGTCCCCTTACATTCCAGGTTATCAGTCGGATCAGGGGGCTACCCGTCCCCCCTCCCCCGCCGACTAGCCATGACCCCTCCTCGGCCAGCCACGCGTCCGCACCCCACACCCGGCCCGTTCCCCACAGCGGCATACCCCCGTCTCGACCCACCCCACTCGCCCCAGCTCCTCCTTGATCTTAGCAGCAGCAACTCGATTCCCCCCCCCACCCACCCCCCCACCGGCTAGGACCCATCCTAGCTGTAGCAACTCTATTCTCCCCCCCCCCCCCCCCTGGCTAGGACCCATCCTAGCTGGAGTCAGCATTCTTTAAGCAACAATGGGTAGTACACATTACTTCAATGGGCACTGGAGCAATTTATTAAGGCATTTTTGCAGCATCACCAAAATATGTGCATGCTAAAGCAATAAGTTGGCACTTATGTAGAAGATGTGATTCACAATGTGAAGATGTGATTTTATCTCCACAAGGACTGTGCAGTGGTCACTCCCACCAATATTGTCATGGGCAGATGCACCTGCGGCAGGCTGGTTGGTGAGCACGAGGAAGTGTGGTTTTCTCTCATCGGTTCCCACACTACCTGCCACAAACCCAGTCTACACCTTTAGGACTAAACAAGCCGGGTCTGTTGTGGTGCTACTGAGCCACTTGATGGACAAGTTCCCCACCCAAAATACATTCTGCACTTTTGCCAGGTGGTGTTTGACATAGAAGGGGGTAACATCCACCTGACTGTACACTACTGTCGCCTCTGCTGGACATACCTTACAGATCCTGATCCTGAGAGACAATTTTCTCCCAATTTTGAGGTAGGCCCCTAGATAAGGACATTGAGGGATCGACAGGGCTGAGTATGCGGTAGTCAGTTCTGGTATCATTCCTTTTGGACCTGCAAGTGGTTACTGGGCTATTTCAGAGGACATTTAAGAGTCAGATCAGAACAGATTAATGAACCAGATGGGTTTTTGCAACAATTTTATTGACTTCAATTCCACCATGTGCTATGGTGGGATTTGAACCCAGGTCCCCAGTGCGTTACCCTGGGTCTTGTGGTTACTAGACCAGTGACAGTACTACTACACTACCACCAACCCAGATGTGACAGCTAAATAGTTGTTGCAAAATACATCAATTGCAAACATCTTTATCGGTCTAATATAATTAATCATATTGCACATAGCACCAAGCTTCACATATGAAATTATTACACTGCTATCTAGCAGGTTCAAATATCATTGATGAAAACAACAAGCTACTTGGTGAACATTGTGATGCTAGAAAGGAGAGCGATGAAAGGGCAAGTTGCAATTAAGTACTAAACAACTAGAAGTTACCAAGTAATGCAGTGTCCCATGAGTATTTTTACATTCCACCACATTTTTATTCTATTTTTAAATACATGTTGACATTACGCACAAGCTTCAGATTGGAATATTTCCTAAATAATGCCAATAAGGTGATGCAAGAACTTTGAGCTTCAACTGGACGCACATTCACAAGCTGTAAACAGTCAAAACATGTAAACAAAAACAAAAATCACAAGAGCGAGCAGGTATTAAACAAGTCGGATTCATCATTCCTGGCTCAATCATTGTGGAAATACATAGGAAGTTTATGTGACATTTTAAAAGTCAGAATTTAATGCTCACACTCAATAGAATGGCGTGACAATTTGATACGTTGATGGTCTGATGTCAGGGGTCACACAGTTAGCTTATAATCACAATGTACTTCAGCCAGAACGAATCAAATATTCAGGTGCATTGTAGTACAGGTTGGTTGAAGGACAGGATAACTTCGAAAATATTCATTATCATTTGCCAAAATTGGAACACATTGAAAAGCACAACAGTTGATTTCTCCTGAACACTACATATAAACAGAACTACAATTTTACTTAACGCTAGTTTATTTGCCCTTCCCCACATCATAATGGCATGTAGCATGATCACTGCGCAATGGGTCAAACGGGTCACAGTGGCAAAAAGGCTACTTTTTTTAAAAAGGGCTTCTTGATACATTGTGTGAAGGAGCACATCAGAAAATATGGTAGCATTTACTTCTTTAAAAAAAAATATTGGAGCAAAGCAAGAAAGTGAAACAATTATTGATTTATATTGGTCCAAATATTTCAAGATATGCAAATCTACTGAGTGCAAACATGAGAACATATAGCTTCACTTTGGCCATAAACGTCAGTGCACAACATTGAAGAGAAACATCCTGCAAATTACAATAGCAATACCATTATTGTGAGCGTATCTCCAATAGTCAATATCTGTACCAGCCCAAAGGTCCGTTATCTTTAACATATCACAGGGAGAAGCTGGTCTTAGCTGTCACTACAGCAATGCAGAATAAGGATGATGATCCAAATGGAAAGCCAAACCAGGGTCCAGCCCACTCCAGAAGGGTTATGCGATTCTCAGTCTTAGATCAAGACAATCTGTCGTGAACAAAACAGAGACTGCTGTTTCTTACAAATTGCCCCATAAATAGTGCTGGGGGTGTGCACGCAAGCATGCGCATTGGGGGAGGTGGGGTGGAAGAAAGAGGTAGAGCAAAACAGAATGTCATTTAAAATTTTTCAGAACAAAATTAAATTTTAACTCATGATAACTGCTGTATAACATATCCCGGGCTGAGATCCGAGGAGTTTTAATCCTGCAAGCCTCTTATCAAAGTCACCCATTCATTTGGCCATCCCAGAAAATAAAACTTAATGTAGGATTTACAACAAATGCAAGATGAGAGGATTCCACAAAAATAATCCATGGTCCACTGAAAACCGGGCTCTCTAATGGTCATGAGATAATTATTCAATTGATGTATTAACACTGTCCCATTTCATTATGTTTACAACTGAGGTAATCACCATAGAAATCAGGGGAATGTGATTTACACAGTCTTGGAATGGAGGTAGCGGGTTCAACATATCCAAAGGTCTGACCCATACAATGACAAGATCAGTGTGAGGGCTTTAACTTCATATCTTCAGTCATGTAAATCTACAGGTACAAAGGTGGCTTTGGGATCATACCAACACCATGAGTGAATATTCACCGATGGCATGAGGGTATTAGACCCTAACCACAATACACGTGGTGCACCTATTTTTGCTGCAACATTTACAAATGCTTTATGAAATTCAATGTCAGCAGCTTAAAACTGAACCAGATAGGCTTTCCATTTATTGATCTTCACTTTTTATTAGATCAACTCCCAAGATATCCATAGCAGCTGAAATGATCTGCTTTAAACTTTATCCAAGCCAACAGGAAATCTCACATTTCCCTCTACTCTCCACGACGTTCCCTTTAAACCCAAATGAAAAGCGAGTTGAAGCCTTAACTACAGGAGATTCCCTCATTTATACCAGACAGGGGGATACAGGAGACATGGGCCAGCAATTTTTTTAAATGGTCACTCAGGCAGAAGGGAAGAAATGGGGGAGTTTGTTCAGTAACGTAGGACAGATATTGCTAATTGACTAATGTTTTCAGGAGAACCAGAGGAAAAGAAAGGCAAAGCAAGCAAGTGTAATTGCACAGTGACCAGAACAATTCTCCTGATGCAGCATTCAAGGTGATTTTTTTTTTTTTTAATTTCCTTACATAGCAACAAGTAAATCTTACAAAAGGTGGGTATTCTTAACAATTATCGAATAACTTCCCTCAGAGTGAATTTAGAGACACTTACAAGTTAATAGCTTCTATACACAGTCCTGTTTTGTGCACTGAACATTCACCCTGCCTGATAGCGGCCACTCAAGCTTCCTACAGCTAGATCATATATTTACAGGTTACAAATCATATGGTGCTTTCAATGTTTGGAGGCCAAGAATACCTTTCAGATGGTACATTCTACTGTCCACCTATCCCTCTCTCCCTGAAGTCCAACTCTCTACCCTTTTATAACCCACATAAAATTAAATAAATAAGTCTGTAGCTAGTTACAGTTTTGGAAATTTGCTTGTGTTGTGTCGTTACAAGGAGGTATAATACTGCAATACTGTCAGATTAGTCTTAGCCTTCCCAAGACCCAATAAGTGAAGCGCTTATCTATATGAACAAAACATGCGCTTATCAAAGGAACAATTATACTACAATAAACCATTAAGTGAACATTGAGTGGGACAGAAGTTCAGTTACAATGCAATATTCACACTTCACAACTGCATTGATTAAAAGGGAAAACATCTGGTTTCAGTGCATGCAGAAAAGTAACATCAAAATCAACTGCAACATTGTATTAGGATAGAGGGCATAAATTACATGATCTATATGCACATCACAAACCACACATTCACAACACAGGCAGACAGATCGTGAAAATTAATACATGTTCAGTTTTACTCTTCGAATTTTCCTTCAAGAATGCTTTCAAAGGAGAAGGGAACAAACTTGTAACCAGAGCCAGAGTAGAATTTGTTTTGGAATTCCACCCTGTGAAAACAAAAGATGCAGGTTAAATATGTTGCAGTAGAATCATGGCTGTAAAGACAAAACATTTAGATATCAACTATTTAGATAGAGCAGAGTACTTTCTAACTGGAAAAGGTTGGGTACAGTGGATGTCCAAAGAGACTTGGGGGTTCAGGTGCATAAGTCCTTAAAATGCCAAGAACAAGTGCAAAAAGTAATCAAAAAGGCTAATTCAATGCTAGCCTTTATATCTAGGGGACTGGAATATAAAGACACAAGGGTGATGCTGCTGCAATACAAAACCGTGGTTAGACCCCACTTGGGAGTATTGGGAGCAGTTCTGGGCACCACACCTTAGGAAGGATATTTTGGCCTTGGAGGGAGTGCAACGTAGGTTTACAAAAATGATTATAGATGGATTATAGGCGTTGAGTTACGAGGAGCGATTACTCAAATTAGACCTGTTTCCCCGAGAATTTGGACGGTTAAGGGGTGATCTGATCGAAATACTCAAGATGTTAACAGGGAAAGACAGGGTAGATAAAGATAAACTATTTCCACTGGCTGGAGATTCTTAAACTAGGAGGCAGTCTAAAAATTAGGGCTGGACCATTCAGTAGAGATGTTAGGAAGAACTCGTTCACGCAAAGGGTGGCAGAGCTTTGAAACTCTCTCCCACAAACAGTCGTTGAAGCTATAGATCAGTTGTTAATTTTAAATCGGAGACAGATAGTTTTTTTGTCAAACAACAACATTATGGCAGGTGTATGGAGTTAGGTCACAGATCAGCCATGATCTCATTGAATGGCAGGACAGGCTCGAAGGGCTGAATGGTCTACTCCTGTTCCGATGTAACATATCAGCACACTTGGCCACAGTAGAACACTGCTTCAGTATTCCACTACTTTGTGCTTTTCAAATGGCATGTCATAGATGAATGATCATGATTTCAAATAGATCTGAATAGTAATGCTGTGGACCATCAAGTGCGAAAACCTAAAAGATTCATCTGAAATTCCAATTTTAACACAGAAAATAATCTATTTAGTTTGAACAGGCTGATGCCTCAGTTGAAACAGCAGCAGAATTTCAGGTGAGTGCAATAAATTGTCTGCAAAGTAATTTAAAGGCAATTGAGTTCAGACTCAGCATCTGGGATGTTGCACCATTGTCCAGTGAGATAGAAAAAAATTGTTCAAGTGCTCTCACATCCTACCCTCGACTACTCATTGGACGAGATCACAAACCAGTGCCGGCAAAGGTCGAATGGGGACCTCTGCTCACCTCTGACTTAAGAGGACCAAACTTATTCAATCATCAGTTTAGAAACAGGTTACTGGAAAACAGGTTTTCTATTTCGGTTGACAATTAAAAATCAACTGAATTAGTAACCGTGCTGAAATGGGCACTACAGGGACACACAAGACGACTCCTTGGCTCTTGCCTGGGAAAATCTGACCCATCCAGAACGTCCACTTTTCAAGATCTCTGAATCTTCATCCAAAGAGTGCCAAGCTAACACAACACGACAGAAATTATTAAACGCTCATGGCAGACAATCACACTACAATTTCAGTTGCCCTGATCGAGATTCCCAACATTGTGCCCGGCACAGCTGCAATAATGTTCTTCATTTTAAATGAGAAACAGTGTCAGAATTACATGCCGATTTGGATCAGTGTTCCTCTGGCAGGCTTGCCATGTGAATTTCGCAGAATGAGATACCTCTACCCAGCAGTTTGATTCAATTTTTACATCAGGGCTAAAATGTACCCGAGCAGCGCCAGAGTGCGGCGACTAGGGGGTTGTCACAGTGACTTTATTGCAGTGTTAATGTAAGGCTACTTGTGACAATAAAGATTATTAAAAGTAATAAAGAGGAAGGGGGGCTGAGAAAGGATGTCCTGTTTGTGCAAGCCATGTTGGTTGGGGGGGGGGGGCGGGGTTATTTTGTTTTTGTGTTTTGTTACGGTTAAATACATTGCTGTTAAAATTATAAATGCCGGAATAAAATATTTTCAACATAAAAAATAATAAAGATTATTAAAAAGATACAGATGTGACAGCCTTAATTCGATGTCAGTTTTTGTGACTCATGACGAGTTGTGTGTGCCGAGAGTCTACAGTTAAACGCGATGAATCCAGCAGGAGGATACCTTCCATAAACCAGCTGAAACACTCGTCCATGATTTTGTTATCGTCTGGACTTCATATTCCAATGCACTCCTAACCAGCCTCCCAAGTTCTCTCCAAACCAGAGACAATTCAAAACTCTGCTGCCTGCATCCCAACTCACATCAGGTCCTACTCACTCCTCGAACCTGGATGCATTGACCCACAACGGCTGCATGGTTAAGCATTGCCCCAATCTTCAAAATATCATCCTAGTTTTCAAATTCCTGTGACCTCGTCTCTTCCTATCGCAGATTTCCTTTGGCTTTACAAACCTCAAGATCTCTACACTCAGCAATTGTAGCCTCCTAAGCATTCACAGTTTAAACTGCTTCACCACTGGTAGCCATGTATTCAGCTGCACTGGCTCTCAGGTCTGCAAATCCACACCAAACCTCTACCTCTCTTTTCCTGCTTTAAAATGCTCCTTTAAACCTGCCTCTTTAACCAAGCTTTTGGACACATACGGCACAGTATCGAATCTTGTTTGGTAACGCTTGGGAAGTTATATGTAAGGCACTATATAAATGCCAGACGATGCTGTTCTTTTTCTTATCCATAACACTTCATTTTAGCACATTAAGACCTCAATTCAGTTCACATGCTAGTTTTTGAAATCCCACAAAATCTAGTTTGTCATGCAAACAGCTAACAGACGATGAATATAGAACTTTGATAGTTACAATTTTTTTTATTCATTGTTGGGATGTGGGCCTTGCTGGCTAGGCCAGCATTTATTGCCCATCCCTAATTGCCCTTGGGAAAGTGGTGGTGAGCTGCTTTCTTGAACCGCTGCAATCCATGTGGTGTAGGTAAACCCAGAGTGCTGTTAGGGAGGGAGTCCCAGGATTTTGACCCAGCGACAGTGAAGGAACGGCGATATATTTCCAAGTCATGATGGTGAGTAGCTTGGAGAGGAATTTATAAGTGGTGGTTCTCATGTATCTGCTGAACCGGTTGTTCAGGATGTTAGCAGTCATGGGTTTGGGAGGTGCTGTCTAAGTGCACCTCGTCGATGGTATGCACTGCTGCCACTGTGCGACAGTGGTGGAGAGGCTGAATGTTTGTGGGCATGGCCTGCCATAGTTTTTATGTGGCTAACTCAGTTACTGCTAAATGGTAACCCCACCAGGATGCTGATAGTGGGGGATTAAGCAATGGTAATGCCACTGAATGTTAAGGGACGATGGTTAGATTCTCTCCTGTTGGAGATGGCCATCGCCCAGCACTTGCATGACAAATGTTACTTGTCACTCAGGTTTAGAGAGAGCTGGAGGATGCTGAATTCCAAAACGAGGGGGCAAAACAGGAGCAGAGGTAGAAATGGATAGATCATTGATGAAAAGTCACTCAGTGCAGAAGCAGAGGAAGCATAGAATAGATAATATTGTAGTAAAAAACTCAATTTGGGGACTTTGACAACAATAGACAACCTGCACTTTAAAAGGAAAGGGAGGAGGGGCAGAACTGTAGCTAAGCTACAGAAATACATCAATGAAGTAGAAAGAACCAAGTTGCACCTACACAACTGTACTCCCTATACACATGACTGTGTGGCAAGATTCAACTCCTCTCTATAAGTTTGCGGATGATACGACTGTGGTGGGCCGAATCTCAAAACAACAACGAATCAGACTGCAGAAGAGAGATAAATCACTTGGTTGCAACCTCTTTCTAAATATCGGAAAGACCAAGGAACTGATCATCGACTTCAGGAAGCGTAGCACAACACACACTCCCGTCTGCATCAATGGCTCCGAAGTGGAGATGGTCGATAGCTTTAAGTTCCTGGGGGTCACCATCACCAACAGTCTGTCCTGGTCCACTCATGTTGATGAAACAGTCAAGAAAGCCCAACATCGTCTCTACTTCCTACGGAAGCTAAAGAAATTTGGCATGTCTGCATCGACTCTCACAAACTTCTACAGATGTGCGATAGAGAGCATCCTATCCGACTGCATCACAGCATGGTATGGCAACTGCTCGGTCCAAGATCGCAAGAAACTGTAGAGTGTGGTGAACTCAGCCCAGCATATCACACAAGCTTGCCACTCCCACATTGATTCTGTATACAACTCCCGCTGCCTCAGGAAGGCAGACAGCATTATCAGCGATCCTCCTACCCAGGCATCGTCTTCTTCCAGACCCCTCTATCAGGCAGAAGGTACAGAAGTCTGAAGGCCCCCACATCCAGACATAGGAACAGCTTCTTCCCCACAGCTACAAAACTCCTCAACGACTCCCCCTCGGACTGATCTGTTCCCTGTAAGAAAACTATTCACGACGCCCTGTGCTGCTCTTGCTCATGTATTTGCTTTGTTTGGCCCCTTGTTCTGCACTGTAACCAATCACTGTTTGTCGATGTACCATTTGTCAATGTTTCTGTTAATTATTCTTGTCTACTATGTACGTACTGTGTACATTCCCTCGGCCGCAGAAAAATACTTTTCACTGTACTTTGGTACATGTGACAATAAATCAAAATCAATCAATCAACCGCAAGTGATATGTGCCACAAAGAACATTTCTTCTTCAGGTGAGTGGGCAGCACAGTGGTTAGCACTGCTGCTGCACAGCGCCAGGGACCTGGGTTCAATTCAGGCCTTGGGTGACTGTGCGGTGTTTGTACATTCTCCATGTCTGCGTGGATTTCTTCCAGGTGCTCCGGTTTCCTCCTACAGCCCAAGTGTGCAGGGTAGGTGGGGTTGCGGGGATAGGTCGGGTGAGTGGGTCTCGGTGGGTGCTCTTTCAGAGGGTTGGTGCAGACTCGATGGTCCAAATGACCTCCTTCTGCACTGTTGGGATTCTATGTATCGATGACACAAAAAGCTGAGAAAACTCATCTTTGACACAAAGGTAGATTAACCTAGAATACATTCCCAGACCAGTTATTTAGTTCAGGTTAATGTTATACAAATCAATTTAATCTTTTCATCTTCCTAGACAAACACAGCAAGAATGAGTATTCATTAGTTAATAAACATTTCCGTTTAGTCACTGCAGGACAAAAAGAATCCCTACAGACCTTTGTGGGATTGCAGTTCACCATGGCAGGTCAGAGCTGCCACTAAAATCTGCTTTGGGTTCATTTACACCACAAGCAAGGAAACTGCAATATCCAGTCACTGGAATTTCTACAAAATTTTAGGAACAGGTTTAATCTCGGTTAGCATTTATTCCTGAACAGCGTTCTCAAAGAAAGAATTGAGCTCACAGGTTCGACATATCAAATGGAGGATGTGCTTTGGCATTCACAGTAGGCCAAACTCTTAAAGATTAAGTAGAAAATAATAGTTCTGTCTTCCTAGCGCTGTTAAAGCCGGAAGTTAAGAGATGTTCTGCAGAGAGAGCAAACAGGTCTAAAGTTTAAAAATAAATCTCCCCCCCCCCATAAAAGCATTTACACATGACTAAAACACTATTTTTAGCACAGTAGCCTGGTGGTTAGCACAATTGCTTCACAGCTCCAGGGTCCCAGGTTGTATTCCCGGCTTGGTTCACTGTGTGTGCGGAGTCTGCACGTTCTCCCCGTGTGTGTGCATGGGTTTCCTCCGGGTGCTCCGGTTTCCTCCCGCAGTCCAAAGATGTGCGGGTTAGGTGGATTGGTCATGCTAAATTGCCCTTAGTGTCCAAAATTGCACTTGGTGTTGGGTCGGGTTACTGGGATAGGGTGGGGATGGGCTTGGGTAGGGTGCTCTTTCAAAGAGCCGGTGCAGACTCGATGGGTCGAATGGCCTCCTTCTGCACTGTAAATGCTACGATTCTTTTGATGATTGATTTAGATTGCTCATTAATTCTGCTTCATCATTCACTGCTTACAAAGAAGACATTTTCAACATAAGTGAATGAAGATGATTTGCGAATTGCCTGATAATGCATCATGGTACAGTAGGTGGCACCATAGGATAACAAAATGTTCTTTGACTTGGGTTCAAGTACAGCAATGAACAATAGAGTGAAAATTGCTTTTCCGGCAACTGAGAGGGCAATCAGTGAAACGGGTATAAATCTCTCCCAAATCAATTCCTAGTTGGTTGCACTCGCAGTGAAAAGTTGCCCATAATTTAACAAGAGCTGATACTAGTCAGTCTCACAACAGACAGTGGCAGATACCTTTCTTCTAAAGGCAAGAGTAAAGTACAGTATCGGGTAGAGAAGAACATGCAGCCTGAATCCACTTCCAAATTTACTATCCTAACTCGATAGTGCTAGACACTGGTGCTAAAAGTGGAAATTTCCTTTCCTTTTTTTTTAGAAAATATTTTACTGAAGCATTTGTAATTTTCATAATTTAACATGTTGATATTTCTAAAACAACCGCGCGGGTCGGCGCACAAAATACCCCCTAAAATAACAAATAAACCACGTACCCCACTTCTCCTGCCCTATTCCCAATTACCCGTATACTAAGTTCCCTGTCCTTATTTAACATGACCATGCCTCCTGTTTTCATCCCCCCCCCACCCAACCTTTTTCCCTTTCCCCCCTTACTGCTGATGTTCAGTTTTTGTTAAGGAAATCGATGAATGGCTGCCAACTTCGGGCAAATCCCTGGACTGATCCTCTCAAGAGCAAACTTGATTTTCTCCAGACTGAGAAAACCTCCCATATCGCTGACCCACACTCCTGATTACAGGGGCTCAGAGTCCCTCCATCTCAGCAAGATCCGTCTCCGGGCCACCAGGGAGGAGAAGGCCAGGATATCGGCCTCCCTCCCCCCCCCCCCCCCCCTTTGCCCCCGGATCCTCCGACACCCCAAATATTGCTAATTCTGGACTCGGAGTTACCCTACCTTCCAGGACTTCCGATGTAACATCTGCAAATCCCTGCCAGAATTCTCTCAGTTTCGGACATGCCCAAAACATATGAACATGGTTGGCCGGGCTACCCCCACACTGTTCACATCTGTCCTCCACCTCCTCGAAGAACCTACTCATCCGGGCTACCATGTGGGCCCTGTGGATTACCTTGAACTAAATCAAGCTGAGTCTAGCACAGGACGTGGATGCATTTACCCGTTTCAAGGCTTTTCCCCACAGTTCAGTTTCCAGCTCCCCTCCTAGCTCCTCTTCACGTCTCTGATAGGGGCCCCTTCCCACTCTAACGATTCCCTGTATATCTCCGAAACCTTCCCACCTCCAACCGCTGTTTTTGACAGCACTTTATCCTATAGTCCCCTCAGGGGCAGGCGAGGAAAGCTTGGGACCTGTCTCCGTACAAAGTCCCACACTTGAAGGTACCGAAACCCGTTCCCACCCGACAAAGCAAACTCCTCCTCTAAAGTCTCCAAGGTCAGAATGCCCTCCTGGATGAATAGATCCCCAAACCTCTGAATCACTGCCCGCTGTCATATCTTCAAGCCCCCATCCAGCCCCCCTGGGACAAACCAGTGATTGTCACAAATCGGTGATCACACTGACGCCCCCTCCAGTCTCATATGCTGCCTCCATCGCCCCCACGCCCTCAGAGCTGCCACCACCATAGGATTTGTGGAATACCGAGCCGGCGAGAACAGCAGGGGCGCTGTCAGTAAAGCCTCCAGACTCGTACCGTTGCAGGACGCTGCCTCCATCCGCTCCCAGACCAACCCCTCCCCCACTACCTGACCATCGATATGTTGACAGCCCAGAAATAGTTAATAAAGCTCGGGAGAGCCAAGCTCCCTTCCCCGCGGGCCCGTTCCAGGAGTGCCCTCTTTACTCTCGGGGTTTTACCCGACCATATACATCTCGATATCGCCACATACATACTTCTGAAAAAATCCTTTGGGACATATATCAGGAGACATTGAAAAAAGAAAAGCAGTCTCAGAAGGACAGTCATCTTCACCGTCTAAACCCTCCCCACCAGCGTCAGTGGGAGCATGTCCCATCTACAAAAATCCCTTCTCATTTGATCCACTGCTTTGCCCAAATCTAGCTCACAAAGCTGCCCCCAATCCTTAGCCACTTGAATCCCCAAATACCTAAAACACCTTCCAACCACTTTAAAAGGTAGCTCCTTCAGTCTCCTTTCCTGCCCCCATGCATGGATCACGAACATCTCTCTCTTTCTCATATTTAGGGCAGCACGGTAGCATTGTGGATAGCACAATTGCTTCACAGCTCCAGGGTCCCAGGTTCGATTCCAGCTTGGGTCACTGTCTGTGTGGAGTCTGCACATCCTCCCAGTGTGTGCGTGGGTTTAGTCCGGGTGCTCCGGTTTCCTCCCACAGTCCAAAGATGTGCAGGTTAGGTGGATTGGCCATGATAAATTGCCCTTGGTGTCCAAAATTGCCCTTAGTGTTGGGTGTGGTTACTGGGTTATGGGAATATGGTGGATGTGTGGACCTTGGGTAGGGTGCTCTTTCCAAGAGCTGGTGCAGGCTCGATGGGCCGAATGGCCTCCTTCTGCACTGTAAATTCTATGCAATTAACTTATGGCCTGAAAAATCGCCCAAATTCTCTTAATACCTCCATGATTTCGGTCATCCCCCCCACCGGGTCCGTGACATAAAGCAGCAAATCGTCTGCATAGAGAGAGACTCTGTGTTCCAACCCTCAAACCCCTTCCCCCCCCCCCCCCCCCCCCCCACCACTATACCCCGCCAGGTATTCGCTGCTCTAAGAGCCATTGCTAAGGGTTCTATGGCCATGGCAAACAGTAATGGGGAGAGCGGGCATCCCTGCCTTGCCCCCCGACAAAGACAAGTATTCTGACCGAACTCGGTTAGTTCTTACATTTGCCACTGGGGCCTAGTACAATTGCCAGACCCACTCCACAGATCCCTGTCCAAACCCAAACCTGCCTAATATATCCCATAGATACTTCCACTCTACCCGGTCGAAAGCCTTCTCCGTATCCATGGCAACTACCACCTCAGCCTCATGCCCCTCCGCTGGCATCATACTTACATGAAGAAACCGTCTAATGTTGGATGTCAGGTGCCTGCCCTTTACAAATCCCAATTACCTCCGGGACACAATCCTCTATTCGAGTGGCCAGGATCTTTGTCAATAATTTGGCATCTACATTCAAGAGGGAGGTTGGCCTGTACGATCCCCAGCTCTCCGGATCCTTGACACGCTTCAGGATGAGAGGTTATCTTTACTGTCACAAATGTGAGGTTATCCATTTTGGTAGGAATAATAGCAAAAGGGATTATTATTTAAATGATAAAATATTTAAACATGCCGCTGTGCAGAGAGACCTGGGTGTGCTAGTGCACGAGTCGCAAAACGTTGGTTTACAGGTGCAACAGGTGATTAAGGCGGCAAATGGAATTTTGTCCTTCATTGCTAGAGGGATGGAGTTTAAGATTAGGGAGGTTATGCTGCAATTGTATAAGGTGTTAGTGAGGCCACACCTGGAGTATTGTGTTCAGTTTTGGTCTCCTTACTTGAGAAAGGACGTACTGGCGCAGAGGAGATTCACTAGGTTAATCCCAGAGCTGAAGGGGTTGGATTAAGAGGGGAGGTTGAGTAGACTGGGACTGTACCCGTTGGAATTTAGAAGGATTTGGGGGATCTTATTGAAACGTATAAAATTATGAAGGGAATAGATAGGATAGATGCAGGCAGGTTGTTTCCACTGGCGGGTGAAAGCAGAACTAGGGGGCATAGCCTCAAAATAAGGGGAAGTACATTTAGGACTGAGTTTAGGAGGAACTTCTTCACCCAAAGGGTTGTGAATCTATGGAATTCCTTGCCCAGTGAAGCAGTTGAGGCTCCTTCATAGAATGTTTTTAAGATAAAGATAGATAGTTTTTTGAAGAATAAAGGGATTAAGGGTTATGGTGTTTGGGCCGGAAAGTGGAGCCGAGTCCAAAAAAGATCAGCCATAATCTCACTGAATGGCGGAGCAGGCTCGAGGGGCCTGAGGCCTACTCCTGCTCCTAGTTCTTATGAGAGAAATTGATGCCTGTGATAACGTTGGGGGGAGTTCTCCCAGCTCCTTGGACTCGTTAACAGCCTTAACCAGGAGCAGCCCCAGTAACCCAGAGAACTTCTTATAAAATTCCACTGGGAATCCATCAGGACTCGGGGCTTTATCCGATTGCATTGCCCCCAGTGCATCGATCACCTCCCCAAGGCCAATTGGCCCCCCACCCGGGCCTCCATCAGCTCGTCATTTACCTACGGGAACTCTAGCCTCCCCAGGAATTGATTCATGCCCTCCTCCCCAACCGGGGGTTCTGACTCGTATAGCTGGCTGTAAAATTCCTGGAAAACCTCATTCACCGCCCCCGGGTCCGTCACCGTCTTCCCCCTCATATCCTTTATTTTCCCTTTCTCTCGCCGCCTCCTGTTTCCTCAGCTGATGTGCCAGCATCCTGCTAGCTTTCTCCCCATGTTCACATATTGCCCCTTTTACCCTCCTCAGCTGACCCTCCGCCTTACCTGTGGAAAGGAGCCCAAACTCCATTTGAAATCTCTGACGCTCCTTCAGGAGCTCCTCATTTGGAGACTCCGAATATCTCCTGTCCACCTTTAAGATTTCTCCTATCAACCTGTCCACCTTCAACCGCTCAGTTTTACCCCGGTGGACTCAAATCGAACTACATTCCCCTCTAATAGCTGCTTTCAGTGCCTCCCAGACCACCCCAGCCGCAGTCTTTCCCATGTCATTGATCTTTATGTACCCTTGAATGGCCTCTCTCACAGATCTCCTCATCCACTAACAGCCCTGTATCTAGTCTCCACTGTGGGTGCTGGGACATTCCCGTGTCTGCCCATAGGTCTATCCAGTGTGATGCAAGATCTGAGACCACAATTGCGGAGTACTCAGTGTCCTCAAGCCCTGCTAACAGTATTTTATCTAACACAAAGAAATCTATCCTGGAGTACGCCTTAAGTACATGGGAGTAGAATGAATATTCCCTGCTCCTTGGTCTCTCAAATCTCCACGGATCTACCTCTCCCATGCGCTCCATGAACTCCCACAGTTCCTTTGCCATTGCGGATAGTTTCCCCGACCTAGCACTCGTCCGGTCCAGCCTCGGGTCCAGGACCGTATTAAAGTCACCCCCCCATGATCAGCCGCTGCGAGTCAAGGAAGGTCTGGGATCTTCCCCAGCACCTTCCTGATAAACGCGACATTATCCCAGTTTAGGGCATATATATTCACCAGCACCACTGCCATTCCCTCTAGCTTCCCACTAACCATAATAAATCTGCCTCCCGGGTCTGCTTCTATCCTCCCCACCTCGAATGTCACCCTTTTGTTAATCAGGATAGCCACCCCCCCTTGTTTTAAAGTCCAGTCCTGAATGAAACACTTGCCCGACCCATCCCTTCTTTAATCTAATTTGGTCTCCCAGCTTCAAATGTGTCTCCTGTAACATGGCCACATCCGCTTTGAAATGTCTCAGGTGGCGAACACACGAGCTCTCTTAACTGGACCGTTTAGTCCACGAACATTCCATGTAACCAGTCTGGTTTGGGGGAGGGTGGGGGGCTCTTGCCCCCCTCCCCTGTAGGTCAACCATGACCTTTCCTAGGCCAGCTCCTAGCCCGTGTTCCACACCTCACTTGATCCACCCCTCGGCGGCGACCGCCATCTGATCTCCATCTCCAGTCTCCTAACTGTCCCTTACACGTCAGTAGTAACCCCCCTCCCGTCCCCCCCGCCCCCACTTAGTCTTTCCTCTACCCCTACTTTGCTCCCATGAACTAGCTGTCCAGCTAGCTCAGCATCTCTCACCCTCTCGTCAAAAAACCTGCCGTCTGCCAGATTCTATCACACCTAAAAATAACACAAGCACTCAGCACAGTAACAACAATCCCAAAAAGCAAACAAACCATCCCCCACCGTGCAGGCAACGAGGCCAACCCCTCCCCCTTTAACGGATTCTTATCAGTCCCATCACCTTCAAACAGAATCAAACACAAAAGAAGCTTCAAGCAGCTTAAGCAAAATTATGCATGCAAGAATCAACCATCTTTCTTACAGAAAAGAAAACACCCCGTCGCAATTTAAAAGTTCTTTCCTCTGCAATCCAATACATAAAGCAATAAATCAAGATCAAATTACACGAGAAAAAAAAACCTTTTCTTCCCGAACATCGCAACTTAACTCACAGAATTAAGAGGCTGAAATTTTAAACAAGACAAAACAAAACAGAACTATTTTTCTCTCCTCCCACCCCCCCCCCCCCCAACTTTATCCCTTCCCCCAAACTCAATCCACCACAGTTACAATTTAAAAGTCCTTGAGCCAGATTATAGTCTTTCATAAAAGTAGCCACCCCATCTGGAGAGTTGAAGTACAGCTCCCAAAGAAGCGCCGGATTTAGCAGTCCAAATTTAATGCTATTCTCCCCCCCCCCCCACGCCGGGGGAGGGGGGAGAAGAGAGAGAATCACCGGGCGCCGCGCGAATCACGCCACACAGCCCCGACCCCCGCACGCGATTCTCCCACCCACCGGAAACCAGCGGCGCGCAATTCGCAACGGGCCACTCGGAGAACAGGCGAGCAGCGATTCTCCAGCCCGGGTGGGCAGAGCGGCCGCTACGACATGACAGGTTCCCGCTGGCACCGTCCACCCCTGGTTGCTGCCGGCGGGAACTCTGTGGGAACGCTGGGGGGGGGGGGGCCTGTGGGGGAGGGAGGGGGCTGCTTCACCGGGGTGGCCTCCGATGGGGTCTGGCACGCGATTGGGGCCCACCAATCGGCGGACCGTTCCCCCCCCCCCACGCCTACCTCCTTCTGCGCGCGGCCCCAGAACACCGGTGCCATGTTGGTGAGGGGCTGGCGTGCGTAAGACGTTCCCCACGCATGCACAGGATGGCGCGGCCCAACTGCGCATGCGCAGGATTGGGCTAACCCAACTGCGCATGCGCGGGTTGGCGCGGCGCCCATTTGGCACCGCGTAAGGATGCTGGAGCGGGGTGAACCGCTCCAGCGCCGTGCTGGCTCCATGTGGGGGCCAGAATAGGTCGTGTCCGGGCCCTGTTCGCGCCGTCGTGAAACGCCGCGAACAATTGGCCTCCATATCGGAGAATGGCCCCCAATGACTTTCGCAAACAGGGCCGCGTAACTTTGTTGAAACTTGCTCTCCTCTTTGCGAGTTCTGGTCCCCAGTCTTGGTACACCCGGATCTCTGATTCTTCCCACGTGTACCATTTCGTCTGCCTGGCCCACTTCATGATACACTCGTTGTCGAGGAATCGATGTAGCCTCACCACCATGGCTCTCGGGGGCTCACGACCCTGGGGCTTACGTATGCGCCCGGTCCACCTCCAGGTGCTTGTCAAACATATCGGCCCCGACCACCTCATGCAACATCTTCCCCACATACGCTTCCGCATCTGATCCCTCCTTTCCTTCTGGCAGCCGGACGATTCGGATATTTTGCCTGTGAGACCGGTTCTCCAAATCTTGCTGTCCTGTAGTATGCTAATTTCCAAAGCCTTTGCAGTGGACTCCTCCTCTCGTTCAGTCGCCAGCTCCTGCAACGTTTGGATCTCCTGTCCCTGGGTTGTCATTTTCTCCTCCACCCGGTCAACCACCTCCTTAATCGAGACTATCGCCTGGGTTATGTCTTCTGCTCACTCCTTGTGATGCCGGGCGAACTTCTCATCCAGGTACTAGGCCCATTGCTCCATCGACCAGTGAGTTGGCGTGGACACGCTTTGTCTCGTTACCATTGAGCTTGATGACCTCTGAGCCTTGCTTTCACTCATCTTTTGATTTCTTCTTTTTCGACTCTTATTTGGACACGATTCCATAAATTGAGGGTCACCTCCTTTTCCTCTCCCTTCGATCAATTTATGTTGAGAAATTTCCTAAAAAATCCGGCTTAAATACCATTAAAAAAAACACTAAGGGTGAGAACTGCTGAATGTGCGACATTTTATTCCATGGCCCCCACTGGAAGTCGAAATTTCCTCTTCACAAACAGCCCTCAAATTGATCAGCATTAAAAAGTTTATAAAGACGGATTTGTAAGTTTAGAAGCATTTATTTTAAAATTGCTTATCAGTGGTCACATGGAAAGAAACAATAGAGTTTGTCAAATTAAGGACCACTTTAACATGAAGAAAAGTGATTGTGTGTTTATGTACTACTGCAATCAGTAGACATACACACACCCACACACGGTGACAACTTTGCTGCTAAATGACAAAATTCAGTCGAGACCAAATACCTGCCCATAAGAAACAGGAGTGAACTTTCACAATGATCATGCACAGAGTACTTGCCAAGAGAACAGTGTGGGGCAGCACGGTGGCACAGTGGTTAGCATTGCTGCCAGCGGCGCTGAGGACCCGGGTTCGAATCCCGGCCCTGGGTCACTGTCCGTGTGGGGTTTGTACATTCTCCAAGTGTCTGCGTGGGTTTCACCCCCACAACCCAAAAGATGTGCAGGATAGGTGGATTGGCCATGCTAAATTGCCCCTTAATTGGAAAAAATAATTGGGTACTCTAAATTTATTTTTAAAAAGAGGACAGTGCGGTTGTTTTAGAACGTTAGAACAATAACTGTAATTTTATCCTCCAGATTAGTTCACCAAACTATTTTGGTTACAAGAAAATTGTCTCGATCAAATGAGTGCGGCTCCTGCAATAATTCAACACCATTTAGTCTATTTGCTAAGATCTAATTTCTCCATTTCTGATTTACGATTAATTTATTTGCAAACATCCGAGTACTTTGAAATCAGGTGTCCAAAATGTCATGCTTTGAATTTTCACAAAAACAAAATGGTACAATGTTACACCCAAGAAAGGCTCATCGGTGTTGGAACTTTGTGCTGTTTCAACAAAAATAAAATCTGTTTACAGATATCAAATTTCTTCTTTTATAGAAGCTGTATTGCTCTAGATGGAGATGAAGTATGCCAATGCTCTTTGGATTACTGGAAGCTTTGTAGACAGCCAGCTGTTCCAATAACATCCCCCACACACTCCTATCAGCAGAATATGATAAAATTAGTTTGACAGCCAAAGCACGTGCGTGGGTGCAGAGCACAATAAAGACCATGAGGCAGGTCTGTTTCCAAGATACAGGGTCAATTCCTTCCAACTGCCCGCACCCACAAGTTCACACCCATACTTTTATTCAAAAGGATTGCTTTGACCCAAATGTATTCTTTAATGAGGCACGGTAGCACAGTGGTTAGTACTGTTGCTTCACAGCGCCAGGGACCTGGGTTTGATTCCCGGCTTGGGTCACTGTCTGTGCGGAGTCTGCACATTCGGGGTCTGCACGTTAATTCAGTTTCTCTCTCCACGGAAGATGCCAAACCTGCTGAGTTTTTCCAACATTTTCTGTTTTTATTTCAGATTTTCAGCATCCACGGTATTTTGTTTTTACATTATTACATCTATAAGGATCCTTCAAAGTGCTTTACAGCCAATGAACGTTTTCAAAATGGAGCTGTTATGTAGGTAAACATATCAGTCAATTTGCATAGAACTAGAAATGAATGAATGGATGGATCCAGCCAATTTGTTTTTGGTAGTGATCAAGAATGTTAGCCAGAACACCGACTTGTTCGTAAACAGTACCTCCCACGCTGCACGTCAACTTGACAGGTCATATTGTTGGCACATCTAACAACATTTGGCATTGCATGGAAACACAATTCTAGATTCTGTGCTCAAGTCCTGGAGTCACCAGAAACCCTTGATTGACAGAATAAAGGGGAAATATGAGCCTATTAAAAGGCAGCCAACATCAATATGGATGTAAATAATGTTTAGGCTTCAGTGAATACTCTGTACGTTTTCACAGTGGAGCAAGAAAACAAAACACCAGTAATAGAAGAGAATCCAAGATAAGTCAAGGGGAGAAACTTAGTGGATTTAATTGAAGGAAAAAAATTGGCTACAGGAAACAACTTACGATTGAAACCTTCCTGGTCATGGTTTCTATCCCAGTGTATCAAAATAAACAGGTACAGTAGAATCATTTTTACTGAACTTTTATAAACATATAAATCTAAATCCTGAAAGGTATTTTAGGACGATTCACCAGAGTACAGTGCAAAAGACCACCTATTAACAGCTCATTATAAAAGACAAAAATTTAAACAGAAAATGAAAGTCTGCCGTCCTGTCACCTATGAAATCATGTTGCAGAAAAACAAATAGGAAACATTGGATTCAGTTAAATTTCACATGCAAGTGCAATATTAATTTGATCAGGCCTCAGTTGTATCAGTCAACAACAGTAATGGGCAAACTAAGCTAGTGAGTGGGCCGCATGAGTGGCCCACTTTCATTTCAGGGGGCCGCAAGATTAAAATCGGACTTGTTCACTAGCCATGAATAAGATTAAATACATTTAATGCACGCTGGATATTTCACAATAAGTTACAAAAATTGCATAATCATTTTTATATTAATAGAACTACCAACTTCAAATGGTAAAAAAAAACACATTTTTACGCTTTGGACGCAGCAGGAGCACACAGCTCTTCCAGTCAATGTGTGAGCAATCAGCACGCACCTAGTTGCCCCCAGGCCGCAGGTTGCCGACCACAGGCCTACAAGATTAGTGTTGAATGCAGAAGTCAAAAGAGAATTGGAGTATCAAAAGGAATTCCACGTAGTCTGCAACAAAATGCTGAATCAAATAGCTTGTTGCAGCCAAAGGTTTCTGCACAGCACAGAATTAAGCGAGTCAATGAGATAGTATATCAGCAGACTGTAAAGAAATCCTCAAGTAGATGGCCGTGTTAATATACCTGACAGCTCAGGACAGATGTATTCACTGATTTAAATAAAATGTGTACAAGATACCAGGCAGCACCCAGATCATGTCACTTAGCGTTATAGAAGAATGGCGTTCGAATTCTTAAAACGGTTCAGGTAACACGCCACCAAAACATTGTAATGTTTCTATTCCTTGCTCAGAATGGATACTGCTGATAGTTGGTACGAGAGAGAACATTCTCATAGATCCTGAGCTGCTTCAAGTAAATTGGTTCTGAGGAGCTGAGCAGACAAGACACAATCCAAGCATATGGGAACAGCCAAGCTGACTTCAGGTTGTTTATTAGTGGTATAACCTATTGCCGTGCAGTATTACTCCAATTTAATAATACTGATACAAAGCAACAGGGCAGTTGAGATGTTGAAATACTATCAACAGGAGATTGTCACGGGTCCTGAAAATATGTACTTTAGATATCTTCCAGCAAGATCCATTATGATCGACTACATTTAAAACATATGAATTTAGCTTCTAATATCAGGTCTGTTCCTAGAGTTTACAGTGCAGAAAACGGCCATTTGGCTCATTGAGTCAACAACGGCCCATGAAAGAGCAACCTACCCAAGCCATCATCACCTCCACCCTATAACCCAGAAATCCCACCTAACTTTTTGGACACGACGGGCATTTCTTTAGCGTGACCAATCCACCTAACCTGCACATCTTTGGACTGTGGGAGGAAACCCACGCAGACACGCAGAGAGCATGCAGACGCCACTAGACAGTGACCAAAGCCGGAATCGAACCCCGGTCCCTGTGGATTAATTTTTGCGATATGCTATTCGACGCTGCTGAAAGGTACCAGTTTTCACTGACTAGTTGGCTTTAGAGGGTAGAGTGCTCAGCAGCCAGAACATGACATCACATTGCATTAAAGTAGCACTAATTACAGCTTCTTTTACATTTGTTACTTTGAATGGAATTGTTTAATTTACACCAGGTTTTAAAATGCATTTGCACTGGTTATTTAAATAAGTAAAGTCACCATAGTCCCAGATGACCATAGGTTGCTTTCTCCTTTGAGGGGGAGAGCTGACTGGTGGTGTTTTTACCTGGGGGTCACCATAACTCAGGCGAGGGGCAAGGTCGAGAAGGCGGGGGGGGGGGGGGGGGGGGGGGGGGGGGGCCTTCATTAAAAACCTCAAGTTGGTATGGGAATTAAACCGCGCTGCTGGCCTCGCTCAGCATCACAAACCAGCTTTCTAGCCAACTGAGCTAAACCGGCTTATTATTTAAATAACCGGCTCTTAAAACTGGAAAAAAAGGCTAACAAAACACTTTTGCTGGAAATGTGTCACGTTAAGTTACAGAAGCAATCAGAATGGCCTGGATTTTGCAGTAGCAATGGTGATGAAACCATGTCCACGTCAGCTGTGATTACTCCTCAGAGGTTGGTGTCAGTTTCAGGAGTCTGCACAAGTGCAGTTAAACATGGAAATCCAGACGTTGCTGTCAACGAGTGATTTCACACCTCCTCAGTGTGCTGTCAAGTTTCCCCCTACTCTGCAATCAAGTAGAAATCACTGAACAGAAGAGAATTACACATGGATAGTCGTGCTGTGAAAATTATTGAGAAACTGCACCTATGAACGAGGAGCAACTGGGTTTCTAACAGCATAAAAGTTCCTAATTACTGAACAGCCTCAGTAGCTCCAAAGTTAATTTCCCTATTGCAGAACGCTAAATTCCTTCATTGAGTTATGAATTCTGAAAATGATAATTCTTTTTATTGCTTCCTTTGGTCAGCAACATCAACTGCCATTGCTTCATTAGTGACTGCGAATTCTGGACCAGTGTTCCTAGTTTATGTGCAAACCCATTTTCTTTATTTTTCCAGTGCATGTTCCGATTTGGTCCAATCTCAAAGACTTCTCTGCAATTGGATAACCACCACTGCACAGACTGATCTTCTGCAGCGCATTATTCAGAGAGTAGTACAAAGAGAATATTCACACATTGCACTGAAAATTAACTGCACAATGCTGCGCTGCCAATTTACCAGTTTTAGCTCCCCTTGTTAATAGTTTCCAGTCATGATTTTTCTTCCTTATCCAAATTTCCGTCTCCAAACCCAACCTTGCGTTATGGAAGGAAGAGTGGAAAGCATCCCCAATGGCTCATCAGGGAACACAAGTGTCGGTTTAGCTCATTTTAAGCCATATCTCAATTTGGAATGTTGCTACCAGTATTTTACAGACAATCATTGCCTTTACATAAAATTACACAGATGGCTCAGTTGGTAGCAGTCATGGCTGAGTCATCAGGCTCCAGGATCCCCACTCCAGGATATGGGCATAAAGATTGACACTCTTAGTGCAGTACTCGTCAGAGGAGACCTCTTTCAGAAGAGACGTTAGAACATACAATACAGAAGGAGGCCATTTGGCCCATCGAGTCTGCACCGACCCACTTAAGCCCTCACTTCCACCCTATTCCCGTAACCCAATAACCCCACCTCACCTTTTTGGTCACTAAGGGCAATTTATCATGGCCAATCCACCTAACCTGCACATCTTTGGACTGTGGGAGGAAACGAGAGCACCCGGAGGAAACCCACGTAGACAAGGGGACAACGTGCAGACTCCGCACAGACAGTGAACCCGCGGGGAATCGAACCTGGGACCCTGGCGCTGTGAACCCACAGTGCTATCCACTTGTGCTACCGTGCTGCCCAAGGCTCTGTCTGCCTTCTCAGGTAGACGTAAAAGAGCCATGGCACTATTTTGAAGGGGAACAGGGGTGTTAACCCCGATGCCCTGACTAATAATATTTCAGTTGACAATACAAAACCATCCATGCACCACGCAACCCTCCTCCCATCCTTCCTTAGCTAGCTATCAGCATAACCCTATTTCCTCCTCCTTCATCGGTTTATCAAACTTCCCTTAAACACATCTAGACTATTCCCCTGAACTACTCCCTGTGGTAGCAAGTTCCACATTCTCACACTCTCTCTGGGTAAAGATATTTCTTCTGAACTTCCTATTTGATTTCTTGGCAACCATTTTATTGTGGCACAATTCAATTTAGCTCTCTCAAAACCTTTCTATTTAGGTCACTCCAACAGCCTTCCCCATGGAAGGGAAGAGGCTGAAACCTTTTTATCTTTGACTTAAATGTCACACATCTCAGGAAATGTTTCAATATTCTAATATTAAGGTTCAATACAATTATTGAGTGAAATTCAAGATCGTAAAGTACACTCGCTAGCTGCACCTAAAGCTGTTAAGCACAATGCACTCTCTCATACATTATAGAAGTTTGAGGAAGGAAAATTCTGCAAACACAAGTCAGTTGCCTTTCCACAGTCAAGTAGATAAATTCAGAGATCCAACATTATGCTTTACTTAAACATCTTTTTTGACATTTTACTAGGTTAAAGGTGCGATATGGATGCAAGTGGTTGCTCAGATCCCAGAAGCAACTGGAGTAAATAAAAAACTAATTTCATCTTGAAAACACCCCAAATTCCGCAATTGTACGATTCATTATTTGTAAGGGAGATTGGTCAATAAGCAAGTATAATTGGCAAGTTTAGAAATTAAGCCTGCAAATAAAAAGCTGTTTTGAAGGTTTCCTATTTGACTGTAAGAGACTATGTTAACTGCTAACTTATGGTGAAGTAGAAGAACTGGCCAAGACAAAGCATAATCAACTCCAGGCTGAAGGAATCAGTTAAATTGACGGGAGTTTATTTTGTGGGACTTTACATTGTAGAAAATGTATTAACTTCACACAAACAGTAAGGAAGAAAGTATTCTTTGCAAAATTACTTTGGTTACATTGTTAAATGTTAAACCAGGGATTACAAAGAAGAGTGATTGAAATGTGATTATTTGCATGTGGATATTTACAATTAAAAACATGAAACGGTCCAAGATAAATGAGAGTGAAATTAGCTTTGTGCCGATTTGTCACCAGTAATAGTAAGTTCATTATTGCTGAAAACACAGGTAGTCATGAGATGGTTTACTTTCATAAATTAAAAGGCAGGAGGGTCTGGCAGCATCTGTGGAGAGAAACAGAGTTAACATCTCAAATCCGGATGACTCTTCTTCAGAGAAAAGTCATATGGGCTTGAAACATCATAAGACCATAAGACAGGAGTAGAATTAGGCCACTCGGCCCATCGAGTCTGCTCCACTATTCAATCATGGCTGATATTTTTCTCATCCCCATTCTCCTGCCTTCTCCCCATAACCCTGTTTCTCTCTCCACAGATGTTGCCAGCATTGTCTGGTTTGATTTTAGATTTCCAGCATCTGCAGTACTTTGCTTTTATTTTAGGCTTTACTTTCATATTTGGACTAACATATAGCCAGACTTCTAACCATGATAGTTGCCAAGGAAGCACAAGTAAAAAATAAGAAAGGATTGCTAAAGTTGCAAGTCAAATGGTTAGTGGGCACAGTAACAGTGGCTAGCACTGCCTCCTCACAGCGCCAGGCCAGAATTCGATTCTAGCCTTGGGTGACAGTGTGGCGTTTGCAATTTCTCCCAGTGTCTGTGTGGGTTTCCTCCAGGTGCTCCGGTTTCCTCCCACAGTCCAACGGTGTGCAGGTTAGGTGGGGTTATGGGGATAGGGCGGGGGAGTGGGCCAAGATAGGGTACTCTTTCAGAGGGTTGGTGCAGACTCAATGGACCAAATGTCCTCTGACAGCACTGTAGCAATTCAGGGCGGGATTCTCTCAGTGGCCGGCGAATCGCGCCACGCCGCCCCGACTCGATTCTCCGCAGAGCGGAGAATCAGCGCCGGCATGGTTGGCGCGGCGCCAGTCGGGGGCCGCTCTACAGGGCCCGCTCGCCGATTCTTCGCCTGGGATGGGCCGAGCGGCTGTCTTAAAAACCCGAGTCCCGCTGGCAACGTGCACACCTGCTCTCAGCCTGCGGGACCTCGGAGTCGATGTGCCTGGCGGCGGCCTGGTGGGGGTCCGACCCGGTGGAGGGCCTCCGATGTGGCCTGACCCGCAATCAGGGCCCACCGATTGGCGGGCTGGCCTTTCTTCCGCGCCGGCCTCTGTAGCCCTGCGCCATGTTGCGTCGGGGCCAGCGCGGAGAAGGGAGCCGTTGCGTCGGGGCCAGCGCGGAGAAGGGAGCCACTGCGCATGCGCGCGTTGGTGCCGGTGCCACTGTGCCTGCGCAGACCCTGCGGCGCTCAGTTCAAGCCAGGATCAACAGCTGGAGCGGCGTGGGTCACTCCAGTGCCATGCTGGCCCCCTGTAGGGGGCTGATCCTGAGGCCGTGTTGACGCCGCCGAGAAACGCGACGGCATTTCCGACGGAGTCAACACTTGGCCTCAGGATCACAGAATCCTGCCCTCAATGCTTCTTTTCCAAAAATATATTTTAATCCAAACACAATTAATAACATACAAACAACCAAATATAAACACACTTCAAAGTGTCAATTTTCCCCTTTTTCTCCCTTAAACTACCCCAACACCCCTTTCCGCCAAACTACTCCACCCCGCCCGCTAGCAACAAATAGATCCTTAAAGAGAGAAAGAGCCTCCATCGTACATAGAACCCCAAGAATGAATTTCATCTTCTCTAGTTTTAAAAATTCATGCAAATCGGCCAGCCCGTGGAGCACTGCCGGACTCTGAACTCATTAAGATTCACCGCCAGGTAATCAGTGAGGTGGAGGCCACGATATCACCAACCCCCCCCCACCCACTCCAGCAACTCAAACACCAAATATCACCACCAAATGGCACGGCGACATCCTCACCCCCACCATCTCCGAGAGAAACTAAAAAAAAACGCAGCTGGAAACCGCCAAACTTAAAGTGCACAGCCAAACATACAAGCGTGCTTCGCCAGCCCCCTCCCACATATCTCCACCTCCGGTAAAAACCCAGTCATACGGGTCACGAGTCACCACCTTAAACTCTATAAGGCTCATCCTAGCACAGGATGAAGTTGAATTTATCCGGCACATAATTTAACTCCAGCCCCCCCCCCCCCCCCCCCGAAAACTCAATTCCCAATTCTTCCCCTCATCTCTGCCCTGGTGCCTGCTCCACCTCCACAAACCATCTGTAAATACCACCACCAGAAGTTGTTTCTATGTAACCAGAAATACACAAGCCTCCAACTTCAAATCCTGGCTTACACTGAACCATCTGATTTTTACCTGAATTGCAATAGGGCAGCTAGAATTGGCTTCAGTGCAGCGAAGCAAAAGGTGGTGACAATGGAAAAAAAAGTCAAGGGTTTCCACTTGTGAGCTCCCTGCCAGACAATGCTCATAACCTGAACTTTCTCACTTGCTCTATACTTAGTCTAACGCTCATTAAAAGTTGCATTTTCACTTTAAAATCAATAATGGACTCTTGTTTCCCTCACTACAAAGATCATTCAATTATACAGCACGGAAGTCGCCTTCTGTGCCTTAATGACTCTGTGACTCATCTGTGGACATCAATTAATATGATACGGTTCAGCACTGATGCCCCATAACCCTCCACTGTTGATCAAAAGTCCATCCATCTCAGCCTTGAATATATCAATTAACCTCACCTCCGCTGCTCTCTGGGATAGAGAATTCCGAAGTTCAATGCCGCTCTATCCAAAACCTGTCATAATTTGAAAGACTTCTATTACAACACTCCCTCAGCCTTCGTTTCCAAAAGGCTTTGGGTAATACCTTTGAAGAGTCAAAACAGTTGTGAAAAGAAAAATCAGAATCTCTGGCCAAACTGGGACCTCAGCTCCAACCAAAGCCCAAACTTCATATGTCAATCTGCATTTTTGTGTCTTCCCATTTATTTCTCCTTGACTGATTTTCATCTGTTTCTCTTCTAATTGGCCACAGGTCCCCAAATTGCAGCGGATCACCAGTACATCTTACCAGTGAAACGGGAATGCCAGCATCAATCTGGCCAAGTTTGGGGCAACGGAGCCGAGCAGGATTCAGCCTTCAAAACACATATGGACTTTTCACCTGGGATAAGTCATCACATATCATTTATGTTGGGTGAACTGTGCCATCATAATGCACTGTATGAATGGAACTTGTTGTTGATAGCAATGTGATTTCCAGCTGTTTCCTTTTCTTCTTGCGCCTAGGGACAGTGGCCAAATGTAACATTTCCTACCCCCCCCCTTCACCCAAGATATAGTAATTCAACACAAAACTAAGGGTTGAACGGAGAACCTTCATGATGTGCATCTTTCAAGGTTACACCACGTATTGCATTTGGTCAATCGTTCAATAACACAGTTAAGTACTTTAAAAAGCTTAATTAAATGACAACTCCCATCATGTGGAGCAAACATTGGGAATTAAGCTCTTTTCTTACCAGTGCAAACGAAGAGCATGTAGAAACGCAGAAAGGCCCTCCATGATGAGAAGAATTGCGATTGTCAGCACAGCAAAGGCAGCAAATACAAAGAAGAGGAGAAAAGATCCACCAAAGTTGTTTACTGATAGTCCAAGGTGCATAACCATGGTCCACAACACTTCAGAGAGCTCTGAAACAGGGAAGTAACACTTAAATTTGAATCTAAAGTTGAATCAATAGACAAGCAGAAAAGTTCATATTGTTTAATTCATTATGGGATGTGGGCATTGCTGATTAGGCCAGCATTTGTTGGTCATCCCTAGCTGAGCTCGAGAAGGTGGTTTCTTGAATTGCTGCAGTCCTTGAGGTGCAGGTAACACCCACAGTGTTGTTAGGGAGTTTGTTCCAGGATTTTGACCCAGCGACAGTGAAGGAACAGCTATATATTTCCAAGTCAAGATGGTGCATGACTTGGAGGGGAGCCTCCATGTGGTGGTGTTTCCAGGTTCTGCTGCTCTTGTCCATCTAGATGGTAGTGGTCGTAGGTTTGGAAGGTGCTGCCTAAGGAACCTAGGTGAGTTCCTGCAGTGTATCTTATAGATGGTACACATGGTTGCACTGTTCGTTGCTGGTGAAGGGATTGAATGTTTACGGAAGGAGTAGCAAACATGCAGGTTGCTTTGCCCTGCATGGTGTCAAGCTTCCAGAGTGTTGCTGGGAGTTGCACTCAGCCAGGCAAGTGGAGAGTATTCCATTACATTCCTGACTTGCGCCTTCTAGATGGTGGACAAGGTCTGTGGAGTCAGGAGGCAAGTTACTTGCTGCAGGATTCCTAGCTTTTGACCTGCTCTGGTAGCCACAGTATTTATATGGCTTGTCCAGTTCAGGTTCTGGTCAACGGTAACCCCCAGGATGTTCTACTGTGGTTAAGACAGAATATGGTTGTCACGAGTGACTTCTTAAAAAAAAAGAATTCAAATGCCCATAACAATCGCAGGATTATTTACCTATTGGTACACTTGCCCTTCACATTCAGAAGACAAACAGATAAAATGCACTCCCCATCCAGCGTTTCAGGTCAGGACAATACTTTTATTTGCTTTGCATGAATTAGCACCTGCCTTAAGTTATTGCTGATTTTGTTCACAAATCTATTCACTGGCACAAATGTTCAGGCTGAACAAAATGTTCCTGCAAAGCATCAGCCTGAAGTTAGGTCCAGACAGGCAGCTGCAACTGTCTCGTATGGCATTCAACAAATGAAATCTACACAAAATGGCACTGTCAGTGTTCTACTCAGCTAAATGCCACTTTGGCCGGTGAGTGTTGGATTCTCTCTAGCCCTGGGAAATGCCCCTCGATTTGAACAGAAAGCGGAGCGACAACATTGCCCATGCTATCAGCAATCCAAATTGGTGGCATGGCAAAAGGTCATGATACCGCTTATAAGAACAACTTTGCAAATGGCAGTTATGCTTCTGTTGAAGCCAACTGTTGACCATTTATCCATCTGATTATCCGCCAACTTACTTTCTTTTAAAGAGACTTCAATGTTACTTTCTTCACGATCTTGGGAAGCAACGTTTATTTAATTGACAAAATTCAGCATGTCAAAATTGATTCAATTGTATGAAAACAGTTCAGCTGCTCCAAACCTTCCACCATTCGATAGAACATTGACCACATTTGATCCTTAATTTCCTGAGAGGAGAAATATCCAGCTGTTTCTTAAAATGTCAATTTAGTCATAGATAACTCTCTCACCTCCGTCAGAATATAATGGGTTCAAGGCTACGCCAGGATATGAGTGCATAACATGATTAACATTCCAGTGCTGTAGGAAAAAGTCTTGAACTGATGGATGTATCGTAAGCGACACGGGATGGGTTAAAGTAGATATTGAAAAATTTGGTAAACATTTCAACCATCACTAAGGACAAACTTGGAATTCTTTGGTTTGTTTTTTTGCACCCATGGCATAGGGCTATATACCAAGAACTTCAGACATAAATATAACTCTCCATCTCGTCTACTGGTAACACAAGATTAGTCATATAGAAAGCACTCCTAATAACGGTGCATCCATGTTGTACTTACGTGCATGAGCCAGACTCAGCGCCCACAATCGCAAGTAGGAGGCAGTATTAGAAACACATCCCAAGCAGTACTCAATAGTATGGATGGCTTGATGTACTGCAACATCGCCAAAGTTAAACTGTAAGCAATAGGTTGAAGAAGAAAGTGGCTTTAGTCTTTATAGGACATAAAACTGTATCCACATGTTGCTTTCCCAAATTTACGTGAAAAAAAATATTATTGGAACTTGGAAAGTATATAAAATATCCAACATTACATATTTGTAGTACATATTGAGCTGAGCATTGAGCCTGAAGTATGGGGCACATGAGTGATGAAGATGAAATGCTTTTTGACATTTTGCATTCAGGTCAGGTAAATTAAATTTACTTCGATAACACCCAGTCTGTTTCAATGTCAACCTCAGAAAAACACCACTACTGCACTTAAACAATTTTTTTACATCAGCAATTTTGGTCTCATCTGTATCAAATTGACGATTTACACAGGATTGTCTGCTGTGGACTCAGACTGCCTAAATTCAACTCGATCAAGATCGTTGTAATCACTAGAAGGTTTGGGTTGGATTCAAACATGCTCCTGGAGTGCCAGGAAGCATGATGGCCGACTTCACAACCCTCAAGACCTTGCCTTTGCATGAAAGGAGTGGGGTTGTGGCATTCCCGAAGAGACACAGGTGAAATAAAATAAAAACTTACAACCATAGCTTATCTTACATCTATTATGGAGCAATACTGGCAGCAAAGTATCTAAATCACCTTTACAACATGTTGAAATTAAGAATTCCCTTGAATGACATTCAATTTAGATGAAATGTCAAATAAATTTGTACAATTAAAAAGTTACTGAGCATATGCTATGCAAATGGCTTATTAAACAAACAAGAGCCTTGATAAGCACTCAAAACAGGCAATAAGCACAGCCTTACCAATTCTTCCACAGTGGGCTTGCAAAGAAAGTTACATATTTAGTAGTTAAATGCAATGAGAACATGAACGCATAGTTAGTAGATATTAAGATGCATGCAAGGATATGTAAAGAGCACATCTTTTTATTGAAAATCAGCAACAAAACAAAATTCTCTCAAACAGCACTCAGAAATTTGCTAAAAACCGTCTGTGTAGTTCCTGTAACAGTAGAGGCAAAAGTTCCTGGTCTTTTTCAAACAAGAAAGTTGGAGCTGAAATTAAAAGGGGAGTTTTATCTATTACAAACAAAATGTCAATTTTGAGACACTTTCTTTCAATCACTAAATTCCACGAGTGATATTAGAACTTGAACAGAAGTGGGATTTAAAACCACAAACCCAAAGGAACAAGAGTGTCTCTGCGGTTACATTTCGTCATAAAGCTTAAAGAACTCAGAATGAGGTTACAAATCTTATATTCTCAAAACCTACTTAAATAACCATACTAAAAACTGGAATAGAATTTAGAAACATGATTGTTATTCAAGAACAAGCTATACTGCTCACAACATATTTTAGCCATCACTTAAATAGTCTGGATCTTGATTTGAAACAGTTAAGGTTCACGTAACATGTCATAAACAAATGCCGCAACATCTTAGCCCTGAGCAACATTTCTGTTGAGATTTGCGAGGCTTTAAAGAAAAGAAAACTCAGCACAGTAAGATCAAGGACTGACATTACACTCCTCACAGAGCACAAGATACACGAGACCATTCAGCCCTTTTAGCCTGCTACTCCTTTCAATGTGTTCATGGCTGATCTTCTGGGGAATGAGCCTGGATAGGTGGTTGAGGTTTCATAGGGGAACATTTTGGGAATAGTGACCACAACTCCGCAAGTTTTAGGATACTTTTGGATAGGGAGGAGGGTAACCCTCAGGTTAACGTACTAAACTGGGGAAAGGCAAATTACGGCAACATTAGACATGAATTGAAGAATTTGGATTGGGTGCCGCTGTTGGAGGGTAAATCAACCTCGGACATGTGGGAGTCTTGCAAGCGACAGTTAATTAGGATTTAGGAAAGTCACGTTCCTGAGAGAACGATGGATAAATATGGTAAACTTAGGGAGTTTTGGATAACGAGGGATATTGTGAACCTCGTCAAAAAGAAAAAAAAGAGGCTTTTGTATGGTCTAGAAGGGAGTATAAAGAAAGTAGGAAGGTACTTGAGCAGGAAATTAGGAGGGCTAGGAGGGGTCATGAAAAGTCCTTGAAAAGTAGGATTAAGGTGAATCCCAAACTTTTTATTCATATGTAAAAAGTAAGAGGGTGGCCAGGGAAAGGATTGAACCACTTAAGGACAGTGGGGGGAATCTATGTGTTGAGCCAGAGGAAACGGGCGAGGTACTAAATGCGCACTTTGCATCAGTGTTCACCAAAGAAAAGGACTTTGTGGCAGATGATTCTTGGGTAGGGGGTGTGGTCAGTCTGGGTCATCGTGACATCAAAAAAGAGGAATATTTGGTGTCTTAAAAGACATTAAGGTAGCTAAGACTCCTGGGCCAGATGAGATTTACCCCAGAAGTCTTAGGGAAGAAAGGGAGGAATTTGCTGGGGCCTTGACTGACATCTTTATATCATCATTGGCTACAGGCGACATCCCAGAGGACTGGAGAATAGCTAATGTGGTACTGCTGTTTAAGAAAGGTAACAGAGATAATCCAGGAAACTATAGGCCGGTGAGCCCCACGTCGGTAGTAGGCAAATTATTGGAGAGAATTCTCAAGGACAGGATTTATACCCATTTGCAACCAAATGGACTCATTAGCGATGGACAGCATGGTTTTGTGAAAGGAGGGTCGTGCCTCACTAACTTGATCAAGTTTTTTGAGGAGGTGATAAAGATGATTGATGAGGGGAGGGTGGTGGATGGTGCTTACATGGACTTCAGTAAAGCCTTTGACAAGGTGCCTCATGGCAGACTGATACCAAGGTGAAGTCACACGGGATCAGAGGTGAGGTGGCAAGATGGATACAGAACTGGCTCGGTCACGGAAGGCAAAGGGTAGCACTAGAAGGGTGTTTTTCTGAATGGAAGGTTGTGACTAGTGGTGTTCCAGAGATCTGTGCTGGGGCCTCTGTTGTTTGTAGTATCCATAAACGATTTGCAGGAAAATATAGCTGGTCTGATTAGCAAGTTCGCAGATGACAGTGGGGCGGCAGAGTGTGGGGGATTGTCAGAGGATACAGCAGGACATTGATAGGTTGGACATTGGGCAGAGAAATGGCAAATGGAATTTAATCCAGACAAATGTGAGGTAATGCATTTTGGTAGGTCTAACAGAGAGGGGACATATCCAGTAAATGGCAAACTCTTAGGAATATAGAAAATCAGAGAGATCTGGGGATGCTGGTCCACAGATCATTGAAAGAAGCAACACAAGTTGACACTGTAATCAAGAAAGCATACGAAATGCTTGCCTTCATTGGACGGGGCATCGAGTATAAAAAATGGCAAGTCATGCTGCAGTTGTATAGAACTTTGGTACGGCCGCACATGGAATATTGCGCACAATTCTGGTCGCCACACTACCAGAAGGATGTGGAGGCTTTGGAGAGGGTTGCAGAGGTTTACCAGGATTTTGCCTGGTCTGGAGGGTGTCAGCTATGCGGAGAGGCTGAATAGACACGGACTGTTTTCATTAGAAGGATGGAAGTTGAGGGGTGACCTGGTAGAGGTCGTCAAGATTATGAGGGGCATGGATAGAGTGGATGGGCAGGAACTCTTTCCCATGTGGATGTGTCAGTCACTCAGGGGCATAGGTTTAAGGTCCATAGGGCAAAGTTCATAGGGCAAAGGAGATGTGCGAGGCAGTTTTTTTTTTTTACACAAGAGGGTGGCAAGTGCCTGGAACGCGTTGCCAGGGGAGGTTGCGGAAGCAGGTACATTAATGACATTCAAAAGGCATCTTGACAAACACATGGATAGGATGGGTATAGAGGGATACGGCTCTGGGAACTGCTGAGGGTTTTGGCAAAGGGTGGTATGACCGGTACAGGCTTGGAGGGCTGAAGGGCCGGTTCTTGTGCTGTATTGTTCTTTGTTATACCCCCCCCACCCCCCCACCCCGCCCCAAATGATGTTTTTAATATGTAGAAATCTATCGCTCTCAGTCTTAAACCTAATCAATAACTGACCTTCCCTCGCCCTCTGGGGCAGAAAATTTGAAAGATTCCCCCCCCCCCCCACCGAATGAAAAGGTTCCTCATCTCAATTCTAAATGGCCTACCCCTTATTCGGAGACCCTGTCCCCGGATCTAGATCCTCCCTGCCAAAGGAAACATTCTCCTGCACCTACGCTGTCGATCTCTGTATGAATTATGAAAGAAGAACGTGATCACCTCTCATTCTTTTGAGCCACAGAGCATAAATGCCCAGCCTATTTAATCTTTCCTCATAGAACAATCCCTCCATTCCAGGAATTAGGTGAACATTCATTTCACTCCCTCTATGACAAGTATATATTTCCTTAGGTAAGGAGACCAAAACTGCAAAACTACTCCAGGTGAAGTTTCACCAAGGCTCTACATAATTTCAGTGAAACATCTTTAGTCCTCTGCTCAAATTCTCTTGTAATAAAGGCCATCATACAATTTGCCTTCATACTTGCATGCTGCATTATATAATAAAGTTCCTTTGAACACTTCTCAGCCTCTCATCATTTAAGAAATGCTGTTCATGCTGTTCTTCTACCAAAGAAGATAAACTCTCATTTCTCCATATTGTATTCTATCTGGCAAGTTTTTGCTCACTCCCTTAGCCTCTCCAACTCTCCTTGAAGTGTCTGGTAATGGTAACCTTTATCAGTGTCACAAGTAGGTTTACATTAACACTGCAATGAAGTTACCGTGAAAATCCCCTAGTTGCCACACTCTGACACTTGTTCGGATACACCAAGGGAGAATTCAGAATGTCCAATTCACCCAACAAGCATGTCTTTCGCGATATGTGGGAGGACCCCGGAGCACCCGGAGGAAACCCACGGGTATTCTCCTTGCAACTCTCACTTCCACCTAATTTGTGTCATTTGCAAACTTTGAAATATTAAATTGAATCACCAGATCCAAATCATTGACATAGATTGTGAATAACTGGGACCCCCAAGCACTGATCCTTGCAGTACCCCACAAGTCAATACCTACCAACCCGAAAATGTCCCATTAGCTAGTTCTCAATCCATGCTAGTACATTACCCACAATCTCCTGTGTTCTCCCAATTGTTTACAAACCTCTCGTGGGACCTTATCAAACACTTTCTGAAAATCTAAATTTACCACATGCACTGATTCTCCCTGATCTATCCTGCTATTTACAGAGAAGCCCATGGAATATTAAACTCACTCAGCAGGCAAAACGGAGAACAAGATCACTTTAACAATGTAACAAAAAAACTCCAATAACAAATTGTATACAGCAACTCAAAAATTCACTTTTCTGCTAGTCTTCAACTTGTGTGGATAATTCACTATGTCTTTTCACTCTTCCTTCAAACTACAAGCTACAGGAATAACACAAGGCAAAAGATCAATACCCTCATAGCTGTTGCTCAATAAAGAAACCCAAATGCCCACGAACAAAGCGAGTTCGAGTTAAAGCATTGTGCCATACTTACTTCCTCCCCATCTTCTGAATGGGTATCAAGTTGATCATGTTGTATTATCTCAGCATCCTCCTCAGTTGGTCCATTCCCAACTCTTATTCCACCAAAGTTGTGTGTCCCCTATGAAATAACAAGACAAGAGTGTGAAATGTGCTAATGGTTAAAGATAGATTATGACTTTGGGGTTATATAATCCTTCTACTATGCACTATTTTTCATTTATTTAAAATAGCCAGTTCTCACAACCAATTTTCCTTCTAATAAATAACCACCATCTGCTTCCTTGTATTATATAATCACAACATGGTCAATCGTCCTCTATTTTGCTTTGCTGTTTCTTGCACAAGCATCATTTTGACCTTGTGGAAACGGACTCCCAACTGCAAGTTTCCATGATGATCTACCCATGCTTCTTCAAACCTTTGTTATATCTATTTTCCCCTGCCTTGCTCATAATACAGAGCTTGATGATGGTTAATATGAGGGATAGGATGTAGCCCTGGGCTTATGCCTTGGCTCTGAACAATTCTGACATTTCTTGCAATATCACACATGCCCCTCAAAACAGTCCAAAAATAATTCACAGCCACTTCTCTTCCAGGAATACCAACTCTGAAGAAGTACTGCTCTTCTCTCAGACAGGATTTCCATTAGGGTGTTTCGCCCTGTTCACCTTCATTGCTTTCCATTTCCCTCCTGGTGTTTGACAATGTGTTTACCAAAACTTTCACAGCCATATTTCCCCCCCTCAGGGGTCATCTGCATCTCCGACTTACCCCATCTATGTGGATTCCAACTCAAGTTCCACCCCTCATATTTTGAATCCACCCAGGATTACAGGTATCTTCACGTTTCTTGGACTGCTGTCCTCGTTGCATCCGGAGATCCACCTTCAGTGACCAGTGACACACTGCTTACCTCTGTTCTGTCATTAACACCTTCTGATTTCTTAATGTGCCCTACTTAGTCATTATCACCACCATTTAAATTCTCTTTGTCTTTTTGTCCACATCTTTGTCAATCTTCACCTATCGCTGGTCCTCTAGCCAGCCCCACTGCTCCACGCAGCTGCCACCACACACCCTCCCCCCAAACAACGACAGTCATCCAGACTGGAAAGTTAACTCCGTTCTCTCTCCACAGATGCTGTCAGACAGGAGACTGCCCAGCATTTTTTGTTTTTATCTGAAAGTATTTCCAGTTGCTTCAATGAATTCATCAACTCTCAAGCACCATCAAAAGAGAAAGGAACAAAGAAACAAATCGCTGAATTGTTATGACGCATAAGGAAGCCAATCAGCCACCATGTCTACACTGGTTCTCCAAACGAGCAATTCACTTAATGCCATCCTCCTGCCTTATCCCCATAACCCAAAACAAGCTGGATGAACTTAACGCCAGACTTACCTCTCAGAGGGAAGTAAGAGACTGCGGTGTGTTCAGTTTCACAGAGACATGGCTCACCCCTGCCTCACCAGACTGTGCCATACAACCTGAAGGCTTCTCAATTCACCGGGCAGACCGCATGGCATCATCAGGCAAAGCGAAGGGTGGAGGGGTTTGCCTCCTCATCAACTCCTCCTGGTGCTTGGATGTGGCGACTCTGGCGAGCTACTGCTCCCCAGACCTGGAATACCTGACCGTGAAGTGCCGCCCATGTTATCTTCCACGCGAGTTCACTTCAGCCATTATCACAGCGGTCTACATCCCACCCCAGGCAGTAGTGAGGAAGGCGCTGGACGAACTATACACAGTAATAAACAACTACGAAACAGAACACCCGGAGGCCTTGTTCATCGTGGCCGGAGACTTCAACAAGGCCAACCTCAGAGTGTACTGCCAAAATTCCACCAGCACATCTCCTGTCCCACCAGGGGCGACAACACTATTGACCACTGCTACTCAAAAATCAAGGGCGCCTACCGTTCCATCCCCCGACCGCAGACCATAAGACGGTGCTCCTTCTCCCGGCATACAAGCAGAAACTCAAGCGGGAGAATCCAGTTAAGAAGGTTGTGCAGTGCTGGTCCAAGGAGACAGAAGCGCTCTTACGTGACTGCTTAGAGACAGTGGACTGGTCCATATTTAAGAACTCAGCAACCAACTTAAATGAGTATGCCACCACTGTCACAGACTTCATCAGCAAATATGTGGACGATTGCGTGCCAAAGAAAGCAGTACGTGCGTTCCCCAACCGGAAACCATGGCTCAATCGAGAGATTGACTCCCTACTGAAGGACAGATCTGAGGCGTTCAAGGCAGACGACCCTGACCTATACAAGAAATCCAGGTACGACCTCCGCAAAGCCACCCGGAATGCCAAGAGTGAATATCAAACCAAGCTAGAGTCACAGACAGACTCTCGGCGGTTGTGGCAAGGACTAAACAACATAACGGGCTACAAAGCGAAGCCGAACAGTATCTCTGGCAGCAGCACACCCCTCCCCGATGAACTCAATGCATTTTATGCTCGGTTTGAGCAGGTAACCAACAATCCGCTGGCGAGTGCCCCAGCAGCCCATAATTCACCCATACCCACCATCACAGCTACCGAAGTCAGATTGGCCTTCCTGAAAGTGAACCCTTGGAAGGCGACGGGCCCAGAGGGATCCCTGGTCGTGCACTCAGAGCCTGCGCAGACCAGCTGGCAGAGGTATTCACGGACATCTTTAACCTGTCCCTACTCCACTCCGAGGTCCCCATCTGCTTCAAGAAGACCACCATCATACCGGTACCAAAGAAGAACCAGGCAACGTGCCTCAATGACTACCGACCAGTGGCCCTGACTTCAGTCGTAATGAAGTGCTTCGAGAGGTTGATCATGAAGCGCATCACCTCCATACTCCCAGAACGCCTTGATCCACTGCAATTCGCAAACCGCTGCAACCGGTCCACATCAGACACCATTTCCCTGGCCCTACACTCATCCCTAGAGCATCTCAAAAACAAGGACTCCTACATTAGACTCCTGATTATTGACTACAGCTCCGCCTTCAACACCATAATCCCAGCCAAGCTCATATCAAAGCTCCAAAACCTGGGACGTGGCTCCCCATTCTGCAACTAGATCCTCGATTTTCTGACCAACAGACCACAATCAGTAAGAATGAACAACAACACCTCCTCCACAATAGTCCTCAACACCGGCGTCCCGCAAGGCTGCGTACTTAGCCCCCTACTCTACTCCCTGTACACACACGACTGCGTGACAAAACTTGGTTCCAACTCCATCTACAAGTTTGCTGACGATACGACCATAGTGGGCCGGATCTCGAATAACGATGAGTCGGAATACAGGAGGGAGATAGAGAACCTAGTGGAGTGGTGGAGCGACAACAATCTCTCCCTCAATGCCAGAAAAACAAAAGAGCTGGTAATTGACTTCAGGAAGCAAAGTACTGTACACACCCCTGACAGCATCAACGGGGCCGAGGTGGAGATGGTTAGCAGTTTCAAATTCCTAGGGGTGCACATCTCCAAAAATCTGTTCTTGGTCCACCCACATCGACGCTATCACCAAGAAAACACAACAGCGCCTATACTTCCTCAGGAAACTAAGGAAATTTGGCATGTCCACATTGACTCTTACCAACTTTTACAGATGCACCATAGAAAGCATCCTATCAGGCTGCATCACAGCCTTGTATGGCAACTGATCAGCCCAGGACCGCAAGAAACTTCAGAGAGTCATGAACACCGCCCAGTCCATCACACGAACCTGCCTCCCATCCATTGACTCCATCTACACCTCCCGCTGCCTGGGAAAACCGGGCAGTATAATCAAAGATCCCTCCCACCTGGCTTATTCACTCTTCCAACTTCTTCCATCGGGCAGGAGATACAGAAGTCGGAGAACACGCACAAACAGACTCAAAAACAGCTTCTTCCCCACTGTCACCAGACACCTAAACGACCCTCTTATGGACTGATTTCATTAACACTACACCCTGTATGCTTCATCCGATGCCAGTGCTTATATAGTTACATTGTATATGTTGTGTTGCCCTATTATGTATTTTCTTTTATTCCCTTTTCTTCTCATGTACTTAATGATCTGTTGAGCTGCTCGCAGAAAAATACTTTTCACTGTACCTCGGTACACGTGACAATAAACAGATCCAATCCAATCCAATAACCCTGCACAGTCTTCCTTTTGAATGCTTCAATTCAATCTGCCTCCACCAAACTCTCAGGCAGTGCCATCCTGGCCATAGCCACTCACTTTTGCTTCTTTTGATAATTATTTTAAATTTGTGCCCCCTCATTCTCAATCCTTTCATGAAGCGGAACAGTTTCTTCCTGTCTATTCTGTCCGGATCCTTCATGACTTTGAATACCTATATCAAACCTCCCCTCAGCTTTCCTTTTCACCAAGAAAAATGGTTCCAACTTCTCCAATCTATTTTCATAGCTGAAGTCCCTCAGCTCTGGACCCATTCTCATGAATACTTTTCTGCACTCTCTCCACACATTCACAGCCTAAGTGTGGCACCCATAACTAGATGCAATAGTGGTGCAAACTAGTGTTGCATGGAAATTCAACATAACCTCTTTGGTCTTGTACTCTGTGCCCCTATTAATAAAGCCTAGGATACTGTATGTTGTATTAACCATGCTCAACCTACCTTGCCACCTTCAATGTCTTATGCACATAAATACCCAGGTATGCTCTGCATCTCCTTTTCGGAGCCTTAATTTTATATTTCTCACCATGTTCTTCCTAGCAGAATTAACCTCTTCACATTTCTCTGTATTGCACTTGATCTGCCACTTCCAACTCACTCATGTTCTTTTGAAGTTCTACACTATCCTCAAGGTTCACAATGCTTCCAAGTTTCATGTCATCTATAAATTTTAAATTGTGCCTTGCCTACCAAATTCTAAATCATGAAGAGCAAGGGCCCCAACATGGACCCCATGGTAACTCCACTACAAACCTTTCTCCAGTCTGAAAAACATTTATGAATCATTGTTTCCGGTCACTCAGCCAATTTTGTATCAATGTTACTACAGTCCCTTTTATTTCATGAGCTATAACTTTCCTTACAAGTCTGTTGTGTGGCACAGTATCAGATGCCTTTTGGAAGTCCAAATACAATGCATCTACAGCTTTGCAATCATCAACCCTCTGTTACCATTTGAACAAACTCCATACAATTTGGTTCAATATGATTTTCCCAAAAGAAATTACCATTGGCTTTCCTTAATTAACATGCATTTGTCCATGTGGCTATCAAGTTTGTTCCAAACTGTTTCTAGATGTTTCCCCACCTAAGTTAACGGACTGGCATCTTTACTTGAACAAGGGTGTAACATTTGCAATTCACCAGTCCTCCGGTATCATCGGAGTCTCAGAAAGACTGCAAAATTATGGCCAATTCCTCCACAATTTTCACTCTCTCTCCCCTCGGTAGCCTTGGATGCATCTCGTCCAGTTCTGGTGCTTTATCAACTTTAAGCAAGCAAGCCGTATACCACCACCATATCAATTTAAAAACCTTCTACTGTATTAATTTCCTCCTCTTTCAACTATGGCCTGAGTAGCATTTTTTCCCTTGGCACAAATATATGCAAATTATCCATTTAGCATCTCACGATGCCCTCTGCACACCCATGCATTAATCCCTTTACAGTCCCCAAACAGCTCTACTTCTTCTACTATTTATATGCCTATAGAGGACTTTTATTCCCTTTCAGGTTGACTGCCGGTCTCTTTTCACATTCCCTCTTTGCTTCGCACATTTTCTTTTGTACCTCCCCTCCAAACCTTCCATATTCAGTTAGTTCTCGATTGTATTTTCTAACTGGCATCTTTCATAAGCACATTTTTTCCTTCTTCATTTTCATTTTTATCTCTGTTGACATCCAAAGATTGACATCCAAAGAGCTCTGGATTTGTATTACCTACCTTTTCCTTGAGGGAATATACATTAACTGGGCCTGGATTTTTCCTGCCAACCTTTTGAATCCCATTTATTCAGTCCAGATCTATTGTTACTCCACGGAAATTGGCAGTTCCCCAGTTAATTATTATTTACCCATTTCGCAGTCAGCCGAAGTCTTATGATACAGTGATCACTGCCCCCAAATGTTCCGATGACACTTCCACCACCTCATTCCAAAGAATTAGATCTTGCAATACCTCCTTTTTTGTTGAACTGACAATATACCGCTGCAGCATGCACACGCAGCCAATTTCACTGGGCATTTTAAACCTACCCTACTTTACGATCTATTCTAAGCCCATTGAAATTGGTTTTCCCCTCAGTTAATTATTCTTACTCTGGATTGTTCTTTCTCCTTTCCATAGTCAGCCTAAACCTTATGATACAGTGATCGCTGTCCCCAAAACGTATTGCAAAAAAAAAAAAGGGGTGCAGCCTCATTTCACTGGAGTTGCACTGTGCTGGGCCTGCGGGTTCTCTTTTGTAGCAGGCTCCAAGCAGCTCCACCCAGCAGAGGTTTGAACCAAGTTTTCCAGTGCAGGTAAGTGCACTTTAAACTTGCAATTCCAGCAGGCCTTGACATTTTGCCACGAATAGGAAATTATGGTCCAATATATTTTGCGTGAACTAAGTTTTACTGTGTACCTTGCTATGTACCTGGGAAACATGATGCAAGATACCAATACCAGATGCTCTTAGGAAAGTGTTCCATCATCATGCATCGCGTCTCTCAAGCTTGACAAAATATTTACTACAAAATTTTAAATTCCACAAAACAGTAATCTGGCAATTATCGCAGAACTCAATACAGACGACTAGAAATCCTTCTCCCAAGTAGAACTTAAATATCCACCATCATCAATTGCTTTATGTTCAAGATGAAGGTTTTCAGCACCAAAAATAGAACACTTTCAACCTGTCCATATAAAGTACTCAGCCACTTCCAAAGTAATATTTTCTCTAGTATATCCAACACGAAATCATAGAATTCACAGTGCAGGAGGCCATTTGGCCCATCAGGTCTGCACAGGCCCTTGAAAAGAGTGCCCTAACCAAACCCACACCCCCACCCTATCCCCTTAACCCAGAACACCCCACCTAACCTTTTGGACACTAAGGGTCAATTTAGCATGGCCAATCCACCTAACCTGCACATCTTTGGACGGTAGGAGGAAACCTGAGCTCCTGGAGAAAACCCACGCAGACATGGGAAGAATATGCAGACTCTGCACTGACAGTGACCCACACCGGGTCCCTGGCGCTGTGAAGCAACAGTGTTAATCACTTGTGAGACCGTGCCGCCCACAAAGGCACTAAAGGTTTTCAAAAAAGCATTGTTACAACTTTTTCTTTACCAAATTTACTCCTTGATTAAACGGAAATTGCCAATTAATGCTCAATTAACCACATTTTTGTACTATGTGTCTATATTGATTCAGAACAGGGTTGTGGCTGATCTTACAAACCTAATGACGGAGAATTATAGCTAACAAGAGTATTTCATTCATTAGTCCTGGCTGAATTGAAACCCAGAATTCAAAGCAAGGAAGAATGGTGGAGTACTGCACTGAACTAAAGGCAAACGTAAAGTCGTCATAGTCCCAGATTGCCATAGGCTGCTTCTCCATTGAGGCGGGGGAAGCTACATGTAAATATTTATATTTGAATTCAAACAGATATTTTAAAAATACTTACCAAATGCTTTCTCCTCAAATACTGGTGACGCAGCACCAATGGTTTCACCACAAGCATACATGGAACGCACAGCAAAGCTACAACCACCAAGAAGGACTGCAGACCTTGCTGTTAGAACAGAAAACCTAATGTATTACTACAGTTTGGTGAAAGTGAACAGTTAAAAGCTTAATAAGGTTTGAACAAGTGTTGATTTAGTTCAGAGTGGAAAGAGATGAAACAGAAAATTTGTATTTTCCTTTCAACTCTTTGGGCAAACATGTCAATCTGCAGTTACACAAAATAGAGATAATCACAGGCCACTTGAGCACTATTTGCAAAGTCCTCAATATTTCAAATGGGGGGGGGGGAGAAAAGAAAGATTTAAGATGAATAGCAGTGAGGAACATCTCCGAGGTGTTACATACCTGTCCTTTATACAGATATTTTGTGTTTTTATCATTGTAACTAAATAGGAACATATTGATGAAATGGATGAGAAGACTGGGAGCATCTTTCGATGTGCTAGCATCATAAGCGGACCACTTGTAGAAGATGAGGATAACAAGGTAGCCAAACAAACACAGCATAAAAATTATTTCGGGGATAAAGCTAAAATAGATGTTCAGTGGCTTTTTAAAATATCTAGAAACAAAGGAGAAAAAGAAGAGAAGTCACGAGCATTAGATATATTCAACAATTAGGCACTCAACTGATTTCCAATTGTTTGCAAAAATAGAACCAGAGTCTCTACAGTGCAGAAGGAGGCCATTTGGCCCATTGAATCTGCGCCAGCCCTCTGAAAAAGAGTACCCTACCTCGGCCCAGTCCTCTGTCCTATCCCGTAACCCCACCAAACCTGCACATCTTTGGACTGTGGGAGAAAACCTCACAGACACAGGGAGAAAGTGCAAACTCCACACAGACAATCACCCACGGCCGGAAGTGAACCAGTGTCCCTGGCGGTGAGACAACAGTGTTAACCACTGTGCCACCCACTAGATCAAGTGCACCATACATTATTTGCCCCTCTCAATTAATTTAATTAATACCACTGGCAAGTTAACCTGATTACACTGGATTGGGTGATAAGAGTTACATTGTGTATGTGACAACAGGAACAGACCATCCTGAGAATGTACAGTGAAGGCAAAGTTGAGCATCACGTCTTAGCTTTTAAGTTCCGATTTGACCAGATTGAGTTAAAGAAAAAAATTAGCCTTCTATTGCAGATGACCTAAACTATCTTAGTTACACAATACAGCACAGCTGATAAGAATTTTGCATAAAGAACCTGTGCCTCTCCAGCCCCAAATGAAATTTTGTAAAGAGCCCCAACCACTTAGATTCCCTGCAGGAGCATTCGTGCTGGAATTTCGGAAAATTGTATGTAGCGGCTTCTACCTTGTAATTGTGACTCACCGGCTTATAAAGATTAATTTAACATTCAGATTGCTTAAACCGCAGCATTGTAGAGACCAGGGGCGCTAATCTCCCCCCCCCCCCCCCCACCACCGCCCCCCCCCCCCCCCCCCCGGGTGGGAGAAACATCGGGGCGCCGCGTGAATCGCGCCACGCCGCCCCGACCCCTGCACGCGATTCTCCCACCCCCCAGAAACCAGCGGCACGCGATTCGCACCGGGCCGCTTGGAGAACCGGTGAGTGGCGATTCTCCGGCCCGGATGGGCCGCTATGACACGACAGGTTCCCGCCGGCACCGTCCACCCCTGGTCGCTGCCAGCGTGAACTCTGCGGGAACGCTGGGGGGGCAGCCTGTGGGGGAGGGAGGGGGGCTCCTTCACCAGGGTGGCCTCCGATGGGGTCTGGCCCACGATCGGGGCCCACCGATCGGCGGGCCGGCCTCTTCCCGTCCCACCCCCGGGCCTAACTCCTTCCGCGCGCAGCCCCAGAACACCGGCCCCATGTTGGTGAGTGGCCATCGTGCGGAAGACGTTCCCCGCGCATGCACAGGATGGCGCGGCCCAACTGCGCATGCGCAGGATTGGGCTGCCCCAACTGCGCATGCGCGGGTTGGCGCGGCGCCAAATGGGCGTGAACCGCTCCAGCGCCGTGCTGGCCCCTGTGGGGGCCAGAATAGGTTGTGCCTGGGCCCTGTTCGCGCCGTCGTGAGATGCTGTGCGGCGCGAACACTTGGCTTCCATATCGGAGAATCGCCCCCCAGATTTCAGTTTCAGGAAATTGATCTCGAATAGGGTCAATCGTCATGTGGCAACAGATGACAGCTACCTTTTTCTTACTTTATGAACCCAAACCCAGCTGTAAACAACTCACATATGATTCAGAAGGCTGAGAGAAATTCCAAAGACCATATGGACAACACCGAGTATCACAGACATCTTCATTTTGAAGGAGTTGAGAAATGTAAGTTTGTTTGTAGCAATATTCCATATCTGAGAAAAAACATTGCAAAGGAACTTTTGATCGAGTTGAAACATAATTAATGGTATATTAATGGAATAAATAATTAACCAATGGTTTAATTTATCACACATCAATCAAAGCCACTCAATCTAGAATCTGCAGAAATAAGATGGGAATCAAGCATCAGGAAGTATTTCTTCTAAACTAGTTTAGGCATCTTAGCAATAAAGCACTCCTCCCATGTATTCGGTGTGATTTAAAAGTTAAAACTAAAGTTTAAAAAACATATACTGTGATTTGCTGGAACATTTGCTCTTTAAGCTGCAAACGGTGATGTGCACAAACTGATTTCTGTATATAACAATACTTTAATTTAAAAAGCAAAGGATGACAGTGATAAACACCACCCAAACACAAGTGCAAAACTTAAATTTAGGTGGTTCAATCAAAAAGGTAAATAATAAAGATACAATTGAAATGCCCAAGTTGGTATTTAAGGATTCCAGCCCCATTTCTCAAAGTACAAACAGTTAAAATTGGTGCCAGGCCGAATTTAATTTTCTATGAACCATGGAAATTTAAAAGAAAACACAGAATTAACTTACAGGATCTATTCCAAAAGGATATGGCCCATTAAAGACATTAGGATGAGCGGGATCTAGCTGAAGATTCCGATTGTCTGCAAGAATTTTATCCCTGCAAAGAAAATATAATTACAATATTATTAAATCTAAACCAACATTGTTGTTTTTTCTGGTTGACCAATGCGACATCCAAGGAGTGCTAGAAATTCCCACAATAGGTACATTCAATAACCAAATAAGGAAAAAAAAGCTTAAGATCTCAGGATGTCGGATAGTTGGTCAATGAACTACTGTTGAAGTATTGTCACGAGGCTGTCAATTAATTGCTATCAACTTTCACAATGAACACATTGATTTTTTTAAAAATGTCATTGAATCAGAGGTGTTACAGAGACAAGGGGCACGATTCTCCGACCCCCCACTCCGGCGCCGGCCTAGCCCCTCAAGGTGAGGGCTTGGCCCCTAAAGGTGTGGCGACTTCCGCACCTATGGGGCGGCCCGACACCGGAGTTGTTCCCGCCACTCCATTACGCCGGAACCCCCGGCCCCGCCGGGTAGGGGAGAATCGCGCCCAAGATTTTATTTGTGCAAAAGATACAAGCTTCGCTTTCTGGATATTTTAATAGTTCTTTCTTCCTGTCACACACTGCCAACTCTGAGCTGGTAGATAATCTGTTCTAGATCTCGGTTGATATTTTTGAACTGATCACCTAAAGTAATATAATTGTGACTTACAGCCATCAAATATTAATTGTGATTAAACTCGTAACTAAAGATTGGAAACTTAGTACATTTTGGTTTTAATTGGTACGTATCCATTACTTTCAAGTATGTTGTTGGACATTAGAAAATAAAGACCGAATCATGCTGCACCTGACCTGAATATTTATTGTTCAAATCTGATTTTTGAAATGTATGGCACATCTCCCAACAGGAACAGGTTCCATCTTGTAACACACAGCATTTAAAAATTAACATTTTTGCAATGCTATCTTACTTCTGCAATACTTACGTCCAGTTTCCCATCGGTTGAAACATTGGTCGAACACTCCATGATGAGCCAAACATGTTGAGAGTCTTTGCAAAGCAGTCATTGTATATAAGTCCAGTGTACACAGAGAAAACGCCCATGAGCAAAATAATGTAGCGGCCACTGAAGATAGTGCTGAAAATCTATCAGAACAAAGCTTAATTAAAAAACAGGTTAAAATAAAATTACACCAAGATGCACCCAATGAGCGCAATGCACTGGACAACTTTAATGTATTACTGTTGGGCTTAAGGACTCAATGGATTGGTTAATGCTATTTTTTTTTTTTAATCCTCCAAACAAAACCTTATCCACTCTCCACATAATGGGGGTTTCCTAATTTCTTGAGTTAGACAGGCAATCTGCCCAACATCTCCAAATATTGTAAACCCTCACGAAGATTGGAAATTTGCTTTCCTTGCTGGGCCTAAGAGTGAGGAAAGTAATTTATATACAGGCCAGATGAGCCTCTGGTTTTCCTCCGAATCGTGATATCATGTTTGCATATTCCTATCAGTTTAGCTCCACTACACTCCTGCAGTGGCGATCTTTGAATAGCAAATTTAGCAACCAATTAGAATCCAAGTCTCTGCTATTAATTTAGAATTCAGAGATGGATCAACAAGATAGACAAGTTGGAAAGAGACATGGAATCAGCACGAATAGCCAAAATAATCATTTAGATATCACAGAATCAGAATGGCACACTTGTAAGCACAAGGCAATATCTTGATTTATATGGCGCCTTAAACACAATAAGACATACCAAGCCGCTTCACAGGAACATTATTAAAACATTTTACACCAAGCAACATTAGGGTATATTAGAACAGATGACCAAAAGAAGTGAATTTTAAGGGGTGCATTAAATAAAGTACAGGTAAGTTTCTGGAGAATTCCAGAATTTAGGATGAATTCTGAATTTAACAAATCTGACTTCCTTGCATCACTCCAAATGAATTAGCTTCTGCACAAACAATGGTTATTTAAAGCAGTCTCGCAAATAGCAAATTAGGCTAAAATATTGTTTTTATGAGTTATTTATTTTTAAGCAGTTCTAACTTTTGTCAATGCCTTCTTTAAGAAAGGATGCTGAATCAATGAATCCTTAAAAGGTCTGCTTGCAATTTGAACCAATAAATGAAAATATAACTCAGTACGCTTAAGCGATATTTAACATGAGAAAATGCTAGCATTTTCCAATCCACAAAAGCAAAATCAAAAGTTTACAGATCTAGAAATTGGCCATCATTAATATAAAAGAAAACACCTCATTTTCACTTTTCTGGGATAATATGCGGCTCTCTCTCAATACCATCCACACAGCAAATGCAGTAATCAGGACTCCATGGCCAAAATCCCCAAACATAACAGCGAAGAGGAAAGGAAAGGTTATAATTGTATATGGAGCTGCGGAAGAAAAATAAACAGATTAGAAAAATAACAGGCTTCCCCCCCCCCCCCCCCCCCCCCCCCAAAATTTCAAAAGGCAAGTTGTTAGAAAAATAGATGATTTATTATGAAACATCCTGTCTGCTCAATGCGGTTGCTTACCAGGATTGATTTCCCTGTAAGTGCCAATTCCGTATGCATCCACAATGTTTTGAAATCCGTAAGTAAATTTGTTGGTCTTGTTATAAGTTGGAGGAGTCTGGCTGGTTTGCATCCGGTTCAAGATGGATGGGACTGTCGATCCGCTGTGCTCCTGAACAAAACACACTTCTACGTAACAGATTGTTTTGAAGGAGTTGTCTAAACACATTTACACCTGAAGCTAAATTACTCTGGGAAAGGGTGTGGCACCGAATGCATTCAAGATTGCCAAAATAAGCACTCAGCAGGGAAAATACAAACATAAACATTTGCAATAGAAAACCTAAAACGTCACTTCATGACCATTAAGGCCACGAGTGAAAATATACCTCCAAATATACTCCAGCGCAGAATATAATTAGGTTAAAAACTTCTCAACTTCCTTAATTGTTTCACTCCTTCTGGAGCCACAGTTCCCCCCCCCCATGGGGTTTGCCATCACAATAATTCAGCACTTTGCCACATGCTAGGAGCATTGCCTCACTGCACATCACAGATACCTAATCAAAAACATTTTATGAATTGGCAGCTCAATTGAATTAGTATTAATGGTGACTTACCGTACCCCTGCGGAGGGCGAACTGAATTGAATCCAAGTCAGTAACTGGACACCAAACTTCAGCAATTAAACACTTCTGTGTGACATCAATGTTACAGAGATTAAGGGTATGATAGATGGCCTTCATTTTCCGTACTTTAATAAACCATACACGAATAGTTTTCGCAGCTGCCTGCAGAACCCTCTGACGATGATCCTCAGTCTGATTTAAGACCTGGAGAGGAAAAAGAAAATCTTCTGAAATAGTGTTATATTTACTAAATTCATACTTTGGATCAGAATAATAGGCCGGGGTTTGCCCCACACACTGCATTGCAGACCTCAGCTCAGCCAAATGATGGGCATGAGGGTAAAGGAGCAAAAGAAACTAAAAGCGCCTGAGAAGGAAAAATGAAATGAAACTCAGCAATTAAATCTTAATTATCTCCAATCCTCCACTCCAAGCTGATGGTGGCACAGTGGTTAGTACTGCTGCCTCACAACGCCAGGGACCCTGGTTCAATTCCCGCCTTGGGTGACTGTCTGTATGGAGTTTGCACTTTTCCCCCCGTGTCTGTGTGAGTTTCCTCCAGGTGCTCCGGTTTCCTCCCACAGTCCAAAGCGGTGCAGGTTAGGTGGATTGTTCATGTTAAATTGCCCAATAATGTCCAAAGATGCATAGGGTAGGTTAAGGGATTAGTGAGATAGGTCGGAGAAGTGGGCTTGGGTGGAGTACTCATTTATAGGGTCAGTGCAGACTCGATGGCCGAATGGCCTCCTTCTGCACTGTAGGGATTCTATGATTTTTGAAAACAAAAGTGTACTCCGTGTTATTGACTAGCCAAAATAGTACATTCAGACACTGACCAAAACTTGATATTGAGAAACACAGATATTTTCTTGCTCTCCTCACAGTTCTTCAAAAAATTTAACTGGCTGACACAAGCACCCAATAAAAATTTGCATGTCCGATGAAAGGAAGCTTAGATTCTAAACCAACACTCAATATGTAAATGACTGAGTCGTTAGGTGACTTGGTGATGCAGACCTACAAACATAGCAACATTTCCAATTGAGAAAAATCCCAATGTCTATTGAGTTTGGGGGGGGGGGGGGGGGGGAGGAGGAGAGAGAGAGAGAGAGAGAGATATCAACTGTGAAATACATTAGCTAAGGTCGATCGATTAATCGTCAATGAAAAAATGAAATGAAATGAAAATCGCTTATTGTCACGAGTAGGCTTCAATGAAGTTACTGTGAAAAGCCCCTAGTCGCCACATTCCGGCGCCTGTTCGGGGAGGCTGGTACGGGAGTGACTATACCAAAGCACGCAAACGCCTTGCCAATGGGTTGAATTTCAAGAATGGAAGATGAATTTTAATATTAGTACTTCTTTTTCAAATATTTTGTTCCTGTACAAAAAAGAAAAACAGCAAATGTCACAATAGAAAAAGTATGCTCGTGTATAATTTAGAAACATGGATATTTAGCCTTAATAAAGAAACCAGAATGTTTGCATTGATGTCTTCAAAATGTCTCTAAACCTTCCAGGAAATAGTGCAAAACAGTGATAAAGGATGCTAAACGCATACCATTTGAAGATCATCAATACGTGTGTTGACACCAGCTAACATTTCCTTCCTTTCATTTGGAGTTTCTGGACAAGGATACAGGGAGGCTCGGAACCTGCAAGAACAAGGTCTCTTTAAGAATGCTGGCAGTAACTGAAGTAAATGATCTGAAAGTAGATCCTGCTATTAGGTAAACAACCAGTTTTATGATCTCATTCAGGAAAAAAAAAGTCACTAGTCAGTGGTATCAACGCAACTGCAACAAGGATTGCTCACCAATCAGAGTCGGATTGGATTGGATTGGTTTATTGTCACGTGTACCGAGGTACAGTGTAAAATATTTTTCTGCGAGCAGCTCAACAGATCATTATGTACATGAAAATAAAATTAAAATAAAATACATAATGGGGCAACACAAAGTACACAATGTAAATACATAAACACCAGCATCGGGTGAAGCAGACAGGGGTGTAGTGTTCATCAGGTCAGTCCATAAGAGGGTCGTTTAGGAGTCTGGTGACAGTGGGGAAGAAGCTGTTTTTGAGTCTGTTCGTGCCTGTTCTCAGACTTTTGTATCTCCTGCCCCATGGAAGAAGTTGGAAGAGTGAGTAAGCCGGGTGGGAAGGGTCTTTGATTATGCTGTCCAGCAGGAGGTGTAGATGGAGTCAATGGATGGGAGGCAGGTTTGTGTGATGGACTGGGCTGTGTTCACGACTCTCTGAAGTTTCTTGTGGTCTTGGGCCGAGAAGTTGCCATACCAGGCTGTGATGCAGCCAGATAGGATGCTTTCTATGGTGCATCTGTAAAAGTTGGTAAGAGTTAATGTGGACAATTCCTTAGTTTCCTGAGGAAGTATAGGCTCTGTTGTGCTTTCTTGGTGGTAGCGTCGACATGGGTGGATCAAGACAGATTTTGGTGATGTGTACCCCAAGAAATTTGAAGCTGCTAACCATCTCCACCGTAACAAGATTAACAAGTAAACCCTACAAGGAGGACTCCCTATCATTCTGTACTCCCATTGTGTGAACTGAATAATATTATGCTATAATCAAGAACAGTTTCAATAAAAAAAGATTAGCAACCTGCCACCAAAATAAAATGATATGCCACACACTGAAAACGGTTCGACAGTGGCAGTCATTTTCTGGAAATGCTGAGCCACAGAAACAATCCCAATATTTTCCTTGCAGTTTGTTCGAATCCATTAATGCAAATAAACACAAGTATAGAACTGTAAAATCATATCAGAAACATTTCTTTGCCTGCCACACAGACTTACACAAGGTTATCATGACTTTAAAATCTCCCTGTAATAACCTGAAACTATTTTAGCCCATTTTACAATGTTTTCCAGTGTTGGCTGCTCGAGTAACCAGAGTAACCGTAACTTTGCAGCCAAGCTTTCAATGAGGCAACTCAAAAATGTTTATCAGGGAAAGTTGATAGATCATGTTTTAAACTGCAATTCCAAGAGCCTATTTTTACTTTGAGGTCAGCCAAAGTTAAAAAAAAGTTTAAAAGTCTGTAATTTTTCAAAATATGCCAACAAATCTATTAAGTAAATTAAAAGTTTCTTGTGGGAGTTGGTGGCGTATAATTGTCACTGGATCAGTAAACCAGGGACCCAGGCTAATGCTCTGGGCATAGGGGATCAAATCCCACCATCGTGACTGGTGGAATTTTAATTCAAATTATTTAATAAATTTGGATTTAAAAGCGAACCTCAATAATAGTGATCATAAAACTCTCATCAACTGCTGTAAACGCCCATCTGGTTCACTAATGTTCTTTAAGGAAGGAAATCTGCCCCCCATTCCTTGTCTGGTCGAGATGGCACACCAGACGGGGGGGCGCGATCCTCTGAAATGGAGACAGAGTGTCCGCGCCGTCGAGGTTCACGACGGCGCAAAACTGCAGCTATCCCGACCGATTCAGGGCCCGAAAATGGGCTAGAGAGGCGGCGTGTCATTTGCGCGCCAGGCTTTGGCGCCGCATACATGACGCGGCCGGCACCGCATGACTGGCGTCACCCGCGCATGCGTGGGTTGGCCGGCGCCAACCCGCGCATGCGTGGTTGCCGTCCTCCCCGAGTCCGTCCTGCAAGAAGATGTCCGACGGATCTTGCGGGGCTGCGGAAGAAAGGAGGTCCTCCTTCAGAGAGGCCAGCCCGATGATCGGTGGGCACCGATCGCAGGCCAGACTCCATTTGAGGCCCCCCCCCCCCCCCCCCCCCCGGTGCAGGATCTCCCCCCCCCCCCCCCCCGCAGGCCGCCCCCCCCCCCCCCCAGCGTTCCCGCCGGCAGCGAGCAGGTGTGGCCGGCGCCAGGGGAACCCGCCGTTTTGGGCAGGCCGCTCGGCCCATCCGGCACTGAGAATCGTGGGGGTACCGGTGAATCGCTATTTTGGCTGTCTCGGGCGATTCACTGGACCGCGCAGTGCAAAACGCGATTGTGCCGATCTGGCCGCTTCCGTGAATCGCGGGAGGGCGTCGGACCGGCGTCACGGGAAGATTTGGCGACCCAGGCAATTCTCTGAAACGGCGCGGGAGCAGAGAATCGCGCCCACTGCCTTCTGAACTGGCCTAGCAAGCCAATCCCCTACAGAAAAATCAAAAAGGAATTAGGCTGGACTGAGCATTTGGCATTGACAGCAGCAACATATTATCTTCTTCTGATGGACATTCTGCATAATTCTGGTTGGATTTGATTTCCAGCTGAATTTTTCTTCTTTTTATTTCAAAAGTAAAAAACTAATTTGGGAACTATGTTTTTTCCTCAAACTTCAAAAGCAAATAAATAAAGCTCAAAAGCCATTTGAATCTCAAATTTGACAACTTCGCAGACAACCACTTGAAGAAGTTTAGTTCAGAAGTTTCAGGTACTTTCATGGATGGATAAAGGATCGATTGTTTAGCCAGTGGGAATGAAATGGATACTAAACATGGATCAAAAATAATCAAATCTCACCCTTCACAAATTTTCTTCACTCGGTTTTTCAGCTGGTCTCCTTGAAAGAAAATGATGAAGACAGACTTGTCGACCTGACCTCCCTAAAAAGAGAGTGCACAATCTGAAATCCATGTTTTACCAGGGTTGCACAAATAATTAATTATTTAAAACTGTGCTAAGATCCACGTTCAAGCAATTAAAGCATTTGAGTCCTTGGCAGTGTCAAGGGACAAACAATGGAAAAGTCACCAGTTCTTTCAGACCCTAAGACACGATTTATATTGGTAGCTAGTATTTGTGGGCAATGCTGTGAAGGCCATTTTTCTTACCTATCCTGGACTGCTAAAAGTCGCAACTTGTGATTAGCAAACACAAACTACTGGTCAGCAACGCCAATTCATTTTATACCATGGGGTCGTATCATTTTCAGTGAGCTACATTCATTGCTTAGCATGTGTACAGCCAGTTAGTCACTACCAAAAAAAACCCAATTGTTTGTAAAACAGATAAACAATTAATATCATAATCAGCAACAACTTTATTCATTGCTGCAGTCTCCAGCTTGGCCAATGTTTCTGCTGGCATTCGCAAGCTTACTTAAAAGACAAAAACACCCAAATATATTTCCAAACAAGCCACATGATTTGGCAGAATCAATGTCATATCTAAAGGTGTTTTTGCACCTGAACAAGGAGAATGATTGCCATGGAGTCCACGGCAAGAGCTTGAGCATGGTGTCTTTTAATGTGGGGATGCTGAAGTGCCACAGCGACCACACATTTGGTTTGTTTTAACAAAGTCGCTGTAGTGCCAGATGACCATACGCTGCTTTTCCCTTTGAGAGAGCGCTGATGGGTGGTGATTTAACCTGAGGCGAGGGGCAAGGTTGAGAAGGCGGGGCTTTCTTATACAACCTCAGCTGGCTCAGGAATTGAATCCACGCTGTTGGCCTCGCCCTGCACCATGAACCAGCTGTCCAGCCAATTGAGCTAAACCATCAGTTGATTCAACTGAAAATTTGAGTAGAACAGAATGTAGATTCCACAATCATGACAACCTGTCCAAATTTGTCCCTTTTTTGCTCTTAAACCCAAGGCGACTATGGGTAGCTCCTGGGAGAACGGTCCATTTTCTTAGCATCACAGCTAAATGGCTCGCTTTGAATACTGTACACTCTCTGCCGGAAGATAGTAACATAGTTTAAAATTCCCAGGATAGAGGTGTCAACCTTATTTGGAACCAGCATTTGCCAAAGTAGTAATTCTTCTACGGTTACACGCTGCCAAAATTCTGTAGATCCAGCGCGACTCTTGGAAGTGCCTGTGATAGTTTTACACCAACTCACCTACAGAAGAAAGTCTTAAAAAAAAAAACCTTGCTTTCAAAGTTAATTCAATAACTGTTACCAGAAAATTAAACCCCAGGCAGCAGCAGGGCTATTCTTTGCCATAATAGTTTGCAATTTAGGAATTGATTAAAAGTTCACTTACAGCCACAGGGTCCTCCAGAGGATTTTCAATTTCAGCTTGGCGTAGAAAGACGTTTCCCCTGCACACTCGCCACAACATCCGCTCAAAGGTTGGGATCCTCTCTCGGTTTATCACGCCAGCCACAAAGCTGTATGTAAAAAGTACGGGAACTCTCACCAAGTTGCATATACACAGGCAAAATACAAAGTGCAGTCCAGGATTGTCTATCAAAAATGGTAAGATAGGTCAAACAGACAATGGACACTTTACTTAACTATATTTTGCATATACATATTTGTTTACTTTGCTTATTTATTTGTCCATTACAAAATTTGGCTGGACTACATAAAGTTCCATTTGGGCCCCATTCACCTCTGTCAAAACTGTTCACTTCTCCGGGATCATGCTGGATTGTTAAGTAAGTTTCAGGTTCTTATTTACTGCCAACAACCTCCTCGAACAAAAATCAAGCTAATCAAAAATGGTTTGCAATTATATGGCATCTTGAACTTACAAAATGTACCATGTCTCAGCGATATACTAAATGGACAACAAGGCACAGGAGATTAGCAAGGCAGTCAAAGATTAATGGCCAGCTCCTACAAAAAGGTTTGAACGGACCTTTGACCTAAGGCAAACTGTGATTTTTAAGGCGATTTGAACCTCAACCTCAGAGCCTGAAACTCCCATCCATCAAGTCAACTGATCATCTTTGCTCATCTCAAGTTGAGCAATTTTGACAGAGGAATTGTACACCAACTTGTAGAGGTATGAAGCCCCAGCTAAGATTACAGAACAAGACTTTAATTAACAAATCAAGTTACCCAAGTCTCAAAGGGGCACCTCGTCCCAGCTCACTTGGCTCCAGGAGAGAAGACGATTCCTCCAGTAGGTCTGGATCAGACATCTGCTGATGATGCAATTCAGCCTGAATTCACAAATCAATTAACACACTATGAAATCAGTTAGCGGCATGCAGGGGAACCAGGAGCCAGGAGAAAAGGGGAAAAAGAACAAAAATTACAAAGTAAAGTGACCAAAATTTAAAAAGTTTTTAAAAAACACACTGAAGGGTGAAAACTATGGACTTTGAATACAAAGATGAAAGTAAAAAAAAGTAGAAATGAGTAGCAGCTTTTTTCAAGCATGTTATAATATTTTTCAGGCTTCTGATGAGAATATCAGAAAGAGCAATATGGTGCCAAAACGTACGTGCCAATGATAGACAATCACAGAAGTGGAAATTTTTGAAAATAAATCAACAGGATACTGACATAGCATCACCGAGTTAATAGTTACTCAGCCAATTTATTTTGACATTTTAACAAATTTGATCAATACTTGTGTCTGCAAATTGGGTATAGGTAGAAAGCGGTTGTCTGTTAATGGGAAACCAAGGCGATGAGGGGACATATTTATTGCCCCTTTTACTAGCAATTTCCATTCACTTGCAATTAATATAGGTGAAACAATTGGTAGCACCTTAAGGAATGCGACTATGATCTTATTTCTTTGAAAACCCGTCAGTCACAATATTTAAGCTACACTTCTACATAAAATTGTACACCCTAGAAAGCTTACAATTCCCATTTAAATAAAGTTAATGAATACTTTTGCTTCAATAAATTTTTAAAATGAGTCCCATTTCTGCACACCTGACTATAGCAAAACAAAATGCCACAACTAAAACAAGCAGCTACAGACCTAACTGGTCAGCCCCAACAGGATAAGCATCCTATAATGTTCATAAGAATTTCAAATGCAAGTAGTCACTTGGTACAACAGAACTTGAATGTTGCTGAAAAGAGAAATGGTGCTGAAGCTTTTTGTCTTAAACTCATCAGGGCAAATGCCAGACTGTTGAATTTCCAACAATCACAATTTATACTACAAGAGAAAGAGACACTTGTTTTATTTTTAAACAGATCAGCAAACTTTTCTCTTGTAATACAAATTGTTGTGATGGCTGGAAATTTGACATTCCGACATTTGACCTGGTAAGTGAAAAGTTAAAAATTTGGCAACATGTCTCTCTTTTCAGCAATATTCAAATTCCGTGCACACATATTTTGTACTGGAAGATCAACGTATTTGGCATTCAAGTCAGATAATAAAACCAGTGGCAAGTTCCCTTTACGCTAATCAATCAAATAGCTTGCTTTAACTCTCATCTGTATTTGTGTGAAGTTACTATATCAAAAATGCCTGTGGTTTTTAATTACACCAATTCAATTTACTGTTAAATAATGCAGAATTATGAGGTATTAATGTAGTATCAGCTTGTACTCAATGACAATGGAATCAGATGGTCCAAAACAGGTGGTATAGCGGAGAACAAAACATTTTAAATACAAATAAAAGTCAAAAAAACTTTTAAATGCTCAGGTTTACAGTAATTAAAACATAATTTAATTGTAATCAAGTCCATTTTCAAAAGCCTCATTCATCAAGATATTTTTCTTGGACCAGAGAAATGGTGTAATTTGCATACAAGTTACACCTTTGCTGATGCTTTGCAACAACTGGATATATACACTACCAAAGCATTATTGAATCATTGAAAAACGTTCTCGAATGGATATCTAGATTTCAAAACAGAAACTGAGATTAATCAATATTTAATAACTACTTCAAAAGAGAAATACCCCATGGGGTGATATTTAAACTATCCTAAATGAAGGGGATGAGCAGTTTTTAAAATTACGGCAATATCACCAGGAAATCTCTTCAGAACCAGGACAAACTGTGCACCCTCAGTGCAGTGCAATCGGTTGCATTAACAAATTATATCAAGCATTTTCTGATGATATAAAATGTCAGCAAAAGCAGATGTAAAGCTTGAGAAAAAGGCAAACTATAATACTGCAAATTGTGAAACTGATTTCCAATTCAATTTCTTGCAAAAAAAAAACATGCTCATGGAATAGCATTAATGTGTTCTTGGATTTTCCCTTTCCTCCCAAAATGTTCCGGTCAGAATCCTCAGTGCAATGAAGATGCTAGGTGGATTGACCATGCTAAATTGCCCCTTAATTGGAAAAGAATAATTGGGTACACTAAATTTCTAAAAAAAAAAAAATTGTCAAATTAGTCTAATTGGGGGAAAAAAAGGTACTGAACTCCCACTGCATAAAATTACTATGACGTGGAGATGCCAGCATTGGACTGGGGTGGGCACAGTAAGAAGTCTTACAACACCAGGTTACAGTCCAACAGGTTTGTTTGGAGTCACTAGCTTTCGGAGCGCAGTTCCTTCATCAGGCGAGTGATTACTACAATTTTGTGCTCAAACAATGGGGAAAGAAACATCATCCTATGTTAGGCATAAGATATATTAACTGATTTCAATCTAAACAAAATTAGTTAATTTTTATAACAGGCGGCCTATATTGAAAGCTAATTCTAAATCTTGACTGCAAGTTGAATATCAATCACAAATGGTCTTAGTTCTAGCTTCAGAAGAATGACTCCATTATCCACAACTAAATCTTCCAGGTCCCATGCCTGGTCACTTACACCAGAGATTTTCAAGGTGGGGGCCGTGACCCGCGAATGAGTCTTGGGATGGTGTAGAATGGGTCACCAAAAACAATCCCCAAAGATCACGCAACCATTTTTTTCTCTTTTCTCTCAGTAAATTCTCACTGCAGTACAGTGCTTGACCACATGAGGCTGAAGTAGAAGCCGGTGCCATGGACTTCCTTGCCTCTTGGGTCACAGTGTAGTTGGGGCAGTTTGCAGTCAGTGACCTGTAAAATTCTCTTTGGGTGGCATTTCCTGCTATTGTGTTCAGCATCGGGATCTGTATCATTTCTTGAGCTCAGTGTGTCACTAACAAACCCCGTGCATCCTTTACCAGAGTTAATCCGGACGTACAGGTTCCTCCACACCGACAAGCCCCTACGTCCACTCCTTCCACCTCTGAACTGTCTCTCCACACCAGGTCTCTTGCCCTTCAAGAACACTTCTTTCTTGTCAATCACCTCCCCTGCCACCCACTCTTCCCAGGTACACGTCCCCAACCATCACTTTCTGCCGTGTAGCTACATGGACTCCATCAGTTGAACCACAAGAACTTTTGATTATTCGCCAAGGATGGCATTAGCTGGCGACAGGAGCCGGTAAAATGTTGCACGTTTTGCATATTAGTCAGCTGAATTGTGAGCAACATTTTGCTTAAGCACGATTTCAGTCTGTTACATATTTACCTGGGAAACGATACTGACAGGCGCCCAGTGACATTGTCTCACCGCCTTTTTATTTCTGCAGTTCGGGACTCCTGTTTCTGAAGTGGAAGTTTTAAGTTTAATTTCCTATCCAAGATCATGTTAGGTTTTCAACAAGTGAACATGGCTCCGTTACAACGGTGTAATGTTGAGCCTGTTAATCTTTCCAGCCTTTGCACGCAATTCTGCAAATGCCAACAATGGGTGTGAAGATATAAAATAGTCAGAAAGAACTGTCCTTTAAGGTGAAACAGCAGCACACTTTACAATTTTTACATTTAATAATACAGAAGTGCCAACAATGTATGCGACATTTAAAAAAAGTAACTATGGGGAATCGATTGTGAATGTGGCTTGGGTCGCAAGATCGGCCATTCTGTAAAAATGGGTCACCAGAAAAAAGTTTGAAAAACATTGACTTATGCAACTAGGTTGTTAATTTAATGCCAAATTCACTTTTTCTTGTGGAGTCAAACCAACCACATCTTTGTTCAGACTGTTCAAAGGGATGCCATATAGATCTCTTCTAGCTGAAGGATGAAGAATCAGTTCTAGCTGGATGAGAATTCAGTGTCTAAACAGGAAGGTTGCTAACCCCTATATGACGTGTCACTACAATTATTAAGAGAAAACTTACATGAGCTACGAACAAAATTTAGAAAACAATACCAAGATCGGAATTCTATTATCAATTTGTGTATTCATTATTAAAAACCACAGTAAAAGCTACATTATGCCAGATGTGCCATGCCAGATGTACATTATGCCAGATGTATATGATAAAGGCTTGAGAATAAAGATGTGGCGTGCAACTTCTAAATTCACAATTAAAAATCTTCAAAGCAAATCGGTTATGGCCAAGAAGAGGGCTTGACTATAAAACCAGTCATTTCATCTAAAACAAAATTAATCAAAGCAAACTGGACACTAGAGCAAGCACCTAATGTAACGGGAATGGATCGGATTGGAATCTGCATGAAGAACCAATTGACAAATCTTACCTGCAGTGGAGACATAAAGCCATTTGCCAAGGGTGGGGACATAAAGCCATTTACCAAGGGTGGAGACATAAAGCCATTTATATTTAGATTTAGAGCAATACCAAATCGACCGGTTAATGTAAATCGCCCAGGTTTACATCCTGTCCTGCAGGCCCGCTGGAGGCCAAGGCACAAGTTCTCACTTTATATGCATAATGGCAGGTCTTGGTATCCTGAACTGGTATTTCCAATATGCCTACTGGAGAGCAGAAGCATTGGATAGGGTATTCTTATGAATATTTATATCTGAAAATAAAATCCAGGATGTTGAAAAGTTGTTGAGCTGCCCTGGTAAACCATGTGTTTTTTTGCATTGCAAGCTTGCACAGGACTTCATGTTTGCTTACTAAGTAGCACTCACATATCAGGAGCAACACAGCACATTTCAGGAGCAACACTGCAGAAATATGAAGCTGCCAAAGAGTGATCTGAATGCTCGAGAGCTCAGAACTAACATTTGTGTATTGGCGTTGAAATCATCTGACTCACTCATCCTTCTTATGGAGTTAACTGATTGCATTTTGTAATAACAGCTCTTTTCAAACATGAGAAGGTTTAGAATGAAGACAACCTCGTTCAACTAAACAATTTAGAAACAGACTTTGAAAAGCACCTGAAGGAAAGCCAATTGTAGCCATAGTAGCTTTTTCGGTAGGGCTACTTGTGACAGTGGCAAAATAATGATGCTCACTCCCAACTTCAAAAGAAAGCTGGACACAAAGACCTAATGATCACGGTGTCATTCAAGCAGGTTAATCATAGAACTTACAGTGCAGAAGGAGGCCATTCGGCCCATCGAGTCTGCACCGGCTCTTGGAAAGAGCACCCTACCCAAAGTCAACACCTCCACCCTATCCCCATAACCCAGTAACCCCACCCAACACTAAGGGCAATTTTGGACACTATGGGCAATTTATCATGGCCAATCCACCTAACCTGCACATCTTTGGACTGTGGGAGGAAACCGGAGCATGCCGGAGGAAACCCACGCACACACGGGGAGGATGTGCAGACTCCGCGCAGACTCCGCACAGGCAGTGACCCAGGCCGGAATCGAACCTGGGACCCTGGAGCTGTGAAGCAATTGTGCTATCCACAATGCTACCGTGCTGCCCCAAAGTTGGAATGCAAAGAATTCTCATTGGAAATAAAACTTCCACTTATAAACATTTTTTAAAGGGAGCAAAATTAAGATTCTCCTATAGATGGGACTAAGATGGAGGGTGAAATATAAAACTTAAAATATTTAAATACAATGAAACCATAACGGAGAAATTTGATGTTTCACAAATATAAAACTAGTTGTTCAGGGTCAGGGAGGTTGTTTTCTGTTAGAAGCCCAGTTATACCTAATTTTCCAAGCTTCTCTGAAGCAGTGACTCAATATTGAGAGAATCAAAATTCGCATTAATTCAAGGGATTTTGAATGACTTCCTTCTACAGTATCTGCGGCAACACAACCTCTGAAGAAGCTGGGAATCAGAAATAACTTCCATTTCGCATGTAAATACACATGTGCAAATGCCAGAGGTTTGTCAGTTTCGCTGCTGTAATGAGGGCAAACACTGACACTTTCACCAGCATAACTACAAAATCCAGGCCATTATATTTAATTCTTAACTGAAGTTACCTAAACTAGAACAAAGGTTACAAGGATTGGAGTATAGGAATGGGGATGTTTTACTGCATTGGTGATGCCACATCTGGAATATTGTGTGCAGATTCTGTCTTCTCAGCTGAGGAAGGAAGTTCTTGCTATGGAGGGAGTGCAGCAAAGGTTTACCAGGCTGATTCCTGGAATGGCAGGACTGTCACATGAAGAGATACTAAGTCAGTTAGGAATATATTCATCACTTCCAATGGCGGCAATGGAGTGAGTGGTCGCACGCAGGGCAGCTCCAGCTCGAAGGCATTGGTTTGAGTTCTTTTTACCCGAAAGGTGGGGTAGTTTCGGCAGGAAGGCGGAGGTGGGGATCCTGGGGGACCTTTGCAAAGGAAGAGCAGCAGGAGAACAGGAGGCAGAATACACATATAGTCAGCCTGCCAGAGGGTGTGGAAGGTACAAGTGCCACCAAGTACATTTCGAGGATTCTGGTGGCGGAAGAGGTGTTGGATAAGGCCCCGGAGGTGGACAGGCCACACAGGTTCCCAAGGCAAAAGCAGAGAATAAAGCCTAGGATTTTAACTGTGTGTTTGAACCAAGGATGAATAGGTTGAGCCCCAAGTTAATGGGAAGGTGGAGAATGGCAAAGCTGGGAGGGTTTAAGGAACGCATGGGAATGGTGGACCCATGGAGATTTATGAACCCGGATGGGGATGGAGTAGTCCTCCTTCTCGCACGTGTACAAGGTACACTCCAGAATTGATTTTTTTTTGTGGTAAACCGAGCGGTGCGGAGTATGCGGGAATCGGTATCGCAGATCATGCGCCGCACTGGCTTGAGGGCAAGTTTAGATTGAGCAGGAGCAGAGGCCGGGATGGATGCTGGATTCAGGGCATTTGGCGGACAAGGGGCTCTGTGAGAAGGTGCGATCGGTGATCTGAGATTATGTGGGGCTGAATCAGAATGGGGAACTGTCAGCGGCCTCGTTTTGGAAGGCGTTGAAGGAGGTGGTACCGGGGGAAATGATCTTGTTCAAGGCACACAGGGACAGGAGGGAGGGAGGGAGTAGTATGGACGGTTGTTGGACGAGATAGTCGAGGGGAACAGGAAATACTCGAGAACTCTCACCAAGGAGGGGTTGGTGGAGAGAAAAAGGTTGCAGGGGCAGTTTGACAGGCTGATGACAGGGCAGCCAATGGGGCAATTGCAGAGAGCGAGGGAGGTGCAATATGAATATGGAGAGAAGGCGAGCCGTATGCTGCCCACCAGCTACAGAAACAGGCCACGTCTAGGGATATTTTGAGGATGCGGACAGGGAAGGGGGAGGTAGTGTCTAAGCTGTGGAGGATCAATGAGGCATTTAGGGAGTACTACGAGAAGCTGTACAGGACCGAGGCAGGTGATGAGGAGGGAGATATGGGACGGTTTTTCGACCAAAGGCTGGATGGAAAGAGAGGAGACAGGCGCTGGAAGAGTCATTATGCCTGAGGGAGGTGATGGATAACATAAGGGAGATGAAGACGGGGAAGGCCACGGGCCAGTTGTGACACCACATTTGCTGCGGATGTTGAGTGAGGTGCTGGAAAATTACTTAATGATCTGTTGAGCTGCTCGCAGAAAAATACTTTTCACTGTACCTCGGCACACGTGACAATAAACAAATCCAATTAAAAATGGGGAGCTGCCAGATACATTGACACAAGTGTCGATTACACTCATCCCGAAGAAGGGGAAGGACCTGCTGGAGTGTGAGTCACATAGGCCCAATTCACCGTTAAACACGGACGTGAAAGTACTGGCCAAGTTAGTGGTGGGGAGGATGGAAGGGTGTCCCACAGGGGTGGTTGCCAGAGACCAAACTGGTTTTGTAAAGGGCAGGCAGCTCTATAGCATCAGGAGTCTGTTAAATGCGATTTATGACCCCGTCGGCAGGACGGGTACCAGAGGTCATGGTCTCTCTGGATGCAGAGAAGGCTCTCGATTGGGTGGTGTGGAGGTACCTGTCCAAGATCTTGGGACGGTTTGGGTTTGGTCCGGATTCTGTGGAGTGGGTGCGTCTGTTACATGCGGCCCCGGGACAAATGAGATGGGTTTGCGGAGCTTTGGTTGCATTGGTGAACAAGGCAGGAGTGTCTGCTGTTGCCGCTGGCGATAGAGCCCTTGGCAATGGCCCTCAGGGGGTCAGTGGAGTGGCAGGGGAGTGTGAGGTGGAGTAGGGAACACAGTGTCGCTATACGCGGATGACCTGTTGCTGCTTGTGTCAGACCAGCTGAAGAGTATGGGGTAAAGTATGGACATACTGGAGAGGTTTTTGGGATACAAGTTAAACGTCGGGAAGAGGGAGGTGTTCCTGGGTTGGGGGGGGCCAACCTGGGATCAGTGTCGTTCAGGGTAGCCAGGGATAGGTTTAGATATTTGGGGATCCGGGGGGGGGGGGGGGGGGGGTTAGCTCAGTGGGCTAGACAGCTGGTTTGTGATGCAGAACAAGGCCAGCAGCGTGGGTTCAATTTCCGTACCAGCTGAGAATTCTGAATTCTCCCTCTGTGTACCCGAACAGGCGCCGGAGTGTGGCGACTAGAGGCTTTTCACAGTAACTTCATTGCAATGTTAATGTAAGCCTACTTGTGACAATAAAGATTTTTTAAAAAAATAATCTTTACTAGTGTCACAAGTAGGCTTACATAAACACTGCAATGAGGTTACTGTGAGAATCCCCTTGTCGCCACATTTCGGCGCCTGTTCGGGTACACAGAGGGAGAATTCAGAATGCCAAATGCACCTGACAGCACATCTTCCAGGACTTGTGGGAGGAAACCGGAGCACCCAGAAGAAACCCATGCAGATACGGGGAAAACGTGCAGACTCCACACGGACAGTGACCCAAGCCAGGAATCGAAACTGGATCCCTGGCGCAGTGAAGCAACAATGCTAACCACTGTGCTACGATGCAGTGTATACAGTGAGCCTGGTGGTACCGTCTACGATCAGAGTGTGGACCCAGCCGAGGAGACACTTTAGGATAGAGGGGAGGTCGGTGCAGACACTGTTGTGTGGAAATCACAGGTTTAAGCCAGGGGAGATGGATGGCATGCATCGGAAGTGGAGGAGATGGGGTTGGTGAGGGCGAGGGATTTGTACCTGGAAGATACATTTGCAGGTTCGGAAGAGCTGCGGGAGAGGTTTGAGTTGACAAAGGGAAGTGAAATCAGGTATATGCAAGTGACGGATGGCAAGCGAAAGGAATGGAGCGGCTGCTGCTCCCAGATGTGGAGGGGGAGGGGGGCAGGATTGGCGAGAGACATGGTTAGCTGGAGCGAGGATCAAGAACAAAGAGGAGTTCGGGGGGGGGGGGAAAGAGAGGAGAGATGGGATGGGGAGTGTGGAGTGAGGCAATACGTAGGGCAAGGTCAACCTCCTCGTGCACGAGGATGAGCTTGATTCAATTCAAGGTGGTGCATAGAGTGCATATGAACCGGGCAAGGATGGGTGTGTTCTTCCAGGGTGTGGCAGATGAGTGCGAGACGTGTGAGCAAGGACCAGCGAATCATGTGCACATGCTCTGGGGCTGAGAAGTTGGAGAGATACTGGGAGGCGATGTTCGGGACGCTACCGAAAATTGTTGGGGTAGAGGATAGGCCGGACCCAGTGGTGGCGATCTTTGGGGTGTCGGAAAGGGTGGAGCTGATGGAGGGGAAGAAGGCCAATGACATGGCCTTCGCCTCTCTAATTGCCCGAAGGATATTGCTGGATTGGCGGTCAGCAACGCTGTCATGGGTTGTGCCCTGGCAAGAGGACCGATATGACTTCCTTCGGCTGGAAATGATCAAGTTCGAGTTGAGGGGGATCAGCGGATGGCCTTGAAACACGGTGGGGACTGTTCATAACAATGTTTGAGGAACGGTTTGTCGTGGGAGCACAGTGAAAAGGGGAAACATTGTACAAAGTGAATTGTGGGGGTGTTGAGAATGCTCTTGATTTGTGTTATTGTATTGTTTAATATGTTTGGAATAAAATATATATTTTTTTAAAGAATTATATTCAATGGCATTTAGAAGAGTGAGAGGGGATCTCATAGAAACTTAAAATTCTAACAGGATGAGACAGCATGGATTCAGAAAGAATGTTCCCGATGGTGGGGGGAGTCCAGAATTAGCGGTCATACTTTTGAGGATAAGGGGTAAACCTTTAAGGTCTATGGGTCAGAGAAATTTCTTCACCCAGAGGGTGGCGAATCTGTGGCATTGTTGAGGCCAAAACATTTCAAGAGGGAATTAGATATAGCTCTTGGGACTAAAGGGATTGAAGGGAAGGCAGGATCACGGTCTTGAATATGATCAGCCATTATCAATGACAGAGGGCTTGAAGGGCCGAATGGTCTACACCTGCTTCTATTTTCAATGTATGTTTCTATGTAATATGTTAAGTGGGCAGAATCTATAGTCTTGCAAAATTTACCTCAGCATGGATTTTAAAGTACATTTATAAAGCTGTAAATTCATTTCAACGTAAAAGTCCAACATATCTCAGTAAACTAATTTCTGCGAAAAAGGCAATTTCCTTTCCCTTTTAAGTGTGAAAAAGATCATTGGTCTTCAGTTACAAGCTCAAATGAAATCTTGAAATACTTCACTACACAATGCAAAGTTGTGTAGCAAACAGTTAAAAGGAAATCTAGTATTCAGGAAAAGAGAATTTCCAATTTTTAAAAAATGACAAAAATGCGTAAAGTCGCTTTTTCTTAATAAGAGAAATGGGGAGTACACCCAAGTGCAGCACACCATCATGATCTCACAAATTTGGCACGCTTTTGTTTTCACACTTAATTGCTTAACTTTGCAAGCACATCTGCCACACAATTCAAGAAATCAACTCTAGAATCGCTAACATGCAAAGTTGAAATCCAGCCCAAAGCTTTTGTGCTTCACACATTTCAAACTTATTGTTTTTTGTGGGGTTGCCAGAGGCTCTCATTTAGATTGCAACTTCATTACCAAATACCAGATTTGATCTAACCAACAGTAGGTTGAAAAACAAGATGCCATTGGGTTTACCATTGAATCTCTCAAAGTTATGAGGGCAGCATTTTTACATAGTTTAAATGTCTGGGATCATCAGACATGCACAACAAGGTTTTTAGGCTGTTATTTAGCCTTTATACAAATAGCATGAGAAAAATATCTGGGATCCAAACCTTTTGGGGAGAAGAGGAGGAAGATGTAGATTTAGTGAAATATTGCAACTGGAGAATTCAGGGTGTTTTAAAAACATTTGCAAAAGATATTCAAAACAATTCCCAAGATATTTTCGTAGGCTAGTAAAAGGGCTCAGCTCCTATGAACAGACAATTTAAAGGCACTTTATAGAATGATTTACTGTGCAAGAAGAAAGGTTTTGCAGAGAGTACATTAAAGCCCCATCTCAAGTAAAGATTGATCTCCAATTTGAAGCCACAAGCTCTGAAACACTTAGAACAAAGTGTATGGAATTAACCAAGTGTATTCCACTGAGAATTTTAAATACAAATGGCTAAAGAATACAAGAGAAAATAGGCTTCAATTTGCAAAACAGATACAAGATATTAAACATGTGGCTCTTGACTAGAGATCAAACGATAAGAAAAAAAAAAATCACTCCTGAACTTTTGAAAGATAGTCCAGGAGAAAAATAAATCAGATTTGCAACCATTTACTCAAAATAATAAGCGAACAAGAAAACAAAATAAAGATTCACAAGAAATCAGAGGTGGTGGAAGGGAGGGGGATGGGATCTGCATGCCATTAACTGTTACTTTTCCAGTCTTCCTTAGATTCCTGCACTTTAAGGTTGTTTACGCTGAAAGATTCAAAACTTAGCTCTCCCGTTGTTACTGCTCTGCCTATATTTAAAAAACAGAAGACTGGGAAAAGGACAAATATGATTAACATTCTTGATCCTTCAGCTGCAAGCTAAAATGGCTTTATCGTTTGCTACAAGTGCATACAATACTACTGCTTTTCTGAAGGAAGGATTGAGAACACAAATTAAACACATAGTTGAAGTGAATAAATTAGATTTGCATGGTGCCCACAGATCAGCGACACATGTTCAACAGGCATTTTTCCTCATGTCTCTTTGGCAGCTCATTATTGCCTCAGTTTTAGGTAGATGGAGAGTACTTAATGGACTGTCATACTAGAATAATCTGAAGGACAAATATTCATTGCAAGAATTTTGAGATTTGAAACTGGCATGACCAATTCAAATGTCACATCAAATCATGTGGGTCTTTTTAATAGGGATATACGAACAAGGAATAATAATCTTTATTTGTGCTTTATAATCTTTATAAATGCTGCGATGGTTAAACTATTAAGGATGAAAATCAATTCAAGGTTTTACCTAGTGCAAGAGTCGATAGGATTAAAATCAAGTGCTTTTGGACGGCTGATCTATTTATACAAATCATGAGAAAAAGTCCAGTGACTTGGAGAATACCAGAGTCGATCGCTGCTTGGACAGGGGAAGACTATAATGGTAATACCCTCAACTCAAATGGCTGACAGCTATTACTATGTGACAGTTGCGAACCAACCCTAGCCTAAGCTGTCCTGGCTTGTTCGCAGTCAGGCATGTTAGATAGGATTGCTGCATAATGAAAATTAACTTCTTAGCAACCATTCTGCTCTCAAATAGCAGATGGCGTCCTCAAATTCATCATTAAGTATAAATTGGGAAATAAATAGGGGAGGCAGTGGCCTAATTGTATTGTCACTGCACAAGTAACCCGGAGACCCAGGGCAATGTTCTAGAAACCCGGTTCAAATCCCACCACGGCAGATGGTGAAATTTGAATGCAATAAAAAGTCTAACGATGACCATGAAACATTTGTCAATTGTTGGAAAAACCTATCTGGTTCACTAATGTCCTTTGGGGAAGGAAATTTGACATCTTTACCTGGCCTTACCAGATCACCATCAAGAGCAATTAGGGACGGGCAATAAACACTGGCCTAGCCGGTGACATTCATGTCCATAAAATAATTTTTTAAAACTGCAGTTCAAAAGGTTCCCAATTGCTGTACATGAAGTCATCACTAAAGTAGCAATTAAACTGACAGCCCAAGCATAGGAGGAAAAATACCTGCTTTTCTCGGGCAATTTCATGGTTTAAAATTGTCGTTTTAGATTTTCCAATTAAAAACAATATTGGCTCACATGATATTAACCATTTTCAAGTCAGCAGCTGCAAGTCACTGTGCATGTCAGTATTTACATTAGTATTAGGCAGACTCGCTGTGACAAAAGAATATTAAACTCTTCAAATGTGCATGTCAACCTTCTCATTAATTCCATCATAAGAAATAAAAATGACAAGGATCAAAAGCAATGCCCATGGCAAAGGCCATAATACCAAAGCTGAGTGGGAGAACAAGTGTAGGTTAGCTTTTAACTTCACCTTGGACTATTTATAAATCTTATGTACATCTAGGTCCCTCTGCACCTTCTCCAAATTTCTGACGTTAAACACCCGCAAGCTGTCTGCTGCATCATGCGAATTGGGTGCAATGTTATTTACGTGCCCAAGATTTGTAATTTAACGTTCAGTGTATTTTAATTAGAATTAAGAATATTGCAATCAGCAAAAGCATTTCTATCCGCACAGAAAATGCTGGAAATTCTCACACTATCAGCTTTATCGCTTTTTAATTTCAGATTTCCAGCACCTTTAGTATTCTCCAAGATGTGTGGGTCATTTGCTTTTCTTTGAGAGAGAGGGAGAGGGGGGGGGGGGGGTGAGAGTAGATTTTATATTATGGTAATTGCCCCATTAAGAATTAAGTCTCGGAGATGATTTCTGCCAAAAGAAAAGTAAACGATGTGACCAAGTTGCTGGAGAGATAAACAATAGAAAAAAACAGGGGAGTAGATTGTGAGATGCTCTGTTCAAGCCAAGTTTAGCAACTGGCAACAAGAAACATCTATCAATAGAATTCAGTTGAAATTCTGTGTTGGCTAGAAAAGTGAAAACTCTTGTTAACCAAAGGACTCTAATGAGTTGAATTTCAGCTGAGCTGAAGATTCCAGAGTTTAAAATTTATTACAACCAGGGGAGTTCTGACCAACGGTGGCTATACATAAATGGCGTTATGGCGCCTGTGTTGAATAGAAGTTTACAACTATGAGGGTTGGAGGACATTTTAAGGAATAACTTTGCTGGAACTAAACAGAAGACCTAATAAATCTCAGCTGATATACAAGTCCTTGAAACTTTTTCAGTCCAAGTGGTTAATCCTCCAATTTTTGTAAGTAACTGACCCGATCTTACTTAGTGTGTAAGTCAAATTGGTGTAGAAGTGGGATTAAGAAGTTCAGTATAAAGTATAAGTAACTTTTGATATCTTAGTACAAGTAACTACTGAAGATGGAGTGCAATTGTTCATGTTCTTCGATTTCTGTGAAGCAAACTTCCTTAGATTTATATGGCAAACCTTCAGTAAATACCCTGGTTCTTGAATTCTAAAAAGACTAAACACTCTACCTAAATCATAATATCTGTTTTTCAATTATTTCCATCTTCACCTGGATTCAATGAATAACTTGGTTGCAAAGAGAAAAGAAAATCATGGAAATCAGATCGCAGGTTAAAAGGGGTGTGACAATTTCCACTAGATTAATTTAACATTCCCCTTTCCAGACTAATGATTTTACCTATCTTATTTTCCTGTACAAATGGGATGCAAGACCCAACACATCCATGTCAATAACAGGAAATTTTGCCCACCCATCTTTAGTCACTTTTTTTAAATACTGAAAATCAGCTGCTTCAATGGTTATCTAATGGGTTCAACAAATCAGTTTATGAACACGTATTTTGGAATACTACAAGTTGCAAAACTTGAATGTTTGATGCAGCTGAAACGTACATTTCCCAGTGATCAAAAGGAGATGCGATTCCCCAATTTTCAGTCACCAAAATATCTATTTTCAGATCCGCAACACAACATTCAAGCCAATCAATGGGAGGAACAGAACTGAGAGACGTTATCTCTAGCTTAGTACATCACCTCAGATTTGTTTAAAGTAGTCACCATAGTCCCAGATGACCATAGGTTGCTTTTCCACTTTTGGGGGGGGGGGGGGGGTTGTGACACCACACCTCAGGCGAGGGGTAAGGTTGAGAATAACAGCCTGTGCAGGAATCGAACCCGCGCTGCTGGTCTCACTCTGCATCATGAACCAGCTGTCCATTGAACTGAGCTAAACCAGCCCCCTTATTAGATTTGTTTACAGGGCAGTTCATCATGAATTGGGAGATTAAAGCACTACGGTTTAGAGCTATACTATTTACAAGCAATAATGCCACTAATTTAAATAATTCCGACTATAAACAATCCTCCTTATTTAACATTTCAGGCCTCACCCAGCAGCAAATTTCTCCTCCAGAAATAAGCTCTGTTTGTAGCTTGTTCCTCAAGTAAGTCGACAGCAAAACATTTTAATTATTTACAAACTGTTGGAGTGAATGCTCTTGGACAACATAAAGGGTTGACCAGTAAGAGCAGTCAGGTGAACACATCTCACCCCCTCTTTAGATAATACAGGGGAGGGTGGCACGGTGGCATAGTGGTTAGCACTGCTACCTCGATCCTGGCCCCGGGTCACTGTCAGTGTGGAGTTTGCACAGCATAGGCAGATTGACTATGTGCTAAACTGCCCCTTAATAAGGAAAAAAAGAATTGGGTACTTTAAGTTTGCAATTTTAAAAAGATAATACAGGAGAACAGCATTAAAAACCACCATCTGGGTTTCTGCAACATCCCAAGTGTGATTTTTTTTTTTTAAGAACTACTCTTCATGTAGCATGAGTTTTCAGTGCAAATTTACATAAAATTTCTTACGAAGCCAAGCATATTACACTTGTCCATCCAGCATCAGAATAAAATTTTGTTCAAATTTAAAGACATTTAACACTTGAAGAGCTTTTAAACAGCATTGACTTTTAACCCATCTAATTTCCCAGAAACATTACACTGATTACATTAGAACATAATTGATTTCAAGGCATCCCTGATTATCAATATTCAGGTGGAAAAGCAAATAAGCAAAATTTAAAATAATGTGTTTTGCTACCAGTGCAACGTAATCACCATACAAATGAGTTTTAGAAAATATCTGATGTAGTTGGTATGAACTCTTACGTTCTTTTGCGGTGTGCGATCAAAGTGGGGCCGGCAAACCAGAAAACATGGACAGGGTGCCAATGATGCGCACATGCACTGCGAGCTTAAACTATTCTTCAATAAAATATGTTAGAGTGAATTAAAATGACAAATTTACAATAATCTGACCTCATCGAAGAACTGCTGGGTTCTGCGTAGAATATATTTCAGCTCAGTTAACTCTAAGAAGTTGCGTTTTAATGCCTCCTGATTAGTATTGATTTCTTTCAGTTCGTTTTCAAGTTTCTCAAAGGTTGCCTGAAAAAAAAAGATGTGACCTTCGATTAAAATTCATTGTACATAAGAAATAATAGTTCCCGATATCAATTGCGGACTGTATTTTTAAAGTGATAATAATGCTGGCCTCATTCATTGGAGGTTAAGTGACAAACTGCCCAAGCCAGGCTCCGTTGCTGCTTTGGTCATCTGTATCCCCAAAAATATTTCTGCTATTTAATACACGATCACAGCTAATGGTCAAATGTATTCTATTTGAAAGCTCCCTCGTGGTGGGACTCATCATTCAACTGCACACAACTGTTTGCAAGATAAAAAACAAAGCAATGATGGATTTTGTTGCTGAATCTTGCTGAAAACCAGCCGAATTCATTAAAGTGCAGGTACAAGAGAAGCTTACTGAAGGGTTTTAAATTGCACCGGGGTACTTAACTGTCTTAAAATCATTTGAATTCAAAACAGGTGGGAATGCGGTCTTGCATTCACAGTTATTCTTTCTGCAATATACATCAACAGCTACACAGCATTGTCTATTTCTTGTCGAAGAATAAACCAGCAAGGGACAGTAGAGATTTCATTGTTTGCTTACTGCACATGTATAAAGGTGTTAAGCTGGTGGCAAGCAGCATCCAACATTAAACGAAAAAAGATAACGTATAGGTACTTTTCCAGAGTTATAATAAACTCAGCCAGAGTTAGGCTACTGGTTTTCAACCCGATTATGAAGAACAGCAAAATGTTGTGACTTTCAATAGAAAAGAGCAAAATTTAAAATGCTAAAATACTGACAAATATTCACAATACAGGGCTCAAAATTATGCACATGGCATGGCTGTCCATCAAGTTGCAAACCTCCTAGAATTGAAGGATTGAATTTGATAACTTCTGATCCAAGCACATGGTAGATTAGGTCTTTCCATTTACCTTTGGGTTCCAGTACAACTTGCTTAACAGAATTTTGAAGCATAGAAAGAGACCATTTGACTCCATTTGGCTGTGCCTATGTTTCTACTTCTCAGGAGTCTCCTCCCACTCTAGTTACCGCTTCCCTTCTTGTTCCATTCACATCTATTCATTTCATAAAAGTGAAATGCTGCCTGCTTCAACCATTTCATTAGGCAGCGAGTTCCAATTTCACAAAAGTCTAGGTGGAAAGAATTCCTCCTTAATTCTTTATTTCAACAATTAGTATCAACCTTATTCTGGACTCCCCAACAAATGAAAACACGTCCTATTCGTAAAGAGCTCCATCAGGTTCTCTGTTCGCCAGGATAGAAACAAAGCTTCAGCCAACTTGCTCCTTCCTGATGACATCATCAGATGGTGGCGACATGCCTCGGAATGTTTTCTGGACTTTCTCCAATGTTGCCATATCACCTTTCAAACAGGAGGACCAAAACTGTACACAAAACTCCCAAATGTGACCTAACCAAGAATCCACAACACAACAAAAAACTATGCAGACATTTCACTGCAGTACTGCTAGTGTTGAAGACACACATGTTCAAATGCAATATTAAACCAATGGCCCACCTACACCCCCAGGTGGTTGGAAAAGGTCCCATGGCACAATTTTCAAGAGCTAGGGAGTTCTCAATGATTTTGTAGCTAATCAATATCACTGATTATCTTGTTATCATCACATTCCTGTTTGTGGGAATATGATGCGAGCAGAATGTCATGTTTCCAACGTTACATCAGCAACTACTTTTGACAATTGGGCAGCACAGTGGTTAGCACTGTTGCTTCACAGCGCCAGGGACCCAGGTTAGATTCCCGACTTTGGTCACTGTCTGTACGTTTTCCCCGTGTCTGCGTGGGTTTCCTCCGGATGCTCCGGTTTCCTCCCACAAGTCCCGAAAGATGTGCTGTTAGGTAATTTGGACATTCTATTCTCTCAGGTATACCTGAGCAGGCACTGTAGTGTGGCGACTAGGGGATTTTCACAGTAACTTCACTGCAGTGTTAATGTAAGCCTACTTGTGACACTAATAAAGATTATTATTATTCGTTCCAGCCATCAGCCGCAAACGAATAAAATCTGAATGGAAATAATGAAAATCTAGAACATTATACATAGTCCTATGCTCACAATGTAGTGCTCATGAAAATGGTTTTGTCAGTAATTGTGAATACAAGTGTAGCTTGGCTCCTTTGGTAACCAAATTATGTATTTACATACCAAATTAAGAGGATTGGAATATCACAAAATGTGATGGGAGTGGGCTGGACATGTTCCAGCATCAATTAAGCGAAGGGGGAGAAAGGCCTCAGGAAAGTAATGGGAATAAAATCAGCTGACTTAAGAGCATTCACGGAATTGTCTCAAACATTTTCTGTTTCCGAAGACATTGACTGAAAATGTAACTCTTCGGTTTAAATAATAACCAAAAGTACTGGAATTCTGAAATAAAGCACTGTAAATACTCCACGTCTGGCAGCATCCGTGGAGAGAAAAGCAGCATCTGCGGAGAGTAATGCAAAGTTATTGGCCGTGATTTAGTAGCAAATCCTATAACGGCCATTAAATCCCGAGACATCAAAATCTGGGAGTTGCACTGGCGAGACTGCCAACCCCGATCTCCCAGCCCCCTTCCGAAAGCACGAGCAGATTCACGGCCAGGATGCTTGCGTTGAAGGGGGGGGGGGGATTTATTTCCAGGGTAGATCAGGGGGTCCTTTATAGATGACACCCCAAACCCTTTGAAACCAGCCTTGCTGGCTCGGTCAGGCTTCACCCCACCAGGGTGATGGCACATGCAATGCTGCCAGATTCTCTTTGTATTGAGAGCCTAAAAATCGGGAGACATACATAGTCTGAAACTGACACTGCCATATTTGGGAATAGTTCCAGCCAATGCTTCAAGTCTACCTTCAAGTCATCAGCCGGAAACATAATTCTGGTTTTATGTCTGCAGATGCTGCATAACTTAATATAAACATTAACAAAAGGCAGCTTATTGCATCCTGTTTCATGTACATTGATGGCCGAGTATTGGGTTCCAGGTCATGGAGCACGAACGCCATTACTGGGGAAAGTGGGATCTGGACCTCTGGGGCGGTCTACACCCGAACCGCGCTGGGGCTGGTGATCCTGCAAGCCAGATAGCTAGGGAAGTAGGGAGGGTTTTAAAAGTAGTAGGTGCAAGGGATCAAATTTGGGAAGATATGGTAACTCAAAGAGTAGAGACAAGGCAAAAAGAGAAAGAGTAGAGACAAGGCAAAAAGAGAAAGGTGTTACAGGAAATGAAAAACTGAGGAGAAGGGACAGAGAGCACAATCCAACAGTAAAACAGATGAGACTAGAGGTTATAAAAAAATTTTAAAGCATAAAACTAAAGATTCTGAATCGGAATACCCGACGCATTCAAACAAAACAGATGTACAGAGAGCGCACACAGAAATAATTAAGTATGATTTGATAGCCATTACGGAAACACGGCTGCAGGAGGACATTGATTTGTACCTGAATATTAAACGGTACAGGGTATCTAGGAATGACAGGAGGCAAGGAAAGTCTGGAGGGTTGTCTCAGTTAATGATGGTATTAGAGAGAGGGATGATCCAAATTCAGGAAACCAGGATGTGGAAAAGGTTTGGGCAGAAATGAGAAATGGTAAAGTCACTTGTGGGGGTCGTGTATCTAATAGTGTACCCTAACATGAACCACATGGTAGGGTGGACCATAAAGGAAGAGATAATGGCAGCTTGCCAGAAAGATAATCATGGGAGATTTTCATCTCCATATGGACTGGAAAAGCCAGATTGGCAAAGATAGGCCAAATGAGGAGTTAGAAAATGTTTTTGAGATAGTTTCTGAGAACAGCATGCACTGGAGCCAAAGAGCAGGCCATACCACATCTGGTATTGTGCAATTAATGATCTCATAGGGAAGGCATCTCTGGATAGCAACGACCATAATAGGAGTGAATTTTAAGTTTGAGGGAGAGGTGTGTGGGTTCAACACTATGCCTTTTTAAAGTTGGAAAACAAATCATGAGGGCATGAAAGCAGAGCTGGCTAAAGAGAATTGGCAAATCAGATTAAACGATAGGTCAAGGAGATGCAGTGGCCAACATTTAAGGGGATATTTCAGAAAAGAATAATTGAAACTAGCAAGAAAAAAGTTAAAGGGATGGACCCACCATTCATGGTTAACTAGAAAGTTTAAATATATGGGCGGAAGCTCTGAATAGGGTAAATTCAATTGCAACATGTGCTAGGCTCAGCCTGATCCAGTTCAAGGTCGTCCACCGGGCCCACATGATGGTGGCCCGGATGAGTACATTTTTTGGGGTGGAGGATAAATGCCTAGGTGTGCGGGAGGGCCAGCGAATCACATCCACATGTTCTGGGCATGCCCAAAACTTAGGAGATACTGGGAGGGATTTGCGGACGTCATGTCCCAGGTACTGAAAACTAGGGTGGTGATGAGTCCAGTGGTGGCAATCTTTGGGGTCTCGGAAGACCCGGAGGTCCAGGAGAGGGAGGCCGACGTCTTGGCCTTTGCTTCCCTGGTAGCCCGGCGACGTATTCTGCTCGCATGGAGGGACTCAAAGCCCCCAAAGACCGAATCATGACTCTCGGCATGTCGAGCTTTTTAGGGCTGGAAAAAATTAAGTTCGCCTTAAGAGGATCTGTATTAGGGTTCGCCCGAAGGTGGCAACCATTCATTGACTTCTTCGCAGGGAATAAAATGTCAGCAGGGGGGGGGGGGGGGGGTAGATTAGAGTAGAATAGGAGGGATAAATAGGCAGGTACTGTTTATGAGAGCGGAGTGGTGTTTTGCACTATGTTTCTGCTTTGGGTTGATATTTGCACATTACTGTACGCTAACTGTTTACAATGCCAAAAATACCTCAATAAAATTGTTTATTAAAAAAAAAGGTTAAAGATATTATCAAACTTGGGGAAAAAAAGCATATAATTGCAAAAGATGAATGGAACGTTGGAAGATTGGACGGAATAGAAAGAACAGCAAAGGATGACTAAAAGATTGCCAAGGTGGGAACAATTGGAGCCTGAGAGCAAGCTAGTCAGAAATAAAAACAGATAGCAAGAGTTTCATAAACATTTGAAAAGAAACGAGTTAACAAAGTTGGGTGTTGGTCTAATACAAAGTGAGCCTGGAGAATTGATAATGGAAAGCAAGGAGATGGCAGATGAATTGTAGGTATTTTGCATCAGTCTACACTCTGGAGGATTCAAATAACATCTGAAAAGCAGCAATAAAAATCAGCAAGGTCGAGAAGAACTCAGGAAAATTACAATCACCAGAAATGGTAAAGCTGTGAGCTGACAAGTGCCCAGGTCCTGATGGACTTCATCCTTGAGTCTTCAAAGAAGTGGCTAGTGAGTGCATTGGTTTTAATTTTCCAAACTCACTAGATTCCGGGAAGGTCCCATTAGATTGGAAGATAGCAAATGTAACTGCATTATTCAAAAATGGAGGGAGACAGAAAGCAGGAAAACGACAGGCCAGTTAGCTTACCATCTGTCAGAAGAAGTTATAGGAGGGCACTTGGATACGTTCAAGGCAAACAGGCAGTGTCAACATGGTTTTATGAAAGAGGAATCATGCTTAACCAACAATGGTAGCACAGTCGCGTTATAGCTCCAGGGTCCCAGGTTCGAATCCCGGATTGGGTCACTGCCTGTGTGGTGTTTGCACGTTCTCCCTGTGGCTGCATGGGTTTCCTGCGGGTGCTCCGGTTTCCCAGTCCAAAGGTTAGGTGGATTGGCCTTGATAAATTGCCCTGAGTGTCCAAAAGGGTTGGGCGGAGGTGTGAGCTTAAGTAGGGTGCTCTTTCCAAGAGCCGGTACAGACTAGATGGGCAGAATGGCCTTCTTCTGCACTGTAAATTCGACGATTCTATGAACTGAAGTTCTTTAAGGAAGTAGCATGCTGTGGACTTCCAGATGGTATTTGATAAAGTGCCACATCAAAAGTTATTGCAGAAAATAAAAACTCTGGGGGGGCAACATATTGGCATGGGTAGAAGATTGACGAGCTAACAGCCAGGTTGGCAAGATGCAACGAGTGGTGTGTCACAGGGATCAGTGCTGGGACCTCAACTATTTACAGTTTATATAAAATGACTTGGATGAAGGGATGGATGGGATGGTTTCCCAATTTGCTGATGATACAAAGATAAGTAGGTAAGTAAGTTAAGAGGGCACAAGGAGGCTACAATAAGATATGGATAGGTTAAGTGAGTGGTCAACGATCTAGCAAATGGAGTATAATGTGGAATTGGTCATTCTGGCAGGAAGAATAAAAAATAAGCATATTATCCAAATGGAGAGAGAGACTGCAGAGCTCTAATGTGCAGAGGGATCTTGGTGTCTTAGTGAATGAATCACAAAAGGCTTGTATGCCGATACAGCAAGTAATTAGGAAAACTAATAATGTTATAATTTATTGCAAGGGGAATGGAGTACAAAAGTAGGGAGATTATACTTTGGTTATAGAAGGCTAGTGAGACCACACCCAGAGTACTGCTTTCAGTATCAGTCACCTTATTTAAGGATGTGAATGTGTTGGATGCAGTTCAGAGAAGGTTTGCCAGACTAAACCTGGAATGAGTGGGTTACCTGTCAGGAAAGTTTGGACATATGAACAAACGAATTAGAAGCAGGAGTAACCTCCCCAAGCCTGCTCCACCATTCAATAAGATCATGGCTGATCGGATTGTAACTTCAGCCCCACATTCCTGCCTACCCCCAATAAACATTCATCCACTTGTTAATCAAGAATCTATCTAGCTCCATCTTAAAAGTATTCAAAGACTCTGGAGGAAGAGACCCTCAGAAAAAGAATTCTCATCTGTCTTAAATGAGCCACCTCACATTTTTAAACAATGACCCCTACTTCTAAAATTTCCTGACAATAGGAGACATCCTCGCCACGTCCACATCCACGTCCCTCAAGATCTTAAAAGTTTAGATCATGTCACATCTTACTCAAAACTCTAGTGTATATCAACATAACCACGCCAAACTTTTCTCATAAGGCAACCTGCCCATTCCTGATCTTGTGTCTAGTAAACCTTCTCTGAACTGCTTCTAATGCATTTACATCTTTCCTCAAGAAGACTAATACTAAGCACAATACTCCAGATGCAGTCTTACCAATGCCCTGTACAACTGAAGCACAACCTCTCTACTTTTAAGATCAATTCTTGTTACAATAAATGATAACATTAACGTCACAAATTGAGATTAATAGGTATGATCTTATAGCCAGTAGAGAAATAGTTAGAAGATCAAAACTGGAACTAAATATTCAGGGCGGTGTGATTTTTCCCAAGGACAGGCAGGAAGGAACGTGTGATGGGCTGGCTTTGTTAGTACTAAATGTAATAAGTACAATAGCAAGAGATGATTGTGGATCGAAAAATGTAGATCCATATGGGTGGAGGTAAGAAATAACAAGCGGAAGACGACAGCAGCAGGAGTAGTCTATAGGCCCCCAACAGTAGCTATACTGTAGGATGGAGAATAAATCAGAAGATAATAAAGGCATGTAAAAAAGGTAGTACATAGGGACAGAGCTGGGGGACTGCCGTTCAAACAGGCCCAGACCAAATTTCACTACCTGGGGATCCAAATAGCCCACAACCGAATATGGATTCACAAATGGAACCTGACAAGTCTGGTGCAGGAAGTTGAGAAGGGAGTTGCAGAGGTGGGGCTCACTCCAATTCGCAGGGAGAACACAGACGATCTAAATGAACACGCTGCCCAAGTTCTATTCCTGTTTAGACCCCTCCCGATCTACATCCACAAGGCCTTTTTCAACAAGTCGACAAACTAATCATGGCCTGTGTGTGTGAGTGTGTTGGTGGTGGTGGTGGGGGGTCGCCCATTTAAGACAGTGATAAGGAGTCATTTCTTTGCTCAGAGGGTAGTGAATCTATGCAATTTTCCATCGTAGAGAGCTGGAGCGGTTGGGTTTCATAGATTTCCTAGAATTTACAGTGCAGAAGGAGGCCATTCGGCCCATCGAGTCTGCACCGGCTCTTTGAAAGAGCACCCTACCCAAGGTCCACACCTCCACCCTATCCCCATAACCCAGTAACCCCACCCAACACCAAGGGCAATTTTGGACACTAAGGGCAATTTATCATGGCCAATCCACCTAACCTGCACATCTTTGGACTGTGGGAGGAAACCGGAGCACCCGGAGGAAACCCATGCACACACGGGGAGGATGTGCAGACTCCGCACAGATAGGTGACCCAAGCCGGAATCGAACCTGGGACCCTGGAGCTGTGAAGCAATTGTGCTATCCACAATGCTACCGTGCTGCCCTTAGTTGTTGAGTACGTTCAAGGCTGAGACAGACAGATTTTTAAATCAGTAAGGGAATCCAGGGTTACGGGGATAAGGCAGGAAGTGGAGTTGAAGATTATATCAGATCAGCCATAATCTCATTGGATAGCGGAGCAGACTCAATTGGCCAAATGACCTACTTCTGCCCCCGTGACTTATGGCTTTTTAGCATTCCTAATTACTCACTGTGCCTGTATACTAGCCGTTTGTGATTCATGGACTAGAACACCCAGACTCCTCTGCATCGCAGAGATCTGCAATCTCTCAACATTTACATAATCAACTTTTTTTATTCTTCCTGCCAAAATGGACAATGACATTTGCCTACATTATACTCCATTTGCCAGGTTTTTGCTCACTCACTTAATCCCTGTCCCTTTGTAGCCTTCCGTCCTCTTCACAATTTACTTTCCGACCTATCTTTGTGTCATTAGCAACCATATCTTCAGTCCCTTCATCCGTCATTTATATAAATTACAAACGGTTGAGGTGTCAGCACTGATCCCTGTGGCACGCCACTCGTCACATCCTGCCAATCAGAATCAGACCCATTTATGCTAATTGTTTCCTATTAGCTAGCCAATCGTCAATCCATGCTAATATGTTACCCCCTACACTATGGGCATTTATTTTCCCCAATAATCTTTGATGTGGCACCTTATCAAATTCTTTCAGGAAATCAAAGTACCATACATTCACTGGTTCCCCTTTATCCACAGCACATATTACTTCTTCAAAGAACCCCAATAAGTTGGTTAAGCACGATTTCCCTTTCACAAAACCATGTTGACTCTGCCTCATTGCCTTGAATTTTTCCAAGTGCCCTGCTATAAAATCTTTAATAATGGCTTCTAACATTTTCCAGACTAGCCTTGTATCCATTGGAGTAAAGTGCAAGAGGCGACTTGAGCAAAACATACAAGATCCTGAGGGAGCTTGACAGAGTGGATGTGGAAAGGATGTTTCCTCTTGTGAGAGAATCAGGAATATCATTGGGATGAGGGATCACTATTTAAAAATAAAGCATCATCCATTTAAAACAGATATGAGGCAAATTATTCCTCCAAGGGTGCTGAGACTTTGGAACTCCCTTCCTGAAAAGGTGGTGGAAGCAGTCTTTGAATATTTTTAAGGCAGAGGTGGATAGATTTTTGGTAAGCAAGGGGGTGAAAGGGTTATTGGGGGTAGGCAGGATGCAGATTGGAGGCTATCAGATCAACCATGATCTTCTTAAATGGTTCTACAGGGTTGAGGGGCTGAATGGCCTACTCCTTGTTCATCTCTTCATATATATTTAGAGAACAGGGCGGTGATTTATATCACTTCGGGAACTGTGCCACGTCTGGCAGTCCATATTAGTCGCAATAGGCGAGGAACTGAGTTCCTCAGTGGAGTTTTCTTTAAATAGTAATTGGGGATTAAGCAACCAATCCCTTCTCAAATATTCAGTAGTCCAAGATCCCCACATAAACAAGGGAGTTCTCTTTAAAAATGCATGATGGACCCAACATCATAGTCCATAATTGTCCCTCTCAAATAAATGTAGACTAACCTTTCCACCAATTGTAATGAAGAAATTGCAAACAATGATCAGATTTTAATCATATAAAATTTTTCATTTCCTGCTTTAAGTTGGCCATTATATCAAAGTATAAAAACATTGACAACATTATTATCCCTTTAGAACCCCAATTTACAAACTCACATAGTAGTAGTACAAGGGTCTGGCAGACAGTTAACGTGAAACTGAGTACAGTACTTCCCACACAGCGATATAAGAAAACACATGCAGGTACAGCAGATAATAAAGAAAGCGATTGAAATGTTCTTATTTATAGCTAAAGGAATAGAATATATAGGTTTGGAAGTGTTGTTGCAACTATCCAAGGCATTTGCTAGTCCGCACCTGGAGTATTGTACACAATTTTGGTCCCCCTTATTTGGAGGAAAGATGAGTGGCGTTAGAGGCAGTTCAGAGGAGCTTCACTAGGTTGATTCTAGAGATAAGAAATTTGCCACATGGAGAGATTGAACAGTTTAGGCCTATTCTCTCTAGAGTTTAGAGGGGAATTCAAATTGAGATATACAAGATGATAAAACGTATGGATAAAGTAGACATGGAGCGGATGCTTCCTCTTGTAGGGCATTCTAGAACAAGAGGTTATAGTCTTAGGATAAGAGGTAGTAAATTTAAAATGGAGTGGAGGAGAAACTACATCTCCCAAAGGGTTGTGAATCTGTGGAATTCGTTACCCCAGAGTTCAGCGGATGCTGAGACAGTGAATAAATTTGAGGATTTAGAAAGGAATCCGTTCCTAACCTATTGAAGCACACCTGTGCCTGCTGTACCCAAGGGAGTCACAATGAAATACTGAGAGAAAAACTATTACCAGACTAATTTTCTACATAGAACATAAATGTCTATGTTAACAATTCACTCTGAAGTAGAGGTTATCTTCCATTATCATTCCAGTTGTGAACATAGACAGCAAATCACATGCTAATTACCACTTGAAAGCTCATTGTTTATTGTTCCTTGCGTGCAAGCATGGAACCAACTTGCAGTAATCCTACTCATGCTCCAGTTAAGATTGGTTAACTGAGCATATGTCACAAATCCTGAAGTGAAGTTTATGCTTGTGGTACACTTAAAATAGTTGTGAGCCTGAGAAACAGTGATAATCATCTTCTATACTCGCAGAATCATTGCCCTTTGGAGAAAATTAATTTCTAATGCCCGACTTGCTTACCTCCAAGTCAATCATGTCACGAGGAAAAGGAACCTCAGGATTTTCTCCAGTATCCAAAATTGCAAGGTTTGCTTTTCGGATTTCCTTTTCAACAAAACCTGAAAACAATATACGGAGGGAATATTTGAAGCAATGTCAGATTTGTTTGCAACCCAGAAACAGAGTTATTCACCATATAACAAATACTTTTCTTAATCCTTCTTTTATAACCTCATTTCTGGCTGCTAAATGTTAAGTATTTCTATTCAAGATAAATGCTGTTACTTATTTTTCATTCCTGCTCCTTAGTACAATTCTACCATCACTTCAATTAATATTCTTTAAATGCAAAACAATTTAAATAGTATGTAACGCATAGTAAATTTTGTTATCTGCCACTGTTGCAACCAGAATACTCTATTAACCAGAACTTCTGACCTCCTCAATACACATTACCAACTTAAAGCAATTTAGAAGTTGTTTGGAAAGCAAAGATTTCCCAGAGCTGTCGAGTCACTGAGCCAAGCTATCAGTAGAGGTGCTGTTGGCATTTCTTTTTAGTAACCACCATTGTAATGTGCATTGCGCATAATCATTAATTATAAACCATATCATACCATTATGGCATCCAATAAACCAGAGAAAAGCAAAGAGTGAGAAGCATAAAAGAGTTGCGTTGACATTTAAAAACAGAAAATGGGACATTTGTTGATGCATTGAAAGGGTGTGAATCAGAACTTTTTGATGGAAGGATTATGTTGGCTCACCCACGACCGACACTATCACAGCTCAAAAGGATCTACTGAAGATTCAATAGTTCTGAATCAAATAAAGTTGAAAGATGCTGTACTTCACATGCGCCCAAATTAGAGTAGCTAAAATGTGTTTTAGACTAACTTTTTTTTTTTTTACACATTCGGAGGGTGCCTCTTTCGCCAATGCTCATTGAAAAGACAAAATCTGAGGAAACCTGAATTGAACCTTGTGCACTTTACACCCCATTTACCAACATTTTTGATTAACCAGCACCACCCATTCAAGGTGCATACCGATTACAAAAATGTTTACTATATTAAGATAAAAAAAGACAGTGCGTTTTATTTTCCTCTCACTCTTGTTTCCAGAAGTTAGAATTTTAATTAGAAAAAGCTTCCTCAATATTCTACTTGAAATAGTCTAGCTTTGTGACCAGCACTTTTTACAAAGGCGCAATACTCACGGAGTTTACGATCCATTTCTTCACAACGACGAACCTCATTTACAAATTTGCGTTGAAATACATTCACATCTGGATTTAACTGTACACGAGGAAGAAAATTAACAGATGTAATTTAAAGCAGGAGAAAGTGATGTTTAAATAAAACATTAAAGGGGGTTGGTTGATGGGTTCGCTCGGAAGGTGGGAGCCGTTCGTTGACTTCTTTCAGGATTGAGGTGTCAGGAAAAAGGGGGGGGGTTAAAATGGGGAAGGCAGGATGGGAGGAGGGGACAAGGGTGGGTGTTGGTTATTTGTAATGTTGGCCAATTTTGCTTCTGCTTTGGTTTGTTTTTTTATGAAAATGCCTGAATAAAATATTTTAAAAATAAAACATTAATGCAATAAAATGTTACAGGCTTTTCTGACCAACAAAGCTTTGAAGCACATTTAAATCAACGTTTTGAAATTGCGTCATATTGATGTGCACCTTGTAGAAACACAAATGGATCGGGCACATTTACTGATATAACTAAAAGGAGGACAAAACCAATGTATATTAATTTAATAAAATGCCCATAGATCCCCAAGACAGCAATGACCAAATTCAGCCATTAGGGTGAATACACCAATAGAATTTTTAAATACTGTCAAAGAAAGTTATACAAAGGTAAAATGAAGTTAGTGGTTGCAAATTTCTCTTGAGATATTTCGCCCGAGACAACTGGAAGCAATCAATTGCTGAAGCCAGAACTTCTTAGCTGAGAAACGCTTTGTGATGCTTCAATACCTAAATGGATATATGAGAATTCTATTGTTGCTCGGTTGGAATGGACCTGTAGTACACATGATTAATGGGAAAATTTGCTATGGCCATAATATTTTCATGTTTTAAACATGGATACTGCCTGTGAGGTAGGCAGAGATTATGGTTCCAGGACTTCCTGAAGGCAAACCTCAGGATATGTGGCATGTCAACCACAGACTAGGAAAAAAAGCATTCAAGGGGGAACAACTGGGGAGTAATTTCAAGTTGTGCAATTGTATCCTTCAAACAGCAAAGATTACAGGCAGCCAAGGGCACAGGACAAGTTAGAAAGAGCGGACAGCCCCAACAAAAATCAGATAGTTCATCTTTGCCTATACTGTGGAAAGTCATGCAAATTTGCAATTGAGCCTAACAGCCATGTTAGAAACAGAACAGATGGCTACGCATGCAAGAAATGGCCATCCTTTATAATGAAGGGAAACCGACGACTGTTGCTCACAAAAGTCATACTGGACTCTAGTTAGCTAAAAAGCACAGATTTGGGTTCCAATTTATTTAGTCTACACATACAATCTAGAAAGAAAGTTTTGTGTCTTTCTGGACTGTTTGATTGATGGGTTGATTTGGAGGGCAGAGCCTCACATTTGCAGAGGGACGTAGGGTGCATGGAGGGATGGAGCACGTGGCAGTAAAAATAATAAATGAGTGCCAACTGAGGAAAAGAGTATCTGAGGACTAGGATCTCAAAATGCAGACTAAGATCATAGTTTACTGGGTAGCAGTAGTCTTTGTGCCCCTATATGCTTCAGTGACTTGGACGAATTACAGCAGATACCTCAAAGCACTAGAGAAGGAGCATCAGCCTACAAAAGATTGCCCAAATCCAGTGACAAGAGTGGCAGGCCTAAGCCAACTTGTCGAACATCATGGCGCTGATCACTCAAAACCAGTGTCACTAGGTAAAACATGTCATTTGGGTGCCTGACATTGGGCTCCTGAAGTAATAAGTTCACTCGGAACTGTAGCGACATGAGACATCCTAGAATTAGAATCATAGAATCCCTACAATGCAGAAGGAGGCCATTCGGCCCATCAAGTCTCAACTAACCCTCAAAGAGCACCTTACCTACGCCCACTCCTCCACCGATCCCTGTAACCTCACCTAACCTTTGGATGCCGAGGAGCAATTTAGCATGGCCAATCCACCTAACCTGCACATCTTTGGACTGTGGGAGGAAACCAGAGCACCCGGAGAAAACCCACTGCGCCACCCCAACAAGCAGCTGTAGGCGTCAAACATACCTGCCAATCATGAGAGAACCTTGGCTTGCGACTGACCAAAATGGGGAAGGCTCATTCGGAAGGCACCAAACACATCGAGACACCTCATCGGCAATGTGCAGAGATGAAGTCAAGGCATCGAAGAGCACATGCAATCCCCCAAACGACCCACCGACCCAAACCTTTAATGACCCACATGTGACAGAGTTGGCATGGAGGGATTCATCAGTCATTTCACAACCCAGAGTAGAAGCAAGTAACCCTGTATTTTCTCCCTGGGCAGCGGTAATAGCAAGTTTGGAAGCATCATAGATTATCATAGAATTTACAGTGCAGAAGGAGGCCATTTGGCCCATTGAGTCTGCACTGGCTCTTGGAAAGAGCACCCTACCCAAGGTCAACACCTCCACCCTATCCCAGTAACCCCACCCAACACCAAGGGCAATTTTGGACACTAAGGGCAATTTATCATGGCCAATCCACCTAACCTGCACATCTTTGGACTGTGGGAGGAAACCGAAGCACCCAGAGGAAACACACGCACACACGGGGAGGATGTGCAGACTCCACACAGACAGTGACCCAAGCCGGAATCGAACCTGGGTCCCTGGAGCTGTGAAGCAATTGTGCTATCCACAATGCTACCGTGCTGCCCCATAAGCATAAATTAAGCCATCAAAAAGCAATTGTATGTGACCATCCGTTCTATTTTTCTCCATCCCGCCTCCTCCCCACCAAAAAATAAATCATGCTTGACTTATGAAACCACGACCCCCAGCCCCCACCTACCCAACGCCTCAGAAAACTGGACAGATCCATGAATCAGCAGGAAAAGAAGGACGGTTTTATGTAAACACATAGGCAGTTTGCACATTAATTTTGTTTGCACATTAATTTTGTACAACTAGGCAAGTCAGTAATATGTATCAACTTACATCTCGGAATTGGACCATTCCAAGCTCTCCCAACTCACTGACACAACAGTAAGCAGCTTCTGACTGCAAGAAAAGCTGAGCCAGTGTCATCTCCTCGCTCCGGAACAGTTCCCCCATGATGAAACACTGGAGTGGTCCAAACGGTTTTCAATAAATTATGTCTCTTTTGATCTAAAATTAATGGAGGAGGAAATATTATCCACCTACCGAAGTACTGAATGAGAACGCATAATACAATGTTCAATTCCAAACACATCTTTGAATACAACAAAGGTGGGAACCAATACAAGTTAATAAGTCTGGATTGGATTTGTTTATTGTTAGTCTGGATAATTATAATGTAACATGTTCAACTCTCAAACTAAAATTTGGTCTGCACTGAAGGTGGAGGAAATCAGGAAAGGCAGCTGATAAGCCAGGAGGAACAGCGAGAAGGCAGCATCCCAGCATTAAGAACATATCACTACAGATGAAACATTGCACGAAAATAAAGACATATTTTTCCACACTGGTATTTAAAAGGGAATGCTATGACTAGCTTATACCTATTGCATGTCTTAAGAAAGTCAACACCAAAACCCACAACAAGATTAAACGCAGATGCATTACAAACACCATACTATTTGCATTTTAAAAAAGCCCTTTACCCCAGCAGAGACAGGGGTTGGAGGTTTTTTTGACCAGTATTTCGCAAACTGAAATCTGCGGACCCCTAGAAAACCACAAAGAATTTCCAACATGTCAGCGACAGATGGGCATCATGGTTAACAGCAAGTGCGTGAGCAGCAGCAGAAAATGTGCTCTGTTTCTCCAATGTTCCTACTTTTTACCTTCTATCTCCAGGCCCCTGCTCTTTCTGGGCACCCTCCCAAGGTCAATAGAATGAGCCACGATAAGCACAACTGTCTCACTCATACCTGGAAGTAAATGCCTGTTTTCTCTACACTTTACATTTTGATAGCACCTTTAACATAGCATCCCAATGAGTAGCTTCACAGGAGCATTATGAAACAAAATAACTTTGGGACCTGTACCGGCCAACCTTCGTGACCCACGCCACATTCCCTTGCTTTTCATGAAAAAGGGGAGCCTGCTTGTCCTCATATCTCCCTTAAATCAGGTTCACAAGAGGAGAGGGAGATGCGCAGATCAGTTGCAGACTTCAGCCAGTTCCTTTGTGCCATCTTCATCTTGGTGAAAATAGAAAATCCAACCTCGCACATGTAGGTCGCTATGAAGGGCAATAGCAACAAAATGCTTGTTTTACTCAGTACTGGATACTCCCGAGAGATGCTACTCCAGAATGCTGACAGCCTCATCAACTTTTGGCGTGTTTTTAATGTAGTATCACAGGTTAGGTACAACAATGCCATCTGTTAATTTGGAGTTACCTGTAAGTTAACTGACTTTAGGGTGTCAACCACTTTTCTTTCAAAATCCAAAACTTCTCTTATTTGCCAGTACTTCTCTGCAGATAACACACATGGGCTTTGCATCCTTATTTGCATTGGCACAACTGACAAAACCATACCTCAAGAAATCTTCATAGGACTTTGTTCCCAAGTTAAGTTGTTTCTTTGTGGACTGTTAACCAGGGGCCCTGGAACGCTGTACAGAGCTAACACTAGCACTGCTGTGTCATGGACTGTCCTGTGCAGCTCTCTGTAGCAGATTCAATTGTGAAATCCTGTCCAGTTGGTATACTGCCTGTGTGAGGCTCTGGCCAGCTCTTTCTTCGAAGAAAACAATCCATCATCACTAGGGGCAGCACGATAGCATTGTGGATAGCACAATTGCTTCACAGCTCCAGGGTCCCAGGTTCGATTCCGGCTTGGGTCACTGTCTGTGCGGAGTCTGCACATCCTCCCAGTGTGTGCGTGGGTTTCCTCCGGGTGCTCCGGTTTCCTCCCACAGTCCAAAGATGTGCAGGTTAGGTGGATTGGCCATAAATTGCCCTTGGTGTTGGGTGGGGTTACTGGGTTGTGGGGATAGGGTGGAGGTGTTGACCTTGGGTGGGGTGCTCTTTCCAGGAGCCGGTGCAGACTCGATGGGCCGAATGGCCTCCTTCTGCACTGTAAATTCTATGATAATCTATGATAATTGCAGTCCTTTTGCTTTGCTTGCCAGCAGCTAGAAAACAGAAGCAGCTCTCCTCTGTGATTTGGTGCCAAAAGCACGTACAGGGCACTTGACATCAAGTGTATACTGGTGCTGACCTGCTCACTGCTGCTGCCCGAAGACTGCACACGACCTTATTTCAATTCATTTTATAAGGTGGCAGCGGCCACCATTCTCAATTTAAAAGCTGGTAGTGGCCGTTGGGTGTTTCTCCTGTGATCAGGACCACCGCAGGAGTGGCCTGATTGATCACCCCGCAACCCTCCCAACACTTGCCCGTGTCACTTTGAAAAACCCTGGGCTAGATGACCAAATGCATGTTCAAAGAGGATCGTTTTAAAGAAAGTCTAAATGGAAGAAAGAGAGACAAAGATGTAGGGAGGGTATCCCAGAGTTTTGGACCTTGGCAGTTGAAAGTGCAGCTCACCCATAGTGAAGCAATTAAAATAGAGGATGGCAATGAGGCCAGAATTGGAGGAGTGGTGCTGATATATCAACAGGTGGTAGGGCAGAGGGGATTACAGAGGTAGTGAGGGGATGAGGCCATGGGGACGTTTAAAAACTAGAATGAACATTTTAAAGCCTAAACTTCACTTGACCAGGAGCCAATGTAAGCCAGTGAGCACAGATGCAATAATAAGTGAATGGATCCTAGGTGCACATTAAGGTTTGGATGACCTCACGTTTACAGAGGGTAGAATGTGGGAAAACAGCCAAGGAGTATATTAAAACCATCACTCTAGAGGTGACAAAAGCAGGAATGAAGGTTTCAAATTAAAAACATTAAACATGCAGCACCTTCATATTATGAATATTATTGGAATTTAGATGAAGGGTATTTAATTACTGAGCCACTTGAAAGGGGGTCCTTCAATCAAAAGATATTTGAAAAGAACTGCCCAAAACACCAGGCTTGGTTTTATCTGTGTGTTACGGAAGGGAAACCGTATTATCAGAAATAATTGACTTGAGCTGTAAAGAAGTGCAAGATCTTCATCAATTGCCTTTCCTGCTATGTCATAACGGATGCAAAAGACACTGAAGGCTTCAATGTGCAGTACATATACACTAGAATTTATGCGAAATGCCTTTGTTACAATAAATATACTGTGGTTTTACTTTCATAATCGGTCATAGAATTTACAGTGCAGAAGGAGGCCATTCGGCCCATCGAGTCTGCACCGGCTCTTTGAAAGAGCACCCTACCCAGGCCCACATCTCCACCCTATCCCCATAACCCAGTAACCCCACCCAACACTAAGGGCAATTTTGAACGCTTAAGGGCAATTTAGCATGGCTAATCCACCTAACCTGCACTTCTTTAGACTGTGGGAGGAAACCGGAGCACCTGGAGGAAACCCACGCACACACTGGGAGAACGTGCAGACTCCGCACAGACAGTGAACCAAGCCGGGAATCGAACCTGGGACCCTGGAGTTGTGAAGCAATTGTGCTAACCACCATGCTGCCCGTCAAGTACTAGAACACAATCAAACTTGTACATTTCAACCAACACCACTGTTTATTCTTATAAGACTGTCATGCAACAATATGTCTTATTTACGTAGTTCTAATCATTTTAATTCAAAATTCTACACCTTTCCTTCACATCACAACTCAGGGCACTGACATTCATCAGAACTTTAATTTGAGAGTACACAATTATTTTAAGATACATAGACCTCGAGTATGTTCTATGTTCTAGTCAATGTTTTTTAAAATGCTTTGAAATCATGAAACACACACAGATGTTAAATTGTCCTAGTGTAACTTTATAGAAGCATTACTATTTTCTGAAAAGCCACAACATTATAGCATCCCCATCTCCAATCAACATGTTCTGACTAGCATCTAAGAAGACAGCTTTAATCATTAACAAACAAATTTGCAAACTAAAGGACCATTAATATATTTGACACCTGCACTGCAGCTATGAACACAATTCGGTGGGTCTAGCACCAAAATCTGAAACTGTAAATTAAAGCAACCTTCACTGCAACACCATTCATACATTACAATAATTAATATTGTTAACACAGCAAAGCATCACAAGGCAACGCACAGCAGCATTATCAAGGAGCGAGCCATAAAGATATCAGATGACAAATACCTTCATCAAAAGGATCAGTTTTAAAGAACGTCTTAAAGGAACCAAAAGGGGTGATTCGAGTGTAGGCAGTTGAAAACACAGCTGTCAATGGTTGAGCAATTAAAGCCAAGATGCAACAAAAAAATGGCAGAGTGGAGGAGCACGATGAGGATTTTAAGCGGTTACAGAGATGGGGAGGAGCAAGGACAGAGAGAACTGCAGATTTTTTATTAAACTAAGGCTGGACCAGGAGCCAATATAGGTCAGAAGTGATGAGTGAAATAGAACTTGGTGGAAGTTGTGGCACAGACAGCGGAGCTCTGGATGAGTTCAAGTTTCTGTCGGGTGAAAAATTGGAAAGAGGTGAAGTGAAGCCAAGACCAAGGAGAACAAAGGCATGGATGAGGATTTTCATCAGCAGATGAGCTGAGGCACAGGACAGGCTGGGGCAAAGGGGTTGAAGTGGACAGACTTGATTGTGCAGATATCCGTCAAAACTCATCTGGGCGGGTCTAATGTGACAAAGTTGCAACAAAAAACAAGACTAAAACATCCTAAATCAATACATTAAACATAATCTGTAACTATAGTATGTTGAAACCAATATCACATACATTTGCTATGCTGCAGAACACAATTTATTATTTTTAAAATAAATTTAGTGTACCCAATTTTTTTTTCTCTAATTAAGGGGTAATTTAGCGTGGCCAATCCACCTAACCTGCACATCTTTGGGTTGTGGGGGTGAAACCCGCACAGACACGGGGAGAATGTGCAAACAATTTACTATTAATCTCTCGGCTAAAATCCACCTACTGAACTAATTTAAATACATTATCTGACAGTTCTTTAGAAAACATACACAAAGGTAGCAGATTAAGAACTGTCTCCTTTCAGATGTGCATCAGCACCTCACAGGGTATTCAAATTAAAGGAGGGGAGGAAAAAGCAGAACATACAGGCCAACCAAAAACAACCACACTGACAATATCCGGATCAGCGGCACACCTATAATTCACAATATGTCACAGGCAGAAGCCATTCACCTCGGTTTAAAAAAAACCATTTTAAACATAAGACATTGCCCCCGCCCTCCTCCTCCTCCCTCTCTAAATCCATTTAAATAGGTGACTCGCCCCTGATGGTATTAAGGAAGAACCCAGAGGCAAAGTAATAAATGGCATCAATCTGGGGGATGGGGAGTGTGTCCAGGTAAAGAGGCTTCACCCCTCCCCCAGCGTCCAGCCCAGGCTCCCCCAGCGTCCAGCCCAGGCTCCCCCATCCCCATCCCCCTCCCCCATCCCCCTCCCCCTCCCCCTCCCCCGGCAATTTCGATCCCGTCGAAGGAAAACACTGCACAAACGACCGCAATCAGACAACCCAACATCGGCTATTCCCTAACCCCCGTTGTCTCCTTCGATCTACGACCAGAGGGACGAACATTGGACATTTTGAAACAAAGAGAGATCCTTCTAAGGCTCTACTCACCCCCGGTTGTCGTCGCTGCTGCCGCATTACCTGATCCCCGGGACCGACTGATGACGGAGCCGAGCGACCCTCACGTGACACGTTCTCACCTTCTCCTCTCCCCCCCCTCCCGGGGAGAGGGTGGAAGTACGCGCGTGCGCACTCCCCCGGCCTGAATCCGGCTCGGAGTGCTGCCCGCGCGTGCGCACTCCCCCGGCCTGAATCCGACTGGGAATGCTGCGTGCGCGCGCGCGCGTGCGCACGCGTGCGCGCACCCCCCCCCCCCCCCCCCCCGGCCTGAATCCGACTGGGAATGCTGCGACTCGGAGTGCTCCCCTGTCGGGAGTGGTGCGCATGCGCTACTCCCAGCAGCCATCTTCATAGAATCCCTGCAGTGCAGAGAGACGGCATTCGGCCCATCCAGGGCGCACCGACCCCCTGAAAGGGCACCTTATTTCGGTTCACGCCCCCCCCCCCCATCCTATTGCAGTAACTAACACGACCTAACATTTTTGGACACTAAGGGTCAATTACTTACGATCAATCTGCTAACCTGCACATCTTTGGACTGTGGAAGGAATCCGGAGAACCCGGAGGAAACCCACGCAGACACGGGGAGATTGTGCAAACTCCGCACAGGCACACAAGGGTCCCTGGCACTGTGAGGTAGCAGTGCAAACCATTATGCCACCGTGCCACCTATCCATCCACCTGAATCTTTCCTCCATCTCCACCCTTCATGACTGGGGATTGTTTTGCAATGTGATTTTTTAAAAATTATTTCAAAAAGAAGCAAAATTAAATAAAGCAGTTGAAAATGTCAACAGAAGCACAGAATTGTTATGGGGCAGAGGGAGGCCAGTGTCAGCACTGGCTCTCCAAACAAACATGACTGAGTACCATTCCTCTGCCTTTTCCCCATACCCCTGCAAACCTTTTCTATTCAAGTAATCATCTACATAGAATCCATATAGTGCAGAGGGAGGCCATTCGACTCACCGAGTCTGCATCGACCCTCCCAAGAGCCCCTGCCCAGGCCCACTCCCCTGCCCTATCCCCGTAACCCCAATTAACTTGCACATCTTTGGACACTAAAGGGCAATTTAGCTTGGCCATTCCACCTAACCTGCAAATCTTTGGACTGTGGAAGGAAACCAGAGCACCCGGAGGAATCCCATGCTGACACAGGGAGAAAGTGCAATATCCACACAGACCCATGGCCAGAATCAAACCTGGGTCCCTGGCGCTGTGAGGCAGCAGTGCTAACACCAATGCCTCATTTGAACCTACCTCCACCACAGTTCCAAACAGTGTAGTCCAAACCCGTTGTGCGACAAAGGTTTTTTCTCACACGCTAACTTACACAAAATTCAAGAAGAAGCTAAGGAAAATTTAGTTAAGGAAAGCTTGCACCCTCCCTGAAAAGTTAAACCTTTTGTTGGATTTACCTGCATGCATCTAGCTTACGTATGACTGTAGCCATGTAAAATGGCTGCGTTCAGATTAATCTGGCCAAAACCCAGTTTAAAATGGCTAACCCGAAAGACTGCTGGGAAAAGCAGCTAACAAGACACAAGCAGGCAGCTGCAGACAGTATTGCATATTCGGCTCTGGGAAGTTAGCCCAGATCGATACTCAGGGCTATCAACAGCCCATCAATCCAGGTATTTGCAGTTGCATTCAGGACTGTTTGCAGCCCATCTATTCAGACATCCACAGTTAAATCGGCTATCCCCGGGAACGATTGCAACATATTAGCAATTGAATACCGGGCCAGACCTGTCGGCGCCTGCAGTGGCCGAAACAAAGACAGGTGAACGACCACCCCCCGATCGAGGAATCGCCTCACCATTGGACACATCGACCCCAGAGATTGGGGACAGATCCAATCACTTGGGACTCAGGGTCAAGGGCCGCCCCGGGAGGCGGGAAGTCCCTGGGCCCTATAAAAGTGAGGGTCCAAGTTCAGATCTCTCTCTCTCTCCTCTTCACCTGCTCGAGACCTTCGCAAGAACAGCAACCGGCAACAGTAAGTTTGAATCCAGCGATCGCTATCCGGTAGAGACACCTAGCCACCGACCTGTAGCAGCCTTTTGAATCCCGCGGGCCAGATCTGATTGGACAAGCCATTCGTTTCCCTGACCTGGTGGGCTCTTCCTAAAGTTAAGTATTGGCCAGTAGTGATAGGTTTATTATATAGAAAGTAGTATTAGGGTATTAATATTGCTTGTTGTATATAATAAATGACCGTTGTTTTAATCCTTACTAAGCGGTGTGCTGTATTATTAATCATAACCTGAATTTGAACCACGTGGCGGTATCATAAAGATACCTGGCGACTCATGAGCAAAGGTGACGTAATCAGAGCAAATAGACTAAGGTTAAAAAGAGCAACATAATTGGCGACATCCTGACGGGACCCGACCTAGAAGTGGAAAACCACTCCGGGAGAACCCCAACATTTTGAATTAGAATCCAATAGTAAACAAAAAAAAACCACAAGTGTTCAAGCGGTTCTGGTTAATAATTCACAATTCGGAAGTGTGTATATGCATGCGTAACTAACAGGGTTATAAGGCAAAACTGATCGATTTTTTGTTGCGTCAAAACTGTCGGCAGTTGGTATTTTGGAAATTAGCGCAAGCCGTACCCGCATCTACCACACCACCTTAGCCCCCTGTTCCAAATTTGAACGTAACGAGCAGATAAGAGAGAGCCATGCAGGCAATGCAAGCGATGCAGCGCCTCATGAACCCCGAAAATGTTGCTGTCGCACCAGTCAGCAGCGTAGGAGCGGGACAGTGTCCCGTTTGGGAAGTGGAAATCCGCAAATTTCTGCAGGGCAAAGGATGGCCCACGTGGAAGGATTTCTGCAATAACGACGACTCAGGTCCTGGAGGTATAGGGCATACTTGGTGGGAGAACCTGAGTGAGATCCACAGAAAGAGTTTAGCAAAAGCGCGCAAGCCGATGGCAATTGTGTCCTGTCTGGCACAATTGCGAGGCACAGAGGAGGTCGTCAGGACGCTCCGCAAGGAAATAGAAGGCATACATCGGATGAGTAAAATCGATGTATGCAAAATTGAGAAAGAGAACCTGGAGTTAAAAGGGAAATTAGCAGCAAAGGACGAAGAGGTGGCTGACGCCAAACGGGGTCACCAATCTTGTCTGGCGCACTTGAGTAGTTTCCAGTCACAATATGAAAAGGCTTATCAGGACCTGCAGCGTGCAGTCCTGGTAAAGAAAGAAACAGAAAACCAGTTAGAGACGCTCCAGAAACAACGCAGTGATCTCAAGGCAGCCTTGAGAGCGCTCCACGCCACAACCACGGAACAAAGGCAGAGTACTTTGGACCAAGTAAAGTGCCGAAAGCAGATCGCAGACTTGAAAGCACTGCTTTCTGTCCAAAAGGGATTTCAAGAAACATTTGGGGAAAGTTTAGACCAGGAAGACGGCCCTGATTGGGAAGAATTGCAAGAGACAGCGCAGAGATATGTTCAGGGAGCATGTGCGCAGGGAAAACCCCAAAGGAGGAAAGCACCCCCACCCCCCACACAACAGATAATACAGGCTCCCATGAACCCTGTAACCACCCACCGCACCGCCACAGCAGACGAGGCGGAAGTCTTATATTCCACCCCCCTCACAGTGACCCAATTACGGGACGCGTGTGCCAAAATCACACCGTTCCTCCCCGCTTCAGACCCACACCATTTCTTTGCCACCGTCAAACACCAGGCGACCATGTACGGCCTGGATGAGAAAGAGCAGGTAAAGCTCAAGGTCCTCAGCTTAGACCCATCGGTCGCAGCAGCCCTTCCCGACCCACAGAATGTAGGAGGAGGCACCCTTGCAGAAATGCAGGCCGCCATCCTGGATGCAATCGGGTACAACCGGGGCGACCCCGTAGACGGTCTGAATAAATGCAGACAGAAAAAGTCTGACCACCCCACAGCGTTCGCAGGACGCTTGTGGATTCATTTTGAAGCCGTTTTCGGCAACGTAGATCGTGTCCATTTGTCCCCAGACAATATGGCCAAGTGGACCCGCACCCTTATCTCCCATGCCACGGAAGCAGGACAGAACCCGTGTAGCAATTATGACCCCTCGGAGGAGGCTCATAATGAGAAGTGGGTGGTCAAGAGATTGTCCCGCTTTTGGGAACAAGCGGCTCACGGTAAATCAGCAACAAGAACCCCCGAGGAAAACCAACCTGCCGCAGACGTGCAGGCAGTAAGAACCACTCGCCACAATCCCGCCTGGGTAAACGAGGGAAAGAACAGCCCCCCAGCCAAACCGCAAGAGTGCTACAATTGCGGACAATTGGGGCATTTTGCTAGAGAATGCAATGGTCCTTAAAAACCACAGAGTGCCCAACCGACAGGCACTCTCAATAAGAAAAAGGCAGAGCCCATAGCGACCGAGAACTGAGGTGCCAACATGATGATTTAAAGGAGACACTTGGTGAAAAGTGTTGGCCTTCCTGATGGAACCTGCAGAATGTTTTATGTTGTCTGTCTGTTTGTTAAATGTTGTTCGTCCTACAGGAGAATTTTCTCACCACCCCACACCCATTCACCTGAACTTTTTAACTTTTCCCACTGACACCCACCGCGGCCACACGTCCATTCTGCCGAAACCTCTGAGGACTTGCCTCAGAGGCCCACCGAGACCAGACGCCCATTCAGAGGAACTAGCTTTTCAGCTGATACGTGGTCACCAGACCAGACGCCCGATCGTAGCTACTCTTCTGATTTGATGGTAGAATCAGAACAGTAACCCCACCATGATGACTACATTTTTGTCCGTTCTTTGGTCGCTCAGGCAGTGGAGAAACGGCGTGAGACCCGCCCTGCCTGGGGATCCCCCCGTTGGTCAAAAACGCTCGGGTAGGGAAGTTACGGTATTGGTAACCGTCCTACCCGGGGACTCCACCCAAGTCTTACCCGTCGCGGCCCACACGCACCTCATTCGACCTTTTCTTTCAAAAACAGTTAATTTTATTTAGGCAACCTTTGGGTTGCTGCCACATGCTATTTACATCCTGGAACATTTGGATGATAAACCTAGCACTGGTCCACCATTGGGAAGTGCGCCGTGTCCAAACATTTGTTTTGAAAAAAAAATGGGGGGCGAGTCACATACTGTGACCAATTATAAGGGTTTAATTGGCCCCAAGAAGGACAGACACACTAACACACCAGATATTAAACCGAAGTATTTACACACACTACGCTTGTCTTACAGAACTCCAGAAGCTCCAAGTCCGGAGAAATCCAGCGAACACAGGAAAAGGAAGGAAAGAAGACAGCCATGAGGACTCCTTTCATCGTGCTCAACACTCTTTTGATGAACTTTTGGTTGCGCGGGAACGCGGACCGCATCACTCCAAACCCCTTTACTGTTAACACTTCACGGCCCAGTAGTACCGAGGGCCCAGTCACCAACCACGCTGCATTATCCTGGTGTGCCAAGTTCATAACTTGGTACTCTCTATCGTACATCATTGAGGCACCGTTGGCATTGGCTATACTTAGTTGTGCAGTACAGACAATGCGCCTCCGCAAGTGGAAAAGGAGAGCGTACCGCGCTCGAACCCCGGTCTATCGGATCCGATCCCCGATATTCGGCTATGACCAGACCCCAGACCCCCGCGACATATGAATAATAAAACATGCACTGGCGGTTTTTCCTGTAAATAAAAAGAAAGTTTATGGAAATGTATGATCCTGAGCTTGACTGCCAAGCCAGGAAAGAATATATTAAATGTTGTGATTGTTATTGTATGTTTAGAGAGATAAGATTGTATAATGCTTGAAAAATTGTTTAGGTAAAATTAGAGGTTCCCAGTTTATTTTTTTATAGATACATGCCCCTGCCTGACATAGTGCCCTCAAGAATTGTTTAGGTAAATTTTTGTGCATAGCTAGGGTCAGAGTAGTGGCCATTTAGGAGGTGCCCCCCCTCCCCCCCCCCTGTCAGGGAACGAAGAGGACAACATTTATGTGATCCTTCACGCTTCGCGTTAGGATCACAAGGCGAGAATGTAGCCACGTAAAATGGCTGCGTTCCAATTAATCTGGCCAAAACCCAGTTTAAAATGGCTAACCCGAAAGACTGCTGGGAAAAGCAGCTAACAAGACACAAGCAGGCAGCTGCAGACAGTATTGCATATTCGGCTCTGGGGAAGTTAGCCCAGATCGATACTCAGGGCTATCAACAGCCCATCAACCCAGGTATTTGCAGTTACATTCAGGACTGTTTGCAGCCCATCTATTCAGACATCCACAGTTAAATCGGCTATCCACGGGAACAATTGCAACATATTAGCAATTGAATACCGGGCCAACCTGTCGCCGCCTGCAGTGGCCGAAACAAAGACAGGTGAGCGACCACCCCCCGATCGAGGAATCGCCTCACCATTGGAAACATCGACCCCAGAGATTGGGGACAGATCCAATCACTTGGGACTCAGGGTCAAGGGCCGCCCCGGGAGGCGGGAAGCCCCTGGGCCCTATAAAAGTGAGGGTCCAAGTTCAGATCTCTCTTTCTCTCCTCTTTGCCTGCTCGAGACCTTCGCAAGAACAGCAACCGGCAACAGTAAGTTTGAATCCAGCGATCGCTCTCCGGTAGAGACACCTAGCCACCGACCTGTAGCAGCCTTTTGAATCCTGCGGGCCAGATCTGATTGGACAAGCCATTCGTTTCCCTGACCTGGTGGGCTCTTCCTAAGTTAAGTATTGGCCAGTAGTGATAGGTTTATTATATAGAAAGTAGTATTAGGGTATTAATATTGCTTGTTGTATATAATAAATGACCGTTGTTTTAATCCTTACTAAGCGGTGTGCTGTATTATTAATCATAACCTGAACTTGAACCACGTGGCGGTATCATAAAGATACCCGGCGACTCATGAGCAAAGGTGACGTAATCAGAGCAAATAGACTAAGGTTAAAAAGAGCAACAACTCCAAATCCACAGTAACATGGTTCACTCTTAACTCCTCTCTGAAATGTCCTAGAACATAGCAAGCCACTCATTTCAAGGGCAATTAGTGTTGGGTAACAAATACTGACCTTGCCTGTTAATACATTGATACATTTGTGGACATATAAAAATTTGAGTATTTCAGCTATCCTTTTGATTTCTTGACTTAGAATTCAGAAATGCTTCTGTTTATATCTCAAACACATTCTTTGCAGGTTTTGTCAGTGGGCTTATTGTGGCTTTTATTGTGATTGTGGAGAAGCCCCAAGTTAGCCGAACATCATTTGCAACCCGATATTCTACAGCTTTATTTTAAACAAGTTATCTCTGAAACGATTCAAATTCAAAGCAATTCAAGTCGAACCTTCTCCATAACAATTAGGGGCAACAAATTAACCTCTCCCTTGGTAAGTTAATGGTTAAGAGGATGAAACAGTTGCAGGATCTGAAGCTCATTCTCTGAACTGCAACGTTACATGATGTGTCGTGTTGGGTGTTCTGATGTACAAACAATCCAACACGGCTGGAGATGGTGTAACTCAATTTTATTAACTACTCAACTGTAACAGCACACTGCTAACTTGGGTAAGTGCATTACCAGCTAATCTGTGGACCCTGTCCTATCACTATCTGGGTGAGGCACTCAGCACATGGTGAAAGTCTGAGTGGCAGGCTCTGAGCTCAGTGATCTGAGCTGGCTGCTGCTGGAATGCCCGGGAACTGTCGTGTTCCCTGTTTTATAGTGCGTGTGCTCTCACTGGTGATTGGCTGCGATGTTGTGTGTGTGTTGGTTGGTCCTACTGCATGTCCATCAGTGTGTGTGTGATTGCACCATGATATGCTGATCTAAATATCATGACATGATGTGCATGCATTGGCTGTGCAGTCTTATCTCTTTCCACCCGCAGCAAAATCCTGGGTGGAGATTTTACAGAACCTATTGCACCATCTCAGTGGCCACAATGTGTGAGATATGCTGGGCGGAAGTTTCCAAAAATTGCACAAAGTTTTGGATCAGGCGAGAATGAAAATGAAATGAAATAAAATCGCTTATTGTCACAAGTAGGCTTCAAATGAAGTTACTGTGAAAAGCCCCTAGTCGCCACATTCCGGCGCCTGTTGGGGGAGGCTGTTACGGGAATCGAACCGTGCTGCTGGCCTGCCTTGGTCTGCTTTCAAAGCCAGCGATTTAGCCCTGTGCTAAGAGAAGTTGTGTCGCCCATTCTAACCAGATCTAGCGGCATTCTGTGGAATTTCAAAGTGCTCCCGAGGATTACACAGCCAGCTGGGGATCATGGCCTAAACTAACCGACAAAGCTGGGATTCAGAGATGGGGAGCCATTTCAAAAGTGGCCTCAAAGACAGGATGCGCTACGCTGCACAGAATCTGATACACTCAACCTCCAAAACATGGCAGCCAAATGTCAAACTCAATCGGGAACTCACCTTCCACCTTCGCCAGGGACAGGGCTTGAGGGCACACCCCACCCAGCCCCCATTTCAAAGTGAGATCTCCCCAGCACAAATCCCGTCATGGCCTCTCACGAGAGTTAGAGGTCGTAACTAGATTTGTGACTGTGGCGAACGCAGCCAGAACATCACCCCCGCTGTCAAAAGCACCAACTCTGAGAAATTACGATTCATGCTGTGAAAGGAAAAATCCCACTGATTGGCATGTTAATTTATATTTTCTAACAGTGTGGGTGTGGCAGGGACTGAGCCAGCCGAGAAAGCGTGATCAGAATTGCTGTTTTATGGATCCAGGGCTAGATTCTCCCATTGTGAAGCTAAGTCCGGCGGATCCATGGTGTTTTACGTTGAAAAAATCGCGTCGCTTCCTCACCGATGCGGCGACCAGTGAGGAGCTAGCAACCGCGCCACGTAAAACCCTCAGCCTCCATGCATGCGCACGACGACGACCTGCAGCGGTTGCGCCGTACAACATGGCGCTGGCCGTGCGCAAACCCGACCTGCCAGAAAGTGCCCCCCCTGAACAACACATCGCCGCCCCTTGGCCTGCCCCCACCATTCCCCCCAACTCTCTCGGAAGCCCCCCCCCCGGCCAGCACCATGGTTCCCGCCCGACTGTGGCGATGCTGGACACAGACCGCATCCGCGACACTGGGTTCCTGCACGGCTGGGACCACACGTCCCCCACGCCATCGTGAACCCATCGGGGGCGGAGCATCGGGGGAGGGCCTCCAGGTGATATGCTGAGTCTTTCCCAATGGCATGCGCTGCGTGCCGTGATGACACCGTTTCAGAGGGGCAGAGCATGCAAAACCTGCGTCAAACAGACATCTCCCCCGATTTGGTCGTAAAAAGGAATTCTCCGCCCGATCGCCGATTACAAAATCTTATCTTCACTGTGTTCCCAGGAAGAAAAATAAGTGAAAACATTTCTATTGAATGTTTCGGAATCTGCATAGAAATACAGAAACATAGAAAATAGGTGCAGGAGGAGGCCATTCGGCCCTTCGAGCCTGCACCACCATTCAATATAATCATGTCTGATATTGCAAATTCAGTATCCCACTCCCGCTTTCTCTCCATATCTCTAAGAGCCACATCCAGCTCCCTCTTGAATATATCCAACAAATTGGAGCCAACAGTTTTCTGTGGTACAGAATTCCACAAGTTCAAAACTCTCTGAGAGAAGAAGCTCTTCCTCATCTCAGTCCTGAATGGCTTACCCCTTATACTTAGACTGTGACCTCTAATTCTGGACGTTTCCAACATCAGGAACATTCTTCCCGCATCTAGCCTGTCCAGTCCATCAGGATTTTATATGTTGCTATGAGATCAGCTCTCACTCTTCGAAACGCCAGTGAATATGAGCCCAGTCGATCCAGTCTCTTTTCATATGTCAGTCCTGCAATCCCAGGAATTAATCTGGTGAACCTTCGCTAGGTACCCTCAATAGCAAGAATGTCCTTCCTCAAACGAGGAGACCGAAACTGCAAACAATGCAGTTTGGCCTCACCAAGGCCCTGTATAACTGCAGCAGGACATCCCTACTCCTATACTCAAATCATCTCGCTGTGAAGGCCAGCATGCCATTAGCCTTCCTCACCGCCTGTTGTACCTGCATGCCAACCTTCAACAAGTGTTCCGCCATGACAGTTTGGGCAGCATTGTAGCATAGTGGTTAGCACAATTGCTTCACAGCTCCAGGGTCCTAGGTTCAATTCCCGGCTTGGGTCACTGTCTGTGCAGAGACCGCACATTCTCCCCGTGTCTATGTGGGTTTCCTCCGGGTGCTCCGGTTTCCTCCCACAAGTCCCGAAAGATGTGCTGTTATGTAATTTGGACATTCTAAATTCCCCCTCTGTGTACCCGAACAGGTGCCAGAATGTGGCGACTGGGGGATTTTTCATAGTAACTTCATTGCAGTGTTAATGTAAGCCTACTTGTGACACCAATAAAGATTATTATTATTTATTAAGGGGCAATTTAGCGTGGCCAATCCACCTACTCTGCACATCTTTGGGTTGTGGGGGGAAAACCCACGCAGACACGGGGAGAATGTGCAAATTCCGCACGGACAGTGACCCAGAGCCGGGGTCGAACGCGGGTCCTTGGCGTGTGAGGCAGCAGTGCTAAACACTGTGCCACCGTGCTGCCCTCAAGGCACTCTTTCAAAGGAGAGCCTGGAATCCTGGCTAATATTTACCCCTCAACCAACATCACTATGAAATAAATAATTCAGAATTGGGTCACTGTCTGTGCGGAGTCTGCACGTTCTCCCCGTGTGCGCGTGGGTTTCCTCCGGGTGCTCCGGTTTCCTCCCACAGTCCAAAGATGGATTGGCGATGCTAAATTGCCCTTAGTGTCCAAAAGTGCCCTTCGTGTTGGGTGGGGTAACTGGGTTTTGGGGATAGGTTGGAGGTGTGATCTTGGGTAGGGTGCTCTTTCCAAGAGCCGGTGTAGACTCGATGGGCCAAATGGCCTCCTTCTGCACTGTAAATTCTATGAAATGACAACCAGGTCTCGTTGCACTTCCTCTTTTCCGAAACTGCCACCATTCAGATAATAATCTGCCTTCCTCTTTTTGCCACCAATGTGGTTAACCTCACATTTACCCACATTAAATTGCATTTAACACGTGTTTGCCCACTCAGCCAGCCTGTCCAAGTCACCCTGCATTCTCTTTGCATCCTCCTCACAGCACACACTGACACCCAGCTTAATGTCGTCTGCAAATTTGGAGCTATTGCATGCAATTCCTTCGTCCAAATCATTAATGTATATTGTGAACAGCTGGGGTCCCAGCATTGAACCCTGCGGTACCCCACGAGTCACTGCATTCCACTCTGAAAAGGACCCGTTTATTCTCACTCTCTGCTTCCTGTCTGCCAACCAGTTCTTTATCCATATCAATACATTACCCCAATACCATGAGCTTTAATTTTGCTCATTAATCTCTTGTGTGGGACCTTGTCAAAAACCTTTTGAAAGACCAGATGCACAACATCCGCTGGTTCACCCTTGTTCACTCTACTGGTCACATCCTCAAAAAAGTCCAGAAGACTTGTCAAGCACAATTTCATCATAGAATCTCGACAGTGCGGAAGGAGGCCATTTGGCCCATCGACTCTGCATGTTCCTGATGCTGGGAACGCCCTTGGAAAGCGCACCCTACGTAAGCCAACATCTCCACCCTATCCCCGTAACCCAGTGACGACAACTAACCATTTGGACATGAAGGGGCATTTTACCATGGCCAAAGCTCCTAACCTGCACATCATTGGACTGTTGGAGGAAACCGGAGTGCCCGGAGGAAACCCACGCAGACACAGGGAGAACGTGCAGACTCCACACAGACAGTGACCCAAGCCGGGAATCGAACCTGGGACCCTGACGCTGTGAAGCAACAGTGCTAACCACTTTGCTACCGTGCCATCTACTACCAGTGGAAGTTTCAACAATAGTAAGCCATTTGGGGCAAGTGCAATTGTTTCAATGCTTAAAGACCCCAAACTTCTGCCCAAAGGAGTCCTACCATCTTCAAAGGACCAGGCTACATCTGTACATTTAACTCCACTCACCTGAGGCCTATACTTCCACTCTTCAGAAAGCTATGTCTCTGGGCATCCCAGCCTTCAATGTTAGTCTAGGTTACTCAGTACAGGAGATGCAGCACAGTAGCACAGTGGGTAGCACTGTTGCTTCACAGCTCCAGGGTCCCAGTTCGATTCCCGCTTAGGTCACTGTCTGTGCGGAGTCTGCACATTCTCCCTGTGTCTGCGTGAGTTTCCTCCGGGTGCTCCAGTTTCTTCCCACAAGTCTCGAAAGACGTGCTGTTAGGTAATTTGGACATTCTGAATTCTCCCTCTGTGTACCCGAACAGGCGCTGGAATGTGGCGAATGGGACTTTTCACAGTAACTTCATTGCAGTGTTGATGTAAGCCTACTTGTGACAATAAAGATTATTATTACAGGAACTCTCAGCATAGGGAGTCACCAGCTCCTAAAGGCTAAGAGGGGACTACATCCATGAAGAGGCCAAGTCTTTCCCAAGCTATTTTCACCAGATTCCTGCTCGAGTTATGTCAGGAATCTGCTGGAATGGGCGATCAGGGGGTGATCCAAATTTTCAGGCATTTGAAACTCAATGCAAGGAGCAGGATGCGTAAGGTTGAAATTTATGGTGCCCTCTCTCACTAATAAATATTGCAGTAGTTTCTGAATATGCCAACTGATTGGGACTTCAACTCCTGATGTCTAGCCCAGGGAAAGGTGCATCGTAACCCAGAATCTGGTCCCCAGCTTCTTCTAGCTCCAAACACTGGTCTACATTCACTTGTAGCACATTGCACACATTGAAATTGGCCTGTATGATGTTGTGGGCATCACAAAGACATGGCTGCAAGGGGAACAGGTGTTACAATTAAATAAGGGTAACTACAAACACATGAGGGAGGAGTTGGCCAGAGCTGATTGGAAAAGGAGACGAGCATAGAAGACAGTGGAACAGCAATGGCAGGGGTTTTGGCGGGTTATTTGGGAGACACAACAGAAATTCATCCCAAGGAGGAGGAAACATGCTAAGGGGAGGACAAGGCATCCATGGCTGACGAGGGACGTCAAGGGCAGCATAAAAGCAAATGAATAAGCATACAAAGTGGCGAGGATTAGTGGGAAGCCAGAGGATTGGGAAGCCTTTAAAAGCGAGCAAAGGACAACTAAAAGCAATAAGGGGGGAGAAGATGAAATGTGAGGGCATGCTAGCTAGTAATATAAAGGAAGTTAGGAAGAATCTTTTTCAATATATAAAAGGTAAGAGAGAGGCAAAAATAGACATTGGACCACTGGAAAATGTGGCTGGAGAAGTAATAATAGGAAACAAAGAAGTGGCAGAGGAACTGAATAGTTATTTTGCATCAGTCTTCATGGTGGAAGACACCAGTGGGATGCCAAAGCACCAGGAGAACCAGGGGGCAGAGGTGAGTTCAGTGACCATCACTAAGGAGAAGGTTCTGGGGAACTTGAAAGGTCTGAAGGTGGATAAGTCACCTGGACCAGATGGACTACACCCCAGGGCTCAGGAGATTGTGGAGGCATTGGTGGTGATCTTTCATGAATCACTGGAGGCAGGAAGGGTCCGAGAGGACTGGTAAGTAGCTAATGTAACACCGCTGTTAAAAGGGGAGGGAGGCAGAAGACGGGAAATTATAGGCTGATTAGCCTGACTTCATTTGTAAGATTTTAGAGTCCATTATTAAAGATGAAATTGCAGAGTACTTGGAAGTGCATGATAAAATAGGACAGTACGGCTTTGTCAAGGGGCGGTCATGTCTGACAAATCTGTTAAGAGTTCTTTGAGGAGGTAACAAGGAAGTTAGACAAAGGAGAACCAGTGGATGTGATTTATTTAGATTTCCGATTTCCAGAAGGCCTTTGACAAGGTGCCGCATAGGAAACTGTTAAATAAGTTAAGAGCCCATGGCGTTGAGGGTAAGATCCTGGCATGGATAGAGGATTGGCTGACTGACAGAAGGCAGAGAGTGGGGATAAAGGGGTCTTTTTCATATGGTAGTTGGTGACTAGTGGTGTACCTCAGGGGTCGGTGCTGGAGTGAGAACTTTTCACAATATACATCAATGATCTGGAAGAAGGAACTGAAGGCACTGTGCCAATTTTGCAGTTGATACAAAGATCTGTAGAGGGCCAGGTAGTACTGAGGAAGCAGGTGGGCTGCAGAAGGACTTGAACAGGCTGGAAGAACAAAGAACAAAGAAGTGTACAGCACAGGAACAGGCCCTTCGGCCCTCCAAGCCCGTGCCGACCATGCTGCCCGACTAAACTACAATCTTCTACACTTCCTGGGTCCGTATCCCTCTATTCTCATCCTATTCATGTATTTGTCAAGATGCCCCTTAAATGTCACTATCGTCCCTGCTTCCACCACCTCCTCCAGTAGCGAGTTCCAGGCACCCACTACCCGGCAAAGAAGTGGCAGATGGAATACAGTGTGGGAAGGGATGAGGTTATGCACTGTGGAAGGTGGAATAAAGGCATAGACTATTTTCTAAATGGGGAAATGCTTCAGAAAGCAGAAGCACAAAGGGTCTTGGGAGTCCTTGTTCGCGATTCTCTTAAGGTTAACGTGCAGGTTCATTTGGCAGTTAGTGTTATGGGCCAGGGTTTAGCGAACCCCAAAGTGTATCATGGAGTTGTTGCTAACTTTGCCTTAGTTTAATTGCTCTGTTTTATCATCTTTGCTCTTGAGTCGCCAGGTATCTTTATGATACCGCCACGTGGTTCAAGTCCGAGTAATGGTCAATAATCCAATACACCGCTTAGTAAGACTTAAATCAAAACACATTTATTATACACAGTAATCACTACTCTTGTACAAATTCTACGTCTAAGCTACTTCTACAGCTAACAGGCCAATACTTAACTTGGAACTGGCCCACCAGGTCAGGGAAACGAATGGCCTTTCGTTCGGGTTCTGAGCCTGCGGGATTCGAAGTTGGTACAGATTGGTAGCTAGGAGCACCTATCTCGTAGCGAGCGTTGAAGTAAGACTTACAGTTTTTTGAGCGGCTGTTGAAGAGTTAAGCGAGCTGGAAGAGAGAGCGCCTTGAACTTGGGGCTCAATTCTTATAGTCCCCAGGGGCTTCCCGCCTTTCGGGGCGGACCCTGTACCTGGTTCCAAGTGATTGGACTTCGTCCCAATCACTTGGTTCGATTTTCTCCAATGCTGGAGCGGTTCCCTGATCGATGGGCGGTCTTGAGGTGGTCGTTCACCTCCCTTTGTGTAGGCTTCTGCTGGCGCCGAAGAGTCTGGTTTTGCTTTGTGTGTCTAAATGTTGCTTATTGTTCCCGGGGATTGCTCATTAATATGCAGATGGCTGGTGTTTTGTTATGCTGATGGTTGCTGGTATCGATCTTGTCTGGCCTTTCCAGAGGTAAATACACAGTCAACCTGCAGCTGCTCGTTTTTGTCCTGTTGGCTGACTTTCCCATCAGCCTTTGCCGTTCGCCATTTTAAATCGGGAGTTAGTCATTTTAAGTGGCTACAGAGTTCACCTGACCCACAACTTTGAATAGATTGTGGTATAGGGAGCGCACGGCCCACTCTACAGGTGTGGCACAGCAGAAATGGAAAAGTATTTTTTAAAGCAAAATAATGTTTATTCTATAAACTCAAGTTAACTTTTTTAAAACATACAGTGAACTTCTTAACAACCATTAATTCAAATGTAACCCCCAAAGACTACAACACAAAGTAATCCTTTAAGCTTTCCTTTTCACATCCATAAAACTTAAAAACACCTTTTTACAGAAAGACATCAGGTTTAACTTCACTACTGAGAACAGTTATCACGTTGAAATCAGCAAATGGACATTCATAAGCTTGCAGAGATTCACACACATCCTGCTGTGATTGCAGTTTCTCCAAAACTTAAAATGAAACCAAACCCACCCTGCAGCAAAAAAGTCTAAAGTGAAAGTAAAAAGCTGACAGACAGCCTAGCTCCACCCACTCTCTGACATCACTGCAGTAATAAACACCCATTTCTTAAAGGTACTCTCACATGACAGTTAGAAAGGCAAATTCAATGTTAGCATTCCTCTCGAGAGGGCTAGAATACAAGATCAGGGATGTACTTCTGAGGCTACATGAGGCTCTGTCAGACCCCATTTGGAGTATTGTGAGCAGTTTTAAGCCCCGTATCTAAGGAAGGATGTGCTGGCCTTGGAAAGTGTCCAGAGGAGGTTCACATGGATGATCCCTGGAATGAAGAGATTGTCGTATGAGGAACGGTTGAGGACTCTGGATCTGTACTCATTGGAGTTTAAAAGGATGAGGGGGGGGGTCTTGTTGAAACTTACAGGACACTGCGATAGAGGGGATGTGGAGAGGATGTTTCCACATGTAGGAAAAACTAGAAGCAGAAGACACAATCTCAGACTAAAGGGATGATCCTCTAAAACAGAGATGAGGAGGACTTTCTTTGGCCAGAGGGTGGTGAATCTTTGCTGCAGAAAGCTGTGCAGGCCAAATCACTGAGTGTCTTTAAGACAGAGATAGATAAGTTCTTGATTAATAAAGAGATCAGGGGTTATGGGGAGAAGGCAGGAGAATGGGGATGAGAAAAATATGAGCCATGATTGAATGGCGGAGCAGATTTGATGGGCCGAGTGGCCTAATTCTGCTTATATGTCTTATGCTCAGTGGAAATGAAGTTGCACCAGAGTTTCACCACAACAAATTTAACCAAGTAAACAGGAAATGCCAGACAAGCTTGAATTTAATGCCACTTTTTGCAAACAAATATACACAGTAACAAGCTGAATGACAACAAGAATTTGGAGAGGAAATTGTTCATTCCCGTTTACAGAAATTGCCTTCAGTCCCTTCAGTGCTGAAGATGAACCACAACGTCAATTTTATGCCATCACGTATATAAAATGGATGAATCTGCTGCTAAAGTCTTTTACTTAACCTCCATCCAACAGATGGCAAAAGAATAGCAGAGAAACATAAGCGACAGGCAGCTGTGAAACTCCAACCGCCGGGGCAGACGTCTGTGTTCTATAGCTGCCAAAATTTAATGTGCATTTTAAAATCATTTATTGTCCAGCATTTAGATATCCCTTTTCATGCATCTTTCAGATATGCAACTCATTGATTGCTGCCAATGGAGTTTTTTTAACACATTATTCGGAATGGAGCAATTCTTCCCCACTTAAAATATTCACTATTTTCTTGTTTTCCTTAAATCATTATGGATAGAGATTTTCTGTATAAAAGTACTAAACCACAAAAAAAAACTTTCTTCAGTTACAGAGCTGTATCTGTTGCAAGAATACTTGTAGTAGTGTCATGCAAGAGTGCCTTTAAGAAATGGATGTGTAAGCAATGTACCTTTAAGAAAAAAGTGATGTCAGAGAGTGGGTGGAGCTCAGCTCAGTTCAGCCATTTTGCAGTTTGGTTTTGCAGTTAGTTTAAAAAGTGCCTGACTGGTTTTGCTGAGAGCAGCTAAAAAGTGCTTGGCTGGTTTTGCTGAGAGCAGTTTAAAAGTAGAAAGCCAGTTTGAGACAGCAGCTTGAGAAGTTCTGGTTTGCTGTGATTTGCTTGAAGGGAGAAAGCCAGGTTTGAGAAAGCAGCATGGGTGTGTCTGTGGGTTTCCAGAGAGCTGCATGAAGAAAGCAAGGTGCTGGAGCTGAAGTCACCCAAGCTAATATATCTCTGCCATTCTACAGCATATATATATATCCTTTAACCTGATGTGATTTTGTTTAAAGGTGTTAAGTCTCTTGGAAGTTTGAAGGAACATTTTAAGGAATTATTTACTGTTGCAATATTTTCTGAGTTATCTTTGAAGTAAGGGGCGTTAAGAGATCCAATGTTTATTTAAGATGTTAAGTTGAGTTCATGGAATAAACAGTGTTTTGTGTTTAAAAAACCACGTGTCCATAATTGTAATATCACACCTGCAGTTGGAAAAAACCGTGTGCTAGGAAAAGCAACAAATCCATTAAAGGGTGAGGTTGGTTGAACTCCATGATACATTTTGGGGTTCTGAAAATGCCTCGCCCATAACAGTAGGCTGTCATACATTCAATGCACCGAGGTGCTTTCTATTTTCCCCATAAGATGTGTTCCTGTGAATCCCCACGCCCAGAAGCAAATATAATTGAAGCACGGTGGCACATCAAGTCCAAATTACATGGAATATTTACAGAGTGGGTCCAGATGTAAATCTGTTCTGGATTCAATTTAGAGGATCGTCATTATGTTTTTTTAAATACATTTTTTTTCTATTCAGATTCACTACATGGTACAGTCAGTTCTCATGTCAATGCCAGAGGATAAATGAGACTTACTACCCTTGGCAGCATTTGTCTGTAAATTGATAATCATTGTCAAACATGAAAGCTCTGCATTTTGTGCTGTTTCAATATTCTTCTGTTTAATTTTTAGTTCTTCGCATCCCTGAATTCGCTCCCTTTCCTGCACCAGCCTCTCAGGAACAAGCATCAAGGATCCCCAACAAAACTGGAGTCAATGGGAAGATTTTCCATGGCTTCAGTTACACCTTACACACAGAAAGATGGCCATGATGTGCAAATGAGGTGGATTAGCCATGCTAAATTGCCCTCAGTGTCCAAAGATGTGCAGGGTTACAGCGACGTGGGCCTAGATAGGGTGCTCTTTCCGAGGGTGGGTGCAGACTCGATGGGCCGAATGGCATCTTCCGTACTTTAGGGATTCTATGGATCTAGCAACACCATCCAAAACCTTGAACCTTTAATCCCCCCACCACCAAGGCACAGTGATAGTGATGTGTGCCATTTACAAGATGCGCTGCAGCAACTTGTCAAGGCTCCAAGTTGAACACCGTCCTGACTTTACCACTTTGTTTTAGGTGTCTTTACCACTGGAGTCAATATCCAACCCCTCCACCTCTTGCATACTGTGATTGCGATATGTACTAACTAGAAGACACATTGCAGCAGCTCACCAAGCCTGCCTCTCAGTCCCACATCATCAATCATCAAGAAATACAAGATACGCAACATCATAGGAACACTATCACCTCCACATTGCCCTCCTAACCACAAACTAACCTGACTTGAACATGTACTGCCACCCTTGTGTCAACACTGAGTTAAAATCCTGGAATTCCCTGCTTTATGCTATTATTGGAGCATTATCAGCACAACAAATCCAGTGTTCCAAGGAGATTCATTGCTAATTTCTCAGAGATGGACATCAAAGAAGGCATTACCTGAGAGTAACTTTATAAAAAATAATTCTTCGATCAAAGTCCACTATCAAATCAAGTTTTCTTCAAATTAACATTTCCATCTGACCAGTCAGTGTGACAGTAACAGATACCGTTTTTCCAATAAACATCCAGTTGAATGGGTACATTCAACTTTTAAGAAAGAAATGCAGAATGCCCTGGAGGATAGGATGACGCTTTGTACAAACAGAATAATGAGGACCAGCCAAATGTGGCAAAATTGCTTCAGAAGCAAACTGATGAAAATATTCCACGAGAGAGTGATTCAACAAATTATGATTCATTGGCAAAACAAAGGCAAGCAAACAAATCAAATTAATCCTCCTTTTAATTTGTGTTAACCTACCTTACTGAATGAAGATAAAGTTGCAGTTTGGCGTTTCAATCTTTCAGTCAGACTTCACAAAGAAAACGGAAGTGTAATACTTCAGGAATGTCATACTGTCAAAACATGATCTACTCTCGGAATGTCAAGTCATAAACATGGTCAGTAAAATGTAATAAAGATCATCTTAGGAACCACTTTGAAATCCTAGAATCACAATCTCAAATAGAATTTACAGTCCCATTTCTTTCAGAAACTAGATTTTATGTAACAACTGGTTACCTGAACCAGGGCGAGGAAACTCTCCAACTGATCTTTCTCTGCACTATAATAATAATCTTTATAATATAATAGTCTTTATTGTCACAGTAGGCTTACATTAACACTGCAATGAAGTTACTGTGAAAAGCCCCTAGTCGCCACACTCCGGCGCCTGCTCGGGTACACGGAGGGAGAATTCAGAATGTCCAAATTACCGAAAAGCACGTCTTTCGGGATTTGTGGCAGGAAACCAGAGCACACGGAGGAAACCCACTCAGACATGGGGGGAACGTGCAGACTCCGCAATGAGAGTGACCCAAGCCGGGAATCGAACCCGGGATGCTGTGAAGCAACAGTGCGTTACTGTTGCACTGTGTTGCACTGTGTTACTGTGCCGCCCCCATGGAAGTATGTTTCTCCACCCAGCGGAACTATATCGATGAACCTATGGAAGTGTTGGCAGACTGGATTGCTCTGCCACCCAATCAGAGAGCAATGAGAATCTGTAGGGCAAATGTACTGAGAAAAACGGGTGAGAAGGAAAGACAACTGATTGTTCTTTATCGAACGGTTGACAAGCAAAGTCACTTTTATAATCTTCCTTCCAACAAATCTGATGGATACTGAACACCATTCTTATCTTTTACGAATACAATCGGTACCACTGATGCTTGATGTTTATTGGCATTTCCTAAGTCTTCCTACATTTTCTATCAAACCAATAGATCTCTATTTGATGTGATAACGAATGTTTAATTGCCACTTCTCACTATCCATCACTATTCAACAGCATTGCAGTTGGAGAAGAGAATATTCTGCGCATTTACAGAATACAGTTAAACAGAGGTCTTGAGGAAGCCTTCCCAGCATTTTGGAATGTACATTTTCCATATGTATAAATCAACACTGACATACACAGCAACAACTTATATTTATTTGGCATCTATAAGATAGTAAAATGTCATAAGATGCTTCTTGGAGAATTATAAAACAAAGTATAACACCAAGTCACATGTTATGCCAGATGTCCAAAACCTTGGCCAAAGAGGTATGCTTTAAGGACTGGTTTAAAAATGAAATGAAATGAAAATTGCTTATTGTCACAAGTAGGCTTCAAATGAAGTTACTGTGAAAAGCCCCTAGTCGCCACATACCGGCACCTGTTCGGGGAGGCTGGTACGGGAATTGAACCGTGCTGCTGGCCTGCCTTGGTTTGCTTTACAAAGCCAGTGATTTAGCCCTGTGCTAAAGGATGAACATGCGTGGTAGAGAGGTGTAGGGAGGGAATTCCAGAGCTTGAGACCTAGGCAATTGAAGGCATGGCCTCCAATGATTTTTGTAAATGCTTTCATGAGATGTGGGCATCGCTAGCCAAGCCAGCAATTGCCTCATTGCAGTGTTAATGTAAGCCTACTTGTGACAATAATAAAGATTATTATTAATTTTGTTTTACTCATCCCTAATTGCCCTTGAGAAGGTGGTGCTGAGGTTGCCTTCTTGAACCGCTGTAGTCCGTGTCATAGGGTCATAGAATCATACAGCACAGAAAAGGCCCTTCGGCCCATCCTGTGTGCTCCAGCCCAAAACTACCACCTAACCATTCTAATCCCATTTTCCAGCACATGGCCCATAGCCTTGAATGCCCTGGGATCGCAAGTGCATATCTAAACTTCTTAAATGTTATAAGGGTCTGTGCCACCACCGCCCTTTCAGGCAGAGAATCCCAAACTCCCACCACACTCTGGATAAAAACGTTTTTCTTCACATCCCCTCTCAAACTCCTGCCCCTCACCTTAAATCTGTTTTCCCTGGTAATTGACCCCTCCTCCAAGGGGTAAGGTTTGTTCCTATCGACTCTATCTATGCCCCTTGTAATTTATACATCTCATTCATGGCCCCCTCAGTGTCCGCTGCTCCAAGGAAAACAATCCAGTCGATGCAATCTTTCTTCATAACTAACCCTCTCCAGCCCAGGCAACATCCTGGTAAATCGCCTCTGCACCCTTTCCAGTGCTATCACATCCCTCCTGTAATGTGGATTCCAGAACTGCACACAATACAATGTTTTATAACAGCTCCAGCATAACCTCCCTGCTCTTAAACTCTGAGCCTCGCTTAACCACTGTATCCACCTGCTCTGCTACCTTAAGGGCCCGGTGTGCATGCACCCCAAGGTCCCTCTGATCCTCGGTGCTTCCCAGGATCCTGCCATTCTCATGCCTTGCCTTGTTTGTCCTGCCCAAGTGCATCACCTCCCATATATCCGGATTGAATTCCATTTGCTACATAGAGTCACAGAGGTCTACAGCACAGAAAAAACCCTTCGGTGTCTGTGGAGTAGGTACACCCACAGTGCTGTTAGGGAGAGAGCTTCAGGATTTTGACCCAGCGATAGTGAAGGAACAGCAATATATTTCCAAGTCAGGATGGTGTGTGGCTTGGCGGGGAACTTACAAGGGTGGTGTTCCCATGTATCTGCTGCCTTTGTCCTTTGAGATGGTAGAGGTCTCAGGTTTGGAGGTGCTGTCGAAGGGACCTTGGTGTGTTGCTACAGTGCACCGAGTAGAGAGTACACGCTGCTGCCGCTTTGGGTCTGTGTGGAGGCAGTGGATGTTAAAGCTGGGTTGCCAATCAAGCAGGCTGCTTTGTCCTGTATGGTGTTGAGCTGGACAGTATTCCATCCATCACACTCCTGACTTCTGCCTTATCGATGGTGGACAGGCCTTGGGGAATCAGGAGGTGAATTACCCTCTGCAGAATTCCCAACCTCTGACCTGATTTGCTCTTAGGACCATAGAATCACTACAGTGCAGAAGGAGGCCATTCGGCCCATCGAGTCTGCACCAACCCTCTGAAAGAGCAGCCTATCTAGGCTCACTCCTTACAGATGCTGTCAGACCTGCTGAGTTTTCATAGCATTTTCTGTTCTTGTTTCAGTTCCAGCATCCATAGCATTTTTCTTAGAAACATAGGAACATAGGGATTAGGAGCAGAAGCAGGCAATTTAGCCCCTCGAGCCTGCCCTGTCATTCATCAGATCATGGTTGATCTCTTCCTGGTCTCAAATCCACTCCCTAACTGTTCCCCATATCCCTTTAATCTTTTTTTTTTAATCAGAAATATATCGATCTCATTCTTGAAACCATTTAATGACTCATTTAATGACTCAAACACCACTGCAATATGGGCCAGCAAGTCCCGCAAATTTAAACCACCACTCTCATTTAAAAAAAATTTTTTTTAGTGTACCCAATTCAGTTTTTTCCAATTGAGGAGCAATTTGGCGTGGCCAATCCACCTACCCAATGCATCTTTTTGGGTTGTGGGGGTAGACCCACGCAGACATGGTGAGAATGTGCAAACTCCACACGGACAATGACCCGGGGCCGGGATTGAATCTGGGTCCTCGGCGCTGCGAGGCAACAGTGCTAACCACTGCGCCACTGTGCTGCCCCACTCTCATATGATAATTGTTCTCTACCTAAAACAATGTCCATTTGAAGGCCATTGAGAGGCTCAGGGGTGAAACGCCCTTCAATCATTGCCAGATTCGAGTAATTGTTAGAGATAAATGTGTCAGAATTCTCCACGTAATAGTGGGATGGCATCTTTATCAGCAAACGCCTACAGTACTTGATCAAATCAATAAAGGGAGAGCACTTTATGTCATGAAAATATATATGAAGGAGAATAATACATTTTATATAATGATGAAAGAATTAGTTCTCATGGGTGCTAACCATAGCGGTCCTGAATTTGCCCAGGTATTGCATAGGATCAATTAGCAGAAATGTATACCCATCAGAAATTCTCCATTTCATCACTAACATTGGATTTGAAGCATTGCACATAATTGTACGCTCCTTTTTAGCTTGATTAACTTCAAGAGAAGATCTATGAACTCTTACACTCGTGTCAGCATTCATCGAAGCTCCTCAGGCATTCAGGCACATGGTATGCATCCTAAAAAACCTGATAGATAACCCATTGTTCGGGCAGAATGTCTCATGACTTGCTTCATGCCGAAGACTTTCAGCGATGCTTTGTGGTTTGGAACACTGGGTTCACTTTTGGAAGGCTATCGAACAGAGCGTGATAACCAACCAACGATCAGGTGGATGCAGAGGCATGAGCCAATTTGAACGGCTCAGGGGCTTTTTAAATCTGACCAGCCAGCCGCGTGCCCCAAGCAGCCGCCTTATAGCTACAAGTTGCTCGGCCAGTGCACCATCCTCTAGATCCTGGGAGGATAGGGTTGTAAATGCATGGGGGAGTCATGTGTAGAGGACGAGCCCAGGTCAGCAGTGACCCAGAGCACTTTTGTGGCGCCTGACGGAGGGTTCTTGCTTTTCCCACCTCTGCAGAAATATACAACAGAAAAAGTTGCACTTAAACAGTGCGGCTGGATTCTTCGGCCGCGGCCGCCGCAGGACCGCCACGGATGGGACGCGGACCATGTAAAGGCCCATTAACCTCAGGCGGGAACCTTTGGATGCCACGCGGGCACGGCCGAAGAACTCCACCCTGGATGTCTCAAAGTCCATCATAGCCAATGAAATACTCTTGAAGCGTAACGTTTGTCATAATGCAGGAAATTCCAATTTCTAATTCTCTACCTAGTGGTGCACTAAGGCAAACATTAATCTGTTTCCACAGCTAGTTATTCCTGGGACAGATCATTAGTCTGTTGCAGAAGGCTTATTGCTTGAGGGATGCCATTCCGCATTAAGCGTAGCTGACCAGGAGACTCTCCCAGCGGCACCGCAGCACAGTGGCTAGCACCGTTGCTTCACAGCTCCAGTGTCCCAGGTTTGATTCCCGGCCTGGATCACTGTCTGTGTGGAGTCTGCACGTTCTCCCTGTGTCTACCTGGGTTTTCTCCAGGTGTTCCGGTTTCCTTTCACAAGTCCTGATAGATATGCTGTTAGGTTAGACATTCTGAATTCTCCCTCAGTGTACTCGAACAGGTGCCGGAGTGTGGCGTCTAGGGGATTTTCACAGTTAATTGCAGTGTTAATGTAAGTCTACTTGTGACAATAATAAAGATTATTATTATTATTCCTGCCAGCCACTGGCCTGTCGGAAGGATTTGCAGTGGATACTCAACCTGTTTGGCCGTATTATGAACACACCTTCATTGACCATCAAGACCTCCTGATGTTGGAAATGCAGCAGCCAATTTGCGCACAATGAACTCCCATAAACAGTGATCTGATAATGACCAACTAATTTGTTTTCATGATGTTGATTGAGGGATAAATATTGAGTGGGACACCAGGGATAACTCCCCTGCACAATAGTGTCCTGGGATCTTTTACATCCACCGAATTCGGCAGGCAAATCCTTGGCTCAATGACTCATCTGAAAGACAGTCGGCTGAATTCCCCATGGGCGGGAAACTGCGTTTCGCCAGCAGCACACTCACGCCCGCCGATTTCCCGACGGCATGGGGGTGCCCATAATGGGAAACCTCATTGGCTGGCTGGCGGGACGGAGAATCCCGCTGCCGGTGGAGGCTCGCCGTAACAGAAAATGGGCGCGGCGGGACGGAGGATCCTGCCCAGCGTCTCCAACAGTGCAGCACTCCCTCAGTACCGCACTGGAATATGTTTACTCAACCCATTGTGAGGTCAGTCACATACCATTGAAGCTAATTTCGCTGAGTGGAACTGTCCCCACTGAGTTTTACCAGATGTATCTGTAGTTGTTCACTTCTTTAACTTACTTCTCTGTCACCTGTAATAAATAGGCGGACAATATGAAGTCTTTACATACTGCAGAATAACTAGATTTGATATAAAATGCTTCTCAATCTATGATTCATTTTCAGTCCTTTTTCTCCTTCACAAAGAGATTGACTGGTTGCTGGAAATGCATTCTGGAGTTGCCATTCACCCATCAGTACCAAGCCTTATCAGTTATTCTTCCTGCATCAGTTTCTGATGATTCTCCTGACCATTCGCCGAAACCTTGGCAGTAGATTCATGAAAAACCTGGAGAAATGGATTATGCCTTTTCTGATATTTCTTCAGAGTTTCTAGAACCCGCATCCCAAAGTGATGGTGCACACTTGGTGCTAGTATTGTCTCTCTTGATCTCTCTAATTGACTCCCACTTAATGGCAAAGCTACAGTTGGGAGCTTATCATGTTTGTCTAACAATCCCTGATAAATAAAATGGGCTTGGATTGTGATGAACTTACAGCGGGGAGTGGAAAACCCGTCTCAATACTAACCTGCCAACAAGAGAAACATTTGTACCCGTCAATTTGTACCTGCCAGCAACATTATCTATCCTAGAAGCTGAAGTTAACCATAGCAACCCATGTTAGTATAGACAGGAGCAAACACAGCACAGTTGTTATTAAGAGCCAGGTGATAGGATTACAGCTCCCCATTTTCTCTCTTGCTTCAAGACCTTTCATATTGCAATAGTGATGATCATTAAAGTTGTCTATTCTGTATTTTGTGCTATTCCCTACTCTAGGGTCTGGTTAACATCAAGTCAGTATTCTGATGGATGTAATCCTCTGTGACCAATAATTCAATACAGTCAGTTGGTTACTAACCCTATTTAGCATGGTGGCACAGTGGTTAGCACTGCTGCCTCACAGAGCTAGGGACCCGGGTTCAATTCCGACCTTGGGTGACTGTGTGGAGTTTGCACATTTTCCCCGTGCCTGCGTAGGTTTCCTCCAGGTGCTCCGGTTTCCTCCCACAGTCCAAAGATGTGCAGGCTAGGTGGATTGGCCACGCTAAATTACCGCTGGGTGTCCAAAGGTTAGGTGGGGTTACGAGGAGAGGGTGGGGGCGGGGGCCTGAATAGGGTGCTCTTTCAGAGGGTTGGTGCTGACTCGATGGGCCGAATGGCCTCCTTCTGCACTGGAGAGATCGATGATTCTATGATTACAAGAATTCTGGTTGTGAAAATATTAAATACAATTCTGATCTCAGAATTGCTTTGCCCAATGCGTAGGACCTGAAGATGAGGATAGAGCGGGGAATTCATTTATCCAAACTCTGATTTTCACTTGGGGCTTTTCAGAGCTCTTCAAAAGAAGACCATTTGGTATTTGATCCATGAAGTGTGCTAGACATCCACATAGTTCAACTGACGACATAGTGAGAACAAAGCATGCAGTGTCAAAGTTAGATTCATGCAACCTAAAGCCCGGTATCAACCATGGCTGTAAATGATTTTCATTGAAATTATGGTATTTATGGCATTTTCCGTCTTTCAGAGGTTTTACAGTTCTTGCATTTTCAAGTAAAGGTCTGGTTGACCTCCTAGAGTCGGTCTAATAAAGGAAATACTGAAGGTACAGAAATTCAAAGGCCATTATACTTAATTTATTAACAATTCAACAAAGTATAAGAACAGTCCCAGCAAGTTCAATACTTTCTCAACAATAGGCAATTGATAACATATCCATTACACTGAAAGGACAAAATGATTGAGGAACTGGAAGGGTTAGATATAAAAATAATGCTGGTGAGTGACTCAGATAGATTGCAACAGTTATCACATATTTTTATGATGCTGTGGTCCCAATAATATATAAGGTGTGGGGGGGGTGGGGGGGGGGGGGGTGTAGAACTTTTGCTTTGGGCACAATCAATGCAACAAGCACCCAAAATTATGTCAGTTCTTCCAAAAGCTCAGGAGACCTGAGAAGGCAAATGTAACATTTAATTTGTAAACATAAAGTAAAGGCCGCAGCGTGGCTTACAGCTCAAAGACCCCAATCGGGCCTCCCGGAGGTGCCAACCCCAGTCCGGGCCGGCATTCAAAGGGTGAGTATATGAGCCCCACTTGGCCAGCCTCGGCCCACTATAGGGGGAGCTCATATTCTCGGGATCCGACAAGGAGCTTTTCCCCCAATCTCCATTCAAGCCGAATTACATTTCAACCAACACAATCCACACAACTGAGCAATATTTAAAAATACAATTTTTTTAAATGTGTTAAAAAAATTCTGTGACTTTCTAAGAGTGGTAACTATTATATTATATTGCTCCTCCTGGTAGCATGTTATATTACTGAGTTTAAGTAATATATGTCGTTACTAACTGTAGATCATGTTGAAGAACACTCGAGTCTTCGAAGTAAACTGAAAGAATTTATTAAGTAACGATAAAACTAATAAATGAGTTTGACACTCCACTGAACTAACTCTAGCAATAAAGTAAGGATAACTAACTGTACAAACTGTATCTAAGCTACATGTGGTGTCTAGGCTAAGATCTCTCTGCTACACTGCTATTCTCTGGTAACTCCTGCATGGAAAGAGAGCTGAAAGAGAGCAGGAGCATCTGGGAACTCAGTTAATATAGTGGGATTTGTAATGCCCTCTAGTGGTAGTGCCACAGCTAGGTGTTGTGATTTTTTTGATTTGATTTGATTTGATTTATTATTGTCACATTATTAGTACGTATTAGTATACAGTGAAAAGTGTTGTTTCTTGCATGCTGTACAAACAATGCATACCGTACATAGGGAAGGAAGGAGAGACTGCAGAATATAATGTTACAGTTACAGCAAGGTGTAGAGAAAAGATCAACTTAATACGAGGTAGATCCATTCAAAAGTCTGATGGCAGTAGGGAAGAAGCTGTTCTTGAGTCGGTTGGTACGTGACCTCCAACTTTGGTATCTTTTTCCTGACGGAAGAAGGTGGAAGAGAGTATGCCCGGGGTGCGTGGGGTCCTTAATTATGCTGGCTGCCTTTCCGAGGCAGTGGGAATTGTAGACAGAGTCAATGGATGGGAGGCTGGTTTGCGTGATGGACTGGGCTACAGTCACGACCTTTTGTAGTTTCCTGCGGTCTTGGGCAGAGCAGGCTCCATACCAAGCTGTGATACAACCAGAAAGAATGCTTTCTGTGGTGCATCTGTAGAGGTTGGTGAGGGTCGTAGCTGACATGCCAAATTTCCTTAGTCTTCTGAGAAAGTAGAGTCGTTGATGGGCTTTCTTAACTATAATGTCGGCATAGGGGGACCAGGACAGGCTGGTGGTGATCTGTACACCTAAAAACCTGAAGCTTTCGACCCTTTCTACTTTGTTCCCATTGATGTAGACAGGGGCATGTTCTCCATTACGCTTCCTGAAGTCGATGACAATCTCCTTCGCTTTGTTGACATTGAGGGAGAGATTATTGTTTTCGCACCAGTTCACCAGATTCTCTATCTCATTCCTATACTCTGTGATTAACCCTTTAGTTACATGTCTGTCTACCTATCATTACAGTAACCAGATGCAGTTTGATTAATACAGCTGAAAATGGGTCTATCTAAAAGAAGAAGCATCTTTAATCCCATTATATCAATCCATCACCTGAGGGTAATCCAATTTTAAATGAGTTTTTAAAAATGAGCAGTTGCAGTAAACGTAATGGAAGTAATATCTACTTATGTAACTCAGCGTCAAAATGTTTTTGGAAATGCCCCTATGAAGCACTGTGAGATGATTTGCGATATTAATGATACTATAAAAGCAAAGTCAAAAAAGTAGAACTTGGATAATGCTAGGTTGTGCTCTAAAGAAGGGTATAAGATCATAAACTAGTTTAAACTAGTATGGCAGGGGGGTGGGCACGGGAGCAATAGGTCAGAAGGTGAGAGCACTGAGGGAGAACGAGGGAATAGGGACAGTGGGGCTCTGAGGCAGAGCAGACAGGGAGAAGTTGCTGAACACAGCGGGTCTGGTGGCCTGAAGTGCATATGTTTTAATGCAAGAAGTATTACGGGTAAGGCAGATGAACTTAGAGCTTGGATTAGTACTTGGAACTATGATGTTGTTGCCATTACAGAGACCTGGTTGAGGGAAGGGCAGGATTGGCAGCTAAACGTTCCAGGATTTAGATGTTTCAGGCGGGATAGAGGGGGATATAAAAGGGGAGGCGGAGTTGCGCTACTGGTTCGGGAGAATATCACAGCTGTACTGCGGGAGGACACCTCAGAGGGCAGTGGGGCTATATGGGTAGACATCAGGAATAAGAAGGGTGCAGTCACAATGTTGGGGGTTTACTACAGGCCTCCCAACAGCCAGCGGGAGATAGAGGAGCAGATAGGTAGACAGATTTTGGAAAAGAGTAAAAACAACAGGGTTGTGGTGATGGGAGACTTCAACTTCCCCAATATTGACTGGGACTCACTTAGTGCCAGAGGCTTAGACGGGGCGGAGTTTGTAAGGAGCATCCAGGAGGGCTTCTTAAAACAATATGTAGACAGTCCAACTAGGGAAGGGGCAGTACTGGACCTGGTATTGGGGAATGAGCCCGGCCAGGTGGTAGATGTTTCAGTAGGGGAGCATTTCGGTAACAGTGACCACAATTCAGTAAGTTTTAAAGTACTGGTGGACAAGGATAAGAGTGGTCCTAGGATGAATGTGCTAAATTGGGGGAAGGCTAATTATAACAATATTAGGCGGGAACTGAAGAACATAGATTGGAGGCGGATGTTTGAGGGCAAATCAACATCTGACATGTGGGAGACTTTCAAGTGTCAGTTGAAAGGAATTCAGGACCGGCATGTTCCTGTGAGGAAGAAGGATAAATACGGCAATTTTCGAGAACCTTGGATAACGAGAGATATTGTAGGCCTCGTCAAAAAGAAAAAGGAGGCATTTGTCAGGGCTAAAAGGCTGGGAACAGCCGAAGCCTGTGTGGAATATAAGGAAAGTAGGAAGGAACTTAAGCAAGGAGTCAGGAGGGCTAGAAGGGGTCACGAAAAGTCATTGGCAAATAGGGTTAAGGAAAATCCCAAGGCTTTTTACACGTACATAAAAAGCAAGAGGGTAGCCAGGGAAAGGGTTGGCCCACTGAAGGATAGGCAAGGGAATCTATGTGTGGAGCCAGAGGAAATGGGCGAGGTACTAAATGAATACTTTGCATCAGTATTCACCAAAGAGAAGGAATTGGTAGATGTTGAGTCTGGAGAAGGGTGTGTAGATAGCCTGGGTCACATTGAGATCCAAAAAGACGAGGTGTTGGGTGTCTTAAAAAATATTAAGGTAGATAAGTCCCCAGGGCCTGATGGGATCTACCCCAGAATACTGAAGGGGGCTGGAGAGGAAATTGCTGAGGCCTTGACAGAAATCTTTGGATCCTCACTGTCTTCAGGTGATGTCCCGGAGGACTGGAGAATAGCCAATGTTGTTCCTCTGTTTAAGGAGGGTAGCAAGGATAATCCAGGGAACTACAAGTCGGTGAGCCTTACTTCAGTGGTAGGGAAATTACTGGAGAGAATTCTTCGAGACAGGATCTACTCCCATTTGGAAGCAAATGGACGTATTAGTGAGAGGCAGCATGGTTTTGTGAAGGGGAGGTCGTGTCTCACTAACTTGATAGAGTTTTTCGAGGAGATCACTAAGATGATTGATGCAGGTAGGGCAGCGGATGTTGTCTATATGGACTTCAGTAAGGCCTTTGACAAGGTCCCTCATGGTAGACTAGTACAAAAGGTGAAGTCACACAGGATCAGGGGTGAGCTGGCAAGGTGGATACAGAACTGGCTATAGAAGGCAGAGAGTAGCAATGGAAGGATGCTTTTCTAATTGAAGGGCTGTGACCAGTGGTGTTCCACAGGGATCAGTGCTGGGACCTTTGCTCTTTGTAGTATATATAAATGATTTGGAGGAAAATGTAACTGGTCTGATTAGTAAGTTTGCAGACGACACAAAGGTTGGTGGAATTGCGGATAGCGATGAGGACTGTCAGAGGATACAGCAGGATTTAGATTGTTTGGAGACTTGGGCGGAGAGATGGCAGATGGAGTTTAATCCGGACAAATGTGAGGTAATGCATTTTGGGAGGTCTAATGCAGGTAGGGAATATACAGTGAATGGTAGAACCCTCAAGAGTATTGAAAGTCAGAGAGATCGAGGAGTACAGGTCCACAGGTCATTGAAAGGGGCAACACAGGTGGAGAAGGTAGTCAAGAAGGCATACGGCATGCTTGCCTTCATTGGCCGGGGCATTGAGTATAAGAATTGGCAAGTCATGTTGCAGCTGTATAGAACCTTAGTTAGGCCACACTTGGAGTATAGTGTTCAATTCTGGTCGCCACACTACCAGAAGGATGTGGAGGCTTTAGAGAGGGTGCAGAAGAGATTTACCAGAATGTTGCCTGGTATGGAGGGCATTAGCTATGAGGAGCGGTTGAATAAACTCGGTTTGTTCTCACTGGAACGAAGGAGGTTGAGGGGAGACCTGATCAAGGTCTACAAAATTATGAGGGGCATAGACAGAGTGGATAGTCAGAGGCTTTTCCCCAGGGTAGAGGGGTCAATTACTAGGGGGCATAGGTTTAAGGTGAGAGGCGCAAGGTTTAGAGTAGATGTACGAGGCAAGTTTTTTACGCAGAGGGTAGTGGGTGCCTGGAACTCGCTGACGGGGGAGGTGGTGGAAGCAGGGACGATAGTGACATTTAAGGGGCATCTTGACAAATACATGAATAGGATGGGAATAGAGGGATACGGACCCAGGAAGTGTAGAAGATTGTAGTTTAGTCGGGCAGCATGGTCGGCAGGAGCTTGGAGGGCCGAAAGGCCTGTTCCTGTGCTGTACATTTCTTTGTTCTTTGTTAAAACTTAGGAGCAGAAGTAGGTCATTTGGGCCATCGAGTCTGCTCTGCCATTCAATGAGATTATGACGGATCTGTAGTGAGAATCCTGAACTCCACTTTCCTGCCTTATCCCCATAACCCTTGATTCCCTCACTGATTAAAAATCTGTCTATCACAGCCTTGAACGTACTTTAATGACCCAACCTCTGCAGCTCTCTGCGGTAAAGAATTCCACCGGTTCACTATCCTCTGAGAGAAGAATTTCCTCCTCATCTCTATCCTAAGTGGGCGACCCCTTACTCTGTGATTATGCCCTCTGGTCCTAGACTCTCCCGCAAAGAGAAACAACCTCTCGGCATCTCCCCTGTCATGCCCCCTGAGAATCTTATGTGTCTCAATAAGGTTGCCTCTCATTCAACTAAAATCCAAAGAGCACAGGCTCAATCTACTCAAACTCTTCTCACAAGAAAACCTTGCCATGCCCGGGAACAACCTAGTGAACCTTCCCTCCAATGCCAGTCTATCTTTCCTTAGCTAAGGGGAGCAAAACAGTTGTACGTTGAGGGGGGAACACAATTACACAATTTTAAGGGCCATGAAGAATGTTGCAGAAAAGAAAATGGCGTGATGAGTCTTAATTTCAGCACGTAAAATAAATACATACATTAGAATTATCCCTTATTTCCCCTCAACAGTTACACATTGGACAAATGCACCATATTTTTATGGTCTGCCCTGCATTGTGATGCCAGCCTCAATCCCTGGGTTGTTTTAACCTATATCATCTCAGTATATTTATTGCATGGGAAGAGCTAGGAAGCTAAATATTGTGATTCATTGAGGGCAAAATGAAACTCTTGAAAATAATTAGCAATAATATCCATCCACAGCAGGGACTTTCAGCGACTCATAGAGTGGAAATGTTACACTTTATTGTGACACTGCACTCTACAATTACAAATATAATAGCCACACCCATTATCATCACTCTGCATGCTGTGGTTTCTACTTTTCACTAATACTAAGAAATCTAGATAAAAGTCAGTGGGCTGGATTCTCCACACCCGACGCTGTAATAAGGACCAGCGCCACCTGGGGCCATTGCCAAAGGCCCGCTCCGACATCCTCCGCCCCCGACCGTCCGAGTTCCGGACGGCGTGTGATTAACCTGGTATTGTCGGTCGGGATACTCACATGGCGACTGCGGACTCAGCCCACAGCCACCCTGGTCGGGGACAGGCGGATCGGAGACATGGGGGGGGCCTTATAGGCAGCCGGGGCGTGATTGTGCGGGGTTTGAGGGTCAGGCGCGCGGCCGATCAGGAGGTTTCTTTTTCGGGTCTGGCTCTGCAGTCCGATTCCACCATGGAGCACGGTGTGGCCGCTGGAGTCCGCCGCCGTGCGCTTGCACCGCCACTGACCCGGAAGTGCGGGGACCCGTATCTGCAGCAAAAGCTGCAAGATTCACTCCGGGTCCCTGCTAACACCCTGCAGGGCTGGGAATTCGTGTCCCTTTAATCCAGGAATTTCAGCAGTAAAACGTCCCTGTTTTGATGCCGGCATGGGGACATAGTCTCGATAATGGAGAATCCTGCCCAATGTGTGTAGATCAAGAGAACAGCAAAGCTGAAAAAAGCAAAAAAGACTGAACAAGTCAGGAAGTAGTCGTTAAACAGCATCAAGCTAAGATCTCAAAAGCCTGGACTTTACATGCCCGCATCAGAAATGTTTCCGGCGGTGGGGTGGGGAGGCATGTAAAATAAGACGGGTGCCCAGCCCACCATCGTCTCACCCACGGCCTTAGGTGAGCGAGTGCCGAAATCAGCAGCCTGTTGCCATATGTAAATAAATAATATGGGGCAAATTTAGCTTGTTAACAAGCCAATTGACCCTGAGAAGACACCCCCCTATGCCATAATACTGTTGGCATAGGTACGTGGGCAGGAGTGGTCAGGCTTTTTACTTTTTAAACGGGAGGGAAGGAAGGGTGGTACTATCTTCAAGTGGTGTCCTTTGTGCATTGGAGGCAACTCCCCAGAAATACCCAACTGGTCTGCAAAACCCACCAGGCCCCCCACCGCCACTGAAGATGGCCAAACGTTTCCCGCCCAATACCCCATGCTTACTTCACTCCAGAATCCATTGGGTCTTCATCTTGGAGCTGGCTGCCGTCACGGCAGCGCCCACTACTGAGTTCCTGTTGTTGCCAGGACTGACAGGGCTGCCGGGCAGTCGGTTTGGGAAAAGCAAGCTCCCAACGGTGGGACTTCTTTCCCAGTGAGAGGCGGACGATCTGGTGTCAGCTATCCCAGCTATCCGCCCATGCCCCCCCTCCGCCCCCCCTGTAAAATGCAGCTACAAGAGATGATGCAATGAATCCTTGTTTCATACCAGGAGCAACAAATAAAGGAGTGATAAGGAGGGTCATTGAGCTTGCACGGACTGTATCCTCATCACCTCCATCCAGAAAGTGCAAGGATGAAATTCAGGCTCCTTCTGGGACTGGTTTTCTCAAAGGCCGGAAAACTTTACTGCTTCTGTGCTGTTCTTCAGACTGAAGATGTTTCATTGGCGCTGGTTCGGATTCACCAATCAAGGCATCAATAAAAACAGGAACAGTTGAGCGCTGAAGGAATGAATTTTCCTTCATTGAAAGCAGACAAAGATGGCCCACCGTCGCCTCTCTATCTCAAACTGGATTTTCACAATTCTGCCCCACAACACAGCTGTCTGAGGCACGATCAACTTGGCTGGAGACGAAGTTGAATTCAAACTGAGGCTTTATTAGTATCTGATGTGTGGCCTCCTACAGCAGCTGACGAAATGGCTGCGAGCTGAAGGCCACGCATATTTATAACCCGGCTCCTGGGCGGAGCTAGCATGCAGGGGTCCAGGTGAACCTGTAGTGCAGGTTCTACCGTACAACCTTTAATATAAGAACACAGTGGTTTACCACATTCACCCCCTGTTAAAATTGAGTCCGGCGGGGGTGGTGGATAACTATATATAATTCGCAATCTTTAATATTTACAGAACGGTTAAAAAAATGTCTCTGGTCATCCGGCGGGCCGGTCAATGGTTCAGCCGGTCCGGTGCCTTGATCGTCCTCTGGGATCGACGAAGTGGCGCCGGCGATGTTGGTGCTGTCGTGGTCGAAGTTGGCTCCGGGAGCGTGCCGAAATCCTCTTCATCAATGGGGGTGGGCAGGGGGAGGACGGACAGTCCTAGGGGAGGTGATGGGGGCGGCTGGGGTGGGGAGGGTGGCGCCGGGGGCGGCGGGGGTGGTGTGGGGGCGGAACCTGCTGGTGCCAGGTCTCTGAGGGAGACGGTATCCTGGCGGCCATCGGGGAACGCCACAGAGGCATACTGTGGGTTTGCGTGGAGCAGGTGCACCCTTTCCACCAACGGATCCGCCTTGTGGAGCCGCACATGTTTACGGAGAAGCACGGTTCCCGGAGCTGTGAGCCAAGTTGGGAGCGATACCCCGGATGTAGACTTCCTGGGGAAGGCAAAAAGATGTTCATGTGGTGTAGTGTTAGTAGCAGTGCAGAGTAATGACCAAATGGAATGTAGTGCATCAGGGAGGACCTCTTGCCAGTGGGAGGCCGGGAGATTTCTGGACCGTAGGGCCAGCTGGACGGCCCTCCATACCGTCCCATTCTCCCTTTCTACTTGTCCGTTTCCCCGGGGGTTGTAGCTCGTCGTTCTTCTGGAGGCGATACCCCTGCTGAGCAGGAACTGACATGGCTCATCACTCATGAATGAGGATCCCCTGACACTGTGGATGTTGGCGGGGAAGCCGAACAGAGTGAAGATAGAATTAGGGGCTTTAATGACGGTGGCAGACGTCATGTCGGGGCATGGGATGGCGAAGGGAAACCGGGAGTATTCATCGATCACACTGAGGAAATACGTGTGTCGGTCAGAGGAGGGGAGGGAGCCTTTGAAATCCACGCTGAGGTGTTCAAAGGGGCGGGAGGCCTTCACCAGGTGCGTGCGGTCCGGCCGGTAGAAGTGCGGTTTGCACTCTGCACAGACCTGGCAGTCCTTTGGTGATCGTCCTTACTTCCTCGACAGAGTAGTGCAAATTTTGTGCCTTAATGAAGTGGTACAACCGAGTGACCCCTGGGTGACAAAGGCTGTCGTGCAGGGCCCGGAGTCAGTCTACCTGTGCGCTGGCACATGTACCTCGGGAGAGGGCATCTGGGGGCTCGTTGAGTTTGCCAGAGCGATACTTAATCTCGTAGTTATAGGTGGAGAGCTCGATTCTCCGCCGCAAGATTTTGTCATTTTTGATCTTGTCCCACTGTGTGTTGTTGAACATCAAGGCAACCGACCGTTGGTCAGTGAGGAGAGTGAATCTCCTGCCGGCCAGGTAATGCCTCCAATGTCGCACAGCCTCAACGATGGCCTGGGCCTTCTTTTCGACGGATGAGTGCCGAATTTCGGAGGCATGGAGGCGGGAAAAGAATGCCATGGGCTTGCCTGCCTGCTTGAGGGTGGCGGCAAGGGCGACGTCTGATGCATCGCTTTCTACTTGGAAAGGAAGTGTTTTGTCTACAGCGTGCATTCCAGCTTTGGCAATATCGGCTCTGATCCGGGCGAAAGCCTGTTGGGCCTCGGCTGTCAGGGGGAAACTGGGTGGACTGTATGAGTGGGCGTGCCTTGTCTGCATAGTTTGGGACCCACTGAGCGTAATACGAGAAGAACCCCAGGCAGCGTTTGAGGGCCTTGGGGCAGTGGGGGAGGGGAAGCTCCATGAGGGGACGCATGTGGTCGGGATCGGGCCCCAGAACTCCGTTCTGGACCACGTAGCCGAGGATGGCTAAGCGGTTTGTACGGAACACACACTTCTCCTTGTTATACGTGAGGTTGAGGAGAGTGGCGGTGCGGAGAAATTTAGCGAGGTTGACGTTGTGGTCCTGCTGATCATGGCAGCAGATGATCACATTGTCTAGGTACGGAAACGTGGCCCGCAAGCCGTACCGGTCGACCATTCGGTCCATCTCCATTTGGAAGACCGAAACCCCATTGGTGACACCGAAGGGGACCCTAAGGAAGTGATATAGCCGGCCGTCTGCCTCAAAGGCGGTGTATGGCGGTCCGATTTACGGATGGGTAGCTGGTGGTAGGCGGATCTCAGGTCCACCGTTGAGAAGACCCGGTGCTGTGCAATCTGGTTAACCATGTCAGATATGCGTGGGCGGGGGTACGCGTCGAGCTGCATGTACCTGTTGATGGTCTGGCTGTAGTCCATGACCATTAGTTTTTTCTCCCCAGACTTAATCACTACTGCTTGAGCTCTCCAGGGGCTGTTGCTGGCCTCGGTGACTCCCTCCCGAAGCAACCGCTGGACCTCGGACCTGATGAAGGCCTTATCGTGGGTGCTGTACCGTCTGCTCCTGGTGGCGACGGGTTTGCAATCTGGAGTTAGATTGGCAAAGAGGGAAGGAGGATCGACCTTTGGGGTCGCGAGGCCACACACAGTGAGGGGTGGTCATGGTCCACCGAATTTAAGGGTCAGGCTCTGGAGGTTGCACTGAAAATCCAGGCCAAGGATCAGTGCAGCGCAGAGGTTCGGGAGGACGTAGAGGCAAAAACTGTGGAACTCTAGGCCTTGGACTGTGAGCGTGACCGTGCAGTACCCCCGGATCGCTACGCGATGGGATCCGGAGGCCAGGGAGATACTTTGATTGGTAGGGTGTACCAGAAGGGAGCAGCGCCTTACCGTATTTGGATGTACAAAGCTCTCGGTGCTCCCGGTGTCCAGTAGGCAGGAGGTCACGTGGACATTGACTTTCACGCTGGTGGATGCGTTGGTCAGAGTGTGTGGTCGGGACTGGTCGATTGCCATGGATGCGAGTCGTGGTTGATCGTCGGGTAGTGAGGCGGCCACTGAGTCGGGGTCCTGAAACGCCGTTGGTGTCCATGTGCTGCGGGATGGACAAGATGGCGGCGCCCGGAGGTCCTGGGGGGTCACAAAATGGTGGCGCCCATGGAACGCACGTTGCGGGGTTGGAGCAAGATGGCGGCGCCCATGAAACGCACGTGTTGTGCGAGGGAGAAGATGGCGGCACCCATTGCTCGCACATGGCCTGGGGAGGAGGGGAGGATAGCGGCGGCCATTCTCCGTGACCGGGGGGGGGGGGGGGGGGGGCGACCGCTGCCGCTGAGCGGGCCTGGCACACCGCTGCGTAGTGGCCCTTCTTCCCGCAGGCCTTACAAAAGGCAGCGCGGGCCGGTCAGCGTTGGCGGGGGTATCTTTGTTGGCTGCAAAAATAGCATCGGAGTTCCCCGGAGATCACTGGCTGGCGCATAGCGCAGGCGTATTGGGTGGGTAGCGCCCCCGCTGGGGCGGCTGCCTGTGGGGCCCATGAAGCGTAGGAGGAGTGGGCCACGCGGTTGGGGGCAAAGGACTGGACATTGCGCAGGGCGACCGTCATGGAAAGCGTTAGTGATTTAGTCTCTGCGAGGTCGCGCGTGGCCCCTTCTAGGAGCCGCTGCCTGATAACATCGGACCCAATCCCAGTTACAAAACCGGCCCTCATAAGGAGATCTGAGTGCTCCTTAGCTGTAACGTCCTGGCAGTCACAATCCCGCACTAGTGGGATCAGGGCCCTCCAGAAGTCCTCGATTGACTCACCAGGTAGTTGAGTACGCGTTGCGAGCGCCTGTCTGGCGAAGAGCATGTTCGTCTTCTGCTCATAATTTTCTTTGAGTCGAGTCATAGCATCAGCATAATTGGGCGCATCCTGGATCAGCGGGAAGATTTTAGAGCTGAGTCTGGAGTACAAGATTTGAATCTTCTGAGCCTCTGGAACGGGGGTCGGCGCCGCGTTGATATACGCTTCAAAACAAGCTAGCCAGTGCTGAAAGTCCTTTCTGGCGTCGCTTGCGTGTCGATCCAGATGCAGTCGATCTGGTTTAATCCGGAGGTCCATCTTCTGAATCAGACACTAATAAATTGAGGCACGATCAATTTGGCTGGAGACGAAGTTGAATTCAAACTGAGGCTTTATTAGTATCTGAAGTGTGGCCTCCTACAGCAGCTGACGAAATGGCTGCGAGCTGGAGGCCACGCATATTTATAACCCGGCTCCTGGGCGAGCTAGCATGCAGGGGCCCAGGTGAACCTGTAGTGCAGGTTCTACCGTACAACCCTTAATATAAGAACACAGTGGTTTACCACACTGTCAGCGAGGCTTTCTCTGGAAGTCAGATGTAAAAGCCAGTGAGGACTTTAGCAGTGCCTGGTCTCTACTCCTTCTGCCAAGGCAATATCTGCACGCCAGCACCAAACTATTTTCCTCATTGTCACTGTCAAGTTCTCTTTTGATGGTGGGAACTCCATGGAGAGCCCAACCTGGCTTTGTAAGGACCTCCATCCTTGGAAAACAGGTTGGGGTTGGGGCAGAATTGGTGAGGCAGGCAGAAGTCCCAATCCGTAGAATTCCGACAGTGCAGAAGGAGGCCACTTGGCCCATCGAGTCTGCAGGAAAACCCCAATGAGAAGGACATTTAGACCCACGGGGGAGAGCTTTAACTCCACCTTTGGCAGGAGAGGGGTAGTGGAGTGGACAAATTGTCAAATTTGTGAAACCCCCTCAAATCAATCGCACATGCAGCTATTTCTGTTTAACTCTCATGGATATTGGGAGCTTTCAAGTAATTTGTACTGGGGAGGCGGGTTCATAATTACAATATTTAAATCAGGTTCTCATAGTGCAGTTGGGATTTTGATTGGCATGTAACGGTTGTTCTGCAAGTTTCCCAAAGCTCAGCAAACTTGGCAGCTGAAGGGAGACGGGAACAGCCGGACAAAGCAGCAAAGGACTTTTTATAGCTCTGCTTGTGAACCAGGTGAAGCAGGAGTGCTCCCCCTACAGTCCTTATCCCTACAGCAAATCTTCTGTTGTGATTGTCAAACGCCTCCTCTACCTTTTCTGCCCCATAACCTCTCCCCCCACAGTTGCCACTGCAACCTCCCCTTCCCACATCCTGCCACGCCATCGGCCACCCTTCTCAGTTGCCGAAACCGTCTTCAAACGGTTGGTTTGCTGGTCCAGCAGCCAGGCAGGCTCTCAGCGATAAAATTATATTTGAGGGTCCGCTGTTAAATTTGGCAGCGTCTTCATGTTCTCAAAACTTCCCAGTTTTCCGTGCAGTTGTCCCCCACCTGGCAAAAATCCAACCCCTCCCTCTTCACAATAAATATCGGGAAACTTTGTCTAAACTTTGGGTTTTTTTTCGTTGGAGTTGAGGAGCCACCTGCTAGAACTCATCAAGACTATGGCCTGAATTTTACATGTCTGGGCCGGATACACGCCTGACCCAGAAGTGTGGAAAATTGCACGAGAGTTGTCGGGAGCCTTTCCTGATGTAATCATGCACGTATGCAATTTCTAGGTCGGAGGGGGCATGCGTGAATCGGGTACACACCTGCTCTCAATTAAAGGGCCAATAAGGGTGGCACGCGGCGCAGTGGTTAGCACTGGGACTACGGTGCTGATGACCCGGGTTCGAATCCCGGCCCTGGGTCACTGTCCGTGTGGAGTTTGCACATTCCCCCCCGTGTTTGCGTGGGTCTCACACCCACAACCCAAAGATGTGCAGGGTAGGTGGATTGGCCACGCTAAATTGCTCCTTCATTGGGAAAAAAAATAATTGGGTAACTCTAAATTATTATTTTTTTAATTAAAGGGCCAATTCAGCCCATTAAAGATCCAATCTACAATTGCACCGGGGGGCTGGATGGGGGGTTTATGGCGGTGGGAGCAAGCTGGGATCAAGTGGTTTGGGGACTTGTTTATCGATGGGAGTTTTCCGTATTTGGAGGAATTTGGAGGAGGAATTTGAGTGCCCGGTGGGAATGGGTTCCGCAGGCGAGAGACTTTGTGCGGAGGCACGTTTCGACCTTTCCGCACCTGCCGCCCCAGGTAGTGTCGAAAACGGGGGAGGGGAAGGTCTTGGAAATTTCAAGAGCTCATGGAATGGGAGGGAGCCCCGAAAGGGGAGGTGAAGCGAAAATGGGAGGAACTGGGCAGGGAATTAGAGGCAGGGTTGGGGGAGGATGCCCTGAGTAGAGTCAATGTGTCCTCGTCATGTGCCAGGCTTAGCCTGATACAATGCAAGGTGGTCCTGTGGTGATATGCATCACTGTAAATACACAAGGGGTTAATGTAGATACACTAGGGCACTGTAAATACACAAGGGATTAATGTAAATACACTGGAAATAAACACTAGAGGGAGCACCAGAGGCATCATGACACACAGACATTCAACCAATAGGTCAGTAAGATAGGACACGACCAATGGGCATTCACGACACACCCAGACGTGACACTACCACAAGGGGGCTACCCATATAAAAGGACAGGGCACACATGCTCTTTCTCTTTTCCACAGGCGACACTCAGAGAGACAGGAGCAGATCAGGAAGCATCACACCCACCGCATGGATTAGAGCAGACTGGTTAGTTAGATTGAGTTACTATAGTAAGATCAGCAGGAGAGTCAAACCCAAGTAGGAGAATTGTTAACTGTTCAATAAATGTTTTAAATCTATCTCCAAGTCTGAACCTTCCTTTGTCAGATTATACATCAAGGAAGCAGCTTATGCTACATGAAGAAGCAGAACACAACAGTCCACAGGGCGCATATGACTGTGGCCTGTATGAGCAGGTTCTTTGAAGGGGTGGAGGATAGGTGTGGGCAGTGCGCGGGAGGGCCCGCAAATCATGTCCATATGTTTTGGGCATGTCCGAGTATTAGGGGATTTTGGCAGGATTTATCGATGTCCTGTGAAAGGTATTGAAGATACAAGTGGTTCCGAGTCCAGAGGTTGCGATTTTTGGTGTGTCAGAGGACCCTGGAGTCCAGGGGGTGAGAGAGCATAATTGGAATAATATTGATCAGGAGCAGGAAGGCCCTTTATGATCTCCACTGCAAACCTCCGTCCAGCCTGAAAAACATCCAGCGTTCTCTGTTTTCTGCCACACAGCCAATTTTGGATCCAAGTTGCGACTTGAGTTATAACCTTGTTCACAAGTCTGTTGTGCGGAACTGCTTTGGAAGTTTCTGGAAGTTCATGTACATTAGGGGCGGGACTTACCGACTAACTGACCGTGTTTTTCAGTGGCTGAGGCGGCCCACCAGCGGGATCTACCAACCTCGCCGTTGTCAATGGGATTTCCCGCTGACAGCACCCCTCGTCGCGTGGGACCGGAATTCCCCGCCGGCGTGGGACCGGAATTCCCCGCTGGCGTGGGACCGGAATTCCCCGCCGGCGTGAACAGCTGGTAAATCCCCCCCAAGGTCAACAGCGCTGTCCTCATCTGTTACCACTTCATAAAACTCCAGCAAGTATTTAAAACGCAATTTTTCCGAAACAAGACCATGCTAGCTTTCCTTAACTAACGCACATTTGTCCGCGTGACTATTCACTCTGCCCCGAATTGTTATTTCTAGAAGCTAATCTAATAATAATAATCTGATAATAATTTTTATTATCACAAGTAGGCTTACATTAACACTGCAATGAAGTTATCTTTCAAACTCTGAGGTGAGAGGGCTACCAGCTAAACCACAGCTGACACTGAATGGCCCTTGCACGCAGGGAGCCAAAGATAAGTGTCAGCAGTGCCTGGGGTGCTGGTGTACATTACCCGACAACTACCACAAGGCACGGGAATATCACGCCCTGCTGCTTGCCCGCGAACCGTCCGTTTAACTCCCTTTAAGCTATCCCACTGAGGTGGGCCTGCACAAAGAGATTGCAAGCCTTTCAGAGAAGCCACCTGAACACCAGGAGGAATCAGTTTTTCGCATAGTGACGTGAAGGTTTTCAATAGCTGCGAACCTTTTTGCATTAATCTGATCTCTACAACGCACGGGTATGACTATCAGTGCACAGAATTTGACACTGCAACTATAATTAACTCCGTATATTTAGAAGCAGCAACATTAGTCGTGTGTCACAAAATGGAGTCATGCTGGACGTTGTTTTCCAATGCATTTGAGTTAATATCATTACGACCCTAACTATTAAACAACAAACTAACCAGATTAGGTATAGCGGAATAAATCACAGCATGTAATCAAGGGAGGTGTGATATCTCCCCCTTGTGGTAATGAAGAGAACAGCAACACAGAATTAATTGATTCGCTCCAGCTCAGAGTGTTATCAAAGTTTACTGAGCATATTGTTTTCTCATCCTCGCCACTTGATGAATGTTTGAGTGGGTCTGGCGATTAGAGTGAACTTACATCTGATTGCATTTCCTGCAAAAATCAAGGGGAAGAAGTGCTTTTCATTCATGGTCAATTCATTACCAACAAAACGGGAAGTTGGGGAAATCAGTGTTACAAAGGCTGTGAGGGAAGATAAAAAAAAAAAGATTGGACCGAATGATCAGGACTGGGTCAAAAGCACTGGAAATTCGGTTAGTTTGTTGTTTAATGGTTCAGGTCATAATGCATTATATTAACTCACAAATTTCGCGAGCAACCCCATTTTCTCTCCGAAGGAAACTGCATTAAACATAATCGCAACATTTGGACACCCTGGCCTGGGTTCTCTGGTTACCGACACCGAAATCGCGTTCGGCAATGTGCCGGAGAATCCAAATACCCGACAGAATCGGGGGCGCCGCCGCTTTCGCGATGCTCCGCACTCTCCAAAGCGGCATACTCAAGGAGTACACAACGCCGCGTATCGACGGCCTCAGGCCCCCCGCCCCCCCCACGCAGGGCACCCCAACCCAATCGCACAAAAAATGCCACCTGAGTACCTTGGCAGTGCCAGAATGGCATCCAGGTGGCACTGGCAGGGTGCCCAGGAGGCACCAGCAGTGCCAGGGCACCACACTGCCCTGCCCACAGGGCTTGAAGCTGTTTGTGGGAACCAGTGCTAAACAGCGCTCACCTGAGGTCTCCGAGGCAGAGCGTTGGGTACCTCGGGAATCTGCACATTAGAGTGAGACGAGCTGTCTCTCTCTCTCTCTCTCTAAAATGCAGATTTGCTAAAATGTGGCCAAAAAGTAACAAGTGATCCCGGCCACAATGGGCACACTAACGCACAATGTTAGACAGTCCGATGCATGCAGTCCAATGGGTGGGTAGCTGGTGGTTTCAGTGGCCAGGGCACCCAGCCGTGGCAGGTGGTATGGGTGCAAGCATGCAGTGCAGGGTGGGGGTTTGGCCGCCCTCGGGGTGGGGGGGGGAAGGGGTTATGGGTGTGTGGGAGCCAGGTTGGTGCCGGGGCGCAGTACTGGCCGCCCTGAGAAGGTTGTGCAATTTCACCGGCACTGCTGGCTGGTCCGGACTGTGTTACTCACGGAGCAGGGGACCTCAGCCATCTTCGCCCAGGCCCGGCGAATGGCAGCACCTGGCAGCGTCCTTCCCGGCCCGGGGTACAGGGTGGCCCGCCTTTCCTCCATAACACCTAGCAGGGTCCCGGGTCTCGGCGTCCATGAAATAGGTTGCTGCTCCCCTCGCTGCCATCTTGTTGGCTGGGATGGGGTGTGTGGGGAGTGCAGTGTGTATAGGCTGGGATGGGGTGTGTGGGGAGTGCAGTGTGTATAGGCTGGGATGGTGTGCGTGGGGAGTGCAGTGTGTATAGGCTGGGATGGGGTGTGTGGGGAGTGCAGTGTGTATAGGCTGGGATGGTGTGTGTGGGGGGTGCAGTGTGTATAGGCTGGGATGGTGTGTGTGGGGAGTGCAGTGTGTATAGGCTGGGATGGTGTGTGTGGGGAGTGCAGTGTGTATAGGCTGGGATGGGGTGTGTGGGGAGTGCAGTGTGTATAGGCTGGGATGGGGTGTGTGGGGAGTGCAGTGTGTATAGGCTGGGATGGGGTGTGTGGGGAGTGCAGTGTGTATAGGCTGGGATGGTGTGTGTGGGGGGTGCAGTGTGTATAGGCTGGGATGGTGTGCGTGGGGAGTGCAGTGTGTATAGGCTGGGATGGGGTGTGTGGGGAGTGCAGTGTGTATAGGCTGGGATGGTGTGTGTGGGGGGTGCAGTGTGTATAGGCTGGGATGGTGTGTGTGGGGAGTGCAGTGTGTATAGGCTGGGATGGTGTGTGTGGGGAGTGCAGTGTGTATAGGCTGGGATGGGGTGTGTGGGGAGTGCAGTGTGTATAGGCTGGGATGGGGTGTGTGGGGAGTGCAGTGTGTATAGGCTGGGATGGTGTGTGTGGGGAGTGCAGTGTGTATACGCTGGGATGGTGTGTGTGGGGAGTGCAGTGTGTATAGGCTGGGATGGTGTGTGTGGGGAGTGCAGTGTGTATAGGCTGGGATGGTGTGTGTGGGGAGCGCAGTGTGTATAGGCTGGGATGGTGTGTGTGGGGAGTGCAGTGTGTATAGGCTGGGATGGTGTGTGTGGGGAGCGCAGTGTGTATAGGCTGGGATGGTGTGTGTGGGGAGTGTAGTGTGTATACGCTGGGATGGTGTGTGTGGGGAGTGCAGTGTGTATAGGCTGGGATGGTGTGTGTGGGGAGTGCAGTGTGTATAGGCTGGGATGGTGTGTGTGGGGAGCGCAGTGTGTATAGGCTGGGATGGTGTGCGTGGGGGGTGCAGTGTGTATAGGCTGGGATGGTGTGTGTGGGGAGTGCAGTGTGTATAGGCTGGGATGGTGTGTGTGGGGAGTGCAGTGTGTATAGGCTGGGATGGTGTGTGTGGGGAGTGCAGTGTGTATAGGCTGGGACGGTGTGTGTGGGGAGTGCAGTGTGTATAGGCTGGGGCGGTGTGTGTGGGGAGTGCAGTGTGTATAGGCTGGGATGGTGTGCGTGGGGTGTGCAGTATGTATAGGCTGGGATGGTGTGTGTGGGGAGCGCAGTGTGTATAGGCTGGGATGGTGTGCGTGGGGAGTGCAGTGTGTATAGGCTGGGATGGGGTGTGTGGGGGGTGCAGTGTGTATAGGCTGGGATGGTGTGCGTGGGGAGTGCAGTGTGTATAGGCTGGGATGGGGTGTGTGGGGGGTGCAGTGTGTATAGGCTGGGATGGTGTGTGTGGGGAGTGCAGTGTGTATAGGCTGGGATGGTGTGTGTGGGGAGTGCAGTGTGTATAGGCTGGGATGGTGTGTGTGGGGGGTGCAGTGTGTATAGGCTGGGATGGTGTGCGTGGGGGGTGCAGTGTGTATAGGCTGGGATGGTGTGTGTGGGGAGTGCAGTGTGTATAGGCTGGGATGGTGTGCGTGGGGAGTGCAGTGTGTATAGGCTGGGATGGTGTGTGTGGGGAGTGCAGTGTGTATAGGCTGGGATGGTGTGTGTGGGGAGTGCAGTGTGTATAGGCTGGGATGGTGTGTGTGGGGGGTGCAGTGTGTATAGGCTGGGATGGTGTGCGTGGGGGGTGCAGTGTGTATAGGCTGGGATGGTGTGCGTGGGGAGTGCAGTGTGTATAGGCTGGGATGGTGTGTGTGGGGAGTGCAGTGTGTATAGGCTGGGATGGTGTGTGTGGGGAGTGCAGTGTGTATAGGCTGGGATGGTGTGTGTGGGGGGTGCAGTGTGTATAGGCTGGGATGGTGTGCGTGGGGGGTGCAGTGTGTATAGGCTGGGATGGTGTGCGTGGGGAGTGCAGTGTGTATAGGCTGGGATGGTGTGTGTGGGGAGTGCAGTGTGTATAGGCTGGGATGGTGTGTGTGGGGAGTGCAGTGTGTATAGGCTGGGATGGTGTGTGTGGGGAGTGCAGTGTGTATGGGCTGGGATGGTGTGCGTGGCGAGTGCAGTGTGTATAGGCTGGGATGGTGTGTGTGGGGGGTGCAGTGTGTATAGGCTGGGATGGTGTGCGTGGGGGGTGCAGTGTGTATAGGCTGGGATGGTGTGCGTGGGGAGTGCAGTGTGTATAGGCTGGGATGGTGTGTGTGGGGAGTGCAGTGTGTATAGGCTGGGATGGTGTGTGTGGGGAGTGCAGTGTGTATAGGCTGGGATGGTGTGTGTGGGGAGTGCAGTGTGTATAGGCTGGGATGGTGTGTGTGGGGAGTGCAGTGTGTATAGGCTGGGATGGTGTGTGTGGGGAGTGCAGTGTGTATAGGCTGGGATGGTGTGTGTGGGGAGCGCAGTGTGTATAGGCTGGGATGGTGTGCGTGGGGAGTGCAGTGTGTATAGGCTGGGATGGTGTGTGTGGGGAGTGCAGTGTGTATAGGCTGGGATGGTGTGTGTGGGGAGCGCAGTGTGTATAGGCTGGGATGGTGTGCGTGGGGAGTGCAGTGTGTATAGGCTGGGATGGTGTGTGTGGCGAGTGCAGTGTGTATAGGCTGGGATGGTGTGCGTGGCGAGTGCAGTGTGTATAGGCTGGGATGGTGTGTGTGGGGGGTGCAGTGTGTATAGGCTGGGATGGTGTGCGTGGGGGGTGCAGTGTGTATAGGCTGGGATGGTGTGTGTGGGGAGCGCAGTGTGTATAGGCTGGGATGGTGTGTGTGGGGGGTGCAGTGTGTATAGGCTGGGATGGTGTGCGTGGGGAGTGCAGTGTGTATAGGCTGGGATGGTGTGCGTGGGGGGTGCAGTGTGTATAGGCTGGGATGGTGTGTGTGGGGAGTGCAGTGTGTATAGGCCGGGATGGTGTGTGTGGGGAGTGCAGTGTGTATAGGCTGGGATGGTGTGTGTGGGGAGTGCAGTGTGTATAGGCCGGGATGGTGTGTGTGGGGAGTGCAGTGTGTATAGGCTGGGATGGTGTGCGTGGGGGGTGCAGTGTGTATAGGCTGGGATGGTGTGTGTGGGGGGTGCAGTGTGTATAGGCTGGGATGGTGTGCGTGGGGAGTGCAGTGTGTATAGGCTGGGATGGTGTGTGTGGGGAGTGCAGTGTGTATAGGCCGGGATGGTGTGTGTGGGGAGTGCAGTGTGTATAGGCTGGGATGGTGTGTGTGGGGAGTGCAGTGTGTATAGGCCGGGATGGTGTGTGTGGGGAGTGCAGTGTGTATAGGCTGGGATGGTGTGCGTGGGGAGTGCAGTGTGTATAGGCCGGGATGGTGTGTGTGGGGAGTGCAGTGTGTATAGGCTGGGATGGTGTGTGTGGGGAGTGCAGTGTGTATAGGCTGGGATGGTGTGTGTGGGGAGTGCAGTGTGTATAGGCTGGGATGGTGTGTGTGGGGAGTGCAGTGTGTATAGGCTGGGATGGTGTGCGTGGGGAGTGCAGTGTGTATAGGCTGGGATGGTGTGTGTGGGGAGTGCAGTGTGTATAGGCTGGGATGGTGTGTGTGGGGAGTGCAGTGTGTATAGGCTGGGATGGTGTGCGTGGGGAGTGCAGTGTGTATAGGCTGGGATGGTGTGTGTGGGGAGTGCAGTGTGTATAGGCTGGGATGGTGTGTGTGGGGAGTGCAGTGTGTATAGGCTGGGATGGTGTGTGTGGGGAGTGCAGTGTGTATAGGCCGGGATGGTGTGTGTGGGGAGTGCAGTGTGTATAGGCTGGGATGGTGTGCGTGGGGAGTGCAGTGTGTATAGGCCGGGATGGTGTGTGTGGGGAGTGCAGTGTGTATAGGCTGGGATGGTGTGTGTGGGGAGTGCAGTGTGTTTAGGCGGCTGCAGCTTGTCAGCCTCCTGAGTGTCAATTGCGAATCCAGTGAGTTCCGCACCGTTTTCCATTGGCATCGATTGTGTTCCATGTGCTGCCGGTGATGGCCCCTTAACGGTTGTTGAATAGGTCCAGGTTCAGCGCCAATTTTGCTGTCATAGAACTCCAAGAATTCTGTCCCGGCATCAACACAGTCTCAGAACGCGGAATCCCGCTGCCAGTATTTTTAAACAATGACCCCTTAGTTTTTTATTCTCTCACAAGCTATGTCTGATAAGGTTTGCTTTATGTCATAAAAGTTCTGTCTCAAAGCCAGAACAAGGGGCGGGAATCCCCGCGACCGCTGCTAATGGCGCCACGCCGGCACGCGATTCTCCGCAGAGCGTGGTTGGCGCAGCGCCGGTTGGGGGCCGCTCTGTGCGGCCGGCCCGCCGATTCGCGACCCGTGATGGGCCGAGTGGCCGTCATAAAAACGGCGGGTCCCGCTGTCCACACCTGCTCTCAGCCGGCGGGAACTTGGCGTGGAAGGATCAGGGGGGCGGCCTGTGGGGGTGGGAGGGGGCCCCACCCCGGGGGAGGCCTCCGATGTGGCCTGGCCCACGATCGGGGCCCACCGATCGGCGGGCCGGCCTCTCTGGCTGGCAGCCTCCTTTCTTCCGCACCGGCCTCTGTAGCCCTGCGCCATGTTGTGTCGGGGCCAGCGCGTTGAAGGAAGGCACAGCGCATGCGCGCGTTGCCGCCGGTGCGACTGTGCATGCGCGGATCCTGCGGTGCCCAGTTCCCGACAGGATCAGCAGTTGGAGCGGCGTGAACCGCTCCAGTGCCGTGCTAGCCCCCTGTAGGGGCCAGAATTGGTGATCCTGCGGCCGAGTTGACGCCGTTGAGAAACGCGACGGCGTTTCCGACGGCGTCAACACTTAGCCTCAGGATCACAGAATCCCGCCCAAGATCTACAAGAGCAGTCCTCCTGGTAGAATGCACTTAATTTCTTACTGGCTTTTAGCATTTTCATCCAAGCTGCTGTCAAAAAGCAGGCAATATAAACCAGCAGTTTTCTTCAGAGATTCACTTTTACTCTGCAACTGTACCATTATAGTGTCACAAATAACAGTGACAGTTTTAATGATGATCTTCTCTTTCCCTTTCAAAGTGACTCCGCTGTTTCTAGTTTTATCAAAAAATAACTTCCTCTGGGCCACTGTCCGTGTGGAGTTGCACACTCTCCCCGTGTCTGCGTGGGTCTCACCCCCACAACCCAAAGATGTGCAGGGTAGGTGAATTGGCCGTGCTAAATTGCCCCTTAATTGGGAAAATTTAAAAAACAGAAAAGTAACTTCCTGCATCTTGTATGCTTCTCATCATAAGAATGATCTGTATTCTTTGTTAATGTTCGTGCCTCTGCTTTCACTGAGCATTGTCATTTCGAGTTTCCATGACAACATTTTTAACTGAGGCTGCATTGTGCTGAATGCAATAAAGCTGTATCAACATTTTGCAGCAATTTGCTGACAGCATTAATTCTTTGAAGTGAATGGTTCCACAAAACAGTAAAAACAGCAATTTTGTACTTTTCAAACTTCTCTGCTGTTGATTTTGCTTCACCTTTCACACGTGGTTTTTCTGAATTTGATGTGGCTATGTCTGATAAGGTTTCCTTTACATCAGCAAAGTTCAGTCTCAAAGCCAGAACAAGATCTACACAAGCAGATCACCTGGCGTCACAAATTCTCTTGACCATCAAATGTTTTCCATGTGCCTGCTCCAAGCATGATTGTAGCATATGCCACCGATGCCAAAAAGGCACACAAGTTTTGAAAAGGGTCAAAAGAAAACCTACGGCTGTTTTGCAGGATTCAGCTGCGGCGTTGCAGATTAAATTCAAGGAGTGACTGGAATATGGGATGAATAAGGCACAGACGCTTACATTGTTCGGTCTTTCTTGCAGATCTGAATATTTTCCTGCCATATTTGCCAGATTACCGAAGCTCTACCCACGGCAGTTTTTGATGTGCAAACCAAAATTAGCAATCATTTCAAAAACCGTTGTCTCCAGGCACTCAGAAGTGTGGGATTGTAACTGGACAAAACGCAGAAATCGCTCTACAACTTCACGATTGCTGGTCACATATCTTAAATTTAATGTTAATTGGTCCACATGACATAAATCTGGGGTGAGATTCTCCGACCCCCCACCGGGTCGGAGAATCGCCGGGGGCTGGCGTGAATCCCGCCGCGCCGGTTTGCGGGCCCCCCCGCGCGATTCTCCGGCCTGGATGGGACGACGTCCCGCCGCTAAAATGCCTGTCCCACCGGCGTAAATTAAACCACCTACCTTACCGGCGGGACAAGGCGGAGCGGGCGGGCTCCCGGGTCCTGGGGGGGCGCGGGGCGATCTGGCCCCGGGGGGTGCCCCCACGGTGGCCTGGCCCGCGATCGGGGCCCACCGATCCGCGGGCGGGCCTGTGCCTCCACTGCGCATGCGTGGGAAGCTGTCAGCGGCCGCTGACGCTCCCGCGCATGCGCCGCCCGGAGATGTCATTTCCGCGCCAGCTGGCGGGGCACCAAAGGCCTTTTCCGCCAGCTGGCGGGGCGGAAATTCGTCCGGCGCCGACCTAGCCCCTCAATGTTGGGGCTCGGCCCCCAAAGATGCGGAGCATTCCACACCTTTGGGGCGACGCGATGCCCGTCTGATTTGTGCCGTTTTGGGCGCCAGTCGGCAGACATCGCGCCGTTTCCGGAGAATTTCGCCCCTGATGTTGGATCAACTATTATGGAATAGTATTTGGCATCTTTGACTTCATTAATGAATTGGTTTCTGGGCTGCTCTGCCATTATAGTGATGAGATGAAGTCATCGTAGGTTCTGTGCATTAGCAAGTTGGCCTTCCCTGAGCCACAGTATTGCTAACGTTTCAAATGGTCTTCGAGAAACTCATCAAATTCACTGAGATATTCAAGTAAATTTTAAAAATTACCTCTTCAAGGTGGCACTGCCAAGCTGGCAGGAGCACTGCCCGGATGCTTGGGTGGCAGTACAAGGGTGCCAGGGTCACACTGCCAAGGGTCCAGGCCCGAGGGGGGGTCATGCCCATGAGAGGAGGGTGGAGGGGGGTTTGTAGGGTGGTGTGTGCAGGGCAGATAAGTAGGAGTCTCCTGGAGGTTGGGGATGGGGGGGGGGGGGGGGAATGGGTGGAGGTCCTGGAAGGAGGATCTGCTTTAAGGGGATTTGGGGGGGGCCTGAAGAGATGAGGCCCGCAGGGACCCCACAGTGGGGTATCCTCACTTGGGGGTTGTGGGGTCGTGCCCATGTGTGTGTGTGTGTGTGTGTGGGGGGGGTGACATTTCCCATGGGTGGGGGGTGTGGGGAACCCACAAGCTCACTTAGAGATCGGGGCACCCTTTCAAAAGGGTGGCCCGATCTCTGGGTTCAGCTCCCCAGTGCTGAAAAAAATGCGAAGGGCTGGATTCCTCCGCCCCGCCCGCTGCAAGATACCACGGGCGGGACACAGACCATGGGAAGGTCCATTGACCTTGGGCGGGAATTTCCGGTTGCCGGGTGGGCGCAGCCAAAGAATTCCGCCCGAAACCAATGAGAAACTCCCCAGGCCCAAAAATGTGACTGAGGGCACAATCTTCCCAAAAGGGAACAAAGTCCCTGAGGGAGCATGGCTATTCAACATGACTCATGTTGAATAAGGGGCCTGATCGGGGCCTGCACAGCAAGGCCGAACAGAGCCCCGCTTTTTACAGTGGGGAGCTCTGCTCACCGGAACGCCTCATTGTAGCGAGAGAGGTCCAAGGCCCCCAAACCAATCCCCGATCTCCCACCCACAACGCAATATGGGAGGGTTCCCCAGCCCCCAACATCTTCGCAGGGCAACTACAGCCCAATCACAGGCACACAAAAAAAGCCAGCTTGGCACATGCCCCTACCAGGAGCAGTTGGGCACTTTGGCAGTGCCAAGCTGGCACCTAGTTGGCACTACCATGGACCCAGATGGCACCAGCAGCGCCCAGGGTGCCATCTTTCCCAAGGGGCATGGAGCTGGTGGCCTCCAATCCCCTCGGAGACCCCCACGAGTGCCATTCCATCTGGCCCCCATTTGTGGAGATGAGTTTTTTTTTCCCAAAAATATACTTTATTCATAAAATCTATCATAAACATTACAGAACATTTCAAAAGTTCTTGACTGTACATTTCCATCAGAGTGACACATTCCCTTGACTTTCTTCCATTCAATTTTGATAATATTACATACATGTCATTCTTTACGTTACAATTCCTTCTTAAATATTTACATTTTCATGTTTCTTTTATACATTGGAGTGTTGGTGGCCCAGACCGAGGGGGGTTTACACTGTTACCCACCCCTCGGTGTACATTTGCTGGACAGACCTTACACAGTGGTCTTTCCCCATTGCGCCTTGGCGGCAGCTGCCCCAAGCTTGAGTGCGTCCCTCAGCACGTAGTCCTGGACCTTGGAATGTGCCAGTCTGCAACACTCGGTTGAGGACAATTCTTTTAGTGGAAGATCAGCAAGTTTCGGGCAGACCAAAGAGCGTCTTTCACCGAGTTGATGACCTTCCAGCAGCAGTTGATGTTTGTCTCGGTGTGTGTCCCTGGAAACAGTCCGTAGAGCACAGAGTCCTGTGTCACAGAGCTGTTCGGGATGAACCTTGACAAGTACCACGGCATCTCTCTCCAGACCTTCTTTGCAAAGGCACATTCCACAAGGAGGTGTGTGACCGTCTCATTTCCCCCACAGCCACTCCGAGGGCAGCGTGCATTGGCGCAGAGCCTTCGGGTGTACATGAAGACTCTGACGGGGAGGGCCCTTCTCACCACCAGCCAAACTAGGTCTTGGTGTTTGTTTGGAAGTTCTGGTGATGAGGCGTTCTGCCAGGTGATTCTGACAGCCTGCTCAGGGAACCATCCAACGTCCTCCACAGTCTCCTTTTCCCTGAGGGCCTACACGGTCCAACTACTTGGAGCGTTCCGCGACAATGAGGCCAGGCCTATCCTTCGTAACACCGGGGACAGGTAGAACCTCAGTATGTCGTGACACTTGGTGTTTGCATACCGGGGGTCCACACACAGCTTGATGCAGCTGCACACAAAGGTGGCCATCAGGATGAGGGAGGCGTTGGGTACGTTCCTCCCTCCCGTCTCCAGAGGTTTGTACATGGTGTCCCTTCGGACACGGTCCATCTTGGATCTCCAGATGAATTTGAAGATGGCCCGGGTGACTGCTGCGGCGTAGGGTCGGGTAATGGGCCAGACCTGCGCTACGTACAGTAACACCGAGAGTGCCTCACACCTGATGACCAGGGTTTTGCCCGCAATGGAGAGGGAGCGTTGCTCCCACATGCCCAGTTTCTGTCTTACCTTGGTGATGCGCTCCTCACAGTTTTTGGTGCACGCCCCGGCCGCTCCGAACCATATCCCCAGCATCGTCAGGTAATCTGACCTGACAGTGAAGGGGACAAAGGACCGGTCGACCCAGTTCCCAAAGAACATGGCCTCGCTCTTGCCGCGGTTTACCTTGGCTCCCGAGGCCAGTTCAAACTGGTCGCAGGCATTCAAGAGCCTGCGTACAGATGCAGGATCCCAGCAGAAGACGGTAACGTCATCCATGTACAGGGAGGCCTTGACTTGAACGCCTCCGCTGCCTGGGATCGTCACTCCTCTTATACCCGGATCCTTCCTGCTGGACTCGGTAAAAGGTTCTATGCAGCACACAAACAGGGCCGAGGAGAGAGGGCAGCCCTGCCTGACTCCAGATTTGATCTGGAACTTTTCTGATTCCCACCCATTGATTGAGACTGTGCTATAGATGTTTGTGTAGAGCAGTTTGATCCAATTGCGAATTCCCTCTCCAAATCCCATTTTGGAGAGCACATCCATCATGTAGGTGTGCGATATTCTGTCAAAAGCCTTCTCCTGGTCAAGGCTGATGAGGCAGGTGTCCACCCTCCTGTCCTGCACATAGGCGATCGTATCCCTGAGTAGCGCAAGGCTGTCAGAGATCTTCCTGCTGGGTACAGCACAGGTCTGGTCAGGGTGGATCACCGACTTCAGAGCAGACCTGACCCGATTGGCGATGACCTTGGCTAGAATTTTGTAATCCACATTCAACAGTGAAATGGGTCGCCAATTTCGAATTTCTTCCCTTTCCCCCTTCTGCTTGTAGATGAGGGTGATGATGCCTTTCCTCATGGACTCTGAGATGCTGCCTTCCAGAAGCATACTCTCGTACACTTTGTGGAGACGAGTACCACAGAGCACTCGGCCGAGGTCTCTGAGGCAAAGCAGTTGAATCCCAGGCCTCAGGTATCTTGGGAATCTACACATGAGAGTAAGGCTTACTGCCTCGCTCTAATATGCAGATTTGCCAAAACCTGATCCCACCCATTGTGGGCGGGATTCCCCTTGCAACGTCTTGCGAGATTGCGTTGAATCTCACGAGGCAATGCAAGCCGGGTAGATCCTGGGATCCGGATAGATCCTGGGAGCGGGGTCTCCCGGTTTTCAACAGCCATGCTGCGCCGCAGTGAGCTGCGTCTTTGGCACAACATAGATAACGTTGGGAAACTCGCCGGCAGAGCCCAAGGGAAACTCGCTGAAAAACGCACCACAAATGAATTTAGGAATCTTTCCAGAGAATCGCACCCCAAGAAAGTGGAATAGCCCTCAATATAGAATCATAGAACCCCTACAGTCCAGAAGGAGGCCATTCGGTCCATCGAGTCCGCACCAACCCTCTGACAGAACACCTGACCTAGGCCCACTTCCACAGTACTCCAAGAAACTGGAATAGCGCTCAGTACTGCTAGGGACAAAGATGAAAAATGTATTGGACCCAACACAGAGAATAATCTTTGGATTAAGTTGCTATTGTATGCCTTTCATGAACTGACAGTATTAATTATGCTTGGCACCAATGGGTTTAGCGACATCAATGTGAACTATGCCACGGCTTTAAAGCAACTAAAAATTCGAAGCCTGGAGTAGATCATTCATTGGCACTTTCTCAGAATAATTTTGGTGCAAAATTCCAATTCCATCACCTCCAGGGGGCTCTGCTGTCAGTTTATTCACTGTTATTGGAAAAAATCCTTGCCACGTCTTAGCAACCTCAGATGGTGCAGCCCCAGCAAATCTCTGTAAACCTACATCAGAGTTATTGTCCAAAACGAGAAGAATATCAACAATTGTTTTTTCATCCTTCAGTTCAAAGATTTAGAAGAATTCTCAAAATTGCTCAGTTCCATAGACTTTGAGGGTAAGAAGTACAAATATCTTTCATGAGTCTGACGTATTCATGTAAATAACATGATCAACAGGGCTGGGTTTATAGCTGAGAGGGGATTAATTGTCATCGTAGAATCCCCACAATGCAGAAGGAAGCCATCAGCCCATCGAGTCAGCACCAAGTCTCCAAAAGGACGCCCTACCTTGGCCCACTCCCCCACCCTTTCCCCAGAGCCCCACCTAACCTTTGGGTACTCAGGGGAAATCTTAGCCTGGCCAATCCACCTAATCCGCACGTCTTTGGACTGTGGGAGGAAACCGGAGCACCCGGAGGAAACCCACGCAGACACGGGGGAAAAGTGCAAACTCCACACAGTCACACAAGACCAGAATTGAACCCAGGCCCCTGGAGCTATGAGGCCACCGTGCACATTCTTAATACTGATGGTCACCGTTGCTATAAAACAAACACAAAGCTGACTGACCCCTACATAATGTGAGGTGACAGTGGATAGTTAACGGTATTTTATCAGAGTGCTCAATGGATGGTTATCACTCAGTAAACCTACAGTGACTGCGATACCATTACTCACCCTATTCTCAGGTTTCCACTGTTCACTAGCTGTTCACCCCTTTATGTCACCCTGGGATATCTGAGCTCCCACTCAGGGACTGAACAGGGCTCATTCCTGCAATAGGGACAGGCGCAACCTTGATATGGTAACAAAGCGCCACTTCCAGAACTTTGCTCCAATTTTGCCTCGTCACAGATATTTGGTGGCCATATCCATGTGCAGCCCAGTACGCTGGTGGTGAACCTTGTGTCTTGAAGCCTCTCACCCCAAAGGATCTAAGTGATGAGGCAACCAATGGAAGTAAGCGGACAAACATCTCGGACATTATTTGTTCTCCAGCAGCCAAGATGGTAGCACCTGGCCTCTCAAACTTACAATCGCATTCTGCTTTCCATTCCCATTTTCCAATGGAAAGTCAAAGATCAGGGCTGTGCTGGGAGTGTGGATGGGCTATGTGAATGAACTGGATATCCAAAATCAGACACAGAGAGGCCTTGATAGGTGTTGCTCACTCTGATACATCTAAGGTCCTGAGGGGAATGGACAGAATGGATGCTGCTAGGGTGTTTCCGCTTGTACGAGAGACTAGAACAAGGGGATAGAATTTAAACATACAGGATCTCCCATTTACGATGGAGGCGAGGAGAAAGTTTTTCTCTCAGAGGGTTGTTGGCCTACGGCATTCTCTACCCCAGAGAGCAATGGAGGCAGGGTCATTGAACATTATTATGTCAGAGTTAAATTCTTGGTTGACAAGGGAGTCAAAAGGGGGGCAGGCAGGATGGTGGGGCCAAGGCCACAATCAGATCAGCCATGATCTTATCAAATGGGGGAGCAGGCTCGAGGGGCCGAGTGGCCTAATCCCACCCCTAATTCATCTGCTCGTATGGATGCACCACAACTGCCAATCCCCAGCTGGATTGGCGGCAAGCAAACTAACCCCAGAACTTTATTCATTATTTATCGAAGAATTTAACTTGCAATATAAGATCTATTTGGGATATCGCCACAATCTGCCTCCCCCCACTATCTCCTCTCCAACGTGGACAGGAATGGGCTTGATCCTTCTGATTAAATAGCTGAAAAACACTCCCTGACATCACTCCATAATAGAAACTACCCGAGAAAAGACAGAACCATAGACCAGAGGGAGTGAATCTCTACAGGGTAAGGAAGAGAAATAGTGGAGAAAGTTAGAAGAATAATATGAATAAACTAAATGCGAGGCTCTTGGCTTGTGCGAGAAAATAGGGACCATGTTGTGAGCATTGTAGCTTACTAAACATCACAGGGAGAAAACATTCCCCTTGTTATTCTTTACTCCTTATCCATATTCTGTCCAAACCCTTTACTACGCAAAGCGGCCCCTCATAAACTCTCATTCTAGTTCATAACTCCGGTTTGTATGAGGTTACTTTTGTTGACTGACTTCAACCAAAAGCAATCTTGGAAAAGTGTTTCCAGCTATTTCCAATCTGCTTCATTTGTAAAATGTTACCCAGATGTGAAGTTTTACCAACTGCAGAGAAACGCAGATAACTACTAGACGCTAAATATAAGGTTATGCCCATTCTGGAGGAAATTGGTTCAAGGTTGTTGTAAGCTATGGGTAGGATTTTAACTGTGGCTGGATTAAACAGTGACTTGGACCCTGTACTAAAATCCAGCCTTCTTTACAAACAGAAACAGCTTAGCCAAGTAGATTTTCGACAATGGAAATACAGCTGTCTCTGTGTTTGTGTGCATATAAGCAGCTAGTTTGCGCAGCAATCTGTTTCAAAGCTGGATTTATCTGTCAGGAATTCTAAAATGTATCTAATACAAAGAGCAGAGCCCAGTTCTGTGTACATTCCTGTCTAAGATCTGGGACTTTTATGTTGGTAATGTGCATTCCTTATTAGATGTGCCTGTGCTTGTATTGAAAGTCTTCAACTCCCTCCCAACTATTCTAATAATTTAGGGAGGGGGCTGACAAGCACTTTAGCAGTCTTGTTCTGCACAGCTAGGTGGAGTTAGCCCATGTCCTTTTAAGCTTGCAAATTGTTTTGACGCTTCTTGAGCAGCTGTGTAACTGGAGTGAGAGCACACACATAGGCTCTCCTCTCTCTCTCTCTACTCACTGGCTCACATTCCAGCTCAGCAAGCCTGAGTTCAGTTGGTATTTTTAATCCCAGTTTGACATTTCCAACCATGGCAGACTCCATGCAGATCGAAGAGCAGGAGAGTCCCGAGGTTCCTGAGCCACAAGAGCAGGGTGAAACCCCGAAGCAGGAGACCCAGTTCAACGGGGTTCTGGTGCTCACTCTCCTGGACAAAGTGATGGGGATGGTCGACAAGATCCAAACCAGCCAGCAGCAGCTGGAGAACCGGCACCTGGAGGTGGAAAGTGCCGTGTTCAACATCCAGAGCGAGCTGAGCAAGCTGACCAAGTCGCACGCGACCACCAGCAACAGCGTTGACAAGATGCTGGAGAAGATTCGGAAAGTCAGTGTCAACGTGAAGACCATCAAGCACAACATGGAGAAGCAAGGTGCGCAGATCAAGAAACTCGAGGCAAATGAGGCCGTGCTACTGAAACGGAATAACTTCAAAGTAATGATTTACCAGGTAAGTCTTTCATTGGAGTTAACTGTGTGTGTGTGTGTGTATGTGTGAGTGTGCGCGCTGTTAATATTGGAGTGCTCAGAGCTCAGTTGGAATTCAATATCGTTGTGGTTCTGTACATGCTGAAATGCCTGAAGTACAAGTGAACCCATATGGTGCAAGAAACTGATTTATTTTACTTGATACCTAACATGATATTTATCAAAAGTGATGGCGATGAAACTTCACCCAGGAGTTGGGGCGGGGTTGCTTGTTTGCTACAGTGAGATCTAACTGCATATGTAGGAAGCTTAATCAATGGCCTTTGTGATATGACAGTTACCAGAGCTATTTTCACAGTGGCCTTTTGGTGTGTAGCCAATATTGTGACTCCAATCCCCTTGTACAAAAATAAATCTTAGTCTTGTGCATCAGACAATTCAAATCAAGGCAGCATGAGTGCACTGAGCAGTGGCCAAGTTATTAGGTGGATGATATCGGCTGGTGGCTGCATAGCAGAGACATTATTGCCAACACAGGTTTTCGTTCGCTGCTAATTTGAGTGAAATTAAGCAGGAAATTGTCCCATTTCACTTGCAATACCACTACCACAGTGCTCGGAGGGAATCTCCTCCAAGATGTCACAGCAACCCATCACACTGTTCCTGTGTGTGCGTGCGTGAGTGTATTGGTTTTTGGCACTGCAGCCAGAGGACTATTAGCTACAGACATTCTTGTGACATTCTTTCAATAAATCTATGCAGAATGGAAAGCATAGCTGATGCAAATGAATTCTTGATGAATAAAATTTCACAGTTTTTCTCGCAAGATTTGCTCCTGGGGTGCTTTTTAAAGGGGCTAATGTTTGTCTGTATCATTCCCAACTTTTCGCATGATGCAAAACGTCTGTGGCAGACGCCTGACGATACGCAGCAAGCCGACCCCCCCCCGACCCCCCACCTCCCCTCTCCACTGGACAACAGTGCAGGGCCTGGGCAGGACGCAACATAAATGACTAGAGTAATAGGGAATCCTGCAACAATGAAAGTAAATGGTTTCTCTGATTTTATTCTCATAACACCTAAAGCATCCATTTGAGCGGCAGTTTTAGCAGGTGGAAATCCACTTCTAACTATTGTGGCAGCTGCTGATTTACAATTAAAATTAATGGAAATAAAGGTCATTAAAAGGCAAGTGGGACTCTTGGTTTTGTTCACTGGGGCATTGAGTATGAAAGGAAAGACTGTTAAATTTGTGTGGACGTTAATTAGGTCAGAGCTGCGGTATTGTATGTGATTCCCATTGTAGGAGGGATAACCTCCGAGGTGTGGAATGGGCATGGTGAAGATTCACTACAACAATATCACGAATGAAAGCTTTCAGACATAAAGGCAGACTTGCAAACCTCAAGCTGTCTTCAGAAGGTTAAGGCTTCTGGTTTTCAAAATGACGAAAGGTTTTGAGGGGACACAAAGTGGGTGAAAGACTTGCATTTATATAGCCCCGTGCACGACCACCAACATCTCAAAGAACTTCGCGGCCAATGAAGTGTAGTCAGTGCTGTAATGAAAATGAAACGTGGATGAATAAAATCCTCATGAAAGATTGCCTTTGCTGATTGATAGCAGGAATAGAGCTAAAATTACCATGGGAACCAAGAAGGGGAAATTAGAAGATCTTCATTCGCTGAAGGTTTTTACAGATGGCTTTTAGCATATCATTAAAAGGCAACTGGATAGGCATTTAAAAAGTAAGGGTATGGAAATGTGTACAGAAAAGACAGAGGGATGGGATGATAAACACTCATCGCTTCTCGGCCTTTTGGCTAAGATGAGCGTGAGGTCAGGTGTAATGCCTGGATCTGGTGTCTCTCTCTTGTGGGGACCATGAATTGGATTCAATTTGAATTGGATTTGGAGCAGGCAAGGAGCTGGATTAGGGGTTTGCCTGCGTCCCTGAGCTCTGGCTTTGTAACTCTGATAAAGTAATAAAAAATAAAAAAAATTAAAATAAAAAAATAAAAGTCAGCTCCAGTTGAAGATGGTGGTCCATAGGTGTAAGATCATCATTGATAAATCCAATAAGATATTTGGGAGAAACCTCTATATCTGTGGTGGGAGACCTGCGACCTGGGGGACACATGCGGCCCATTTGGATTCTGAGCGCGGCCCACCAGACATTTTGTTGACCTTGCCCATGCGCAGGGTTGCCACATTCCGCTGATTTCCATCCGCGGAGTTTTTTATTCCGACGGGTATGACTGAAATGATACGCAAGTAAAGCAAGTGCAAGTGAAGAGAGGTGCATGCTGATTGCTCACAACATTGAGTGTGAAAGCTGTGTGCACTCTCTCTGCTTCCAAAGTGTAACCATTTATTTTGTTTTTACCATTTGAAGTTGAAAGTTTGATTAATTTATAAATGATAAAGCATTTTCTGTAACCTGTTATGAAATATTCGGTGTGTATTAAATGTATTTAAACTTACTCATGGGGTCATGGTTAGTGAACAAGTCCTATTTCAATCTTGCAGCCCCCTGAGATGAAGGAGGGTCACTCATGTGACCCACTCACTAACCTAAGTTGCCCATCACTGCTCGGTACTCAGAGATTGGTGAGAATGGTGAGAGGGCAGCATGGTATCATTGTGGATAGCACAATTGCTTCACAGCCCCAAGGTCCCAGGTTCGATTCCGGCTTGGGTCACTGTCTGTGCGGAGTCTGCACATCCTCCCCGTGTGCGCGTGGGTTTCCTCCGGGTGCTCCGGTTTCCTCCCACAGTCCAAAGATGTGCAGGTTAGGTGGATTGGCCATGATAAATTGCCCTTAGTGTCCAAAATTGCCCTTAGTGTTGGGTGGGGTTACTGGGTTGTGGGGATAGGGTGGAGGTGTGGATCTTGGGTAGGGTGCTCTTTCCAAGATCCGGTGCAGACTCGATGGGCTGAATGGCCTCCTTCTGCACTGTAAATTCTATGAAATGTGGAATTTACTACTATGTGAAGTGACTGAGGAAATTAGCACACATTGAGAGGCGAAGCTGGAAAAATGCATGAGGCAAAAGGAATAGAAGGATATGTTGGAAGGCTGAGATGTGGGAGGAAGCTAAAACAGTGTCATTGACCATTTAGGCCTGTTCCGGTGCAATTTCTTGTATTCTTTAATGGGATGCAAGCAGTGACGTAGTGGTATTATTGCTAGATCAGTAATCTAGAGGTCTTGGCTACTGCTCTGGGACACAAGTTCAAATCCCACCATGTTAAGTTGTGGAATTTGAACCTGGAATTAAAAGCCGAATGGCAATCATGAATTGATTGCCATAAAATCCCATCTGGTTTACTCATGCCTCTTGAGAAGGAGATCTGCTGTCCTTATCTGACCATGTGATTCCAGACTGTCAGCAATGTGGTTAACTCTTAAATGTCCTCTCAATGGCCAGGCAATAAATGCTGGCCTAGGCCTAAGGATTTGGTCTGGAATCACATGCAGATGATCAGACAAGGACGGCCGAAAGTGCAGTGGCAAACAGATGGGTTTTTGCAACAATCAATTATAGGGCTGGATTCTTCCGCCCCTCCTGCCGTAAGATCGCCACGGGTGGGACGCGGACAATGGAAAGGTCCATTGACCCCGGGTGGGATTCTCCGGTCACCAGGCGGGCTCGGGCGGAGAACCCCACCCATAGTCTCATGGGTCAGATTTCTCTGGCAGTTCACGGCAGCAGGAACTTGCAGACCCGCAGGTGTGGAACGCCACCGTGGACTTGCTGGTGATGGGGGGTGGACACAACAAGAAACCCCAATGGTGTGCCACCTCCGCCATCGCGAAGCACACTGCAGGGGGGGCAGGAAATCCCATCCCATATGGTCACCATTACATTATGCTCCAGGTTTATTATAATTCAAATTCTGCCAGTTGTCAAGTAGGGGTTTAGAACATAGAACATACAATGCAGAAGGAGGCCATTCGGCCCATCGAGTCTGCACCGACCCACTTAAGCCCTCACTTCCACCCCATCCCCGTAACCCAATAACCCCTCCTAACCTTTTTTGGAAACTAAGGGCAATTTAGCATGGCCAATCCACCTAACTTGCACGTCTTTGGACTGTGGGAGGAAACCGGAGCACCCAGAGGAAACCCACACAGACACGGGGAGAACGTTCAGACTCCGCACAGATAGTGACCCAGCGGGGAATCGAACCTGGACCCTGGTGCTGTGAAGCCAGAGTGCCAGCCACTGTGTTACCGTGCTGCCAATGCAATTTGAACCTATGCACGCAGAGACTTCTACCTGAGCTTCTGGATTAATAGTACAGCAATATTACCACTAATCCACTGTCTCCTATTTAATTGTGCGCATTGTCCTCAAACTGTATTCAAGCCTGGTGAAGTCCTGTACTGTCAGAGAGCAGAGAAACTTTCAGCTTATTCTGCCAAAGTCAATAAGCAAACTGTACGTGCTTTGTTTGGTATATATCCAAACCACTTAGAAATATGAGAAAAAAACATGAACCAGTGCATAATTTTATAAGAACGCATTTGAGAAAAATAAAATGCTCAGTATTACTCTTATAATAAAATCAACCTTGATTATCTTTGCTTTTGACCTAATACCTTTCAAGTGTCTTCAGAGCTGAATCAGTTCAAAGGAGATACTGGAACTTTGTCGGAAATCCATGGAAAACATATGTTGGATTTCTTTCTGAAAACTTATGCACAGCCGGTCCCCATTTTACTTATGGCTCTGTCTTCTTACGAGGCTGTTAATGACTGTGGGGTGTACAATGCCATAAAACCGTTGGTATGCTCGGCACAGTTGAAAACATGCTTGGCTTGAAAAAGATTAGTCTGAAAGTGAAATTATTTTGATTGTTTATTTTTGCACCTGATGCATAAGTTATCTTCAGATTTCTTCGGATGAGAAAAAGTTCTGTTCCCCTCCGTGACAATCGACACAAGGGATCAATATAATGCGCCTGAGAAAAGAATGTGCTGCATTCGGAACTATGAGCAGCGGCTGGAGCCAACTATCAAAACAAGGACCTGTGCCAGACTCCCACCTTCAAAAAAATTCCAAGACTGCTCCCTGAAAGGTCATCTGACTGAAGGCATTCAGTGATCAATTCCTAAATTGAACTTATTCATTGTATTATACATTCCACCCCAAGTTAGTGGCAGAGACAGACAATGGCCAGAATTCTCTGGCCGTTGGGATTCACTGTCCCCACCAGCTACGCACTCCTGCCCACGGGTTTCCCGGTGGCGTGGGGCTGGCTTCAATGGGAAATCCCATTGACAGGCGGTAAGAGTAGAGAATCCCGTCCCCAGCGAACGACGAGCCAGCGAGAAAGGCACGGCTGCGTGACCGGAGAATCCACACATGTCACCTTTCCAGGGTGTTTTCTACATTAATTGACTAAGTTAAAATAGTGAAGTGCTCATATACCTAATGTTGGGCACTGAGAGGATCAAAAGATATGGGGATAGGGTGGGTGGGTGGTGAGTTGGTGGGTGGCACGGTGGCACAGTGGTTAGCACTGCTGCCTATGGCACTGAGAACCTGGGTTCGATCCAGGCCACGGGCCACTGTCCGTGTGGAGTTTTCACATTCTCCTCGTGTTTGCGTGGGTCTCACCCCTACAACCCAAAGATGTGCAGGTTAGGTGGATTGGCCACGTTAAATTGCCCCTCAATTGGTAAAAATTAATTGGTATTCTAAATGTATAAAACAAAATGTGAAGTTGAGGTTGGAGATTATCTTCTTGAATGACTGAGCAGACCCGTGGGGCTGAATGACCTACCCCTAATCTTATTTCTTATGTTTTTGCCAACACGATTACTGAAGCGTACCGCATATCACTGCCTTAATTTGCACTGGGTGTGTTTTCTCTACCACGAGTGAGGTGCTCCATACCTTGGAGCAGCACTGTGTATGCTTAAGCATTTATGCGCTGAACTAGCAGCGGTCATATCCTCTGCTGGAAGATTGGAACCAGGGTCGGGATTCTCCGACCTCCCGTGCTGCTGGGATCTTCCCATCCCCCTGAAAGTGAATGGAGCTTTGACTGGGATGCCAAATTCACCATTCTTCCTCGCAGCGGGGCTGCACGAACGACGTCGGAGAACCCTGGCCCTAATATGCACCCGAGCTGATCACCGGATTCAGACACGTTCACAGACTACGGGTTGCTGTCGATGATTGACCAACCAAACTGACCCACTGTTGCGATTTTAGGTGTCAACTTGCCACTGGATCTGGAAGTCTTCGCACTTGGCCCCAGACACCATTAAAATCCGATGCTTGAAAGGGTTAGGTGGTCCAACCTGGACAACCTTCACTGATAAAATATGTGGTTATCATTTGGTAAAATTCAGCAGCCTCACCAATGGATGTGGGGTGTCCCCAAGCTATGAACTTTGCAAACCTGTGCCTAATTTCTCCCGGTTTAATTCGCGGGTGTGTTTACCACCCATCGCTTTAGAATTCTGCTTTGAAAGGAAAGTTTGAAAATATTCAAGTGGGACTTACATGCATATTTTGAGGCCACGGATTAGCTGGTGTGGCAAATAGAAAATAGGATGCTTTTCTAAAGTTAGATGAGGCACATTGTTGAGCCAGATTAGATTGATCTCTGGATCAAGTTGTACTTTCACCCACCCCGGGGAGTGCTTGATGCGAACATCGAATGCACAAAATCGAAAATGTTCCAAGCTCTACCACAAGCATCCCTCACCTTAATTCGTACAAAATTCACAAAGAAAGGTAAATAATCAATACTAACATTAAGACAACAGGACCTATTCTCCTTACGGAGTGGGACTAATCTGGAGATCACAGGGCTTGATATTACACTGATTGTGTTATTGGAAAGAAAATGAGGCACTGCCAAGCTCACAATTTTCCTTCTCAGAACTGAAGAGAGGAAGAAATTGAAATGAATTAAATAGTTAGAGAGGTGGGTGGAGGAGGTGGGGCAGAATAGGTGAATAGGGCTGTGACAGAGCTCAAGCTTTCAAGTATCCAGCTGTGATACTAACCACAATGTTGAGAACATCTAGCTATGACTGACAATGAATGGACCACATCAGACACTGTTAAGTGCTTTCTACAGAGAAAAAGAAGAAAGGAGAGCATTTAAAGCATTTAACTGGTTAGTTTCACACCCGACTACTTGAAAGTCACTCAGGCATGAAGGGAGATGAACTAAACAATCCAAACAGCTGGGTGTGTGTTGAAGCTGTCAATCATAGCATAGTTAAAGCAATTTCACAGAGATATGAATGAAAGGCTTGCAGATCAAAGAACCGAGAGAGCTTAAACCCAGCTGACTGGTTTTCTCTTTCCTGGAATTGACAGTTGCTGCTTCCTCTGCCTGAGCCAACAGGTATATTGCACGGGTGGTTTAAAGCAGTGATTTTCTTTTTCACTGCCTCTACCTGGACTACTCTAGAGTTACGACACACTGGTTTAGCACACTGGGCTAAATCGCTGGCTTTTAAAGCAGACCAAGGCAGGCCAGCAGCACGGTTCGATTCCCGTACCAGCCTCCCCGAACAGGCGCCGGAATGTGGCGACTAGGGGCTTTTCACAGTAACTTCATTGAAGCCTACTCGTGACAATAAGCGATTTTCATGTCATTTCATTTCACTACCGTCCCTGCTTCCACCACCTCCTCCGGCAGCGAGTTCCAGGCACCCACTACCCTCTGCGTAAAAAACTTACTTTGTACATTTCCTCCAAACCTTGCCCCTCGCACGTTAAGCCTAAGCCCCCTAGTAATTGACCCCTCTACCCTGGGAAAAAGTCTCTGATTATCCACTCTGTCTATTCCCCTCATAATTTTGTAGACCTCTGTCAGGTCGCCCCTCAACCTTCTTCCTGTCATGAAAGAATTTGTGAGAATCCAGTGGTCAGATTGCAGGGTTCTCATTTCCTCCTGTAAAATAAAATAAAAGCAACTGTATTCATAATTTCATAAACTCACAACGTTCCAAGAGTTTTTGCAGTCACTTAAGTACTTTTGAAGTGCCGTCGCTATTATGAGGGGAAAGTGCGAAATAAGTGCCAATGCACACCTGCAAGCCTGTGGGAGTGAGATTTAGCTTTGGCTGAGGTGCAGACTGGATGGCAGGGGATATGCCGTCCTCTGTACACCGACACCCATCCTCTTTCCCCATTGGAGTTACTGGAAAGGAAATTAGTATTTCGGTTGGAGTATAAAAGATGGCCAACTCAATTACCTCTTGCCAAAGTTGAATCACACCTCTAAATGCCTTTAATACTGAAAATACCTCCCACTGCATCCCATACAGGAACCCAACAAAGACTGAGTTTTCAATCAAACGTTTCCCCAATGTACTTAAATTAATCTGTAATAAGATTTGGCAGTGCAAGGCTGATTTTTACCACAACCTTCATGATTACAAATGTGCTTTAACTTTTCTTTTCCCATTCAAATGTATTCTCATAAACATATTTGATGAATCTATTGCCAATTCAAGTGTAAATCCATTTACAAGTTGGATGAAACCACGGTACATTTGATTGCTCAGTGCTTGTGGGAGGAATGTATTGATTGATAAGCCCACTTTTTACTTCATACCAAACTGAACAGACTCCCTTTTGTCTCGCTTTGTTGAATTCTTTCATCTCCCACAACCGTTATATACAAATGTGATGTTCTTGCCAATAGTTAGTTTATAATGAAATAATGTTACTTGATATTGGATTTACTTCAGGGGAGTTGGCTTGTCTGCTTCATGCAGGAGTTGTCTGAACCTGATGCTCTCAGAGCATGTCCATGCGCATCTGCAACAATTAACTGCTTTATGTTATTATCCAGAGACTATTAAGTTACCAAGTTCTTCAGTTTAGTTTCCATGCATTTTTTAGCAAAACATAATGTCTAAATGCTAACTTGAGAAACTGAATTACAAGAGAATTAGAAACCTCTAATTAACAGTAAGCTTTTTCTTTTTGGAAATATTGATATCTGTGTTAGATTATATGTGTGTGTTTGTGTTGGTGTAGGTATGATTGTGGATTGTTTGTGTGAGTTGAATTTTCACACACACGCAGACACACACACACACAATGGGCACACCACACACACACATACAATGCACACACCGCACACATACCATGCACACGCCACACACATACTTTGCACACACACCACACACACATACATACCCCCCACACACACACCACACACACACACAACACATACACACCACACACACACATACATACCACACACACACCCACACAGCACACAACACATACACACACACAACACACAATACACACACCACACACAACACATACACAACACACCCCAAATTGTCATGGAATGTCTAAATTTGCTGAGGCTGGAGATAAATATTCTGTCCATGACCCACGACTGAGACAAAGCCTTTAGGAGTGTCTCCTGAAAAAAAAGGTGTCCTTCTTAACCATTGGATATTACATATATTTTACAGTCAATAAAGCGCTTTTGAAGTGCAATTACTGTTGTGATGTAGAAAATAGAGTAGCCAATTTGCGCAAAGCAAGATTCCAGAAAGAGCAATGTGATAAAGGCCAAATAAGCTGCTTGTTTGATGTTGATTGATGGATAAATATTGGCCAAGACACTAGAGTTATCCCCCCTACTCATCTTCAAAATAGTGCCATGGAATGTTTTGCATCCACCTGGTATGACGGACAGGGATTGATTTATTGTTTCATCTGAAAGATAGAGAGTGCGATTTAACTAAATGGGAACAAAGTCCCATAGTGAGCATCTTTAGTCGCATGTTTCCTGGCTCTCGCAGCACCGAGAAACACAATGCGATCTAACGTCACTCGGGAAAGATAGGTTTTCTCAGCGGGTAATGCGCGGCCGAGGCTGCACCTAGCCCTGTTTTGTGCACTGAGGAGGTCCGCTTGCCAGAACCCCTCAGTGTAGTGAGAGATCGTGACACCATTGACGTGCTCCCTAAGCCCCAATTCACTGTGAGGGGGTATTCCCATCCCAACACCCGCATAGGTCATCCTGGCCCGATCACCACTGCATGGAAATTGCAGCACTGCCAACCTGACAGTGCTCCTTTCAGCTGGCAGTGCCACCTGGGCAGTGTGAGGCTGCACCCAAGTTGCACTGCCAGGGTGCCAGGCTGGCAGTGCCAAGGTGCACAGCTGGCACCAGCAGTGCTAGGGTACCATCCTTCCCAAAGGGCATGTACCAGCACTACAATGCCCTGGGATCGGAGGCTCCCCTGAGTGCCATTCCGTCTGGTGCCCATTTGTGGGGACCAGTGCTGAACAGTGCTCGCCCAAGGTTTCTGAAGCAAAAGGGATAGATCCCAACACCTCGAGTGACTCGGGAAACTGCATATTAGAATGAGGCTAGCCGTCTTGCTCTAATATGCAGATTTGTCAAAATCCCCACAATGGGTTTCACATCGCAACGACTCACGTTAGATCTCTCGAGGTGTTGCGAGCCAAGTAAATCCCAAGAGCGCGGTCTCCCATCATTTAGCAGTCACATTGCGCCGCGCTGCTTTTCAGGCATAGCGTGGCCATTCGATCGCGCCCAGAACCTCTGGTAGGGTAGCAATCCCTTCCTCCTGCGTCAGTCTCGATTTGTGCTCATGTCCTGGGCCAGAATCTTCAGGCCCCCTACGCCGCAGGGAATGTGGTGGAACAACCAAAAGTCAATTGAATTCCAGTGGGACTGAAGATCTTGGTGACGGGCAGGGCCTGTAAAGCCCTGCCTTTGGAGTGGCACTTGATGGATATTAGGTTTGAAGCTTTTACCTACATAACAACAGTAGCTATGCCCCAAAAGCAATTCATTCACATTGAGATGTTTCAATACGATGAAATATTATAAAAGCATTATTAGAAAATACTATATAAGGAAGAGCTATGAAGAGCTAGGAATGTACTGCAGGAACTGATTCAGTTTATTTCCATAATTTGAGCCTGGAAGTGTTGTGACTGGTTAGCTCTTGCAGCAGGTCTGAACAGTAACTGTAGTCTTCAGCTTGGATATAAAGCAATGAATGGATTTGCTCTGTTACTTGTCAGTAAACTTTGATTTTAAATATCATGCTCAGCAGACTTAGCGTGAGTGCTTTTTGCTATAGTCAGTGCAATTAGAACCAGTGAGTATGTCAAGATTATTTCAGGCTCTTTATCGTTGTAGTTGCAAGCAGCAAGTTTCTGGAAAAACATGCTAACCCCAGTTCTGAAAAACTCACCAAAGTTTTGAGTGACTTTCTTTTTACCAGACTCAGGTCCCATTGATTCTGGTTCTGTCATCTGCCTTACTGGGATATTCTCCTTTGCGATTCTCTTTCCCCACTGGCAGTGGCCCAGGGTTTCCCAGCGATGTGGAGTGGCTTTGAATCCCACTGACAAATGGTGCGAGTATAAAGTCACACCGTCGGCGAGTGGCGCGCCATTAAGAAACACGCGGCCAGAGGACCAGTGAATCCAGCCCCTGAGGTTTTTTCACAAATGCACCTTGATCTCAGTTGCAGAATCTCTAGCACTTATTAATGCTTTCAAGAGAGCCATTGTTACCAACCTTCTTGCCACTCAGTGCCAAGTTATGGGCAGCCTTAAGGGCAGGAGAAATGGGCATGCGGTCAGTTTTGTGGAGACATTCTGCTGGCTGCTCTTAATGCCGATCTTGAGGTTGTCAAATCGCCACACTGGAACGATGGTTTTCAATCTTACTCCACCAGTGAGCACCTCAGACCCAAACCATGACCATAATCCCTGGGGACAGCAAACCATGAAAGAATACACAAATATTCTTCTTTGATCTTTGCCTACATATATTCAGTTAACAAGTAGTTAGGCCAAGTTACACAGTGCTTCTTAGACAACAGAAAATCAAATTGCCTTTCATGCAGTATACTGAGCTGTTATTAATTTTTTTGAATCACTTAATAAATTATCTTTGTCGTTTTTATAATTTCCTTTGTGACATCTTTGTGACATCTCACATACCAAAGGCGCAGGCTACACATGAACACCAATCAGCGCTCTTCCAAAATCAGACACTAAGAATGAAAGCTAAGACCAGTCAAAGTCTCAGTAAAAACAATCCACAGGACACAATACCGGAATTGTAAGCAGAAAGCCTCCACGGTCTCTGCACTCTCCCAAATTTGGCATCTTGCACACCGCTGATTTTCATTGCTCTACATTTTCCAGCTATGCCTCCAGCTGCTTAGTTACTAAGCTCTGGAATTCCCTCCCTAAAGCTCTCCATCCCTCTTCTTCTCTCTTCCCTGAGAAACACTCCTTAAAACCTGCCTCCTTGACCAAGGCTTTGGTCAAATGCCATGTTCCACAGTGTCAAAATGTTGTTTCTTAATGCTCCTGCGATATGCTTTGGGGTGCTTTATCATGTTAAAGGTGCTATATAAATGCAAATTGTTGCAATGGCGCAATTCATGATATGACGGCATCATTTGTGATTCCTTAGATGTGGGCATCACTGGCGAGGCCGACATTCATTGCTCATCCCAAATTGCCTTTCAGAAGATGGTGAGCTGCCTTCTTGAACTGCTGCAGTCCATCTGTTGCAGGTACGCCCACAGTGCTCTTTGGAAGGGAGTTCCAGGATTTTGATCCAGCAACAGGAACGGCAATGTAGTTCCAAGTCAGGTGTGTGGTTAGGAGAGGAACTTGCTGGTGGTGGTGTTCCTATGTGTCTGCTGTTGTTGTCTTTCTAGGTGGTAGAATTTGTATGTTTGGAAGATACTGAAGAAGCCTAGGTGAGTGGCTGCAGTACATCTTGTAGACGGTACACATTGCTGCCGCTGTGGCTAGGATTTTCTGGGCCCGCCCCTGCAGGTCCGGAAATTCCCACCCAAAGTCAAGGGACCATTAGCTAGTCTGCCAAATTTTCCAGCCCACCCTTGACGATTTAACATCATGGGTGTAACCAGAAAATCCTGACCTGTGTGTTGGGGTTGGAGGGAGTGAAAGTTTGAGGTAATGAATGGTACATTTACAGTAACCATATCTGCTACTAAAACATTTTGGCTCAAAATTCCTGTGAACAAAGCTTCTGTCCTTCTACCTGCCATCAGCATAATTAAGCCGATTCCAACCAAAGATTGCAGAATTTGATAAAGAAATAATAGAGAACTTGCATATTGGGCCCCATTTTCACCAGGGTCATACCCTGTCAATGTAAGTGCACCCCCACCTCCTTTGGAATGTCTTGTCATTCAAGATAAACATCGGAACAGGTTCGTGTGGAGGCGCCATCCTTCATTCCTCTTGTGAGGGCCACGAAGAATCCGGCACGAGTTTGGAGAATCAAACAGAAAGTAACTTTATTTACAACAATATGTTCACAGGGCCAGTAATTTACTACTGGTTCCCTCTCTAGCCGACACCACACTGTCCAGCTCTATTTATACACCACCCATTGGGATTGGTCCCCTTTGCCTCGGACGAGCGCCGTTCAGCTCTGGTCTCCACAAATGGGGGCCAGACGGAACGGCACTCTTGGGGGTCTCCCAAGGGGTCGGAGGCCCCCAATTGCATGCCCTTTGTGCAGGGTGGTGCTTGGCACTGCTGGTACCATCTGGGTACCAGCTCTGACAAGTGCCCAGGTGGCATTGCAAGTTGGTATGGGCAGTACCACATTGGCTTTGCCAAGCTGGCATTTTTTGTGTGTGATCAAATTGGGGGTGCCCTGCATGGTGTTAGGGGCGGCCGAGGACCCTCCCATTGTGCATGGGGGTGGGAGGTTAGGGATCGCTTCAGGGGCCTCGGAAATTGGGACGCCATTTACACTGGGAAGTTCTGGTGAGCGGAGCTCCTCATTGTACAAAGCGGGGCTATGTGCAGCCTCAGCCGCGCATTCCCCATTGGGGCCCACAGTGAGAGCCAGAAACACGCAACTAAGTTCGCTCGCTATGGGACTTTGTTCCCATTTGGTTGAATCGAGCTCATGTTTCTTTCTCTACAAATGTTGCCTGACCAGCTGAGTATTCTCAGATTTTGTGTGTATGTTTTTTTTAAAATCTTGTTTGCCAACTATTAAACCCATCAGTTGCCTTAATGTGAAAGCAATTAGCATTTCGGAATCCTGACTTTTGTCCGTTGTTCTCTCCTCCCCTCTTTGTTTTGTTCAGTCCAATAGAAAGGATTTGGGTTTTAGTCTAGTTTTGACAAAGCCTCTGGCCTTGGAACCACAGCCAGTCTTGTCCCTCCGGATGCTGATAGACCTGCTGTGTACTTGCAGCATTCTTGCTTATCTTTCACATTTCCAACATTCATAACTTGGTTCATTTTATCAGAGTTTATGGAGCTGAATGTTCCAGGAACCAACCCCACCTGCACACACCCCTTTAAGTGTTTTTTTGGCCTTGTTGAGCCTCCTTTGTATCGTAGATCAAATTAATGCATTTTTCAAATAGACATGAGTCCGGGCGTTGTGAACTGGTACAGACTAGTCCAGATAAAAATGCTGCCTGCATGATTCAGACATAACACTGATTCACATTTTAAATCCCAATGTATCATTCTCACTCATCCTGTACACAGATCCAAACATAATAGGTCATGGCAAATTATGTAAACATGTACCAGGTTTCAGCTGCAATTTGACCTCTGAGTTCTAGCTGCAATGTAGGGTGGAGCCCGGTCTTTTTCTATTACACCGATGCACATTCTTGACAAAGAAAGCCTCTTTATAACTGTAACCTGCTTGTTGTGCGATCTCTACCTGCTGCAGATTTTATCCACAGGGAATCACTGATTGCAGATTGGCAACTTCCGAAACATATGACCCAGGAGCAGAAGGCCATTCAGCCCCTCAAGCCTGCTCCACGACTTAATAAGATCATGGCTAATCCTGGCTTACTCGTGTCTTATTTCCCACCGGTCTTGTACGGTTCAATGTTCTACCTTAAAATTTGGCATTATAGTTTGGTTTCCTTGCATGTGTGTGAACTGGGCAAAGTAATGGGAGCCAGTTGACAGGACCGATGGTGCAACTTGCGTCTTCGATCACCGAAAAGCTAAATCTTATGCCTTTTCACTTTTCTGCAACAGTGCTTCTTCAAGTCCCACTCCTGTCACTTGAGCACATGACACAGTGCAATACTGAAGGAGCATTGCACTGTTAGAGATGCCATCCTTCAAATGAGATGTTAAACGACGGTATCTCTCGAATGAATGTGAAAGATCCCACAACTCTATTTTGAAGAAGAGCGAGGCAGTTCTTCAGGTGTCCTGGTCACTATTATTCCTCAAACAACATGTAACAACTGGCATGAACCACAGCGACAATTGTGGCACTATAATTGGCTTCACTACTTAGGAAGAGGAAAGTCAGCCAAAGTTCCCACTTCCGATGACTATCCAGTGACCTCCTGCTGGAACATAAAGATTGGGAATTTGCTCACAATTTTACTGGAAGTGGAAGCAAACCCCTTTCAAAAGCCCGATCCCAGATTTGATTCCCATCTTGTTCTAGGTTAACTAATCAACTCTGGGGGTGCTACAACCATCCTCTAGATGCATGGGGTGGGATTTTTCACGCCTTGCACCATGTCTGGTGGTCATAGAGTTGGTCCGCCAATAGCCGCAGCAGGATCTTCTGGCCCCGCAGTTGTCAATGGGGGTTCCCATTGTTTGCACTCTCCCCACCAGGGAACCAGCGGCGGTACAGGAAGATCCCGCCAGCGGGAATGGCCGTAAAATCCCGCCCGTGGCCTATTGATGGGGGAAAATGTCAGCTATCGTTTCTGCATCTCATTACAATACATTGCTGGAAACTGCATGAGTGTGGACGTTTGGCGGGGAGAGGATTGCGAGGATCCCAACAATCAAATAGTTTTAAAATCAAACATAAAAGTTATAGATTACAAATGCATTTTTCCAAAATGAGAAACCCATTGGGCAGGACTTATAGCCCCGACACCAGCCGGCATCGTCACGGGCAGAACAGGAACATTTGGAGAACATTAGGACGATGCCAGAAAATTTTGTCCAGTGAGTCAATTTAGGAGGCTCTGTAAACAAAAACAGTAAAGGAAAGATTGCAATTATATAGCATGGCCAATTAACCATTTTTGAAGAGTGGTCACTGTTATAATATGGCAAACGCAGCAAACGATTGGGCACAGCAAGCTCCCACACACGGCGATGTCCAGATAATTTGCTTCACTGATGTTACTTGACGGAAAAATATCAGCCAGGACATTGGGAGAACTCACCAGCTTTTCTTCAAATAGCGTCATCTGAAGTTTTACTTTCACCTGAGAGGTCAGATGGACCTTAATTTAAAATTTCATCTGCAGGATAATGTATCTCCGACAGTGCAGCAAGTCCCCTCAGTTCCCGTTGGTCAGAGAAACCCACAGATTATTTTTGGCAAACACATATGGAATCTTACACTGAACTCCAGGGAGGGTGACCAAGGCTGCTGTCAACCTTGAGTCCTTGGGCAGCCAATCTGATGTATCGCAGTTTACAAGATAATTTTAGATCCCTTTTGGAGCAAAAGAGAGCTTACTATATGAATGCTGACAAACGAATAGTGTTACTCGTTTGTTATATGAAGTTATCCCAATTTGTGTCTCCAAAGTGATGGTCCTATTGATATAGACGCATCTACCTGAGATTTGCCTCTCAGCCAAAAAACATCCTTCCCTGTTTCTCAAACACTGGTTTCTCAAACACCCCCCAATTCCTGAAGCCTCCATTTCCAATTCCCTCTTGAGCTTCCTGTTGATCCTGCCTGGTACCATTTCTTCCCCTCCCACCCCCCACCCCTTCAACTGAATTCAAACTCGGAAAGAAAACTCAAGCAATTCACACCATGTCCCGAGAGCAAGTTTTATAAGAGTAAATTAAGTGCAAGTGAGCACTTTTGAGAGTCTGCCCTGGTTACTGAGCCTCAGCTGGGAACATGGGGATAGACCTTTTCTCATGAGTCCATATTTACACCAATAGCTTTCCTGGCACTGGGTCGGAAACTTTAGTTATTTAAAGCATTTGTAACTATTAACTTATCAATGCTAATTATGGTAAAAGCGTGGAAAAGGCCTTAAAAACAAAAACAGCTCAATGCTGTGAAACCATGCTTCCTACACATCCTGGGGTGGAGAAATTCAGGCAGGTACAAGTCAGGTGAGATTGTTGTGTAGCGGCAATATTACTGGACTAGAGGTCCAGGCTAACGCTTTGGGGATATGGGGCTCAAATCCAGCCACAACACCTTGTAGAGTTGAAAGTCAATTAATTAAAACTTCTTTTTTGACTAAAAAGGGTCTAGATTTGAATGTTACTCTCAGCAATAGAGACCCTGGGCTGGATTCTCCATTTGGGAACAGTGGTTAAAACCGGTGCAAAAGCTGCACTGATCTTCCATCTGGTGGGGGATAGCAGGCACGCAGTGTAGAGCCCCCGGCTCTAGCTGCAGATACGGCCTGCCAAATAATGCCCCACTTTGACCAGGCTCACCATCCCCGGACCACCCGCCACAAGTGTCCCCAGCCCCGCCAAAGTCCCCCCTGCCCGAGGAATGGCTCCCACCTGACTGTGGCGGCGCGGGACACAGTCCATAGACACAAACGCCCTTCTGCCCATTGCTTGCTAATCTCCAGTTCTCATTGGCTCCATGCATTTTCCCACCAGTATATTTTTCTAATAATTTTCTAACAGTAGTTGGAAGTATTCAATCTTGATCCGTGTTTTGTACAGTGTCGGAGAATGCTAATTCTCTCTTTTTAGTTGAAGGGCAACAAAGTATTCATTTTCCCCTTCACAGAAAAGCACCAAGCATTACTGCAAGCATTTTGAGTTGGCACCCGGCCCAGCTTTTTGGGGCAATGCCTGAGAAAACTAGAAAATCCCACTCCTGTATTTTCTTTGGACAGGACGCAGAAATTCTTTAAAGGATTCTATTTCCAACAACTGTTGCCTCTGGTCCGATAAGCAAAGCCACAGTTCGGTTCTTGTTTTCCAGCTCTGTGCCTCTATCATTCATCAAGCCCTCCCTCCTCAGTGGAAATGTGCATGACTAATATATCCCAGAGCCAGCCCATTGCGTGGGCTCGCTGTGCAGCTGCAGATCTCATCCAACAGCAGTCTATTTGTGGCCTGGCTCAACCTCAAGTGATTCATTGGGGTCCGACAGATGGTATTTGCTGCTCTTGTGAAAATTAATATCAACAGGAATTTGGGTCCTGCTTATTTCTGCAATGATGGATCTAAGTATTTGGGGAAAAGTGGCTTTGAAAACAAATATGCAAATATAACAGCGCAAGATATCATAGCACATAATGCTCCATGTTTTGAAAAGGAAGTACATTGAATCACACCCAATTTGCATTGTCTGACTGAAAACAATGGGCAAAAGGGGACCTCACAGGCCAGTCAGCACATTGGCCTATACGTGCAGTGTGATTTCCTATTCTGAGACAGTTTACTTCTGGTCGCCATAACACTGTGGCAAAGCTCATGTTCCAAGCTGTGGAAAAACCACACTGATTAAAAGCTAAACAATCAATTCCTCTGTGGTGCTAATTGAATTTTCCAGTTGCTTGTTCCTGACATTGTGTTTTTTTTTCAGGAATGTGACTTTCCTCTCCTGCTATTTGAGTCAAAGCTTTGCACTTTGAAAGGGGACACTTCTCTTTACAAAGAACAAAGAAAAATACAGCACAGGAACAGGCCCTTCGGCCCTCCAAGCCTGTGCCGACCATGCTGCCCGTCTAAACTAAAATCTTCTACACTTCCGGGGTCCGTATCCCTCTATTCCCATCCTATTCATGTATTTGTCAAGATGCCTCTTAAACGTCACTATCGTCCCTGCTTCCACCACCTCCTCCGGCAGCGAGTTCCAGGTACCCACTACCCTCTGTGTAAAAAACTTGCATCGTACATCTCGTCTAAACCTTGCCCCTCGCACCTTAAACCTATGCCCCCTAGTAATTGACCCCTCTACCCTGGGAAAATGTCTCTGACTATCCACTCTGTCTATGCCCCTCATAATTTTGTAGACCTCTATCAGGTCGCCCCTCAACCTCCGTTGTTCCAGTGAAAACAAACCAAGTTTATTCAACCTCTCGTCATAGCTAATGCCCTCCATACCAGGCAACATCCTGGTAAATCTCTTCTGCACCCTCTCTAAAGCCTCCACATCCTTCTGGTAGTGTGGCGACCAGAATTGAACATGATAATAATAATCGCTTATTGTCACAAGTAGGCTTCAATGAACTTACTGCGAAAAGCCCCTAGTCACCACATTCCGGCGCCTGTTCGGGGAGGCCGGTACGGGAATTGAACCGCGCTGCTGCCTTGTTCTGCATATGTCAGTTTATAAACTATGTCAGTTTATTCGTCTCACATATAAATAGGCTGTGAAATATTGAGCCATGTGTCCAGTTATATTAACTAAGAATGTTTTGTGCTTGCCAGGATGTGTGTCTTCAATCTACACACAAAATGGAGCCTTGGTTCAGCCCTGATGAAAAAATTGTTAATTGTCAGATCAGCGTTAGCACTAAGGCCTCTTTAAGTGGGATGCCAACCAGATGGAGTAGGCACTTCAAAGCTTCTTTAATTGGTTAAAGTAAATTACAAATCATACCAATAGAATTGAGGTGGAGCAGTCATTTGTCCAAAAAACAATGCACATTCTTCAAAGTGTGATTCAGTTCATTCAATGGGCGCGACGTACCGGCCACGTTGCGCACAGAAAGCAGCGCGGAGCAGCCGTTAGGTGCAGGGAAATCCCTGTTCTTGGATCAACCTGGCTCGTCACACCTCGCGAGATCTAACGTGAGATGTCGCAATGTGAATCCCGCTCTTCCCATTGTGGGCGTGATCACTTTCTGGCAAATTTGCATATCAGGGTGAAACAGCTAGTCTCACTCTAATATGCATTCCCGAGATTTAACCAAGGCATAGAATCTACCTCCCTCGCCTTGGAGACATCGGGCAAGCACCATCCAGTGTTGGTCCCCCTCCAAACAAGAGCCAGGTGGAACGGCACTCATGGGGATCTTCTAGGGGATTGGAGGCCCCCAGGTGTTTGCTGTCTGGGCAGGGTGGCACCCTGACACTCGTGGTGCCTCCTGGGCACCTTGGCTTTGCCAGCCTGGCACTTATTATATACATGTTGCTGCCTGGAGCTATAGGTAGAAATGGTCAAGGCTCCAATATTCTTTCAATCACTTGGCTGACCAGGAAACTATCCCGCTGTCACCATCTGTCATTGTGTTGTGTTGACAGGGTTTGCAGGTTGATACTTAAGCTGCGAGGCCACATAATGAACAATACCTTCCTTGGCCATCAAGTCCTGGAGTGGGACCTGAACACACCCTGAATGAAAAAAACAGTAAAATGGGGAAATATGAATATTGGTCCGAACAGTTTTTTCCTCTGGGAAAGGGCCATGATCCAATGCACCACAAGGCCTCTTTCCCACATTTAGAACATTAAATTTGTGTTTCAATAGGTTGGAAATGGAGCCTGGTTTTTACATGGTGTTCTGTCCTCCTTCCCATTGTAAAGTCCCATGTACCAGTAAATGCGATACAGACATTGAAGTCCAATGGCTTCTGTGCCAATTTCTCACAGGTTGCTGAACAGGATATATACCCAGTCAGTTTATGTGGCCAAATTCATAAGTTTCAAACACCAAGCTTATCAGAATTATTGTGAAACAGGCCAGTAAATAAGAGTAAATAAAACTATTGAATGGATATTGTATATTGTTTTCATGCAACAGACAATGTACACCAGGGCTCTCAAGTGTTCCAAAATACCACGGGAACCTTTTAACGTTACTGACTATTGATCTATTTCTGAGATATTGCGTCCATAAAATAATAGATTGTATACTCGGGCAGCCGAACAGAGTGTCACCATCTCTTTTAAGGAGAGGGGGAGAATAACATCTATTTTGTGATCAATTTGGGTTTTAAATGTCAAGTTCAGAAGAAATATCGTTATTTTGGACACATGGGGCGTCATTCTCCGACCCCCCAGAGGGTCGGAGAATGGTCGTTGGCCGCCGTGAATCCCGCCCCCGCTGGTTGCCGAAGTCTCCGAAGGGAGAAAAGTCGGCGGGGCGTTAATGGCGCCGCTGCAACGGAAAATGTCACGGGTCTGCGCAAGGCAGCCGATTTTCGGCCTGCCGATATTCTCCCTTCCGGATGGGCCGAAGTCCCGTCGACGTGATGACCGTTCACGTCGACGTAAATTAAACCTCCTTTTCATCGGCGTGACCCGGTGCTCCAGGCTCACGCCGACCAGCGTGGAGGTGAGTGACGGCCTGGGGGGTTGGCTCTGGGCAGGCAATAGCGTGGCCGCAGTCTGAATGCGTGAGGAGAGGTGTGTCTCGGGTTGTGTGTGTGTGTGTGCGGCGGGGGGGGAGGGGGGGGGGTTAGAGTAGGCTGGGCTCCGGGGGAGTGCCGGGAGGGGGTCCGTGCTGGGGAGGTGGATGGGGGGTCCGTGCCGGGGTGGAGGTTGGGGGGGGGGGTGTCCGTGCCGGGGTGGAGGTTGGGGGGGGTTCGTGCCGTGCCGGGGTGGAGGTTGGGGGGGGGTCCGTGCCGTGCCGGGGTGGAGGTTGGGGTGGGTCCATGCCGGGGTGAGGTTGGGGGGGGGGTCCGTGCCGAGGTGGAGGTTGGGGGGGGGGTCCGTGCCGTGCCGCCCGGGGATGTCATTTCCGCGCCAGCCGGCGGGGTAACAAAGGCCGTTTCCGCCAGCTGGCGGGGCGGAAATCCCTCCGGCGTCGGCCTAGCCCCTCAATGTTGGGGCTCGGCCCCCAAAGATGCGGAGCATTCCGCACCTTTGGGGCGGTGCGATGCCCGTCTGATTGGCGCCGTTTTGGGCACCAGTCGGCGGACATCGCGCCGTTTGGGGAGAATTCCGCCCCCATCTCCAAATTCTTAATTTCTCTCAACTCCTAATTATAGGTTCTTACATTTTTAGGTTAGTTGATTGTTCACAATTTGAACATTCATTTTCCATTCTGACCGGTACATGTTTGCATTCAGTTTTGTAGCTTAAATGTATTTTGTAAATTGATCGATAATGTCTCCTAGAGTGCATTTCATTCACATCAATCAATGCAGGAGAGGTAAACGACAGCAATGCAGTGTCTACTGAGTTAGGTCATGTGCACGTATTCATGTTGGGCTTCCAGCAAGATCGCCACTAGTCAGATGGTTCCAGGAAATAGGGTCATCACTACAGCAGTGCAAGAGAGGTGAAGAAAACATAAAGGGGCCACAGTGAAAGGAGGACCAAAATAAAATCTTTTACCACAGGACGTGGATAAAGCCAGCAGTTCTCAATAGGTAAAGAATTACGGCAGGTTCTCTATTGGATCTTTTCCATTTACATCAATTGGCACCATGTAGAGCAATATCCAAGTACTATATCACCTTTCTACTAGTAGTTCCGTGGACATACAGGGAGTCATCAGCATCATTCCATCTACAAGAGAATAAAGACATGCAGAAATCAATCCATTTCAGATGGGGTGTCTTCATATTGTGATTGCTGATAGGTTGTTAATTTGTGCATTGCCACCCATTACCAAGTGCTGCAGCCAGTGGGCATTGTGGTGGGTCTGCCAATGCACAGGAGATGTTGCCATTTTCCTTTCTCTTCAGCTAGTGACTCCTAGATGTGATAGTCAATGTCTAGGGCCTTCATGTCACGCTTGCAATCATCCTTAATGAGGAGCTTTGGGTGTCCTACTAGACATTTGGCTCCGGCTACCTCACCTTAACCAAAGTCCTGGGGTATGCAACAATCTTCCAGCCTGCAGAAAAGGCCAAGCCAACAAAGCCTCCTCTCTTTGATGAGTGCCAACAAACTTGATGGCTCAGTCTTTGAGAGGACTGCCGCTTTCAGGATTTTGCCCTGTCCACTTAGTCCCATATTGTGCCACAGACACTAAAGATGGAAGCCATGATGTGAGGAGATGCCGGCGTTGACTGGGGTGGGCACAGTAAGAAGTCTTACAACACCAGGTTAAAGTCCAACAGGTTTGTTTCGAATCACTAGCTTTCGGAGCGCAGCTCCGCCCTCAGGTGAATGAAGAGGACCTCCCAAAGGCCGCCACCTGACCTTTAAACGTCGCGGTCCCGCCGGCCCAGAGCAGGTTAGAACGGCGCCGGCGGGACTCGGCCCTTTTCTTACGCCCGCTCGGCCCATCCGGGCCGGAGAATCGGTGGGCCGGACGCGTAGAGCAGGCCGCGACTGGCGCCGTGCCAACCACGCAGCCCACCAGCTAGAACACAGAGTTAGTGCGTAGCTGCATATATTGACTGCACTTCCATTGGATGATAGCTGCAGGGAGATGAAGTGCTCTAAGGTTGCTACTGGTGACACAATTGGCTGCCACCTTGAAGCCTACACCATGTTCATGGTGGTCTGCAGTGTCCTTTCCATGCCAATAGAAGGTGTAATTAGCCTCTCAATAGAGCCTATGTCAGCTAGTTTGGTCTCTGGTAGAGCAGCAATGTCAACATCAGTCAGTCAGAGCTGCCATGCACACACTTGCTGTGGAATGTGGATTGTTGTTCATGCTGGGGCACATAGTCCTCTCATTCCAGCTTTCAAGCCAAAAGGTTATTTATGTTTGCTATGTAGCCTACGCATGATTTTAGGAGATAGAGACTTGCCTATCATCTGAACCTCCCTCTCAATCTCACAGATTGGCATCCAGAGGAAATTCAAAGGCCTGTACCTTTAAACGCTATTTGGTTGCAGGAGTTGCCAGAGGGAGCTAACTTGAGGGAAACACTAACTACCTGGGACTGCATTCCAGATTTTGTGCTGTGTATACTCCCTTAACATTAGCTCTTGTCTTGTTATTAATGTTGCAACGGTGTTGGCTGACATGACCCAGATCTCCAGACATAGATGTGGGGCGAGATTCTCCGACCCCCCGCCGGGTCGGAGAATCGACGCGGGCTGGCGTGAATCCCGCCCCCGCCGGTTGCCGAATTCTCCGGCACCGGATATTCGGCGGGGGCGGGAATCGCGCCGCGCCGTTTTGCGGGGCCCCCCCCCACCCCCCCGCGATTCTCCGGCCCGGATGGGGGCCAGCATGGTGCTGGAGCGGTTCACGCCGCTCCAGCCTCCCTTCCTGGTGCGAAATGGGCACCGCGCCAACCCGCAAATACGCAGTTGAGCCGCGCCAACCTGCGCATGCGCAGGGGACCTCTTCAGAGCACCGGCCCCGACTCAACATGGCGTCGGTGTTCAGGGGCCGGCCGTGCAGGAATGTAGGCCCGGGGGGGGGGAGAGGCCGGCCCGCTGATCGGTGGGCCCCAATTGCTGGTCACACCCCATCGGAGGCCACCCCCCCCCCCCCCCCCTCACCCCCACCACCCCCGGTAAAGGATTGCTTTTACCCGCCCCATAGGCCGTCCCCCAACCCTTAGCGCAGAGTGCCCGCCGGTAGCGACCAGGGGTGAATGGCGCCGGCAGGACTCTGCTATATCCATGCGGCTGCTCGGCCCATTCGGGCCGGAGAATCGGCGGCCCCGCCGATTCCAGCGGCCCGCGGCCGGCACCGTATCAAACGCGCCAACGCAAATGGCCCCGATTCTCCGCACCTCGGAGAATCGCACGCCAACGTCGGGGCGTCGTGGCGCGGTTGCGCGATTCTCCGGCCCGGCGTGGGGCTCGGAGAATCGCCCCGAGATTTTAGTTCACAATATTATTTTTCAATGTATTTTGCTTTGCTTCGGATTAATCTCGATGACTCACTACCTCGATGAACACTCGAGCTTGTGTCGGCTTGTTTCCAACCCTACTCCAAATGAAATGACTTCAATGATCCTGAAAGCCTTTGAAAATAGTTATTCCTAGCTCTAAAACTGGGCAGCTGACTGGCATTTGAGTGGACAGACCAGGAATGGCTAAAACTTTAAATCTGGACACAGAACATTTTCTAAACTCGCTTCTGCATCTTGTGATTAACAGGCAACGTTGTTCCGGAATTAACTTAATTTTTGTCATCAACAAAGCAAATATCAGAACTCAAACCACAATCTAACTATTCAACTGGTCCTACCCCACCCTTGGGCATGACGCAAGGTGGGAAATCCATCTGCGGTAACTGAGCAAGAAGGTATCATATTAACAAATAGTATTTTGTTCTTAATTTGGCTGTGAGAGAGAACTTTTGTAGGTTAGTGGGTTTCTTTCAGGCAAATCATCCAGCTATTTTGATGCATTCAACTAATCTTTAGAATTGTATAATTGATTTTTTTTTCTATTAATTACTATTGTATGTTTCAGGCCTACAATGGGTTTAGGGTTCAGTGTTCTCCCAGAAGAGAATCTAGTATCCCTTCCACTGCACTTTACCGTCACTGCCCAATATGTTAGTGGGACCCAAGGGGATTATAAAAATTATACAAACAGAATAGTGTAAACTCATATGTGTGCTTCTCCAATTTTCAGAAAAGTTGATTCATAAACACTGTCGTGAGATGAGCTGAGTTATGAATCATCGAGCTTTATTTTATAGAAAGTGAATGGGTAGAGCAACCTCCATTTACTTCAACTTTACTCAGTCGCACATTCATAGAGAAAAATAATAAATACGCCTTATTATCCCTGTTGGCATTTTTCTGTTCGGTCCTATATCTCATCCTGTTTTTTAAAAATAAATTTAAAGTACCCAACTATTTTTTCCAATTAAGGGGCAATTTAGCGTGGCCAATCCACCTATCCTGCATATCTTTGGGTTGTGGGGGTGAAACCCACGCAGACACGGGGAGAATGTACAAACTCCACACGGACAGTGACCCAGGGCCGGGAATCGAACCTGGATCCTCAGCGCCATAGGCAACAATGCTAACCACTGTGCCACCGTGCTGCCCTATCTCATACTGTTTGATTAGCTTTGAACTCAAGGTGAGAGAACCTTCTCCAGCTATCTGCTTCTTAGTTCTCACTAAATTGGCCATCGACTCTTTTGCCCCTGAGCTGGAGAGTAAGGCTTCACCTCTGAACTGTATGCAGCCCTTTCTGTACAGGTTTTGGCCAATAGACTTTCCAGCTAACTTGGCTAGCACTCTCTGTCTTGGGTTCCATTACATCCACTTTCTGCTGCTCCCACATGGCGGAGCATTTCCCGCCGAATAAAATGGTGACCAGGGGCGGGATTCTCCGACCCCCCGCCGGGTCGGAGAATCGCCGGGGGCTGGCGTGAATCCCGCCACCGCCAGTTGCCGATTTCTCCGGCACCGGATATTCGGTGGGGGCGGGAATCGCGCTGCGCCGGTTGGCGGACCTTCCCACCCGATTCTCCAGCCCGGATGGGCCGAAGTCCCGCTGCTAAAATGCCTGTCCTGCCGGCGTAGATTAAACCACCTCTCTTACCGGCGGGACAAGGCGGCGCGGGCGGGCTCCGGGGTCCTGGGGGCGCGGGGCGATCTGGCTCGGGGGGTGCCCCCACGGTGGCCTGGCCCGCGATCGGGGCCCACCGATCCGCGGGCGGGCCTGTGCTGTGGGGGCACTCTTTTCCTTCCGCCTTCGCCACGGTCTCCACCATGGCGGAGGCGGAAGAGACTCCCTCCACTGCGCATGCGTGGGAATGCCGTCAGCGGCCGCTAACGCTCCCGCGCATGCGCCGCCCGGAGATGCCATTTCCACGCCAGCTGGCGGGGCACCAAAGGCCTTTTCCGCCAGCTGGCGGGGCGGAAATTCGTCCGGCGCGGGCCTAGCCCCTTAAGGTTGGGGCTCGGCCCCCAAAGATGCGGAGCATTCCGCACCTTTGGGGCAGCGCGATGCCCGACTGATTTGCGCCGTACCGGTCGGCGTACATCGCGCCTTTTCCGGAGAATTTCGCCCAATAGCAGGGAAAATTAAGCACCGGGGCCTATACTACCAATTACTTTTCCATCCTTTGTCCCAGGTGGAATTGCTGAACACCTACCAGCTTTCACATTCTGGCAGAGTAGACGGCATCTCACTTTGCCCCTGTACACATTGTTTCTTGTAATACAAGATTATTCTTATATTTGCATCATAAATTGCATCTGTTGAAGGAGGAAATGATTCCATCAATTATATGCATTTTTACAAATAAAATCAAAGAAAGACACTTGGGAGGGAATTGTTGCAGTTAAATTTATTGTAAAGACACTTAATATCATTACTTATCAGATATGAGTCATTCCATATAATCATCATCGATTTTCCTAAACAGGTTACTGCAAGCTCACCAGACACTGGTGAGGGGAAAATATATTTGGCTTAAATGGTTTCTGCTGGATGTGAAAGTGGTTAATGCACCGACAGAGAATGCTGTTTGCCTGAGAGCTTACTGGAATGCTTCAGGTTTATTTTTGTGCAGTCGTGTCATGAGTATAGATATAGTGGATGGCGTACGGTAAGTGACTGAGGTTCTTTCACACAATAAAATGGATGACTAGAGTTTACTGTCATTCATAAGATGTTCTGTTATTCTGTCAGGATAGTAATTATCCGGGAAAAGTCTCAGATGCTGCTTGCTGGGAAGAAGGGCTTTCCGTGCCACTGCCATCCAATTCAATTAATTTATCACAGACTATTAGATTACTATCCATCAGCCTGCGATATCTCAAACCCTTACTTGTCATATCGACAAGGTTGTCAGGCTCAGAGATAATACAGTAATGGGGAAAGAACTGGTGAGATTGGCAGAGGCCATGGTCGGCAGCTGTTGCATGTATAGTTCAGAGTGAAGAGTCTTAGAGGAGGTAGAGGGGAGAGAATGAGGGCAAGACAGATGACCATATCTATGTGGCATGTGAAATGCCAGTGTGGAGATGAACCAGTTAGTAATCAGTAAAGTCCCAGGTTGGGTCCCTTGACCTTGATATTTGGCAATCAGTGTCTGTTTTCTGTCTGTCTGCTTGCCTCCAGTATGGCAGGCATCAGGGACAGACTCTGTACATGCCAGCTACCATGTTGGCAAAGGCAAATTAATTGGCATATAATGCCCATATCTGAAATAGGCATCCTTTGCATTTATTATTGTCCATCCCTAGTTTCTCTTCATAAGGTGATGGTGAGCTGCCTTCTTGAACTGCGGCAGTACCTGAGGTGTAGATACACCCACAGTACTGTTTGAGGGAATTCCAGGATTTTGACCCGACATTGAAGGAATGACAATATATTTCCAAGTCAGGATGCTGAGTGACTTGGGGGGAACCTCCAGGTGATAGTATCTCCAGGTATCTGTTCCCCTTGTCATTTTAGATGGTAGCAGGCTTGGGTTTGGAAGGTGCTGCTAAGGAACCTTGGTGAGTTCCTGCAGTGCATCTTGTAGATGGTGCACACGGCTGCCACTGTTCATCGGTGGTGGAGGGTTTGAATGTTTGTGGAAGGGGGAGCAATCAAGCGGGCTTTTCCTGGATGTTGTCGAGCTTCTTGAGTTTTGTTGGAGCCACACTCATCCAGGCAAGTGCAAAGTCACTCGTGGACAAGCTTTGAAAAGTCAAGGGGGAGATACTCGCCGCAGGATTCCTGGTCTTTGACCTGCCCTGTAGCCACAGTACTTTTATGGCTAGTCCAGTTCAGTTTCTGGTCAATTGTAACCCACAGGATGTTGATAGTTGGAGATTCAGTGATGCTAATGTCATTGAATGTCAATGGGTGATGGTTAGACTCTCTCTTGTAGGAGATGGTCATTGCCTGGCACTTATGTGGTGCAAATGTTACTTGCCACTTGTCAGCCCAATCCTGGATATTGTCCAGGTCTTTAGGCAGTTGGACATGGCCTGCTTCAGTGCCTGATGAGTCGCGAACGGTGTTGAACATTGTGCAGTCATCAGCGAACATTCCCACCTCTGACCTTATGATGGATGGGAGGTCATTAATGAAGTCACAGAAGATGTTTGGGCCGAGGACACTACCCTGAGGAACTCCTGCAGTGGTGTCCTGGAGCTGAGATGATTTACATGCAACTGTCACAGCCATGCCATCTATGTTTAATTGGCCTGCCAATACCCAATGTCTAGACAGACAAACTCCATCTTGAACATATTCCTGTAGCAGCTGGAAGGAAGTTAATTGCAGCTGTACGAATGAGGACCTTTCTCATTCAGCTGGTTCACACAATTGAAAGGCTAAGTACTTTGAAGTTTTTCTTCCTAAAGTAGAAGCAGCCATCCCCAGCTAATTACCGCATACACAGAAATACAACTGCAAAAATATGCAATAAAATATACAATTTTTAGTTAAATAGCTTCCATTTGAAAGATGAAAGGATGTCCGTTTCAAGAGCAAAATACTGCAGATGCTGCAAATCTGAAATAAAAACAAAACACCAGGCCAGAAAAACTCCTCCAGGTCAAGCAGCATCTGTGGAGCGAGACAGAATTTGGTTCAGTTTGATGTCCCTTTTATCAGAACATTTAGACCTGAAATGTTAATTCTGTTTCTCTCCACAGATGCTGTGTGACTTTCTGAGTTTTGTCAACTTTTTTTGTTCTTACTCCAGTTTAAGAGGTTGGAGATGCCTCTGGTGGTCAGTTACAGGGTGTGATTTATTGGGACGGAACACGAACGGTAGATCCTGGGAAAGGCCTCTTCCAGGATCCCCGATGTTTGTTACGCCTCGAGAGATGTCACGATCTAGATCAATTGAGCGGGGCCCAGACTTGCAGAGTTAAGTGAGTTTAAAAGCTCACTTACTTCTGCCGACGCCAGATCAAACAGGCTTATGGAATATACCGGCCTCACTGAGGAGACCCCAGCCGAGCGCCGTTTAGCACTGATCCCCACACACAGGGGCTGGGTAAAATGGCACTTGTGGCCGTCTCCCAGGCTATCGGAGGTCCATGTGTGGCTGATATCTGGGTCAGGTGGCACCAAGGCACTACTGATGCCACCCAGGCATCTTGGCACTGCCATCCTTGCACCCTGTGAGTGGCATCTGGGGGCCACCTGGCACTGCCGCGGTGCCCAGGTGACATTGCCAAGCTGGCAGGGGCACTGCCAGGGTGGCAGTGCCAAGCTGGCATTTTGCCCATGCCGGGGATCAAGCCCGGGGGTGCCCTGTCTGTCTGAGGTGTTGGTGTGGGTGTAGGCGAAGGCCCCGTTACAGGTGAGTTGGACATGGGGGGGCGGTCTGGGATTGCGTCGAGGGTGAAGAGAATGGGGAGCTATTTAAAAATGGCGCCCCGATCTCTTCCTGCACTGAGGAGCTCCACTCGTTGGAGTTCCTCCATGCAGGAAATGATGCTAAGTGCGACACTGGCTGGGTTGATGAGGCACCAAATCTTAGTTTTCTGAATAAATTCTTTACTTCTTGTCCCTCCAGGTCATCTCTCTTTCACTCCTGAAGGCAATGGGGTTCAGTCAATCTTTGGATATGAGCTCAAACAAAGGTTATTCTCCATAAAGGTATTCCACCTGAACCTAATCCTCACCCGACATCCAGGAAAGGTCACGGGACACCCTGAATGCAATATGGGAGGGTTCCCCGGTTCTCCCAACACCCATGCCAGGCACCCTCACTCCGATCACACATGTGCAAAAAATGCCCACTTGGCACCACCACCTGGGCACCTTGGCACTTCTAAGGTGCCAGTCTGGCATTGCCAGGGTGCCCAGCTAGCACCAGCAGTGTCAAGGCACCATTCTTCGCAAAGGCTATGCAGCTGGGGGCCTCCAGTCCCCTTGGACACCCCACAAGTGCAGTTCTGTCTGCTCCCTGTTTGTGGGGACCAATGCTGAACAGCGCTTTCCCGAGGCAACGGGATTGAATCCCAAAGTCCATTGTGGCCGGGATTCACCTTGCAACGTCTCGCGAGACTGCATTGAATCTCGCGAGGCATTGCGAGCCGGGTAGATCCCAGGAATTGGGTCTCCCGGCTTTCAACGGCCACACTGCACCGCAGCGAGCTGCTTTTCCGGCGTAGTGTGGCCGGAGGATTGCATCCATAATGCAGCATTGCATATGTCTGCTTCCTGCCTGCTAATTGAGTACAACAATTAAACAGATTTACCAAATTAGCAAATTAAGCAATTGAGAAGCCAATTATTCCAATTGATAGCCCCAAAGGGGCACAATAACTGAAGAAAATATCAAAGGAACTTCATTTTGGGGGCCAATGATGCATTCCTGCCCCCACAGTGCCCACCAGTAATCTCCCTTTATACTCTTTTGAGCTTACCAAATAAACAAAAAGGTCAAATAACAAGTTTACAAAGTAATGACCGCAATGAGCCCCCCATCTAGGCTGATCACCTGGAATGTTCGAGGGTTAAATGGGCCGGTCAAGAGGGCACGTGTGTTCGCGCATCTTAGGGGACTGAAGGCGGATGTGGTAATGTTGCAGGAGACGCACCTTAGAGTAACTGACCAGATTAGATTGAGGAAAGGCTGGGTCAGTCAGGTCTTTCACTCGGGACTAGTCTCAAAGACTAGAGGGGTCGCGATCCTGATCAATAAGTGGGTGGTGTTTGAGGCGGGTAGAATAGTCTCGGATGTGGGAGGTCGGTACATTATGGTCAGTGGGAAACTGGAGGGGGTGCAGATGGTATTAGTAAATGTGTATGCGCCAAATTGGGATGATGTGGAGTTTATAAAGAGGATGCTGGGGGGAAGATACCGGACCTGGACTCGCACAGATTGGTCATTCAACACAGTTATTGACCCTGGCTTGGACCGGTCAAGCTCGAAAACGGGCAGGGTGCCAGCAATGGCAAAGGAACTAAAAGGGTTCATGGAGCAGATAGGGGGGGTGGATCCATGGAGGTTTGGGCAGCCAAGGGTGAAGGAGTTCTCCTTCTACTCACACGTGCATAAAGTGTACGCCCGGATCGATTTCTTCATTTTGAGCAGGGCCTTACTGGCTGGGGTGGTGGACACGGGGTACTCGGCGATCACAATCTCAGACCATGCTCCGCACTGGGTTGACCTGCAGGTTAGTAAAGACAATAACCAGCACCCGCACTGGAGGTTAGATGTGGGACTTTTGGCTGACGAAGGGGTGTCCGAGCGGCTGTGGAAATGTATTCAGAACTACCTGCAGGTCAACGACACGGGGGAGATTTCAGCAGCGGTGGTGTGGGAAGCACTGAAGGCGGTGGTCAGAGGGAGCTGATCTCGATATGGGCCCACAGGGAGAAGGTGGACAGGGTAGAGACGGACCGACTGGTTAAGGTGATACTACAGATCGATAGGAGGTTTGCGGAGACCCCAGTCGTAGGGCTTTTAAGGGAACGGCGGAGGCTACAGGCGGAGTTCGGATCGAATGGAATGATCTGTGGGAGGTACTGGGACGGTTCGGATTTGGGCGGGGCTTTATTGACTGGGTCAGGTTGCTGTACCAGGCTCCTGTGGCAAGTGTACGGACGAATAGGACACCATTGGACTATTTTAGGTACCTAGGCATTCAAGTGGTGCGGAAATGGGACCGGCGGCATAAATTAAATCTGGCCCGGCTCGTAGACCAAATGAAGGACGATTTTCAGAGATGGGACACGCTCCTGTTGTCATTAGCTGGGAGGGTGCAGACGGTGAAGATGACGGTCCTCCCGAGATTCCTGTTCGTGTTTCAATGTCTCCCCATCTTTATTCCGCGGTCCTTTTTTAAACAGGTCAACAAAGTGATCACTGGCTTTGTTTGGGCGGGCAAGACCCCACGAGTAAGGAAGGTAATGCTTGAGCGGAGTTGGGGAGAGGGCGGGATGGCGCTGCCAAATTTTAGTAACTATTCCTGGGCGGTGAATATAGCCATGATCAGGAAGTGGGTGGTGGGTGGTGGGGGAGGGGTCGGCATGGGAGCGTATGGAGGCGGCTTCATGCAAGGGCACCAGTTTGGGGGCGTTGGTCACTGCCGCTCCCGCTGGCATTGTACTCCACCAGCCCCATGGTGGTGGCGGCCCTGAGAGTCTGGGGGCAATGGAGGAGACATGTGGGAGCAGAGGGAGCATCGGTCTGGTCCCGAATCTGTAATAATCACTGGTTTGACCCGGGAAGTAATGGATGGAGGTTTCCGGATATGGCGGAGAGCAGGGATTGAGAGGATGGGGGATATGTTCATGGAGGGAAGCTTTCCGAGTATGAGGGCACTGGAGGAGACGTTTGGGTTGGCGAGGGGAAACAAATTCAGGTATCTGCAGGTGCGGAACTTCCTACGCAAACAGGTGTCAACCTTCCCGCTCCTACCGCGAAGGGGGATTCAGGACAGGGTAGTTTCCAGAGGGTGGGTAGGAGGACGGAGCGTCTCGGACATTTACAAGGAACTTATGGGGTCAGAGGAGTCGCAGACCGAGGAGCTGAAGCGCAAGTGGGAGGAGGAGCTGGGAGGAGAGATAGAGGATGATCTATGGGCGGACGCGTTGAGTAGAGTCAACGCGTCCGCAACATGTGCCAGGCTCAGCCTGATACAATTTATGGTCGTTCACAGGGCTCACATGACAGTGGCCCGGATGAGCAGATTCTTTGGGGTGGAGACAGATGTGCAAAGTGTGCGGGAGGGCCAGCGAACCATGTCCACATGTTCCGGGCATGTCCAAAGCTTAGGGGATTTTGGCAGGGGTTTGCAGATGTAATGTCCACGGAGTTAAAAACAAGGGTGGCACTGAGTCCAGAGGTGGCGATTTTCAGGGTGTCGGAAGACCCGGGAATCCAGGAGGAGAAAGAGGCAGACGTTCTGTCCTTTGCTTCCCTGGTAGCCCGGAGACGGATACTATTAGATTGGAGGGACTCAAAGCCCCCAAAGTCGAAGACCTGGCTATCGGACATGGCTAGCTTTCTCTGTTTGGAGAAAATCAAGTTCGCATTGAGAGGGTCACTGTTAGGGTTCGCCCGGAGGTGGCAACCGTTCATCGACTTCTTCGCGGAAAATTAATCGTCAGCAGAAGGGGGGGGGGGGGGTTAGTTTAGCTTAGAGTAGGGGGTTAACAAAGGTGGGACCTGAGAAGGGAGGGAGACGGCTTTTGCACCATGTTTATAGTTTCATGTACATTGTTTATTGTATTGTTGTTATAATACCAAAAAATACCTCAATAAAACATCTGAGCAATTGAGTCGTAAAAAAACCAACAACAAAGTAATGGCCCATAACTGGCACTATAAGGAAAAAAATTCAAAAGAATTTTAGCGAATCAAATTAAAGTGTCATTTTGGTGTGGGGGCCAATCCAGCAACCCGGTCCCCACATTGCCCACCGGATGTCTTTCTTTATAAGTGCTCCAAGTACTTCATTAAACAACGCCATGCACCTGTGAATTTTAACACTATAATGAAGATAGCATTAAAAGCCAGTGCTCTTTGTTCAAGCAAAGGAAAGGCCAGTGGGATAACACAATACAGATATTTAAAGGAAGAAACTTTGATGCTCAGAGTAAAGAGGATGTGGAGCTCATTATCACAAGAAGCAGTTGAGGTGAGCAGTGGTTTAAGGGAAGCTACATAAACACATAAGTAACCAAGGAAAAGAAGGTTATGCTGATCGGGTGAGATGAAAAGGGTTGGGAGGAGGTTCTTGTGGAACACAAACACCAGTGTCAACCAGTTGAGCCCCATGCCCTGTTTCTGTGATGTATATTCAATGTATGTAATACAATGAAGCGCAGTAACTGCTTTGCAAAATGGTTGAGAGATGGGCTGCCTGGGGCGAAATTCTCCCCCAACGGCGCGATGTCCGCCGACTGGCGCCAAAAACGGCACCAATCAGACGGGCATCGCGCCGGCCCAAAGGTGCAGAATGCTCCGCATCTTTGGGGGCCGAGCCCCAACATTGAGGGGCTAGGCCGGCGCCGGAGGGATTTCCGCCCCGCCAGCTGGCGGAAATGGCGTTTGTTGCCCCCGCCAGCTGGCGGAAATGGCGTTTGGTGCCCCGCCATCTGGCGCGGAAATGCGGCACATGCGCGGGAGCGTCAGCGGCCGCCAACAGTTTCCCGCGCATGCGCAGTGTTGAGAGTCTCTTCCGCCTCCGCCATGGTGGAGGCCGTGGTGGAGGCGGAAGGGAAAGAGTGCCCCCACGGCACAGGCCCGCCTGCGGATCGGTGGGCCCCGATCGCGGGCCAGGCCACCGTGGGGGCACCCCCCCGGGGTCAGATCGCCCCGCGTCCCCCCCAGGACCCCGGAGCCTGCCCACGCCGCCTGGTCCCGCCGGTAAATACCAGCTTTGATTTACGCCGGCGGGACAGGCAATTTCTGGGCGGGACTTCGGCCCATCCGGGCTGGAGAATTGAGCGGGGGGTCCCGCCAACCGTCACGGCCCGATTCCCGCCCCCGCCCAATCTCCGGTACCGGAGACTTTGGCGGGAGCGGGGGCGCCAACGGCCATTCTCCGACCCGGCGGGGGGTCGGAGAATGACGCCCCTGATGTTCAACTGATATATTGTCATCTTATAGTGATTCCCACAATACCATGTCTGAGCTCTCTATAAAGAGTTTATTTATATCTCATACAGCATCGGTGTCAAACATGGTAAGAGAAAGGTAAAGAGAAAGTTAACGATTTATTAAATAAAACCAAATACCCTGGAATGCTGTGCACAAAATGCTCCCCATCTCTTTTCTTTTGTGGACAACAAAAGACTTCGGCCGTGATTGTTTTTCTGTTGGTGTCAACCCAACGTACAGACTGAATCGCTAGGTTGTCAGTTGCTTAAGATCATTAGAAATAAGGGCTGAAGAAGGACATACAGCTCTACCGTTCAATAAAATCATGGCTGAACTTCTACATTAACTTCACTCCCCCCCCCCCCCCCCATTCCCATATTCCTTGGTGCCCAAAAATCTATCAATCTCTTGAGTTTCCCAATCAATTTATTCTGAGGCCTTGCATTCTAGGCCTAGCCTCTCCAGGAGAAGCAACCTCTGAGAACGACCCTGTCTAGTTGTCTCAGAATTTTGTGCTTCAATGAGAGCACCTTGCATTCTTCCAAATTCCAGAGAATATAGGACAATCCCAGAAACCTAGGAATCCATCCAGTGACTCCTTGTTGCAACTCCCCCGAAGGTGTTTATCTAGAGTTCCTTCAGTGGAATCACTGCTGGATTCACGACCGAGTATCGGAGTGAGCCGTACCCACCAGCAGTGGTCCAGCAACCAATCACCAAATTGTGCTGTGAGAATTGAACTCAGTTTAGGTGACAGTAGTGGCGATAGAACTCTGGGATAAAGATAGGTGGGTGGGACAAATCAATCAGCATCCTTGTTCAGTGGCCCAATACTGGAAAGTCTGTGCGCATGAGGATAGGATTGGAATTAACTGCTGTACATTTCATGGTGGGGTGACCAGGAGCATTCACTTTCTATGTTCATGCACAAAGAATAACAACTGGACAGTGAACCCAGGAAGAGTCTGTACTTTCATAAGAAGAGGACAGAACCGCCTCCGCCCCCCCCCCCCCCCCCAACCCAGAAAATCCCCCCTAGCCAAGGAAAATTGCACTGCGTTCATGGCAATGGTAAATTTCAGAAAGAGCATTAAATGTTGCGCACCATAAATCGAAAAATAAGTGTGTAATTTTTTCCTTGCGGCTCGTTCTGGCAGCAGCCACCTCTTTGTACAAACACACCAAGCGGTGCTGTCTTGTGCCAAATCATTTCGCTGTTTCCAGAACTGTACCTCAGCTTTTAAGAAAAATACACATACTCTGTCAGCTGGCTGCAAGTTCTATTTCCATCAGACTATCAAAGAGGCCCAGGGGATGCAAGAACAGTAATTTTTTCCATGCTGTGAGTGAGACTGTTTGGTTTATGGGCCTAATTCGGCTGCCAAAACCCAGCACGGATACTCCCTTAAAGGGGCATTTTCAGGGATTCACTGTGTCGGTGCTAAGGATCACAAGCAAACAGCAGGCCTTAATGTTGAAGTTAACTTTGATGCACTTGGTCAACGAAATGCACAGCTGCAGGGACGTCAGTTGCCATTTTATTTATAAACCATTAAACACATCATTGCAGTAAAGGGCCCTCAGTGACATTGTATGTGTTCCATGTTCAGGGGCTTTTTAGGGGACCGAGGTTGAGTTTATTCTTTCTCCAGAAGTAATTTTGGTGATACCATGTGATCTTGAGTATTGTGTTACCGCAGCTTAATTTATCACAAATAAAATGTGACTAAGGCGACAACTGAACATTCTCAGAGAGAGATTAATGAACAACAATCCCTCTTGCACCACCATTAATATTGCATGTCTGTTTCTGGTATTTCAGTCAGATGTTACTCAAACATTGTACATAATATCAACGAGGCAAATTAGATTGCTCGGGACAGCTTGTCGTCCCGTTGCTGACCCTTCCCTTCGCTATAACTGTCCTTTCTCAATCATAGATTTCTCCTCCCCTCCTGTCGTCAGTGATCCTCCAGGCTTCCCTCTCGTCACTTTACGTTTCAAATGCATGACTGAGGGTTCAGTCGGCCGCACGCATCTACAGGTATTTCAAAATTCCTTGCAGAGTCTCGAACCGTAAGCCATTCCTTTTCACAACCTCCAAACTAGAATCTTTCCTTCCTCGCACAAGCTGCAGCAGTGATGGGTAACCTAGGCGAGTAAGTGGGCCACATGATTGGCCTTCCTTCATCTCCAGGGGCGGGGGGGGGGGGGGGGGGGGGGGGCACAAGATTGAAATCGGGCTTGTTCACTAACCATGACCCCATGATTAAGATTAAATACATTTAATGCATGCTGAATATTTCGCAACGACTTGCAGAAAATCCTTACTCATTTATACATTCATAGAGCTAACATCAACTTCAAAAGGTAAAAAGAAAATAAGAATTTACACTTTGGACACACTGTGGCTCTCACAGTCAATGTTGTGAACAATCAGCATGCCCCTCATTTCACTTGCCCTTGCTTTACGTGCGTGTCACTTCAGACGTATCAATCGGGAAAAATCTACGCAGATGGAAATCAGTGGAATGTGGCAACCCTGCACATAGGCAACGGTCAACATAAACAATCTTGTGAGCCACACGCAGAACCCAGCTGGGCGCATGTGGTCCCCGATGTCATAATATACACCAGTTTATTATGGTGCAGACACACACACACACACTGATGGACATGCAGTGGGACCAATCAGCATACACAACACCGCAGCCAATCACCAGTGAGAGCACACGCACTATAAAGACAGGGGCATCAGAGTTCCCACTCATTCTAGTAGCAGCCAGCTCGGAGCACAGAGCTCACAGGCTGCAACACAGACATTCACCATGTGCTGAGTGCATCACCTGGTTAGGACTAGGCAAGGGTCAACAGTTAAAGCTGGTATTGCATTTACCCACAGTTCAAGTATGTTAATATAGTTAACCTTATAATAAAATAGAGTTGCACCACTTCCAGTGTTGGTGACCTGTTTGTGATCCAGAATACCCAACACATCACCCGAGCCATAGGTTGCCCACCACTAATCTACAGGTATCGAAAAACAGTTCAGAATACTTTATTTATCTCAGCTCTCTTGTTCTTCATCCTGATGATGAACTTCGAGCTAAGGATTATAATTAAAAACATATGCAATCCATCAGTAGATAGCTCTGAAGAGGATATTGAGTAAGTGTTCAATGAGGACATTAAAGAAGGAATTGAATTATCATCATCTGAAAAGGGCTGTGCTGGGTTATGGGAAGATGACGGGGCATTGGCATGAGGTGAATTGTTCATTCAGAGAGCTAGCACAGATAGGACAGGCTGAATGGCCCATTTTGTGCTGTAACAAATCTGAAGTGCTCTGATCTGATAACCAGGAACTTTACCATGATGAATCCAGTAAATTACATTTTTATCACATGAGATTCAGGGTGATTTAGGATTGCATCCTTCAATCCTTTTGTTTAAAGTTAGGTTTATGAATAAGTTAAATTCTAATTTTATAAGGGGGTCGAGGATAGTCTTTTTTGATCAGGCCCAAAATTTCATGGTGATGTAAGCAGTCTCCCATTTAAATGGAGCCCAATTCTGGAAGTCCCACTCCAAAACCAACACCCACCATTTTGACCGGTGCGGGACGTGGGGGGTAGCAGGGGCTGATCATTGTTTGTACATCTTAGTTTCAGATAAGCAACTGCCTTCAAACAGTTGCAGCTTTCATTAGCCGGATTAGAGCAAAATAAGACTCATGGGTTTGAGACATTTTTTATAAAGGTCTAAAACTGCTGCAGTCATTTGGAGAGGTAGTGTTCCCATTTGGAGAAGTAAGGGAACCTTTTGCATAGGTAAACGTAACCCTTTTGGAGAAAGTATGGTGTTCTTTGGGTGAAGTCATTTGGGATTTCCAGAAGTGGGTATAAAAGATGGATAAGACCATTGGAACTGTCAGGCTATGGAGCATTTAAATCTTCAAGCCATTTAGATAAAAAACAATAGCCTGCTGTGACTGCTTACAATTTCACTATGTTGGTTGTCATAACTCTGAGGGTTCTCATCATATGAGTTGTGCTGCAAGACTGATTGCACAACCTATCATTATCACAGTGGGGTGTCTGTAAGTTCACATTCGCAGCTCTAAGTGGTTATAAAGTCTTTGCTGTGAGACTATGAATACAAATGCATGTTTTATAATGGATTAGGTACTTGAATGAAATGTCTGTCTTCACAATGGATTAAGTAGTTGAAGAAATTTAAATGTATTGAATGAGTGTTCTATTTTAATAGTGAAGTCATCAATAGAAACATCACTTAATTTTATTTAAAATCAGCTTGGCTCAGGGCGGCACGGTGGTGCAATGGTTAGCACTGCTGCCTATGGCACCTAGGACCCAGGTTCGATCTCGGCCCTGGGTCACTGTCTGTGTGGAGTTTGCACATTGTCCCTGTGTCTGCGTGGGTTTCACTCCCATAACCCAAAGATGTGCAGGTTAGGTGGATTGGCCATGCTAAATTGCCCCTTAATTGGAAAAAATAATTGGGTACTCTAAAAAAAATTTTTTTAATCAGCTTGGCTCCTGAGGTCTGCTCATTGTGGGTACTGGGTGAGTTGGCACATAAGTCAAAAGGGTGGCGGGTGGGGACTTGGTGTTTACGTGAGTGGGCACTGAATTGTTGTAGGAGCTATTAAGGGAAATGAGGATGGGTAGAGGGAAATAGTTTGGCAGGGAGGGTCATGGGGAGTATGAGGGGCCATGGGCATTGGGTGAGGGACATGACATGTGAAAAGTTGGCTTGGGTGGGGAATGGAGAGTTTGTGTGTGTGTGTATGGGGGCGGGGGGGGGATGAAGCCTAGAAGTTTTTTGGGGGGATTTTATTGTTTCTTTATAACCAGACTTTTAACCAACCTGCCTCAGAACTTGCCCACCATGGCTGTTTCTGAACTCTTTCTGGGGGCAGCGGGTTCATCTCCAGTTATCACCTGTCAGTCCCAGATGAAAATCAAACTGTCTGGGACACATTCTCCTGAGTCGGGTTTGCGGAGTCGGGAATCTTCCAAAAAATGAAAGGCCATCTCAACCTGAAACATTAATTGTCTCTTTCCACAGAAGCTGCATGATTTGCTGAGTATTTCCAGCTTTTTTTGTTTTTATTTCAGATTTTCAGCATTCACAGTATTTTGCTTTGGAAAAGGAAATTATCAGCTGACTAACTGCTGTTTCTACAAATGACACATTTAATGGTGGAGGGTACAGGGAAAACTCGCGCAAAATGTGTAACAGCATTTGGCAAGTTGGCCTCATTAATGATTTTGTCAGATAACCCTTGGAATGGAGCACGGCATTTTGCTTTCCTTGCCCACATCAGGTTTGTTTAACGTTTGCTTGGAGCTGAGCACTTAATTTTGAAAACTATGGGCACGATTCAACAGGAAATAAAGAGTCCACTTTTGGGCACATTTAGCGGGGTGCTCCTCAGCGGCTGCAGCACTGAGAAACACCCCGCTATTCAAAGGCACTTTGATTTTTTTTGGCCTCAGTTAGGAACGCCCCGTCAAGGCCGCACTTACATCATTTCCTGACTCAGCTCGCCAGAGCAGGAAGACCATACGCGGATCGGGGCACCATTTGTAAAGGCAGTCTCAATCTTTCGACCACCTGAGCGACCCCACTGCGGCCTCCGGACCCTCCCACTTCACCCAGCGTACATCTCCCAGAGTCCTTGAACCCCCCTTATCCCACATCTTAAGGGCAAGGCGCCCCAGGCTCGACCCCTGGCACAGGCAACCTGGCACTTCCAGCTTGGCACTTAAGGGTGCCCAGGTGGTCGTGCCAAGGTGCCAGGCTAGCAGTGCCAAGGTGCCCAGGTGCCAGCAGGAGTGCCAGGGTACCACGCTGCCCAGAGCCCGACCACCGGGGTCAGCAATGGCCTGGGAGACACCCCTCCTGCCCGGTGCCGTTATGACGGTCCACGTTTGTGTGGACAAGTACTAAACGGTGCCCAATCGAGGCCTCGCGGCAGAGGCCAGTAATTCCCGGGCCCCAGGAGAATACAGTGCAGAGATATTTAAACGAGCCTCATGGCATCTGGCAAGGTTCGGGTGAATCTCGCAAGACGTCTCAAGCGTCACAAATCTCACGAGGAGCTTCTCGCGAGATTCAACTGCCTCGTTGCGTCACCAAGTTGGGCACAACCAGGCCAGTGAATTCCGTCCTGTATTTCATCCCCTTTTACAGGGAAGTGCATCCTTCACAGGAGATGAGCTGAGATTCATACACGTTTATTCAGTCAAGTGCAACTCGCTGAATTTCCTACTGAGTTGCGTGCCACGGTGTCCTGGGTATTCATCTTCAATTACTGGAGATTCCGGGGTAATCCTGGACGGTTGGCAACCTCAGGTTCAGGCTGATGAATGCACTCGTTTTTCTGGCAGCTATGGGAATTGGCAAAAGAGAGATGAGTATTTCTGTTTGAAAATAGAATCGCTAAACTTGGCAGATTTGCTTATTGGAATCAGTATTTTTTGATTGGATTTTGAATCTTTTCAGAATCAATAGGTAGGTATATTGGTAATTAGCCATAGTCTACAAGGGACTGTAGATATCTCTCTGTTAGAGCGAGAGAGAGAGAGAGAGAGAAAGAAAGAGAGAGATCTCTTGGGTGGTTTATATAGCTTGAGGCGGCACCAATCTGTATCAAACATAGGGCAGGCGAAAAGGCAAATCCCAAGTCTACCTTAGCCAGAATTGAAATTGAATCCGTACTGTTGGCATTGTTTTACTCTAGTCATCTAGCCAACTGGCCCTTCTCAGAAGCAATTTTTTTTTTTTTTGAAAAATATTTTTATTGAGGCAGTTTTGTTATAAATCTTAACACAATGAACAACCACACACCAAGAATAAAAAAGCCAGCCAACGTGGCTTACATAAACATAAATAACACCCCAACAATGGTTCCCCACTCAGAAGCAATTTTTAACCCAATGGAAACTATTGGCTTTTAACTATGGAATGATAGATTTACCCGTTAGGGTTCCCAGCCAGATTTGGCCAACTGTAATTTTAAATTGCAGATTCAAAGGATACTCCTCACCCTAAGCCTTCCGTGGCCCTTATAAATATGTAGATCAAGCTCCAATTACATCATTGCGGCCTACCTATTTTTACCACAGGCCTGAGTCGGGTCGGAATGGTGACTTCCCTGCCATGCCAGATTTGCTGGGACTAGAAGCCAGATTCATTAAAAGAGCAGCATTGTACATTTTTACATTTATTTTGAATGATTCCTTGTAGGCCATGCAAATTGCCCCTCCAGCCCCACATGCGAAGCTTTGGCCTCCCACGTCCTAGGCTTCCCCATTTCGCCCGCCAGCTTTCACCTCCTCGAGCTCGTACACCCACTATTATCTTAAGCCAGGAACGGCGTTGGTCAGGGGACGTTTGTGAGCGGCATGTCAATGACTGATGACCACATTTGAAATGAACAAGAACTTCGCGCAATCTCCCCTCCACGGGTCACCCTGATTGCTAGGCCGCTTTCCTGCACGGGAGGTTAAAAACGACCCCAAATCAGAGTCTGAATTTTCAGCATTGAAAGAGTTAAAGTCGGATAGATTCACCGATTGCGTGGAATGGGGGTTTCAATGTTGACACGAGTGAGATGGAAATGTCAGCTGATGAATGGAGTCACCAAAGCTCTTGCTTTATCAGCTGCTTCAGATATCATCCAAATGACAGATACTGGACTCTCCTCCAGCAAAGCTAAGCCCAGACCACTATGTTATACAGTATGTACTGTATGATTTGGAACATTCCTTTCCCTCCCAATGACTTTGGTGTCATTTTCATTAGTTAGGCTAGTCTGGTGATCACTTCAATTAAAGTTACCGAACACGATTATATGACATGATTAATACCTTGTTGAAAGAGCATTTTCCTTTGTTCATTTGTAGGATGTGGGTGTCACTAGCTAGGCCAAAACTTCAGCCCATCCCTAATTTCTCTCGAGAATGATGTGGTTGTGTCTTCTGCAGCTGTGTGAATTATACTTTTTCCATTGAGGTTTTCATGGAACAGGGTGACTTACTGTGACATTGCAGAGGGCAATTAACTCCCTTTCTGTTAGTCGCAGTTATGTATAGATAAGGCAGACTTCCTTCCCGAAAGAACATCGGTGAGCCAACTGGGTTTCTAAGACAATTTGGTAGTTTCATGGTTAACACACAGAAATGTATTCAAAATGTACTTAATTAAGTGAACTTAAATTGCCGACATGACGTGGAGGGATTTGATACTATGCACTGGACTTTTCAGGGCACTGTGGTGCTCACGCAACTTGCCACCCCCCCCCCCCCCAAAAACAAAAGGTTGGGAGGGGTGGAAATGGAATCAGCTAGAGCGAAGAACGGATGCCATTTAAGAGCCAATTCACTGTCCCTCTCTGGGATAGGACGCCCCACCTAAGAGAGCTACCGACCAATCAAAGACCAGCAGTTCTCCAGTCCTGGCTGCGCTACTGTTGAGTGGTGGCCATTGCCAGTACTGCACTTGGGTGATGAGCTGGGGAGCTGGGCTGGATCAAGACTTGGACAGTAATTGTTCGTCTTGCAGGGTTCCATCCTGGCAAGCCCCAGCGAGGGGGGGCGGTAGTCGGGGTATCAGAGGCTATTGAGGGAGGGAAACCTAGGCAGTGGTGTGGGGGTGGGGGGGGGGAGCGGGGTTGGGTACAGCTTAGTGGGTGGGAGGGCACTCAGTGAGCCCAAGGAACCCGTTCAAAAGGGACCCCCCTCCTCTCCGTCACCAGCTTGCACAGAGAAACATATCCGGCTGGGCTCTTGGCGTGGGATTCTCCTGCCACCAGGATGGGTCCTTAAGTGAGCATTAATTATCCAGTTAAGGGCCTCAATTAGCCGATTGGGGGGGGGGGGGGGGGGGGTAGTGCGCGCCTGATACTATCCCTACTGCTGGTAAAATTGCAGTGTGAGCAGGTAGTCGATGAAAAATTTGCCTTCTGGAATTTATATGTCTCCCCCACTCCTCAAGGTGGGACAATGTAAAATCTAGTCCCATATCCCCAGATTATTATTCCAGTTGTCTGGGATTACTAGTCCAGTAATATAACATGTCTGAAGATCCTGGAAATCTTTAACAGCACTGTGGGCTTACCTAAACTGCTCACTTACACTCAGTTTGGAATCTGCCCAGGCCACACAGCTCCGGACAGCTCAAGCGGTAAGAGTGACAGCCTGAAGCTCAGGGCAGTATTTGACTGAATGTGGCATTAGGGAGCCCACTGGCGTCAATGGGAATCAGGGGTAAAATGCACCATGAGTTGGAGTAATGCCAAACACAAAAGGACATGGTTGTGGTTATTGCAGGTCAATCATCCAAGTCCAGAACTGCAGGAATTCCTCAGCATAGTGTCTGTCATGTGAGAGTACCATTAAGAAATGGGTGCTTGAGAAATGTCCCTTTAAGAAATGGGTGTTTATCAGTGATGTCAGAGTGTGGGTGGAGCTGGGCTGTCTGTCAGCTTTTTACTTTCGTTTTTGGCTGTTTGCTGCAGGGTGTCTTTTAGTTTCGTTTTCAGTGTTGGAGCTGAAGCCAGACCAAGCAGGTGTTTTACTGTTCTCTCTGCCATCAAAAGACTATCTCTTGATCATTTGGTGAATTCAGAATTATAAATGTTCTCAGTCGTGAATATAAACCTAATGTGCTTCTGTTAAAAGGTGTTTCTTTTGTATTCTGGATGTTGTTTGGAAAGTTATTAAGCATTACTTAGCATTGTATTCTTTGGGGGTTGTATTTGAATTAATGGTTGCTAAGATGTTCACTGTATCTTTTAAAAAGGTTAACTTGAGTTCATAGAATAAACATTGTTTTGCTTTAAAAAATACTTTTCCATTTCTGCTGTACCACACCTGTAGAATAGTCCGTGTGCTCCCCATACCACAATCTATTAAAGGTTGTGGGTCAGGTGAACTCCATGATACACTTTGGGGTTCTCTAAACCCTGGCCCATAACATGCCCTAGGCACAAACATCTTCAGCTGCTTCATTAAGGTCTTTCCCTCGATCATGGGGTGACATGGTGGCACAGTGGTTATCACTGTTCTCTCACAGTGCTAGGGACCTGGGTTTGATTCCAGGCTTGGGTGACTGTCTGTGTGGAGTTTGCGCATTTTTCCAATGTCTGTGTGGATTTCCTTCGGGTGCTCCGGTTTCCTCCCATAGTCCAACAATGTGCAGGTGAGCTGGGGTTATGGGATAGGGCGGGGGAGCGGGTCTAAATTGGGTGCTCTTTCAGAGGTTTGATGCAGGCTTGATGGCCCAAATGGCTTCCTTCTGCACTGTCGGGATTCTAAAAAATCAAAGTGGGAATGTTTGCTGATAATTGGACCCTGTGCAGAGCTATTCATGACTCCTCAGATATTGAAGAAGTCTGTGTCCTTATGCAGCAAGACCTGGGCAACAATCAGTCTTGGGTTGATAATTGGAAAGTAACATTTGTGCCACAGAATGCCAGGCAACAAGCATGTCCAACAAGAGTGTCTCTAACCATCTCCCCTTTATATTCAATGGCATTGCAACTCTGAATTCCTTTCTATCAACATCCAAGGGGTTACCGCTGATCAAAGACTGAACTGGACTAATCATATACATACTGTCGTTACAAGATCAGGTCAGAAGCTAGGAATTCTACAGCAAGTAACTCAACTCCTGACTTCTCACAGTGCCAGGGATCTGGGTTCAATTCTGGCTTTGGGTGACTGTGCGGAGTCTGCACGTTCTCCCCATGTCTGCGTGGGTTTCCTCCGGGTGCTCCGGTTTCCTCCCAATGTCCAAAGATGTGCAGGTTAGATGGATTGGCCACGCTAAATTGCTCCTCAGTGTCCAGAGATGTGCAAGTTAGGTGGGGTTACGGGGATAGGGAGGGGTGTGGTCCTAGGTAGGGTGCTCTTTCAGAGGGTCGGTGCAGATTCGATGGGACGAATGGCCTCCTTCTGCACCTAAGGGATTCTATGATCAAGAGTGATCAGGACCACTGGGTACAACTTTATAATAATGAGTTGGGAGATTACCTGTTTTTTATCTTCATTATTAATGAGCCACTGACGACATTGCGAGATTGTATGGCTTTGAAATGCATGGGTGTAGAATTTTGCCCATCCCAGCTGGGCGTCATGACCTCAACGGAGTAGGAAATAGGGGTAAACCGTGTGGCAATGACTGCACTCCAGAACACAGCACACTCCAATTGCCTTCCGATTAAACTAATTGATGGAAGCTTGTGGGCAATCCTTTCCTCCTGTGTTTCCTCTCGTTCTCCCCTTGGATGATGCTGAACACACCAGTGAAGATAAAAATCTACCCCACAATTTCGGAACATGTGATTTTGCTGCCAAGTCGTTCATTATGGAGATCAGCTAAAATCCCCAATGCTTCTCCTTCAAAGCGGAACTTCACCTTGCTTCAAACAGTGGCAGAGCTGCCCAAGTTAACCAAGCAGGTTAGTTGAGTGCATACCCATGGGCATGGAGTGCAGAGGGCAGCAAACTGCAACCCCAACCAGTGATCCATGCAAGAGAAAATGTTTTCAAGCAATTTCTCGATTTGTGGCTCTTGGCTGCTTCAAAGATATCATTGCTTCTTTTAAAAAATGTATCTTTGAACCTGCAGCCTTGAATATTTCCTTTCCTGACTGACAGAATTTCTTGATTTCCAAACGAAACGCACAGATTTTGTGCTGCAGGTAGAAAGAAAGAAGCATAAAAGACAATGACAGCATCTGTAAATCGGGAAGTAAATCAGCAGTGTGCACCGCAAGTCCGCGAGCACCAAAAAGAGAATAATAGATTAATGTTTTGGGTGTGACACTTAATAAATAAGTGATGGCAATGAATACTGGCCTTGCCAGTGATGTGGCGACAGAGAACCTGGCGGCACGGAGGCGTAGCGGATAGCATTGCTGCCTCACGGCGCCAAGGACTGGGGTTCGATCCTGGCCCTGGGTCACTGCCCGTGTGGAGTTTGCACATTCTCCCCATGTTTGCGTGGGTGTCGCCCCCACTACCCAAAAATCGGCCATGCTAAATTGCGCCTTAATTGGGAAAAAAAAATTGGGTGCTCTAAATTTTTTCAAAAAGCAATCAAGAGCCTTCCGAACCTTTTCTTTTGGAATGTCGACTAAATTTTCTGTGCATTTTGAACACTTACTGTTTCTGTTTCTTCGCCCTTAGAGTAGAATCAGAATCACGCACTAGTCTGCTTGTCATAAAAACTAGATTCACCTCGGTGGATGAGGTTTTGCATCTCTTCGAGGCACCGCTGTGATTACAGAGGTCGGCATTTCTCCAAGATAGACTACACCCACAGGAACCAGCCCTGTGCATTCCTCCTGTCCGTTAAATCACAGAGCATTTTGACGGCAATCTCTGGATTCCAAAGTGGATCTGTCGGAGGACATGATGGAGCAAACATGGTGAAGGGCAACAGCTAAGAATCTGATGCAAAACAAAAATCTAAGATAAAGGTATAAAGAAAGAAAGAAAAGCACTGCTTTCTGGTTAAAGCATGTTGAACATTCTTGTGGTCAACTCTCTGAGGCAAACGAATTCCCATCACTTTAGATGCACTTTTGATCCGGTTTGCAGCTGTCTTACTGGGTGGGATGATCTGCTGTTGAGAGGGGTGTTGCCATACCGCTGAGAGATCAACTGACTCTATCACTGTACTGTCTAAGTACCCCCTGCTTAGTCAGTAATCCGAACGCTGAATAAAGGTCGACTACACTGCAGATGGTGTAAAATGATGGGTTCACTAAGTTTGAATTGAGCAGTAAAATAGAAAAACCACTCGACAAATGGCTATTTCCTACGTCCTTACGGTGTTGCACCATTGCTGTAACACATGTGATTCTCATGGAGAGATAAGTTTTGCCTCTCTCCCTTTTGGCTCCATGAATTGCATTAATTAACACAAAAATAGTTGTTGAAATCAAGAATATTGGCAACCCTGCAGAAAAGGTTAGCCCGTGTTGTAGTGTACTTTGTCAAGAAGTGTTCGGTCAAACAAAGGGTGGTAAACAGAGGTCAAACAATTCTCCGATAATCAGTAAATCTTGAGTATCTCCATCTGTTGCTTCCAGAAGCCAGGAAGTTTATTTTATCAGGGGGAATTTTAAATTTCCCGAATCGTCAGGAGAATTCGTAGAATTATTGGTGTGGTTTGACAGAGAGTGAGCAAAAGCGAAGCTTGAGCTCTGATCTTGAGTGGTCTCCTTTGGAGAGAGATCTACATCACACTCTAGCCAGAAAAATAGTGATAGGAGACAGTTAGATAGTGTATTGCACTTGAATGATGGTGAAAGTGTTTGGACGTGTTCGGTACTTAAAAGAATGGATAAAAGAGCACCTTACAAATCCACAACCTCTGTGAGGAATGTAAGAAACTGTCATATTTTATATTTCTTGCAGTAATGCTATTAAAACCTGGGTTAAGATGCATACAGACTGTCTGACTGCTAGAACAATGATTAGGGTTTTGTAAAAGCAGGTGAAATGCAGGTGAAGTGTTCTGCTAGTAGGTCTTGAGAACCATTTACTTGTTTACAGTTAGCTAGCTAATGGAATATTGTTTAGGTTTGAAGGACCCCTGGCATATAGATAATTTATGAGGGGTGTTTGGTCGTGGCTAACAGATCAAGGGACATCTTGTAGGAAGAGACAAAATCTGCCTTATGCTTTGGGTACAGATGATTTAGTTAATGGGAGGAGCCAGGTTTGCAGGAACAGCCAAAAGGTCTAATCTGAACAGAGGTGTGTCAGTTCGGTCCCGAAAGGTTTTGTCTCCAAATATTCTACACAGAGAAAAGCAAGTAAAAGCCTGGTTGTTAACTTTATTCATGAATGGTGTTCAATATATATTGGTTTGCTTAATTGGATTAAAGGGACAGGCTTAGTAAGTAAGTTAAGGGGCGCAATTCTCCCATCGGGAGTCTAAGTGCCGGCGCCGGAGTGAAAACCGGAGTGTTTCACTCCGGCGTCGGAGCCCGCTCCTAGCCCCCTATTCTCCCGCCCCCGGGGGGCTAGGAGCGGTGTCGCATCATTTACGCTTGCCGGGCCTTGGCGCCGCATAAAAGCGTCGGCGTGTAAATGACGTCACCCGTGCATGCGCGGTTGCTGTCTTCCCCAAGGCCATCCCACAAGAAGATGTTGGATGGACCTTGCAGGGCAGCGGAGGAAAGGACGTCCTACTTCAGGGAGGCCGGCCCACCGATCGGTGGGCACCGATCGCGGGCCAGACCCTTTTTGAGGCCGCCCCCGGTGCAGGAACTCCCCTCCCCCCTCCTCAGGCCGCCCCACCAGGGTTCCCACGCTGTTCCCACCGGCAGCGACCAGGTGTGGTCGGCGCCGGCATGAAGCCGTCGTGTTGGGCAGGCCGCTCGGCCCATCCGGGCCGGAGAATCGCCGCTCGCCCGTTACAAATGGCGAGCGCCGATTCTCCCAGCGGCCAGCCATGATTCTCGCTGCGCCGGTTTGGGGGGGGTGGGTGAATCACGTGCGGGTGCCAGGGCGGAGTGGTGCGACTCGCGTGGCGCCCCGGCGATTCTCCCACCCGACGTGGTGGGGGGGGGGGGGGGAGAGAATTCTGCCCAAGGTTTCTTCTTTTACTTAAAAATTGTTGTAACTGTTAAGTGTTCAGCCAATTCCTTGTTTCTAATGTGGTTAATTCTGTGATTAAATTTGTTCTTTTAGCATAAACATACCTTTGGAGCAGTGTTATCCCTCCTGTGCTGCAGTAACATTCCCTCACAGTTTTACAAATTGAAAATAGTTGGTTTCTCGTTCAGGATCCTAACACCACCGAGACCAACAAGGGAAAGGAGGGAATATCACTACCTGCAAGTTCCCCTTCAAATCATACACTATCGTGACTTGGAAATATATCGCGGACCTTTCACTGTGGCAGTGCCAAAATCTGGAACTTGCAATGTAATTGCACTCCAGAAGTACCTTCACCACACAAACTGCAGCAGTTCAAGAAGGCAGCTCACCAAGGGAAATTAGCGATGGGTAATGAATACTGGCCTTGCGAGTGATGTGGTGACAGACTAGCAACCTGTTCCAGGGACAATTGGCGATGTAAACAGACAAAAGTCTACCTTAGTGTGCCATCAGGTGCAGGGAGAGAATTGGAATTGGAAATGCCAGTGAAGCCCAAGTCCAAAAAATAAATAAAAACAGAGTATTCTTAAATGCAAAACAAATGAGCAGTCTTTTCACAGAAAAAAAAAACGACAGAATTTACGGGTCACTCTGAATATTGCAGAGGTTAAATCCAGCAAGTTTCCAATTGTTTTTAAAAAATATATTTTTATTGAAATATTTGTAAAATTTTATAACAAAAACAGAAAAAGAACAATAAGCATTAAATATTAACATAGTGCAAAAATAGATATTTCCCCAAACGGCTCTGTCTTCACAGACCACCGAAAACCCCCTCCAAAAAACCCACTAACCCTCGCCCCCCCACAGGATGACCAGTAAGCACACAGCACAGTGCAGCCAATCACCAGACAGGACACCACCACTATAAAGCCAGAGGGCACTAGGTTTCCCGCTCTCTCGGGACCCAGCCACTGAGACAGTCAGAGTCCACGAGCTAACACAGTGCAAACACCATGCGGTATCTAGTAAATCTGGTCAGGCTAGTAGAAGGTCTCCAGTCAGTTCAGTATAGTGTCGACCCACAGTTAAATATGTATGTTAGTTCTATCGTTCAATAAAACCGTGTTGGATCTTCTACAGTGTTAGAGGTCTGTTTCTCGCATCGCTGCATCAAGTGCAGTCCACACCGAACCGACCTGCCTAACACATCAATTTTCAATTAAATTTCCCCAAGAAAGTCGACGAACGACCGCCACCTCCGGGAGAACCCAAACATTGATCCTCTGAAGGCAAACTTTATTTTCTCGAGACTGAGCAACCCAGCCATGTCACTAACCCAGGTCTCTACACTCGGAGGCTTCGAGTCCCTCCACAATAACCGGATCCGTCTCCGGGCTACCAGGGAGGCAAAGGCCAGAATGTCGGCCTCTTTCACTCCCTAACTCCTGGGTCTTGTGATACCCCAAAGATCGCCACCTCTGGACTCGGCACCACCCGTGTTCCTAGCACCTTGGACATTGCCTTGGCAAACACCTGCCAGAACCCTTGAAGCTTCTGGCATGCCCAAAACATATGGACATGGTTTGCTGGGCTCCCCGCACACCTCGCACATTTGTCTTCTACACCGAAAGACATTCTCATCCTCGCCGCCGTCATGTGTGCCCGTGCACCACCTTAAACTGTATTAGACTGAGCCTGGCACATAACGAGGAGGAATTGACCCTACTTAGGGCTTCCGCCCACAGTCCCGGCTCTAACTCCCCTCCTAACTCCTCCTCCCACTTGCCTTTAAGCTCCTCCACCGGAGTTTCCTCCGCCTCAAACAGCTCCTGGTAGATATCCGACACCTTCACCTCCCCCACCCAGGTACCGGACACTACTCTGTCTTGTATCCCCCGTGGCGGCAGCAGCGGGAAGGCCACCACCTGCTTCCTCAGGTAGGTTCGCACTTGTAAATACCTAAAGCCGTTCCCTGACGGTAATTTGAACTTGACCTCCAGCACCTGCAGGCTGGGAAAGCTCCCATCTATAAACAGGTCACCCATCCTTCTAATAGCCGCCCTCTGCCAGCTCTGGAACCCGCTGCCCATCCTACCCGGCAGGAACCTGTGGTTATTACATACTGGGGTCCAGAACGACGCTCCCTCCACCCTCTTGTGTCTCCTCCACTGCCCCCAGATCTTCAGTGTCGTCACTGATGTGTTGGGTGTTCTGGATCACAAACAGGTCACCAACACTGGAAGTGGTGCAACTCTATTTTATTATAAGGTTAACTATATTAACATACTTGAACTGTGGGTAAATGCAATATCAGCTTTAACTGTTGACCCTTGCCTAGTCCTAACCAGGTGATGCACTCAGCACATGGTGAATGTCTGTGTTGCAGGCTGTGAGCTCTGTGCTCCGAGCTGGCTGCTACTAGAATGAGCGGGAACTCTCCTGTCCCCTGTCTTTATAGTGCGTGTGCTCTCACTGGTGATTGGCTGCAGTGTTGTGTCTGCTGATTGGTCCCACTGCATGTCCATCAGTGTGTGTATGTGTGTGTCTGCACCATGATATACAGGTGTATATCCACCACCACCGGACTTGTGGAGTAGCGGGCCGGCGAGAACGGCAGAGGTGCCGTTACCAGCGCTCCCAAACTGGTGCCTTTGCATGTCGCCGCCTCCAACTGTTCCCATGCCAACCACCCCCCCCCCCCCCCCCCCCAATACCCACTTCCTGATCATGGCAATGTTGGCCGCCCAGTAGTAGTTGCAAAAGTTCGGCAGCGCCAGCCCACCCTCCCCCTACTGCGTTCCAGCAGCATTCTCCTCACTCGCAGGGTCTTGTTCGCCCACACAAATCCCGAGATGATCTTATTAACCCGCTTGAAAAAGGCCTTAGGGATGAAGATGGGAAGGCACTGGAATACAAATAAGAACCTGGGGAGGACCGTCATTTTCACGGTCTACACCCTCCCCGCCTGTGACAGCGGGAGCATGTCCCATTTTTTAAAGTCCCCTTCCATTTGTTCCACCAGCTGGGTCAGATTAAGCTTATGCAACAAATCCCACTTCCGGGCCACCTGTATACCCAGGTAACGAAAGTTCTTCTCTACCTTCCTCAGCGGCAGCTCCCTCAGTCTCTTCTCCTGTCGTTTAGCCTGGATCACAAACAGCTCGCTCTTCCCCACGTTCAATTTATACCCTGAGAAATTGCCAAATTCCCTTAAGATCAGCATGACCTCCCCCATCCCCTCCAGTGGGTCCGAAATATACAGGAGGAGATCATCCGCATAGAGCGAAACCCGATGCTCCAGCCCCTGCCAGTTCCTTGAAGCTCTCAGCACGATGGCCAACGGCTCAATGGCTAGAGCAAATAATGACGGGGCAAGGGGATACCCTTGCCTCGTACTCCGGTGCGATTTAAAATACTCCAACCTAAGCCGGTTCATGCGCCCGCTTGCCACAGGCGCCTGGTACAGCAATCCCACCCACCGGATAAAGCCCTCACCAAAACCACACCTATCCAGCGCCTCCCACAGGTACTCCCACTCCACCCGATCGAAAGCTTTCTCTGCATCCATCACTGCCACAACCCCTGCTTCCTCTCCTTCCGAGGGCATCATAACAATATTTAACAGCCTCTGCACATTAGCATTAAGTTGCCTGCCCTTAACGAATCCCGTCTGGTCTTCCCCTGTCACTCCTGGGACACAATCCTCTATCCTTGTGGCCAAGACCTTAGCCAATAGCTTGGCATCCACATTTAGCAACGAGATTGGCCTGTAAGACCCACATTGTTCAGGGTCCTTATCCCGTTTCAGAATGAGTGAGATCAAGGCCTGTGACATTGTAGGGGGTGGATCCCCTTCTCTCTCGCCTCATTAAAGGTCCTCATCAATAGTGGGCTCAACACCTCTGAAAAGTTTTTTTTAAATTTCACCAGGTAGCCATCTGGCCCCGGAGCTTTGCCTGTCTGCATGTTCTCCAGCTCCTTAATAATTTATTTTATCTTGATCGGTGCCCACAGCCCCTCCACCAGACCCTCCTCCACCCTCGGGAACATCAACTGGCCTAGAAATTGCCTCATCCCTTCCACACCCTCCGAGGGTTCCGACTCATATAGTTTGCTGTAGAATTCCTTAAAAACTTCATCCACCCCCTCCGGGTCTGAGACCAAGTTGCCCTTCTTATTCTTTACTCCCACAATCTCCCAGGCTGCCTCTCTCTTCCTAAGCTGGTGCGCCAACATCCTGCTCGCCTTCTCCCCATATTCATACACCTCACCCCTGGCCTTCCTCAGCAGTTCTACCGCTTTCCCTGTGGTCAACAATTCAAACTCCGCCTGAAGCTTGCGCCACTCCCTCAGGAGTCCCATGTCTGGGGCCTCCGCATATTTCCTATCCACCCAGAGTATCTCCTCCACCAATCTTTCCTTCTCCGCCCTTTCCCTCTTTTTTCTATGGGACCCGATCGATATAAGTTCCCCTCTAATAACTGCCTTCAGGGCTTCCCAGACCGTCGCTGCTGATACCTCTCCCGTGTCGTTTGTTTCCAAATAGTTCTGGATACTCTTATTCACCCGCCTGCAAACCCCCTCGTCCGCTAACAACCCCACATCCAGTCTCTACAGTGGACGCTGCCCTCTCTCCTCCCCAAGCCGCAAATCTACCCAATACGTGCATGATCCGAAACTGTAATCGCCGGGTATTCCGTCCCCGTCACCTCTGGGATCAACGCCCTGCCCAGAACAAAAAAATCAATACGGGAATAAACTTTGTGGACGCGGGAGAAGAAGGAAAACTCCTTTACCCTCGGCCGTGTAAACCTCCAGGGGTCTACCCCCCCCCCCCCCCATCTGTTCCATAAAGCCCTTCAGCTCCCTTGCCGCCGCCGGCCTCTTCCCTGTCCTGGATTTTGAGCGATCCAATTCAGGTTCAATGACCGTATTAAAGTCCCCTCCCATGACCAAGTTGTGTGACTCCAGGTCCGGGATTTTGCCTAACACACGCCTCATTAAATCCACATCGTCCCAGTTTGGGGCGTAGACATTCACGAGCACCACTCGGACCCCCTCCAACTTCCCACTCACCATTATATACCTACCCCCTTTATCAGCCACTATTCTCCCACCCTCAAATACTACACGCTTGCTGATCAGAATTGTTACCCCCCTGGTCTTCGAGTCCAGCCCTGAGTGGAACACCTGACCCACCCAACCCTTCCTTAATCTTATCTGGTCTGTGACCTTCAGTTGTGTCTCCTGGAGCATTGCCACATCTGCCTTTAGTCCTTTTAAATGCACGAACACACGTGCTCTCTTCACTGGCCCATTCAGACCTCTCATGTTCCAAGTAATCAGCCTGGACGGGGGGGCTATCACCCCCCCCCCCGCCCCGCCCCCGCCGACTAGCCATCCCTCTTTCCTGGCCAGCCCCGAGCCCCCCCCCCCCCCCTCCCCCCGCTTCCCCGGGCACCCCCTCACGCAGCAGCTGCCCCTAACCCTCCCTTTATTCCCTGAAGAAAATTTCTCCCTTGCCCGCAGGTCTCCAATTGTTTTAACCTGTTCAGTTTATTCATAGAATGAAATAGGTGGGAATAAGGGCTTTATGTAGTCATAGAATCATAGAATTTACAGTGCAGAAGGAGGCCTCGGCCCAGCGAGTCTGCACCGGCTCTTGGAAAGAGTACCCTACCCAAGCCCACACCCCCACCCTATCCCCATAACCCAGTAACCCCGCCCAACACTAAGGGCAATTTTGGACACTAAGGGCAATTTATCATGGCCAATCCACCTAACCTGCATGTCTTTGGACTGTGGGAGGAAACCGGAGCACCTGGAGGAAACCCACGCAGACACGGGGAGAACGTGCAGACTCTGCACAGACAGTGACCCAAGCCTGGAATCGAAACTCGGACCCCGGAGCTGTGAAGCAATTGTGCTAACCACTATGCTACCGTGCTGCCCTAAAAGAGTCATGGTGTAAATAGTCTTGGGATGGTTTCCACTGGTTGATATTTTTCAACACTGCAAGTTCCCACAGGTCAGCAGAAATCTCCCAGAGCCAATTTATAATGTTAAACACAGCGATTTCTTCCCACTGTGTTCACAGCCTATTTCTACCACACGAGAACATTAGAGATTGGCCACACGCTGAGCCTAATCTTCAAGGATGAGAGAAAGTTAGAAAGGTGAAGAGGTTTAGGGAGGGCGTTCCAGGCGGAGGGCCCAGACAGCTGAAAGCACGGCCACCAGTGGTGGGGTGGGGGAAATTGAAGATGCACATGAGGCCAGAATTGGGGAAGCACAGATATCTCAGTGGGTTGTCGGGGTGGATGAGGTTACAGAGATAGGGTGGGACGAGACCCTGGAGAGGTTTAGACACAAGGAAGACTATTTATTTATTGAGTCAGGTGTTGGGCAAGCACATAGCGGCATAAACGTTACTCACTCAATATATGCAGTTTGCAGTTGGACAGTTGGCCAATCTTAACAGTCTTAACCTCAGGCCTCGGGCAGGCCATAACTCTGAACTTATCACTATAAAAAAGTGCACGCATTTTGAAAACAGCAAAGGGTGCATTGAACGATCAGAACGTTCTATGGGATGACACTGGCACTTCACTCTAGGCTGATAACATGTTTGCAGAGACTGCATTGCACTTTTGTTTTTAGTCTCATGACTCATCCACAGATAGAATCATGTGGGGGAGGGGAGACTAACATATTTTGTCGTTAAGGCAACAGCTATAATAATATGTCAATAGGGTGGAAATGAATGGAAAAGTTGAACAGAGTGAGCATTTGTACATTATACCTTCATTAGCAGAATCAATTTGCCTGATGTTTCCCAGATATTTCTTTTGTTTTTAGTAAAATGTGGAGTTCAGCCCATTACGAAGTGGCAAAGTGCCAGGACAGCTCGAGTGAAACAAGCAACAAGATAGAACATAGAACATACAGTGCAGAAGGAGGCCATTCGGCCCATCGAACCTGAACTGACTCACATTACGCCCTCACTTCCACCCTCTCCCCGTAACCCAATAACCCCTCCTAACCTTTTTGGACACTACGGACAATTTATCATGGCCAATCCACCTAACCTGCACGTCTTTGGACTGTGGGAGGAAACCGGAGCACCTGGAGGAAACCCACGCAGACACGGGGAGAACGTGCAGACTCTGCACAGACAGTGACCCAGCAGGGAATGAACCTGCAACCCTGGCACTGTGAAGCCACAGTGCTATCCACTTGTGCTACCATGCTGCCCTTAATGTTGGGACAGAAAGCTACTTCTGGGGCGAGATTCTCCGACCCCCCCCCCGCCGGGTTGGAGAATCGCCGGGGCCTGGCGTGAATCCCGCCCCCGCCGGTTGCCGAATTCTCCACCACCGGATATTCGGCGGAGGGTGGGAATCGCGGCGCACCGGTTGGCGGGCCACCCCCCGCAATTCTCCGGCCCGGATGGGCTGAAGTCCCGCCGCTAAAATGCCTGTCCCGCTGGCGTAGATTAAACCACCTACCTTACCGGCGGGACAAGGTGGCGTGTGCGGGCTCCGGGGTCCTGGGGGGGGCGCGGGTGAACTGGCCCCGGGGGGGTGCCCACACGGTGGCCTGGCCCGCGATCGGGGCCCATCGATCCGCGGGCGGGCCTATGCCATGGGGGCACTCTTTCCCTTCCGCCTTCGCCACGGTCTCCACCATGGCGGAGGCGGAAGAGACTCTCTCCACTGCGCATGTGCGGGAATGCCGTCAGCGGCGGCTAACGCTCCCGCGCATGCGCCGCCCGGATATGTCATTTCCGCACCAGCTGGCGGGGCACCAAAGGCCTTTTCCGCCAGCTGGCGGGGCGGAAATTCATCCGGCGCCGACCTAGCCCCTTAAGGTTGGGGCTCGGCCCCCAAAGATGCGGAGCATTCCGCACCTTTGGGGCGTGATGCCCGACTGATTTGCGCCGGTTTGGGTGCCAGTCGGCGGACATCGCGCCGTTTCCGGAGAATTTCGCCCCTGATGTTTCAAAACTCGGCAGTAGTAGGCTGCACAACATTTGACCTCAGTGTCCATAGTGCAGAATGAGGCCATTTGGCCCATGGAATCAGCACCCACCCTCTGAAAGAGCACCCTACCTAAGCCTACTCCCCCACCCTACCCCCCCGTAACCTCACCTAACCTCTATATCCCTGGACACTAAGGGGCAATTTAGCATGGCCAATCCACCTAACCTGCACTGTGGGAGGAAACCGGGGCACCCCGAGGAAATCCACACAGACACGGGGAGAAAGTGCAAACTCCACACAGACAGTGACCCAAGGCTGGAATTGAATCCGGGGGCGAAATTCTCCATCCCGCCCCGCCACATTTCCGCCCCGACCCGCCGGCGGGATGCTCCGTTACACCGGCCGGTCAATGGGGTTTCCCATTGTGGGGCAGCCCCACGCCGTCGGGAACCCCCCGGGCGCCGGCAAAACGGAGACTCCCGCCGGCGGAGAATGACGCCCCGGGTCTCTGGCACTGTGAGGCAGCAGTGCTAACCACTGTGCCACCGTGCCGTCCCAGTGCTGGGTAGAGAGGGGGAATTGAGATTCCTGTCCTCCATCACTCTCCATGACTTACGCCGGAATCTGTGTGATGGTGAAGCAAGGTGAGAATCAAAATATAAAACATGTTCAGTAATGTATCATTTAAAGGAGCGTCAGCACTCAGTATGAGGTGACCTCGGACAGGCCATAACTCTGAAAAATCACCACATTGGCCAAAGTGTAAGTTCTCCCAGTAGTCAATGTGGTATCTGCTCCACGAGCTGACTTTAACTACACAGGGTTTCCAGGGGTGCTGCATGCTTTGTAAAAGATAACTTTTTTCTGTGGCAATTCAATGGGTGAGACGGATTATGCCATTCCATTGTGGTTAATGATCCCTCTGTGCATGTAAACAATCACGAGGAATGTTTGGCAAATGCTGTTGAGTTGGAAGAGTGCTCCCGCTGTTAATAGATATAAATCAGTTACAAAATATTAACCTTTTATTTCTGTCCTTTATCTGCCCAAGCATATGTTTGTTTAAGGGCAGGAATTTCTCTGCTTTTGAATCTTGCCATATGCAGCCCACATTGTACGGGTGAACAGTCACTCAAGTGATTATTCCTGTGATGGTCAGTTAGTGGTATGAGGGTGGGCTGTCCATCCAATTAAAGACAATGGGTGGAATTTCAAAGCTGTAGAGGCAACTAGGGGTCTTCCAGCAAGTACAGCAGCAATGGAAAGTAAGTGAAAGAGAGGGTGCCACAAATTGGAGACGCCCTGTCTCCGGGTGCCTTTCTGCCGGGTGGTGTGTGGCTGCTGCTGCCCCTGGGCAGGCAGTGGGTGCCTCCAAGCCTGTCCGGAGCACTGGGTGCCCAGTCTTTTGCTGGCCAGCCAGCCCCCTAGGCAGCTAAACTGGCTCCTGCCACCTGGGTAAGAACCTGGAGGCCAAGTGGGAAATCCCAGTCGGCCTCCTTCAGTTGGGCTGAATGGCCATTAACGAGATGAATCGGTAACATGCAGACTGGCCGCCTGCTGCTCTCCCATCCCATCTACATGAAAATGGCCTCAGCGGGGCTAAGATAACAAGCCACAGGTAAGTGAGTTGGCTCCCTTATGGAATGAATGTAGCTCAAGCTTGACGGTACAATGTGACCCAGTTAAGAACAGAGATATCACTGTATCACACTTATCTGTCATGAGTTTCATTCCAACAGGTCATTGTAAGCTTAAGCTAGCCAGAAATCAATGGAAAGTAAAATTGGGCATACACAGTCAATCTAATTCAGTTTCCTGTCAGGCACATTTGATTATACTGATCCGAAACGTTGGAATGTTCACTCCCACTCTTGCTGACGGGATTGCTCATTACCTCTGATGAGCTTTGAGTTGCTCTGTTTCTTTGCTATCTATTAATTTCTTTATGCACATAGGCTTGAAGCTATTGCTTTAATTGCTTAATTCTAAAAGCATGAGTCGAAGCTTGTGGAAAAATGCAGCAAAATCTAATTATTGGAAATTGGGGCGAGAGCACGCAAGCCCTCTGTTTCTTCAGCAGGTTTCCAATCCGGACAATTCCACTATTCCTCACTGGGCAACATTCCACACTGTAACTTTTGAAATCATTTATTTCTTTTACATTTCTTCTGCACATTCTCCGTAGCCCGTATCCCCCCTCTTCCAGCTGAGATGGAGAGATGGCACCGTGGCTGTCACCAACCCAACACTCTGGTTCGATGACGGAAATGGAACTGATGAGTTGGACGATGTCTAAAATCTTCCTGCCCATGGGTTGGAACGCTGATTGCTGTGCTGACTTAATTTAGGGCAAAACCCTTCCAATTAAGTCTGGAGATGCTGTCTGAATTCTACCCTGAACTTCAAGTATATCCTGACTGGGTGGAAATTCGGATTGCATTCCACAATTCTTTTTTTTTTTGATAAACAATTTTATTGAGGCATTTTGGCATAGTAAAAAACATAGTGCAAAAACCAGCTCCCCTCCTACAAGGACCCGCCTAACTACCCCACTAATCTACGTTATGCTAACCCCCGCTGATGATTATTTTTCCGCGAAGAAGTCGATAAATGGTTGCCACCTCTGAGCGAACCCTGACAGTGACCCTCTCAGAGTGAACTTAATTTTTTCCAGAACGAGAAAACTCGGCATATCCGATAGCCAGACCTCCGAGGGCTTCAGGGGCTTTGTGTCCCTCCATGCCAGCAGAATTCGTCGCCGGGCTACCAGGGAAGCAAAGGCCGAAACGTCAGCCTCTCTTTCCTCCTGGACTCCCGGGTCCTCCGAAACCCCCAAAATTGCCACCTCTGGACTCATCACCACCCTTGTTTTCAGTACCCGGGACATAACGTCCGCGAATCCCTGCCAGTAACCCTGAGTTTTGGACATGCCCAGAACATGTGGACATGGTTCGTTGGTCCTCCCGAACATCTGGCGCACCTATCCTCTAATCCAAAGAATTTACTCATCCGGGCCACTGTCATGTGGGCCTGGTGGACGACCTTAAATTGAATCAGGCTGAGCCTAGCGCATGTTGTGGTCGCGTTTACCATGCTCAACGCCTCTGCATCAATCTCCTCACTCGCGGGGACTTTCCCGCCCATACAAATCCCATAATCATTTTATTGACCTTCTTGAAAAAAGACCGAGGAATGAAAATGGGGAGACACTGGAAAACGAACAGGAATCTCGGGAGGATCGTCCACCAGTGGCTCTATTGCTAGCGCAAACAGCAGTGGGGAGAGGGGGCACACCTGCCTCGTCCCTCGGTACAGTCTAAAATAGTCAGATGTCATCCTATTCGTCCTAACACTAGCCTCCGGAGCCTGGTACAGCAGTCTAACCCAGTCGATAAAGCCCTCCCCGAACCCAAATCGGCCCAGCACCTCCCATAAATAGTCCCACTTCAACCCGGTCGAAAACCTTCTCGGCATCCATTGCCACAACTACCTCTCCCTCCCTAATCCGAGGGCATCATGATCACATTCAGCAGCCTTCTTAGGTTGGCCACCGACTGCCTGCCCTTGACGAACCCGGTTTGATCTTCCATAATAACGTCCGGCGCACAGTCACATTCCACAATTCTTGAGGGTATGATCAACTCTCTTGTCACTAAGTGCCTTGGTCAGGCGTCGCACTGTCACCTGACTCAGAAGTTCACGGGTTCAATGTCACTGAGAGTTAGAATTAATCACATCATATAAGCCGACCCAGCAAATAAGACAACCTCATTTATTTTCCTCATGGTTTTGCATATATTCAGCCTCTATGCTGACCTCCTTTTCATTCATGACAGGCTATACTCATATTAGTATTCAGCAAGTTGGAATCCAACGTGCTTGTAGGAGCTCGAATACAATTTTCAAATACAGATCAGCAAAAATACAACAATTGACGGCCCATGCATGCGCCTCCTCCCAGTATTTACTTTGCCTCCTGACCGCCCAGGCGTATCCTCCCCGCTGACTCAGAAAAGGAGCCAGTTATTCCCTACATCCCACATCTGTGGAGCTCTGGCAAAGGCCCCATCAACTTGCCAGCTGCATTAAAATGGGCAGCTAGGCCCTTCCTTTTTCCCACCTATTCTTTTGTCTCCGGTTTTATTAGTACCACTTGTTGCGTTCGGAGATCGTCGGCACTGTTTACGTTCTGAATTAACTTCTATCTGACAGCTTTCCTTTCAAATCGCTGGATAGTAAAAGACAAGACAGCTCGCTGCTGAAATGATTCACCAATCGTTACTCCACATCTATCGGCTAGGTTGACAATCAGTTGGTGGGGGAGTGGAAACATGATGCTTTTGGCTACTGTTGCTCACTTTAGTTCTCAGGGATTGAATTTTCGAATCTGGACAATGCCCAGGTATTTGTAGTCACAGCTGGTTGATTGAAGGTTGTGTTTTCCATCTGTTGCTCTGAAGAAAAGGGTGAAAGGGCCAATTGTCATTATATGTCAAAAGTATAACTGCCCGTGGCAGATATGAAATAAAAATTGCTTATTGTCACAAGTAGGCTTCAAATGAAGTTACTGTGAAAAGCCCCTAGTCGCCACATTCCGGTGCCTGTTCGGGGAGGCTGGTACAGAAATCGAACCGTGCTGCTGGCCTGCCTTGGTCTGCTTTCAAAGCCAGCGATTTAGCCCTGTGCTAAACAGCCCCTGCTTGTACCTCACAAGGTTTTGCAAACAAGCACGAGAAACATTTTTCTTACAGTGGCATCTTCCTTCACAAAAGACCCGAATGATGGAAAGAATGCTTTGCAGAGGTTTTCTGCAACTGCTGATTAGACGCGGTAGAATAATGGTCACTGGAAATACGAGTTCAAATCCCACCATGGCAGCTGATGGAATTTAAATCTGGAATATAAAGCTCGCCTCAGTAATAGTGACCACAAAACTATTCTTGATTGTCATTAAAAAAAACACCTGATTCACTAATGTCCTTTAGGGAAAGGAATTGCTAGACCACTACAGAGGGCATTTAAGAGTCAACCACATTGCTGTGGGTCTGGAGTCACATGTAGGCCAGACCAGGTAAGGACGGCGGATTTCCTTCCCTAAAGGGCATTAGTGAACCAGATGGGTGTTTTCACAACAATCGATGATAGTTTCAGTCACCACTACTGAAGCTAGTTTTAGGGGCTGGTTTAGCACAGTGGGCTGAATCGCTGGCTTTTAAAGCAGACCAAGGCAGGCCAGCAGCACAGTTCAATTCCCGTACCAGCCTCCCCGAACAGGCGCCGGAATGTGGTGACTAGGGGCTTTTCACAGTAACTTCATTTGAAGCCTACTTGTGACAATAAGCGATTTTCATTTAATTTCACATTCCAGATCTATTCATTTAACAACTGCTTAGGACGCATCAGAATCCATATTGTCAGAACATTATCCTGAACCTTTGGATCACTAGCCCCATAACATTACCACCACACCACCTTCTCCCAATCATTGTCCTTTTCAAGAAATAAATTCATATTCAATCAGCAATGAACCACAGAACAACAAACTAATTCCAATAAGGCATTCAAGAGAATGCGGCCTCACTCCCACCACCCAAAGATTGGCCACGCTAAATTGGCCCTTAATTGGAATTTTGTTTTTAAAGAGATTCAAGAGAAACCTCTTCACTTAGACTGTTTAGAACATGGAACCTGTTACCCAGAATGGGTAGTTGAGCCGAGACCATAGTTGCATTTAGGACAAGCTGGATAGGTATATGAGTGAGGACATAACAGAGGGGTATTCAGATTGAGTGAGACAAACCAGGTTTGCTTGGAGTAGGAAAACTAAAGAAAACTAAAATCTCATTGCTTCCAAATAGAATAAGGTGCAGCCTCCCTCTCCATTGCTTTTTTTATTTTGGCCTTCTATAGTTTCTATATATCCCACTGACTAAATCTCCAAAGTCATGGGTGGGATTCTCTCAGCTCAGGCCGGTTCGGAGTCTCGCTGGACCGGGCGCGATTTGCGCGGCGCTGCCCCGACAGCGGTCCGCCAATTCTCTGGTGACTGGAGAATCGGCGCCATTGGCGCCGGCACGGCGCCTGTTGGGGGCCGCTCTATGCGATTCTCCGCCCGGGATGGGTCGAGTGACCGGCAAAAAAGCCCTAGCCCCGCCGGCGCTGTTCACATCTGGTCTTACCCGGCAGGACCTCGGCGTCCATCCTGTCGGGGGCGACCTGGTGGGGGGGAGGGGGTTTTCAACCCCGGGGGGGGGCTCCACTGTGGCCTGGCCCGCGATTGGGGCCTACCGAGCGGTGGGCCGGCCACTCCTGGTGGGGGCCTCTTTTGCCCCGCGCCGGCCCCTGTAGCCCTACCCCATGTTGTGGTGGGGCCGGCGCGGAGAAAGAAGCTACCGCGCATGCGCGCATTCGCGCCGGCCGCAGCGCGCATGCGCAGACCCGCGGCGCCCATTTGACAGCGATATCGGCAGCTGGAGAGGCATGGGTCGCTCGCTCCAGTGCCGTGCTGGCCTCCTGTAGGGCAGAGGATCCGCTACACTTAGCGGTCCGATGACGGCATTGTTAAACTCACCAGTTTTTATGACGGCGTCAACACTCTGCCGTCAGATGGGAAAATTCCGCCCAATATCCTGGGGTTAATGTTCAAACAATAGCATTTGTGTGAATTTTAATTTAATTAGTAAATGTATAGTAGCTGTTCTCAACAATGTGGAGCGTTTAAAATAATTTCTCAAGGACCAAGGCAGGCCAGCAGCACGGTTCAATTCCCGTACCAGCCTCCCCGAACAGGCGCCGGAATGTGGCGACTAGGGGCTTTTCACAGTAACTTCATTTGAAGCCTACTTGTGACAATAAGCGATTTTCATTTCATTTCATATGGTTTTGCTCTTTCTGGAATAAACTGAAACGTACATTTTTCACCTTTTCCACCCTGGTATCTTACAACATGAAAAGGAAATTTTAGAAAGCGATTTTAAGTCATTCAAAACCCACCCACAGTGTGCAAATCGAGCATATCATGTTGTTAAGTGGCTGTGCCTTACACTAAGAAATCTTTAAAATCCACCCGAGGGTACAAGTTGTAAAGGTTCAGCATTATCATTTCATGTTCATGACAGTCGCTCTAAAGTGGATTGTCATCTACTTTATTACAGTCTGTTTATATATTTAAGTATCCACGTCTGTTGATTGCCTACATATGTCCAGAATGGGAACACTGCTGCCAGGGACCCGGGTTTAATTCCAACCTTGCGTGACTGTGTGGAGTTTGCACTTTCTCCCCGTGTCTGTATCGGTTTCCTCCAGGTGCTCCAGTTTCCTCCTAAAGTTCAAAGATGTGCAGGTTACACACTGGGTGGACCTGGAAGTAGGAGAGGACAGGGAGCAGAGAACACTCTGGCGATTAGATGTGGGACTGATGGCGGATGAGGGAGTGTGTGCAAGAGTGAGGGGGTGTATTGAGAGATACCTGGAGGTCAATGACGACGGAGAGGTCCCTGTGGGAGTGGTCTGGGAAGCACTAAAAGCGGTGGTCAGAGGAGAGCTGATTTCTATTGGGGCCCACAAAAGGAAAACAGAGGACAAGGAAAGGGATAGATTACTGGGGGAGATTTTAAGGGTGGACAGGGAATTTGCAGAGACCCCGGAGGAGGAGCTGTACAGGGAGAGGAGACGACTCCAGACCGAGTTTGACCTTCTGACCACCAGAAAGGCGGAGGTACTGTGGAGGAAGGCACAGGGGAGGAGGTATGAATATGGGGAAAAGGCTAGTCGCCTGTTGGCACACCAACTGCGAAAGAGGGCAGCAGCGAGGGAGATAGGAGGAATTAGGGATGAAAGGGGAGACACTGTGCGAAGGGCAGGAAAGATAAATGAGGTGTTTAAGACCTTTTATGAGGAACTGTATAGGTCTCAGCCCCCAGAGGGAGAGGAGGGGATGCGGCAGTTCCTGGACCAATTGAGGTTCCCGAAAGTGGAGGAGCAGGCGGTGGCAAGCCTGGGGGCGCCGATTGAGGTGGACAAGGTTATTAAGGGACTGGGAAGCATGCAAGCAGGGAAGGCCCCGGGGCCGGACGGGTTCCCGGTGGAATTCTACAGAAAATATGTGGACTTGTTGGCCCCGTTGTTGGCGAGGACGTTCAATGAGGCCAGGGAAGGGGGGACTCTACCCCCGACGATGTCGGAGGCGATGATATCGCTAATTTTGAAGAGCGACATAGATCCGTTGCAGTGTGGGTCCTATAGACCTATTTCACTATTGAACGTGGATGCCAAATTGCTGGCAAAGGTGCTGGCATCGAGGATAGAGGACTGTGCCCGGGGTGGTGCACGAAGACCAGACAGGGTTCGTAAAAGGGAGACAATTGAATGTTAACATGCAACGACTATTAGGGGTGATAATGATGCCCTCAGTGGAGGGGGAGGCAGAGATAGTGGCGGCAATGGACGCAGAGAAGGCATTTGATAGGGTGGAGTGGGAGTATTTATGGGAAGTGTTAAGGAGGTTTGGGTTTGGGAACGGATTTATTCGCTGGGTTAGACTACTTTATGGGGCACCAACGGCAAGCGTAGTTACAGGTCGACATAGATCGGAGTATTTCCGATTATATAGGGGAACAAGACAGGGATGCCCGCTGTCTCCATTGTTGTTTGCATTGGCAATTGAACCTCTGGCCATGGCGTTGAGAGACTCCAGGAAATGGAGAGGGGTGACTAGAGGGGGAGAAGAACAGCGAGTCTCGTTATACGCGGATGACCTATTGTTATACGTGTCGGACCCAGCGGGGGGGATGATAGAGGTTATGCGAATTTTGAGGAGGTTCGGGGAATTTTCGGGGTATAGGTTAAACATGGGGAAGAGTGAATTATATGTGATACATCCAGGGGACCAGAGTAGAGAGATAGAAGGCTTACCGCTAAAGAAAGTGGAAAGAAACTTCCGATACTTGGGGATTCAGATCGCTAGGAGCTGGGGAACCTTGCACAGACTTAATCTGACACGGTTGGTAGAACAAATGGAGGAGGACTTTAAGAGGTGGGACATGCAGCCTTTATCGCTGGCGGGCAGGGTGCAAGCAATTAAGATGATGGTCCTCCCGAGGTTCTTATTTGTATTTCAATGTCTCCCTATTTTAATCACCAGGACCTTTTTTAATAAACTAGATAGGAGCATTACGAGCTTTGTGTGGGCAGGGAAAGTTCCGAGAGTAAGGAGGGGTTCCTTCAGCGCAGTAGGGACAGAGGAGGACTGGCACTACCGAACTTGGGAGATTACTTTTGGGCCGCCAATGTGGCAATGATACGTAGATGGATGATGGAGGGTGAGGGAGCGGCGTGGAAAAGGCTGGAGAGAAGGTCCTGTAAAGGGACGAGTCTAGAGGCGCTGGTGACGGCACCGCTACCGCTCTCACCTAAAAAGTACACCACGAACCCGGTGGTGGCGGCAACACTGAACATATGGGGACAGTGGAGGCGACAGAGAGGGGTGCGGGGAGCCCTGGTGGGGTCCCCTATCAGGAACAGCCATAGGTTCGCCCCAGGAAGAATGGATGGAGGATTTCAGAGCTGGTACCAGTTGGGAATTAGGAAGGTGGGAGATTTATTCATAGATGGGACTTTTGCGAGCTTGGGAGCACTGGAGGAAAAATATAAGTTACCCCGGGGAAATTTCTTGAGATATATGAAGGTGAGGGCGTTTACTAGACAACAGGTGAGGGAATTTCCACGGCTCCCGACACAGGGGATACAGGACAGGGTGCTTTCAGGGGTGTGGGTCGGAGAGGGCAAGGTGTCAGAGATTTACAGAGAGATGAGGGAAGAGGGGGAGGAGTCGGTGGGAGAACTAAAGGGAAAGTGGGAAGAAGAATTAGGGGAGGGGATAGAAGAGGGTATGTGGGCTGATGCCCTAAGCAGGGTAAACTCCTCTTCCTCATGCGCCAGGCTTAGCCTGATTCAATTTAAGGTGCTACATAGAGCACACATAACAGGGGCAAGATTGAGCAAGTTCTTTGGAGTGGAGAACAGATGTGGGAGGTGTGGCGGGAGCCCGGCAAACCACGCACATATGTTTTGGGCGTGCCCGGCACTGGAAGGATATTGGAAGGGAGTGACGGGAGTGATCTCGCAGGTGGTGAATGCCCGGTTCAAACCAAGCTGGGGGTTAACTCTATTTGGAGTTGCGGAAGAGCCGGGAGTGCAGGAGGCGAAAGAGGCCGATGTCGTGGCCTTTGCGTCCCTCGTAGCCCGGCGCAGGATCCTACTCATGTGGAAGGAGGCGAAACCCCCCGGACTGGAGGCCTGGGTAAACGATATGGCGGGGTGTATTAAACTGGATCAGATAAAGTTTGCCCTGAGAGGATCGGCTCAAGGGTTCACCAGGCGGTGGCAGCCATTTCTCGACTACCTAGGGGAACGTTAGAGGGAAGACAGATGACCAGCAGCAGCAACCCAGGGGGGAGGGGGGGGGGAGGAGGTTTAGTTGAGTATAGGTCAATAGAGTATGAGGTTTTGTTACTTGTGTATTATTATTATTATTATTGTTAAAAAGTTAAAAATTTCTGTTTTGTTATTGTTATCGTTTCGTTTGTTTTGTAAGCGGGAAAAATGTTGCTCAGGGAAAAAAAAATTTCAATAAAATATATTTTTTAAAAAGATGTGCAGGTTAGGTTACGGGAAGGGTGGGTCTGGATAGGGTGCTTTTTCAGAGGGTCAAGGAAGACTCGATGGCCCGAATGGCCTCCTTCTATACTGTAAGGATTCTATGATTTTATGAAAGACGTCACAACTTTCATAAAACAAAAGTCTCGCAATTATATCATGCTTTTCATGGTCAGTGGACCTCTCAAAGTGCTTTGCAGCCAATTAAGTACTTTTTGAAATGTAGTCACATGTTGTAAAGCAGCAGCCAAATTCCACACAGCCAACTCCCACTAACAGCACTGTGATCATCTGTTTTGTAATGTCAACTGAAGGATAAATATTGATCATAACTGCCCCGCTCTTTTTTCAGATAGCGCCATGAGATCTTTTACATCTACCCAAGGATGCAAATGGGGCCTCAGTTTAATATCTGCAGCACTCCTTCAGTGCTGCACTGGAATATCAGCTTCATTTTTGTGCTCCAGACCTGATGCTGGGTGGGGACGTCACCCCTACCCACCCCCAGAAACCAAGTCAGCCATAAAGCACTGCGGAGCGGACTAATGAAGGCCAAGTGGGACTTGCGTCCTCAATCCAATCGGCTGGTTGTTCCATCAGTCCAGGAAGGCTTCAGTTGCCACTACCAGGACTTCTAAAGAACAAAGGCCTTCGATCCCTGGGGCTGGTAAATCCAGGCCCTTGGGCCGGGAGGGTTTGGGTGGGTTAGGAAGCGGGGCAGTGGGGGGGGGGGGGGGGGGGGGGGGAGTTGGGGGCTGGTTTAAGGGAGTGTGGGTAGGAAGGAAGGGGGATTTCAAACTAAGGGGGAGGGAGGTGCCCCACAATTGATAAAATGTGCCCCTGAAGAGCGACACTGTCCTTCTTCCTGCCCTTGAAACATTTGATGTAAAGAAAATAATCGGGTTTCCTGCCCCCGCACAGCTCCCCACATGGAACGTTTTATGGCTTAGGCAGCGTATTATCAGGGTCAGTTAGTTTAACAACAAACCTAATTGATCCTTAATAGTTAATTTAAACGTGGTGGGCAGACCGCCAATTTCGGTGCCCTCAACCCCCATCCGCTTTATTAAGGACAAATGACTTCAAACTAGCAAATGGAGGGGAGGGGGAGGCCTCGGGGGGCAGTCAATACATTTCCAAAAACAAGTAGCAAGGTAGAGAGCAAAGAAATAATCAGGAACTCAACTTCAGGAGCTGCAGCTAATGGCAAAACTATAAGAAGTATACTGGTTAAACCAGAAGAGAAAAATAATAAACAAGTGAATAAAGCATCAGTGCTGAGGGACAGGTTAGGGGATATGTGGTAGTCACCACTGTTGTATATAGTGCACGTATGAGATGTAATACGGTAAGGCTCCTGTACTACGGGTACGGGGGTAGATCCCTGTCTGCTGGCTCCGCCCAGTAGGTGGAGTATAAATGTGTGTGCTCACCGAGCTGTGGCCATTTAGGCAGCAGCTGTAGGAGGCCACACATCTCTGCATAATAAAGCCTCGAGTACTCTCTACTCTCGTCTCATCGCAATTGATAGTGCATCAGGATACAACCCAATTAAGAGTTCTATATACTAATGCAAAGAATGTAAGGAATAAACATCGTCAGTAACCACAAAATTAATGGAACAAAGGTGTAACAAATCCCCCTGAAGGTTTCCATCCAAGGGTGTTAAAGGGAGTCGGGAAGCACTGTGTAGATGCCCTAACTGTAATCTTTCAGAGTTCCCCAGATTCAGAAGTAGTCCCTCTGGATTGGAAAATTGAAGGTAACTCCACTTTTTAAGAAGGGTGAAAGAGGGAAATTAGGGACCGGTTAGCCTAACATCTTTGCTGGTGTCTAAAATCAGGAATGGTAAACTGAACGCCTCAAAAAATTTCAGTCCATCAGGGAGAGCCAGCATGGATTTGTGAAGGGATGGTCATGCCTGACTAATCTTATTGGATTTTTTGAAGAGATGACTAAGGTAGTGGGCAAGGGAATGTCTATGGATATTATTTACATGGACTTCCAGATGGCATTTGATAAGGTCCCACATAGGAGTCTGTGAACTAAGCTGGAAGCCCACGGAGATGAGGACAAATGATTGACATGGTTAGGAAATTGGTTGAGTGGCAGGCAACAGAGAATGGGGATAATGGATAATTACTCTAATTGGCAGGATGTGACCAGTGGATCTGTGGCACTATCAAGGTGGTCAGGTGGCACTGCTAAGGTGTCCAGGTGGCAGTGCCAAGTGCCAGCCTGGCAGTGCCAAGGTGCCAGGGTGGCAGCAAAATGTCAGGGTACTATCCTGCCCAGAGCCATTGTGTGGACCAGTGTTAAACGGCACCATGGCGAAGTCTCCCAGGCGTGGGCAACAGTTCCCGGGCCTTGGGCGAATCCAGTGGCAACATATTTAAGTGAGCCTAACTATTAGTTTAAATATGTAAATCTGGATCACGCCCAGTGAGGGCGAGATCTAGATCGCTACATCTGCAAGATCTCATTAGATCTCGTGCATCATTCTGAGTGTCGCCAATCTCACAAGAGGCCTCTTGCGAGATTTAACAGCCTTGTCGCGTCACCAAGCCAGGCGGGATGAGGCCATTTGATCGCACCATAAACCTAGGGGATTGGAGAATAAAGACACAGAAGTTATGTCACAGCTAGACAAAACCCTAGTTAGACCCCACTTGGAGTACTGCGTGCAATTCTGGGCACCACACCTTAGGAAGGATATTTTAGCCTTGGAGGGAGTGCAACACAGCTTTACAAAAATTATACTTGGACTACAGGGGTTAAGTTACAAGGAGAGATTACACAAATTAGGCCTGTTTTCACTAGAACTTAGAAGGTTAAGGAGTGATCTGATTGAACTATTCAAGATATCAACAGGGAAAGTCAGGGGGCGCGATTCTCCCATGCCGCGGCGTATGGGAGAATCGCTGTTCGCGCCATTTTTTCCCGCGGCGCCGGTCCGTTGCCGGCAGGGGATTCTCCGAGGAGTGGAGAATCGGCGCTATATGCTCTGGCGCGTTCGGTACAGCGCCGGTCGCGGGCCGCTGTCCGGGGCCGAGCCGCCGATTCTCTGGCCCTGATGGGCCGAGCGGCCGGGTGGAATCAGCAGAGTCCCGCCAGTGCCGTTCAGCCCTGCTCGCAGCCGGCGGGAACTCTGCGCGTAGGGTCGGGGGGCGGCCTGTGGGGCGGAGAAATGCACTCCTTCACCGGGGGGGGTGCCTCCGATGGGGTCTGGCCCGCGATCGGGGCTCACCGATCGGCGGGCCGGCCTCCCCCCCACCCCCGGGCCGACTTTGTTGCGCTTCCGGCCCCAGAACCCCCGCGCCATGTTGCGTCAGGGCCGGAGCGGTCCGTGAGTCTACCGTGCATGCGTCGGTTGGCGCTTCGCCACTGCGCATGCGCGGGTTGGCGCCGCCCCCAGTCCGCGGCAGGATGGATGTAAGGCTGGAGCAGCGTGAACCGCTCCAGCGCCGTGCTGGCCCCTATGGGGGCCAGAATCACTACTGCACGCGCCCATTTTGGGCCGTCGTGAAACAGGACGGCGGCGCGGGCACTTAGTCCCGCGATCGGTGAATCACGTCCAGGGTGGATAAGGATGGACTATTTCCACTGGTTGGAGATTCTAAAACTAGAGGACATAGTTAACAATTAGGGCTGGGCCATTCTGGAAAGATGTTGGGAAGCACTTTTTCACGCAAAAGGTGGTTGAGGTTTTGAACTCTCTCCCACAAACAGAAGTTGAAGCTAGAAAGGTTGTTCATTTTAAATCTGAGACAGATAGATCTTGTTAAGGCAGGTATATGGAGTTAGGCCACAGATCAGCCATGATCTCATTAAATGGCGTGACAGGCTCGAGGGGCCGAATGGCCTACTCCTGTTCCTATGTTCCTATTATGGGGGTGAGCCCGGGGTGGGGGAGAAGGTGGAGGAATGTGTACCCACCTTATTTTAAGTGCCCTAAAGGGAATCACACCTGCTGGGGGAACATCCAATTCAGTCCCTGGAAAGGAACTTGAACCAAAACTATGTGACTCAGAAGCAAACGTGCTACCAATTGAGCCACGGCATCGCACATTACGAAATGCAATAAAGAAGTTTGATGTCAATCCACTTCCTATGTTCATTGCTCTATTATAATTATTAAAACAATTGATCACAACATTTGTGAGGGCCACGAAGAGTCCAACACGAGCTCATTGAGTCAAAGGAAACCTAACTTTATTTACAGTAGTATTTACACAGCACCAGTAGTTCGCTACTGGGTCTTCTCTCTTGCGAAAGTCACAACAACACTGAGCATTCAAAAGCTTCTAACTGTGCTGTAACCTTTCTCATTTTAAGATTCTGCCTCGATACAAAATGATAAATGGAATTGATGATACAGAGAGGAAAACATCACGATCACGACACACAAGGGATTAAAACATTGTGGGCGGGATTCCCTAATCCCGCGGCAGAGTGTCCACGCTGCTGTAAACGCCGAGCCGAGGACTAATTCTGGCCCCTACAGGGGGCCAGCATGGCACTGGAGAGGTTCACACCGCTCCAGCTGCCTATCCCGGCATGAACTGTGCGCCGCGGGATCCACGCATGTGCAGTAGCCTCTCTCAACGCACCGGCCCCGCCGCAACATGGCGCAGGGCTACATGGGCAGGCGTGTAGGAAAGGCAGCCCCCAGCCAGAGAGGCCGGCCCGCCGATCGGTGGGCCCCGATCGTGAGCCAGTCCACATCGGAGGCCCTCCCTGGGGTCGGACGCCCCTCCCCCACTAAAGGCCGCCCCCCCCCCCCCCGACCCTTCAACACTGAGTTCCGGCCGGCTGAGAGCAGGTGTGAACGGCGGCGGGGGGACTCAGCGTTTTTACGACGGTGGCTAGGCCCATCCCGGGCTGAGAATCGGTGGACCGGCCCCATAGAGCGGCCCCCGACCGGCGTCGCGCCAACCACGCCGGCGCCAATGGCGCTGATTGTCCGCTCTGCGGAGAATCGCGTGCCGGCGTCGGGGCGGCGTGGCGCGATTCGCGCCGGTCGCGGGGATTCTCCGGCCCGGCCCCGGGCTGAGAGAGTCCCGCCCTGAGACTTTGGATCATTTCAGCTTATGAAAATATCTAAAATCACGTTCGCCAAGTGTTCCCCTGCATTTTCTGTTACAACACTTTTTCTATTTGTTCTCCGATTGAGAATTCTATTACAATACTCAATTACTGTCACCAGAGGGCAGGTGTAAGCTATGTAAATTCACTTGTAATTTGCTGTTATTGTACGGATTAACACTGCAGTTTCGACTGAAATTCACTGCAATTGTAGACTTTATAAACTTGGACTATTGCAATTTAAACTTCTTTATCTAATTATTATTGACCTGCAAAAATACATCTACAAATACAAGCAAAGAGATGTGAGAACTGCTTTCAGAAGGACATTTCACTGGCTGCAGTTTAACTATTCTGGTGTAAAGTAAGCATTGCATCTCCTGGTTTTCAGTGCTTCTTATTGTTAGGAGCAGACCATCCCAACTGGATATGTCCCACATTAAGAATGAACTGAGAAGGCATGGAGGGAACTCCTTTGTGTCTGGTTCAAGTGTAGCCCGCAGCATTGCAGACCCGGCTGCACACCTTGGGTCTGTTGACTTCTTGACAGATTCCACAGATACTTGCAGGACCTGCAGACTTTTTCAAGTCAAAGATTACAGGAAAGGTTAAAAAAAAGCCCGTCTGTGTTTATATCAGACATTTGAATTCTGCATGAAAAGCCTATGGCTCTGCAGCACGGTGGTGAGCACAGTTGCGTCGCAGCTCCAGGGTCCCAGGATCGATTCCCGGCTTGCGTTCACTGTCTGTGCGGAGTCTGCACGATCTCCCCGTGTCTGCGTGGGTTTCCTCCGGGTGCTCCGGTTTGTTTCCATAGTCCAAAGATGTGCCGGTTAGGTGGATTGGCAATGATGAATTGCCCTCAGTGTCCAAAAAAAGAAGGTTAGGTGGGGTTACGGGGATTGGGTGGAGATGTAGGTTTAAGTAGACAAAAAAGAAAAAGAAAAACTTATGGCTCTTAAAAAGGTAAGCCTGTTACTCAGTAAAACCTGTGTGAATGCTTCACGCCTACGTTTGCCCAGAGGTTTTGCTCCTCCATGTTCTCTGGAAACCAAAGCAAATTTCACCATTTGGAGATTCGCAAACCTTGACTGACAGTTTGCCAAACCTCTGACACAATGGAAAAGCTCATGTCAATGTGTGGAAGTGTAGCATCAACATTAAGCTCAATGTACATCCTCACAAACAGGTCAAGGGTTAATTGAGTAGGTTGTCAATTCACCAAAGGGTGAATAGAGTCATGTCAGTCTTGGCCACGTGCCGATCAAGAAGCTTATGCCTGAAGGTCCGGTAGAGGCAATTGGTCAATAGTATTGAGGGCAACAGGGAGGTGTGGTGAAGCAAATGAGAAAGAAAAGGCACAAGAAAAATCCTCTCTGTGTAAACCAAATGTTAACTGAGTGTAATTAGGAAAGCAGATCCAGAATTACCATGCCGGGGAGCTGGGGCCAGGGGAAGACAGAGAGCAACTGGGGGTGGGGGGTGCAAGCCGGCCTGCAGTGCAGAATAACCTGACACAGGCTTCACATATCTCGGTGTAATGTGTTTTACTGGTATATAATTGTGACCCTAACTGTCCCTAGCTACCGATGTTGCCGCCCCCCCCCCCCCACCTCCCCCCAGTGCCACCTCAGTGATCCTCAAACAGCTTAGCCCTCCATGCTCTGCCCAGCTGTGTCCCCAGGATGCACATCAGATGTGGAGGCAGCTTTCTGCTTCCCATGTCCTGTGGCCTTTGACGGGCGTCCTCTGGGGGCCCTGGCCGCCTTGCTAGTGGCACATGCCTCACAGTGCCATCCTGTTCCGGCCACTGACCCTGGGATGTGTCGTTGTCAGGAGGGTGGGGGGGGTGGGGGGTGGGGCGGGGCGGACGACTCAGTAGAGGTGGTGGCAGCCGGTCTCCCTGTAGGGAGGCTCTGGGTTTGGTTCCAACGCTCCCTCTTCCGGGTCAACATCCATAGGGCCCTCGGGGTCACCTTTGGATGGAGGGGTGCCTGGAGTGACCTGTGCTGACCTGGCTGACCTGTGGCTGGCCCATTAGACCCCCTTGGGGAAACAGGGTGTCCCGTCGAGACTCCAATGCATCCAACAGTCTGGCAGGTCGGCATCACCGAATTGTAGAGCGGGTCTGCGCGGTGTCGGGGGTTTGCTCTGCGAGATCGGTTCAAGAGCTGCTCCCCCTCATTAGCGGGGAGTGGCCGGGCGCAGTCCAGGCAAATCAGCTGATGGGACAGTCATTTCCGATGTGAAGCTTGTGGGGCAGCATTACCGGCCCTAATTGGCGTTAGGTACCGGTGGCGGCCTCGCCGGGACGGCCAGCGGGAAGCACCTGGCAATTCTCGCTCGCTACCACTCTTAAAAAAGTTTCATTTAGATGATTAACAAGGGGGTGAAAGGTTATTGGCTGTAGGCAGGAATATGTTTATTTTTTATTTATTTTAGAATTTTAAACTACCAAATTCATTTTTCTTTTCCAATTAAGGGTCAATTTAGCGTGGCCAAACCGCCTACCCTGTACATCTTTGGGTTGCGGGGGTGAGACCCACGCAGACACGGGGAGAATGTGCAAACTCCACAGGTACGGTGACCGGGGTCCGGATTGCTGTGAGGCAGCAGTGTTAACCATTGCGTCACCGTGCCGCCCACGGGAATCTGGGGTTGAGGTTACAACCAGGTCAGCCGTGGCTTTATTGAATGGTGGAGCAGGCTTGAAGGGCCGAATGGCCTACTCCTGCTCCTATTTTCTATCTTCGTATGCCCAACCATTCAATCTGCTGCATTTCCATTCTCACATTTAGGGGAACCCACTGCATTTCTCTACTTATTATTCACTGACGCCAACAACAGCAGCAAGGACGATGCCGTGGCAGATGCTGAGATAACAGTGGCAAGCCCCCTGCTTGGTTGTTTTTAGGAAGAACTCTGAATAAGTGTCCCCTCCCTCCATAATCCCCCCCCCCCAATCACCTCCGATTCAGGGCGGAGCTCATTCTTTCAGTGAAAAAGGTTTGCTGCTCTTTTCTGGGTGTTCACAGCTCTGCTGGTGCTCTTCAGTAAAAGTGGGTTTCCCCTTGGTGATGGACGCCAAGGTGGCTATCTTGGCACGTATGACTAATGACACCGGCGGGTGTCACTGAAGACCCACTCTGACTTCCTCCATCCTCACAGTGCAATCAGGACAGTGACAGATTACCCGATTGCAAAATGACACATATGATGCCGCACCCCACCCCGGTCTCTCAGGATGGATTGTGGGCTTCCTTCCAGGAAGGTGAACATTAAAAAGGCTATTTTAATACATGGGCCTGGTAGCGGTATAACCAGTAAGTCCAGATCTTCTGTCACCAAATTAGTTGATCACGTACAACAAATTGCACAGTAACACAGCAGTTTCTCCCTGCAGATTGGTGCTCTGAAACATTTCGATTGCTCACTGATGGGGGCGGGACTTTCCCCTCAGCATAATGCTGTCACTGGCCGTAAAACTGTTCCCGCCTCCTCTGGGGAAAATCCCCTCGCCCAAAATGTGTGGAAATGGCTTTGTAAATGTCCTTTGATAGTTTTCATCGTCGGGTTTATTTGAGAGATAAAAGCGATTGTTTGATTTTGCGAGATGGGCGGAGAAGTGACCGGCAACTGGAATAACCATCAGTAACCAAATCATTTTGGGCCAAGAAAAGTATTATCACATCATCTTGAAAGGGAGGTATCTGTATCTGCCAGTGTTTCTCAGCAATCCTTTGTTCTGATAGTTTATGCAGGTCAAAGGCAGTCTAAAAACAGAGGTTTGGTTGAAGATCTTTGTAGCGCACAAAGACTCCGTGAGACGAATAGAGTGAAGTCGATGAGGCTTTATTAAGCGTGTCTGTTCCCCCGCAGCTCGATAGTAAACTAGTCTGCGGGGGAAGACTCCGGCTTCTTATACTCCGCCTTCAGGGCGGAGGTTGAGGTCAACGGCCAACCAGGACCTGGGATCTGTCAGCCAATGACATTAGGGCTTCCAGTCCCACATGACCCCCAATACATACTACCACAATCTTACCTTCAGCAATATCATGAAAGAAAGGACAAATTTGCATGTTTAAAGGACTTTTTAGGATTGCAGAATGAGCCAAAGTGTTTCGAAGCTATTGAAATGCACTTCAGCACAGCAATGTAGAGAAACTACATGCACAGTGGGCTAAACAGCTGGCTTGTAATGCAGAACAATACCAGCAGCGCGGGTTCAATTCCCGTACCGGCTCGAATGTGGCGCCTAGGGGCTTTTCACAGTAACTTCATTGAAGCCTACTTGTGACAATAAGCGATTAGTATTATTATTATTATTATTAAACTAGAGGGTGGGGTTGGAAGGATTTTTTCCATGTTGTTGAAGGCGAGTTTGGAGGGGAGAGGGGACTGAAAATCTGAAAAACACCTTGGGCTAGTTTCATCTCACTGCTTCAAAGAACAAAGAACAATACAGCACAGGAACAGGCCCTTCGGCCCTCCAAGCCTGTGCCGGTTATGTCCAACCTTTGCCAAAACCCTCAACACTTCCTTGTGCCGTTTCCTTCTATACCCATTCTATCCATGTGTTTGTCAAGATGACTTTTGAACACCGTTAATGTATCTGCTTCCACAACCTCCCCGGCAACGTGTTCCATGTACTCACCACCCTCTGCGTAAAAATACCTGCCACGCACATCTCCTCTAAACTTTGTCCCACGGACCTTAAACCTATGCCCCCTGGTGACTGACCCTTCCACCCTGGGAAAGAGTGCCTGCCCATCCACTCTATCCATGCTCCTCATAATCTTGTAGACCTCAACCTCTGTCTTTCTAATGAAAGCAGTCCGAGTCTATTCAGCCTCTCCCCATAGCTAACACCCTCCAGACTAGGCCATTCGCTTTTCCCTGGTATGGGCAATGCCAACGGTAAGGCAATTGGGATTGCTAATGAGGAAATTCTCGAGCTTTTTCATCAGCCATTTGAATTTTTCCAGAGGCAAATGGGAAACCCCACAGTGTCCAGAACTCGGGGACTCATAGGGGTGGTGGGGCAAGTGCACAGTGGCTTGACAGATTCTTCTTTAGGGATGTGAACATCACTGGCTAGGTGAGCATTTATTGCCCATCACTAATTGCCCTTGAGAAGATGGTGGTGATCTGTCTTCTTGAACCGCTGCAGTCCATGTGGTATAGGTATGTCCCCAGTACTGTTGGGAAAGGAGTTTAAGGATTTGACCGAGTGACGGTGAAGGGACAGCGATATAGTTCCACATCAGGATAGTGTGTGGTTTGCAGGGGAACTTGCAAGGTGGTATTTCCATGCATCTGCTGCCCTTCTCCTTCAAGGTAACGGAGGTTGTGGGTTTGGAAGGTGCTGTTGAAGAAGCCTTGGTTAGTTCCTGCAGTGCATCTTGTAGATGGAACACGCTGCTACTCTATTTTCGTGTTTTTTGTGGGCAGGACATACCTGTGTAATTTCCCGTTTTGTCAGGTAGATGCAAATATCGTATCTGCACTCGAACAATTTGAGTAGAGGTACGGCTAGCGATGGAGCACAAGTCTTCGGCATTACAGTTGGCTGTTGTCAGGACCTGTAGCTTTTACTATATCCAGTTGACTCAGCTGTTCAATGTCACATGAGTCATTCACATTGGTTTGGAGACTTCTATTGTGATGCTAGAGACCTGCGGAGGAAGCCAAAATGGATCAGCCACTTGGCACTTCTGGCTGAAGATTGTTACAAACACTCCTTGCCTGTTGCATTCATGCGAGGCTCTGCAATAATTGCTGGTGATTTAGTGGATCCTTATCCTTTGAGTTGCATAATTGTCCATCACCATTCATGCCTGGATGTGGCAGTGCTGAAGGGCTTGGATCTGATGTGTTGGTAGAATTGTTGAGCCCTGTCTCTAGTATGTTGCTCCCACTGTTTAGAAAACATGTAGTGCTGTGTTATCCATAGGATCTCTACAGTGCAGAAGGAGGCTATTCAGCCCAAAGGATCTGCACTGACCCTCTGAAAGAGCAGCCTACCTAGGTCCACTCCTGTAATAATAAAAGTCTTTATTGTCACAAGCAGGTTTATATTAACACTGCAATGAAATTAACATGAAAAGCCCCTAGTCGCCACATTCCGCCCTATCCCCTGTAACCCCTGCACAACTTTGGACACTAAGGGGCAATTTAGCATAGCCAATCCATTTAACCTACACATCTTTGGACTGTGAGAGGAAACCGGAACACCTGGAGGAAATCCACGCAGACATGAGGAGAACATACAAACTCCACACAGTCACCCAACGCCGAATTGAACCCAGGTCCCTGGTGCTGCGAGGCAGCAGTGCTAACCACTGTGCCACCATGGCACTTGAAATGAAATGAAATGAAAATCGCTTATTGTCACAAGTAGGCTTCAAATGAAGTTACTGTGAAAAGCCCCTAGTCGCCACATTCCGGCGCCTGTTCGGGGAGGCTGGTACGGGAATTGAACCATGCTGCTGGCCTGCCTTGGTCTGCTTTCAAAGCCAGCGATTTAGCCCTGTGCTAAAGCAGCCCCTCTAACTTCATCAGGTTAGCAACTTATTAATTATCCTGATGCTGCTTTTGGCATGCTCTCTATACACTTCATTGAATCAGGGTCAGCCCATGGCTTGATTGTAATAAGAAAGTGAGGAATATGCTGGGTCTTAAGATTACAGATTGTGCTGAAATACAAACCTGCTACTTCTCATTACATCTGTCAGGGTGACAGTTTTGAGCTACAAGAACTGTCCTGATTCTATCCCATTTAGCATTGTGGCAGTGCCACGCAACATGATGGAGGGACATCTCGGTGTGAAAATGGTACTTAATCTCCACAAAGACAGTGCAGTGGACACTCTGATCAATGCTGTCATGGACATGGATCTGCAGTCAGCCAATTGGTGAAAAGAAGGTTGTACGTTTTCCCCTGTGTTGGTTTTCTCTCCGCCTGCTGGCAGATATGCCCTTCAGGACCTGGACCAGCACAGTCAGTAGTGATGTGGCTGAGCAAATCTTGGTGACGGACATTGATGTGTCCCAGCCAGCATAATTTCCCTGCTCTTGCTACCCTCCAAGTAGTGTTGAATGTGAAGGAGTACTGATGCATCTACGAAAGAAGGACTGTGGCCGATGATCAATGGGAGGATTCCAATGTTTGACCTGATTCCCTGAGACTTCATGGGATCAGGAGTCAATGATTTAAGACATTCAGTGCCACTCCCTCCCGATTGTATGTCAACGGTAGTTTCATGGTCTCATTACTGACGCTAGCTTTATAATTGGAGATTTATTTAACTAACTATATTTAGATTCTTCAGCTGCTGCAGTGAGACTTGAACTCATGTCTCTGAAGTATTTGTCTAGGTCTCTGGATTACGAGTCCGATGATATAGACCCTGTCCTACTGTTCCACTGATGACAGTCAGACAGTAGGTGCACAAAGGTTATTTCACCTTTTCTGGTCATACTCTTGGATTGGTCATGAGGGTCAGTGACCATACACTGCCAGTTTCTGTCTGGCTATAGTCTGCATCTCCCTGTTCATAGTTCTGGTGTGCACTTGGTAAAAGGGGACTTTTATGAGTCTCTCAGCATTGCATCCAAACTGCTTGGTACTTTTCCCTTCTGAGGTGGAGAACCAGACACTGTGAATGGAGTGTTCCCCGTCTTTCTGAGAAACTGAGTCATACTGCTTCCCTATAATAGAGAAATTCACCTTTACGCCAATCACAGTTGTGCCACCTTTTGCATCATTGGAGACAAGCTCAAAAAACAGGAGGAAATGCTGACTATATCAGGGGAGTGGTGGAGTAGATCTTTCTTATGTTAGACTGAAATTGTTGGGGGTCATTGTAACACCATCTTAGTGAGACAATCTGGAACTGGAACTGGAACTGAACTCTCATCACATCTACAGTATGAATGGCTATAGCCTCTCACCTTGTCTATCTCCAAATAGAGACCGGATACCCTACCTGTTCACCTTCTTTGTCATGGCTACAAGTGTAATCAAAAGTAATCATATGTGGCTGTGAAAATATGATTCATCATTTCTATATTTTAGGATATAACTTTTAGGTCTAGGAATTAAAAATTTTAACTGTAGAAAAATTGGGGCATCTGACTGAGAAACTGATAAGCAACCCTGAATCCAATTGAAACAAGGCTTGACATTAATTACATATGAAAGTTAACTTATGTTTGTATTCAAGGTGTGAACACTGAGAGATTACTAATTTCTGCACATCTTGGTAGACTCAGGATGTCTCTCTCCATAGAAGCTAAAAGTTCATAATTCTAGGAAAGAGCCATAAAGCTCAATTAGCAATACAAATTATTCATATGGGCGCAGAATCAAAGAGTTGTGTTGAAGGTAAAATGATTTGTTTGCATTTCTGCTTGAATTATCTCAAACGTGCCACATTGCCATGGAGATAAGTGGTTCCAGGAAGGGACCTTGATAGGATTCATTTCATGTATCCGTGTGTGTTTGCTGACAGAAGCAGCATGTTTGGATTTCTCTTTAAACACTAATGTTGTCTAACGGGATTGTAAGTGTGCAGACAGAAAAGGCAGAACACCAAATATCACAAATCATCAGGCTGCATCTTGTTGATAGATAGTAGGGTCCCGCCTCCAGTGTAAACCGTTGAACTAACCTGGCCAATATGTTATCAAATACTATAAGTGAATGGTTTTTATAGAACTTTGTTGAAGAAACCTCCTTTGCTATAATATTGTATTTTGTATCTTTCAGGATGAAACACCAATGGCTGCAAAACTGAGCCTTAGCAAATCCGTAAAAGAACACATGAAGGCACCAGAGGAATGTGCCGAAGGAAAAGAACTTGTGACCAATGAGAACCATCCTGAAGGTGAAACGATCTCACTCTCCTCTGACGAAGAGGTGGAACTCGAAGTCATTGAAGAGGAAACAACAGCAGTCCGCCTGAAAAGAAGTAGCATGAAGCGAATGGATGAATTCAAGAAGGCATTCTCCAAGGAGTCAGTGGAAAAGGCGAAGCAAAGAACAAGTGAAAATCTGCAGAAGACCCGACTGAGAACGAAGGCGAATATGGAGAAGACCAGACAAATGACAAGGGAAAATCTGCAAAAGACAAAGCACACATTTGAAAAGAAAATGAACAAGCTCGGCAACAAGATAGTGACACAAGAAAAGAGAGAGAAGATGAAAGACTCGAGAGCAAGGCTGAAGAAGTCCTTTACACCAGATCATCAGATCACGGCAAGGTGTCGAACAACCATCTACAGAATTCCACCATTCACATTTTTGGTTAAGAAGATGAGAGATGGGGATGTGGTGGTGCAGGAGGTGGAGATGATGGAAGGTCAAGGGGAGGACCAGGTGACAGAAAATGAAGACAACACTGAGCTTCTTATTGAAGAAATCCCTGAGGAATCACTGGAGGAAGATAGAGATTCAGAGGAGACCGAACTTCTTTTGCTCCAGAAAAGAGGAATCGAGTAATGACTTTGTTTAGTGGAAGTGAGGTCTTGTGACTTGCTAGTTGGCTAAAGCAAATAAATCAGAATAGAGGAGTGAAAAGCTTTGGGAATAGATGATTGTAAAAGTATGAATAAATTAAGAAATGAGTGTTGTGCAACATGGTAATCCCCTGGTCAACGACTTGTTGCCAGTAAGCATTGCTTTGATCAGTTCAAGCATGTTTTGTGTCAACGCCCCCGCTGAAGAACTAAACAGAATTCCATTTCCAAATCATTTTATGTTGGAGAAGCAGCTATCTAAAAGTATACTTACGACCTTTTCATCAAAATTATGATCACATTAAATGATACTCCAACGTGAGGTGGATCAATTTTGTTCTCAGAAATGAAAAATAAATCAGCAAAATTAATGCTTACTTTCCAAACATCAATGAAAGTTGTAATCATGAGGATTCTGACAATTTATACTTTTATTTTTGTAGAGAAGCTTGTATATTATGAAAGGTTTTAAAAGTGATGACCGGAATTTTCCAGGCCTCCCCCCCACCCGCCCCTCCCGCAGTGGGTTCTGCCCTGGCAGAGGTGACTCGTCACTGGCCACCAGCAGGATCTTCCGCTCCCACCAAACTCTATGGCACTGTGAGTGGCTCACCAACGCTGCCGCCAGGAACCCTCAACGGGGATGAAGTTCGGCGGAATCAGAAGATCCCGCTGGCGGAAAGGGTTGGAAAATCCAGCCCTAAGAGATTTATTTTCCATTATTAGAAAGATTAATATAGATGCCTATCAACCATATTTTTTTTCCTTTTGGAATTCATAATCTTATTTTATTTATTAATTTTCCCCAAGAACATAAGGCATGATCTTGTGCTGGCCAGTTTATCAAACAATTAAAAACTCACAAATATTAGGAAACATTTGTGCAAACTGAGATGTTATTTGCTTTGGTTTCTCGTTGACCACAGGTATGATGAGGTCTAGTACAACAGTGTCTTTAAGAACTAAATCATCAAGAAGCAGTGCAGGATTTAATGTAGCTCAATAGTCTTTCTAACCTGTGATTAGATGGCACCCGCTGATGGTAACATTTGAAAATATGGACAAGGTGTTGTCTGATACAACACAGTCCAAAGCAAAGGCTAAATTAACTTTGTTACAAGCAAAGGGTTGACTTGGTGCATCAGGATGTGAAAAGAAGGCTAGAGAATGGGGAACGGTTCAGAATATTACTCTGTATCTTACTGCAATGGCAATGGAACTTGTTAAAAGTAGAACTAAATATTGCTCTTGCCAACATGCGAGAACGAGAGATCTTGAATGGCATCAATGCTTTTGTCTATATAGAATGAAACAAGTTCGGCATTCATCGCATAGCTGGCAAATCAATTACACGGCATATCATACTTTTGCAGTTTTGTTTAATTTGCTTTTATATTCAGTAACCATAGTAATAGGCAGAGATGTAATACATTGCATGTTACAGGCATTAAAACTGCATCACTACTGTATAATAATTCATTTTAAGAATTTATATATATATTACAGCAATTTCCTGTAGTAGCTACTTCTAAATCATAGAAATTAGTTGATGATTTGTTGAAGTAAACTTTTGATTTCTGCAATGGAGATTTTGCACCATATTGAAATATTTTACTTCAATCTATAATTTTACAGACAAAAGACCTACACTACAGTTTTTTAATTACATTCAATAATATCAAGGTTATTTTTGCATCTATATAGAATATATTAAAGATCTTATATCTGTGCATACTGTTACCTTTTTGCTATGATAAATTCCTCTGTTCACATTTAGAACGCTGCTGAAAACCTGTCCTGCTGTAATGTCAGCTCCCTGCCAGTAGAGGTTATGTGGCATCACCTCTGGCAGAAAAGTCTAATCACAGCATGATACATTTACATTGACTGTGGCCGTTGTAAAGTTGGGCAGAAGAATTTATAATGAAAATATAAAAATAAAGACATAATGTATAACTTTAAAATGACAACTAAATTACATCTGTGCACCCTTGCCACTAATCCTGCTTTCCATAAAGGCCATGTTTGGGCTTGACTGTCCCTACATAACACTACAAGTAATGTTTCAGCAAACAATATGAGAAACCAGTTGCGGGCAGCATGGTGGCGTAGTGGTTAGCACTGCTGCCCCATGGCGCCAAGGTCTCAGGTTTGATCCTGGCCCTGGGTCACTGTCCATGTGGAGTTTGTACATTCTCCCCGTGTCTGCGTGGGTTTCGCCCCCACAACCCAAAGATGTGCAGGTTAGATGGACTGGCGCCGCTAAATTGTCCCTTAATTGGAAAAAATTAATTGGGTACTTAAAAAAAGAGAAACCAGTTGAAATTGCACTGCATGATTTTAGCATATGAACTCTTAATATATTTGTATGAAATTCTGTTGGCTGTCAGTTTAATGCGTTAGTTAACTTGTTTAAAGTATATGAATTATTTTCCCTGTTCAAATAACAGACAAAAGAATTCCGCACAAATGCACTAAATGCTTGTAGCTAATATTGTGCAATATGGTTTCAAGGTTCATATTCCTAATGTTGGTTTAACTTGGATTCCACAAACAGACTGTCTCCCTTCTTTTTTATTTGGACGTAGATGCTTACAACATTTTTGGAATTATATATTTTGCTACTTGTAAATAGTAAACGTGTTCCAAACAGCATACGTGAAAATGCACCATAAGAAACAGCGTAACATCACAAGACTTTTAAGGAATTAGAAAAGGCCATCAGGCCTAACAAGCCTGACTGATCTCCAGAGGTCAACCATCCTCTCACCGCATAACACAATCCCTCCTCTCTCCAGAAGCATAGCCAATTGGCTATTGGTCGAATTAGTGCTGTGCTTCAAAGGTCTTTACTTTTCCACAGTATATGTTCCGTTGTCCATTTTGCAGTCAATGCACAACACTGATTTGCAGTGGTCCGACATGCTTTGATTTATCTTTGCATCACAAAGATTCCTGTTTAAAATTAGATTAGCTTTATGAACCTATGTTACGATCTTGTTTCAGTGCAGTCATGTTTGAATGCAAAGTAAGTGCTGTTCCATATTTGTAACATGTATTTTTCAGCAAAATCTAAATTTCCAAAATGTACATTTGCACCAATTGTCAATTTAAGTCTGAATGCAAATTAGTAAATGGATAACATGTATATGGTAAAGTATATGACTGTATCCTGGAGATCAGCATGAAATAAAGCAGATATGTAATATCTGTATGTAATAAACATATAGAAAAACAGAATTGATATTTAGCTTACAATTTTTCAATACAACAAGTGTTTATTCGCAGGAGATTTTAAATCTTTGCCTTCTTTATATTGTATTTTTAATGTAGGCAAATGCTTAACAATTCATAATAAAAAAAACAATCTCATGCACAAGAAGTCATTGTTTGTGAGCTTTCCTTTGTGTTATGGTATCCAGAGTAATGTAATCGCCACTTTCTCACAGCATGAAATAAGAGTTATTATGTAAAATGGATCTAACATGTTAACTCTGCAATGTTATACATTTGTCATTTCGTAAAATGGATGACTTTTCACTTCATATAATTCTCCCATTTTGTCTCCTTCACTCTCACTGACTCATACTGGGGCAATTCAACAGATGCTTTCCAGTTTCTACCCCTATTACTCTAAAGCAGCCACAATTTCCTACAATCACAGAGAAAGTCATAAAATATTCAAGCTAAATCAAATGTCACTTGAAGCATGCATTCATGGAACCTAAACAATCTAATCATCAGACGATCGTTTGTTGTGAAATTGTTGTCAGAGGACTTAACCATTCTGTACCATGTTGTCCAATTCTAAATATAACTCTGTAGGCAAATCATCACAGAACCACTAAAAAGTTTCATATGTACCCTAAATGGCCTCACATTGTATAAGAATAAACATGACTGAGGTGCACGTTATCCAATGTGGACAAGGTTTGTAATGGTAGAAAATACTGTACATTAGCACATATCTACTTTCACAATCTGGCAAACAGGCCTCACTACTATAGGGGTCTGCATTCTCAAGGGCTTCGTTCGGACAATTCTGAAGTAAAGGTTGTATCACTCGGTGATGAGCTCAAGCCTGTTGCAGAAAGCACCAAGCAGCACACCATAAGATGGGACAGAGATTTGATCCCCAACTCTGCTGAGATCCTGATCTGCTGTTTAGAGTGACCAACGAGAATCCTGGTACATATAAGACCATTAGACAGAGGAGCAGAAGTAGGCCTTTCAGCCCATCAAGTCTGCTCTGCCATTCAATGAGACCAAGACTAATCTGATGTGATTATCCTTATCTCTGCTTTCCCGCCTTATCACAACCCTTGACTCTCTTACTGATTAAAAATATGTTTATCTCCCAGCATGTTGGAGGAGAAATGAGAGAGAACGTTATCACTGCACGAGTTTCTCATGCCTCACATTCTGCTGAAAAGCGTTCTTGGCGGATGCCTTGAAGCAGATCAACAAACACAAGATTGACCCAGAAAAAATGGACAAAATGAGGGAAAGTAGTAGAAACTGAAACTCGCAATAAATGATCATTTAAAAATGGGGAAAGGTTGCACAACATGTTACCCAGATAAAATGATCAAAAATGTTGATGTATTTTTTTTAATTGAAAATTTGAAATTATTGCCCAATACTTCAAGCAGTTCCATGCACTACATCCCAGCATAAAAACGGTTGAACATCACAAGGCATTAAATGCACTGGCCATAGCAGTCTCAAACGGAAAATATATATATTGTCAATGCCTTATCAATTACATTGTTAAAATTTGTCAATGTCACTTACATTGTTACAGCTAAGAGAAACAGGTGATGTGTATTAATTGTCTTTGAGTAAATATAAATAGGGGACAGCTGGGACACTGGGTTGAGTGGGAGGAGAGCTGTGAGACTGAACAAGTCAATAAACTCCAAAAGCTTTGCGTCTTGGTTTCTGCTTTTTATTAAAACAGTAAAAAAAATATACAAGGCCAAACGGTACAAACACTAATTTTGTGTTGGAGAAACAGGCCAATGTACGGAGAGGGGGGGTTGGATACTCTGATTATTAAAACAGTTCATAACACATATCTACAAAAAACAAATGGTACAAGCAGTAAACTTTGCGCTGGAGAGACCAGATATCCTTGCCTCTGTATCAACAGAAGGGAAAGGAGGGTGATGGGGAGGGAGGGAGTCGGGGTGTTGGTGGAGGGGGGCCCAATAGGCCAGCCGACTTGGACCCAGTTAAAATATGTGAAGTATTGCATTATTCCATTGAATAGTTCCCTGACCTTTTTGTTAATTGGTCCAGTGTAATACTTCAGTGGACCAAAATGTTCCACATTAATAGACAACATCCATTTAAAATAAATAATTGATTCCGTCCAACAACGACATGATCCTAAACCCCTCGTTTACTCCTCTCGGGAGACGAGCATATTATAGTGAACATATGGCTCTAAAATATGAAGAGTAAAGTTCAACAGAACAACTAAGCTCAACAAAACAATGCACCAACACATTAATGCCTTTTTGGTGAGAGACACAACTGGCAAAAGCATGAAAGAATCGACAGTGTCTGTACTGCATAAAACTAATATATTGATGAGTTTAGATTCCTCTGTCTCCAGCTCAACAGAGACCGCCTTTGGAGAAAATGTAACTCCCTTGATACACAGCAGACAGTTCTGATCTATGTGTAGAATCACACTAACATTAGCTACACTGAAGAAAAACACAGCTACAGGAAATTCATGCACAAGTACACAATGAAAGACGAGTAAGGCATTGTTGAAGGGCAATAAGTCAATTACAATTGAAATATTCCGAGATCATAGAAACAGAGGAACAAGATGAGGCCACCTGCAGCCATTCTTCCAGATCATGGCTGATCTGTGCCCCAACTTCAAATACCCGTCTCTGCTCCAGATCCCTCAATACTTTTGGAGAACAAGGATCTTTCAATCTCAGGTCTAAAATCAACAGTTGATTAGCATCACTTCCATTTGTGGAAGAGAGTTCCGATCTTCAACCACCCTGTGTGATGGAACAGTCTCCACTTGCCTGAATGGCTCCAGCTCCAACAACAGTTAAGAAACTCAACACCATGCAGGAGAAAGCAGTCTGCTTGATCGACACCCCATCCACCAATCTAAACATTCACTCCTTCCGCCCCCGAGACACAGTAGCAGCAGTGTCTACTGTATAGAAGGTGTACTGCAGCAAGTAACCAAGTCTCCTTTTATAGCAGCTTCCAAAGCCCATGGTGTCTACTACCTAAACGGCCATGGGCAGCTGACATATGGGAACACTACCGCCTCGAAGTTCCCCTCCAGGTCATTCACCACCCTGACTTGGAAAATTAATGCCGTTCCTTCACTATCGCTGGATCAAAATTCTGGAACTCTCTTCCTAACAGCACCATGAGTGTAGCGATACCATACGAACAGCAGCAGTTCAAGATGGCAACTCCCAACACCTTTCAAGGGTAATTAGTGATGGGCAACAAATGCTGGCATAGCCAGTGATGGTCATAGCCCATGAAAGAATGAAAAGACATTTTACATAAGAAATGTTTCCTATTTTCACTACTGAAAGTTCGATCTCTTGTCAGGTTATGGGCGCGGTCTAACAACCGTGTCGCGCCCAACTCAGGGCACAACACAGCCGGCAAATCCCGCGAGAGGCGTCTCGCGAGATGTCCCGGTATCGCCCTGCCATCAAGATCGAACAGAATCTTGCAAGATGTCACAATCTAGATCCTGCCCAAAATGGGTAGGATCCAGGGCGTTGGCGATGACTCTCAGGTAAATATAAATAGGGGACAGCTGGGACACTGGGTTGAGTGGGAGGAGAGCTGTGAGACTGAACAAGTCAATAAACTCCAAAAGCTTTGCGTCTTGGTTTCTGCTTTTTATTAAAACAGTAAAAAAAATATACAAGGCCAAACGGTACAAACACTAATTTTGTGTTGGAGAAACAGGCCAATGTACGGAGAGGGGGGGTTGGATACTCTGATTATTAAAACAGTTCATAACTATTTATGGAAAGTGTTAAGGAGGTTTGGGTTTGGGAACGGGTTTATTAGCTGGGTTAGACTTCTTTATGGGGCTCCAACGGCAAGCGTAGTTACAGGTCGACATAGATCGGAGTATTTCCGACTATATAGGGGAACAAGACAGGGATGCCCGCTGTCTCCATTGCTGTTCGCGTTGGCAATTGAACCTCTGGCCATGGCGTTGAGAGACTCCAGGAAATGGAGAGGGGTGATTAGAGGGGGAGAAGAACACCGAGTCTCGTTATATGCGGATGACCTATTGTTATACGTGTCGGACCCAGCGGGGGGAATGATCGAGGTTATGCGAATTTTGAGGGGGTTCGGGGATTTCTCGGGGTATAGGCTAAACATGGGGAAGAGTGAATTATTTGTGATACATCCAGGGGACCAGAGTAGAGAGATAGAAGGCTTGCCTCTAAGGAAAGTGGAAAGAAACTTCCGATACCTGGGGATTCAGATCGCTAGGAGCTGGGGAACCTTGCACAGACTTAATCTGACACGGTTGGTAGAACAAATGGAGGAGGACTTCAAGAGGTGGGACATGCAGCCTCTATCGCTGGCGGACAGGGTGCAAGCAATTAAGATGATGGTCCTCCCGAGGTTCTTATTTGTATTTCAATGTCTCCCTATACTAATCACTAAGACCTTTTTTAATAAAATAGACAGGAGCATCACGAGCTTCGTGTGGGCAGGGAACGTTCCGAGAGTAAGGAGGGGGTTCCTTCAGCGTAGTAGGGACAGAGGAGGATTGGCACTACCGAACTTGGGCGATTACTATTGGGCTGCCAATGTGGCAATGATACGTAAATGGATGATGGAGGGTGAGGGAGCGGCGTGGGAAAGACTGGAGAGAAAGTCCTGTAAAGGGACGAGTTTAGAGGCGCTGGTGACGGCGCCGCTACCGATCTCACCTAAAAAGTTTACCACGAACCCGGTGGTGGCGGCAACATTGAATATCTGGGGACAGTGGAGGCGACAGAGAGTGGTGCGGGGAGCCCTGGTGGGGTCCCCAATCAGGAACAACCATAGGTTCGCCCCAGGAAGAATGGATGGAGGATTTCAGAGCTGGTTCCAGTTGGGAATTAGGAGGGTGGGAGATTTATTTATAGATGGGACTTTTGCGAGCTTGGGAGCATTGGAGGAAAAGTATAAGTTGCCCCGGGGAAATTTCTTGAGATATATGCAGGTGAGGGCATTTACTAGACAACAGGTGAGGGAATTTCCGTTGCTCCCGACACAGGGGATACAGGACAGGGTGCTTTCAGGGGTGTGGGTCGGAGAGGGCAAGGTGTCAGAGATTTACCGAGAGATGAGGGAAGAGGGGGAGGAGTCGGTGGGCGAACTAAAAGGAAAGTGGGAAGAAGAACTAGGGGGGGAGATAGAGGAGGGTATGTGGGCTGATGCCCTAAGCAGGGTAAATTCCTCTTCCTCATGCGCCAGGCTTAGCCTGATTCAATTTAAGGTGCTACATAGAGCACACATAACGGGAGCAAGATTGAGCAGGTTCTTTGGAGTGGAGGACAAATGTGGGAGGTGTGGCGGGAGCCCGGCAAACCACGCACATATGTTTTGGGCATGCCCGGCACTGGAAGGGTATTGGAAGGGAGTGACGGGAGTGATTTTGCGGGTGGTGAAGGCCCGGGTCAAACCAGGCTGGGGGTTAGCTCTATTTGGAGTTGCGGAAGAGCCGGGAGTGCAGGAGGCGAAAGAGGCCGACGTTGTGGCCTTTGCGTCCCTAGTAGCCCGGCGCAGGATCCTACTCATGTGGAAGGAGGCGAAACCCCCCGGACTGGAGGCCTGGGTAAATGATATGGCGGGGTTCATTAAACTGGAGCAGATAAAGTTTGCCCTGAGAGGATCGGCTCAAGGGTTCACCAGGCGGTGGCAGCCATTTCTCGACTACCTAGGGGAACGTTAGAGGGAAGACAGATGACCAGCAGCAGCAACCCAGGGGGAGGGGGGGGGGGGTTTAGTTTAGGTCAAAGATAAAGGGGTTTTGTTACTTGTGTATTGTTTAAAATTTCTGTATTGTTATTGTTGCGTTTGCTTTGTAAGAGGGGAAAAATTGTTGTTTGGGAAAAAATTTTCAATAAAACATTTATTAAAAAAAAACAGTTCATAACACATATCTACAAAAAACAAATGGTACAAGCAGTAAACTTTGCGCTGGAGAGACCAGATATCCTTGCCTCTGTATCAACAGAAGGGAAAGGAGGGTGATGGGGAGGGAGGGAGTCGGGGTGTTGGTGGAGGGGGGCCCAATAGGCCAACCGACTTGGACCCAGTTAAAATATGTGAAGTATTGCATTATTCCATTGAATAGTTCCCTGACCTTTTTGTTAATTGGTCCAGTGTAATACTTCAGTGGACCAAAATGTTCCACATTAATAGACAACATCCATTTAAAATAAATAATTGATTCCGTCCAACGACGACATGATCCTAAACCCCTCGTTTACTCCTCTCGGGAGACGAGCATATTATAGTGAACATATGGCTCTAAAATATGAAGAGTAAAGTTCAACAGAACAACTAAGCTCAACGAAACAATGCACCAACACATTAATGCCTTTTAATGTGGGTTGGTGGAATGGCAGGGGATTATGAGGGGCAGAGGAAACATTGGATGTCGCTCTATGCCGATGACCTGTTGCTGTATGCTTCAGATTCGCTGGAGAGTATGGGGAGGATTATGGGCCTGCTGGGGAGGTTTGGAGGGTTCTCGGGGTATAAACTGAATGTAGCGGTGTTAATGCCGCTGTGCGAGAATCATGGGTTTTAGCCAGGAGGGAATGGATAGTGTGTACAGGAGGTGGAGGGAAGTGGGGCTGGCCAATGTGAGGGATCTGTATTTGGAGGAAGGTTTCTCCAGTCTGGAGGAGCTAAGCGAGAGGGTAGAACTGCCGAGGGGGAGTGAGTTCAGGTATCTGCAGGTTAGGGACTTTGCGTGAAAGCTCTGGAGGGGGTTCCCTTGGTTGCCGGGATACACCCTGCTGGAGTGACTGCTGCTTCCGGATGTGGAAAGGGAGGGAAGAATTTGGGATATATACAAGTGCCTGGGGGGGGGGGGGGCAGGGAGGTGAGCGGGTGGTGAAGATGAAGGAGAAATGGGAAGGGCAGTTGCGAGGGGAGATCAATTGGGGAGTATGGAATGAGGCACTGTCTAGGGTAAATGGTGAAAAAGGGGAAAAAATTAGTACAGACTGTATAATTGATTGCTGAGAAGTATGTTTCCCGGGGTATTTATGTGTTGTTACCTGTTTGTAATAAAATACATTTTTAAAAATGGGTAGGATCCAGATCAGTCAAATTCACATATTTGAGTGTTGCTGTAAGCATCACTTTAATATGCACTCGCCAGAGTGACCCAAGGCACGAGATCCAACCCCTGTGCCTCAGAAACCTCAAGAGCTGGTTGGTACACCATCGGGCAGCAAGGTGGCACAGTGGTTAACACTGCTGCTTCACAGCTCCAGGGTTCAATTCCTGCCTCGGGTGACAGTCGGCTTGGGTTAGCACTTTCTCCCCCCCGTCTCCATGGGTTTCCTCCGAGTGCTGCAGTTTCATCCCGAACATGCGATGTTGCCTATCTTTGTGTCATCAGCAAATGTGGTGTGTCACTTTCTAGCCAATCATGTAAGTCATTAAGAAATATGGTGGGAAAGATGAGGCCCCAAAACAGATCCTTGCAGGATTCCAATAGTCACATGCAGTCAATTAGCTGACTGTCACAACGGCATTGTGAGTAATGCCTTTTGCAACATTCTTTCTCGGAATAGATATTTTACTTCCTTGTCCTGTCAAGGAACATAACAGCCAGTCACCATTCCCAGGAGGTTGTTACAATTGAATGGAGATTTTCAGGCTCTTCACCAAGTCAGATCGTCTGACATCATAGTAGCCAGACAATGGGAGAGGCTGAAACTGGGATCCGCGCTGGGCACTGATCGGTTTCCAATCTAACCGGCCCACTCCCGTTGACGGCTTCCTGATCCCCCTAGACGTGACGAAACACCAATTGAGGTCAATTAAGGACAATCTCCATCTCATTAATGGGATGGAAGCCCAATTGAACGGCCTCCGGAGATCGGCCCCCCAGCGAGAAGTCATGCGAGCACCTATTTAAAAACAGGAAGCGAGCACAATGGCTGCTGTGGAGGAGCAGAAATCGGGCATGCAGCCCGGGGTACTGGAACTGCTGCCCCGGTGCTCAGCGGAGGGGGGGAACGGGCCAGTCTGGGGACTGGGCGCAATCGGTGGGGCGTCGCCCCTGGGCTGGAGGGATGAGGGGTTCAGCACCAAGGGTCCGACAGGCTACCACCAGGATTGTGTATACCCATAACAGGGGCAAATTCAGCTGCGGCCTGTCTGTCCCACCGGACACCCCCAGGGCAGAGCCCTGTCCTTGGTAATATGGGTCCATGTGCCATGTCGTAAGCGAGAGTTATTGCCTCGCATCCTAATCAAGTTGTGAGGCTGGACACTCTGCCTGAACCCTGGAGGTTTCAACACCACAAAGGTAGCAGCCAACAATCAAACAGCCAAATGCTGGGCTTCAGCATTAGGGATATCCCCACCGCCACAGGATGAGTGTGTGTGTGGATCGGGTTGGGGACCTAGGCCCGGGAAGGAAAGGTGCAGTGAAGGGAGCAGTGAAGGGAGGGGGGACATAGACGGAGTGAGCGGCTATGGGGAATGGGGGTACTATTTTGAAGGGTGGGGAGGGGGAGGAATGGAGAGATGGGACAGGGTGAAGCTGCCGGTGGCCAGGCCTCTTAGTTGGTAGTTGATGAGGTTGTCCCGTGTTCCGCGGCCCTGGAGCACATGTTGGACGGCCTGCCCTGCCAGCCTGGGCTCCACACCAGGTTCTTCCTGACCATCCTCCTTGTCAAATGAGGCCTGTCGCTCTTCCTCCTCCACCAGCATATCCTCCCTCTACTGTGCAATGTTGTGCAGTATGCAGCATGTCAGCACGATGTTCGAGACCCTCCTGGGGCTATAGTGGAGATACCCAGCAGAGCGATCCAGGCATCGGAAGTGCATCTTGTGGACGCCAATCAAACACTCAATAACGCTCCTGGTTGCTGCACGGTGTCATTATTACCGGTCTCCGGGTTAGTCTGGGGCCTCTGGACAGGATTCATTAGCCAAAGCCTCAGTGGGTGAACCTAGTCAGGCAAGAGCCAACTTCTCACCCAAGGGAATGGCTTGAAGCTGCCAGGAACTTCTGAGTGCGCCAGGATGTTAGCAGCGTGCGCACTGCCTGGGTATCGGACGCAGGCGTGCATGATGTGCAGCTTGTGGTCACACATTCAGGGAGTGGAAACTCTTCTTATTGATGAAGGTGCCTACGGTATACAAGTGCCCACATGCGGCGCCTCCTCTGCATCTTCTCCTCAGCCTATTGGACAGCCAGCACGCGAGCCTCACCAGCTGGCCCTTGCTCTTCTGGAGCAGTCTCCTCTTGTGCAAGGTCCTCTCTGAGCAGGCCTCGTGCCTCCAGTCTCCTTGCATCCGCAACGGCAGCTGGGGCCAGGTAGACAGTGAGCACTGCTGGCCGTACTTAAAATTCATTCTCTGCAAGGGGAAAAAGAAAAGGCACGTTAGCAAGATGAGTATTCACTTGCCCGTCCAAAGACACCAGGTTACAGGTGACCATGAATTGCACTTTAGCGCCACCCTCAACATGTCCCCCCCAACCCCACCGGTCAGCCGGTCACCCCAATGTGTTGCCATCCACACTGTACCCTTGTCCCCATCAGTGAGTTGCACCGGGCCTGTGATGTGGGGAGTCTCTATCCTCCACCACCCATCCCTGTCAACAGGGTACCAGTCGCTGCCACAACCCATGTCAGTGATAGACTCTGTCCTGTTTACACAGTAGGGTCTGCTGTGGGCTTCCTCACTGGGTGGGCTAAGTGTTACCCCGACCTGGCAGGGTGGCACCTGGTTGTGCGGAGGAAGTCATTGTGCGCCACCAATTTCCTCCCTGCTTAGAGGCTTGTGTGTGGGCAGGTCCTACAGATAGGGGTGAGTGAGAAAAGTTTGCGTCTGCTGGGAGCTCAGCTGCAGTGTGATATGGCTCCTGGGTGTGACATGCAAGTTGTGACAACCTGTCCAAAGGCAGGGTGGATGGGAGATGGGGTGCGGTGGGCAGGCAGGGTTTGGAGACGGCTGATGCTCCTGAGGGGTGGGCGAGCTGATAGTGTCGCTGGTGAGGCCTCTGCCCAGCGAGGGCAGTGTACCAGGGAGGGTGCCAAATTCCATGATGCATGTGTCCTTTGTTTGGGGTGCGCTCTGCTATTCCCTTGCTTCCCCTGCAGTGACACTGTGTTTCTGATGAGTGGACTGAGGAGTGGCAGTACCTGTTGGGCCACTGATTGAGCTTGGTCATGCGCATTCTGCTGATGGGTTAGATGGGGTCTGAGGGAGGCCAGATGAGCAGCCTGGGTGAGCTCCCAAATGACCAGAGGCCCGGCAAACATTCACAGGACACAATGAGCAGTCAGCAGGGTGAGCAGCCAGAGGCCTGTAAGTAGCACCAACGAGGTGTGTTTCAAACACATACTGCAGCAATGCCAGTCTCAGTGTGGTAATCACCACTGTTGTATATATCATATACGAGATGTATTACGGTAAGGCCCCTGTACTACAGGTACGGGGGTAGATCCCTGCCTGCTGGCTCCACCCAGTAGGCGGAGTATAAATGTGTGTGATCACCGAGCTGCAGCCATTTCGGCAGCAGCTGTAGGAGGCCACACATCTCTGTGTAATAAAGCCTCGATTACTCTCTACTCTCGTCTCGTCGTAATTGATAGTGCATCAATTTATTAAGCAGACATTTTACAACGATTGATCTCCGCATCAAGCCGGATCGTCTGCAGCTGCACCCTCAAGCAGACAATGCCAAGTCGGTCTTCGCACATTGGCTAGGTTGCTTTGAGGCCGACATCGGATCTGCGACAGAACCACCCTCAGAGGCACAGAAGCTCCAGATCCTGTATAAGCGGCTGAGCTCCGATATCTTTCCCCACATCCGGGACGTGCCTACCTACGCTGAGGCCATGGCGCTACTGAAAGAGAACTACACCCAGCAGACCAACAAACTCTACGCCAGGCACCACCTGTCCACGCGGCATCAACTCCCCGGTGAGTCTGTGGAAGATTTCTGGCGTGCCCTGCACGCACTGGTGAGGGACTGCAATTGCCAGACCGTTTCGGCCGTTGAACATTCCAAACTCCTAATTAGGGACGCTTTCGTTACGGGCATAGGGTCAGCGTACATCGCAAGTGCCTCTTAGAAAGGGCTACCCTTGGCCTCGCGGAGGCCAAGGAACTCGCGATCTCACTAATGGTTGCCTCGCGTAATGTACAAGAGTACGCCCCCAACCGCACGGCGCCCCCCTCCTGGACATCGTGGACCCCATCAGCGAACACCCCACCGTGGACCCCACCAGCGACCGCCCCCAGCCAACCAGCCAACCCCGGGGGACCCAAGTGCTACTTCTGCAGACAGACAAAGCACCCCCGGCAGCGCTGCCCGGCGCGGAGCACACTCTGCAAGGCCTGCGGGAAGAAAGGACATTTTGCTGCTGTGTGCCAGGCCCGCTCGCTCACCGCTGTAACCAGGCCCATTGTTCCTGCACCCATATGCGACCCGTGGGAGCTGCCATTTTCACCCCCGCAACCCACGTGTGGTCCGTGGGCGCCGCCAACTTCCTCGCCTCAGACAAAGTGCGGCCCATGGGCGCCACCATCTTGCTTGCCCCAGGACACGTGCGGCCCGTGGGCGCCGCCATCTTTAACACCGCCCGCCACGTACGTGCACCCCGTGGGCGCCGCCATCTTCCCCGCCTCAGGATCCCTGTTCGTCGGGCACCTCATCGGGCCGCTCATCACCTGCCACCAGCTAGGGGCCTTCCAACACCAGCTACGGCTCGCCTCCATCACGATCAACCAGTCCCGGCCGCACAACCTCACAACCGTGTCGACGACGGTAAAGGTCGATGGGCACAAGACATCATGCGTTCTTGACTCCGGGAGCACAGAGATCTTCATCCCCCCCCCCCCCCCCCCCGATACGGTAAGGCGCTGCTCCCTCGCGGTACACCCCATTAACCAGAGAATCTCCCTGGCCTCTGGATTCCACTCCGTGGAGGTCCGGGGGTACTGCACCGCCACCCTCACCATCCAGGGCGTAGAGTTCAGCGACTTCCGGCTCTACATCCTCCCCAACCTCGCGCTGCCTTGCTACTCGGCCTGGACGTCCAGTGCAACCTGCAAAGCCTAACCCTGAAATTCGACGGGCCACTGCCACCCCTTACTGTCTGCGGTCTCACGACCCTTAAGGTCGACCCGCCTTCCCTGTTTGCAAACCTCACCCCGAATTGCAAACCCGTCGCCACCTGGAGCAGTCGGTACAGTGCCCAGGACAGGACCGTCATCAGGTCCGAGGTCCAGTGGCTGCTGCGGGAAGGCATTAGCTAGGCCAGCAACAGCCCCTGGAGAGCCGAAGTGGTAGTCGTGAAAACTGGGGAGATAAACATGATGGTCGTTGACTACAGTGAGACCATCAATCGGTACACGCAGCTCGACGCGTACCCCCTCCCACGCATGAGAACTTGCTCATCCGGGCCACTGTCATGGGAGCCCGGTGAACAACCTTGAACTGTATCAGGCTGAGCCTGGCACATGTTGTGGACGCGTTGAATCTACTCAACGCATCCGCCCAGAGACCATCCTCTATCTCTCCTCCTAACTCTTCTTCCCACTTGCGCTTCAGCTCCTCAGTCTGCGTTTCCTCTGACCCCATGAGCTCCTTATAGATGTAGTGTCCCCCACCCTTCCACCTCCTTTAACCTAAGGGGTAGAGTGATTAACAGGTAAGCTCTTTCTTTCTTTTTCTTTTTTTATCTAGAGGGGATGGCAGGGAAGGCAGTGCAATGTTCCTCCTGCAGAATGTTTGAGGTGAGGGACGCCGTCAGTGTCCCTGCTGATTTCACCTGTGGGAAGTGCACCCATCTCCAGCTCCTCAGAAACCGCGTTAGGGAACTGGAGCTGGAGCTGGATGAACTTCGGGTCATTCGGGAGGCTGAGGTGGTCATAGATAGTAGCTTCAGGGATGTAGTTACTCTGAGGAATCAGGATAGATGGGTGACTGTGAGAGGGGCTGGGAGGAAGCAGTCAGTGCAGGGATCCTCTGTGGTCGTTCCCCTCAGTAGGGGGACGACCTACCAGGGGTAGGCCATGGTGAATGGATCTCCAGCACTGAGTCCGTCCCTGTGGCTCAGAAGGGAAGGAGGGAGAGCAGCAGAGCAATAGTTATTGGGGATTCGATAGTTAGAGGGATAGATAGACTGTTCTGTGGCAGCGAAAGAGACTCACGGATGGTTTGTTGCCTCCCGGGTGCCAGAGTCCGTGACGTCTCGGACCGTGTTTTCAGAATCCTTAAAGGGGAGGGGGAGCAGTCACAAGTCATGGTACACATCGGTACCAACGACATAGGTAAGAGAAGGGATGGGGATTATAAAACAGGAATTTAGGGAGCTAGGGTGGAAGCTGAGAGCCAGGACAAACCATGTTGCCATCTCTGGTTTGTTGCCGGTGCCATGTGCTAGTGAGGCGAAGAACAGGGAGAGAGTGCAGAGAAACACGTGGCTGCAGGAATGGTGTGAGGGAGGGGTTCAGGTACGTGGATAATTGGAGCACATTCTGGGGAAGGTGGGACCTGTACAGACAGGACGGTTTGCACCTGAACCAGAGGGGCACCAATATCTTGGGGGGGAAATTTGTAATGACTCTTCGGGGGGGGTTTAAACTAATTTGTCAGGGGGCTGGGAAAAAGAGCTGTAGTCCAGAAGCCAGTGTTGAGAGTAGTGAGGTACTGAGGAGGGTATCCAGGTCGCAGGAGTGTACCGGCAGACAGAAAGGTGGGTTGAAGTGTGTCTACTTCAATGCAAGGAGCATCCGGAATAAGGTAGGTGAACTTGGAGCGTGGATTGGTACTTGGGACTACGATGTTGTGGCCATTACGGAGACATGGTTAGAACAGGGACAGGAATGGTTGTTGGAAGTTCCGGGGTATAGATGTTTCAGTAAGAGTAGGGAAGGTGGTAAAAAAGATGGAGGAGTAGCATTGTTAATCAAGGATAGTTTAACGGCTGCAGAAAGGCAGTTTGAAGGGGATCTGCCTACTGAGGTAATATGGGCCGAAGTTAGAAATAGGAAAGGAGCGGTCACATTGTTAGGAGTTTTCTATAGGCTCCCAAATAGTAATAGAGATGTGGAGGAAGAAATTGCAAAACAGATTTTGCATTGGTGTGGAGGTCTCAGGGTAGTTGTCATGGGTGACTTTAACTTTTCAAATATTGATTGGAACCTCTATAGGTCGAACAGTTCAGATGGGGCAGTTTTTGTACAGTGTGTGCAGGAGGGTTTCCTGACACAATGGGCGTCATTCTCCGACCCCCCGCCGGGTTGGAGAATCGCCGGGGGCTGCCGTGAATCCCACCCCCGCCGGTTGCCGAAGTCTCCGGGAATCGGAGATTCGGCGGGGGTGGGAATCGCGCCGCGCCGGTTGGCGGGCCCCCCCCGCTCGATTCTCCGGCCCGGATGGGCCGAAGTCCCGCCGATAAATTGCCTGTCCCGCCGGCGTAAATTAAAGCACCTATTTATCGGCGGGACAAGGCGGCGTGGGCGGGCTCCGGGGTCCTGGGGGGACGCGGGGCGATCTGACCCCGGAGGGTGCCCCCACGGTGGCCTGGCCCGCGATCGGGGCCCACCGATCCGCGGGCGGGCCTGTGCCGTGGGGGCACTCTTTCCCTTCCGCCTCCGCCACGGTCTCCACCATGGCGGAGGCGGAAGAGACGCCCTCCACTGCGCAAGCACGGGAAACTTTCAGCGGCCGCTGACGCTCCCGCACATGCGCCGCCCCGACTTGTCATTTCCGCGCCAGCTGGTGGGGCAACAAAGGCCGTTTCCGCCAGCTGGCGAGGCGGAAATTCCTCCGGCGGCGGCCTAGCCCCTCAATGTTGGGGCTCGGCCCCCAAAGATGAGGAGCATTCCGCACCTTTGGGGCGGCACGATGCCCGTCTGATTGGCGCCGTTTTGGGCGCCAGTCAGCGGACATCGCGCCATTTCGGGAGAATTTCGCCCAATATGTGGATAGGCCAACAAGAGAGGGGGGCCACATTGGATTTAGTACTGGTAATGAACCGGCCAAGTGTTAGATTTGATTGTGGGAGAGCACTTTGGAGAAAGTGACCACAATTCAGTGTCTTTCACTATTGCAATGGAGAGGGATAGGGCCATACGGCAGGGCAAGGTTTATTATTTGGGGAGGAGTAATTATGATGCGATTAGGCAAGAATTAGGGAGCATAAGATGGGAACAGAAACTGCCAGGGAAAGGCACAAATGAAAAGTGGAGCTTGTTCAAGGAACAAATACTTGATAGGCATGTCCCTGTCAGGCAGGGAGGTAATGGCTGTGTGAGGGAACCATGATTCACAAAAGAGGTTGAATATCTTGTCAAGAGGAAAAAGGAAGCGTATGTAAGGATGAGAAAACAAGGTTCAGTAGGGTCACTTGAGGGTTACAAGGTAGCAAGGAATGAGCTGAAAAAAAGGGCTTAGGAGAGCTAGGAGGGGGGCATGAGAAGTCCTTGGCGGGTCGGATCAAGGAAAACCCCAAGGCTTTTTACTCTTTTGTGAGAAATAATAGAATGACCAGGGTAAGGGTAGGGCCAGTCAAGGACAGTAGTGGGAACTTGTGTATGGAGTCAGAAGAAATAGGAGAGAAGTTGAATGAATACTTTTCTTCAGTGTTCACAAAGGCGAGGGGCCATGTTTTTGAAGATGAGAGTGTGATTCAGAAGGGTCGGCTGGAGGAAGTAGATGTTCTGAGGAAAGATGTATTAGCAATTTTGAAAAACCTGAGGGTCGACAAGTCCCCTGGGCCAAATGGGATATACCCAAGGGTTCTTTGGGAGGCAAGGGATGAGATTGTAGAGCCTTTGGCTTTGATCTTTGGGTCCTCGCTGTCCACGGGATAGTGCCAGAGGACTAGGGAGTTAGAATGTTGTTCCTCTGTTCAAGAAAGGGAATAGGAATGACCCTGGTAATTATAGGCCAGTTAGTCTTACTTCGGTGGTCGGGAAGATAATGGAAAAGGTCCTGAAGGATAGGATTTATGACCATTTGGAAACACGGATTCATGAAGAGTAGGTCGTGCCTCACAAATTTGATTGAATTCTTTGAGGAGGTAACTAAGTGTGTAGATGAAGGTAGAGCAGTTGATGTCATATACATGGATTTTAGTAAGGCGTTTATAAGGTTCCCCATGGTCGGCTCATGAAGAAAGTAAGGAGGTATGGGATAGAGGGAAATTTGGCCAATTGGATAAGTAACTGGCTATCACATAGAAGACAGAGGGTGGTGGTGGATGGAAAATTTTCAGACTGGAGACCAGTTACCAGCGGTGTACCACAGGGATCAGTGCTGGGTCCTCTGCTATTTGTGATTTTTATTAATGACTTGGAGGAGGGGGCTGAAGGGTGGGTCAGTATATTTGCTGATGACACCAAGATTGGTGGAGTAGTGGATGAGATGGAGGGCTGTTGTAGGCTGCAAAGAGACATTGATAGGATGCAGAGCTGGGCGGAAAAATGGCAGATGGAGTTTAACCCTGATAAGTGCGAGGTGATTCATTTTGGTAGAAAAAATTTGAATGTGGATTACAGGGTCAACGGCAGGGTTCTGAGGAATGTGGAGGAACAGAGAGATCTTGGGGTTCATGTCCACAGATCTCTGAAGGTTGTCACTCAAGTGGATAGAACCTTGAAGAAGGCTTATAGTGTGTTAGCGTTTATTAACAGGGGGCTTGAGTTTAAGAGCCGCAGGGTTATGCTGCAACTATACATGACCCTGGTGAGACCACATCTGGAGTATTGTGTGCAGTTCTGGTCACCTCATTATAGGAAGGATGTGGAAGCATGTGCAAAGGAGATTTACCAGGATGCTGCCTGGTTTGCAGGATAGGTCTTATGAGGAAAGGTTGAGGGAGCTAGGGCTTTTCACTTTGGAGCGGAGGAGGATGAGAGGCGACTTAATAGAGGTTTATAAGTTAATGAGGGGGATAGATAGAGTGGACGTTCAGAGACTATTTCCTCGGGTGGATGTAGCTAGTACAAGGGGGCATAACTATAAGATTCAGGGTGGGAGATATAGGAGGGATGTCCGAGGTAGGTTCTTTACTCAGAGAGTGGTCAGGGTGTGGAATGGACTGCCTGCTGTGATAGTGGAGTCGGACACTTTAGGAACTTTCAAGCAGTTATTGGATAGGCACATGGAGCACACCAGAATGACAGGGAGTGGGATAGCTTGATCTTGGTTTCAGACAATGCTCGGCACAACATCGAGGGCTGAAGGGCCTGTTCTGTGCTGTACTGTTCTATGTCGGAGACCTTCCCTTCTCCCACCCACACTCTGGAAACTACCCTATCCTGAATCTCCCTTGGTGGTAGGAGCGGGAAGGTTGAGACCTGTCTATGTAGGAAGTCCCGCACCTGCAGGTACCTAAATTTGTTTCCAACACGCCAATCCAAATTTCTCCTCCAGCTCCCTCAAGCTAGGAAAGCTCCCTTCTATAAACATATCCCCCATCCTATCAATCCCTGTCCTCTGCCATCTCCAAAACCCCCCGTCCATCCTTCCCAGGGCAAACCGGTGGTTATTGCAGATTGGAGACCAGACCGATGCTCCCTCCGCTCCCAGATGTCTCCTCCATTGCCCCCAGACTCTCAGGGCCGCCACCACCACGGGGCTGGTGGAACACCATGCCAGCGGGAACGCGAGAGGCGCGTTATCAACGCCCCCAAGCTGGTGCCCTTACATGAAGCTGCCTCCATACGCTCCCATGCCGACCCTCCCCCACCACCCACTTCCTGATCATGGCTATATTCGCCACCCAATCATAGTTACTGAAGTTTGGCAGCGCCAGCCCGCCCTGCCCCGGCTCCGCTCAATCATCCCCTTTTTTACTTGCGGGGTCTTGCCCGCCCATACAAAGCCCGTGATAACTTTGTTAACCCCTTTAAAAAAGGTCCGCAGAATAAAGATGAGGAGACACTGGAACACAAACAGGAATCTCAGAAGGACTGTCATCTTCACCATCTGGACCCTCCCAGCTAGTGACAACGGGAGCGCATCCCACCTCCGAAAATCGTCTTTCATTTGGTCCACCAGACGGGCCAGATTAAGTTTGTGTAACCGTTCCCATTCCCGCGCCACTTGGATGCCTAGATACCTAAAACTTCCCCCTACCAGTCTAAAAGGCAGTTCCCCCAGTCGCTTCTCCTGTCCCCTTGCCTGGATCGTAAACATCTCACTTTTCCCCATATTTAGTTTGTACCCCAAAGACCGGCCAAATTCCCCCAGAATCCTCATAATTTCTTCCATTCCCTCACTGGGTCCAATATATACAGGAGCAGGTCGTCTGCATAAAGTGAGACGCTGTGTTCCACTCCCCCCAGACCAACCCCTTCCAGCCCCTTGAGGCCCTCAGCGCAATTGCCAGCGGCTCTATAGCTAGCGCGAACAACAGTGGGGAGAGGGGGCACCCCTGCCTCGTCCCCTAATGTAGCCTAAAATAGTCTGATGTCATCCTATTCATCCGTACGCTCGCCACAGAAGCCTGATACAGCAACCTGACCCAGTCAATAAAGGCCCGCCCAAATCGGAACCGTCCCAGTACCTCCCACAGATATTCCCATTCTACTCGATCAAAAGCCTTCTCTGCGTCCACTACCTCCACCTCCCTACCTTCTGGGGGCATCATGATCGCATTTAGCAACCTTCTTACATTGGACACCAACTGCCTTCCCTTAACGAACCCCGTCTGGTCCTCCCCAATCACGTCCAGAACACAGTCTTCAATCCTAGAGGACAAAACTTTGGCCAGCAGTTTGGCGTCCACATTCAATAGGGATATCGGCCTGCAGGACCCACACAGCTCCGGATCCTTATCCCGCTTCAGAATCAGCGAGATCGTGGCCTGTGATATTGTCGGGGGCAGCACCCCTCTCTCCCTTGCCTCATTGAATGTTCTCATCAACACCGGCCCCAATATCCCAGCGAACCTTTTATAGAACTCCGCTGGTACCCATCCGGCCCCGGGGCTTTACCCGACTGCACGGTCTTCAGCCCCTCCACTATCTCTTTGATCCTGATCAGGGCCCCCAGCCCTTCTACCAGCTCCCCGTCCACCTTCGAGAAATTCAGCCGCCCTAGGAAGTGCCTCATCCCCTCTGGCCCCAGTGGGGGTTCCAACCCATACAGCCTCCTATAAAACTCCTTAAACGCCTTATTCACCCCTGCTGAGTCTCCCACCAGGTTTCCGTCTCCAACCTCTACTTTCCCTATCTCCCTGGCTGCCTCCCTCTTTCTAAGCTGCTCTGCAAGCATTCTACTGGCCTTCTCTCCATGCTCATAAATCACCCCCCTCGCCTTTCTCAGCTGCTCCACCGCCCTCCCTGTGGTTAACAAGCCGAACTCCACCTGTAGCCTCCGCCGTTTTGTTAAGAGCCCTGCCTCTGTGGTCTCCGCATACCTCCTGTCGACCTGTAGTATCTCCTTTACCAGTCGGTCCATCTCTGTCCTGTCTACCTTCTTCCTGTGCGCCCGTATGGAGATTAGCTCCACTCTAACCACCGCCTCCAATGCCTCCCAGACCACCGCTGCCGAAATTTCCCCTGTGACATTGACCTCCAGGTAATTCTGAATACATTTCCTCAACCGCCCGCACACCTCCTCATCTGCTAAAAGCCCCATGTCTAACCTCCAGTGCGGGCGCTGATTACTGTCATTACTAACCTGTAGGTCAACCCAGGGCGGGGCATGGTCTGAGATTGTGATCGCCGAGTACCCCGTGTGCACCACCCCTGCCAGTAGAGCCTTGCTCAGAATAAAGAAATCAATCCGGGAGTACACTTTATGCATGTGTGAGTAGAAGGAGAACTCCTTCACTCTCGGCTGCCCAAATCTTCATGGGTTTGCCCCCCAATTTGCTCCATGAACCCTTTTAGCTCCTTAGCCATTGCTGGTACCCTGCCCGTTTTTGAGCTTGACCAGTCTAAACCAGGGTCAATAACTGTATTGAAGTCCCCTCCCATGACCAGCTTATGCGAATCCAGGTCTGGTATCTTCCCCAGCATCCTCTTTATAAACTCCACATCGTCCCAGTTTGGCGCGTATACATTTATTAGTACCACCTGCACCCCCTCCAATTTCCCACTGACCATAATGTACCGGTCTCCCCGTCCGAAACTATTCTTGCCGCCTCAAACACCACTCGCTTGTTCATCAGAATCACGACCCATCTGGTCTTCGAGTCCAGTCCCGAGTGAAAAACCTGTCCGACCCAACCTTTCCTTAACCTAATCTGGTCAGCTACTCTCAGGTGCGTCTCCTGCAGCATTCCCACGTCCGCCTTCAGTCCTCTCAAATGCGAGAACACGCGTGCCCTCTTGACCGGCCCATTAAGCCTTCTTACATTCCAGGTGATCAGTCTAGTTGGGGGGCTCATTGCCCCCCCCCCTTCGATGATCAGCCATCCCCTCTCTTGGGCCAGTCGCCAGCCGGCGCCCCACGCCTCCACCGGCCCGCCCCCAGGCAGCCTCTGCCCCCGACCTCCTCTCTGTCCCTCAGCAAAAGTCCCTCCCTCGTCAGCAGAACGTTTTTCCCCCCTCCACCCCCTACTAACAGCACAAAATAAATCAACCCCTTTGATAAGCCTAACATCTGCTCATCCCCCCACTACCCTTCCGTAAGCTAGCCCGCCCAGTTAGATTGGTGGCCCTCGCCCCTGGCACCAGACCAATTCCCACCTATTGTTCCCTCCCCACCCTCCCCCCTGCTCATACATACATATTCAAATGAAAAACAATCCCAACTCAATTGTCCGACAGAGATAAAAAAATCCCAAGTTGAACACATAAAAAAAGATCAAGCAAAAGACCCGGCATCTGAACAAACACATCCATCCCCCAACAGTGCAAATGCAAACTTTAACTCAGTTTGGCCCCAGATCCATACAGCAGGCATTACAAATAACGTCCAAAAAAGCAAGAAGCTAGAAACTTTTTTTGAAAAACATAAATGCTACAGCAAAATTCAAAGTTATCAGTCCGGCACTAGTCCTTTCCTTTTCGCGAAGTCCAGTGCTTCCTCAGGCGACTCAAAATAGAAATGTTGCTCCTCGTATGTGACCCAGAGGCGGGCCGGATACAACAGCCCGAACTTCACCTTGTTCTTGAAAAGGATCGACTTGATCTGGTTAAATCCCGCTCTTCTCCTGACCACCTCCGCACTCAGGTCATGATAGATCCGCAGGATACTGTTGTCCCATTTGCAGCTCCGTGTCTGCTGGGCCCACTGTAAAACATGCTCCTTATCCAGATATCTGTGGAATCTCACCACCATTGCCCTCGGGAGGTCTCCCATTCGCGGCTTCCTCGCAAGCGCTCTGTGAGCCCTGTCCACCTCCAAGGGTCGGGGAAATGCCCCATCCCCCAGCAGCTTCTCAAACATGGCCGCTATGAATGCCCCAGCGTCCGCTCCTTCGGATCCCTCCGGGTGCCCAACGATCCTCAAGCATTGCTCCAGTGTTCCAGTGGCTGTTTGGGGAGTTAATTACTGTAAAAGGATAATAGGCCTTCCTGAGCTTTACATGCCTGGTCCATTTTATTCACAAGTCCCATCAACAAAAACTTGCACTTGCATTAGCTGGCATTATTGGGGTTTATTGAGTCTATGGCCTCAAAATTGCTGCAACTCTACGAATGCTCTACCTTTTTCTTCTTTGTTGAAGCCACATTTCTTAAAAATCATGGATTTATGAATGACAAAGTAAGACTTTACAGCACTTTGCACGATCATCCGACGTCTCAAAACACTTTCCAATTAATGAAGAACTTTTTGGAACATAGCTACTATCATAAGGTAGGAAATGTGGCAGCAAATTTGCATACTGATCATGACTAAATAATCTGTTTCTATGATTCCTCAGTGCTAATTGAGGGATAAATGTTGGCCCGTTGAGTAAACAAAGAATTGAAAATTCACAGGGGAAGATCATGTAAAATTAGTCATTCTAGTTCTACGCTTTCAATAATGTTAAACAATAACAATATAAACTTGCAAATCAATATCCCTTCATTTCCCTTCATGCTGGTAAATAACAAGCATCAGCCACGATCTTATTGAATGGCAGAGCAGGCTCGAGGGGCCGAGTGGCCTGATCCTAATTCGTATGATCATAACACACAAATTGAAGAGGTCTGAAAGGATTGCAAAGGAGCATAGATGTTACAATTGCACCGTGCAAATAAGCATCATTGTAGTCCCCATCAGGAACTGTGTAACTTGGAGAGGTCAAATGATTGAAAGAGACACAAAACTAGATCAATGAGTCCCAATAATCAGTAATTATTTTCAGATTAAAATAATTTGTAGGGCGCGAGTCTCAGGGCTCGTTGTGCTCTGGCTCGAGCGAAACGAGGCTGGTGGATAGCGGGAGAGGCCGAAAACGAGAACCGCGCCAGGTGGCAAACAGTTTGCGATGCAACCAGCCCGTTCCCGTAGGCAAAGTCGGAATCTCAACGTAGCGAGGCGAGAAACCAATTGTCACCAGTTAAGTCTTATTTCCATACAATTAACGAGAACGACACCATATCCAATGGCCTCCCGTGATTCACCGGCCTCCCCTGCGAATGGTCATGGTTGCGCCGATTAGTACTCCTTTTGAAAGACATGAACCTAGCGGAAGGGCCTTTGCGGGGAGCCGAGGAGGTGAGTAGCTATCTTTGCTCACACGCAAAGAGCCTGGGGGCGCTGGGGTTTGCCGCCCCAGTGCTCGGCGGAGGGTGGGGGACCCTCGGCTGGGGGGGGGGGGACCCACAGCAGGGGTGGGCCGCCATGGAAAGGGGGAGAGGGGGAGGGGAGAGGCGCTGGATGGCAACAGCGCGTGGCACGACCATGCCAACCACTGGAAGCATGTACCCATTCCGGGGACAACTCTAGCCCATGCCTGACTGCTCCACCGACCATCCAAAATCCCCACCGACTGCCGAGGCCTCTGGCTGAGCGGCTGAAGGCTATTGCTAACAGGGAATTGGCAATCATGGTTAAGTGAGCACTTCACACAACCCAAGTGTATTCCCGTGGGTGGGTGGGCCATGCAGTATGTGGAGGTTATTGCCTCGCATTCCAATCACATCACACCTTGATGCCTGGACACTGTGGGAGGCAACACCACACACGCAGCAGCCGACATCTAAACACCCAGGGGATGAGACACAGCTCCGGAGACATGTCCCCGGCCAGAGGGTGGGTGAGTGCTACAGGGAGGGGGAAATGGTTACAGGCAAAGAGCCCGGGGGTGCTGGTCTTGCTGCCCCAGTGCTCGGCGGAGGGGTGGGGGACCCTTGGCTGGGGGAGGGGCACCCACAGCAGGGGTGGGACGCCATGGGTAGGGGTTGAAGGAGATAAGGTGCTGGGGGCTACCGCACGTGGCACCACCATGCGTACCCATTGCAGGAGCAACCCTAGCCCCTGCCCGTCTGCCCCACCATTCACCCATAATCCCCACCGACTGCTGAGGCCTCTGGTCATGTGGCTGAAGGCGATTGCTGATAGGGAATTGGCAATCGTGGTTAGGTGAGCACTTCACACAATGCAAGTGGATTTCTGTGGGTGGATGTGCCATGTAGCATGTGGGAGTCATTGCCTAGCTTCCCAATCACACCTTGATGCCTGGACACTGCGCTTGGACACTGTGGGAGGCAACACCACACACGCAGCAGCCAACATCCGAATACCCAGGGGATGGGACACATCTCCAGGGACATGTCCACAGCTGGAGGGTGGGTGAGTGCTATGGGGCCGGAGGTGCCTGGAGAGATGCGTCAAGGGTTCGGAGGTCAGGCTGCATTGCGGAGGAAAGTGACAGAGACGTCATTCTGCTTGTGGTCAAAGAGTTTTTAATGTGTCACAGATGTCCAACAATTCCCTCGTCACCCGATGGTACCGTCCTGCTCTCCCCACCACGCCCTCACCCCTTCACACCTACCTACCCCCTCGCCCTCTGGGACCGGAGGGCATCGGCCCACTTGTCGACAGCACATGCACAGCCCTGCCGCCCTGTCTCTTGTGCTCACTTTGCGATGCGGCTCATCAGAGGGGTGGAACTCAGCGGAGCTGGTAGCCACTCCATGGGATGGTTCCGGGTTGGCACCCAGTGCCCTCTCCTCACACTTGGTGCCCATAGGGCCCTGGGGTTCACCTCGGGACAGCTGGTTCGAGCCCCGGCTGCCACTGCATCATCTGGCTCTGCCAGCCTGGCGGCTCCCCGATTTCTGCACCACGGTGTCGACGCCATCGGCGATGCTCCTCAGTGATTGGGCCATGCTCTGCAGCGCCTCGGCCATGCCCATCTGAGACTGAGACATGTCCCGCAGAACCTCATCAAGGTCAGCCTGGTACTGGGTGACATCTCCCAGTGAGACGGATGTTCTGCCGAGGCCCTCAGCCATGGCCGTCACTGACTGTGCGACACCTTGGGCACCTCCAATAATGGTGCTGACCGCATGCACCAGGGTCTCCACTGCGCTCGCCACCCTAGCAGTGTTGGCCATGGTGCCACGCATTGCCGGTGACTTCTCCTGCCTCTGGGACTCCTCCAATCGACTATGGACCTGCTGGAGTGTCGCTGACATCTCCCTCCGAATGCCCCGGCCGCTCCCCAACGTCTCCATCAGTTCCAGGTGACCCTGTTCCACAGGCTCAGCATTAGGCTGGGACCCAGTTTGTATCTGGGATCGAGCAGACCACTAACTGCTGTCCAGCCTGGGGGTTCCTGTCTCCACCCGATGTACGTCAGCAGCTGTGTGGGGCTCACCAGGTTGTGCCCCAGAAGCTTGTCCATTAAAGATTCCCACCAAGGTGTGTGTATCTGCGCTGGTGGAGGTAACAGCTGCGACTCCTCGATTGTGGAGCTCTGCTCCGAGGTGTTCTCCTGGGAGCAGGGGTGGGGCCCACCTGGATGGGCCTGCGTTGTCGCGTGGAGGACCTGTGGGAGAATAGACATGTGGTCAGTGGGAGAGATGGGTCAGTCAGTATGGCAATAACAACTCATATGTGACAGGTCCTCCGGGTTGGGCCCGATGAATCCTCACCTCTCTGGCATGCTCCAGCCTCTGCATTGGTCACCGTTCTGTCATCAACCATCCCAGTTGCGTCCAGGGCCCGCTCTTCGAAGGTAGTGAGGATTTGTATTTTTTGCACCTCTCCGCTTGTTTGGGCCCTCTCCCAGCGATTGTGGGAGAGCTACTCCAACGGACACACAGAGAGGGCATCGTTAGCCGCATGTGTGGTTCACAGTGGTGGGCAGGGGAGGGGGTGAATGGAGAGAGGGGGTGTGAATGGTTGGTGGCTGCATGAAGGGTTGGATGGGCGTGGATGCTCACATGGGGCAGAAAGGTTGGGGGGGGGGTGAGGGGGCGTTGGTGTCAACTCACCCTTGCTGCCCGGTGTAGGTCACTGACCTCCTTGCAACACTGCAGACCAATCCTCCTGGTCACACTCCACGAGCACACCGCCACCTCGTCCCAGGCAGCACAGGCTGCCCTGTTGGCTCACCTTCCGCAAACCCTCAGGGGAACAAGACATCCATTGCATCAAGGAGCCTCCCCAGGTCCGCATCTCCAAATCTTGGGGAGGCACCGTGACTGCGAGCTGTGCGGGGTTGGCAATGCAAGTGCTGTTTAAGTGCTGCTCGTCCTTGTTACTGGGGGGCTGGTGAGAGCAGCCCCGGCCAACCAGCTGGCGAGCCTCCATTTGTGACCAATTAACGTTGAGTCGAGTTCACGGCTTCGCTGGGCCAAGCGCCAGGATGCCCATGGCAGTTCCCGCTCCCTACCCCACTTAGAAATTTCTGCAGAGAGGGGACTTCTGGTTGCGGCTATGCGGAGCTAAGTCGCACATTCGGCGGCTCCTGCAAAAGCGGACTTTTGGCTATTTTCAGGGCCCCCAACAGCACTTTTTCGACGTTTCCTGGTGTGGGAAGGAGTCTACAACAGCCAGTATATGGCTTCAACTAGGAGGGGGGGCAACAAAAAAGGTGGTGGTGGACCCGAAGAAGGTGCGAGGCAAGAAGGACAAGATGGCGGCGGGCGGAGACCAGGCAGTGTGGATGCAGTGGGCGGAAGAGCAGCAGGAGGGTATCCAGCGCTGCTTCAGAGAGATTAAAACGGACCTGCTAGAGCCAATGAAGGCGTCTATTGATAAGCTGCTGGAGACACAGACGGCCCAGGGTGTGGCGATCCGCGAGGCTCGACAAAAGATCTCTGGCAATGAGGACGAGATCTAGGCCTGGCGGTAAAGGCGAAGGCGCACGAGGTGCTCCACAAGAAATGGCAGGAGCGGTTCATGGAGATGGAGAGGGTGAAATTCGCCTTCAGAGGGTCGGTACAAGGGTTCTTTAGGTGGTGGCAACCATTCTTAGACTTCCTGGCAGAGCGTTAGACATTGGTCAATGGCAGCAACAACTCGGGGGGGGGTCACTTTATTTTTTCGTTTTTGTTATTTACACTTGAGGGTCTGAGGGGGTGTCTATACTTGTCATATGAAGTTGGGGTGTTAATGTTAATTTATTATTTATGTACGGGGGGGGGGGGGAGGGGGTATGGAGGGTTGTTTTTCTGGACCGTGTTTTGTACTTAACCCTGTTGGGTTTCTTTTTCATTTTGTTATTGATATTTTATGAAAACCTTTAATAAAAATTATTTTAAAAAAAAAGAAATTTCTGCAGAGAATCATGCCGCTAGTCTTAGATGTAAGCCAAAAGATAGGGAATTTAACGACTAACTGAACACTGCTTACTAAATCACTATCGTCATATTGTGCACTCTCCAGATATGAGACAAGGTCGTTAGTCTACAGAAATGTTTCAAACAGATCATTGAGGAAGTAAGTGGTCTCGAATGAATCATCCTCATGGTTGCCAACAAACAATTGCTACTTTTCAGGCTGTTTATCAGCGCAATGCATTTTTCCTGAATCGTGGCATCAAACTGTTGCCCACAGATCTCCAGTAGCAGCTATTAATCTCACTGAAGTCATCTGGAGGAGATGTCGAGTAGAAGAAAACTTAAAGGCGTGTTGAAAGGGGCCTTCCAAAAGAGAATTGAATAATTATCTGAAGAAAGATAATTTGTGGGTAAAGGCGGTGAGGGGGCGGGGGGGCTGGATGAGTTGCTCTTGCAGTGAGCAGGCACAAATGGCCCCCAACTGTGTGAGAACCATTCTGTGATATTTAACTCGACCCACCTGGCAGGAACCAAGTGGGTGGATAGTTAAAATACCCTGGGTGATTTTTTTTTAATTACTTTTTTAATAGTTTTTTTTAATACATGGTATATTTACAAACGTACATATAGAGAAACCAAAAAGAGATAACAAAAACATTACATTACCAAAAAACCAAGGAGTGGGAAAATAAAAACTGGGGAAGCGTATATACATAGAAGCAATGGAGAGACAATTACGTTATACATGTCATTGTCTTGGGGGGGGGGGACTTTCTCCTCCCCCTTCTTTTCTGTGTTTAAAAAAAATAAAGTACATACATAACAAGCAAAACAAAACAAAACTGGGTGGGCTTGCTTTTCCCGGTCGATTTCCGCTGTTGTGTGTGTGCCTCTGACTCGGCCGCCCAGTGGTAGTATTGTAGGTTTGGGAGGGCTGGCCCTCCCCTGGACTTTGTTTTCTGTAGGACCTTCTTTGGGATCCTAGCATTCTTCCCCCCACCCCCCCATACAAATGCCACGATTAACTTGTCCAGTGAGTTGAAAAAGGCCTTGAGGATATAGATCAGGATAGATCTAAGTAGGAAGGTAGGAGGTGCCTGGGCAGTCCGTTCATTTTGATTGTCTGCACTCTCCTCACGAGGAAAAGTGGGAGTGTGTTCCATCTTTGCAGGTCGTTTTTGACTTCCTCTATTAGACTGGTCAGGTTCCACTTGTGAACCCCCACCCAGTCATGAGCGATTTGGATCCCCAGGTATTGGAAATTGTGTTGGGCTTGTTTAAACAGCAGTTCCCCCAGCGCTGCCCCTCCCCCTTGCCTGTTCACCGGGAAGATCTCGCTTTTGCTCATATTAAGTTTGTGGCCCGAAAAAGGCACCAAACTCTTTCAGGAGCGTGATGATGCCTTCCATGCTGCTTTGTGGGCGGTCCGAGATGTAGAGGAGCAGGTCATCTGCACAGAGCGAGACTCTGTGCTCTCTGCCTCCCCTTTGGATCCCCCTCCAGTTCTTTGCTGTTCTGAGAACGATTGCTCGTGGTTCGATCTCTAGGGCGAACAGCAGTGGGGACAAAATATCCTGCGTGATTTATCCACTGATTTCAAATCAGTAATCCTGATTTGATACTGTCCTGGAGTTCTTCTTTCAATATGCAGCTTGGAGTTCAATCATGTCCTTTGGACCCTGACTGATTTGAGCAAAGCTGCATCTTCTAATTCAGTATGGAAACTCATAACAACTGAGGTGAAGATTTCCCCTGCACAAAAACTGTTGCAGAGTGACAACGTTAACAACATATCAAGGAAACAGTAATCAGAACAAAAAGTAATGTGCAGTCATAAAATTGAACCCTTTCTTAAAATACCTCTTCTTAATGACTCATTCACTGGGCACAGTTCCATGAATTTCCAGTATCATGGCAAAGACTATGATTCATGTATAAACCTGATTACTGGGAGGACATTACAGTCAATGCTTTCCTCAACCAATTTTCACGCACATAACTACTTACAGTAAAGGTCTAGAGAGCAATTAGTTGCAGGAGCAATGTCTGGTTTTCCCTTTCTTGGCTACAGTTTCCTAAGACTGACCCAAGTTAATTTAACAGAGGTCAGGGGTGGAATTCTGCCAAGCTGTCCGCCGGCAGATTCAATGGAGGGTGAGTGGGGGGGGTGGGAGGAATTCGGTGGGCGGCCCAAAAACCGGTTTCACGCCTGTGTGAATTTACAGCGGGATCGTCCGCTGGTGCCCACCATGGCGGATTTGGAAACCTGCTCGAGGCCAGTGTGAACCTCGTTTGCATCCCGTTAATAAAACACAGGTGAATGCAGGCACGACCACCTACGCCCGATTCTCCGTGATGCCAGCACGAAGACATGCTGGTGTGAAACACTTCGGAAGAATATGTCGTGCAGATGTTGAGACTCACCTGGACAATGCCTGGGGTTGCCTCTGGAGCTCAGGATAGAGGCCGATGGCATTCCGGGACCTTGGAGCACCACAGAAGTGGGTTAGGGGAGAAACTGCAGGTGGACTTTCAAGATCTTCCAACCTAAGAACGTTTTGGAGGTCCATCTTCTTTTCAGGGAAGTCCACCTTCTTTCTTCAATAGTGGTGTATGATGTTGGGCGTCCTCTCCAAATGGCACACGGATAGGATAGCAGACTACGCGCCAGCAGGCATGTCCTGCCAGAGAATACTGTGCAAAACATCCAGCTGCATAATTAATGAGGCTGGAAGATTTGGCACATTTTCCCACCAGCCTTTGCAGCGGGAAACACTCCACATTCCAACAGAGTCCCCACCACGGGATTCTGTCCCCAGGTGGGAGAATTATGGCCTGAGACGCTAACCTGGGTTCATCCTGGGGCTCTCAGTTTTGAAGCATCTACATAGTTTCTCACATTTGACTTGTTGGAATATAACAGATTACTATTTAACAGAAAAATAATGAATTTTCACCCAATCAGAATTTTACTTGTAATGTTGGGATTATATCAATGTCCACATGTTGCTCTCCTTCCCTAAAACAATCAGAGAGATTTGATTGGCTGCTGGATGACAAGTGATTTGCTCGGGTCTGGAATTATTTGCAGTTAGGTACAGTTGGGGATAAAGTAGGAGCTTGGAGCTAATCATCGCATGAGTTTTATAACTGTACCCCCCCAGAATCTATCAAAGAGACAGCATTGATTAGTATTACTGCTGCCTGAATGAAGTGGACTTTGGGGGCTGGATTGAAAGCACAATTGAAAGTAATTACCCAACAGCAACTCATCTCACAATTGCTGTTATGGTTTGGGATATTTTAGAAATGAGGCTGGTGAGGTTTGTGTTCATTCATCTGCCTGGATCCATCATGATTCCCTGAATAAATATGTTGTCATCACTGCGTATTGGTATTGTCAACAAAGTCTGGCCTTCATTCATCTTCAACCTGGAAGTTAATTATTTCAAATAATGAATGAAAAGTCTCACAGTTTAAGCCACTAACTTCCTCCTTATAGTTGTTGCAAAGCTGTCATTGCATGTATAACATACACTGGCACCGTTTGAATATTTCACTACCATTTCAGATTTTAAGATCTGAAAGCAGATATTTGAGAGTTGGTAGAACCATAGAATCCATACAGTGCAGAAGTCTGCACCTACCCTCCTAGACCCACTCCCCCACCTTATCTTTTCACAGTAACTTCATTGAAGCCTACTTGTGACAACAAGCGATTTTCATTTCATTTTCATTCATTTCATTTTCATTTTCATTTCATCTCCACCTAAACTGCATATTTCTGAACAGTAAAGGGAAATTTAGCATGGCCAATCCGCCTAACCCTCACATATTTGGACTGTGGAAACTGGAGCACCCGGAGGAAACCCACGCAGACACGGTGAGAACGTACTAACTCTACACAAACAATGGCCCAAGGCGAAAATTTAACCCAGGTCCCTGGCGCTGTGAGGCATAAGTGCTAAGTAACCACTGTGCCACTAGGTTGTTCAGAAAAGATAGGAAAGGAAGAAAGGAGGATGACTGGCGGTATTGGTTAATGAGAGTATTGCAGTGCTGGAGAAAGGGGAACTCCCAGAGGGTTCAAGGACAGAATCTATTTGGCTTGAGCTAAGTAACAAAAAGGGTGCACTCACATTGCTTGAGGTAGTCTATAGACTACCAACTAGTGGGAAGGGTGTAGAGACATTACAGAGGTGCAAACATTATAGAGGAAATATAATGCAGGGTTTACATTATCTGAATATGGACTGGGATAGAGGTAGTGTAGAGAGGGGCAGCGTTCTGAAATTGTGTTCAGGAGGGTTTTCTACAACAGTATATTTCTTGTCCAGCCAGAAAGGAGGCACTGCTGGACTTGGGTCTCGGAAATGAGGTCGGCCAGGAAATTCAAGCATCAATGGGGAGACATTTCAGAGACAGTGTTCATTGTATCATAAGGTTTCGGACGATGGTAGAATTGGACAATGAAAAATCCAGAGGAAGAATAATTAACCATGGGAGAGCCAACTTCAATGGGGCAAGACTGGATAGACTGGAACCAAAAGTTGGCAGGGAAAAAACTATTGATGAACGATGTGCTACCTTCAAAAAATAAATAGTTCAAGCACAGTCAAGGTATAGTCCCTCAAAAGCGAAAGGTGGGGGAAAACAAATCTAGAGCTCCCTGGGTGAAAAAAGAAATGGTAATTAGATAAAGAAGAAAAAGTGTGCTTATGAGAGATATCAGGAGAAAATACAATTGAGAACCAGGCTGAATACAGAAGGTTCTGAAGGGAGGTGAAATGGCAAATAAGAGAAGCGTAGAGGGATTATGAGAAAAGAAAGACTGGCAGCCAACATAAAGGGAAATCCCAAAGTCTTTGTTAGGCAAATAAATAGTTTTTAATAATGGTAAAAGGAGGAGTAGGACCGATTAGGGGCTAAAAAGGGGATTTACTCATTCTGGCTTTGGGTCACTGTCTGTGCAGGGGCTGAAATATTAAATGAATGCATTGTATCTGTCTTTACCATGGAAGCAGATGCTACCCAGGCCAGAGACACAGACAGGGAAACACTGTCGCTCGAAGGGTTTAAAATTCATGAGGAGATATGGATAAACTGTCAGCACTTAAAGTTGACAAGGCACCAGGACCACATGAGATGCATCCAAGAAGATTGAAGGAAGTGAAAGTGGAAATTGCAGGGGCATTGGACATAATCTTTCTGTCTTCCCTGGTCTCAGGGGAGGTGCCAGAGGATTTTAGAACTGCAAACATTGTGCCTTTGTTCAAAATAGGTTGTAAGGATAAGCCCAGCAGCTACAGACCAGTCAGTTTAACTTTGGTGATGGGGAAACTTCTGGAAACAATTAGTCGGGATAGAAATAATAGTCACATGGAAAAATGTTGATTGACTAGGAAGAGCCAGCATGGAGTTCTTCAGAAAAAATGTTTCACTAACGTGCTGGAGTTTTTTGAAGAGGCATGTGAGCGAGAGAGTTAACAACACATGACCACATGCATGCAAAACAGTAGAAGCAGCATGCCATACATAGGCAAAGCTAAGTGGCCCCACAACCAATGGATCAGATCAAAACTGCGGATACTGTTCACATCCAGTTATGATTGGTGGTGAACAATTTACCAACTGACAGGAGGAGGAGGCTTCATAAACGTCACTATTCCTAATGATGGTGGAACACAACACATAAATGCAAAAGACAAAACTGAAGCTTTTCCGACCATCTTCAGTCGGGGGTGCTGAGTGCTTTATCCATCTCGGCCTCTTCCATCATAGATGCCATGATGTGGAGGTGCCGGCCGCCGGCTAGACTGGGGTGGGCTTCAGTGGCACAGTGGTTAGCACTGTTGCGCCACAGCGCCAGGGTCCCAGGTTCAATTCCCGGCTTGGGTCACTGTCTGTGCGGAATCTGCACGTTCTCCCTATGGCTGCGTGGGTTTCCTCCGGGTGCTCTAGTTTCCTCCCACAAGTCCCGAAAGATGTGCTATTAGGTCATTTGGACATTCTGAATTCTCCCTCCGTGGGACTAGGGGCTTTGCACAGTAACTCCATTGCAGTGTTAATGTAAGTCTACTTGTGACAATAATAAAGATTACTATTATTATTATTCACTTGATGAAGGAGCAGTGCTCTGAACGCTTGTGATTTCAAATAAACCTGTTGGACTTTAACCTTGTGTTGTAAGACGTCTCATCATGGATGCCAGTCTGAAATCAATTAAATCTACCCCATTGATATCAAGGAATGGCTGAGCACATAGGACTCAACAAAGGCTGTGGCCCAGGCAATATCCCAGCCGAAGACTTGTGCTCAAGAACTAGCTATGGCCCTAAACAAGTTGTTTGAGTACAAGTACAACACTGACATCTCGTCGACTAAGTAGAAATTTGTCCAGGTATGTCCTGCCTGGTGCTCGTTTTAGCCTTAGTTTAATTGCTCTTGTTCTAACACCTTTGCTCTTGAGTCGCCAGGTATCTTTCTGATACCGCCACGTGGTTCAAGTCCGAGTAATGATCAATAATCCAACACACCGCTTAGTAAGAGTTAAATCAACGCACATTTATTATATACAGTAATCAATACTTATACATTAAATCTACTTCGAAGCTACTTCCTACAACTAACAGGCCAATACTTAACTTTGGAAATGGCCCACCAGGTCAGGGAAACGAATGGCCTTTCGTATGGGTTCTGAGCCTGAGGGATTCAAAGCTGATACAGGTCAATAGTCAGGAGTGCCTATCTCGTAGCGAGCGTTGGAGTAAGACTTACTGTTTCTTGCGGCTGTTGTAGAGGGTCAGCAGAAGGGTCTCGAAGGGTGCGGAGAGGAGAGGAGAGCGATTTGAACTTGGCCCCTATTCTTATAGTCCCCAGGGGCTTCCCGCCTTTCGGGGCGGACCCTGTACCTGGTTCCAAGTGATTGGACTTTGTCCCAATCACTTGGTTCGATATGCTCCAATGCTGGAGCGATTCCTTGATCGATGGGCGGTTTTGGGTTGGTCGTTCACCGCTCTTTTGTGTAGGCTCCTGCTGGCGCCAAAAAGTCTGGGTTGGCTTTGTGTGTCTAATTTGTAGCGTATTGTTCCCGGGGATTGCTAATTAGTATTCAGATGGCTGGTGTGTTGTTGTGTTGATGGCTGCAGGTATCGATTCTGTCTGGCCTCCCCAGAGGCGAATACACTGTTTTACCTGCAGCTGTCTGTTTAAGTCCTGTTGGCTGATTTTCCCATCAGTCTCTTCCGTTTGCCATTTTAAATCGGGGTTTGGCCATTCTAATTGGGAGTTAGCCATTTTAACTGGCTACATGCCCAGAAAAAGCAGAGCAAATCCAATCATGGCAATTACCACCCTATAGCCCAGTGTTCTTCAAACTTTTTTCCCGGGGACCCATTTTTACTAACCGGCCAACCTTCGGGACCCACGCCGGCTGACCTTCGCAACCCACCCGGCCGACCTTCGAGACCCACGCCAGCTGACCTTCGCGACCCACGCCGGCCGACCTGAGCGACTCACCATTTTCTCTTTCCTTGTTTGCTGCTGATAAAAATGGAGGAAATGGGTTTGGGTCCCTTTGGCCCTTGTGCACGCTCCTCCAATGGAACTGTTGGATCAAGGTGAAGCCTTCTGGTGTCGGAAAGTATGGAGTCTCCATCTGTTCTGCATTTTTCCCCGTAAAGTTTTATGAAATAAAACCCCCTCGAACTTGTAAAAAAAATAAAAAGTTAAATGAATAAAATAAATGAATAAAATGAATAACCCCACCCCCCCAAACTTATTTTTAAAAATGAATAAAATAAATGAAAAAAATAAAAATTAAATGAATAAAATAAATGAATAAAATGAATTTAAAAAACCGAAACTTGTAAAATAAAAAGCTGCGACCGTTTAAAAAAATAGCGGCCACACTGTGCATGCGCGCTGATGATCGTGCGCGCATGCGCAATGCGGGCAAATTTTTTTTTACATGTTCGTGGCCATTTTAAAGGCCGCTTGCAGCCGCCGTTATTAGAAACTGGCTGCTGTGCGGGGATTTGCGTGATCGGGAGCGCCGCAAAGGACGGCTCCGTGACCCTCCCGACACCCGCCCGCGACCCACCCGCGGGTCGCGCCCCCGAGTTTGAAGAACACTGCTATAGCCTACCCAAAACCATCAGCAAAGTGGCGGAAGGTGTTGCCAACAGTGCTATCAAGTGGCATTTACTCACTAATAACCTTTTCAGCAATGAGTTTGAATTCTGCCAGGACCACTTGACCTTTCCTTCATCCTTTAATGTATTTCTTCCCTTTGCTTTCTCTACTCTCCATTGCTTCATCCAGTCACTCAGAAGTACCCTTTTCCCAGAACTGATCCAATGTCTTTCTTTGCTTTAGCTCCTATATTTTAAAAATTAAACTTTCCCTATCTTTGGCTCACTTGCATTCTATTACAACTTGTGTATGTCCCCTTTTGACCTAAAACAATCCACTTCAAAATGACTTATTTTATTGCCTTATGTAAACTCTTATTGAAGTTCCTCTTGGTTTATTAAAATATTAAAACCACATCTTAGTGTTGTTTTAGATTCTTGCAGTCACCAAAAATGCCAAAGTGTCAGGTTGTGACTGAAAATTGGTGTGTTTCTCCCCAGAGAGACAGCCAGGCTTTCTTCCCAGATCTTCTGGTACTTTATGCCAAAAAAGCAGAGGGGATATTTTATGCCGGAATTCTTTTTTTAAATAAATTTAGAGTGCCTAATTCTTTTTTTTTCCAATTAAGGGTCAATTTTAGCGAGGCCAATGTACCTACCCTGCATATCATTGGGTTTGTGGGGAAGGGAACCCACGCAGACACGGGGAGAATGTGGAAACTCCACACAGACAGTGACCCAGGCCGGAATCGAACCCGGGTCCTCGGTGCCGTGAGGCAGCAGTGCTAACCACTGGACCACCTTGCCGCCCTATTACGCCAGAATTCTTGAGGAGAGGGGGCTAAAGACATTGGCAAGCCTGGCTTTACAGAGGTCGGTCCAGTGTTTTTCAAAGACGCCCTGATCTCAAAGAGGAAGTGAAACCCCCCCACCCTTGACCATCTCTGGCATTGGGGCTTCATTCCCTCCGTCCCATCTTTGCCAGCATTGGAGCTTCAGTGCCGGCCTCCTCACATAATGGGAACACCCCGCCAATGAGGTTCTCTGGAGGCCCTGCCCTGGCAGTGCCAACCTGGCAATGACAACCTTGAACTGCCAGGTTGGCACTGCCAAGGTGCCAGAGGACAGTGCCTTTCCACGTCTCCCACTATTCTCACTTCCGAGCCCCCGGTGTGTTCAGCACGACTACTTTCCATTTTCGGAAACCAGTCGTGATTCCCACCGACGTAACGTCACACTGGCAGAGGTATGTATGCCCTTACTGGGCATGAACCGGATTACATCACCAGGCAGGGTCCTGGCACATCACATTTTGTGTTCTCGCCAGTGCAAATATCCTTTTTGGCCTCACGTTAGCAGCCATTATAGGATTTGCCCCAGTGAGGAACAGGCCCGTAAAATGGTTGCCTGTCTCTTAATCCTATTACAACAATTACACCCCCACCAGCTTATTTTCCAGTTCATGAGAAATAGGGCAATGATATTACCAAAAGAAAAAATATTGGCGGCGATTTTCCGATATGGAGGCCAAGTGTTTGCGCCGTCGTGAACGCCGTCGCGAATGCCGTCGCGTTTCACGACGGCGCGAACAGGGCCCGGGCACAACCTATTCTGGCCCTCACAGGGGGCCAGCACGGCACTGGAGCGGTTCACGCCGCTCCAGCCTCCTAACGCGGCGCCAAATGGGCGCCACGCCAACCCGCGCACGCGCAGTTCGGGCAGCTCAATCCTGCGCATGCGCAGTTGGGCCGGGCCATTCTGCGCATGCGCGGGCAATTTCTTACGCGCGCCGGCCCCAACCCAATATGGGGTCGGTGTTCAGGGGCCGGCCATGCCGGAAAGTAGGCCTGGGGGGGGGGGGGGGGGTGAGTGGTCGGCCCGCCAATCGGCGGGCCCCGATTGCGGGCCAGACCCCATCGGAGGCCCCACCGGTGAAGGAGCCCCCCCCCCACAGGTCGACGAGTGTTCCCGCAGAGTTCCCGCCGGCAATGACCAGGGGTGAACGGCGCCGGCGGGACTCTGTCGTATCGGGGCAGCCGCTCGGCTCATTCGGGCCGGAGAATTGGCGGTTCCAGCGGCCGGCGCCGCACCAAGCATGCCGGCGCAAATGGCGCCGATTCTCCGCACCTCAGAGAATCACGCGGCGGCATCGGGGCGTCGTAGCGCGGTTGCGGCGATTCTCCGGCCTGGCGCGGGGCTCGGAGAATCTCCCCCATTATGATTCCCCGTTTTCCTGACACACCATCTCCCCTTACCAGTTGCAGACTTTGCTACTGTCTTAGTATGGACAAAAGCACTGTATTTCAAGTTGACAGAGCAACATATGTCCGTTTTATCTGGCCCCATACCCCTGTGGGCATCATCATGGGCCTGCTGGTGTCAGGACTGGAAAATCCCACTCATAGAATGCATTGGCACAGAAGGAAGCCATTTGGCCCATCATGTTTCCGCCAAGCAAAGAAATATTCATCTAGCTAATGATTAATGGCCCTGTAGAATATGTCATTTCAAGTGCATATCCAAAAGGTTTTTAAATGCAATGATGTTATGAACACATGGGGCGAGATTCTCCGACCCCCCGCCGGGTCGGAGAATCGCCGGGGGCTGGCGTGAATCCCGCCCCCGCCGGTTGCCGAAGTCTCCGGCACCGGATATTCGGCGGGGGCGGGAATCGCGCCGCGCCGGTTGGCGGCCCCCCCGCGCGATTCTCTGGCCCGGATGGGCCGAAGTCCCGCCGCTAAAATGCCTGTCCCGCCGGCGTAAATTAAACCACCTACCTTACCGGCGGGACAAGGCGGCGTGGGCAGGCTCCGGGGTCCTGGGGGGAGCGCGGGGCGATCTGGCCCCGGGGGGTGCTCCCACGGTGGCCTGGCCCGCGATCGGGGCCCACCGATCCGCGGGCGGGCCTGTGCCGTGGGGGCACTCTTTCCCTTCTGCCTCCGCCACGGTCTCCACCATGGCGGAGGCGGAAGAGACTCCCTCCACTGCGCATGTGCGGGAATGCCGTCATCGGCCGCTAACGCTCCCGCGCCGCCCGGAGATGTCATTTCCGCGCCAGCTGGCGGGGCACCAAAGGCCTTTTCCGCCAGCTGGCGGGGCGGAAATTCATCCGGCGCCAACCTAGCCCCTTAAGGTTGGGGCTCGGCCCCCAAAGATGCGGAGCATTCCGCACCTTTGGGGCGGCGCGATGCCCAACTGATTTGCACCGTTTTGGGTGCCAGTCGGGGAACATCGCGCCGTTTCCGGAGAATTTCGCCCATGGTCTTGATTTGCTCCTCTTGTTTCATGTGGGAAGCCGGGAACATTTCCAGTGCCCAGCATGCGTTTAGGAAGTGTTTCCAGCTACAGCTCTTGGAAGCCCAGGTTTCGGAGCTGGAGCGGCAGCTGGGGACACTGTGGAGCATCCGCAAGGTGGAGAATGTTATGGATAGCACGTAAAGAGAGGTGGTCACACTGCAGGTTCAGACGCCAAAGGCAGGAAGGGAATGGGTGACCACCAGACAGAGCAGGAGAGCTAAGCAGACAGTGCAGGACTCTCCTGTGGCCATTCCCCTGCAAAACAGATATACTGCTTTGGATACTGTTGAGGGCATTGACCTCTCAGGGGAAAGCAGCAACAGCCAAATTTGTTGCACAATGATTGGCTCTGTTGCGGGGGTGAGGGGGTGAGTAATAAGTGTGGGAATACAATAGTTAGAGGGGATTCAATTGTAAGGGGAATGTATAGGTGTTTTTGTAGTCGCAAACCAGACTCCAGGATGGAATGTTGCTACCCTGGTGCAAGGGTCAAGGATGTCTTGGAGCAGTTACAGGACATTCTGGAGGGGGAGGTTGAACAGCCAGTGGTCATGGTGCACATTGGTACCAATGACATAGGTAAAAAAAGAGATGAGGTCCTAAAGGCTGAGTATAGGGTGTTAGGAAGAAAGTGCCACATTCTGGTCAGAGTACTAGTAGCAGAATATATTAGATGAATATGCGGCTGAAGAGATGGTGTGAGGGCGTGGCTTTCAGATTCCTGGGGCATTGGGACTATTCTGGGGGAGGTGGGCCCAGTAGAAACTGGATGGTTTACATCCAGGCAGGAGCGGGACCGACGTCCTCGAGGGATGATTTGCTGGAGTGGTTGGGGAGGGTTTAAACTAAAATGGCAGGGGGATGGGTGCCTATGCAAGGAGGAGGAAACAAGGGCAAAAACAAAAGACAGAAAGGGGAATAAGAAAAGTGCTGGCAGAGAAACCAAGGGTCAGATTTAAACAGGGCCACAGTGAAAAATATTAGGAACGAGACAAGTAATGTAAAAAGACAAGATTAAAGGCTTTGTGCTTTAACACATGAAGCATTTGCAATATAGTGGATGAACCAATTGCGCAAATAGATGTAAACGGGTATGATATAATCAGGACTGCAGAGAAATGGCTGCAGGGTGTCCAGGGATGGGAACTGAATGTCCAGGGGTATTCAGTATTTAGGAAGGACAGACAAGAAGGAAAAAGATTTCATTTCTGGTTAAGGAGGAAATTAACGCAATAGTGAGGAAAAGATATTAGTTCTGACAATGTGGAATCTGTATGGGTGGAGCTGAGAAACTGCAAGAGGCAGAAAATGTTAGTAGGCGTTGTATACAAACCCCCAAACTGCAGTGGTGATGTTGAGAATGGCATTAAACAGGAAATTAGAGATGCATGCGATAAAGCAACATCTGTAATTATGGTTGATTTTAATCTGTATATAGATTGGGTAAATCAAATTAGTCACAATACCGTAGAGGAATTCCTGGAGTGTATACAGGATGCTTTTCTGTCTGGACTAATACGTTGAGGAACGAACTAGAAAATAGGCCACCCTAGACTGAGTATTGTGCAATGAGAATGGAATCATGAGCAATCTAGTTATGTGAGACCCATTGGGGATGAGCGACCATAATATGATAGAATTTTTCATCAAGATGGAGAGTGAAGTAGTTGATTCTGAGACTAGGGTCCTGAATCTTAATAAAGGAAACTACGATGATATGAGGCATGAGTTGGCTTTGATCAATTGGGGAATGTTACTTAAAGGGATGACAGTGGATAGGCAAATACAAACATTCAAGGAGTGCATGGGGGAACTGCAACAATAATTTATTCCTGTCTGGCACAAAAGCAAAACGGAAAAGGTGGCCAATTCACGGCTGCAAGGGAAATTAGAGATAGTATTCGATCCAAGAAAGAAGCATACAAATTGGTCAAAAAAACAACAGGTCTGAGGATTGGGAGCAGTTTAGGATTCAGCAAAGAAGGACCAAAAGGGATTGATTAAGAAGAGGAAAATAGAGTACAATTGTAAGCTTGAAGGGAACATAAAAACGGACTTTAACAGTTTCTATAGGTACGTGATGAGAAAAAGATTGGTGAAGACAAATATAGATCCCTTACAGTCAGACACAGGGAATGTATAATAGAGGGCAATGAAATGGCTGAGCAACTAAATACATACTTTGGTTCTGTCTTCACAAATGAGGACACATATCAGATATCAGAAATATTGGGGAACGCAGGGTTTAGTGAGAGGAAGAAACTGAAGGAGATCGATATTGGTAGAAAAATGGTGTTGGGGAAATTGATGGGATTGAAGGCTGATTAATCCCCAAGGCCTGATAATCTACATCCCAGAGTACTTAGGGAAGTGACTCTAGAAATAGTGGAGGCATTGATGGTCATCTTTCAGGATTATATTGAACAGTCCCTGCAGATTGGAGAGTAGCTAATGTAACTTCACTGTTTAAAAAAGGAGGTAGAAAGAAAGCAGGGAATTATAGACCAGTAAACCTGACGTTGGTAATAGGTAAAATTCTAGAATCCATTGACAAATATTTTTTGGCTGAATACTTCGAAAACAGTGGCAGGATCGGACAGAGCCAGCATGGATTTATGAAGGGGAAATCATGCTTGACAAATCTACTGGAATTCTTCAAGGATGTAACTAGTAAAGTTGACAAAGTGGATGCGGTATATTTGGACTTTCAGACGGCTTTTGACGAAGTCCTGTATCAGAGATTAGTGTGTAAAATTATAGGGCATGCTATTAGGGGTAGTGGATTGAGATGGATAGAAAACTGGTTGGCAGACAGGAAACAGAGAGGAATTAATGGGGTATTTTTCAAATAGGCAGGCAGTGACTAGCGGGGTACTGTAGGGATCGGTGCTAGGTTCCCAGCTATTCACAATCTATATTAATGGTTTAGGTGAGGTAACAAAATGTCATGGGCGGGATTCTCCGTACCCAGCGCTGGGCTGGAGAATCGCCGCAACCGCGCCACAACCCCCCGATGCCGGCATGCATCAAGGAGGAGGTGGCGCAAATGGCGACGATTCTCCAAGGAGTGGAGAATCGTCACCATTTGCGCCAGAGCGTTTGGCGCGGTGCCGGTTGCGGGCCGCTGACCACGGCCAGGCCGCCGATTCTCTGGCCTTGATGGGCCGAGTAGCCGCGTGGAGACGGCAGAATCCCGCTGGCGCCTTCCACACCTGCTCGCAGCCGGCGGGAACTCTGTGCGCAGGGTTGGGGGGCGGCCTGTGAGGGGGGACGGGGGGCTCCTTCACCGGGGGGGCCTCCAATGGTGTCTGGCCCGCGATCGGGGCCCACCGATCAGCGGGCCGGCCTCTCCAGCCCCGGCCCTATTTAGTTACGTGGCCAGCCCCTGAACCCCCCACGCCATGTTGCGTCGGGGCCACCCAGTCACTGAAGGTAAGCATGCAGCCACAGCAAGCAGTAAAGAAGGCAAATGACATGCTGGCCTTCATTGCGAGAGGATTCGAGTACAGGAGCAGGGATATCTTGCTGCAATTATACAGGGCCTTGGTGAAGTCACACCTGGAATATTGTGTGCAGCTTTGGTCCATCTTCTCCACGTCCACTCTGCAGCGAAGGTTTACCAGACTGATTCTGGGATGGCGAGGCTGACGTATGAGGAGAGATTGAAGCGGTTAGGATTGTATTCGCTGGAGCTCAGAAGAATAACGGGGGATCTCATAGAAACCTATAAAATTCAAACAAGACTAGACAGGGTAGATGCAGGAAGGATGTCCCCCATGGTGGGTGTGTCCAGAACCAGGGGTCGCAGTCTGAGGATACGGGGTAAACCGTTGAGGACAGAGATGAAAAAAACTTTCTTCATCCAGAGAGTGGTGAACCTGTGGAATTTGGGACCGCAGGAAGCAATTGAAGCCAAAACATTGTATGTTTTCAAGAAGCAGTTAGGGCGATAAGACCATAAGACATAAGAACAGAATTTGGCCACTTGGCCAATTGAGTCTGCTCCGCCATTCAAACATGGCTCATCCCCATTCACCTGCCTTCTCCCCATAACCCCAATCCCCTTATTAATCAAGAACCTATCTATCTCTCTCTTAAAGAAACTCAGTGATTTGGCCTCCACAGCCTTCTGCGGCAAAGAGTTCTGTCATGATATCTATATTTACATATCATGGTGCAATCACACACACACACTGATGGACAGGTCGACGGACCAATCAACACACATGCAACAACACAGCCAATCACCAGTGAGAGCACACGCACTATAAAACAGGGGACACCACAGTTCCCGCTCATTCCAGCAGGAGATCGCTCAGAGCACAGAGCTCACAGTGTGTCACTCAGACATACACCATGTGCTGAGTGCCTCCCTAAGATAGTGCTAGGGCTGGGTCCACAGGTTAACTGGTGGAGTACAAACCACAGCCAGAAGTTAACAGTTGTTATTATTCAGAACAATAAAACAGCGTTGTACCATCTACTACCGTGTTGGTTCGTTTGTACATCGGAACCCCAACACGACAAGTTCCAGAGATTCACCACCCTCTGGATGAAGAAATTCCTCCTCATCTCTGTTTTAAAGGATCGTCCCTTTAGTCTGAGATTGTGTCCTCTGGTTCTAGTTTCTCCTACAAGTAGAAACATCCTCTCCATGTCCACTCTATCCAGGCCTCACAGTATCCTGTAAGTTCCAATAAGATCCCTCCCTCATCCTTCTAAACTCCAACAAGTACAGACCCAGAGTCCTCAACCGTTCCTCATATGACAAGCTCTTCATTCCAGGGATCATTCTTGTGAATCTCCTCTGGACACTTTCCAAGGCCAGCACATCCTTCCTTAGATATGGGGCTTAAAACTGCTCACAATACTCCAAATGGAGTCTGACCAGAACCTTATATAGCCTCAGAAGTACATCTCTGGTCTTGTATTCCAAGGCGATCAAAAGATATGGGGGAAAAGCGGGATTAGGCAATTGAATTGGATAATCGGCCATGATCATAATGAATAGTGGAGCAGGCTCGAAGGGCCTCCGCCTGCTCCTATTTTATATGTTTCTATGATACACGTACCCGATGCCCAGCCAGACGCCAAAAGGGTCCGGGGCCCTCCTTCGCCACGGTCTTCAGAAGATTCTTCGGACTGGGATCTTATTTTTTTTTTTATATCAATTTAGAATACCCAATTCATTTTTTCCAATTGAGGGGCAATTTAGCATGGCCAGTCCACCTACCCAGCACACCGTTTTTTGGGTTGTGTGGGCGAAACCCAAGCAAACACGGGGAGAATGTGCAAACTCCACATGGACAGTGACCCAGAGCCGGGATTGAACCTGGGACCTCGTCGCCATGAGGCAGCAGTGCTGACCATTGTGCCACCGTGCTGCCCGGCTGGGATGTTATAACCAGTGCGGGTTTTAAGGGGTAAGGATGATTACCTACCCCATGGATCTTGCAGAATACGAGCTCCCCATTAAGGGGGCGAGGGACCTTTAACAATGGTAATTTTGTATAAAAACAGTTGGCTAGTAAGGCACAGACTAGAGAAGACCCAGTAGGGAACTACTGGAGCTGTATATAATAGTAATTATAAAATAAAGTAGGTTTTTGTTTTTGACCAACTTGATATGGACACTTTGGGCAAAATTCTCCCCCAACGGCGGGATGTCCGCCGACTGGCGCCAAAGACGGCGCCAATCAGACGGGCATCGCGCCGGCCCAAAGGTGCGGAATGCTCTGCATCTTTGGCGGCCTAGCCCCAACATTGAGGGATAGGCCGACGCCGGAGGGATTTCCGCCCCGCCAGCTGGCGGAAATGGCGTTTGTTGCCCCGCCAGCTGGCGCGGAAATGCGGTGCATGCGCGGGAGCGTCAGCGGCCGCTGTCAGTTTCCCGCGCATGCGCAGTGGGGAGAGCCTCTTCCGCCTCCGTCATGGTGGAGGCCGTGGCGGAGGCGGCAGGGAAAGAGTGCCCCCACGACACAGGCCCGCCCGCGGATCGGTGGGCCCCGATCGCGGGCCAGGCCACCGTGGGAGCACCCCCCGCGCCCCCCCCCCGCCAGGACCCCGGAGCCCGCCCACGCCGCCTGGTCCCGCCGGTAAATACCAGCTTTGATTTACGTCGGCGGGGCAGGCAATTCCTGGGCGGGACTTCGGTCCATCCGGGCCGGAGAATCCAGCGGGGGGTCCCGCCAACCGGCGTGGGCCGATTCCCGCCCCCGCCCGATCTCCGGTACCGGAGACTTCGGCGGGGGCGGGATTCACGGCGGCCAACGGCCATTCTCCGACCCGGTGGGGGGGGGTCGGAGAATGACGCCCACTGTGCCCCATACAAAGCTGTTCTTATAGTGCATTCTGAAGTAACTCTGTTCACTTACAGTATCGCCCAATCAAAAGCTATCCAAGCTGAACTCATACCTGTTGTATATTTAGCTAGTATTCTTTGGTTTCTTTCGCAATATCTAATTATTACTTGTTCATACAATGCCTGAACTCTGAACGAGTATGTACAGGTATCTTCATAGTTGGCACCATAAATGATGTGCAAGAATTACTGACCACATTAATCTTTGGTTCCTTTATCAGTGCGTTTATATTCAGACACAATACATTTATGTAGTACCTATAATGTGGTAAAACGTCATGGCGGTCTTCACAAAAACATTAAGAAGCAAAATTTCATTCACCCATCACCCCTGTGCTCGACGACTGCAGTCTGACCTGCTTCCGGTGTGGGAATGTCACATTTTAAAACTTCTCCTTCCCTTTTTCAAATTCCCCCATGGCCTCACCCCTCTCTCAGCCTCTAATCTCCTAGATTCCTGCAATCTACGAAGATATTTGCAATCCACCATCTCTCGCCTCTTGCACATTCCCAATTTAAATCGTTCCACCATCGGTGCTCATGCCCTTGGCTGTCAATTAAGCTCTGGAATTCCATCCCTAAACCTCCCTGCCTCTGTATCCTCCTCTAAGAGATGCTTTAGAATTTTCACTCTTCACAAAGTTACATTGGCCCTCGTATCTCCTTTTATACGCTTGGAGCCAGATTTTCTTTGATATCATTTCTGTGAAGCGCCTTGGGAAGTTATATGACATAAAATGTGATATATAAGCACAAGTTGTTATTGTGATTGTTATGACTTAAGAGACAACGAGAATCTGGCTGCTGTATCCTTTACAGGGCGTAACTTATTATGGAAAACACAGCAGGAGTTTGAAGGTGCTTTTTTGAGTCAAATGGCTGCAGTTTTCACATTGCAAGCATTGTATGCTGATATCACAGACTGGTTATACCTTGTTAAGATCCTGAACAAGACACCCAAAGTTTTATGACGATCCAGTTCGGGAACATTGACTTTTTGCTCAAAGTAGACAACGTTTGATATCCAAGATACTTGCTAAGAGAATAAAGCCATGAGATTCCATGGTTTTAAACAAACCAAAATAAACATTACTACATAAAGTCAGAAAAATAAAACAATTTACAATATCTAACTTATACTCTAACATTCAGAATTAATTTGAGGTACATGTGAGTTAACAGGCAAACTGGTCAAACACACCACACTGAACAATGAGTGGCAGATGTAACCAAGACAGATCGTACAGATTTCTCAGATACCCACACAGACGTCAGTATCCACTATCAGTTACACAATCTTCACCTTCAATGATCTACCCTCTGAATTCCCTCCAAAGGTGACTCCGACTCAGACTGACTCAATAGCTGCATACCACGCCAACGTTTAAATCTCATTGCCTGAGACTATATTCCCCTGGATTCCCAAGTCTGCACTCCAGCATCAACTCACAGGCACAACTTTATCTCTTCAACCATGCTGAACAGAACACCATTGCTCCAAAAGCCAGCAGAATGGAGTCACCAACCTTCCACCGTCTTTTCAATTTTACATGGCTTGACCCAAGCTCTCACTACTTGGAGCCTGCCAACCCAGTGTCTCAAAGCTAACTGCAGCACTTTAGCTGCATGGAACTTCGTCTCCTGCTCCAGACTCTCTCTCTGTGACTAAGATTGACTGATCCCTGAACTGATCTGGGTGACCTATGAAAATATTCCAAGAGTGTCCCACCTTGTTATTAGGCAGGATCAAATGTAACAAGTATTGGAATGTCCTGAATATTACATATCTACAAGGGTTAGCTTACAGAGCACACATAGGGACAATTGATTTCATCTCAACCTTTGGTTTCAATTGATTTCATCTCAACAATTGGGTCAAGGAAACTCAATGTAACTACAGAGAAGTTTGGATTCTACTTTAGTGTCCTAAAAGCGAATCAGTTTTCCACCACCTGGGAATTTTTGTGTACGTTATGTAAGTAAAATTCTGTTTTGAAGTATATATATATATATATATAGAGAGAAAGTGAATGTCACCTTTCTTATTTGATGGGTAAAGGTAGATGGTGAAGTGTATGTTTCGCTGTATTATAGGCTTAGTGTTCATTTACCCATTTGGCTTAATATTATCCATGGTTTCGTACCTGACTCGTACCTTAACAAGTATGTATACACTTAACCAACTTTCCAGAGAAGGTTGATATATTCTGCAAACCAGCAGCTGATAAACAAATTCAGTGTTCTCCGATCTGACACCTGGGGCGGGATTCTCCAATCCCGCGGCAGAGTGTCCACGCAATCGTAAACAACGGCGCGTTTTACGACGGCGTGAACAGGCCGCTCCCACATCTAATTCTGGCCCCTACAGGGGGCCAGCACGGCGCTGGAGCGGTTCGCGCCGCTCCAGCTGCAGATCCCGGCGCAATCTGGGTGCCGCGGGATCCGTGCACGCGCAGTTGCGCCAGCGCCAATGAGGACATGCGCAGTGGCGTCAGCGCCAACACGCGCATTCGCAGTGGCCTCCTTCAACGTGCCGGCCCCGATGCAACATGGCGCAGGGCTACAGGGGCCGGCGCGTAGGAAAGGAGGCCCCCAGCCACAGAGGCCAGCCCGCCGATTGGTGGGTCCCGATCGCAGGCCAGGCCACATCGGAGGCCGCCACCCGACCATTACACGCCGAGGTCCCGCCGGCCGAGAGTCGGAGAATCGGCGGGCCGGCCGCATAGAGCGGCCCGCGACGGCGCCAACCACCCCGGCGCCAAAGGCGGCGATTCTCCGCACTGTGGAGAATCGCGTGCCGGGATTAGGGCAGCGTGGCCCGTTCGCGAGAATTTTCCGGCCCGGCGCAGTGCTGGGAGAATCCCGCCCGTGTCTAGCTATTGATAACCAAGATGTTTGCAGAAAAAGCTGCATAGATATATAGAAGATAGGAGCAGGAGGCCTTTTGGCCCTTTGAGCCTGCTCCGCTATTTATCACAATCATGGCTGATCATCCAACTCAATAGCCTAATCCTGCTTTCTCCCCATAACCTATGATCCCATTCACCCGAAGTGCTATATCTAGCCGCCTCTTGAATATATTCAATGTTTTAGCATCAACTACTTCCTGTGGTAATGAATTCCACAGGCTCACCACTCTTTGGGTGAAGAAATGTCTCCTCATCTCTGTCCGAAATGGTTTACCCTGAATCCTGTAGCCACCTGAGTTGGCCACTTCCTGACTTAAAATGGAGAACCGCAAAGGCCGAAGGGAAATTCAGCCAACACAGGCAAAGACTAGCAAATACAGAAATCATGTACATTGGAACCTGCAAAACAACCAGACAGCATCGAAACCAGCAGCCATCTGCATAGTAATGTGCGATTCCCAAGCACAATGGCAACAGTTAAGGTAAACAAAGCCAAGCCAGACTCCTTGGCGCCAGCAGGAGCCAAGACAAAGAAAATGAAATTAAAATCGCTTATTGTCACAAGTAGGCTTCAAATGAAGTTACTGTGAAAAGCCCCTAGTCGCCACATTCCGGTGCCTGTTCGGGGAGGCTGGTACGGGAATTGAACCGTGCTGCTGGCCTGCCTTGGTCTGCTTTCAAAGCCAGCGATTTAACCCTGTGCTAAACAGCCCCATGGAGCCAAAAAGGAAGGCCAACGGACACTTAGGACCGCCTAGCGATCAGGGAACCGCTCCAGCATTGGAGAAATCGATCCAAGTGATCAGAAAGTAGTCCAATCACTTGGAACCAGGTACGGGGTCCGCCCTGAAGGGCGGGAAGCCCCTGAGGACTATAAAGCAAAGCCCCCAAGATCAAATCGTCCTTCTTTGGCAGGGTCACTCAGCAACTTGAACCAACCCTTGACAGTGACCTGTCTTGTTGCCTCCAAGCAAGTAAGTCTCAAGTCAACGCTCGCTATGAGATAGGCGCTCCTAGCTACCAGTCCATACCAGCTTTTGAATCCCGCAGACTCAGGACCTGAACGAAAGGCCATTTGTTCCCCTGACCTGGTGGGACAGTCCGAAGCTACGTATAGGCCTGTTAGTGATAGAAATAGCCTAGAAAGTAGAGTTTATGCATGAATAGCGATTTACTGTGTATAATAAATGTGTTTTGATTTGAATCTTACTAATTGGTGTGTTGAGTTATTGATCATTACTTGGACTTGAACCTCGTGGCGGTATCATAAAGATACCTGGCGACTCTAGAGCAAAGGTTATAAAACAGAGCCAATTGAACCAACCAAAAGTTAGCAACAATCCTCAGACTGTAACCCCTGGTTCTGGACACACCCACCATCGGTAACATCTTCCCTGCATCTACCCTGTCTAGTCCGGTTCGAATTTTATAAGTCTCCATGAGATCCCCCCTCATTCTTCTGAACTCCAGCGAGAACAATCCTAACCTAATCAATCTCTCCTCTATTCAAAAAAGGGAATAGGAATTACCCTGGTAATTATAGGCCGGTTAGTCTTACCTCAGTGGTCGGGAAGATAATGGAAAAGGTCCTGAAGGATAGAATTTATGATCATTTGGAAAGATGCAGCTTAATCCGGGATAGTCAACACGGATTCGTGAAGGGTAGGTCTTGCCTCACAAATTTGATTGAATTCTTTGAGGAGTTAACTAAGTGTGTGGATGAAGGTAGAGCAGTTGATGTCGTATACATGGATTTTAGTAAGGCGTTTGATAAGGTTCCCCATGGTCGGCTCATGAAGAAAGTAAGGAGGTGTGGGATAGAGGGAAATTTGGCCAATTGGATAAGAAGCTGGCTATCACATAGAAGACAGAGGGTGGTGGTGGATGGAAAATTTTCAGACTGGAGACCAGTTACCAGCGGTGTACCACAGGGATCAGTGCTCGGTCCTCTGCTATTTGTGATTTTTATCAATGACTTGGAGGAGGGGGCTGAAGGGTGGGTCAGTAAATTTGCTGATGACACCAAGATTGGTGGAGTAGTGGATGAGGTGTGGAGGGCTGTTGTAGGCTGCAAAGAGACATTGATAGGGTGCAGAGCTGGGCCGAAAAATGGCAGATGGAGTTTAACCCTGATAAGTGCGAGGTGATTCATTTTGGTAGAAAAAATTTGAATGCGGATTACAGGGTCAACGGCAGGGTTCTGAGGAATGTGGAGGAACAGAGAGATCTTGGGGTTCATGTCCACAGATCTCTGAAGGTTGCCACTCAAGTGGATAGAGCCGTGAAGAAGGCTTATACTGTGTTAGCATTTATTAACAGGGGGCTTGTGTTTAAGAGCCGCGGGGTTATGCAGCAAACATACATGACCCTGGTGAGACCACATCTGGAGTATTGTGTGCAGTTCTGGTCACCTCATTATAGGAAGGATGTGGAAGCATTGGAAAGGGTGCAAAGGAGATTTACCAGGATGCTGCCTGGTTTGCAGGCTAGGTCTTATGAGGAAAGGTTGAGGGAACTAGGGCTTTTCTCTTTGGAGCGGAGGAGGATGAGAGGCGACTTAACAGAGGTTTATAAGATAATGAGGGGGATAGATAGAGTGGACGTTCAGAGACTATTTTCTCGGATGGATATAGCTATTACAAGGGGGCATAACTATAAGATTCAGGGTGGGAGATATAGGAGGGATGTCCGAGGTAGGTTCTTTACTCAGAGAGTGGTTAGGGTGTGGAATGGACTGCCTGCTGTGATAGTGGAGTCAGACACTTTAGGAACTTTCAAGCGTTTATTGGATAGGCACATGGAGCACACTAGAATGACAGGGAGTGGGATAGCTTGATCTTGGTTTCGGACAATGCTCGGCACAACATCGAGGGCCAAAGGGCCTGTTCTGTGCTGTACTGTTCTATATGACAGTCCTACCATCCCTGGAATCAGTCTGGCAAACCTTTGCTGCAGTCCCTCGAGAGCAAGAACATCCTTCCTCAGAAAAGGGGACCAAAACTGCACATAATATTCTAGGTGTGGCCTCACCAAGGCACTGTATAATTGCAATAACACATCGCTGCTCCTGTACTCGAAACCTCTCGCAATGAAGGCCAACATATCATTAACATTCTCTATCGCCTGCTGCACCCACATGCTTACCTTCAGCGAATGGTGCACAAGGACACCCAGGTCTGGCTGCACACTCCCCTCTCCCAATTTACAACCGTTCAGGTAGTAATCTGCCTTCCTGTTTTTGCTTCCAAAGTGAATAACCTCACACTTATCCAAATTATACTGCACCTGCCATTGATTTGCCCACTCGCCCAACCTGTCCAGATTATGCTGTAGGATCCCTGCATTCTCATCGCAATTCACCCTCCCACCCAACTTGGGATCATCTGCAAACCTTGAGATGTTACATTTTGTTCCCTCATTCAAATCATTGATATATATTGTGAATAGCTGGGGTCCCAGCACCGATCACTGTGGTACCCCACTAGTTACTGCCTGCCAATTTGAAAAGGACCCATTAATTCCTACTATGTTTCCTCTCTGCCACCTGCACTGGGATAATTGGGGAATTGAGGTCCATGGATGTAAACAGTTGGTGACCACAGCTTTTTAAAATGTATTATATCATGAAATGTGCACATCACTGGCAAGACCAGAAATTCTTACCCATCCTTGATTGCCCTTGAGAAAGTGGTGGTGAACTGCCTTCATCAATTGCAGTGCATCTTGTGCAGGTATGCCCACAATGTTGCTCGAAAGGGAGTTTCAGATTTTTATTTTGCACTGTGTAGGAGAGGTGAGATGTTTCCAAGTCAGAATGGTGTCTGGCTTGGAAGGGAACCTGTAGGTGGTGGTGTTCCCATGTGTCTGCTGATCTTGTCCTTCTAGGTGGGAGACCATGGGTTTGGAAGGTGCTGTTGAAGAGGATTGGTGACTTGCTGCAGTGCACCTTATAGATGGTACACGCTGCTGCTACTGTGGATTGGTGGTGGAGGGTGTGAATGGTTGCAACAGAAGATACATAATGCGGTATAAAGACTGAAAAAGAGGCACTTTGGGACTATATCAGTCAGTATGAGTCAGTTCTGTCAGGAAAGGAGAGGTATACAGTCTGCAATAATGCGGGATAAAAATATATTCAGAAGCCTGCCGATTGACATAAGGCAAACTACATTTGACAGACACAGCACTGGTAAGCAATTGGTTTAACAATAATGACTATTTATTGCAATCTCTGTACATTTTCCGTTACAGTGGCATTAATTGTCTCCTGATACAGATTATCCAAACCAAAGCATGTGTTTTGCACAATGGGTAGGCAATGCCCATGTCTGCATATATGTCGCCGCTAAATTCTGCTGGAGAGGCATTAATCCGCTTTGAACTTCAATGCTGCAACTGGATCTGCAATTCCAAGAAATTCAGGGATCACAGCCAGCTCTATTTACTAGCAAACACAGCAGCAATAAAACAAAATTGCATTTATGTAGTGCCTCCAGTGTACTAAAACGTCCCATGGTATTTCACATAAGTGTAACCAAAAGAAAATTTGACACCGAGCCACATGGACCAGAGGAAGAGCTAATGGATCAGAGTTGATTTTAATTTACTGTCCAATGCCCAGAGGGTCAGAAAACATGGCAATCATCAAAAGGGGTCTGAATAAGGGTCTCCTGTTAATTTGTCTCATTTCCTTCAGATGTTGACGGGCCTGCGGTGGATTTGTGTCTTTTCCTGTTTTTATTTGTAATGGACATATTTGTGTGGACGTACTGCTGTATGTGGAGAATTTGGGTGTACATTAAGTTCCTGGAACAACCTGCCTTAAGAATGCAATACAAATATTGCCACATTGGCTGCTGCAGTAGATTTAAATAATGCACAATTATATACGTTACTAAAACCTGTTAATTTGAATTCTCTTTTTCTTTTATAAATATTTTATTGAAAATTTTTGGTCAACCAACACAGTACATTGTGCATCCTTTACACAATATTATAACAACACAAATAACAATGACCTATTTTATAAACAAACAAAAAAATGAATAAATAATAAATAACAAAAATGAAAACTAACCCTAATTGGCAACTGCCTTATCACAAGTAACGCTCTCCAAAAATATAATTTAACAGTCCAATATATAATTATCTGTAGCAACGACCAATACATATTATACAGTATATATTAACAACCCTGAGAGTCCTTCTGGTTCCTCCTCCCCCCCTCCCCCCCCCCCCGCCCCGATCCTGGGCTGCTGCTGCTGCCTTCTTTTTTCCATTCCATCTATCTTTCTGCGAGGTATTCGACGAACGGTTGCCACCGCCTGGTGAACCCTTGAGCCGACCCCCTTAGAACGAACTTAATCCGCTCTAGCTTTATAAACCCTGCCATGTCATTTATCCAGGTCTCTACCCCCGGGGGCTTGGCTTCTTTCCACATTAACAATATCCTGCGCCGGGCTACTAGGGACGCAAAGGCCAAAACATCGGCCTCTCTCGCCTCCTGCACTCCCGGCTCTTGTGCAACCCCAAATATAGCCAACCCCCAGCTTGGTTCGACCCGGACCCCCACTACTTTTGAAAGCACCTTTGTCACCCCCATCCAAAACCCCTGTAGTGCCGGGCATGACCAAAACACATGGGTATGATTCGCTGGGCTTCTCGAGCACCTTGCACACCTATCCTCCACCCCAAAAAATTTACTGAGCCGTGCTCCAGTCATATGCGCCCTGTGTAATACCTTAAACTGAATCAGGCTTAGCCTGGCACACGAGGACGACGAGTTTACCCTGCTTAGGGCATCTGCCCACAGCCCCTCCTCGATCTCCTCCCCCAGCTCTTCTTCCCATTCCCCTTTTAGTTCATCTACCATAGTCTCCCCTTCGTCCCTCAATTCCCTATATATATCTGACACCTTACCATCCCCCACCCATGTCTTTGAGATCACTCTGTCCTGCACCTCTTGTGTCAGGAGCTGTGGGAATTCCCTCACCTGTTGCCTCGCAAAAGCCCTCAGTTGCATATACCTGAATGCATTCCCTTGGGGCAACCCATATTTCTCGGTCAGCGCGCCCAGACCCGCGAACTTCCCATCCACAAACAGATCTTTCAGTTGCGTTATTCCTGCTCTTTGCCACATTCCATATCCCCCACCCATTCCCCCCGGGGCAAACCTATGGTTGTTTCTTATCGGGGACCCCCCCAAGGCTCCAGTCTTTCCCCTATGCCGTCTCCACTGTCCCCAAATCTTCAGTGTAGCCACCACCACCGGGCTTGTGGTGTAGTTCCTCGGTGAGAACGGCAATGGGGCTGTCACCATAGCCTGTAGGCTAGTCCCCCTACAGGACGCCCTCTCTAATCTCTTCCACGCCGCTCCCTCCTCCTCTCCCATCCACTTACTCACCATTGAAATATTAGCGGCCCAATAATACTCACTTAGGCTCGGTAGTGCCAGCCCCCCCCCTCCCCTATCCCTGCTACGCTGTAAGAATCCCTTCCTCACTCTCGGGGTCTTCCCGGCCCACACAAAACCCATGATGCTCTTTTCAATCCTTTTAAAAAAAGCCTTCGTGATCACCACCGGGAGGCACTGAAACACAAAGAGGAATCTCGGGAGGACCACTATCTTAAACGCCTGCACCCTCCCTGCCAGTGACAGTGATACCATATCCCATCTCTTGAAATCCTCCTCCATTTGTTCCACCAACCGCGTTAAATTTAACCTATGCAATGTGCCCCAATTCTTGGCGATCTGGATCCCCAGGTAACGAAAGTCCCTTGTTACCTTCCTCAACGGTAGGTCCTCTATTTCTCTACTCTGCTCCCCTGGATGCACCACAAACAACTCACTTTTCCCCATGTTCAATTTATACCCTGAAAAATCCCCAAACTCCCCAAGTATCCGCATTATTTCTGGCATCCCCTCCGCCGGGTCTGCCACGTATAGTAGCAAATCGTCCGCATACAAAGATACCCGGTGCTCTTCTCCTCCTCTAAGTACTCCCCTCCACTTCTTGGAACCCCTCAACGCTATCGCCAGGGGCTCAATCGCCAGTGCAAACAATAATGGGGACAGAGGGCATCCCTGCCTTGTCCCTCTATGGAGCCGAAAATATGCAGATCCCCATCCATTCGTGACCACGCTCGCCATCGGGGCCCTATACAACAGCTGCACCCATCTAACATACCCCTCTCCAAAACCAAATCTCCTCAACACCTCCCACAAATAATCCCACTCCACTCTATCAAATGCTTTCTCGGCATCCATCGCCACTACTATCTCCGTTTCCCCCTCTGGTGGGGCCATCATCATTACCCCTAACAGCCTCCGTATATTCGTGTTCAGCTGTCTCCCCTTCACAAACCCAGTTTGGTCCTCGTGGACCACCCCCGGGACACATTCCTCTATTCTCATTGCCATTACCTTGGCCAGGATCTTGGCATCTACATTTAGGAGGGAAATAGGTCTATAGGACCCGCATTGTAGCGGGTCCCTTTCCTTCTTTAAGAGAAGCGATATCGTTGCTTCAGACATAGTCGGGGGCAGTTGTCCCCTTTCCTTTGCCTCATTAAAGGTCCTCGTCAATACCGGGGCGAGCAAGTCCACATATTTTCTATAGAATTCGACTGGGAATCCATCCGGTCCCGGGGCCTTTCCCGCCTGCATGCTCCTAATTCCTTTCACCACTTCTTCTACCTCGATCTGTGCTCCCAATCCCACCCTTTCCTGCTCTTCCACCTTGGGAAATTCCAGCCGATCCAAGAAGCCCATCATTCTCTCCCTCCCATCCGGGGGTTGAGCTTCATATAATTTTTTATAAAATGTCTTGAACACTCCATTCACTCTCTCCGCTCCCCGCTCCATCTCTCCTTCCTCATCCCTCACTCCCCTATTTCCCTCGCTGCTCCCCTTTTCCTCAATTGGTGTGCCAGCAACCTGCTTGCCTTCTCCCCATATTCGTACTGTACACCCTGTGCCTTCCTCCATCGTGCCTCTGCAGTGCCCGTAGTCAGCAAGTCAAATTCTACATGTAGCCTTTGCCTTTCCCTGTACAGTCCCTCCTCCGGTGCTTCCGCATATTGTCTGTCCACCCTCAAAAGTTCTTGCAGCAACCGCTCCCGTTCCTTACTCTCCTGCTTCCCTTTATGTGCCCTTATTGATATCAGCTCCCCTCTAACCACCGCCTTCAACGCCTCCCAGACCACTCCCACCTGGACCTCCCCATTATCATTGAGTTCCAAGTACTTTTCAATGCACCCCCTCACCCTTAGACACACCCCCTCATCTGCCATTAGTCCCATGTCCATTCTCCAGGGTGGGCGCCCTCCTGTTTCCTCCCCTATCTGCAAGTCTACCCAGTGTGGAGCGTGATCCGAAATGGCTATAGCCGTATACTCCGTTCCCCTCACCTTCGGGATCAACGCCCTTCCCAGCACAAAAAAGTCTATTCGCGAGTAGACTTTATGGACATAGGAGAAAAACGAGAACTCCTTACTCCTCGGTCTGCTAAATCTCCACGGGTCTACACCTCCCATCTGCTCCATAAAATCTTTAAGTACCTTGGCTGCTGCCGGCCTCCTTCCAGTCCTGGACTTCGACCTATCCAGCCCTGGTTCCAACACCGTATTAAAATCTCCCCCCATTATCAGCTTTCCCATATCTAGGTCCGGAATGCGTCCTAGCATCCGCCTCATAAAATTGGCATCATCCCAGTTCGGGGCATATACGTTTACCAAAACCACCGTCTCCCCCTGTAGTTTGCCACTCACCATCACGTATCTGCCCCCGTTATCCGCCACTATAGTCTTTGCCTCGAACATTACCCGCTTCCCCACTAATATAGCCACCCCCCTGTTTTTCGCATCTAGCCCCGAATGGAACACCTGCCCCACCCATCCTTTGCGTAGCCTAACCTGGTCTATCAGTTTCAGGTGCGTTTCCTGTAACATAACCACATCTGCCTTAAGTTTCTTAAGGTGTGCGAGTACCCGTGCCCTCTTTATCGGCCCGTTCAGCCCTCTCACGTTCCACGTGATCAGCCGGGTTGGGGGGCTTCCTACCCCCCCCCCCACCCCCCCTTGTCGATTAGCCATCCCCTTTTTCCAGCTCCTCACCCGGTTCCCACGCAGCTGTATCTCCCCCAGGCGGTGCCCCCCCCCCCCCCGCCCATCCCCTCCCATACCAGCTCCCCCCTCTCTCCAGCAGCAGCAACCCAGTAATTCCCCCCCCCCACCCCCCCCCCCCGCTAGATCCCCCGCTAGCGTAATTACTCCCCCCATGTTGCTCCCAGAAGTCAGCAAACTCTGGCCGACCTCGGCTTCCCCCCGTGACCTCGGCTCGCACCGTGCGACGCCCCCTCCTTCCTGCTTCTCTATTCCCGCCATGATTATCATAGCGCGGGAACCAAGCCCGCACTTCTCCCTTGGCCCCGCCCCCGATGGCCAACGCCCCATCTCCTCCACCTCCCCTCCTCCCCCCATCACCACCTGTGGAAGAGAGAAAAGTTACCACATCGCAGGATTAGTACATAAAACTCCTCTTTCCCCCCTTTTTAACCCCCCTCTTCGCCCCCCACATTCGCCCCACCACTTTGTTCAAACGTTCTTTTTAATAATCCGCTCATTCCAGTTTTTCTTCCACAATAAAAGTCCACGCTTCATCCGCCGTCTCAAAGTAGTGGTGCCTCCCTCGATATGTGACCCACAGTCTTGCCGGTTGCAGCATTCCAAATTTTATCTTCTTTTTATGAAGCACCGCCTTGGCCCGATTAAAGCTCGCCCTCCTTCTCGCCACCTCCGCACTCCAGTCTTCATAAACGCGGATCACCGCGTTCTCCCATTTACTGCTCCGAGTTTTCTTTGCCCGTCTAAGGACCATTTCTCTATCCTTAAAACGGAGGAATCCCACCACTATGGCTCTGGGAATTTCTCCTGCTCTCGGTCCTCGCGCCATCACTCGGTATGCTCCCTCCACCTCCAACGGACCCGCCGGGGCCTCCGCTCCCATTAACGAGTGCAGCATCGTGCTCACATATGCCCCGACGTCCGCTCCCTCCGCACCTTCAGGAACACCAAGAATCCTCAGGTTGTTCCTCCTTGCGTTGTTCTCCAGTGCCTCCAACCTTTCCACACATCGTTTCTGATGTGCCTCATGCGTCTCCGTCTTCACCACCAGGCCCTGTATGTCGTCCTCATTCTCGGCTGCCTTTGCCTTCACGACCCGAAGCTCCCGCTCCTGGGTCTTTTGTTCCTCCTTTAGCCCTTCGATCGCCTGTAGTATCGGGGCCAACAGCTCTTTCTTCATTTCCTTTTTGAGCTCTTCCACACATCATTTCAAGAACTCTTGTTGTTCAGGGCCCCATGTTAAACTGCCACCTTCCAACGCCATCTTGGTTTTTGCTTGCCTTCCTTGCCGCTGTTCTAAAGGATCCACTGCAATCCGGCCACTTTCTCCTCCTTTTTTCATCCGTATCCAGGGGGGATTCCCTTCTGGTTTACCGCACAGTGTTTTTAGCCGTCAAAATTGCCGTTGGGGCTCCTATCAAGAGCCCAAAAGTCCGTTTCACCGGGAGCTGCCGAAACGTGCGACTCAGCTGGTCATCGCCGCACCCGGAAGTCCTTAATTTGCATTCTCAACCACACTGATGCCAGAAATTATAATCCCAGTAAAATACCCTTCCAGCAAAGCAAACAATATATGTCTTTAATATCCTGAGTGCAGAATGAAAGGTTTCAAAGAGATAAATACATTTAAAAAATAACTTTAGCCTGAGGAAATTAGAAAATTGGCATTGATATTCCCAAATGATTGGTAGCTTTGCTTGCCTTCTTGAATTGAGAATTAAATGAAGGGAATGGGGCTGCATAAAAGGTTTCTTCTGCATGATGAATAGTCTCTGAAACATGAACTCTGCTTCTCGAACAAATGTTGCCCAACCTGCTGAGTACTCAGATTTCCAGCATTTTACTTTTGAATAGAATTTTCATTTCATCTGAGCCCCTCTTACTGGAAGGGCGTGGGTGAAAACACAGGAATAAACTCAGTTGCAGATTATGTTCCATTTGCTAAGCAATCACAAACAAAAAGCAAATAAGTGAGAATCTGTAACTTTCACATCCTGGGTCCTAACTTGACCATGCAATAATTCTCTGCACACAATGAAAATAGACATTGCACTGAGGTGGGCTAAAAAAATTGTCTTCATCTCCCACGCTAACCTTTTTGTCAATTATCCTAATTGTATTTGACCTCAGTGGGCTGACCTCCTGCCATTGGAAATAGTTTCCTCTTAATGTATCTATCAAAACCCTTCATAATTTTCAACTCAGAAGAAAAAGGAACAGAAGGATATTCTGACAGGGTAAATATATGAATTATGAGCCAGAATACGCCACTCAGCCCTTCAAGCTTGATCCACCATTCAATGAGATCATGGTTAATTTGATTGTAACATCAACTCCACATTCCTGCCTACCGCTGAACTTTTCACCCCCTTACTAATCAAGAACTTATCTTGCTCTGCTCTGCCTGAAAAATATTCAGTCTCTGCTTCCATTGCCTTTTGAGGAAGAGAGTTCCAAAGACTAACAATCCTCTGAGAGAAAAACAATTCTCCCAATCTCTGTCCTGAATGGGTGACCCTTTATTTTTAAACAGTGGCCCCTAGTTCTAGATGCTCTCACAAGAGGAAACATCCTCTCCACATCGATCCTGTCAATACCCCTCAGGACCTTACAGGTTTCAATTAAGTCACCCTTTACATTTCTCAACTCCAGCAAATACAAGCCTAGCCCGTCCAACCTTTCTTTCCTCATAAGACAACCCGCCCAAGTATAGTAAACCTTCTTTCTTGCAACGCATTTAACAACCTTCCTTGAATAAGGAGACCAATACTGTACACAGTACTCCAGGTATGGTCTCACAACGCCCTGTATAACTGAATCATAACCTCCCTATTTTTGTATTCAATTACCCTTGCAATAAATGATAACATTCTATTAGCTTTCCTGGTTGCTGTACATGCATTGAGCCTTTTGCGATCTGCGTGCTAGAACCCCTAGATCCATCTGCATCTCAGAGCTGTGGAATCGCTCACCATTTACATAATGTGATTCTTTTTTTTATTTTTCCTGCCAAAATGGTCAATTTCACACTTTCCCATATTATACTCCAACTGTCAGCTCTTTGCCCACTTACTTAACCAATATACAAGCCTTGTAACCTCCTTGTGTGCTCTTCACATCTTACTGGCCTACCCATCTTTGAGTCATCAGCAAATTTAGCAACCATACTTTTCGTCCCTTCACCCAAGTCATTGAGCAGTGGCTAGCCCTGTTTCTTCACAGTGGAAGGGACCCAGGTTCGATTCTTGTCTTGGGTCACTGTCTGTGCAGAGTCTGCATGTTCTCCCTGTGCCTGCATGGGTTTCCCCCAGGTGCTCCGGTTTCCTCCTACAATGTCCGAAAGACAAGGGGCGGGATTCTCCGAACCCCCGCCGGGTCGGAGAATCGCCGGGGGGTGGTGTGAATCCCGCCTCCGCCGGCCGCCGCATACTCCGGTACCGGAGATTCGGCGGGGGCGGGAAACCCCCCCCTGCGCATGCGCGGAGATGAAATCAGCATGACTCTCCAGCGCATGTGCGGACTCCCTTCGGCCGGCGGAGTCTCTTCGGCCCCGGCTGGCGTGGTGCCAAAGGCCTTCCACGCCAGCCGCTGGGCTCCAACAACTCCGGGGCGGGCCTAGCCCCTAAAGGTGCGGCTTGACCCCTGAAGGTGCGGTCCTCTGCACCTTAGGGGCGGCCCGACACCCGAGTGGTTCACGCCACTCCATCCCGCCAGGACCCCCCGCCCTGCAGGTAGGGGAGAATCCCGCCCAGGCTGTTAAGGTAATTTGGACATTCTGAATTCTCTCTCCGTGTACCCGAACAGGCACCGGAATGTGGCGACTCAGGCTTTTCACAGTAACTTCATTGCAGTGTTAATGTAAGCCTACTCGTGACGATAAAGATTATTATTATAATTTGTAAAACTTTGAGGCCCCAACACTGATCTCTGTGGCATCTGGCCAACCAGAAAGATCCATTTATGCCTACTCACTGTTTCCTGTTCACCAGACGATCTTCCGTCCAAGCCAACATGTGAAATGAGGGGTGGGAGGAGGGACGAGTCGAACATGAACACCAGTATGGATGGGTTGGGCTGAATGGCCAGTTTCTATGTTGTAAAATTCTATGGACAGAATTTTCTCGCCCCATCCCACCCCCCCCCCCTTGGCATGTTTTCCTGTGGAGGCGGTTTACCACTGGCTACTGGCGGAATCTTCTGGATCCGCCGACGAAATGAAATGAAATGAAAATCGCTTATTGTCACAAGTTGGCTTCAAATGAAGTTACTGTGAAAAGCCCCTAGTCGCCACATTCTGGCGCCTGTTCGGAGAGGCTGGTACGAGAATTGAACCGTGCTGCTGGCCTGCTTTGAAAGCCAGCACTTTAGCCCTGTGCTAAACCAGCCCCTTGATAATAATTGCTTACTGTCACAAGTAGGCTTCAATGAAGTTACGGTGAAAAGCCCCTAGTCGCCACGTTCCGGCGCCTGTTCGGGGAGGCCGGTACGGGAATTGAACCCGCGCTGCTGGCATTGTCCTGCATTGCAAGCCAGCTGTTTAGCCCACTGTGCTAAACCAGCCCCAGATTTTCCCGCCAGATATCCAGCATTCCGCTCTTGCAACCCTGCCTTAGGTCAGAAAGCAAAAACAAAACTAATGCTGCCATTTGAAAGCGGCATCTTCCAGGGTGGATTTTCAAAATGATGGTGATAAGACATGCAAAAACGTTGCATAAAACCAGAAGTCATTCCTGTTTCCCTTGGCCTGAAGGAATAGAAGGGGGGGGGGGGGGGGGGGGGTTAGTCATTTGATTGACAACAAAACTCCCATCAATTTGCTCTCTGGCACTGGCTCTCAGAGGCCAAGACGTCATCGCTGCCAGGAACTCAGATGATTTCGCAGCGGCGGCTGTTCCAGGGAGCGCCCGGCGCCCCCGCCGCGCGATCCGCGCGCCGCCAGGCCGCCCAACGGCCGCGGCGCGTGCGTCCGGCGGGAGGGAGCGCGCCCAGCGCAGCGGCCGCGAGGCGGAGGCGGGGTCGTCTGATGACGATTGGCGGAGGGCTCCCCCTCCGATTGGAGGGGGCCAGCTGTCAATCAAGCGGCCGGCTGGGTTGTCAGGCCGAGGCGGTGTGTTTGTGTGTGAGGGGAGGGGAATTTTTTTTTTTAAATAACGAACTGCGTCAACTAAGAGGGGGGAAAAAAAAATCGTCGAAACCTGCGGCTCGTCAGGAAAGTGTCCTGGACACGGCGAGGATCGAAGCCGGGATAAAGTATCACCCAGTCTGAAGCGTCGATGGGATTAAGCATGTGTCTGCCGTAGAGCGACCTGTCAGAAAGTTGGGGGTGACAGGCTGGAAAGTTTCACTGCTGCAAGGTATGTGTTATATTCCTATTCGCAGTAGGCCTGATAGCTCCTTCCACAGCCTCATGCAAAACCCCAGGCTGGGAGCTTTGGAGCAGATTTCAGGATGTGATTTTGCAATATAATACATTTTTTTCTTAAAACTCCAGTTGCAATAGAAACTAGAGCCACTGGGTTAATTGGTGGGGAGCCTCTGCCTCTTCCATGACTTCTTGAGTCTTTCTGGCCCACAGTCTGTGCGGAGTCTGCACATTCTCCCCGTGTCTGCGTGGGTTTCCTCCGGGGGCTCCGGTTTCCTCCCCCCAAGTCCCGAAAGACGTGTTTGTTAGGTGAATTTGACATTCTGAATTCTCCCTCCGTGTACCCGAACAGGCTCCGGAGTGTGGCGACTGGGGGCTTTTCACAGTAACTTCATTGCAACGTGAGCCTACTTGTGACAATAAAGATTGTCATCATTATCAGTGGTGACACAGAAATGTGGCAACCACTAATTTCCAAACAGATCCTGTATTGAATGCGGAACCTTCCAACTCGTTGGAGCTCACGGGAGGAGCAGCAGCCTCTTTCCCCGCTCCCCCAGCCCCCCCCCCCGTCCCTCTGTAAATGCCCTTCCAACACTTTATTGGCTCTTTCTTATGAAAAAAATGCATTTAATTGCAGGTGGTGACATTTATTAACTGCAGTGTTGTCCTTCAGCCACCGCCAGCCGGAAACGTGGTGGCCGTGTTTTAAAGAGAAGAACTAGTTTTTGGGGCACGTGGCAAATGTATTTATCAGGTTCTGTCGAAGTATTAGTGCTCAAATATCGTTTTGTCCAGGAAAGGGTGTTTACTATGTCGTGACTGCGTACAAGTGTAAACAAAACCTGTGTATGCATGTACTGCTCGTCCAACAAAGCAGCATTCAGTGACATGTTCTGTCATGTTTTAAATCAAAACTGGTCCTGTCAGTAGCCCATTCTTAATTATGTGATTGAGATTGTTTGTTGAATGAAATTTTGATAACTTTTATGCATTTTGGATTTGCTTCATAAATTTGCATCAAACTGGATGATAACTGGATTTGAACACAAGGAATGTGATTGTTACTGTAAGGTTTTATGTGTATGAAATAAGATAGAGTACACCTGAAGAGGTACTTTACAACAACAATTGTTAACTACAAGACAAATGGTTCCCAATGTAGAGGGTTGAAAGGACTATGAATGATGCTGTCATCCTGTTTAATATTTGATCTTCAACCTTTTCACTTTGCTTTAATCTTTTATATGTTGCTCATTGATTATATGTGTATTCAGAACAACACTGAAATTATTGGGTTACTTTTGTATCTTGGTGGCGTGCTCAGGATATGTCCAGCAGCTATTTTGACTTTTGGTATTGAAATATCAGTTCAGTATTTCAGTGTAGAACCAACTTTGTCACTTGTGGTTGTAATATATGATTGGAGTTGTGTCAAAATCACAAATCTGAAATGATGCTGCCTGGATTCATGTTTCAGTACCCAACAAATCCACGATTGTTCACAGATGATCGAAAAGCTTCAGTTTCTACTTAATAATAATCTTTATTGTCACAAGTAGGCTTACGTTAACACTGTAATGAAGTTGTGTCTTTTGTGTCATGGGGCGGGATTCTCCGACCCCCCCCCCCCCCACCGGGTTGAAGAATCGCTGGGGGCGGCGTGAATCCCGTCCCCGCCGCCGCAGAATTCTCCGGCACCGAAAATTTGGCGGGGGCGGGAATCGCGCCGCCCCTGTTCGGCGGGCCCTCCCTGGAGATTCTCCAGCCCGCAATGGGTCGAAGTCCCGCTGCTGTCATGCCAGTCCCCCCGGCGTGAATCAAACTACCTACCTTACTGGCGGGACTAGCGGCGCGGGGTGATCTGGCCCCGGGGGGCGCCCCCACGGTGGCCTGGCCCGCCGATCGGGGCCCACCAATCCGCGGGCGGGCCTGTACCGTGGGGGCACTCTTTTCCTTCCGCCTCGGCCACCGCCTCCGCGATGGTCGATGCGGAATTGACCCCCCCCCCCGCGCATGCACGGGGATGACGTCAGCAGCTGCTGACGCTCCCGCGCATGCGTGGACTTCCGCCGCCCGGCGCAGTCCCTTCGGCCCCGGCTGGCGTGGCGCCCAAGGCCTTTCCCGCCAGCCGGCGGGGTGCCAACCTCTCTGGCGCGGGCCTAGCCCCTCAAGGTGAGGGCTTGACCCCTAAAGGTGCAGAGAAATCCGCACCTTTGGGGTGGCCCAACGCCGGAGTGGTTCCCGCCACTCCAACCTGCCGGGACCCCACGCTCCGCTGGGTAGGGGAGAATCCCAGCCATGGAGAGTGCCCCACAACTCTGGAGTATCATGAGTTGCTGACATGTAAATTTTATGATGTACTTGACATCAGGATTTTTAATTCCTTGAATGCTCGATGAAATTTAGAGAGAATGTTAGATAAAATGATAAAATGTTGGCAATGTGCTAACTTTAGTTTGGGCTGTGGTAGGTCAGAAGAAACAATATGTTGAATATAGCATTATTGCTGATCCTGACTGCAGCATAGTTGATGAAACTCAGCATTTGCTTAGGGAAACACTTTTTCTCACCTGTTAACTCAGATGATTTTTCTACTGCTGTATTAAAACTTTTTTCTATTTCCTCTGCAGCTGAAAAGCTATTGATCTGATAAATTTGTGACTCAAACAATTATCCTATTTCTTGATCTGAGCCATTTGGCTTTTTTCTCTTTCTATGTTCACACTACCTTTTTCTCATAGTTATTTCTTCTGTCTTTCAGCATTGAAGTGTAGTAAAGAGGCCAAAGCTTGAAAAATCCGTGAAAAGAAACGTTTCACACAAATCAGCTGAGGAGATCAGGTAATATAATTTCTTCTATCAGTGAATGATTCCTCTCCCACCCACGATGTTTCTCTCAATCCCTAACACTTAATATGAATGGTCCCAAACAAAGTACTGTCTCTTTAAATGCAGAGGTGATATGTATTGTGACGTGTCTCCATTAGAATTATTACTAACAACAGTATCAGCTAAGTTGTATTTTTTCAGGAAGCCATTTTGGAAAATACCATATTTCTTTGTAAAAGGAGGAAGTGCCATTTAAAACTCTGTGACCTTAAAGCAACGTCTGTGGGTAATGCTCGCAGAATGCAACTTCAGTTTTCCCACATTTAAAGCTGAATCTTAACTAAAGTAATGTTGAAACTAGAACTAGCAGGTATACTGTTTTGGTTTGATTTACAAGAATGAGGAAGGATACTCCGTTTTAACAGTCACTTATTGATAGTGGCTTGGAAGGCTAAAATTGTCACAGGACACCTTGTGAATAGGAACATTAATGCATTTTCAGTTCTTGAGAAGTGGGGAAAATACTGGCATTTTTATATACATCAGAAGTTTCTTCCTTTGTTCATAACATTAGCTATAGTGAGATTTATCTTCAGAAAGTGATTTTAAAAACTGCAACTATTTTTTAAATATCAAAAATACCGAATATGTACAGTCTTGGTATATTTTTCTCTATAGTATAATATCAGAATTGCACTGTTATAATGTCTGTAACACCCCTAGCCCCTGACATTCCAGTTGTGTTTGGGATATCACTGTACAGTCTTGGTAGATTTTCCTCTATAGTATAATATCAGAATTGCACTGTTATATCAGAATTGCACTGTTATAATGTCTGTAACATCCCTAGCCCCTGACATTCCAGTTGTGTTTGGGATATCTCTGTTTTCCAAGTGACTTTACTTTAGACAGTTAGTCGAGTAGCATGTTATGTCACAGTACTGCCTCAGTTCAGTTGCTGCCATGACATGTTGCTACTATGACAGTATAGGGGCTGGTTTAGCACACTGGGCTAAACAGCTAGCTTGTAATGCAGAACAAGGCAACAGCGCGGGTTCAATTCCCGTAACAGCCTCCCCGAACAGGCGCCGGAATGTGGCGACTAGGGGCTATTCACAGTAACTTCGTTGAAGCCTACTTGTGCCAATAAGCGATTATTATTATTGTTATTACTTGAAGAGTTGATGGTAATTGTTTCTGTTGTTATTGTTGTGCACCACTTCCTCTCTTCTTCCTAATTACCGATCATTCTCATGAAAATCAACAATGGTTGCATGACCATCATTAAACTTTTTAAAAAAAATTTAGTGTATCCAATTCATTTTTTCCAATTAAGGGGCAACACAGACAGTGACCCAGAGCCAGGTTCGAACCTGGGACCTCGGTGCCATGAGGCAACTGTGCTAACCACTTGCACCACTCTGCTGCCCATCATTAAACTTTTAATTTCAGATTAAATTCAAATTTCACCATCTCCCATAATGAGATTCAAACCCAGGTCCCTGCAGCATTACCCCAAGTCTTGGATTACTAATCCAGTGACCATACCACTACACCACCACTTACCCCACAGAAAATGTTGTGTAAAGAGCAACTAGCCAAGATTGCTTCAATACTACTAGGCAGATGGAGAAAGACAGAATATTAGCGCTTTAAAGTTTTTGATTTGAAATTGAAGTACTGCAAAGCCCCATTGGTTATCATGACTGAATATTTTGTTTTGCTGCATAGTCTATTAATTTTGCAATGCTTGATATACATGAATCTAAAATTCCTAACTTGTACTGTAAACCTGTTAAATTTGCTGCTTTATTCAGGATTTTTGCTCGTGGTTACTAGTTGAATAAATTTGTATAATTCTTGGGGCTTCCCCAAGGCGGGTTCTGAGGAGTTTGGGGGGGTTGGAGGGGACGTACAATTGAATGGATGGGTTTCTTCTCCCCCCGCCCAAACCCAGATGCAATTTCACATTAGAAATAGCAGGGCCTCAGGCGGAAACCCGCCATTCACATTTTATAGCCCCTAACCGGCTACTTATTGACCACTTGAAAGCCTCATCCCACCCTGCCTTAATCTTTAGGTTATCAGGTGTGTGGGATGGGAAAGTGACATTTGCACCTTTTCCCATCTCGGGCGTGATGGGGACAGAAACACCTCACTCTGAAGGCCCCCTCAGAATTGGGCGCCCTCCACCCTGGGATGCTGAGGCATCAGGGTCTTCTCCCCTCTGGCCTAATACTCAATCCCGCGATCATGCCAATCTGACTGGCCGACAACTCTCACTGGCCAGTCTTCCTTCCAAGACTGGAACAAAGTCCTGCCCACTGCCAATCAATGCATTAAATGACAGTGCGATTTAGAGAGTTGATAGGTGCTGACTCACAAGGTGGTGAGTGCCAATCACTCAATATCCTTAAAATTCGACATTTGGTTGATTTCATGGTACGTTTATTATTTCCTAAAGTATAGAGTTCGCTTCATCACAAAAGTAGTTCACTAGCTGTAAATGTGCAGGGATGTACTGAGAGTTTAAATGGTAGTAGTAGGGTGACATGGTGGTGGAGTGGTTAGCACTGCTGCCTCACGATTCGAGGACCTGGGTTCGATCCCAGGCCCGGGTCACTGTCCGTGTGGAGTTTGCACATTCTCCCCATGTCTGCGTGGGTCTCACCCCCACAACCCAAAGATGTGCAATGTAAAAAGGGTTATTAGTCATCGAGGATTATCCTGCAGCTTCTTTTAAAAAAAAAAAAAAATCTGCTGGCTCCTGCAAGCACAAACCAGGAGAAAAATCATGGAAGTATTAAAAATAGTGCTTTTTTTAAACATTAATTATAAAAATATTGAACGTAAGAGGAAAAATTGCTAAAGTTTACTTGGTAGGGTGGTTGGAGGCAGATGAAACTGCCAGGAATTTATCCAGGCAGAGTTAACACCATGCGTATAATGCATTTTAAAATTTAAGCAGATAGGCCTTTGGGCCATTTAGGCCCTCCTGACTGCTGCAAAGGTCAGAATTGTTGAAAGGCAATATATTAATCACAGTTGAGTTGTAAGGAAAGTAAACCCAAAAGCAGAGCACTATTTCAAACCAGAAACAAAACTTTGCCGCATTAATGCTTAATGATTAAAAACATTGTGCTATAAAATGTTATCTGTGCTGTGGGATCACAGTAGGTTATATGGGATTTGGATTTTACACACAAAGAAATATCACTTCAATATACCAGTAATGCTACAAAAGCTTTTAAGCCACATTGTATATCATGCTTGAATATTTCATTTGTCTTCTTCATTTTTTAATATTTAAAAAATCAGAAGTAAAATTAATTTTGAAATTGTTTCCACCTTCGCTATAGTCACTTGGTTGCAAGAGGGAAATTGAAATGAAATAAAATTTCGACAACTGTTACAATCCCAGTTGATGTTGTAACCGGACGGTAGAATTCCGGATTGCAACCCTGGCACAAAAGACTGTAACTTGTACTTCAAAACATGGAGGAACAGAGCCACACCACTAATTATTATTATTAAACATGAAAAGTTGAATTATTATACACTATGCCATTACTCCCCCCTTAGCTTAATAATTACCCACAGATTTTAGAATGAACACTGATTACCCAATACATCTTAATCTACAATGGTCTCATTAACAAAATGTCCTTTTTAACCACACAAGATGACTGTGGGCCAATACACTCTCCACTCTGAATTCCAAGTGAATGTGGATGACTCCTCCCTCAGATTGTCATCTCGGAGTTTACAAACTTCACTCCCAAAACAACGCATTCAAATCTTCTCTCAACATGCTTTCCCTTGGCGGTTTGCATTCTGAAATTCAGACCACGTTTTACAAATGACTCTTTTAAACAGAGCTTCTGCTCCACTTGTAACAGTGAATACAATCCAGGATTTATACCACCCCCTTTAGGATTTTTTTTTGTATTAAAAGCTTTTACACGTACTCCATGGTCCAGCCACCGATTTCCACAAGTATTTCACATAATGCTACCAAAACTGTCGTAATTTCTCACAAACATTAGCACTACTGCAGATATCTTTCTGGCCTCTCACAAACCAATACCTATTCAACTCTGTGACTTTGTTGAACAGTAATTTGTTCTGGTTCCCAGGTTCCTCAGTTCTGTTAACTTCAGACTTTTTGGAAACGTCTCTTCACTTCTCTAGTTTTCTTAACTAGCTGCTCTTCAGATCTCTGCACTTGTTTTCTTAACCATTGAAAATGAATTGAAATGAAAATCGCTTATTGTCACAAGTAGGCTTCAAATGAAGTTACTGTGAAAAGCCCCTAGTCGCCACATTCCGGCACCTGTTCGGGGAGGCTGGCACGGGAATTGAACCGTGCTGCTAGCCTGCCTTGGTCTGCTTTCAAAGCCAGCTCTTTAGCCCTGTGCTAAACCATTACTCCATAGTGTGGCTTTTTGTTTAGCAAGGCTGAGAGAAATGTTCCCTCTCTAGCCTTTTAAACCAACTGCTGTGATGGCTGCCTTCTTTCACATTACCTATCTTCAGCTGCCCACAAATTTAGCTAAAACTAAAACTTTAAAACTTCTTTACCTCACAAGACCCCAGTTGCTAAGAAACACCCACGTTTATTCTTCACGCTGTAGCCATCTCTAAGCATAATAGAAACACAGATGGAACTTAACCTATCCCCCACACATACAAACACCGTTGTCCAACATGATTCTAAGCATAGGTTTGACCCTTCCAGGCATAGAAACATAGTGACCTAACTTTCGCAGACTGGCATTGTCCGCTGAATTGCCACTCTGAATGGACTTACCGTCGTTCTAATTCCAAAGCCCCTGTCTCACTCAGGCCGAGTGAGAGAGCAGCAACGAAGCATTCTCCCTGCTGCATTGGCGATGAGTAACTGGGGCTCAGGGAACAAAGGAACACTTCCTTTTTATGGCACTAACCTGAAGGTGGGGCTGGTTGGGATGGGTCGGGTCGGTGGAGGGGTGGTCGGACCAGAGTTGGGGAGGGAGTCTGGTCGGATAAGTGGAGAGAAAGGGGTGAGTCAGGGGTGGAGGGTGGTGTGTGTGGGGGTTCTGCTGGAGGGTCATATGTGTGGGAGGGTGTCCTGTGTGATGCAGGGTCGTGGTTTAAAATAGCTAATCTGGAGTTAGAATTTTTTTTTTCTTCTAATGCTTTCAGAGTAATTATCAGAATACAACTGGCAGATGGTTCCCAGCACAGGGGAAATTAACCTTTATGGACAATTGCCAGGTAAATCCTTGTGTGGGAACTTCCTAGAAGGATTGCCCAGCGCATCATTGGGATACCCTAAATGTGACGTATTTATTGCCATACATTTCAAAGCACATAGGCACAGGATGAAAGACAAGAACGTCATCAACAACAACAGACATACAGAAAAATCACACGTTATAGGGGTGCGTTGGAATGGCCACGCTGTGCCTGGAAAACTCCGCGGCGCAATGTGGCCGATAGAAGTCGGGAGACGACGCTCCCTGGATCTACCTGGTTCGCAATGCCTCTGAAGATCTAACGCGATCTCGAAGACATTGTGGGTGGGATCACTTTTTGGTAAATCTGCATATTAGAGCGAGGCAGTTACCTCACTCTACCATGCAGTTTCCCGAGGGATTGGGATCCATTATCCTCTTTGCCTCGGAGACCTTAGGCGATCGCCATTCAGTTCTGGGTTCCACAAACTGGGAGCAGATGGAATGGCACTCATGGGGGTCTACCAGGGGATCGGAGGCCCCAGCTGCATGCCCTTTGGGCAGGGTGGTACCCTGGCACTGGAGCCACCCTGGCAGTTCCAGCCTGGCACTTGAACAGTGCCAACTGGGTGCTAGGGGACCTCATAGTGAGTTGGGGCTGGGGGTGGGGGGGGTGGGAGGGGGGAAGGAGGAGTGTCCCAATCTCTAGCTACACAGGTGTTCTGGCGAGTGGAGCTCCTCAGTACAATCTGCACTTGCGACGTCTGCAGCACATCCCCGCTGAGGCCCCCATCTAACCCCAGTGACATTTGTAGCGCCGGGAAACACTCGGCGAAATAAGCTCGCTCTGGGACTTTGTTCCCATTTGGTTAAATCGTGTCCAATGTTTCTAGCAAGTTTATTTTCAGTATTCACCACAAAATCAGGCAAAGCATTCTAAGTATCAACAGTTCTGTGTGAAATTTGTTTTTACGAAAGCAAGACATGTACCAAATTTCTGTAATTTACACTAAAAACCAAACAAAATGCAATAATTGCGAGTAAGGAACTTTTCAAGCTTAGAGGGAGTAAGGCCATTTATCAGTTCATAAACTTCAACTAAATCAAAAATCAATCTTCTATTCTCAAAAGATTGTAATCCAAGAATTCTTAAACGTTCCATATAAGATGCCTTCCACTTTCCTGGTAACACATAGTTACACTCTATAAGCTGTATATCTCTCTGAAAGTGTTCATTCAAACTCTCAATGCATACTCGGATGTGGGCGTACAGCTACTCATAGAGTTTAAGATAAATACTAACATTCTGACTCAAAAAGGATGTATTCAGCGCTCATAAAACATTTTCTACAGCTGAACCACATGATACGTGAACTTCAAATTACTTGGAACAGACACACACAAATCCTATGGGCCATTAAACTTGAAATTATACCTTATTTCTAATGTTTATCAGTGCAAATAAAAATCCCTTGAAACTACCTTTGTTTTCCAAACTTAAAAGAAAACAAACACATATCAGTCATTCAGTTTTTGTATTCTATTTGTGATTCTTAATGTGTAAAGTTTGAATCTTGTTTAAAAAATCAATTAACAACTATGGGAGCAAAATTATTTTTTTATCTGAGGAATGCATGAATGATACCAATTTTTGAATCCTAAGAGAGTGGATTTGGCAGGCTGGGGGTAAGATTAGTTTTGGATACCAAAATCAGCTAGTCGGACTTAACCATTAAATAACACATTAAATAATCAAAGATTTTAATGTATTACTTATCTGTCACATGTAAAGTCACCATTGCCCCAGATGACCATAGGCTGCTTTCCCCTTTGAGGGGGAAAGCTAACTGGTGGTGGTCTAACCTGAGGATCACCACACCTCAGGTGAGGGGCAAGGTTCAGCAGGCAGGCCTTCATGTGCGGGTAACCCCTTTCCCCAGTTGGACGAATGAGCGTGTTTGGAATGCATGGCTAATTGGTGCTCTAACTTCCTTCGTGGATCTTTTTCCTTTACTCAGCTGCTAATTTCAGCCTCTCCAACAATACTCAGTCCTACTTTTGTCAATAAAAAGCAGCTCCTACTTTTGTCAATGAAAAGCAGCTCCTCCATTTCTGTTGGTCCAGAAGCTACTGCAACATCATTTTAGTCCTTAATGTTGATCACCGCTTCTGCTGCAATTCCCCCCTTCCTCCCACACAGTCACGCACAGACCTGCTACAGACTTGAGGGAGTTCCCTTGACACATGCTACAAATCTTATTGCTGCAGCGATGAGCATTAAACGCAATCTTGCTGTCAGCATCCGTGCGGACAAGTCCACAGAGATTAACAATGTGTTGGTTGCTGCGAGATTGCTGATGGTGAGCATATATTAGCTGAGATGAATAGCTGCATGTTATCCAAATGTTGCTTCAGTATCCATAAAACCATGTATTACCATTGTGGTTTAAGGCTTAATCTGGATTGTCTTCCGAGATTTGTGTCACAAATTCCCATTACTCGATTATAATTTGTGATGACAACAGAATTGTAATGAAGTATCATGATGGATGAAATTTTGTATTTAACCCAGGAAAGACACTGATAGATTTCTGTCCTTCCAAAGATGGATTATAAAGAGGATTGTTAGATATTACACAGGAGAAAGTTCAGATCTTGTGGTGATGAATTTGAAATATCTCCCAAAGATGTGAGCACAATCAAGTGTCTTTGATTGAATGTTGATTTTGATTTTATTACGTAGGCTATGCATGTCATTATGATTAAACTTAGCGATGACACATTTACATATATTTGTCTGAATGTAATACATGTTATGGCACCTGGAATGAGTTATAATGCTGGAAGGAGTTACACTTCGCTGGATGGTGTCAAATTTCTTAAAGTTTTCTCGAAGCTGCACTCACCCAGGCAAATAGGGAGTATTCCATCACGCACCTCCAGTCAGTAGTGTGATGGAACACTCTCCACTTGCCTGGGATGCAGCCCCAACAAAACTTGAGAAGCTCACCCCCACCAAGCCCTCTTGATTGGCACCCCATCTTACCACTTTCAACATTCACTCAATCTGCCACCGACATACAGTGTGTAACATGTACATGATGCACTGCAGCAACTCGCCAAAGCTCCTTCAACAGCACCTTCTAAACTTCCACCCACTATCTCTTCAAAGGACCAGGGCAACCGATGCATGGGAACATTACCATCTGCATGTTTATCTCCAAGCCACACATGATCCTGACTTGAAAATATATTGTCATTCCTTCACTGTGACTGGGTCAAAATCCTGGAACATTCAGGCAGCACTGGAGGTGTACCTACACCACATGAACTGCAGCGGTTCCAACAGGCAGTTCCCCATCACCTTCTTGAGTGTAATTTGGGATGAGCAATAAATGCTGGCCTAGTGATCAATGCCCATATCCTATGGGTGAAGTTTTTAAAAAGTAGTTCAGATAAATAAATGGGAGCGCTTCAAACTTAAAAACAACACTGAATTTATGCAGGATATCTACATTATATGTCATATTTTAATGTTTCCACTTCTTTAATGTTCCCCCTTCTTTACACAAAGAAAGAAAATTGTGATGATAAGGTCTATTACAGGAACATATCTGCATGTTAAGAAATAGCCTCTGTATTTCACCATTTTCCCCTGTTGTATATGGAAAATCATAAATTAACCACAGACATAATTTGCATTTGACACTACATCTATTTTTGCAGATGTGACCTTGCCTTTATATCCAACCCTTAGGAAATTTGCCATTGAATCCAGCTACAGTCTAGCAGTTAATGTTGGCTTTGCCAACGATACCCACACCCGTTGAAATATTTTTTTAAAAATCAGGCTGTATTTTGTTTGGGATGGTCTGGGTGGTGTTCCTCAATCAATATGCTCAAGTCATTTGTGAACATTAGCTGGTATTCCTAATTAAACCACTCCTTATAACCCATTTGTTTCAAGCATTCTATATAAAAAGTGAATATTCTAGCATTTACATCTAAATCTTGTTGGAAATGGTCACTGCATGGCTGAGTGTTACTTGCCATTTGTCAGCCCATGCCTGGATATTGTTGGGGAAACAGGTGGTTTTAAGGGATTTTTATTTGTATTGATAAATATTAGAAATAAGGTAATGTTTTAAGTTGGTTTAATTTACTGTTCCTGTGCTTGGAAGGGTAAAACCTATAGTTGGATTCATGCTGGACAAAGGGGGTGTTGGTTAAGTTCCAACTGTGTTTCTATTGTGCTTAGAGAGGGTGTGAAGAATAAATAAAAGGTATAAGCATGTGGATGTTGCTTAGCAACTGGGGCCTTGTAAGAAAGAGAAGCATTTAAGTTTTAGTTTAACAATTGGAGGTAGATAGTGAGAGAGAAGGCAGCTTTCGCAGCTCTGCTAGAAGCAGTTAATTTTAGAAGGATAAAGAGGAAATTGCTATAAGAAAACCGGCTCACGGATGCTCAGTTTGGGTTCCGCTGGGGTCATTCAGCTCCTGACCTCATTCCAGCCTTGGTTCAAACATGGACAAAAGCGTTGAATGCCAGAGGTGAGGTAAGAATGACTGCCCTTGACATCAAGGCAGCATTTGACTGAGTATGGCATCAAGGAGCCCTAGCTAAACTGGAGTCAATAGGAATCAGGGACAAACCTCTCGTCTGGTTGGAGTCATACCTGGCACAAAGGAAGATGGTTGTGGTAGTTGGAGGCCAATCATCCAGGACATCACTGCAGGAGTTCCTCAGGGGAGTGTCCGAGGCCCAACCATCTTCAGCTGCTTCATCAATGACCTGCCTTCCATCATAAGGTCAGAAGCTGGGATGTTTGCGGATGACTGCACAATGATCAGCACCATTCGTGACTTCTCAGATAATAAAGCAATCCATGTCCAAATGCAGCAAGACCTGGACAATATCCAGGCTTGGGCTGACAAGTGGCAGGTTACATTTGCGCCACACAAGTGTCAGACAATGATTATCTCCTACAAGAGAATATCTAACCACCACCCCTTGATATTCAATGGCATTACCATCGAATATCCTGGGGGTTGCCATTAATCAGAAACTGAACTGGACTAGCCACATTAATACTGTGGCTACTAGGGCATGTCAAACGCTAGGAATCCTACCGCAGGTAACTGACCTCCTGACCCCCCCACCCCCCCCAAAAAAAGCCTGTCAACCATCTACAAGACACAAATCAGGAACGTAATGGAATACTCTCCACTTGCCTGGATGAGTGCAGCTTCAGCAACACTCAAGAAGCTCAACACCATCCAGGACAAAGCAGCCCAGTTGATTGCTCCTCCTTCCACAAACATTCAAACCCTCCACTACCGATGAACTGTGGCAGCCTAGTGTACCATCTACAAGATGTACTGCAATAACTCACCATGGTTCCTTAGACAGCACCTTCCAAACCCACGACCACCACCATCTAGAAGGACAAGAGCAGCTGATACCTGGGAACCCCACCACTTGGAGGTTCTCCCCCCCCCCCCCCCCCCCAAGTCACTCATCACCCTGATTTGGAAATATATCGCAGTTCCTTCACTTTCGCTGGGACAACATCCTGAAACTCCCTCCATTGACTAGTTTAATTTTTGCACCCTTCACTGTGTGGGGTGGGGGGCAGAGAGTAGTGATGGTTTCAATATTCCTTACATTTGTAATTTGTTCTGTTGGTACAAGAACGGAAATTGTTGCTTAGGACATCTGATGTACAGAGTGGATATGGTTGTAAAAACAAAGAATCATGATAATTGGAAGACGATTCTCAGAAAATTATCTATGACTGATATTTCAGGACTATATTTAGAAATTCACTATTGTAACAGTAAATGGGAACAGTCTGATTGGAATTGATTGCAAGCAAAGAATGTGAGAGTGAGAAACTTGGTTAGTATTGCAGATTTTCTGTAAGATTGTTGGGAATCAAATATTAAATTAGGTTTGTCTGGTAAAATTGATTGATCTGTTCCTTTGAAAGGAAAATACGTTATGCTACCAAAAGTCACTTGTGTGAAAGAATATATGGTTGCACAGAACACTGGTTTCACATTATGTCATGGTGGAAACTAAAGTTACTTTTAAATGTGTGAATAAAGAAAAATAAAATCAACCACTTATTCTGATATAGTAAAACATATTTGCATTTCTTGTAATTAGATTGATTCTAAAATTAGAGATAAAATAAATCATTTGTTATGTCCAGAGTTTTGTGTTGTAATATTTCAATTGAGTATAACAATATGTTACCAATCAACTTTGCTTTGACTTTGCCTCGTATCACAGTAAATTTCACTGGAGAATTTGCGTTTGCTCCCTCTACAATGCATCATAATTGAGTTAATTTATCGTTCTGTTTTAGTAAAATGAGTGAGGTCGTTTGTGAGGGCAAATTACCATATGTATCCCATGCATCACATATCCTCCTTAACTGTCAGACTCTGGTTTAATTCAAATTGACAAATATATAATCCTTAGTGGCCTTATTAAAGGTGGCAACCATTATGTTTATAAAGGAAAAATACATAAATTGGCTAAATCAAATTTGTTGTGCAGGCACTTGTTCCAGGAAGCACAACAGATTGGTTTCACTATGAGCAACAGTAATGGAATAACTTGAGAATCTATCATTATGGTTCGTTTGATGGAACTACAGTTGTGTCCAAGTACATGGGCATATACTTTTTTCTTACTTGCACTTCTTTAGTTTCTTCAAACAAATCATAAAAAAACCTAAATCTGTGTAGGTCAGAATGGATTTGAATTTCTATTTCTCGCAGACAGGAAATCAACAAGAAAGTGAAACTAAGCACATACTTAGCCTAAACAGTGTTAAACACGTAGATTCCATTTCAATTGCATCGCAAATGTTTCTAAGAATTAATCTGAGCAGACGTTTCAACTCTCCTTCAATTTAAAGTGGCACTATCCTTCCTGAACAATTCCTCTATTTTAGTACAACTAGTTTAAAGCAGTTTCAGACAGAATAAGTGAAGGGTTTGCGATAACCCGAGGCTTCTCAGGATTAAAGCAACCTGTAACCTCCAGCAAATTTGTCTTTTATCTTTGGGCTTTTTTGTCAATATTTGCCCAAATGTTTGTTAGCTAGAGGGAACATGGAGGCATAGTGGTTAGCACAACTGCCTCAAGGCGCCAGAGACCCGGGTTCAAATCCAGACTTGGGAGACGGTGTGGAATTTGAGCTTTCTCCCCGTGTCTGCGTGGGTTTCCTCCGGGTACTCCGGTTTCCTTCCACAGTCCAAATTTATGCAGGTTAGGTGGATTGGTCATGCTAAATTGCCTCTTCATGTGCAAAAATGTGCAAGGTAGGTGGAGCTATGGGGATGGGGCAGGATCGGGGTGTTTTTTCTTAGGATTGGTACAGACTTGATGGGCTGAATGACCTCCTGCATAGAATTCTATGGTTCAGAGTAGTTTCAACTAATCATTTGTTCTCTTGGTTAAACCTCTGTTCAGTATCTTTACATGCTTTACACTCACCTTACATTATATTTCCTATTTCCATACATCCATTTTTGCCTGATAAACATCTGGGGCGTCATTCTCCGACCCCCCGCCGGGTCGGAGAATCGCCGGGGGCTGCCGTGAATCCCGCCCCTGCCGGTTGCCGAAGTCTCCGGCACCAGAGTTTTGGCGGGGGCAGGAATCGCACTGCGCCGGTTGGCGGGCCCCCCCCCCGCTCGATTCTCCGGCCCGGATGGGCCGAAGTACCGCCGCTAAATTGCCTATCCCGCTGGCGTAAATTAAAGTACCTTTCTTACCAGCGGGACAAGGCGGCGTGGGCGGGCTCCGGGGTCCTTGGGGGGGGGGCGCGGGGCGATCTGGCCCCGGAGGGTGCCCCCATGGTGGCCTGGCCCGCGATCGGGGCCCACCGATCCGCGGGTAGGCCTGTGCCGTGGGGGCACTCTTTCCCTTCCGCCTCCGCCGCGGTCTCCACCATGGCGGAGGCGGAAGAGACTCCCTCCACTGCGCATGCGCGGGAAACTGTCAGCGGCCGCTGACACTCCCGCGCATTCGCCGCCCCAACATGTCATTTCCGCGCCAGCTGACGGGGCAACGAAGGCCGTTTCCGCCAGCTGGCGGGGCGGAAATTCCTCCGGCGTCGGCCTAGCCCCTCAGTGTTGGGGCTCGGCCCCCAAAGATCCGGAGCATTCCGCACGTTTGGGGCGGCGCGATGCCCGTCTGATTGGTGCCGTTTTGGCCGCCAGTCGGCGGACATCGCGCCGTTTGGGGAGAATTTCGCCCCTGATGCTGGATGCTTTTATGACTAATACATCTATGAATACCTTTACATAGACTCTTTACATAGAACATACAGTGCAGAAGGAGGCCATTCGGCCCATCGAGTCTGCACCGACCCACATTAATCCCTCACTTCCACCTTATCCCCGCAACCCAATAACCCCTCCCAACCCTTATGGACACTACGGGTAATTTAGCATGGCCAATCCACCTAACCTGCACGTCTTTGGACTGTGGGAGGAAACCGGAGCACCCGGAGGAAACCCACGCGGACACGGGGAGAACGTGCAAACTCCGCACAGACAGTGACCCAGCGGGGAATCGAACCTGGGACCCTGGCGCTGTGAAGCCACAGTGCTAATCACTTGTGCTACCGTGCTGCCCTCTCTTCTTCTCTTGCAGTTGATTGTAGTTACTCCAATGGAGGGAACATTTTGCCATGTAAAACTGCAAAATAGTGAACCTACATTTAACTTAGTTGCAAATCTCAAACAATGCAAAAATATTTTAAATTTTCAATATGTTTCTTATGTAGATACATACTGCATAAGATGTGTGCTGGCAGAGAATATTAAGACACAGTAAAAGGTAGATTTTTCAGAAATCACAGCATAGATATATGATTTGATATTTAACAGATAATCGCAGTATAACATTGTAACATGTTTTATACTTGAGGTTGAGTTAAGCATAATACTTGTATCTCACACGTGGCTAACCTAGTCTTGCTGTTTAATAGTTGAACTAATTTTGAATCTTTTGTATTGAATAAACATCCAGCTTTAGTTGAAATCTACAGTTGCTAACGCATTCTGATGATAACCTGCATAAGTTTTGCTTTATGTGGCCTGTCACTTGATTCAAACCTGTCAATTTGAATTTTGACTATTATGATTTATGGAACCTTAGTTAATTCAGATTTTGTTTTTTATAAAAGTCTGAATTTGTTGATGTGAAAGTTCTATTACGTAATGCACAATTCCTGAGATAATCTCATCAGAGCAGTCATTTGTGAGATTCCTCGTGTGCAGAAAAATACAAAACCCACTGAACTTATTGCATCTTGAAGTTGCAAAAGCGACTACAATAATTCTTACTCAATATGAATTCTCCCAGGTCAAATGGATGAGTTAATGTGGATATTGTTAAATTATTTATTGGAGCATAACACCACAGAAAGCATTATAACGCTGAATAAGTTTAGCCAACGAGATGAAATTTGCCCCATATTATATTATAGTTAGTCATAATACAAGAGATATTATTGAACTGTTGGTCCTTCAGTGCAGTTGTGTGGAATATCTCTCTTTAACAAACCTTGCATACAAGAAATTATTTCCTGTGTGGTTTCCATTTGGTTTGTTATTTCTCTATGGCTTCAAACAGTAGTATCATGCCAGCTAAAGTAACATACAGAAACTTTCTGATGGTTGCTACACACTTTCATTTAACTTAGTAAGAAGTCTCATCTTGTTTTGTACTGAGCTTAAAAATGGAAAGTTATCTTACAAATGTTGGTAACTACAATGCAAGTATGGCAAGGGGTAAAATAAGCATACTGATATTTATCTGCCTAATGTGTACAACAGGTTGGCCATCCACTTACTTTTAACCATACAATCCAGTTTTTGGACTCTAGCTCCTGATTGATTGATTGATATTTATTGTCACATGTACCGAAGTGCAGTGAAAAGTATTTTTCTGCGGCCAAAGGAACGTACACAGTACATACAAAGTAGACAAAAGAATAATCGACAGAGTACATTGACAGTGGTGTATCAACAACAACAAAGCTCCTTTCAGGTTGCTGCCCTTTGAACCACCACCAATCCTTAATCTCTGATTGGCGGGGACCGTCCCTAGTTGCCCCCGACTGAAGTCTTATACCACAGGCTTTATAGCCTGGCAGCTGGCCAGCCTTCTGTGTGGATGGCTACCAGGTGGAAAAGAGAGTTTTAAAAATTTTGATGAGATCCCTTCGTTAGATTTGGCAGGACCGCCATGTTCTCAAGTTACCTGGCTCCGACCTTGTGCCCCGCTCCCTCCACTTAGGTTTCAGGGTCCAAATGTTCATTTTTCTACATGAAGAGTTAATCCGTGAGGGGAGAAAACTGTCGGAGAATGTAAAACCTTGACTTCCAATGTTTGTACAAATTAACTTAAATAGTTCAAATTCAGAGTTCCTGCCTCCTCCAGAACAGATAGCATGAGCAACAAACAACTTTGCATATAGTTAAACTTCCATATATTGCTGGCAGAAGCATTGATCAGTTTGCTCCGTGATCAGCTGTCCTGTTAAATGAAACTGTTTCACACGTTGCTGATACAAAGAACAAAGAAAATTACAGCACAGTTACAGGCCCTTCGGTCCTCCCAGCCTGCGCCGATCCTGATCCTTTATCTAAACCTGTCACCTATTTTCCAAGGATCTACTTCCCTCTGTTCCCCGCCCGTTCATATATCTGTCTAGATGCATCTTAAATGATGCTATTGTGCCCGCATCTACCACTTCCGCTGGCAAAGCATTCCAGGCACCCACCACCCTCTGCGTAAAAAAACTCTCCATGCACATTTCCCTTAAACTTTCCCCCTCTCACCTTGAAATCGTGACCCCCTTGTAATTGACGCCCCCGCTCAAGGAAAAAGCTTGTTGCTATCCACCCTGTCCATACCTCTCATAATTTTGTAGACCTCAATCAGGTCCCCCCTCAACCTCCGTCTTTCCAACGAAAACAATCCTAATCTACTCAACCTTTCTTCATAGCTAGCACCCTCCATACCAGGCAACATCCTGGTGAACCTCCTCTGCACCCTCTCTAAAGCATCCACGTCCTTCTGGTAATGTGGCGACCAAACTGCACGCAGTATTCCAAATGTGGCCTAACCAAAGTCCTATACATGGGGCGGGATTCTCCGATATCGGCGCGATGTCCGCCGACCGGCGCCCAATGCATGCTTCATTGTGTATCGCAGGACCAAACGTCCAGGCACCCATCCCCGCAGATGCAGACCGCCCGCATGATGCCCCTCGGAGACCACGGGAGACGGAGAGACCCGGACCCTCTAGCATGCGACGCCCGCACGATGCACCTCAGAGACCACGGGAGACGGAGAGACCCGTACCCTCTGGCATGCGACGCCCGCATGATGCCCCTCGGAGACCACGGGAGACGGAGAGACCTGGAGCAACAGGGAGACGGCGCCCCCGTCTCATGCGGGTGCAGCGACGCAGGCGTGTGCCACCCAGCGATGAGAGGGGCAGCCACAGACCCCCGTCACAGCCGAGCCACGAAACCACAACCCAGGACACCCCTACCCAGGACACCCCTACCCAGGAAACTGAAATACAGGACAGTGACACAGATTGGATGGGTGGAGACGAACTGCCACCCCAAAGTGCCTTGGACTCAGAGTCGGACGATGCGCACGACACAACGCCACTGCTGTCACCAACACCCTCCAGCATCGCAGAGACGCCTCGGTTGGGCACGTTAGTGATGAGGCGTCTGGTACACTCACTGGTGCGCACAACACAGCTGTCCCGATACAGCAGGTGGAGGTAGGAGCAGCAGAGGGGCCGGGCGGTCGGACGGCAGCCCGGCGCATGCGAACATCTGCCGCCCAGATGGATCCCGGGTTCCTGGAGTTACCACACCACCCATAGGTCTGATGCAACCACCGAACCTGGGCCGAGCGAAGAGGGTGACGGCCAGCTTGCGGTGGCTGCAGTCGCAGGTGGAGGCGTCCACCCGCGTCCAGGAGCTGGTAGTGGTGCCGGTCATGCATGCCACCCAGGCCGACACCGCACGGGTGGCGTCTGCGGTGGAGGCAATGGGTGCGACGGTGTCAGACATGGGGAGCGGTTTGCGAGGCCTGGGGCCTTCCATGCAGGCGGCGTCTGTGGCCCAGGACATGGCTGCCCTCTCACAGGAGGTCATGAGCCAGCGGCAGATGGCAGAGGCGCTCAACTCCGTGGCCCAGTCTCAGCAGGCCATGGCCCAGTCTCAGCAGGCCATGGCCCAGTCTCAGCAGGCCATGGCCCAGTCTCAGCAGGCCATGGCCCAGTCTCAGCAGGCCATGGCCCAGTCTCAGCAGGCCATGGCCCAGTCTCAGCAGGCCATGGCCCAGTCTCAGCAGGCCATGGCCCAGTCTCAGCAGGCCATGGCCCAGTCTCAGCAGGCCATGGCCCAGTCTCAGCAGGCCATGGCCCAGTCTCAGCAGGCCATGGCCCAGTCTCTGCAGGCCATGGCCCAGTCTCTGCAGGCCATGGCCCAGTCTCTGCAGGCCATGGCCCAGTCTCTGCAGGCCATGGCCCAGTCTCTGCAGGCCATGGCCCAGTCTCTGCAGGCCATGGCCCAGTCTCTGCAGGCCATGGCCCAGTCTCTGCAGGCCATGGCCCAGTCTCTGCAGGCCATGGCCCAGTCTCTGCAGGCCATGGCCCAGTCTCTGCAGGCCATGGCCCAGTCTCTGCAGGCCATGGCCCAGTCTCTGCAGGCCATGGCCCAGTCTCTGCAGGCCATGGCCCAGTCTCTGCAGGCCATGGCCCAGTCTCTGCAGGCCATGGCCCAGTCTCTGCAGGCCATGGCCCAGTCTCTGCAGGCCATGGCCCAGTCTCTGCAGGCCATGGCCCAGTCTCTGCAGGCCATGGCCCAGTCTCTGCAGGCCATGGCCCAGTCTCTGCAGGCCATGGCCCAGTCTCTGCAGGCCATGGCCCAGTCTCTGCAGGCCATGGCCCAGTCTCTGCAGGCCATGGCCCAGTCTCTGCAGGCCATGGCCCAGTCTCTGCAGGCCATGGCTCAGTCTCTGCAGGCCATGGCTCAGTCTCTGCAGGCCATGGCCCAGTCTCAGCAGGCCATCGCTGAGGGCATCGGCGCCATTGCACATGTGCGAGCCGGCGTCGCACAGTCACAGACAGGGTTTGCCAACCCCCTGAGCTCCATGGCTGCAAACCTGCAGACCCCTGTCGATACCAGCACGGGCCTCCAGAACTGGAAGCACCAGATGTCGGGGGGGGGGGCGTCGGATGGCCAGTCCGTTCGCATCCCCCACCTATGTAGTGGCCTGGGGGCCATCAGGCACCCCGAGGGAGGAGGAGGTGCTGGGGCCCGTTCCGGGTCCCATTGTAGGGGAGGTCCCGGAACACCTCAACACCTCGGGCTCCCCCCCCTTCCGTCCCAGGTGCATCGGGTGGGCAACGGGCAGGACAGGCTGGCAGCTCGCCATCCCAGTCGCCCGGGCCGCAGCCTAGCCCATCTAGGCCAGGACACCCCAGGAAACGGCCGCCAAAGGGATCCCGTGTCAGAGGGCATGAATCGTAGGAGTCCACCTCCAGTTCTGCTGTACCGTCTGGGGAACCACCTAGACGTAGTCAAAGGGCCCGTACGGCCAAACAATTCGACACTGAGTAAGTTGGCACGGGTGCAGGGCACAGATGAGTTTTAGGGGCTAGGGCACGTGCATGAACTCCTTTCGTTATTAAAGTCAATGTTACACCTACAGAAGCTGCCTTTGTGCTCTGTCCAAAGCGTGCGGGGGTGTCGTGTACGTTGAGCGCGTTGAGCGCAAGTGTGTGTGTGTGTGAGGGGTGGTCTTACCTCAGCCTCAGGTGAGTCTGCCCCCTTCCCCCTGGGCCGCCATCAACATCCCCCTAGGCAGAGGACGGGACCGTGCGCTGCAGTGTCACAGCCGCATGCAGGGATGGTGGTACTGTGGCCATGGGTCAGACATCGTCCAACGATGTGGAGCCAGGAGCTCATCGCAGAGCGGGTTGTCATCATCCTCCATGGCCTGCAATAGACACGCGTCCACCGGCAACTGTGTGAGCCCGGCCGTTGTGCCGCAGGTGGATCGGCAATGGGGGGGTGGTGTGCATGCGGGTGGGGTGGGTGGAGTTGGGGAGGGGGGTGAGGGTGCTGGGTGGGCGGATGGGTGGGGGGTGTGGGTGGTCGGGTGTTGCCATGGTGTGCGGTCTGTGGCCATACTACCCGATTCCCACGCCCATCTAGTCAGTGAAGCGGGCGTCTATCAGCCTGTCCCGTGCCCGCTGGCCCAGCCGGTAACGGTGGATAGCCACCCGCCCATGTCCAGCCCGTCTGCCCTGACCATTGCTCCCATCCCCCTCATCTGGGAGGACTGCGCCTCTTCCTGCTGCTCCTCCACTCCGCTGTCCACTGCCTGCGGCACATCGCCCCTCTGCTGGGCTATATTGTGCAGGACGCAGCACACTACAATGATGCGGCCGACTCTATCTGACCGATACTGGAGGGCGCCCCCAGAGAAGTCCAGGCACCTGAAACGCATCTTCAGCACGCCAAAGCACCTCTCTATCACTCCCCTTGTCACTACATGGGCATCATTGTAGCGGTTCTCCGCCTCATTGCGTGGCCTCCGTATAGGCGTCATCAGCCACGATCACAATGGGTATCCCCTGTCGCCCAGCAACCAGCCCCTCAGCCGGGGATGGCGTCCCTCGTACATGCCGGGGATGTATGACCGCGACAACACGTATGAGTCGTGTACACTGCCCGGGTAACGGGCGCAGACGTGCAGGATCATCATGCGCTGGTCGCAGACCACCTGTATGTTAATCGAATAGGTCCCCTTCCTATTGGTGAACACGGCCCCGTTATCTGCAAGTGGCTGCACGGCGACGTGTATCCCATCAATCGCGCCCTGGACCATGGGGAACCCGGCCACGGCAGAGAAGCCCACGGCCCGGGCATCTTGGCTGGCCCGGTCCACAGGGAAGCGGATGTAGCATTGCGCAATGGCATATAGGGCGTCTGTCACTGCCCGGATGCACCGGTGCACCGATGTCTGCGATATGCTGGACAGGTCCCCACTCGGTGCCTGGAATGACCCCGTTGCATAAAAGTTCAGGGCCACCGTAACCTTGACTGACACGGGGTGACAGGTGTGCCAGCAGGTGGCAGATGTGTGCCACGGTTTCCCGGCTCATCCGGAGTCTCCACCTGCATTCCCGGTCCGTGAGGTCCTGGTACGACAGCCGGGGCAGGTACACACGGGGCGTCCTTGGGTGCGTCTGATGCCGTGGGGCCGTGACGTCCTCCTCCCCCTCCTCGTCCTGTCGGGCGGGTGTCCCTCCAGCCTGGTCGGCTGCCGCCTGCCCCTCTGCGGTAGCCTGCGCCATCTCTCTGGCACGCTCCTCCTCCTCATCCAGGGCAACATGGACATTAGCGGCTGCCGCCACGGCGGCCAACATCGCTGGCTGACCGGAAAACATGACGGCCTGTGGGTGGGGGGGGAACGACGACGATGATATGTCATCATTGCCCATACCCCCTCCTCCCCCCAGCCAGGTGGCATGGACTGCATGGGCCCGACTGTTGGAGGCTGGCACCTGGCCAGGTGGACCAACTCACTTGCCCTCGCATCCCCCCTCCCCGGCACGGACCCCGTCCCCCTCCCCGGCACGCACCTCCCCGTCCCCCTCCCCGGCACGCACCTCCCCGTCCCCCTTCCCGGCACGGACCCCCGACCGGCGCCGGTTCACCGATTCTGCGGGCCTCGAAAAGCGGCGGACTCTGGGAGTACGCCACGCCACCTGGGACCTACCTGGGGCCATTGCCAGAGGCCCGCTCAGCCATTTTTCGCCCACGACCAGCTGAAGCCACGATGGTGTGGAACTAATGTGCTCCAGCTGGTTGGATACTCATGTGGCGGCTGCGGACTCAGTCGGGGGCAGGCCAATCGGAGGGCGGGGATGCCTTATAGGTGGCTGGGGAATGCTTGTGCGGGGGTTGAGGGTCGGGCACGCGGCCGATTGGGGGGCGTCTCTTTTTTGGGTCTAGCTCCGCGGTCCGAGTCCACCATGGAGCACAGCATGGCCGCTGGAGGACGCCGCCGTGCGCATGCGCGGCCTACGACCTGGAAGTGCGGGGGGCCCATATCTGCAACAAAAGCTGTGAGATCTACTCCGGGTCCCTGCTAGCCCCCTGCAGGGCTGGGAATTCCTGTTCCTTTGATCCAAGTTTTCTTGGCGTAAAACTCTACCGTTTTGATGCCAGTGTGGGGACATAGTCCCAATTATGGAGAATCCAGCCCACTGTCTATTGTGGTCTCACACTAGAAATAATAATAAAAGTTGCAGATTGTTCCAAATATCCAACGCGTTCATTCCTCTTTTTTTTTCAGGGAAGGGAATCTGCTACCGCAGTCTGGTCCAGCTGTGTCTCGTAATGCTCTCTGAAGTGGCTTAATAAGCTACTCCTGATGGGCAGTAAATATGATCTCACATGTTTCACTTGTGCCCTGAGGTTTTCTTTGATAAAGAAATTTGCTATTCTCTTTTTTATGCAGCCAAAACATAATGACCTCGAGGAACTAATGTTGATTATTTCACTTACTATTAGACTTTTGGAGGAAACATTCAGAGAGGAAGTTGTATGAAGCAGCGGTCTTCTAATACTGGTGCACACTGAAACAGTGCTCTTGTACAGTTGATGTGCTGAAATTTGGATTTCTAGAATTTAAAATGCTGTCATGTGAGAGTACCTTTAAGAAATGGGTGTTTAAGAAATATACCTTTTAAGAAATGGGTGTTTATCAGTGATGTCAGAGTGTGGGTGGAGCTGGGCTGTCTGTCAGCTTTTAAATTTCATTTTAGGCTGTTTGCTGCAGGGTGTGTTTTAGTTTTGTTTTCAGTGTTGGAGCTGAAGCCAGACCAAGCAGATGTACTGCTGTTCTCTCTGCCATCAAAAGACTATCTCTTGATCATTTGGTGAATTCCGAATTATAAAATGTTCTCAGTAGTGAATGTAAGCCTAATGTGCTTCTGTTAAAAGGTGTTTCTTTTGTCTTCTAGATGTTGTTTGGGAAGTTATTAAGCATTACTTAAGTGTTGTATTCTTTGGGGGTTGTATTTGAATTAATGGTTGCTAAGATGTTCACTGTATGTTTTAAAAAGATTAACTTGAGTTCATAGAATAAACATTGTTTTGCTTTAAAAAATACTTTTCCATTTCTGCTGTACCACACCTGTAGAGTGGGCCGTGTGCTCCCCATACAACAATCTATTAAAAGTTGTGGGTGAGGTGAACTCCATGATACTTTGGGGTTATCTAAACCCTGGCCCATAACAGATGCAGTGTAGAAATAGTCCTGTTTTTGTGCTGTGTATGAGCCAGAAAATATCAAATGGGTTTTCCATTTTTGATGCAATAATGTTAAATCAAACAGCAATTTCATCACAAAAAATGAAAAATAAATTATCTTAAAAACTGTTTTTTCTTTACAGTGGAATTGTTACTTCCTATTTTTGCTCCGTAACACTTCAGCTGTATCACATGTGCTGTTTAAGACTCCAGTTCTGTAAAAGGAGGAATTTGTTTTACCGATTTTATTTTTGAGGGTTGTGTTTTATTTTTCTTCTGTTGACCACGCTCCTATTTATTGAGGTTGGATGATTTTAGCGTGTGGATAATCAGCCTGTTGATCTCCCAAAACGATCATGTCATTCTTGAACGTACTTTGGAATTTCCTTTGTTTGATCTTGCCTCCGACCTCGCACATAGCACTTTGATTTTTGTTTCTTTCTAAACCACAGGATGTCTTCGTCATAGCATTATGGTGAATCACAGCTGAGTAATTCTAAAGAGATCATTTTCTTCAATAAGTAATAAGATGTTGCAGTTACTGAATTACAAGTTTTGTATTTCAAAGATGGAACTGATTAGATTTTCTGCATAATTTGAAGGAGGAAAGTTGGAATTTCGATCTTGAGATACAAAAGAGGATGAGTTAGTGGGAAACTCCCAAATGATTAATGTTATACTTTTTAAAGTGTGATACTTGGCAGTTGGCCAGTGAATCTATCTGAATCTGTATATATTTTAATATTTTTACCTCTATTCACTCAATAGAAGAGTGTAAACTATAGATTGACTTGGATTGGCTATTTCCATGGGGTATACACCGCTTGTTACCTGGAAGTTAAAGTATGATGAAGTGTTTGTAATGCCACCCATCGGGGAAAACATTTCTGCCTTTGTTTTCCTTTCTTTCCTTCGGCATTGATGGGATTCTGCCCATTTCCATGGAGATCTACATCTTGGCTGAAATTCTCCGGCCGTTGGGATTCTCTTTTCCCGGTCTACCCCCGCCCGCGGGTTTCCCAGCGGCTTGGGGTGGCTTCAATGGGAAGTCACACTGACAAATGGCAAGAAGAGAAAAGGCTGCTTCCAGTGAATGGCACGCCGCCAAGAAACACGCAGTTGGGGGACCGGAGAATTCTGCACCTTGTGTTGGATAAGATACCGATTCCAAGAAACTTCACTTCAAAACACGCTTATCACTTTTTTGGGGATTTCAATTAATTTCAAGTGTAGGCATTTTTCAAAAAGATTGTAAAGTTAAGGGGAATTTACATCACTATGAGTAGGTAAATCTAAACATCATGGAAATAGATCTCAATGTACGTAAGCTGGGGAATTTACCTTTCTGACTTCAGAGGAGGTTGCTATTGATTCTAACCTACTAACATTATTTTTACATCTGACCCGATGACTACTTGTTTGGACAATTGTAGCTACTTTTAACTGGCGTTTGGAAATCTTTGATTATCATATTTTCTTTGTTATGTTTTTTGGTCCTTTGTTGCTGAAATTGCACGCTGGGCTGTACTGGTGTACTTTAATTGCATTTGAAGTTGATACTATTCAGTTATGTGAACAGCAAATTTGTTTATAAAAGCTGAACCTTGCCCCAGAAAAAGCCAGTAATGGAAAAGAAACACTGCCCAGAACATAATATCGGCTCATGTTTAGTAAAATTTGGGTAGCTGTTGTTGGATGAGTTTGTATCTTATATCTGTTGGTGCAATCTAAATTAATTCTCATTCTGATAATAGAATTGCCTTGGTGCAAATGTCATACCAGACATTCAGAAGTACAGTCATGATTTGTACCACAACTAGTTCTGCATTTACAATTGCAATTTCACCATAATAAGTATTATATAAAATAAACAATAAGTGATTTTTTGAAATGAGAACTTAATTACACGAGTGTCCTGTTCCAATTTCCCCCTGTCCTTTATCCCAATTCAGTCTAAGTCTGCAGTTAATTATGTCTCTGTCCAGAGCCACAGGAGACCCAACCAGCGAATCACAAAAAGTAGTGATACCTGATTAAAATTGTGGGTAGAAATTTGTAACAGGCAGTGGTGCAAAACAAGTAATATCGTAGCAACCATTTATTAAATGCAGGACCTGATACTTAGTAATTTTTATCTCCTGGGTCGAGATTGCAGCGTTGGGGCATTTCCTGGCACTACAAACCCGACCCTGGAGAAAGTCCCCCAGAAGTTGGAATTTTCATTCAGTGATAGCAGTGCTCTGTATTGGGCCAGGCAACCCTAGAACGAGTGCAGAGGCTGCTGGACTTGGACTGGGCAATGCACCAGCGCTTGGTCAAAGATTTTTTTAAAAGCATGAAAACAAAAACACCGCTCACACCTCCATGTTCCCATGTCAACTCACGCCATCTCATGCCATTAACCCACCCCAATACTCTTCATGCCAACCTATTTGACGCTACTCAACCCGATGGCCCTCATCCACCACCCTTTACCCCTACACCTACAATGCCACCTTGCCTAATATCCACCATGAGCAAACCTTGGGAACCATGCTGAGATTAAACAAAGTTTCATACTTTATTTTTCTGAAAAAACACTCGTTGGTAAAACACACATTACATTTGCACTCCTTCAACTACATGATTGCTCATATGAACAAACACCTCTTGAAAGGAATCCTCAAAGTTTTGACCTTCTCTTGCCAGGTGTAATCTGCACATGTGTTTCTCAATGATGAACAAAAATCAGACATGACTGCCATTTTATACCGATGGCTGATTAAATGCACTCAACATGGGACTGTTTCATTTCTGTTAAATCGCGCCTGATATTTTTTTTAAACTGAGGAATGTAAGGGGAGTGTTAAAACCAAAGCATAGCTCCACGTAAGGACCACAGAAGTAACCATTAATTTTGCTCTATGTAATGTTACTACAGTCCCAGAGGACCAAAGGCTGGTCTCCCCTTGAGAGCTGACTGGTGGTGATTTAACCTGAGGATGGTCACCGCTCAGGCAAGGCTGAGATGGCAGGGCCTTCATGAATAACCTCAATTGATGCGTGAATTGAACCTGCACTGTTGGTGTTGCTCTGCACCATGAACCAACTGTCCAGCCAACTAACCGACTCTCACTCTACTACAAGCATTGAGGTTAAAATGCAAGTTTAAAAATTAAGGTTCACGGATCTGAGTGATTCCAATTTATCTGTCCAATCATATAATTTCTGTATTTACACCGTATGCTGGTAAATTAATAAAATGTTATTTCTGATAATTTCATTAAATCCCACTTAATCTACAGAATTATTTGAATATAGAAATGTACGATTCATGCATTTCAAAGAAGTGATGTTGGTATTTTTGTTTGTTTGTTTGTTGTCATAAGTGGCTGTAATTCAGTTGGGACACTTCTTTTGATTTAAAGACCAAAAAAAACCACCAACCAAGTATATAATTCCCTCAAAAAACAGTTATGTGGAAATACCCCCAGCATGCGGTTCACAATACGGTTTGCAAAGTTACATAATCCTGAATTTTTGCAACATTACTGCATGAGCACCTCCCCAACTTCGTAATTTTAAATTCTGACCTAAAACCTTTGGACATTTTGTTGCTTTGGAAGGAGATGACTGTACCACTTGAGTTTCAGGAATTATTTTTTTAAATGGCCAGGAGTGCATAGTGCTAAATCTAAAAGCTAGTATTTTTTTAATGGTGTCTTTTACAGAGGTGCTTATGTATATATGTTCTCTTCAAGATGTTGTCAACATTATGCAATCTGTATGTTCTGAAAGGAGTTCTTCTTTTGCGACTGGCTTGATTTGTGAGAAAAGCTGTTAGTCATTTATGACAGATGGCAACTTATCAAATAATATTTATTTTCAGCTTTCTGTAATTTCCTCGCACAATGGCACAGTGGAATCAGTTACAGCAGTTGGATACAAGGTATCTGGAACAACTGCACCAACTTTACAGTGACAGCTTTCCCATGGAGCTGAGGCAGTTTCTGGCAGCTTGGATTGAGACACAGGATTGGTAAGTATGGCACTTGTTCAGAATTTAAGAACTATATAAGAGGTCCTCCTTAGACTGGTAGGGTGAATGGTGGAGTAGTTTCTTTGTTTTGTTTAGAACTCTTTGTTCTAATTTTGAGTTTTAAAAGTCAGGCATTCTAATTTCAGGCATCCTTGCCTTAGTTGGGGAACTGACAGAGCCATCTGACCTGTGCCTTTGGGCTCGAGAGAGAGAAAATTCACTGTGTTGTCAAATCTTGGTCCATGACCTGCTCTCCATTTCTAAGTGCACATTTAAGCATGACTGAGCACTAGGTTGGCCAACAACTTGAACGGTGCTGGGAAGCTATCAACCTAGATTTTGAAAATCCATTTTTTCTCCATCAAAATAAATCAATACCTTTCTTTGCTGGTTCCCATTAAGAAAATACTCTAGTTGAAAAGTATCTTTTTTAGTTGCAGCAGTGACAGCAATTTCCTCATCGTTTCTTTTGTTCTATATTCATAACTTCACTAGACATGCAGCAAAGAGCCCTATTTGTGTCTGTGTAGTTATGCCAGAACAGGAGCAACTCTGAGGAAATTAAAAGCCAGTTTCTTCAGGCAGCAATAAAAACAGAAAATTCTGGAAAAACTCAGCAGATCTGGCAGCATCTGTGGAGAGAGAAACCGAGTTAACGGGCTCAATTTTGCCATCCAGCGCCGATCTCATTGTGCCGGGAGAATTGCGGGAGAGGTCGAAATCAGTCTTTGCATTGGGCGCAAAATTGTACATCAGTCACCTGACCGGTGGTACCAGGGGTGACCTGGATCATACCTCACTGGGCATGCTATCGCTGGGCATGATCCAGATAATATTCAAATGAACCATTAAGCTCACTTAAAAATGCACCGCCTGTTCGAGGCCACATTGTCCTGGTGCCCAGGGGTCACATGTCGCATCGGTGTGGCCTCAGCCATATGCCAAATAGTACTGGTCTCCACAAACGGAGACAGGCTTGATGGCCACTCTGGGAGTCTGAGGCCATTGGAGCCCCCCGGGAAGGTGGGGCAGTACCCTGGCACCCAGAGTGCCAGGTTGGCAATGTCAAATGTTGGGGCCTGAGGATGGCCATGCCAATGAAAGAGGGGATGATGGGGGCTATGAAGGGTAGGGGGTGAAGGGGGTGGTATGAAAGGGCATTATAAAAGTTGGGGGGGTTGAAGTGAGGTGCGCCCTCAGCGAACCTATAGTGGGGTGCGTTCGCTTGGGGCAGTGGGGGCGGAGTGAAATGCCCGTGTTTGTGTGAGGAGGTCACATAGTCCATGGGTGGGGGATGTGGGGGACCCTCAAGCTCATTTAGAAGTTGGGACACCCTTTCAAAATGGCACCCGATCTCTGAATTACCCACTGCTGACCACTGAGAAACTCCCCAAACCCCCAAAAAACGACAAAGTGTGGGTGATCCAGGTCTGGATGCCACCCAAAAAACCAGCAGTAAACACCCTACCAAACACGCCCAAAATGACACTTTGGGCGCAATCCAGTGGCCATACTGCGCCTGAAAAGCAGCTCGCCGTGACATAACGTGGCCGATTAAAAAGCCAGGATACCCCGCTTCCGGGATCTACCTGGCTCGCAACACCTCGCAAGATCATGTTGTAATGTAAATCCTGCCCGTTGTGGGTGGGATGACCTTTTTGGAAAATCTGCATAGCAGAGCAAGACAGCTAGCCTGACTCCAATGTACAGATTCCCGAGGTACCTGAGGCTTTGGGATTCATCCCCTTTGGCTCGGAGACCTCGGGCGAGTTCTGCTCCGCACTGGTCCCCACAAATGGGAACCAGACAGGACAACGCTCTTGGGGGTATCCTAGGAGATTGGAGGCCCCCAGATTTTAGAACATAGAGTGCAGAAGGAAGCCATTCGGCCCATCGGGTCTGCACCGACCCACTTAAGCCCTCACTTCCACCCTATCCCCGTAACCCAATAACCCCTCCTAACCTTTTTGGTCACGAAGGGCAATTTATCATGGCCACCCACCTAACCTGCACGTCTTTGGACTGTGGGAGGAAACCGGAAGCAACTGGAGGAAACCCACTCAGACACTGGGAGAACGTGCAGACTCCGCACAGACAGTGACCCAGCAGTGAATCGAACCTGGGACCCTGGCGCTGTGAAGCCACAGTGCTAGCCACTTGTGCTACCGTGCTGCCAACATTCATGCCCTTTGGGCAGGGTGATACCCGGGCTTTGCTGATGCCACCTGGGCACCTGGCAGTGCCAGCCTGGCACCTGGCAGTGCTCATGACAGCTGGCATTCTTTGCACGTGATCGGGCCTGGGGTGCCCTGCATGAGTGTTGGAGGGCCGGGGGCCCTACTACAGTGCGTTTGGGCTGGGGTGGGGGTCACTTCAGGGACCTCGGAAATCGGTCCGCCATTTTAAAGTGGGTCTATGCGTGGCCTTGGCCACACGTTGCCCACTGAGGCCCCTTATACAATGTAAATTGCGTTGTATAGGCATGTGTTTCTCGGCAAAAAAGTCCCATAGCGAGCGCTGGTAAACACGCGACTAAATGTGCTCGCTATGGAACTTTGTTCCCAATTAGTTAAATTGAGCCCTATATTTCAAATCCATATGAATTTTCATCAGACTGTAGTAAGCTAATATATATATATATATATATATACATTTATATGAAGTACAAAGGCGATAACTAAAGTGGCTCATTTTTTCATGTACTTGTAAAGTAATTGGACAGCACGGTAGCACAGCTGCTTCAAAGCTCCAGGATCCCAGGTTCGATTCCCGGCTTGGGACACTGTCTGTGCGGAGTCTGCATGTTCTCCCCGCGTGTGCATAGGTTTCCTCTGGGTGCTCCGGTTTCCTCCCACAGTCCAAAGATGTGCAGGTTAGGTGGATTGACCATGATAAGTTGCCCTTAGTGTCCAAAAAGGTTAGGTTGGGTTACGTTGATAGGGTGGAGGTGTGGGATAAGTAGGGTGCACTTTCCAAGGGCCGGTGCAGACTCGATGGGCCGAATGGCCTCCTTCTGCACTGTAAACTCTATGATTCTATAAGTCATAGAATATATTCTGATTTCAGTTTTTATGTGTCCCTCTTTTAATCAATACACTTGCTTTGATTTCTTTTACATTTTGGGCACGATCTAACGGAAAGAGTTCCTCACCGCTATTTAACGACTCTGAGTCACATTTATGGGTCCTGGGGAGTTTCTCACCAGTTTAGCACACACGTAGAATTTTGTTCATCACTGGGGAGCTGAACTCCGAGCAGGCTGCATTTTGAAATGGTGCCCCGATCTCTATGTGAGCTTGTGGGTCCCCCACACCCCACATACATGGACATAACCCAACACCCCCCAATGGGGTCCCTGGTCGCCCACTCTTCAGGCACAATGTCCTCTTAAGGCCCCGCCCCTTCTTACCTGCCTTGCAGCCCTCCACCCTTCATACCACCCCCTCCACCCTCCTTTCATAGGCATGGCCCCCCATAGGCCCTGACCTTACGCAGTGCCACCCAGGCACGCTTGCACTGGCACCCTGGCAATGCTTCTGCCAGCTTGGCAGTGCTACCTGGGAATTTTGGCCGTGCCACAGTGCAGCCTGGCAGTGCCGAGGTGCCCGTGTTCAAGGGCCTACACTATCCCTGGCCACCCAGGGGCCTCCGATGGCCCGTGAGACCCCCGGGTGCTATTCCACCTGGTCCACATTTGTGTGGACCAGTACTGAATGGCGACCAGCTGCGGCCTCCCTGGGGAGGCCAGTAGATCCCCGGAGACCGGTAGATACCAGGTGAGCACGCCTAAGTAAGTTTAAACCCTGCATAGGCGCAAGCCGTTTGGTTATTCCATTTTGGGCAGGATTCTGATTTTGACGCCTCACAAGATCTGGGTAGATCTTGCGAGGCATAAAGCCTGCCGGGAAGCCTGCGGGAGGCCATCTACTGGCTGCGCTCTCGCTCGAGTGCAATGCAGCCGATAGATCGCGCCCCCTGTTTGCCATTATGCATGGTAATCTTTTTATAATGAAGCTACAAATGTGGCGACTGAGGTATAGATTCTAACATAGAAATCACTCTTTAACCTACTAGGGCATATGCTGCCAGCAAGGAATCACATGCTACACTCGTGTTCCATAATCTGTTGGGTGAGATTGATCAACAGTACAGCAGATTTCTCCAGGAATCCAATGTCCTATATCAACACAATTTGCGGAAGATTAAACAGTATCTGCAGGTATGTAGTTTACCATTGATAGATTGATGTGAGTCTTGATGTTTAAAAATGGAAAATCTAAATTATGGAGGCCCTGTACTTCCACTTGATTTGGAAAAAAACTGATGTATTTTAATTTTATGAGTGCTGTCTTACAGGTTTATTAAGTTTATTGAAGAAATATCAGTCCACATTTTAAATTTGGGGGTCCATTATAGAAAATGGAACTTTGAAACTTTAGACATGCAATTGTGTTCAAAATATTTGAGACCATTGAACGCTGTCAATGAAGGCCATGATCTGGAGATGCCGGTGTTGGACTGGGGTGAGCACAGTAAGAAGTCTTATAACACCAGGTTAAAGTCCAACAGGTTTGTTTTGAATCACTAGCTTTCAGAGCACTGCTCCTTCCTCAGGATTCACCTGAGGAAGGAGCAGTGCTCCGAAAACTAGTGATTCAAAACAAACCTGTTGGATTTTAACCTGGTGTTGTAAGACTTCTTACTCTCAATGAACATTGGTGAATTTTATAAATTCTGACTTTAATTTATTTGAAATGGGTGATGAGAGGTTAAGTTTGTATAACCTTGGATTCCTGAGATGTAGGTACCCGTCCTGAGCGTGCTCTTGCTTTAGCATAGGGCCAGTTATCTTTTAATGGCTTTACATGCTCACATTTATGGATTGCTCATGGAGGGAGAAGTATTAGTACTGGCTTCCAGCTGCTGCTTTTGTTTTCTGCTGATATTATCATCCCTTGGTGTGGCAGGTTTTCATATAAATGAAACTCTCTACTTTCGAAATTAGATATCCATCAGGCCCAAAAATGTGGCCACACTAATGAACAGCAAAAATGTGTTTTCCAAAGTTGAGTCCGCCTGGTTGCTGCCATTCACATGATGTTAGGGTTTAGACTCACAAAAGGCCTTTGATAGGGTTGAATGGATATACTTGTTTATGGTTTAGGAGAAGTTTGGGTTCGGGCCTGAGTTTATGTCGATACGGTTGTTGTACGAGGCTCCTTCGGCTACTGTGTAAACTAACGACACAAACTTGGGATCTGTTAGGTTGTAAAGGGGGAAGAAGCAGAGTTGTCCCATGTCCCCGTTGTTATTCATGTTGGCAATTGAGCCATTGTCAATTGCTTCGAGGGCTTTGGACAAGTGGAGGGGGATTGTGATGGTGGGGTGGGGTTGTGGAGCATAGGCAGTCGGTTTGCTGACTGGGAGGAACTAAGGGAGAAGATAGGCCTTGGTGGGATGGATATGTTCAGGTACTTTCAAGTGTGTGATTATGTCTGGCGAGAATTCCTGACATTCCCGGTGGCGCCGCCGACGACTTTGCTGTGGAGAATTGTTTCTTGTGCAGGTTCAGAGGGCAGCTCGTCCAGGATATACAGACGGATCATGGCGGAAGAGCAGGTGTCAGTGGAAGAGGTGAAGACTAAGTGGGAGGAGGAGCTGGGTCACATTCTGAGGGAGGAGGTGTGGAGTGAATCTTTCGGGCGAATGCTGTGTCATCCTGCGCAAGGTTAGGTTTGGTTCAGCTCAAGGTGATGTTCGTTTTTTTGAGGATGGGTGAGCGGTCTTCGAGGAGGCCTGCGAATCATACCATACAACATGTTCTGGTCCTGACCCAAGTTGGTGGGTTTTTGGGGGCCCTTAAATTTAGCACCATGTCAGCAATTTTAAATGTTGGTTTGGAGCCCTGCCCATTAGTAGCGATATTTGGGGTGTCAGACCAGCCAGAACTGAGGACGGGGGTGATGGTGGACACTTTGATTTTTGCCTCATTGCTGGCTTGGCAGGCTGATCCTGCTGAGTTGGAGACTGGCAGCACTGCCCAGTGCTGCAGCATGGCTGGGTTACTTGATGGAGCTTTTGCATCTATAAAAGGTCAAGTTTACGATGAGGGGAGCGATTGAGGAGTTCTATTGGCGATGACGTCCGTTTATATTGCATTTCAAGGATCTGGTCACTGCTAGCTGGACAGGGTGGGGGGGTGGGTTTTGTTTGTTATGGTTTTTTGAGGTTGTTGATACATGATTTATGGTTTTAGTTGTTATTTTATATCTTTTATATAAAATGTTATTTTTTAAGAATTATACTTTTTATTGGTTTGTCACCACTTTATTATTTTTACAGAACAGATATTTAGAGAGGCCTATGGAGATTGCACGCATCATAGCTCGATGCTTATGGGAGGAAGCCCGTCTTCTTCAAGTTGCTACATCTGTGTCACAGGTGAGTGAAGTGTGATTGAAATGTTTTACCAAACAAACGAACAAAATAAATCTGTATGCACCTATTCTGTCTGAACAAATTAACTTTTATGCTCACTTCTTCTGGTTAGATATATCTTCAACTTTAAATAAAACATCTTCTTTAGAAACAAAACACGGGTAATATACATTGGAATTGAGGGGCGTCATTCTCCGACCCCCCGCCGGGTTGGAGAATCGCCGGGGGCTGCCGTGAATCCCGCCCCCGCCGGTTGCCGAAGTCCCCGGCACCGGATATTCGGTGGGGGCGGGAATCGGGCCGCGCCGGTTGGCGGGCCCCCCCGCTCGATTCTCCGGCCCGGATGGGCTGAAGTCCCGCCGATAAATTGCCTGTCCCGCCGGCGTGGATTAAACCACCTTTTGAAAGGTGGGGTGGGCGGGCTCCGGGGTCCTGGGGGGAGGGGGGGGGGGGGGGTGCGGGGCGATCTGGCCCCGGGGGATGCCCCCACGGTGGCCTGGCCCGCGATCGGGACCCACCGATCCGTGGGCGGGCCTGTGCCGTGGGGGCACTCTTTCCCTTCCGCCTCCGCCACGGTCTCCACCATGGCGGAGGCGGAAGAGACTCCCTCCACTGCGCATGCGTGGGAAACTGTCAGTGGCCGCTGACGCTCCCGCGCATGCGCCGCCCGGAGATGTCATTTCCGCGCCAGCTGGCGGGGCAACAAAGGCCGTTTCCGCCAGCTGGCGGGGCGGAAATTCCTCCGGCGTCGGCCTAGCCCCTCAATGTTGGGGCTCGGCCCCCAAAGATGCGGAGCATTCTGCACCTTTGGGGCGGTGCGATGCCTGTTTGATTGGCGCTGTTTTGGGCGCCAGTCGGCGGACATCGCGCCGTTTCGGGAGAATTTCGCCCGAGGTGTGCATTGAAATATAAAAATAAAATTCAAGCGCAGCTGTAAATAAGGCATCAGAAATTTGTTGTTAACATAGTCGGGATGTGAAACATGTAACTCCATTATTCATTCATAATTTTAAACCACTGATTCTTTGGAGATATGTTTGTATGGGGGCAGCACAGTGGCGCAGTGGGTAGCACTGCAGCTTCACGGCGCTGAGGTCCCAGGTTCGATCCCGGCTCTGGGTCACTGTCCGTGTGGAGTTTGCACATTCTCCCTGTGTTTGCATGGGTTTTGCCCTCACAACCCAAAGTGTGCAGGGTAGGTGGATTGACCACGCTAAATTGCCCGATGGAAAAATGAATTGGGTACTCAAAATTTTTATTTTTTTTAAAAAGCTATGTTTGTATGTCCATGTACCTTTCTTCTGAGAGGCAGATGATCGGGCTTGAGAGTGCATAGTCACTATTAATCTCACCAAGTCACCATCACCTACACGATGTGCCAACTTTTGCAGTTAAATGACTGTCGAAAGTAGGATGTCCCCCCCGCTGGAAGTAGAATATCACTACTTTTCTAACTCAAACTAGAGACCAAAAGTATGTCAAACTTACACCAGGGGCGGGATTCTCCACAATCGGCGCGATGTCCGCCGACCGGCGCCAAAAACGGCGCGAATCAGTCCGGCATCGCGCCGCCCCAAAGGTGCGGAATTCTCCGAATCTTGGGGGGCCTAGCCCTCACCTTGAGGGGCTAGGCCTGCGCCAGACTGATTTCCGCCCCGCCAGCTGGCGGGAAAGGCCTTTGGTGCCCCGTCAGCTGGCGCAGAAATGACTTTGCCGTGCGGCGCATGTGCGGGAGCTTCAGCGGCCGCTCACGACATCCCCGCGCATGCGCAGTGGAGGGGGTCTCTTCCGCCTCTGCCATAGTGGAGACCATGGCGAAGGCGGAAGTAAAAGAGTGCCCCCACGGCACAGGCCCGCCCGCGGATCGGTGGGCCCCGATCGCGGGCCAGGCCGCTGTGGGGGCACCCCCCGGGGCCAGATCGCCCCGCGCCCCAGTACCCCGGAGCCCGCCCGCGCCGCCTTGTCCCGCTGTTCGAAAGGTGGTTCAATCCACGCCGGCGTGGGTTGACAGCGGCGGGACTTAGGCCCATCGCGGACCGGAGAATCGCCGGGGGATTTCCGCCGACCGGCGCGCGCGATTCCCGCCCCCGTCGAATCTCCGGTGGCGGAGAATTCGGGGCACGGCGGGGGCGGGATTCACGCCGGTCCCCGGCGATTCTCCGACCCGGTGGGGTTTCGGAGAATCGCGCCCCAGTTTAATGTATGGCATTAATGTAGTGTAGAAGCACCATATAACTATTGAATCTTGCAGCATAGAAAGAGGTTGTTCAGCCCATTGTGCCTGTGCCAGCTCTTGTAAAAAAAACTATCCAATTTGTCCTATTCCCCTGATTTTTTCCCATAGCCTTGATTTTTTTTTTCCTTTTGAAATATATATTCAATTCTCTTTTGCTATGATATGGCAAGTGGTAATTGCTGGGCTGCCCATATCCCAACGGGAAAATGGTCAAGCTATCAATGATTTGCAATTTGTATTTTATCATGAGGAGATATCTGCACTGAAGTCAGGAACAAAAATTTCAAACAATTTTTGGAGATTTTAAATATTAAATTTCAACATTTATTTTTTAAAAAGAAAGGAAAGATTAAACAAAGATTACATCTACACAGTTAACAGTAGCTCTACAAACATTTCCCAAAAGATTTCTACTTAATTAAACTCGGAATTAAACACCCTTTATAGGCAATTTTCTCTATGAAAACTCCAGTAATATTACCGCAAACATCCACTGTTGGTATCGGGAAGTATTCCACAGGCTTCTCCCTCATTTGCTTCTGGGAAACCAAAATCTTTATCAAAACCTTGCAGACACACTAGTCTTGTCTGAGGGTAGCTACAAACTGTATTCTTCAATGGTCTGTTTCAGCACACATGCTCTTCAGCATAACATGGCCACACTGACATATACAGCCTTCTCTTTAAATATTTTTCCCCTTTCATCTTTAAATACATTGTTCTTGCATCCCTTTCTCAAAATATACAAATCTTTCGTGTTATTTTATGGCTACTACTGTGGGGTAAAACTAAAGTTGATACTTTGATTTATTCACTTACAATCTTTGCCAATTGGAATTTTTCTTTTGAAATACATTAGTTAAGTTTCAAGTCATCCTCCCACCTTGGGCGGGATTCTTCACTCCCGCGTCGAGGTTCACGACGGCGCGAAACAACCCCGATCCCGACCGATTCAGGCCCTGACAATGGGCTAGGATTGGGGCCGCGTCATCTACACGCGCCAAGCCTTGTCGCCCACGTAAAGACGGCGCCGCATAGATGACGCGGCCAGCGCCGCATAATTGCCGTCATCCGCGCATGCAGGGTTGGCGTCCTCTCTAAGTCCGCCCCGCAAGAAGATGGCGGACGGATCTTGCGGGGCCACGGAAGGAAGGAGGTCCTCCTTCAGAGAGGACGGCCCGACGATCGGTGGGCACCGATCGCGGGCCACCCCACATTTGAGGTACCCCCCGGTGCAGGATCCCCCCTCGCTCCCCCGCAGGCCCCCCCCCCCCCCCCAGCGTTCGCGTGCTGTTCCCGACGGCAGCGACCAGGTGTGGACGGCGCCGGGGGGAACCCGCCGTTTTGGCCTGGCCGCTCGGCCCATCCGGGCCTGAGAATAGCGGGGGTGCCGGAGAATCGTCATTTTGGGTGTCTCCGGCGATTCTGCGGCCCGCAGAACTCGACCTGGCCGTTCACGCCGCTTGGGAGAATCGCGGGAGGGCGTCGGACCGGCGTCCCGGGAAATTTTGGCGGCCCAGGCGATTCTCCCAACCGGCGAGGGAGTGGAGAATCTCGCCCCTTATCTTCCTAATGTAAACCTCTATTAATGCTGCTCACTCGTATTCTATCTTGGCCCAGCTGATCTCCACTTCAAAATACTTATTTTCACACTTAACCTGTTTATGATGTTTTTAAACTTGCAGTCTAACTGCCTTCAGTTCAGTTATATTAATCACACACATGCACATGCGCACACACATACAAGCCGGTTTCACAGTATACCACGTGATCTTGGGGAAATATTGAAAAATATGATATATTCATATCATATTGTATTCCTGACCATAACAAATTGGGCGCGATCTACCGGCCACGCTGTGCCCAGAAAGCAGCAAGCTGCAGCGCAACGTGGCCAATAAATGCTGGGAGACCCCGTTCCCAGGTTCTATCCAGCTCGCTACGCCTCACAAGATTTAATGCGATCTCGTGAGTTGTTGTGATGTGAAACGGGATCACATTTTGGCAAATCTGCATATTAGAGCGAGACAGCTAGACTCACACTACTATGCAGTTCCCTGAGGTAACTAAGGTGTTGGGATCTATCCCCTTCGCCTTGGTGACCTCGGGCGACCGCCGTTCAGTGCTGTTCTCCTCAAATGGGGACCAGTCAGAACGGCACCCTGGCAGAAACACCTGGGTGCCTACCTGGTACTGCCACGGTGCCTAAATGGCACAGGTAGCTGGCAGGGGCACTGCCAGGTTGACACTGCCAAGGTGCCACACTGGCATTTTTCATGTGCCGGTGATCATCCAGATGGGATGCACTGCGTGGGTGCGGAGGAGTCCCACGACCCCCTTATGGTGAGTTGGGGCTTGGAGTTCAGGGGTCGTGTCAAGAGCTCGAGAGATTGGGACGCTATTTAAAAATGGCTTCCTGATCTCGAGCTGCACAGAGGAGTTCCAGCGAGCGGACCTCCTCAGGCAGAAAATGGGACTGAGTGTGGCCTCGGCATGTGTTCCCCATTGAGGCCCCATATATAACCGGATGGGCGTTAGATAATGGGTTGTTTCTTGGTGCTGCGTGCGCTGGGAAACATGTAGCTAAACGCGCTCGCTATGGGATTATGTTCCCATTTGGTTATATCGGGCCCATTGCCTCTTAAACAAAACTAATCCCATTTCCTTCTTCGTTTTTTTGACTATTATCCAGTACTTTATTGAAGTTATTTCAGATATGTTTATCTTAGTCTGTTGCTGAAATGGATGTATTGTAAATTTGGCATTCCTACTTTTCATAGCTCAAATTAATTATTGAATATCTTTTCTTTTCTTATCTTTTCAGCAAGCTGGGCAGTCACCGCATCACAGTTCTGTAGTAACTGAGAAACAGCAGATTCTTGAACATAATCTGCAGGATGTACGAAAGAGAGTGCAGGTGAGTACATTTGACGAACAGAAAAAAATACAAATTTAATTTCTTGCATTAATTTGAACTGTTGCAATGGCAAATGTGAAATCGTATAACTACAAAGCCAAAACAACTGGAGCATCACAACTGCTATTTAGATGTGTAGGGTCTGAAAAGATGAAGTATAGTCAACCAAAAAAATCATAATTTACCATGTTGCAGGTCAGGCATTGCTCAGCACAGACATTTTTAAACCAATTTTACTGTTTTGACATTAGATGGTGTCAATAAAAATCCTTGCCGCTGAAGAGCAGTACATATTTTAGAAATATTAAAATCTGATCATTCTAAAGCCTGAGTATTATACACGTTTGCACAGTGAATTGTTATGCAAGATGTGAACAACTGCTTATGGATTATTTGGAATAAACCATGGGCGGAATTTTCCCCAAATTGCACAGAATGCTTGATCGGGCGAGTAAAGCTGTGTGAAACTCGCCTGCTTCACAGATGCTTTTTCTCACCTGATTAAGCAGCATTCTGCAATTTCAAAATCTGGCCAGAATCACACAGCCAGCTTGGGGCGGGGAGGGGGGTTAAGCTCGCCAGTAAAGGTGGGATTCTGAGATGAAAAGGCACCCCCAATCCGAAATTAACCTATAAATCAGCAACCCCCCCCTTCCACAACAGCCTTATTCCTGAACAGCCAGGGCCTCCATGTACTCTCGGTGTGCTCATCACGACTGGTTTTCGCTTTTGAAAACATGTCGGCGTGAGGTCAGGCCACTGGGGGGGTAGGAGGATGATACGTGTGGGGGGGGGGAGCTAAGACATAAAACCGTTCAATTACATTAAAATGTATTCAAATTTATGGAAATCAGGGGCAAAATTCTCCGGAAACGGCACGATGTCCGCCGACTGGCGCCCAAAACGGCGCCAATCAGACTGGCATCGCGCCACCCCAAAGGTGCGGAATGCTCCGCATCTTTGGGGGCCGAGCCCCAACATTGAGGGGCTAGGCTGACGCCGGAGGAATTTCCGCCCTGCCAGCTGGCGGAAACGGCCTTTGTTGCCCCGCCAGCTGGTGCGGAAATGACATCTCAGGGCGGCGCATGTGCGGGAGCGTCAGCGGCCGCTGACAGTTTCCCACGCATGCGCAGTGGAGGGAGTCTCATCCACCTCCGCCATGGTGGAGACCGTGGCGGAGGCGGAAGGGAAAGAGTGCCCCCACGGCACAGGCCCGCCCACGGATCGGTGGGCCCCGACCGCGGGCCAGGCCACCGTGGGGGCACCCCCCGGGGTCAGATCGCCACCCCCCCCCAGGACCCCGCAGCCCGCCCACCCCACCTTGTCCCGCCGGTAAGGTAGGTGATTTAATTTACGCCGGCGGGACAGGCAATTTATCGGCGCATCCGGGCCGGAGAATCGAGCGGGGGGGGCCGCCAATCGGCGCCGCGCGATTCCCGCCCCCGCCGAATATCCGGTGCTGGAGACTTCGGCAACCGGCGGGGGCGGGATTCACGCCAGCCCCCAGCGATTCTCCGACCCGGCGGGGGGTCGGAGAATGTCGCCCCAGGTTCTCACCCGAGGGACAGTGCGGGGAAGATCTCAAATCGTGATCTTACCAGTGCAAATCCCATTTTGTCTCTTTCGTGAGATTTAGTGCCCACAATGGGATTTGCACCCACAATGACCAAGCCTGCTAGGTAGTGCACCATGTAACAAAACAAGTTTGCTCTGTTGGAATCCTCAACGAAGTTTAGGAATATAGGAACAGAAATCTGCTGCAAGCCCCAGCAATTTGTTCTACTGCGTTACTCGTGTTCCACTGGAATTGAGGTTCCAAGACCTTAAAATTGATTTTTAATTTAAGCACCTGATACTCCTTTCGTGTTGCTTTCCTCTTTAGAATTCAGAGTGTGTGAAGCGCATTCTGGCTTTCACTTTGAGCAGTATCCCTAAATTTGAAGTTACATTTAAGTAAATTTAATCTGTGCTATTCAGAGACCATGTACATTAAAATTAGTTTTGTTTTAAATGAGGTTTGCAATTAACCATGTCTTGGCAAATGAAATGCATAAGTATATTGGTTTTATAGGATCTTGAACACAAAATAAAAGTACTGGAAAACCTACAGGATGATTTTGATTTTAACTACAAGACCTTGAAAAGCCAAGGAGGTGAGTGGTTCTGATAACTAGTTTAAAATGAAGCAGCAGTAATAGTATGAAGTGAATGAATAATGGAGTTGTGTCTGGAACTGAATTGATTGAAATTGCAGTGCACTCTCACATCTCTTGAACACAGCGTTCTGTTCTAAATGTTAACAGATGTGCAAGATTTGAATGGGAATTCACAGGCAGCAACAAGACAGAAGATGGCACAATTGGAACAGATGTTGACAGCGCTGGATCAAATGAGGAGGGTACAGTTCTTAAAAACAATTACGCTTGTTCAGGAATCTTTTATTTTGCTTATTGTAAAGTTGGTTATCAGTTCAAATTTTTCACAGTAATATTTATTCTTGCCATAAAATCTTCCTTTATAACAGCAAATAGTCACTGACCTAGCTGCCCTGCTGTCCACAATGGAGTTTGTGCAGAAGACATTGACCGATGAAGAATTGGCTGACTGGAAAAGGCGGCAACAAATAGCATGTATTGGAGGTCCACCCAATATCTGCCTTGACCGTCTTGAAAACTGGTATGAAATATGTTGATAACTGAGTTTCTTTTTAATATTCTCATTTATGGAATACATGCATCAATATTTGAAATGTTTTATTGGGAACTATCATTACAAATCAAATACCCACATGGCACAATGTATGTTCTATTTTGCCCATTATCAGGATTACATCTTTGGCTGAGTCTCAGCTCCAAACACGTCAGCAGATTAAGAAACTGGAAGAACTACAGCAAAAGGTTTCTTACAAAGGTGATCCTATTGTTCACCACAGACCAGTGCTGGAGGAGAGGATTGTTGAATTATTTAGGAGCTTAATTAAAAGGTACTTCAATCTTGTGTTACTCTTCCTTTAGATCCTTCACAGCCGTTTGCTGCGCATTGAAATACTACCCTAAACCTTGTGGGAATGCATCATCAGTTAGTATATATAAAATAATATAATTGTGAAAAATGAGAACTGAGATATAGGCCAGGCTTCTATGTTCAGAGTTTGCCCCGCTACCAGCAAGAATGGAGAATTTGGCGGTCAGCCAAAACTCCTTTCACTGCCGCAGGACTGGAGAACCCTGCTGGTGTGAGCGAGTGGAAGATCCCAGCCATAGACAATGTAATGACACAATTTTGCCACGCTATCATTTAAATATATGCTTTGTATTTATAACTTCTGTAGTTTAGCAAATGGATTTATTTCAGAGTTTCTTATTCACCTAATCTTCTGCTTCATTTTCTAATCTCAAGCTCAGGCTGAGAAAACAATTTGATGAGCCTGGACATTTCCATGTCTTATCACCAAGCTATTTATCATAGTCTGTATACATTGCATGGAAGCAACAAGAGAATTAAACTGAGTTGATTACTAATCCCCCAGTGTTATAACTGCATCCTTTGTACCACGTTTTGAGCCACGTTTTTGGTGTTTTGTGCAACAGTCATGAATTCACTAGAAGCTAAATTTAGAAAGCCAAAATTTGTTTTACAACTGTCTGAAAGAAAACTTGAACCCTATTTGTCCTGAGATGAGTGCAAATCTATTTCATAGAAAGGAAAGTGCAAGATGTTGATCCCAACTCGGGTGGTTACAGTTCTTACTTTAGTACCACTTGTTGCTGCTAACATATCTAAAAAAGATCAACTAGAAAATGGGGGTAATGATTAACTACTACACCATCCAAGCTGTAATTCAAACAAGGCCCATTAGGTAATATGCTAACACAGTCCCACCAGACTACCATTAAATGCAGTTAATTGAATGCCAGTTGCCCAGTATTGTATCATTGTAGATTTATGTAATCTGTTTCTCTTCTCAGTGCCTTCGTTGTGGAGAGACAACCATGCATGCCAATGCATCCAGACCGTCCCTTAGTAATCAAAACAGGTGTGCAGTTCACAACAAAAGTGAGGTGGGTAGAAAAATACTTATTGAGAGCATATCATGGTAGCATTCTATAACAAAAGCATTGAGGTAACTGTTTAGATATCAGTTCTGATACTTTGACTGATTCTGATTCGTATTTGTTTAAAAAGAACACCTCTTTCCATTAGTATTTAAAGTAATCATTGCTGAGTGTTGTAATGTTTCAGTGACTATATATTTGCCTTCACCACCACGTGATATTCATTGATGAAAATTGTAGGTTCCATGCCTACAATTAAAATGTCACCTTGACTAAGTCTCATTTTCTGAAAGTTGAGAGTTCAAACTCCACTACAGGACTCTTCGACATAATCTAAGTTGATGCTTCATTACTGCATTGTTGAAGGTGAAATGTGGATTTCGCGTGAGGCTGAAGTTGCCCACAATTGGTGTGTAAACCTCAAGTAAGTGAAATCCTCTCGAGAAGAGGTTTCACGTTGCTTGTTTGTAGTGTGCTCAGGGCCTCAACAGAATCTGACATCAAAATGTACCTTACAATGCAGCTGAAACCACTTTGCATTGAAGTGAAAGTGGCAGAATGACTATTTCATGATCATCTTGTAAGTGAAGATTGAGGGAACCTCACAGTGAGGTAATTTCCCAACTGTGAAGAAACTGTTATAACAATAAGTAGTATCGTGGTGTTAACTATATGCATTTTGATAGTTATCTAAAAATGTTTGTGCATATGGTCCACAGTTCCTGAAGATTGTTTGCATACATTACTTAGGCAATACAAAATAATGACATTTATGCTTCATTTTGTAATAACTATCATACTTATCAAATCTACTGCACACACTCTGTTCACAGGTTGCTGGTTAAATTTCCTGAGTTGAATTACCAGCTTAAAATCAAGGTTGCCATTGACAAGTAAGTACAAATGAACTTGCATACTGCTAATTATATTTGTATGTTAACTGTGGAGGCATTTCATTTGCTGGTGATGTATGTTGTTGCACCTTCTACAGTTAACATCTTAAGAATATGATTGTCAGTACTCTTTATTATAATTTTTTCCAAAGATGTGTGTGTATATATATTTATATATATATTATACACACAAATCTTCATATTGGTTAATATGGTGTGTCAATATTTTATAGTAATGTGCACTTGCCTTTAAGTGTCCCCTAAGTCTGACACAATGACAGGTATAATAGTGAAATTATGCTTTTCCTGTTTCATACACCAAGAGGCCTTGGAACATGCAACTTTTTAGGATCAACAAGACAGTCTAGGCAACACCTACAAATAAATGAGTCAATCTTGCCTAATAATGTGAGGGTAGCTTATTAACGTAGAATATGCTGTTTCGGATTGGGTTTCCTAATAAGCATTACATAAAACAGCTATTGGCACCTATATATTAAAATGTACACTGTGGAAGGAAAAGTGGAATGGGTAGCTCCGCTGTCTCCAGGGGATTTTTTTAATGCAATGCCCCTAAAAAGGCCAATAGAACATTGGCCTTCATCTTAAGGAGGATGGAATACAAAGGACAGTAACTAGATATCATTTGTACAGAGCTTTGGTCAAAGCCCATCTGGGTTACTGCATTCAATTTTAGCAGGAGCACCTCCGAAAGAATGCTTTGATCTTGGAAGAATACAGGTTAAAAGGTTTGAACAGTTAGTTTATGAGGATAGTTTGCATAAACTTGGCTTTTATACCTTTATTCCATTGGTTATTGGTTATGGGGTGATCTAATTGTGATGTTTAAAATGTTTATAAGGGATTTGTTATAAGGGATTTGATCGGGAAAACACAGAGAAACAGTTATCACTGAGAGAATCCAGAACAAGAGGGAAACAATCTGAAAACTAGAGGCGGGATTCTCCAATCCCGTGGCAGAGTGTCCACGCCGTCGTAAACGCCGTTGCCTTTTATGATGGCGTGAACGGGCCGCTCCGAGGGGCCAGCATGGCGCTGGAGCGGTTCGCGCCGCTCCAGCTGCAGATCTCGGCGTGAACTGTGCGCCGCGGGATCTGCGCATGCACCGGCGCCAACGAGGACATGCGCAGTGGCACCGGAGCCACCACGCGCATGCGCATTGGCCTCCTTCAACGCGCTGGACTCGACGCAACATGGCGCAGGGCTACTGGGGCCGGCGCGTAGGAAAGGAGGCCCCCAGCCACAGAGGCCGGCCCGCCGATCGGTAGGTCCCGATCGCGGGCCAGGGCACATCGGAGCCCCCCCCCCCCTCCCCCCAGGGTCCCCCCCCCTCCTCAGGTCGCCACCCGGCCCTTACACGCTGAGGTCCCACGGGCCCAGAGCAGGTTAGAACGGAGCCGGCAGGACACGGCTCTTTTCCCACGGCTGCTCGGCCCATCCGGGCCGGAGAATCGGTGGGCCACGACCGGCGCCGCGCTAACCACACCGCCGCCAATGGCGCCGATTCTCTGCACCGTGGAGAATCGCGTGCCGGCGACGTGGCCCGTTCGCGGGGATTCTCCGGCCTGGCGCAGGGCTGGGAGAATCCCGCCCCTATCTTCATTGATTGGGAGTGACAGCCAGTAGCACTTTTTCAAATTTACGATGGTAGAAATCTGGAATGTTCTACTCCACAAAGCTGTTAATGCTGAGTCAATGATGTAGCAAGATTTGGAGAAAGAAAGTTGAAGTACAGATCAGTCATGAATGGCAGAAAATGCTTGAAGGTTGAATGGCCTACTACTGTTCCAACATGATAGCTGACTACCTGGCGCACTGCTCAGGTATTCCAGCTGCACTTTGGAGTTTGAGCCTCATTATGATACATCCTCTCTTTAATGAACATTATTGGAGTGACCATTTCACAGTTATTTGGATGTTTTTTAGCTAGGGAAAATAAGTTAGTTTAGGATATCAAATAAAACTACAAAAAACATCATTTATTTTCAAAAATGTGAATCCAAATTATTTTTTATTTTACTTCTGAGTTCATGCTACCACAGACAAAGGCAGAATATACACTTAGTATTTTCTTTCAATTTTATTGCAGGGATTCTGGAGAAGGTTCTGCTCTGAGGGGGTGAGTTTTGTTCTCGGTTTTACCCTCTCTTCCTTGGACGCTGAATGTTATTTTGGGGCTTTTTGTTTGTGTTCACTGTTTTTAGTTTTCATAATCCCTGACGTACAACATTATTGGTGGTGTGAGCAAGAGCAACGTGTCACAAAACTAGCAATTGCCCTTTTACTGAAGCTGCTGGAAGAGGCTCGTCTGGGATTCCCAATAGCCTTAATGCCTCGCGAGACTTCGCAATCTGGATCATGCACACAATGGACAGGACCCAGTCTTGCATGTTTAAGTGAATTTAAAAACCCACTTAGCCGTGCTGACACTGGATCAAACTCCCACCTGGCATCAATCGGCCTTGTCGAGGAGGGCCCCATTGAACGCCAGTTGGTACTGATCTCCACAAAGGGGGACCAAGTGGAATGGCAAGGGCGGGGGAGAGTGTGTCCTAGACAATGGGAGGCCCCTGGATGGTTGGTCTCTGGCCAGACTGGCACCGCTGGTGGTGCCACCTGGGCACCATGTTACTGCCAGCCTGGCACCTTGGCAGTGCCACCTGCACCCTTGTGATGCCAGCCTAGCAATGCCAAGTTGTCCAGGTGACACAGCCAGGCTGACATTTCACCCTGCTAGGGATTGGCCTGGAGGTGCCCTGCCGGTATGCGGTAGGGTGCGGGGAGGCTCGAGGTCACCAACAGGTGAGTTTGGGGTGGGTCCAGAGGTCCCGTTGCGGGGTTGATAGATCGGCAAATGGCGTCCCGATCACTTCCTGCACTGTGGAGCTCCACTTGCCGGAGCTCCTCAGTGCAGGATATGCGAGTAGGTGTGGCCTCTGGGGCATTCCGCACCGGGGGCCAAAAAGAAACGAGTGCTGTTCTAGCGCCGGAAATGACCCCTTGATTCCTGCCCAGAACTGACTCTATTTTTCTGTAGTTAAACCACACCCAAAGTAAAAGGCTTTTTGAGCAAGGGTAATGCTATGTCCAGAATGTGCATATATTGTTTCTAAATGTTTTCTATGAGTGATGATGTGCAGGGCTGTATTTATTGCCCAGCTCTAATTGCCCTGAACTGCATGGGTTGCTAGACCAGTTCGGAAGATATTCTTTGATGCAACTCAGCTTGGAGTCAACAAACAAAATGTACGTTGTCTTTCAGAGGATCCATAATTTAGTTGGCTCGGGTTTAGTCCATTCCAGCTAAATGCACTTGTGAAGTTGTAGAAACTATTGGCAGGATTTACCGACCACCCCACTGTGTATTTTTCAACAGTGGAGGCGGCCCATCTACCGGTCCTGCTGCTGTCGACAGTATTTCCTGTTGACAGCACCCCTCGCTGCTGAGAAACCAGTGTGCCGGTGTGGGCCCTAAATTTCCCGTCAGTTTGATCAGCCAGTAATCAGCCAGTAAATCCCGCCCTGTAATTATTTCTGAGGCACCATTAGCTAAATTCTATTTAAAATTTTGAACACATTTGCCTCGGGGAAGAATACAGTAATTTTGGAGTTTTCTTAACACTTTATTTTAAAGTAGTGGAAATAGCAATTTAATGCAATACATTAGGCATTTATTCCATGAAATTGTTTACTATTTATTCCCAGGCTCAAGGATGCAAATCAGGTATTTCTCTTGGGATTGTGCTTGTCATGTTGTTAGTCCATAACAGACACATGGCTACATTTAACCTGCAGCATTGAGAAGTGTATTTGTTTACGCAGAGCACTTGTATTCTCATTCAGTTGTTTTGTATTTAAAAGTTTTAGTAATATTTTGATAGCTTAAAAGTTGCAAAATTATAATGCATAGAAATTAAGTACTATATAAAGTTCTTCTGCTGTTGTGATGGCAAAGCAACTATATCTAGTTTTGGTGTGCTTTTAGGTACATAAACTATACTCTTAGATTGGCTCAGTAAGGTTACTGGTCACAAAGTAACTCCTATTAAAATACGGGATTAAAATTAGTTGTACTGAAATATTCTAGCTGGAATGTAAGTTACAGATTTATCATATCTTCGTCTTAGATCACGGAAATTCAACATATTGGGAACTAATACAAAAGTTATGAATATGGAAGAGTCAAACAATGGAAGTCTGTCAGCAGAATTTAAGCATTTGGTAAGTATTGTAGGGGAAACTGTTCTAAAATAAATATTACTAACTGTTTACGTAATACTTATAAAGATGTTTACTTGTAAATAATGCGTTTTCTATGATGACAGGTCACTCGCTGTTTAAAAACTTAGTTCATATTGCTGGCAAAGTATCTGAGAACAGAAATTAATGCCTGCCAAAAGTGAGTTTGGAGACTTGGGGAGCATTTATTTGGATGGGAAGGGATGGAAATCCTGCCACCTTCCCATCTCCACCCGATTTAAGTCCAATGGGGGCGGGGGTTTTTGTGGACAGCCTTCCTCCCTGAGTGCTGGTAAAGCCCCCAAATGGGCAATTAATGGTGTTCCAAATCCTAAAATGGTGTCCTAAAGTGTCTGACTGACTCTTCGTATGGCAAGCTTTTCCCAGTGGGACTCTTTCCAGCTCTCCAGCCACTGGGTGAAACCCTAATCATGTGCATAAAATTCGCTCCCATGTGTGTTTGAAAATTTCATCCTTCTGCCATTGGTGAATGGTGGCCTTTTACGACCAAGGATTCGGCGCAAAAGAAATAGCGGGTGCATGTTCGCGCGTACGGCGGTGGCCTGCAGCGGCTGGGCCGTGCAACATGGCGCTGGCCGTGCACGAACCCGACCTGCAAAATAGTGCTCTCCCATTGGTCGGCTCGCGAGCCCCGGACCCCCCCCCCCCCCCCAACAGTGCCCCCAGACCCTGCCAAAGTCCCCCCTGCCTGCGGATCGGCTCTCCCCCCGACTGGTGACGCTGGACTGTCCGCAGCCGCCACGCCAGTTCCCGACAGGTAATACCATGAGAAACTCCCGCCATTGGAAACACAGTCGGTCGGGGGTGGAGATCTGGGGGGTGGGCCTCAGGCTACGTCTGGGACTCTTTCCAGCTCTCCAGGATATGGCGTGCGGCGTACTATATTTCGGGGTCGGCGACCAGAGAATAACGCCCCATATCTATTTCAAGATAACATCATCATTAACTCACATTTTCATTACAAACTCCATAATTTGGCACAGTTAAGTTTTCCCATGTAACAGGACTCTCAAAACCTGGAAGATTTTCTTGTTTCCGATTAGACATTCCAGTATCACATCATCTTAAGTTATCTAAGCAATGCCAATGGACTGGATCCTCCGGTCCCCCAGCCGTGTGTTTCTCGGCGGCGTGCCATTCGCTGGAGACGAGATTCTCTAAGGGTGAAGGTGCCCTGCCAGCGGGAACAGAGAATCCCAGCGGCTGGAGAATTGCAGCCTATGTTTATTGCTTAATATGTTTCTTCCTCCAGACACTCAGAGAGCAGAGATGTGCAAATGGAGGCAGAGCTAGTAGCGATGTAAGTACAGATTTAAAATGTACAATTCTTTGCAATTATATGTTTTTACACCATCGATGTCCGTTCTGTACCAATGCAATTACCTTTTGCATCAAGTGTTAGTATTTCTGTTTCCTATTATATTAGTTCACTGTTTATAAATGGGGTATCCTGTGTCCAATTGAATGGGTGCTAAGCAGGTTTGCATACTTTGAAATGGAAATAATCACTTCCGGTGGCAGTCATTAACTTGTCAGACCCAGCAGGGCCATCAGTGTCGGCTCAATTGTCAACAGAGCGACTGATGGAGTTTATCTCTGCGGAGCTCCAGAAACACAGAGTTCGTAAAAGAGAACCTCATGTAGACAATTGCGATCATGCTGGCCCCCATAAAGGGAGCAATGGACATAGCGGAGCAGAGACTGCGATGTCCAAGTGGCGACAGTGCAGGACTTGAGAGAATTTGAGCACTGACCAGGGCGAGTAAATTGGCTCACTCAAAGCCAGGTGGCAAGGTTGATGATGACCCAGAAGGCGCTAAAAGGGAAGGTAGACGACCAGGAAAACTGGTCCCGTCGACAAAACCTTCGAATTGTTGGGCTACCAGAGGGCAGGTACCCGACGGAATATGTTTCAAGGATGCTCGGAAAACTGGTCGGGGAGGAGGGCTTCACCAAACCCCCAGAGGGGTTAATTCTGCATTATGTTTTCGCTATTAGTATCACTCCTGTGTTATTTTTTCTTGTTTGTTTTTTCTCTCTGGGCAGATACAATTGTATAGTCAAAGTATGAGTGTGAGAAGTCTGTCATAAAATAAAAAATCTTTCAATTAAAATATTTTTTTTTAATAGAAATAATTTGTATGTTGCATACTTTTTGCCTGAGGCTTCTCTAATTACTTCCCAGGTTTCTCCCAGAAGAGTCATTGTTATTGTCCCCATTGTAACCAGCAATTGCTACTACTCGTTGCAACAGAAGCAATTAGTTTAAAGGAAAAGCTTGTCGTATTACTGGAAGGTTTTCCCTTTTTGACAACTTTTGAGTGCTAGGCATAAGGGAAAAGAGAGAATTGTTCTATCTGAATCACTGTTTACTTATAAATTCCCATCGTTTTGTTTCAGGCCTCCCTGATTGTCACTGAAGAGCTGCATCTAATAACCTTTGAGACAGAAGTTTATCATCAAGGACTTAAAATTGATTTGGAGGTGTGTTACAGTAATATTGCGCCATCTGCTAGTTTTTGTTAATTTATTCCAACTTTTCTATTGCTTATATTTCAATTAATTTACTAGCTCACATTTGTTTTAAAGTAATTCCTTTTTGCTTGCTAAATTATGTTCTGGCATAATTTCACATATTTCAACTTTTGATTGTGCCATAAGCAATCTTAACTTTGTAAATTACAACAATCAGTCTGACACACAGTTTCTGTTGATGGGTTAAACCTAACACTCAAGGTACAGTACTTGATCATGATTCTTTTGAGATAGGATATGATACATGTATTGCTATTATTTCTATCACTCTAGGCAGTGTAAGAGGAAACTTGGGAGGCCAGATTACAGATCTGTACTTTTGTTTTGCAAGTGTACTTTCTTTTACAGAAAATAATGCTCTTATGTACCACTTTGAAGAAACCAAATACTATGTTTTTTGAAATCTACAGAGTTTGTGACATGTTTTTACGTGCAGTATTAACCACCTATATAAACTCTTTAACAGACCTCTTCACTGCCAGTTGTGGTCATCTCCAACATCTGTCAGATGCCAAATGCTTGGGCCTCAATCCTTTGGTATAATATGTTAACCAACAACCCAAAGGTATGAAACTCAACTGTTGCTTAAAGTTAACATTATCTGGTATGGTTTGGAAGGGAGCATTGAGTGTAATGTGTACTTTTCAGAAATTGAGTGATAGAAGATTTTTTTTTTTTTAAATGTACGTCCCATTTAGAAAGTGTCTAACTTGATACGCATTTCCAATATTCAGCATGATATGTCAGTAGCATGATATGTCAGATCTGTTTGGGTATGTGTTCAGTCATTGAGGTCAGCCTTGACTTACTGGTAGCACACTAGCTTCTGAGTTGAAAGGTCTTGATTTCAAACCCACTCCAGGAATTTTAACTTCAACCTAGATTATGTGCTAATGGAAATAAAAATTGGGAGAGATGTAAAACAATTTGCCAATTCACTTTTACCCATTTGATACTTATTGTACCCTCAAGATCTGCCTCCAGATTTCTAAAGAGATTTGGGCAGCACGGTGGCACAGTGACTAGCACTGCTGCCGCACGGCGGCAGGGACCGGGTTCAACTCCAGCTTGGGTGACTGTGTGGAGTTTGCACATTCTCCCCGTGTCTGCGTAGGTTTCCTCCGGGTGCTCGGGTTTCCTTCTACAGTCCAAAGATGTGCAGGTTAGGTGGATTGCCCATGCTAAAATTGCCCCTTAGTGTCCAAAAGGTAAGACGGGGTACGGAGATGGGGTGGCAGCATAGGCCTAGATAGGGCTCTTCTCAAGGGTCAGTGCACACCCAATGGGCCAAATGGTCTCCTTCTGCACTGCTATGATTCTATTTCAACGTTAATTTTTATCTGAATATAGAATCTGTGTTGATACACTCAATCAACTTTGTAACCTAATCAGTCTCAGTTGTAATCAGTCTCAGTTGACGTTTCTTTGAAAAAGCTCAATCTGCTGTTCAGAAAATATGATGGCAGCCAATGTTATAATGCCTTTATTCATGTTACATGGACAGTGTAAAGTCAAAATGAAAACTTGGTCATCTTTAAAAACTTGTCATGCACTAAATTATTTGCTTTGTTCATGTTCACTTATTGTCCTCGTTCTAAAATTGTACTTTCTGAAGTGCAGTTCAAAAAGGATGGAAGTATTTGCTTTGATCTTCAGGGTTTTTTTCATCCCGGAAGTATGTTTATACTTTAAACTATTTGGCAATCAGCAAGTATTATTGATTAATCAAAGTTTAGGGTATTTAATGGTAATAAAGTCACTGTCTATATAGCGAAGTTTGGAAGTGATGAATCAAGATGTAACAACTTTAGTACTTTTATCAACAGAGCTAACGTAAAATATTTAAGGTAATGTCATTATCACACTGCCACAAATTGATTTGCGGTGAATTAGGTTATTTATTACATCCTATTTTCAAACAGAATGTGAACTTTTTCACAAAACCACCAGTTGCCACATGGGACCAAGTAGCAGAGATTCTGAGTTGGCAGTTCTCTTCCACCACAAAAAGAGGCCTGAATATGGAGCAGCTAGGGACACTGGCCGAGAAGTTGCTAGGTGAGTAATAGAAATAGAAAATTGTCATTAAATCAGTAGGTTGCATGCCTGAGCACTATTGGAAATGTTCGTTGCTGTTCTACTGTTAAAAATGGTTCAAATCTTCGCTGAAATGGTAGAGAAGCTGTTGTGTCTATTCCGATTGAGAAACTAAAGACTGATCAAAGGTCAAAGTGGTGCAGAGTATATATTTTGCATACCATATGATCTAGCATGAATGCTAAGAGTGTTAAATCTACTACAATCCCCACACCAATACTGAAAACACAGCCCTATTTGAGCTCTGTCCTTTGAAAAACCAAATCTAGACATATAAAAATTTATATTAATGAAAGTTCAATATGATTATTTACACATAAGTTAAGTCTCCCCTCAGCCTACAGTGTTCCGGAGGAAACCACCCTAGCCTGTATAATCTTGCCTCATAACAAAAATTCTCCAATATAGACAATGTCCTTGTAAATCTATTTTCCTTAAGTATCTCTTCACGGAACTTACTCTTCAGGGTTTTAGTCAGAACAAAATTGATGAATCTAACTTTTGTAGTCAATCATATGATCTTCATGGTAATGAAACACTGCTGTTCCCTGGACATCTAACTTCCACCAGATGATTGGATACTACTGAGCATAACTCTCACATTATAGTGAGTGTGAACAAAATTGAGGGTTTAAGGCTAAAAGTAAAAATGACAGACTGTATGGTATTGCATCTGCATTCCAAATTGACATATAGCACTCTAAAATGGTTGCTCGTGTTTCATTCATTGCAATGTAAGTGAAGTTGGAGCATGTCCACCAAGTAATGTGTGATTTATTTTTAGACTTGGAGTTACAATTGCACTATGCTTTAAATGTCACCTAATGGAGTGAATACATGGACTGGAGTTATTTAAAAATCTAGTTACATTTCAAATTACATGTAAGATTGCCCAACTTAGAGGCAGTGGTGTTTTGGTATTGGAGCAGCACGGTGGCACAGTGGTTAGCACTGCTTGCCTAACAACGCCAGGGACCCGTGTTCAATTCCCGGCTTGGGTCACTGTCTGTGTGGTATTTGCACTTTCTCCCCGTGTCTGCATGTGTTTCCTCCAGGTGCTCCGGTTTCCTCCCACAGTCCAAAGATGTGGAGGCTAGGTGGATTGGCCATGCTAAATTGCCCCTTAGTGTCAATAAAAAAAGATGTGGAGGCTAGGTTAAGGGGTTATTGGGATAGGGCGGGGACCTGAGCTTGGGTGGAATATTCTTTCAAAGGGTCGGTGCAGACTCGATGGGCCGAAAGGCCTCCTTCTGCACTGTAGGGATTTTTTGATTCTATATCTTTTTTTTTAAATCAAGCTTCCATCTGCCAGTTAAAGATCCTGTGGCTTTACTCAAAGAAGTATGAAGTGTTCTCTCCATGTCGAAGCCATGTTTATTCTTCAACAAAGGCTGCCAATAAAACAAATTAACTGATTCTTTTCATTGTGATGTGGAATCTTGTTGGTGCAGAGTGCTGTGTTTCAGTCTAGAAAGTATTTAGGAACTGTTCAACAAAGTGTAAGACCACTGTATAAAGCGATGCAAATAATTTCGTAAAATTCATTCATTTTTCCTTGGTAAAAAATAAGATAATGATTTACAAATAGAACTATTCAAAACAAATGCAGTAAATTATGAACTTAAAACTCATGAAAAAATGAATTATCTATTTTGATCCTTTGTTCTCCCTGGTGACTGACTGCTGGGGCGAAATTCTCCTACCCGCCCCGCCACATTTCTGCGTCGACCGGCCGGCGGGAGTCTCCGTAACACCGGCCGGTCAATGGGGTTTCCCATTGTGGGGCAGCCCCACGCCGTCGGGAAACCCCCCGGTGCCGGCAGAACGGAGACTCCCGCCAGCGGAGAATGACGGCCCTTATCACCAAATACTTTCTGTTGGATTCTCCGTCAGTGGGTTCCTTCACTTTGCCAGCAGCGCACGCACGCGGGATTCCCAGCGGCACGGGTGGCCATAATGGGAAACCCAATTGGCCGGCTGCGGGAACAGAGAATCCTGCTGCCAGCGGGGGAGGGTCGGGCCGGAAAACGGGGCTGGCGGTTTAAAGAATCCCGCCCCCAATATCATCTTGGGGGACACTTATGGTTTTGGTTGTTCTATTTACTTTTGTATGATCATCCTATGGGTGTAACTGAAACAGGATAATGTTGATTGCCTGCAGGACTGGAATGCATGAATTATTTTCCGTTTGTATTTTTGAATTGCTTCATTCATTTCTTTGATTTCTTAAAATTCTTTAAGTAATGGTTTTGTTCCATTTTTTAGGTCCTGGCGTCAACTACTCTGGGTGCCAAATCACTTGGGCAAAATTCTGTAAAGTGAGTGAACAGCCTTTTATTTTTTGTTCAGTTAGTTAAAGACTTTCAAAAGACTTGATATTAAGTTTTAAACTTGCTTTCCTGCCATTCTTTCATTGGTTAAAAGTGCAAATTTACAAACAACTTTTTATTTGTTTCAAGTTTTAATTCTTCTCATTGTTCTGTCAAATATTGGTCAGAATCTTCATTGTACTAATTTAAAGTCCGCAGTCTTCAAATAATTTCAGTGTTTTTTAACTGATACTTTTCTAAATAACATCTAATCTGGCTATCCCATCTTGTTCATTACTGATTTACAAAGAGCTTGTGCGCGATTCTCCGACCCCCCCCCCCCCCCCCCCCCCCCCCGGCCGGGTCGGAGAATCGCCGGGGGCTGGCGTGAATCTCGCTCCTGCCGTGTCCTGAATTCTCCGCCACCAGAGAATCGGCAGGGGCGGGAATTGTGCCGCGCCAGTCGGCGGGCTGCACCCGGCGATTCTCCGGCCCACGCTCGGCCGAAGTCCCGCCGCTGTCAACCCTCGCCAGCCAGCGTGGATTGAACCACCTACCTTACCAGCGGGGGCAGACGGCGCGGGCGATCTGGCCCCGGGGGGTGCCCCCACAGTGGCCTGGCCCGCGATCGGGGCCCACCGATCGGCAGGCAGGCCTGTGCCGCGGGGGCACTCTTTTTCTTCCGCCTTCGCCATGGTCTCCACTATGGCGGAGGCGGAAGAGACCCCCTCCACTGCGCATGCGCGGGGATGCCGTGAGCGTCCGCTGACGCTCCCGCGCATGCGTCACCCGGCGAAGTCCTTTCGGCGCCGGCTGGCATGGCGCCAAAGGCCTTTCCCGCCAGCCGGCGGGGCGCAAATCACTCCGGCGCCGGCCTAGCCCCTCAAGGTGAGGGTTTGGCCTCTAAAGGTGCGGAGAATTCCGCACCATTGGGGCGGCCCGACGCCGGAGTGGTTCCCGCCACTCCATTACGCCGGATTCCCCCGCCCCGCTGGGTAGGGGAGAATCCCGGCCCTTATGTTGCACCAAATGCGTGGGCAATTTCATGAAAGCAGCATTTTTCTTAGGTGAATAACAATGACAACTTAAATAACATGCAAATTGTTAGTTTAAAAAAAATTTAATTCCCCTCAATACTTTTTTTTCTTTTAGGAGAATATGCCTGGCAAAGCATTTTCATTCTGGGTATGGCTGGACAATATCATAGACTTGGTGAAGAAATTCATTCTTTCTCTGTGGAACGATGGGTGAGAGTTTGCGACGTCGCATCTTTTATTTGTAATCCTTCACATGCTTGTTACTTTAGTCCTTCATTGCTTGAGCAATGGCACAGTGGTTAGCACTGCTGCCTCACTGCGCCAGGGACCCGTGTTCAATTCTGACCTTGGGTGACTGTGTGGAGGTTGCACATTCTCACAGCGTCTCCGTGGGATTCCTCTGGGTGCTCCACTTTGTTCCCACGGTCCAAAGATGTGCAGGTTAGGTAGATTGGCCATGCTAAATTGCCCTCGGTGTCCAAAAGATTAGATGGGGTTACTGGTTTGCGGAGATAGGGTGGGGGCTTGGGCCTAGATAGGGTTAGTGCAGACTCAATGGGCGAATGGCCTCCTTGTACATTGTAGTGATTCTAAATTCATTCCGCTAGCCTATGTTCTGGAATTTAGCATGTTCAGCCCTACAGATCACTGCAATCTGTTGCATTAAATTTTGATAACAATGTTAGAAACATTCTGAGCTTGGCAGAGTGCCCAAACTTTGATCTATTTACAATAAAATTTGTAATTTTCCTGACGAGCCTGATTTAATTTGTTTTGTAATAGGTATATCATGGGTTTCATCAGCAAAGAAAGAGAGAGAGCCTTACTGAATGTGAAACCCCCAGGCACATTCCTTCTTCGTTTCAGTGAGAGCAACAAAGAAGGAGGAATCACATTTACATGGGTGGAAAAGGATATTAATGGTATGTAACTGTTTTCGATGACATATCTTGATGTGAAATAGTGTCATAAATGGAGAAATCAGAATTTAGTTAACGATATCATACAAATGATTACTTTCCAGAAAAGGTTGTGTGGCATACGTTTCCGTGTGAAGCTACAACAGGACCCAAATCACCTAATTACCAACCTAGTGACATGGTTCTGTTACCAGACTCTAATAATCCATAAAAAATAGAGCTCAATTCCCACCTTGACAGTTTGAGTATTTTAATTTTGTAATACAAAGCTGACATGAATAAAATTGTCCTTGAAGCAGCTGATAAATTGTTGTAAAAACCCCACAGGTTCATTATTGGCTTAGATGGAAATACATTTTCTGTTTTGCCTGATGCAGCTTGTAGAATGTGATTCCAATCTTTCAGGAATGTGAGCAACTCTTGAACTGCATTCTGAAGTTGCCTAGCAAACCGCTCAATTGTATCAAACAGCTGTTGAAGAAGACCTGGCACTAATTGCCCAAGAGCATCTAGCACTGGGCAGCAAATAATTTCCTTGCCAGTGAAGCCCGCATCCTGGGTGTGTAATTATTTTAGTTCTCTGATTGACTATGGTGAATTACATGTCTAGCAACATTCAGTCGTAAGAATGTAATGCATAATCTACCTCGGCTAATTAATTTTATACTCTCTGAAGTAATGAAAGCAAAACACGTGAGAAATTAATTTTTAAAATTTGTATGATACAGCAAGACTATTTCGAACACTTCTGCAATTGAGGTTAGTGACCCAGAAGGATACATTATCACTTTGAAGAGTCACTTGTAAAATCTCAACCTAGTATTATTTTTTTTAAAATTGTGTTCTGCAATGATCTTATTTATACGGAACTGCCACACCCACTTCTGTATTTCAAGTACTAAAATGTTTGTGCTCTGAATATTGAATGTTCAATGCGACCCTCCTCGTCTTCCTGTTGGGGTAAACATAGAACATTACAGCGCAACACAGGCCCTTCGGCCCTCAATGTTGCGCCGACCTGTGAAACCACTCTAAAGCCCATCTACACTATTCCCATGTGTTGCCTCGGAGACAGACGACTGAAGTATGACATTTCATTGTTTGGAGTCAAGCTCCAGCATTTCTGCCTTCAGCCTCAAAAATGGCACAGACCTTTTTAATTTGAAAATGAATACGGGTGGGTGAGAAAACTAAGCGTTAGAAATGCATCTACTCAAATAACATTTATAGCCCTCAAACTTCTAATTACATCCAGAGATGTCCAATCCACCGACTAAAAAAATTAGATCCTCCATTCTTGTTAATAACTAGGACATTTATCAATTATACACCTTTTCTCTTCAGAAAAAGAAAATGAAATGTGACTTTAAAGTTGTTTGTTGTATCACTGATTTCCATCCAACTCTACTGTTACTCAGCTATTAATGTCATAACAGTGCATGTGTTTCATAAGCTGAGTGAGTCAGAATCTGCTTCTGGTTGAGAGAAACATTTAGCAATAAAGCAGGCCCTCAGTGTGAATGTTTCTGACGGTTTCCTAATAGTTTTTCCACTCATCAGTGGATTCATTTTATTTTGGAATGTATTGTAAAGTTGTGATGTTCTGATTTAAAATTGGAAGTGCAGAATGTAACCAGAGAAATTATTAGGAATATTGAGACTAGGGGCGGGATTCTCCCCTAGCCGGCGGGGCGGGGGGTCCCGGCGGGACGGAGTGGCATGAACCACTCCGGCGTTGGGCCGCCCCCAAAGGTGCGGAATCCTCCGCACCTTCAGGGGCTAGGCCCGCCCCGGAGTGGTTGCCGCCCCGCCGGCTGGCGTGGAAGGCCTTTGGCACCGCGCCAGCCGGGGCCGAAAGGACTCCGCCGGCTGCCGCGAGTCCACGCATGCGCGGGAGCGTCAGCGGCTGTTGACGTCATCTCCGCGCATGCGCATAGGGGGGGTTCACCTACGCATCGACCATGGCGAAGGCTGATGGTCGGCGCGTAGGAAAAGAGTGCCTCCACGGCACAGGCCCGCCTGCGGATTGGTGGGCCCCGATCGCGGGCCGGGCCACCGGAGGGGCCGATGTCCCGCTGCTAAAATGCCTGTCCCGCCGGCGTGGATTAAACCACCTCTCTTACCGGCGGGACAAGGCAGCGCGGTCGGGCTCCGGGGTCCTGGGGGGGCGCGGGGCGATCTGGCCCCGGGGGGTGCCCCACGGTGGCCTGGCCCGCGATCAGGGCCCACCGATCCGCGGACGGGCCTGTGCTGTGGGGGCACTCATTTCCTTCCGCCTTCGCCACGGTCTCCACCATGGCGGAGGCGGAAGAGATTCCCTCCACTGCACATGCGCGGGAATGCCATCAGCGGCCGCTAACGCTCCCGCGCATGTGCCGCCCGGAGATGTAATTTCCGCGCCAGCTGGCGGGGCACCAAAGGTCTTTTCCGCCAGCTGGCGGGGCGGAACTTTGTCTGGCGCGGGCCTAGCCCCTTAAGGTTGGGGCTCAGCACCCCAAGATACGGAGCATTCCGCACCTTTGGGGCGGCGCGATGCCCGACTGATTTGCGCCGTTTTGGGCGCCAGTCGGCGGACATCGTGCCGATACAGGAGAATTTCGCCCCAGATGTTGAAAGGGTTTTGTTAGTCTCAACCCCATTCCAAGTGGGCATATGGAGACCAGGGGCGAAATTCTCCGGAAACGGCGCGATGTCCACCGACTGGCGCCCAAAACGGCGCAAATCAGACGGGCATCGCGCCGCTCCAAAGGTGCGGAATGCTCCGCATCTTTGAGGGCCGAGCCCCAACATTGAGGGGCTAGGCCTGCGCCGGAGGAATTTCCGCCCCGCCAGCTGGCGGAAAAGGCCTTTGGTGCCCCGCCAGCTGGCGCGGAATTGACATCTCCGGGCGTCGCATGCGCGGGAGCGTCAGCGGCCGCTGACAGCATTCCCGCGCATGCCCAGTGGAGGGTGTCTCTTCCGCCTCCGCCATGGTGGAGACCGTGGCGGAGGCGGAAGGGAAAGAGTGCCCCCACGGCACAGGCCCGCCCGTGGGTCGGTGGGCCCCGATCGCGGGCCAGGCCACCGTGGGGGCACCCCGTGGGGGGTCGGAGAATGACGCCCCGGATGTCCAAAGCAGACTTGTTCCATTCCTAAGAATTTACTTTGAGGAGACTAAAATCATGCCAAACTAAAAATAACTTTTCTTGGAAGTTTTGGTGTTCAACTGTGAGGTGTTTTTTCATGTTTGGAGTAAGTTAAATTGAATTAATGAAATGTTTGAGTATATTGAAATGTTCCATCACTGTAACCCTAGTTTGTTTAAGTTTGGATTAATTTGGCTTTTTAAAACGTTTCTAACAGGAAAGACCCAGATCCAGTCTGTGGAACCATACACCAAACAGCAACTGACTAACATGTCTTTTGCTGACATTATTATAAGTTACAAGATTATGGATGCCACCAACATCCTTGTGTCACCACTCGTCTATTTGTACCCTGACATTCCAAAGGAAGAGGCATTTGGAAAATATTGCTGCAGTGAACCTCAAGAACCTATTGACCCCAATGATCCAGGTGAACTTTGAATACTGCCTAAGTTCTCATATTTGATCTTCTGTATGCTCACCTACTTGATCTTCTGTTCTTGTTGAACTATAAGTTCAAAATGTTGGTAATAAGGAGCTGTGCGTTGTACACCTTGAAAACAAGTCCACACTTTGAAGTTGAACTTCATCTGGCCAATCCTAAAGTAAGAGAAGCCAAAGACTTTTTAAAATAACTGATGTTTTGGAGATTAAAAAGTTACGGGGCAGTTAGCTAAATGGCTAGCATGTGGTTCAGAATAATGGCAACAGTGTAGGTTTAATTCCCATTCCCTCTGAGGTAGACTTGGGACCTGATACTTTACCATGTCTTGTGAGAGGCAACAGCAAACACTACAGACAAATATTGACCAAGAAAACAGATGAAATATCAGCAGATAATGAGACAAGGACCTGCCTTGGGCAGAGTGCTCATGATGAGGACATCAGTTATATGAGTAACAAAGCAGCTTTGCCTGTTTCAACACACCTGTTCTTTGGACCAGATTTGGAGCTGATCTGGACTTGATCAATCCCAGAATGTTGTCCATCAGTTCACTATGCTATACTCAGCTGATGTTCTTCTACAGTGATAGAGCTTTGGATTGCCTGCAAGGCAGAGCCATATGCCATCTTCCTTTCCAACGACTGGCTGTATTGCAGGTTGCATACAAGTATGCTTCTAGTAACTGATATGCCCTGAGAAGCCTAGGAATTTCCAAGATATTGAATTTGGTGATATTTCTGAAACATAGAATGTTACAGCATAGAAATTGATCATGCAACCCATCAAGTCTACTGCATTATTTGTCTCTGAATAAGCCACTTCATTTCATCGCTGCTCTATAATTTTTATTTTTAAATTTTGAGCAGTTGGCTAATTCCACAATGGAATTGTTAATTTTATTTTTCTAATCCCCCATTGGATCTTTGAAAGAATCTAAAATATGTTTGCTCTGCTTATAGTCTTGCTGACTAGCAGAAACAGTTTCCACTTATTTACTTTAGCATACCACTTCATTATTTTGAAAAACTATGTAACCTTCTCCATGCCAGTGAAGCAATAACTTCCACTAAAGTTGTCTCCATAACAGTGACCTCTCGTCCTTTGGAACTTGCCAGTCAATCTGCACTGGGTCTTTTCCAATGTTTTTACAACTTGACTGTAATGGAGTACATTAAGCTACTCTGAATCTATTTAGAAACATAAGAACAAGAGTAGGCTATTCAGCCCCCCAAGCCTGTTTCATTATTTAATTAGCTGTTTCGGACCTCAGTCTCATTTACCCACCTTTTTTTCCATATCATGGTCTCTGAAATTTCTTTCAACTTTGTTCCCTCAATATTACCTAAACACCTAGAACTTTGTTCCTCATTTGCTTTTTAACCATCCCTCTCAACCCTTATTAATATTTTAATGCATGTGTAGGCTACCTTGTCAATAAAGTTCATCCCCATACCAGAGCTGCACCTTATGCAACTGAACCTTTTTCTCCTCTATCATTATTACCCATTTATTTCTTTAAGTTAACTATTCCTTAACCCTCACTTTGGAAGGTCTTTTGGAAGGACCTGGGGCGGGATTCTCTGCAATCGGCGCGATGACAGGCGCCAAAAACGGCGTGAATCAGTCTGGCATCGCGCCACCCCAAAGGTGCGGAAGTCTCCGCATCTTGAGGGGCCGAGCCCTCACCTTGAGGGGCTAGGCCCGCGCCGGACTGATTTCTGCCCCGCCAGCTGGCGGGAAAGGCATTTGGTGCCCCGCCAGCTGGCGCGAAACTGACTTTGCCGGGCGGCGCATGCGCGGGGGCGTCAGCGGCCGCTCACGGCATCCCCGCGCATGTGCAGTGGAGGGGGTCTCTTCCGCCCCTGCCATGGTGGCGACCATGGCGAAGACGGAAGGAAAGAGTGCCCCCACGGCACAGGCCCGCCCGCGGATTGGTGGGCCCCGAGGGCCAGATCGCCCCGTGACACCCCCCCCCCCCCCCCCCCCCCCCCCGGACCCCGGAGCCTGCCCGCGCCACCTTGTCCCGCCGGTAAGGGAGGTGGTTTGATTCTCGCCGGCGGGACAGGCATTCCAGCAGCGGGACTTCGTCCCATCCGGGCCGGAGAATCGGTGGGGGGGGGGCGCCAACCGGCGCGGCGCGATTCCCACCCCCGCCGAATATCCGGTGCCGGAAAAGTCAGCAACCGGCGGGGGCGGGATTCACGCCAGCCCCCGGCGATTCTCCGACCCGGCGGTGGGTCGGAGAATCCCGCCCCTGACTCTTGTACTTCTCGACGTTGCTGGTTCCCCCAAGAAATATCACTATGTGACTCACACCCTCTTCTGTGCCCATAATGTAACACCTAGGCCTTGTGTTTCTGTCATCTACTCGCTATGAAATTTGCACTGTCAACGATGTCCTTGCCATGAACTGTTTTTCAAACTACCCCAGCCCATCTTTGAGTTGTTGTCTTTAGAACAAATATTAATTGTTTAAAAAGGTGAGTACTCAACTTTTCAGTTGGAAAATAATATGTATAGATTTGAAGGATAGAAAATGGAGACATGCATTCTTCAAATCTATATCCTTTGAACACAAAATGCTTGTTTCTTTTTATTTTTTAACACCCTGAGCTAACTTCCATTCATTTTTTAATATTGCAGAAACATTTGCATATCTGAAGCGAAAATTCATTTGTGTGACACCGTAAGTAAAAACATATATATTGTTTTTTGTTACTACTTTGCATGTGCTTCAATGACAAGTTTTGTGATCTAACCAAGTTCAATGAGCAACTTGGTAACAATAGCATTTTATAAATATTGAAATGCTGTTTGGAGGTTTTGAGCCAAAAGCTCTGAGTCCCACTCCAGTTCTTGATGGCCATCAAGGTGTGCTCACAGCACTGCCAAACAGGTTAATTGACAACCTGCAAATACACCAGTGGCAGGTGTAAGCGAGGGAGAGACTCCTTGTCGGCCATGCCTATGGCTTCAGGCTTGTGACTTCTTCCAGGAAAACTAAGCTGTGGAAACAGACAAAGCATGTGTTTTGTCTGCCTCGTGTGTCTTGAGACGTGAAAAGAGAATCAAGACAAGTGCTATTTAAGTCATTAACAATAGCAGTAATTCGTAACTCTTTTCATTACTTATACAGTTATCTCAACTTGAAATTTGGCTCTGACGTGAAAATCTCTGTTACTCTGTCTATCTAATTTGTACAGAACAAACTCTGGTAACACCAGTGACCTGTTCCCCATGTCTCCACGAACACTGGACTCTTTAATGCATTGTGGAAGTAATAATGAAGGATCCGAACAGGGAGCAGCAGGTGGCCTTGGTAAGTGGTGTGCAGGATTCTCTCGAAACATGTACTTTTCACCTAGCAAAATCGTGAAAGTGTAATCCAATGACTTGTTTTCAGTGGAAATTTCAAACAATTTTAATTTACTGTTTCATTTTTCTATTGCTTTACAGATTCCATTACTCTGGACATGGAGTTCGGCACAGAATGTGCCGCTTCTCCAATGTAAATTATGTGCACCAATTAGCCAATGCAGGATGTGTGGTTCTGGTTATAGCTTCAAAATGATTAACCACTAGTTATAATGGTTTACTCAGTAATTTGTTTATATCTCTTGTCTCCTGAACATTAGTGCTCTAATAATGTTATTATTACTGTTTAATTGCATATAATGCTTTTACTGCATTGTGTTATGTTAATTTCCAGCTGCTTATTCCAAATTTAATCCAACAAAGAAAGCTTTCTTTTCCACCAGTCAAGTACTTCAACATGGATCTTTTTTCGCCCTTTGTATTTGCAAATGGTTCAAAAGAAACAATCCCTTCTGTAGTACGTTGCAAGGCTCTAGTGCACAAAGGCCTTATGCTACCCTTGTATACTGTCCTGTCCTTTCTTCAGGTGGATTATCAATAGGTTCAAGTGTACAATTGCAACTCTTAGTGAGATTAACGGTGAATTCTTCCAAAGTGTGTTTCTTGACTATTTAGCAATGATTCACTTTATAAAAGAGATTTCTTGCTCCCAGTGCATCTGACACCCAGGTTTATGCGTGACCAGTGTTTGAACTGCTTTTTATTGTTTTCATTCTCGGAATCTTGATGCCCCTGGGAGGATTGTCATGGATTACCTTTTCCTCGTCCCCCTGAAAAAATGCTGACAAACTTTCCTTGAACCACTGAATCAGTTTGAGTAAACTGAACAACCTTCTGGTCACAAACTGATATCAGCTTATTATTTCATTTTTTTAAACTGAATTCAAATTCTGAAATTGCCATAATGGGAATTGCATTTGTGTGCTTTGGATTATTAGTCCAGGCCTCTTGAATCCTTGCACTGTATAGAGCTCAGAGAAGATGATGGTACTGAGACTGGACTATCGAGGAAAGGTATCAATCTCTGTTAGTGAGCTCTACTTTCTCTGGTTGTTCACTAGCCCTCAGAAGGGAAGCATTTTGCCGTGGTGCACTGGACAAGCTGACTGTGCTCAATTTATTTTAAGAGTTATCTTCAGTTTCTTGTTGAGTAAATGGATATTGTAGTGCATTGCTAAATTTAGGAATACAGTGGGATGTCCACGCGGCTGGTTGTTAATTAAATAAGTAAAAGTTGTTCTCGAAAACAGATTGATTGTTTTTATATTAAAAGCATTTTTTGTTACAACTCTTAAGCAAGGTTCTAAAAGACAGCTGCATCCATGTGGTATATTGCCACTGAGAAAAGAGGAATCTAATCTTGTTAATTTAGGAAGGTTTGAAAATGTAAATTGTATTAAATTGCAGGGGCTGGTAATATGTCTGGGATTTGTACCTTAGCGAGGTATTGTTGGCATTGCAGGAAGTGAACAATAATGGAATTGACTTGGACCCGCCTCGGCCCGAGGTAGAAGATTACAATGTAGTTGAGTGCATTTGACTAACGATTCAAGGTTTGCAACCATTCCAAATGATACTATGTTTATTATTGACATAAGGATATGCAGAGCAATGCTTGGTCTGACTGTGAGAATGCATTCTTAAGAATGTTGCCCGAGCACTTGAGGTTGATTTGTAGTGAATGGAATGTGCAAGTGGAATGCCATGTATGACCATTCTGGCCAAGGTTTCTCTACATTGGGTCATCAGAACTATTGTCGAAGGTCCAGTATTTGGGAAAAGGAAGGGTGAAGACCAGAAATCTCATTTGACCCCAGGCCTTTGAACGTGAGTGCTTTTTAAAATATCCCAGGGTTGTTCAAGATCATATTTCCACCCACACCTGTATAAAAAGCTTCTTTGCAAAGGCTACATTTTAATGTTAACAATTCCAGTGGGCATGCGTTGTGCTACTATGTGGATAACGTTGTGTTAAACTGTATAATCATGATTTTTGACTTGTAACTCAGAAATCCAAGATTATGTCAAGCAGATGCAATTGTTAGCGTACCTTTGTGTATCTTGCCCCTGACAGTACAGGAGAGGGATGAAAAATTCTACAAGTTTGAAAGATTTTCGTGATCAGGGATTTCAATTTACCAATGTTGGAAAAAGTAAATCTCTAGCAGAGAGCTACGGAGGTGTCCAAATTGAATTCTGACTTGTTTCAGTCACCATTTATTACCTCCCAACCCCCTGCTTACCTCCCAACCCCCTGCTTCAGTGTACTGCAGTTCTATTTCATCGTGCTGTAAAGAAAACTGTGTACCTCCACTGTTGTATTCAAAAATAATTACTTTTCAGAAGTAGGGAAGAATATTTCTAATCTCCTCTATTGTATATGGAGAAATTAAAGAATGTAGGGTTTAATGAATTCTAAAGCTGATTGAGTATCACTTAAGCTGTAGAACATTCTAATACATTGTATCCAATTCTGATTTTATTACTTTTGAATTAATTTAATTTGTATTGTGGAATGTATGGTTTGACTAATCAAGATATGTGTATATGAAAAGTATGCATAAATGAAAAGGACAGCATTCATTTATGCTGTAAATTTTATTGCTGTAATACTGAAAACTGTCTCCTTACCCTTTTACTGATTAAAAGGCCAAACTTTAACTGCTCAGTTGTCCCAGTTTCTTTTTCTTATCTTTGGGTTTGTCAAAATTGCCTCTATTGCCCTTGGCTGTGCTGCAAAATGAACAAATATATTTTCATCACCGTCAACTAAGGATGCCTCTCTCAAGTATGTACATAATTTATATAAGGGAACAGGAGAATATGTATCACTTTGAACTTTTTTTTAAACTAATTTCTCTGCATCAGTGGTACAGAGCCCAAGGGATAGTACTCAAAACCGCCCCACTTTGGCCGTTGCAATGCATTTCAAAATAGCTTTATATTGTACTGAAGGACCACCTTCAGCGTGTTTAATTATATTAATATGTTTGATTTTGCACTTAAAATAATTCCAGACAGCAAATATGATGGGCAAGAATTTGCACGGTTTTTGAAGGCCAACTATCAGCATTCGTTGCCATTACCTTCCCCGAAACTGACCGCAACTTCAGAATTGAGTGCATGCACAGATTAACATGATTGATGCAGAAAGGGTGTTTCCTTGCAGAGGGTCCAACAAGACCTATAGACAGTGGCTGCGCAGGCCAACAAATGTCTGATAGTGACTGCTCCGCCACCCCTGGAGAATCATAAGTGCTGTCACTTGGTAGAATTCACTTTCACAAGTGGAAAACCATTGAGATGTTTCATTCTTCGTGAATAAAACATGCCCAATCAAAGAAGAAGTTGGGTAAACGTTCCAAATGTCTGGTTAAAAATGTCTACGTCAAGGAGAGCCTGGAAAGAGATAGATTTTGTGGTGGGGAGTATGGACATTCCTAGAGAGTGGAATCCACGTGGTTGAAAGTAGAGCCACTATTGGAGTGAAATGAAGAAGAAATGCACTTTCTTCAGAATCCAAAACATCGCCATTTCCTGGATTTTCAGACCTTTTTTCCTTAGGATCCTTCAAACCACTAGATGAAAGTTATTCTGGAACTGCAAGAGAGTAAATAAGCACAATTGATCCCGACAACAGCCTTTCACGGGTGTAACTGCTGAACTTGAGATGTCTCATCTAAAAATAGTTGTTAGTGTTGATGAATGATGGAAAGGGTAAAACTTTTTATTTTAAATTATTAGTGGACCTAATCAATATATCATGGGGAGATGGGTTCATAGTGGTAATGTCACAAGACTAATAATACAGACACCAGGCCCCTTCTCTTTTTTTAATGCAATGTGGACGTCGCTGCCTAGGCCAGCATTTACCTATCCCTAATTTCTTTTGAAAGAGATTGGCTTGCTTGGCCATTTCAGAGGGCAGTTAAGAGCCAACCATGTTGTTATTGATGTGGAATCACACCTAGACCAGACCAGGCAAGGATGGCAAATTCCCTTGCCTAAAGAGATTTTAGTGAACCAATGCATTTTGATGAAATCAATGGTAGTTTAATGATATATCAGGATGAGATTTGAACTCCTGACTCCACAGCATTAAGGTGGGTCTCTGGATTATAACTTCAGTGGAATTACCACTGTCACCCCATCTCTGGGAGAGAGATCCCACTGAGGAAGCTGGTGGAATTTATATTAATCAATAAAATGTTTAAAATTAAAAGCCAGCCTTAGTAATGAAATTATCATCAATTGTCTGAAAAGCCCATCTGATTCATTAATGCCCTTTAGGAACTGAGGAGTTGAAGTAGGCCATTCAGCCTGCTCTGCCATTTAACTAGATCAATGCCATTTTCCCATGCTACCCCATACCCCTTCTGTCATTAGCACCGCAAAATATATCTATCTTTTGTCTCAAACATACTAAAGGACCGGTCTTACACAGTCCTCTGGGCTACAGTGTGACATGATGACGCACTGGTTAGCACTGCTGCCTCACGGCGCTAACGATCCCGGCCCCACGTCACTGTCTATGTGGAGCTTGTACATTCTCTTCGTGTCTGCCTCACCCCCACAAACCAAAAGATGTGTAGGGTAGGTGACTGGCCAAGCTAAATTACCCCTTAATTGGAAAAAAAAAAAGTTTTAAAACGCCCTCTGGGCTACAGAATTGCAAAGATTCCCGACTCGGGGACACGACAAGTCCGTTAAATCTCATAAGAGACCACTTGGGAGATTTGCAACGCTCGGAACGCCTTACGAGATTTACCAAGATATCACAAGACGTCGTGATCTGGATCTCGCCCTCACTTGGCGAAATTCCGATTAACATATTTAAATAACCCTATTGGCCCGATTCTCCTAAGGCCTGGGAACTAAAGTTCACGTCTGTGAGATTGCGATGCGGCGCGGTTTAGCATTTAAATGTTGGACCAGCATAACAGCAGCTGGCGGGGGGTGGGGGGGGTGGTCTCCTGGGCCATTGGAGGCCCCGGGTGTTTGGGCTCTTGGCAGAGTGGCATCCTGGTACTCCTGCTGGCACCTTGGCGCTACCACTGAGGAACCCCTGGCAGTGCCTGCTTGTGCCATGGATTGGACGGGGGGGGGGGGCTCAAGGATACCTTATGAGGTAAGTTGGGGCAGTGGGCTGGATCTGGAGGCTGTGGTGGAGTATTCATGGGAGGGTCAAGAGACCAGGGTGGCATTTAAAACTGGCGCCTGATCTCTTCCTGCACTGACAAGCTCAGTGCCCAAAACGGGACTCCGATTTTTGGGTATTAAATTGCGCCCTGTGACATCTGGTTCTAGAGCCCCAGTCAGGGGAAACCTACTACCGGCATCTACCATGTCTCGCTCCTTTGATATTACTGTCGTTGCCTGGTCTGACCCACATGTACTTCCAAAAGGCTATTGATATAATGCGGGACCAGTGACCTGTGAGCAAAGTTTTATAGCTCATGAAGTAAAAGATACATTAGCAGTATGGCTATGGGTTTGGCTGAATGACAGAAAACAGGCAGTAGTGGTTTATGGATCCTTTTGAGACTGGAGGAGGGTTTGAAGTGGAGTCCCTTAGGGATCACTGCTGGAACCCTTGCTTTCCCTGGTACATATTATTGACCTAGCTCCTGTCTTTTGAATGTTTTGTAAGACACGTCACCCAGACATCAAGAGTTCCCATGCATGTTGTCGCATTTTACCAACACTGTGTGCATGTGACATTGCCAAATGGTTTCCCTACCGTAAAACTGATTTACAGGCTCAGTTTCCACTTGGGTAGGGAGTAGTTTATTTGAGGCCGCAAGATCTAGTTTGCTTTTAATCGTACATGTAATGTGAATGTTTCTGCCTTTCTCAAGTGCCCTCGATCCTGCAGACAGAGAGCATTCCCCAGCAAGGTGGGGGTGAGGGGGTTGGAGGTGTCAGAGGCCCGGTTGGGGTGGGAGTCAAAGGGCTTGTAGTGAAGGTTGTGGAGTGGTCAAGGCATGAGTGAGTGATGCACTATTGCTGGGAGGGGTAGACCTGCTGGATTCAGCAGGTAAACACTCACCTGAATCCGGCAGTCACAACTGGGTTTAAGCTGTTTTTCCAAGGCATGGAAAATCTGGGCATCCACAATTCAGTTTTAAATGGGAGATGAAAACAAGGCTTGTCATATTTAAAGTGTCAAGCCATCTCCTTGAAGCAGGTTGGTTGCGCATCAACTGTCTCACTTTTGTTAAAGGAGGAAGTGGATGGTTGGAGGCACTTTTGGGTCAGGATTCGGGTTTTTAGGACTTTACCCTCTCAATCACCGCAAACTCACATTTTTTGACGATATGTCCCATGCCCCTTCACTAGGAAACAGAAAAGCACCTAGGAGTTTTATGTGCAGGTTAGGTGGATTGGCCACGCTAAATTGCCCTTAATTAGAAAAAATTAATTGGGTACTCTAAATTTATTTTTAAAAAGAAGAATTTCTGCTGTTTGTTAGATAGGTAGTATTAAAATTCGGTTCAAATAACCTGCCAATATCCACTAGCTTGAAGCCAGTTTGAAGAAAGGTGAAATAAAATATTGTAGGGTTACAGGTGCCCATAGAATTGTACCTCAATGTAAGTTAGTGCATTCACCAAATGAGAGAGAAAGATATTGAGAACAAAGCTGTATTGTGATTGTTCACCCTGATTCTCAGATCTCATTACCAGCTAGTATCAAAAGAATTTTGATATAAACCAAGTTCTGAGATCCAGATTGAATGCTACCAATCGTACCTTTGGTGTACGGGCACAGTTTAAAATTTGTGGATGGTACGATATTTGGGAGCATTGTGATCTGTGAGGAGGATAATGTAGAACTTCAAAAGGACATAGAGTCCCCCCATTTCAATAAGATGTGTCTCCGGGCTACCAGGTAGGCAAAGGCCAAGACAGATATCGGCCTCTCTCATCCCCTGGACTCCCGGGTCTCCTGACACTCTAAAGACTGCCATTTCTGGATTCGGGACCACCTTCACCCTTAAGACCTCTGCCATAATGTCAGCAAGCCCCCCCCCCCCCCCCCCCCCTCTCCCCCAGAATCCCTCCAGCTTCAGACAGGCCCAA